>NC_137701.1:17211776-18543528 GCF_964034855.1 Anser brachyrhynchus
GCAAGTTTGGCCAAAATTTTCACGAAGAACTTCAATTGATTTATTTTTTTCTTGAAGAGTTAAAAATTGGAAAACCAATATTGTTGTTTTAAATGTCACATTTGAAAGTGTGTCAACTTGTTCTGTGTTACATTTCACAGTGTTTTTTAATACTGTAACATCCTGAGCTAGTTATACTTGTGATCTTATGGGGGGGGGGGGGGGGTGGATTTCAACTATGAATTTGATTTAAAGTTATAAAGACTTCAACTCCAGCTCTACAAGGGAAGTGTTTAAGGAAAGTAATTCCCAGTGTATATATTTAAAAAAAAAAAAAAAAAAAGAGAAACAAAAGGTGTTTCAAATCTTATTTTCACTTTGAACTGTGTGGCTTGAAGTGCAAAATTTTATTGGAAGCAAAGTTGGCCCAAAAAAATCAGTTATAACAAAATTGTTCTATCTGGAGTCACTTGAAGCAAGTAACATTCATTGTTTGAGTAAAGAATCAAAATCATCCAATTAAGACTAAATTTCATCACTAGCTAAGGAAAATTCAGAAAGTCTTCTGGAGTGAAATAGAAAATAGTGTAGACATGGTTAGTAGGAAACACAGAAGTGATAGTCGTATATTATACAATTGGTGCCATAAGACTGCATTTTTTCACTCAGCAAAATGAACACAATTGCTGGGTATATGAAAATTTGCACATTTCACGTCTAAATCATTTCATCATCTGTAACATCATAGAAATACATTTGAGCTGTTTAATAACAGAAATCAGAACAATTCCTAAGGAAATAGATTAGTTTGGAGTAAAGCCTGTCACAACATTTTTTCTAAGAAAAATGACACTTTTTATTTTATTCTGTATTTAACAGAATTTATTTCTGCCAGTTTTCATGTAGTAAAACATTTCCAGTCAAAAAGATTAGCATGGAAAATAAATTCATGCTGCAGAGAAAAATCAAAGTTTCCATCATGTTGAATCACATAGCTATAAATGCTTTAGTGGCATCAGAGGTACCTCTTGTTTAAACTGTAGTGTGTTTTTTCATTATTTTTTTCCTGTTGTGCTTCTCATTTTTAAAATGACTTGTGCATTTTTGTAAATGTGTGCTAATTCCAAGGAAAGTTAATATGAGAGAATGCTTTCTAAAACAATTATGCTGATAATTGTTTCTTTGATAGTTGTCCAGTAATGTTGTTCAAAATTATCTGTGTTTCATAATGGTTTAATAATTGTAGACTCTTAATTTATCTAGACTAATACTTCCCTTACTATATTATGGGTTTAATAGCATAACCTTTATGAAGCCATAGCTTTTTCAGATACTCTGTACAAGTTACAAAAGCTTGTTAATTACATCTGTAATAAATGGAAATGCATTAAAACAGTAAGTGTGAAAATACAAAACCTCATTTGCTTAAAAATATATATTAATTTGATCTCTGGTATGCTGATCAGGAAATGACAGCTTAAGCAACATTTCAATTTTTTTTTGTTTCATATAGCTAATAAAGATACTAGGCTCTCTAAGGGATAAAAAAGGGACAGAGTGATGTTAGGACTTGAGCTGGGGTCTTTGCTGCATACACAATTTATTGTGTGTTTGTTTTAATTCCCAGAAATATGAATAGATATTTAATAGAATGAGCTATTAACAATAGCTGTTGTTTTTACCATTCCTACTATCGGTGGTTTAAAGTTACCTAAAAGCAGTAACGCAGCAGTGTTTCCAACATGTGCCTGGTGACAGATGGGTGCTCAGAAGAATGGCCGTGCTGTGGCAAGGCCGCACGTGTCCTCAGCCCCGCCATGGCCCTGATGCAGGTCAGTAAACAGAAGGCATTCCCAGTTAGTAGCGGGCTGCTGCTTCCTGAGCCAGAGACTCTATGTCCATCTCTGAATAAAACCTCATCCATAAAGTGGCTTAACAATGCTTTTGCAGGGAGGATTCTACAGCATCCTGTGACAGGACTTCCAGTATTTACCTGTACAGTACAGGTAAAAGTAGGTCTCATCGCTTCTGTCTGATCACTTTCATTTGGTTCCTTCTGATTTGTTTTGTGAATAAGTGTGTAATTGTTTCCTGCTTGACATCTCACTTGTGATTTTGTAGACCTAAAGCTGTTTATTCTCTGCCATTTCTTTTCCAGAAGTTAAAATTAATCTGATTAATCTCTCATGTGGGACTGCTTCATAGGCCTGATCATTCTTCCTGCCTTTTTATTGTTATTATTATTGGTATTATTCTACTACGTTCTTTACAAAGGTAAAGAACTCAATATGCTCTGTAATATTCAAAATGAGGTGTTCCAGGAGGTGCATAGTGATGTAAGAGTTTTGTTTTTGGGGGGGAAGTTGCCAGTGGGTTTGCTTGTTTTCAGTCTATCAACTGTTGTAAAGCTGAATGATCCACAGTGATCCTGGGATTTCTTTCTTTAGCTAACTAGGCCATGCACAGTGATGAAGTGACTCATGCCTCTAGTCTATATTAGAGTTCAACGTTGTATTTTCAACAGCAGTTTTGGCCAAAAGACTTCAAGAAGTACAGATTGTGTTGTATTCTTAACTGTTGTGCTCAACTGTTCTATTCCGTGTTACTTAAAAGTGGGATTGAATTAGTTTAGCTGTGGCTCTGTGCAGGTGGATCTGGTTATGACTTTGTATAGAGACCTCTGCTGTCAGCAGTCGCCTAATTCAGGTACATCTGGGCCATGTTCTGATAACTACCTGACTGCCTCACAGGTAAACTGAATGCTGAGCTACTTCAGTCTTACCGAGCCGCAAGGTTCAGTCGCAAGTGCTCTTCACCCAGAGAAGAGTGAAAATGTTATGCCAGACTGTTTAGATAGTCTTGTTACACAAATCACCAAAATGCGATCTAATAGTATAAGAGCAGTTAGATAAATTTTTGTGACAAAAATATCTACTGCTTATTAAAAATATTTTAGAGAAGTCATTAACATGTCATGGTTTCTAAAGTGGTTTTAGTTTATATTTAAAGCAGTATTGCCATCTTAAATTGTAGCTAGTTCATCTCCAAAGTACTGCATGAGAATGTGAACTTGACTACAAAGATGTTTTTCTTTTTGCTTTGCTCCTATTAACTGAAGTTTGCAAACAGATCACATACATATTGAATGTTACATTCAGTTTTGAAAATTACTCATAATGCTAATTAGATAAAGTGCATTCTTTTAACCTAAGAGTATGGTGTTTATTTAATTTACTTAAGACTGCAATAACATAACTTTTCTTAATGTTTTAATGCAGGGAATAGTCTAAAATAGCTTAGCACATATTAACCACCTAATAAATAAGCAAGCTAGGGTGGCCTGTTTTTTTAAGCTCTGGGAGCAATTTAAGAGCCTCCCTATCATTATATTTTTACAGTTTTATGAAAATAAAGACGCTATTTCATCTTCGTTGACTATTCTTAAACTACTTTGAATTATACTTCAATATTAAGGAAATGTGCCTAACCAGAAGGCTAATTTTCTTGGAGAATTTAAAAAAGCGGGAATCCATTATGTCAACAGAGACAATTGACTCCAGTTACTCTAATAATGTGCAGCAAACAGGGAAGCTTGTCCTTCAATATATTTTCAATTACAGAAACTAGTATTTCTTTGAAAAACTTTTTATTAGTCAAAATGTTTTTCTAAGAAATGGAGTCAAAATGCAAAACAAGGGACCATTTTAATTAAAACCACATAACACATATATTACAAGGTTAAAAGTGGCATAAGCAAAATATTGCTTTATACATTGGAAAAACAAGGTCACTTGGAGATGCTTTGCTTTTTATATTTAGTTTTCTGTATTTTCCTCAAGCAAGTCTATAATTTGGCTGTGACTGGAGTTAGAAATTTTCTTTTCTACTCCTTATGACTATCATTAAGCATTTGCTTCTAACTTCTTTTAACAAAAAAAAAGGGGGGGAGGAGGATGGCAAATTAAAACCTTGCACTGTGTTGGTAAACCGGTTTGTTAAACTGTAAACAGACAAGTCCATTAAGAAAAAAAAAATAACCTGCCACATGTTGACTCTACTTTTAAACTCTATCCTTTGTATGTTCTCTTTTTTCCACTATTTTATAAAATAAAGTGGGGACTGTAACTTTTCCTCAAGAGGAAAATAAGCTGCACCATTTCTATGAAGTAGGGGCTGGGAGAGAAGGCTCCAGTTCCCTAGAGAAGTGGTGGTCAACGGCAGGGTGCTGGTGGCAGAGCAAGGCCTGTGCTGTGCTCACTGGGGGTGCTGCTGCCATAGGGGAGTGGACGCAATGCTGATGGGCCTTGGCTTGTTGGTTCTTGGGTGGCCCCAAAGGAGCAAGCTGTAAGGTTGTCTTCTGGGTGGTTCTGGCCACCAGAACTGATCTTCCTGTGGGGCCTTCTGACAACAGCACCTCAGAGGCCATGTCTGTAAGCGCACCCGTAACCACCTTAGGTCAGACAGAGGCTATGCTGCCTCATGTTTCAGCTTCTAAAGACAGTCTGCCTTATCTTGGCAGGGATGGATCTGTGTTCAACCCAAGAGAGGTCCTTAGGGAAGTACAATGGCTGGCTGAAAAGGCCTATGGTCGGCCAAGTGGCATGGCTAACTTGTTGTGTGGCATAGAGTGAGACGCACTGTGCCAAGGACATGGACCTGTTAAACCAGTCCAGAGGAGGGCCCCAAGGATGATCAGAGGCCTGGAGCACCCTCTTCTGTGAAGGCAGGCTGAGGGAGCTGGGGTTGTCCAGCCCGGAGAACAGAAGGCTCTGTGGAGACCATATTGCGGCCTTCCAGTACCTAAAGGGGGCCTACAGGAAAGCTGGGCAGGGACTCTGACATGGAGTGTAGTGATAGGACAAGGGGGAATGGCTTTAAACTGAAAGAGGGTGGATTAGACTAGATAATGGGAAGATAGTCTTTACTATGTGGATGGTAAGGCACTAGAATAGGTTGCCCAGAGAAGCTGTGGATGTCCCATTCCTGAAAGTGTTCAAGGCCAGGTTGGACAGGGCTTTGAGCAGCGTGGTCTAGTGGGAGGTGGCCGGGGGAGTCGGAACAGTAAGGTCCCTTCCAACCCAAACCGTTCTATGGCTCTATGTGTCCCTCTACCCTGCTCTCCTCTGCTAGCCTGTGTGAATGCATGTCAGCATCGCGGGACTTGGATGGTGGGCAGAAAGTTGCATTAATCTCAGGGAAGAAATAGCCAGTTGAAAGATGTCTAAATATTTTATATCTCATTATGCAGGGGTGCAGGCAGCTTTTGTGGCTTCATGGGAGGAAAGAATACTGAAGTGAGGACTACCTCAAAGGGGACACGTACTTTTAATGAATATGCTTCCTTTGTTCAGGTGTTGAGGTTGGGCGTCTGGTCTGCAGACTGCCGCTCTTTGAGGTTCACAGGGCACCTTCTTCTGGTGCTGCACACTCTATTGTGAGTCACCAGAGGTGAAACACAAAAGTGCTTAAGAAAAAATTGGAGCCAAATGACTTACTTGGTCAGTAATTGAAATGAGAAACTGAAAAGGTGCATTTGGAAAAGAAAAAAAAAATGCCCCTTTGCAGCTCTGTTCCTTCCTGTCCTCTCTTCCCCTCACAGGAAAAAAAAAAAAAAAAAAAAAAAAAATTGTTATAACTCTTTGTAGAGGAAAGGTGGTGCATCAGCCTGTTTTGATCACTATACCTGTTTGAAACAGCAATTCTTTGAGATGCCATCCAGAAGTGCTTCACAGCCCATCGTTTCCTCCTCTCTTGCTGAGCCCATTTATGTGATTATGGCTATGTAGAGAAAGTGGGAGGATCAGCCAGCTGCTATGCCCATTGCAGGGAAGGACCCAGCCGCAGTGTTCCTCAGGCTAAATTCATCCCTGCTTACACCAAGTCAGTTTGTTTCATTTTAGCAAAGTGATTCTTTCCTCTCATTTCATTTTTAGTGCTCTATTTACAGAGAGGCAGACATACTGGAAAAATGTGTTTTAGTTTTTAGTTTTGTACCTATGCATAAATACACACGGGTGCATACCAAATCTTCTGTTTTCATTCTCTTTTTACACAAGAGCTTAAGATTAGTTGTATGTGTCAATTAAGACAGTTCATTGCAATAAATTTCAGCTATTTATAAAGAGCTTAATCGCCATACTATCTGAATAGATCCCAAATGGTATTTTTAATCTATACTGTGTTAAACAGTGCCAAATATTCATATTTTTAATATTGCAAAGTCCACCTGGGGAAAACAAAGTGCATGTGATACATTAGCTATGGTTTTGCTATGGTGTATGATATAGCGTAATGCTGCTAAATTGGAAAGTTGTTTATTTTTATGGTACTTAATGTCAGACATTTCAACAGGTGGGATTACAGATACCAGCAATGTTAGTGTATGTTTTGGTGCCACGTTCTGACATTATATGTATGTGTGTGTGTGTGTATATATATATATATATATATGCAATTATACTTTCCTTTCCAGGAGTTATTTAAGTTTAAGCTTAACCAGAACAGCATGCTTCTGAAGACAAGGCTGCTGGGGAGCGGCAGTGGCTGACGGGTGGCGCATCCTGTGGTCTGCATGGCTGGGACCGCAGATGTGGTAAGCAGCACTGCCTGATTTTAGTGCACAGGGCAGAAACCTATGGCTCGAGGTCTGCCTCATTTTGGGCGCATATATAATCAAACACTTTCTTCATTTCACAGTATTTATAGGAAGGCTTTATTTCCAAAATTACAGTTTTACTGTAGTTTATGAACAAAACAGAGTGAAGACCAATCATTTTAACGATCTATATATCAGTTGAAGGAGAGCTTTTCAAGGTTACTTGCATGGCAGCTGTCATCGGTCTGAAATTCTCATTTTGAATGACAAATTTAATTTGCACTTGAACCCTAGCATTGGCTTTTACTCCATCTTCTTCCTTGTTCCTAATGACTCCAGTCTCTCCTTGTTCTTTTAAGGCCGTTATAATCTTTTTCTATGAAAATAAAGGGGGAAGGAAGGATATCTCCCATTGTTAGCCGGCCCCTTTTATTTATATTAACGCACTTTCTGCTCCACCCTGTTTTGAATTACATCTGAAATATTTAGTTCATTATCAGCCAGTGTTTCAGAAGAAGATGTCACAAATCTCTCAGACTATTATTATGGGATCATCCACGACATTAAGAGAAAAAAAGCTGTAATCTGTTTTAAATGTGTTGTTTTCATTTTCATTGAGTGTCTCTCCTGTTATGAAATAGGGTAAGAAGTGCTCATTTTCTCTTCCGTATAATATTCATTATTGCAGATGTCCAGTGCTAAGTGCATTTCTATTCATCTGGTCTGTAAACACTTCTTCACAGCTTCCCTTCAGAGGGAAGCCTATTCCACAGCCTATTACCAGTTTTATTTCTTCTCCTTTCTTTCACTCTGGCCTTTGTGATTCTGCTGCATACTCTGGGGTCATCAAACATGGCATTCCAGTTGATGGGACCATACCACTAATTTTCAAAATGACATTGTATTTTCAGTGTCTTTTTTTTTTTTTTGACTTTGTGGCAGTCTGTGTATTTGCCTGCTGCCAGTCACTGAGTGTTGGCCAGGGACATTCACTGAGCTGTCCACAGTGAAACTCTGGTCTTTCTTCCACAGTTGCTACCCAAAAATGTGTATACGACTAATTCACCAGATTGCTTCTAATGTTCATTATTATGCTGTTGTCAGCAAAGACTTTCAGCTCACTGTGGTCTCCTTACAACTAATTCAGGTTCTTTAGTTTCCTATCACTTTCTCTTGTTGTCAGTAATCTGAATGATGGCACGTGGTGTGAGGAAACACACGTTCATAATTGCAAGAGAGAGGTATGGAGCCTCCTCAAAATACAGCCTGATTTCACACGGAGAGGGGGGCATGTCCCCCAGTAGGGAACAGTTTTCTCTTATAGAAGGAGGCAGAACAATGATTATAAGCTTTGCCTTTGCAAAGTTCCAAAGAGATTAGGGTGGGGGGTATTTTGTTAAGGACATATATTATTCAATGGGAAGGGAGCACATGGTGTTAGGGTCACACACAGACACCCCTCACTTCCATAGCCACCAGCCCACGCAGCAAGAGCTGCCAGCGGGCAGCCACAAAGGGCTCTTGATAAAATTGCTTTTTACTTGCTCATTTAGTATTCCTCATTCTACTGTAGAGGCAGAATAAAGGCAGGCTCTTGTGGTGAGCCACTCTCCACACTGAGTCTGCTGACTAGTTTTAAAGTTTCAAAAGGAATGAGTGAGGGTTTTGCAGTTTTGTGGCATGATAGCTGTCAGTTGAGACAGCCGTGTCATACATCATTTCATTTGCTGAGACAAAACAGCCTGTCTGTGCCATGCAGTTGCTTGCCATGTATTTCCAAAACAGGCTATTTCCTGTGACTGTTGGGAAAAGAAGTATGGAAAGTTGTCCCTAATGATCTAAAATTGTGTGAGAGGGACTTTGTGTAGGTGTAGCTCAAAGTAGAGCATCACGTTGTCTTCCTCTCAGTCTGAGCTGAAAATTCATTCATTCTTCTCTGCATTTGTTTCAAATACGGATTTCTTGTTACTAGGAAATGGGACTACACAGTATTTTGCTTCTTTCCTAGTTGTCTGTGCTGTACAAATGTCAGAAACCCTACTCATAATATATTTGGACTGTTTGTGCAAGAAAGGTTGTTTTTCATTTCTGCTGAGCACTGCTGCAGCCGCAATTGCTGGTATCCTTATCAACTTAGTCATTCATTTCACCTTTACAATGGAGGGGAGAGGGAAAGAGTGAGTGCATGTGAATCATCTGATAAAATAGCCTGTAAGTTAATAGCTCATTTCCCTGAAGTCATTCACATTCCATTCAATTTATTTCTTAACATAATGACCAACTTTGATAAAACCTCCTTATTATGTAAACTGTATCTATAGTTTTGTAGTTTTACCTATGTGGAAAGCAGAATATTAGTTCGTGTCCCCTCAGAGTTTCCATGAAATGGGCATGGCAAGAGCTCAGGGAGAATTTATTCCCCCCCTTTCTAGCATAAGCAGTAAATCTGTTAACAAAATCTCTGAATCCTGTAACAGGTCTTGAAAAGCCACCAGAGATCCCCATGCCCCATCATTATCCCTGGGACTACTGCTGTGTTTCCTTATAGCCTGACACTGGCTCACACAGCACCCAGGAGAGACATTTACTCTACAGCCCACAGAGGCTTCATGAGATAGAAACACTACGATATACTTTTTACTAGCTGCAAGGCGAAACAGTATCTGGCACACGTCATGTACAAGTGCCTCAGGCCCCTGTGCCCTACAGCAAGCCTTGACCCCAGGAATGGCTGTGGCAGGGATGGGAAGGATGTCACAGAGTCCTCCCTGCTCCAGCCGTGGCACTGCTATTCGAGGAGCTCGGTGCTCAGAAGTTCACCAGAACAAAACGAGGTACGACTTTTTTTGCAGCTGTAGTCCAAGCACTTCCCTTCTGAGAGCTGAGAGTGCCCATTCTGTGTTTTCTTCTGACTGTGCTGAAGCTGCGCTTTTTTGGGGGCATGTTAAGCCTCCCTCTTAAAGAGAAGGAAGATCTCGTGGTAGCGCAGATTGTACCATACACATGAGGTTTGATGTGCTCCTCTGTGGTTACAGCTGATGTAGTTTGGTTTGGTGGCTACTATTTTGGTGACTGTTCTTTTTTTGAACCGTGTAATCATACAGAGGCAGCTTTTGATCTGTTAAGCATATAATTAAGCTGTATCTATTGCTGTCTTTTTCTATAGAATGAGTGAGTAAGTGAATGAAAGAAAATGTGCTGGGAAAAAAGAAAACTATCAACTTTTTTTTTTTTTTTTTTTTCTTCAGCTGGGTTAGAAACCCTGGGAAAATCAGATGCAGAATTGAAGTGTTGCTCTGATTTCTAGTCAGAATTAATCTCCTCCTAACATCTTAATGCACAGGACCCATACAGACATCCTAAGGAAAGACTCATTATTTAAAAATTATTGTGGGACTTAGTGGCAAATAAGGTAGTTATAAGGGTATAATTTTGTAAATCTGTGGGGCTGTGCATTTAATAGGTAATTATTTAATTATACATTGCATTGCTTTTTTCTTTTTTTTTTCTTTTAAATATACAATGTAATTACGTCTGTGTATTAAAATTAATCCTCAAAATGCTGAACTCATTCAAGTTTCCCAAACTTATTTTGCTGTATTATCTGCCAAGTAAAATTCAATAATTGCAATATTAGTCTTTAACCAACAACATAACCCAGACTCAATGCTTCATGATATCCTTGTGTATTTCAAAAATTGTTTGTCCACATAATATATCCATTCCTCCTACTAGTTAAGCAGAAGTAACTTTCTGGGACTCAACTGAATACATATGTGCAGGCCAAAAAAAAAAAAAATCTATGAAAATGGTAAATCCAAATAATCAAAGTCTTGTTCTTGGTCACCCTCATTTCTCATCCCATGCCATTCTTATGGCACAAGCATTCCCTTGCAGGTGTCCAAGTACTGTGCCCTGCAGACTGAACCATATGAATCACGCAGAGGCTCTACGAGACATCCACCCCATTGATATAATTTGTCACATCTTTGCTGAAATTAGACGAGCACAGCTGCAGCTTGTCCTTTAAATATTCTTAGGCCTGGTTTGCATTCAGGTTTTGTGTGGAGGAAGCTATTTAAGTTAAGTTCAGGTTTTGTCCTGTATTTAAAAAAAGGTTTAATATGGAAACAGAGGAGTTTCTACATGAGAAAGAAGTCTCAATATGCAACCCTTTGTTAGTGTGGGGGGAAACAACCAACAAACCAGCAAATACTCACAATTTTTCAGACAGAAGAGTATGTCTAAAAGAGTATGTCATCAGAGACAGTGTCAGTATGTCATAAGAGACACAGCTGGCACGAACTTCCAGAGTTTGCTGGCACAAACTTCCAGCGTGGACCTTTTATGGCATGCTATACCAGTTTAGTTTAGTATCACCTGTGCTGCCAAGGGTGCACTGGTAGGCTTTTTGAAGATACCGACAGACCTATAGTTAGAGCCAAATCCTATTATTCATGTTGAAGTCACTAGAGAAGTTTTCTCCAGAGATTAATTAGAAGGACTGTTATTTACTTTGTGATTCTGGATGGTGCACTGAGATTTCATATGGAGTAGTACTAATTCAAGTATTTGCAATCAGGGATTGTAATGCATTTTCATATTGCTTTCTTTTATTCTCATCTTTCAGAGAAAGTCCTGAGGCTGTTGTAAAGAAAGGAGCCTGTCATTCACCATCACTCTTCTTGTTTTACGCCAGACTAACTCTTCCAATGAAAGCTTTGGCTATGTAAAGAATAAAAGATTACTCTTATCCTTGGTACTTTTTTCAGTCCACAGCACAAGATAGAAGATGACTAGTTTCCCACGTGATCTAAACCACTAGCATTTACACTGGATTTTGTATCTTGTACTTTTTCATCAGGGGACAAGAGGCAAAGCTATGCTATATATACTTGGCTTATTGCCTGTCCTTGAAGTGGCAGATCTCTTAGAGAAGACACTGCCCTTTAGCTGAAGAATGATCTTTTTCAATTCAGATTTTCTTGGAATCATAGTTTGTTGCACTATTTTTATATTAATAAAAAATTTCCAATACATGAGCATGCATGATTTTTTTTTTTAATTTAGTGACAGAAGAAAAAACATACTAACTCAAGTTTCTTCTGCTGTCTTTCTCACAGTTTCTAATCTCTTGTATGCTGTGCAGGTAGTATTATTTTTAAAAACAGATGGGAGCTCAGGAGGTGACTCTGATCTTTCACCTGTACTTTAAAAGAGAAACTGCATAGCTCTTATCTGTAAATCCCTGGTGATTTTTAATGGCGGCTGCTTTAGGAACACTGAGGGAAAGAAATATTCTAATTGGTTTTGTTTTTCAGCTGAAGAACAGTTTGTCTCCATGTTAAATGAAGTAGTGAAAACAAATAATATGCCATCTGGCTAGCCTACCTGGATACTTCACCAGGAGGTTTTCAGATGTTCCCTCTGCTGGTTTTCAGCTTCTTAAGTCCTATATTACTAGTGTATTTTTTTTTACCCAATTGTTCTTCCCTGTCTAGGAGTTATCTTATTCCCTGATCTGAATTAGAATTTAAAGCATGTGAAACTCTTTTGCAAATATTTTTCCTGTGTATTATTGGAATTATTCTCTAAATTATGAACTCTCTAGGTTTCCAGCATTCACAGTAAGTCACTTATTCAGAGGAATAAGTTTCCATGTTATCTGTGAAGCTGATATTCTCTGGGGACAGGATAACATTGAATAGTCTTAATATGTATCAGTGAGCCCTCATTCTTAGAACAGACTGTGACTGAAAGGAAGAGTTTAGTTGCTTTCCAAGTGCTTGGTAAGATGTCATATGTTTTTGTTTAGATCACTTTTTTTCCTACTTCAGTTTCTCAAAGAAAGAATGTACTGCAAAAAGATAAAAAACATTTCACATAGCTGGAAAAGTAATGAAGTACAGATGTGGCTATTTCAGTAAAGCAAAATATTTATTGCTGATTTGTAACTTTTATACTGTTTTGACTTAGTACAAAACATGAATGTTTGTTCACAAGTGATTTTGAAAAGAATTGTGAATATATAAATGAAGCCAGAAAGTTCTGTGTAGGATCATTTACAACTGTCCTGAGAAGTGTGTGTTATTTATTATTGATATTGAATGTGTGCAGACAACCCTAAAAATAGCTCATAAATGTGATTTTCTAAGCACTGTGTAGACAGATAATAAACAATTCCTTGTGCCAAACACCTTACAGTCTAAATCCATGTAATTTTACTCAACACGCAACAAGGAAATAAAAACAGTATCATGGGAACTAACTGACCTGTCACACAGTATGAACAGCATAGTTATGTATGATTGAATAATTTGCAGGTAATTCATGGACTAAAGTATAATCATATAAACAATTTATCACATAATTTTGAATAACGCAGATAATTTGCAAGCAACCTCACCAAGCTAAATTCATCAGATACTGAAGTCCCTAGAGCTAGCAGATACAAGTTGAAGAAAGGGGTATCTTTGAGCAGCTAAGAGGACAATTGGGAGCTTTAAACATACTTTTAAGACACTGGGAATTTAGAATTCTGTGAGGAAAATAAAGAAGACAGCAGTAAAGACTTAATAGCAAGTTGCAGAAAGAATCAAGTAACAAGGACTGCATCAAATATGGATGAATATCAATATGGTAGAAAAGAATAACAAACTAAACCATTGCCCTACTTAAAAAACAAAGATAGACTGGTGAGGAAGTAGCAAGGTGGCTAAGTAGTTGCTTTGTCTGTTTTACAGGAGAAGCAGATGGAGATCTGACTAAATCTGGGATTGTATCCCCAGAGGCAGTAACAGGGAAGCTAGAGAATAGCCATATAAGATATCTGGTTATAAAATGTCAGCTTCGCTTAGAGGAACCTACCTCAAGATGTGCATACAGCTGTGCTTTTTAAATTCAGTAAGGAAGTCAAGGAAGTTCCAAAAGTCTTAAAAAAAAATTAATAATAAATGCTTGATCCAGAACCAACTCAAAAAAAACTTAAATGAAAAACAAATAATCAGGAGAGAAACAAGGAACTGCATGCCAGTAGGGAAAAATCTTAGTCTTTTGAAGCAACATTGTGAGAAAACACCAGAAAGACCTCAATGTGATTAGGGACAGAGGCATGGATTCAGGCACAGCAGTTCATGCTTCAGTCAACAGAGGGGCTTTCTTCACCATACTTTTCCAAGCTGGGAAGATGGTGGTCATGTTTTTCGCTGTGTTTTCATAAAATTCCAACAAATGTTAATTTTGAAGATCACAGGAATGAGGTGGAAATCTTCAGGAAAAAAATAATTTTTTTTTTAAACTAAAGATGGGTCTAAATAAGAAGCTTTAGATATCATTGCAATTATTTTCTGGTTTTGCCAAATTTTAGAGTATTGTGGTAGATGTTTTAAAATAATTACTAAAGACATATGATAACCATAAAAAATTAACATATTTATTGCATTCCAACAAGTAAAAAATTTGGATGAAAGGCTCAAAGACAAGTAATTAACGTTCACACTGTTAAAAAGTGTAAAACTAAAGTAAATAAGGGAAGACAATGCTTATTTCAAATTTGCATCATGTTATTTCCTAGGAAAGTATGCATACACACCAATAAATGGCATGTATGTTGCTTAACATAGGCACACATACCATCCACCATCTTGAAGAACTTGGTGAAGAAATGTGTTTTAAAAATAAGAATAACAATCCAGTATCTTTATTTTGAATATGCTGTTGAGACCATTAATATGGCAAACACACGCAAAACTAAGCAATAAGCAGGGCTAAGCACAACAATCTGAAAGTGAAGAGCAAACTCTCCGTTAAGTTTTTCTTCACCTCTATGTGGCAACAAGGCTAGTGCTGTCTTGGAACTGGAGAGTGCAAAGCAAACACTGAAGGGTGTTCATCATCAGTTACAGTCAAGAGAAAATGACTTTGGAGAGCTTAGGCCAATTAGCCTGGAAAAGAAGATGTTGAAGTAAACACTTAGAAACTTTTCCCATTATACGAAAAGTTAGTACTTGACAGAGAAGAAATACCAAACTGACTCTACCTGTGTTCTTTGTTTCTACAACTGGTCTCCCTGTTTCTGAAATCTTTGTTACTGAAACAGTTCCCACAAAGGCTAACATTGATTAGGTTATTGGAAAGGGCCCTTGAAAAGGAGAATTGGAAACACTTGGGTGTATTCCTGCAGAGGAATACACTTGCAGAATACACTTGCAGAATACACTTGCAGAAACTTGTGGAATGTTCCTTGGAAAAGTTTATTCTTCTTCCTTTCATTGGCCTTATGAGATGACCAGAGACAAATCCCCATCTGGAGCATTAGGACACTAATTTCATATCTTGCATAGACCACCAATAACATAAAGCCTATATTCATACTTCAAATGCCCTGTGGTACTTAGATGCACAGCTTATTTGCAAAATGGATGAGAATAAAAACTTATTGAACCTTAATTCTCATAAAAAGTACAATGGTCAAGTAAGGAAGGTTTTCTCATAATAATTAGCAGGCCTTTGATATACGTAAAATGGCTTAGGGTAGAGAGCTCAGCAATTGTCTTGGTGGGTTTTTTGTTATTTTTGTTTTGGTTGTTTGTTTGTTTTCTGGAGAAAAGAGAAAATGTTACTTGGATTTCTTGTACTATAGCTCTTGCAGGGTATATCATGCCTGTAAGGGTTGCTCTAAACTTTCCGGTGGTGACCTCTCCCCTTAATCTGATACAGATTGGTGTTGGCCTTTAATATTGTTGTTTGGTTTGGCAGGAAATATTTTCCAGCTCTTGGGAGTTCCCTAACCAATTTTGTGTTGCAGATATCCCTAAGGGGTTTGTTTGCATGCACCATTCTGTATGGATCCAGTCCCTTAAGTGACACACTCATGTCATATCAAATCTATTCTGAATGATAAATGTTTTTAAAAAACAGCAGATTTGCAGTTTGCTTTGGTAGAACAGAAATTTTAAGTTCTGAATAAATTGAAATAATAAAATGCAATTCTAATTCCATTCATGCATGTCCTCTTCCTTCTCTGCACATTCTTACACTACTCAGGATAAGAGCCCACCCTCTTTTTCTCCCTGGCCTCCTTCTGCAATTGGGTCATGCAGCTCTTCAGTGGGAATGGAGCAAACATCCCCCTCCCCCTTCTGGGGGGCTCCTCTGGGTTCAGGCCAGGTAACTCCTCACCAGCTCTCCTGTGTTAAAAGTCTTTTTGCTGCTCACAACACTTTTACAACTGGTTGGTGTTCTTCAGCTCCTAAGAAATACTAATTGTACAACAGTTCTGTCATTTCATAACTTCCAGCATGATTTCAGCATTTGACAAAAATTAGACATGACACTTCGATACTGCAGATCACATGGAGTTTAAAATTTTCCATCCTTACCATTTTGCCATCTTCTAAAGTAGAGCATTTGATAGGGAGCTGGAGTCTACTCCAGAGCAATGGAGAATGGCTTAAACAAAATGCTTTATAAAGGGCCTTACAATTATGGGTTAAATGATGGTGTTTCTGAAGAGACCAGTTCATTCAAAGAGATCCAAGATACACTTTCACATAAACTGTTCAAAGCTATATACAATTATCTATCTGCCATTACATCTCTCTGTAGGTGGTTGATGGCTAGCATTCACTGAAATGTCATTTAAAAAAATAAAAATAAAAAATCACAGGGCTACTAAATGGAAGTACATTTGTTCTGAAGAATGTTACAGAATTCACACAGGTTCTTAAACATTTTCATCTTAACAGGGAATATGATGCATGGCCATTGTAGACCACCTTCCAATTTGAGATTGAATAACATCTCTATGGCAACCACAACAGCTGCTTACATAGAAAAATAATATTTCATGAACATAATATTCCTTGTTCTTTACAATAGGATTTAACAGTTGGATATGAAGGGAAAATTTCTGATTTTTCCAGTTTGCTAGATATTTGGAGCTTTCTGAAAACATTTTGGAGACTCTTGCTTTAGATTACAGCAAATTTGTCTTGAAAGGGGCAAAAAGATAGATAAAAGATAAACAAATATTAAAATGTTGGATGTTGCTGGTGCACAATCATATGTGGATGTTCCTTTCACGGATCATCCGTGCTGGATAATCAGTTTAGAGTTTGATTTACCTCAAATCCTGCCAGCCTGGATCTTTTTGTTTGTGAGCTGAGTTACTGAAGGGGTTGCGTACACTGGCAGCTCCTCTCTAAGCAGTCTAGTGTTCCCAGTTTCAGAACTGGGTTCTTCCCACTGTGTCGTCTGTTCTGCCGTTAGAGATTCAGACAAACTCAGAATTTCTGGAGGAAAAAAAAAAAAAAAAAGGAAAAGAAAAAGGTATATGTCCTGTTCTCAGCTTCTCTTTCTCTCTGTAGGAGACACCAGCAAACCTTTCAAAAACAGCTAGTGATGCTTAGTGTTCAGATCTCTTCTAAGCAAGAAGTTTGTGGTAGGTGACAGAGCAGAAGAAAGGGTATTTACCTCAGATTTCATGTTTTAACAGGATGATTAATTCAAACTCTGAACATTTCCTGAACTATGAAGTAATTTATTGAACACGGAACCATAAACAAGGTATGATGCAATTCTTAACAGTATCGAGTGGCACTGCTGTTCTCCAAAGGCTGAAATTAAGATGCAGCAAGCAAGTTTTCTCTAATCAATGTTAAATGTTTTTGTTTTCCTTTCTGAAGAGAAACAAACACATTAAGTATTGAGGATTTCCCTCGCCATTTGGATCACGTTCTCCTGAAGGGATATATAAAAGGCGATATTATAGAAGTACTTATACTTAAGTTTGTATTTATTTTCATGTGTCTGTCATCTGTTGTGATTTGTGTTAGGTACTTGTAAAAGAGATGTTTTCTAAGGTAATGTTTGTATTTAAGACACGGCTTTGCACGGTTTACAAACCACAAGTTACTGCTCATGCTAGCCGCTTTGCACAGCTCACAGGTGGGCTTTCGGCGCTCGAGATCATAATTTAGGAAGCAAACACACAGCCCTGACGGGCAGGAGCCGAGGGGCGGCAGGAGGAGCGGGCGGCATGGTGTTTCCGCGGGTTTTATGGAAAGCTCATGCTGCCGGGGCACAGCCGTGGCCCTTCTGACAGGAGAAGCCCCGCCTCGGTGCGCTTCGCCCCTCAGCGGAGCCGCGGGGCCAGGTCTCCTCCCTCAGCGCGGGCCGGGGCCGGCCCTTCCCCTCACCGCCCAGCGGCCGCCCGCGGGCGCCCGGCACCTGAGCCCGCTGAGGCGGGGCGGCGGGGCCGGGCCGGGCCGCCGGACGCATGCGCCGGGGCGGCGGCAGCGGGCGAGCCGCCGGGGTCCGGCGGAGTTGGGACGAGCTCGCCTCAGCCCGGGCGGAGCGGGGCTGCCCCGCCGCATCTCTCTCGCCGGCGGCGGAGGTAAGGGCCGGGCGCGGCGGGGCAGGGACCTTGCTCAATGTCACCGCTGGGGCTGGGGCGGGCGGAGCCGCAGGTGAGGGGCGGCGGCCGCGGCTCCCCGCAGCCCCAAATCCGCCGCTAGCAAATGCCGGGCGCGCCGCTAAACGGGTCGGGGTCCGAGCAGGGCGAGTATTTTCGCCTTTGGGACCGGGGCGTTTCTTCAGCCAAGGCGGAATTAACCTGCGTCCAGGAGTCGCCCTGGATGAGCTCGCTGCCCGTGGTCAGTTTCCAGGTGTCTTCGCCGCAAGCCCCTGCGTGGCGGTGGTTTGCTTGCAGCGCCGAGCCCGGCGTCCTGCACGCTCCGTCCCGAGGCACGAACGGGAGGGTGGGCGCGGGGCTGCGCCCGGTGTCGGGCCGCGGTGAACGCTCCCGTGTGCCTGCGGTTGGGTGCTGGCCCCTAAAGAAACGAGGGAGCTCTGCTGCTGGCGTTTAAGGGTAAATCTTGCTGTTGAGCATAAGAAGGAAAGTGTGAATAGAAAAGTTTGGATGCTAGGAAAGTCTGGCACTTCCAAAGCTGTGAGCACTCAAGTTTAAATCTTCAAAGCAAAAGTTTAGGTGCAGCAAAGTGCTGAATATACAGGGAGAAGATAGCAAATAGTTTTGTTTCCATCCCTTTGCTGCTATGTCAGCGATGTCTTTCACAGAGTATAAAAACGAGGTGCAAAACAAGCCCTCTGTTACTGTCGAGAACCTGCACGTTTTTGTGCCCGAATGAAACGTAACTGGATGCGGTGCGGCATCCTCGCAGCGGGCAGGTGGGACGTGGCGCTGGGCTGCAGCTGAAGGCCCACGCTGGGTGCTGTGGCCGGAGCCCGCGGGCAGCTGAGGGCAGGCAGGGTGTGCTCGCTGCTGCTCTCAGGGCAGCGGCAGCCCCCAGCCCCGCTGGCCTTCCCTTCCCAAACGGGGGCTGCTGAGGAGGAGGACGAGCTGCCTCTCTGTGTGGTTCGGAGCTGGCACTGGGCGGGTGTGAATGGGTTATGCTGCTTCTCCTTTCCCAAATAAGCCATCTTGCTGCTCTTTGCAGCTCACCAGGTCAGTAGACTGCTTAGAGAGAGGGGCGAGGGAGGTGTTTTTTCCTTTTTCTGCTTTTTGGGTGCTAGGGTGTCCTTCCATGGCCACAGACTTGTTCCTAACTCTTCTGGTGTTCGGTCTCTTTGAATGGCTTTTCTGTATCTCGCACCTTCTCCAGTGAGTGGGGTTTGGTGTGATTCTTGTCAGGCAGGCAGAAGTGAAATTGGGAATTGTGAAATTGGCGATGCTAACTTTTTCTTTCTGTTGTTTTGTTAAATAATCCATAAAGTGGTAAGGAATCAAAAAAGAAACAATCTTCTTACATATCTTCATTAAGTTATCTAGGTCCTATGCTGCTTTTTTTTTTTTTCCCCTGATGAATAATATAATGGGTGCTTGGTTAAACTTTAAAGTATTAGCAAAACCCAGACAGTGTCAGAAGACTTTGTCATCTTCCCTGCTTACGTCGTGGTGGGAGCTGTCCCTCGCTGCTCTGTTCTGTCTGCGCTGGGCTCCGTGCCGGTGGCGACGGCTGTGATCGCCCCAACGGGAGCCTCTCCTGAGCAACTGCTCTTCGCCGTTCCTGTCTTTTTCCTCTCTTGGATTTCTTCAGTGAAGTTTTAATTGAGAGGATGTCTTCCTACTTGACTACATTTGCTCAGGGATAAGATGGTATAAAAGCAGGAAAAAGCCTTGTGGAAGATAATCTTCTGGGGGAGTGTAGGTTTCTTAGCTAATTAGCTTGGAAGTCCTTAGTTTTCGAACAGCAGTGAGGATTGCTGCATAAAACATAACAGATGCTTAAGCGTCACTGCAGTCTTTGCTCTTCAGGTTATCACAAGGGACTGTGGCTTGAGAATATTTGCTGAAAGAGTTTGAGAATCTATGAAATGAGACATTAGTGTTATTTTAAAAATGAACATATGGAACAGCTGTGGTAGCCTCAAATCCTGAAACATCTGACAGGCTGTGCTGGGATGTAACAGAGACAAAAGTTAAGTGCAAGGTTGGCTCTAGTGTGCTGAAATACATTGCGAAGCTTAAGTCATCTGTAGTTAATACAAAGAAGAGATGACTTTGCAATCTGAATAGCTTGCATTCTGAAATCCTGTTATCACTTTTGTTACATGCTTTAAACCCGATAACATTCCTTGAATATGAACTTGTAGCAGATAAATAGTTCTGTGACTTTTGTATTTGCTTTAGAAAGTCAGTACTTAACGTATGTCATCCATCATGACACAAATGGGAATATCTTATCAGATGTGAGCCTATATTGCCTCTGATGCAAGGAAGGCAGAGGCAGATACTAAGTGCTACCATATTCCAGCTACTGAAAGGGGAATTTGTACAGTGAGCTGAAGGAATTGCAGGAACTTCACTCTCCGGTGTGATCGCAACGTCCCACTAGCTGCTTGGTGGATTTTCACCAGAAGCTCTGCTTGCCTAGCTTTACAGAAACAATTTGGCCTTAATTGAAGGGCTATTTTCTATTTTTATTTTCTGTGCAAGTGTAAAATGCCCTGATTCTCCTCAGAGGTGAAATTTCTCTTTGTACTGCAGCTCCAGAGACCATGCTTAATCTTTCTATGGGAAGTTCGTTTTTGTATTTACTTAACACATGAAAATGTTTTTAAAGAAAAATCTTTGGAAAAAAAACATTTAAAACACCTTGAAAAATTGTGTTGTAAGGATTTTTAAGTCATGTTTTCTGATTTTATGTAATGTACAGAGTAAACTAGGGAAGTAAGGCAAAAATCATGTCTCACAGTGCAGTCATTTGACTGCATTCCACATTGTTGGAGAAAGAACGCCAGCTACTGTTTTGCAGCACTAATACTGTTGCACACAGTGGAAGTCAATGTTATTAAGTAAATAATGCTTAATTCTTGGCATCAACAGTAAGTTTATAAACTATGGGTTAACAAAACACTTGGTGTTTTGTTTCAGTATAATGTGTTGTTTTTTTTAATGACAGGAGGCTGGGGGGGTTGTGCCTTCCCCTCTCCCAAAAGAGAAACCCACCAGCCCTCCCCCCCCCTCCCCCCCCCCCCAAAAAAAGCTTTTTTTTAATGCCCTGCAACACATCACATTTCTTGATGCTGACATATTTCCAAGAGTGATGAATCATGCCCATTAACTTCCGCAACTTTATTGTTTCTTTTCTAGATGCATTCTCATCAGATTGTCTGCAATAATTCTTTTCAATATCTCTATATAGTGAAATGTAGCCTCTTAACACGTATGTTGTACATTCTGCATGCAACTGTGATTTTTCTTGTGTATGAGTTAAAGCTGACATTGCTTTGTATAAACATATTAATTGACATGTTAAAAATTCATTAGAGAACCTGAGCTGCCAAGGCTTGTAAATATAGAAGACTTGTAAACCAATCTAACTATATCAGTGCAGTTCCAATCCTTCGCTTATCAATATTGGCACCTTCCTATTTTGCTGCTGTTGGACTGCCAGGCAGATCTTATAAGGACAGGTGGTAATGCACATGTAGTTAAACTGCACTGTTTACTTTATTGATGATTATTTGGGTATGAGTAAGTTAGTCTGTTACGGAAACATTGATAATGCTTCATTCCTCAGTCAAATTACCCTATAATGCTTTCTTTATTGGCAACAACATTTTTTTGGTGTTAAATGTTTATAATATGGGAATGTAAGGGGGGAGGAGGTTAGCAAAAAAATATTTTTTTTGCCTTTGTTTGTACTAATGTTAGACACACAAAGTCCTTTTCACCTTACCTTACAACCTGAAGTCTTTTCATTAAACTACCTTTTGTAGGTTTTAAAATGTTGCAGTTCTGTCTTGAGCAGGGAGTAAACAGGTTTCAATTTTCAAACAAGTGCAATGCATGTTCAGATATGAAATTCAGGATCTGCATAAATACCCATCTTGGTTCATGATTTTTTGAGACCTTCTTCCAGGTTACTTTACCTCATGACAGGATGATAGGCTGTGTTTTTGGTAAAATGCTCTGGTTCTAGAATATGTCGGACGGTGTTTCATTACTCACGGCTTTCTATCGGAGAACTGTTTGGTGCAGAGATGCCAGTGCTGAAAATGGAGGGACTTGGAGCGTATCTGCAACTAAGTCATTCATTCTGCACGTGAAGCAGGATGATTGCATCTCCTACAGCTGGGTGAATCATACTGAGACATCTCACAGAGTTTCCTCTTGCAAAGAAACCACAAATCCCAAAGCCAGCCCACTTTGTGATAATATGATGATGACGTTCACCCCTTCACTTGCAGCTGTGTGGCAGGGAAGGTGATCCTGATAAGGCTAAGGTAAGCCTTGTGTGTAAAGGAAGACAACGTAACTGCTTAGGGCAGGTACCAAGGAACAATCTTCTACCTGATGGAAAGGATAGGGGAAGGTCAGGAAAGCAAGGTAAAATTAATTAAGTAAAGCCTGAATTGTAATATAACATTAAAACTTTTTTTTTTTTTTTAAGGCACCGTGGTATTTTTCTTATTTGTGAGGTCTTTGGTGTGGCATGGCAGCCAAAATGCTGACACTGTAGAACCAGTGTCTTGTAATGCTGAGTGCTTTATAGTTGTTTTACTTAATGGTGGCTGGTGGTGTGCTTACTCCCAGCAGAGGATGCCACCTACTGAATCTTTAACACTGCTCACCATTACCAAGCTTGTATGATCTCGTGAGTTTATAGCATGTGTGATTATGGCTGTAGGCCACATTGTTCTTTCTGTATGTACTTGCACAGGTACCGAGAAGTTCAGCGTATGGTTGGAGGCTTTGCTTCACAGTTCATGGTGTTGAGTTTTAATTTGACACTTCTCAGTACATCTTATTTGAATACTGTAGACTATCAGGTCTCTTTAGTCCTACAATCTGATACAATTTCAAACATTAATTAGTTCAAGGACAAATGATGTGACAGGCAGCATTAGCATGGTATGCTTCAAAATGGGAAGAAAGAAAAATACTATAATGTGATTTTTATGTAGCTTGGCTTACTTTTTTGCAGTGTTCATTTGTTTCTACCACAATTATGAGCTTTGAAAATGAGCTTGTTTTCCAAAGTCAGGGGAAAAACAATAATTTTGAGCATAGAGACTCATTACCAGGACTTATTACAGAGAAGATGAGTTTGGGGAGGATATTAAGTAAACACTCTTAAAGTGCCTGTACTCTGCCCTGGTCAGCAAGACTTCCAAAGAACGTATAGGAACCTCCTAATGGGATTTTATAATGGAAATGCTAATATAAGACAGCAGAAGAATATAAGCCACCTAGTCTCTATATTTGCATGACTGCATATGACAAAGAAAAAAATTGCTTAATTTTTCTTCCTTTGGCCACCTGCTAATAATTGGATGGTGAATCTTTGACTTGGAATTGCAGGTGCATGTAAGTGCCTAGATGCACTTCATTTTTCTTTTAAAATGAGATTTTTTAATGCATGTTACTAATTAAGAAAATCCCTTATAGATCAATGTCACAGCTTTATGTAAGAAGATGCTACCTCTGTCCATTTCTGCAGTCTTTTCAGCAGTGCTAGTGCACTGTGCACCAGAACTTCATGCTGGGTAGACTGGGGGGCTTCTGCATAGTCAGAACTACTTCCCTGCTAATCAGTGAAATGAGCATACCTGTATTTTAGACGTCAAACAGCATTAACAGAACTTAGAAGTTGCTAAGTTAGCTATTTGAAAATAAGGAAACACCAGAAATGTCTGTACAACCTTAACTGAGCCTGTTGGTGCATATAGTCATGAATCATTTTTGTTTTTTTTCTGTGGGGCTCTCACCAGGCATCGTGAGCAGGATAGCTAATGCTGGATTACTGATGAATGGCTTTCCCTGGATCTTTTGGTGTGTGGCTTGTCAATCAAACATTGTTCTTAAGATTTTTTTTTTCTCGCTGATGCATAGCCTGTAGTAGTTGTGTGCTTTGCAAAGAGTAAAATTAAATAAATAATCTTTGCAACACTTCCATGATGTAAATGGGTGGCCTTCCCCCTGTGTGGACAGGGAATTTTGGCACAGAGAGGTCTTGAGGCAGCGTTAGATGCTCTGTTGGAGAGTCGTGGAAGCTGGTATGTCAATGCTCAGAGTGATGTAGTGCGTGTTCACGGCAGCGCTTCTGTTGCCTTGCATTGAAGCACAAACATTCGGCACTTCTGTAAACTAGAGCTCTCAGGAAGTTTGGCTCCTAGGAAAGCGGTGCACAATTAGTGTTGTTGGAGGGCTTGATTTAAATGACTTTCTTAGCATTGCTAGCAGTTCTGTGGTAGAGGCCAGGCTACAGACAGATTCTGCACTGCAGCGTTCAGGTGCCTTAACCTTGGGAGAATCTCTTCTCTTGTGGTCCCCTGCTTCCACCACCAAAATGAGGCAGTTTACACCAAATGAGGCAGGTTTTTTTTGTTGTTGTTGTTTTTTTTTTTTTTTCCCAGGAGGTAGCTGTTCTCATGACTTATGTCGGTTGTCTTGATTGACCTCTGGTCTGTGAGAGGAGGGGAAATGTGTTCTTGTAATTTAAAAAGCCTATTTGATGCCTTTTTTTTTTTTAAAGCAAATTAGACAATCCCTAGATTCAGTCCTAAGGAATCTTGGGAAGTCTTTCATTGTTCATCAGTGCTTCTCAAATGTTTAGGTAGAGAGCGTAGCTTCTGGATGTTATGGAATGACTGAAGCAGTGGAGAAATCAACTTCATACTACTGTATGGAGAAGCATTAGAGGCTAGGCTTGACATGCTTTGTCTGTTTGCTGGTATTTGCTCTTATTTCATTAGATCCCGGCATGGAAAACTTCAGCATGTTCTTTTAGACAGAATCTTCTTTTCAGAAGCAGCAGAATCTTATTAGAGATAAAAAGTTTGGGGCAGTCAAAGTGGGATGATGACACTTCCAGTCCCATAGGTAATACAGAAGAACATGGAATGCTTTAACAATATGGGTAGTGACATTTGGTGCTGTTGTCTTATTATATTGTATTAAACTGCTCAAAGTTAATGTTTTCTGCAAACGAATAACTTTTTTTTTTTGATAGAAATTGCTCTTCTCATAGAAGTATTTGAGCCTGCTGTAGTTTTACTGATCTAGTTTGAGCAAGTCTAATACCACTGTATGTGAAGCCTCTTCACTGCAGGCAGGTGGCAGATGCTCTTGAGCAGCGATATTCTTGAAAGGCTAGACAACAGCCACCCACACTAGCATTTTCTTTCTCTTTCAGCCAGATTTGAGAAAACATTTCAAATCAAATTCTGCTGTCTCTCCTCAGCATGTGGGTTAGTCTACAAGTCGAGAGTAGTACAAAAATAGCTTAAGAAACCAGAAAATAAAGCTTTATGAACTTTAGCAAACATCAAAGAAAGTTGCACTGATCAGTAATAAATGTTGACGGAATGAATATCATAATTTGATTATATAGTTAACTTCATAATTTGGTTATATTTTCAACACTGTTATAATGCTGTGTTTTAACTCTGTAAATGTGATGAGTACCAATTGTCCCCTCATAATTACAGTTTATTGTGTTACACAAATAGGATGGGGAAGAAGAGTGAGACAAAACAGGAATGCTGTAATGATTGTTTTTAACTCTTTGAGTTCACATCAGCCAGTATTTGTTCATATAACCTAGTGGTGGTTTGTTGCAGTTTAAAAGCCTGAAAAGCCTCTGCCCTTGGAGGAACACTGTGGATCTTTATTTTGTGTTGTCTGTAGCTCTCAAAAGCTTTTCATTTTTCTTCCCTAACTGTAAATTAGAATATTGATCAAGTTTCTGTATAGTAGTTTTGTAGAAAGGAATTGATTTTTTTTTTTTTCTCCATGTTTAAAATGGGCTTCTAGGTATGGATAGGGACAGGAAAACTTTGACCTTGTTCAGAGGAAAGCTTTATCCTAATCTGATTTAGAGAACAACAACAAAAAAAAAAGCAAGCACAAAAACCTGCATGCTGGTTTTAAGCACTAGATGACATGACACAGAAATTGTCTGTGGCCGAAAGGAACGTGTGGGGTTTGTAATCTCTGCATGCAGCACTGCGGCCGCTTCCTGCTCCATGTGCTGTACACAGTTAATCAGAGGCTTATTTTACCATGTGGTTATGATAACTGTGGGAACTGTAATGGGGAATTTGGAGTCAACAGCTTGTTTCATGCTGAGCATTGGGGGTCTTGGCAGATTTGCTTTCATGCACTACTACTGTATAAATATGCTTGTAATATTAATGTGGTTTTCTGTGGAGTGGCTCCTGTTTTTGCAGAGCTTGAGATCATGTTTTGTGTGATGCTGCATCAAAGTTTTGAGTTTCTGATTATGTACGTTTGACTACATGTGTTGAATCCACTGGTGTTGTGTATTGTTATGCTGCTGTCATGCTTATTCTTCCATCTTGACAGGTTGTGCAAACCCTCAAATTCTTTTCATGGCAATGACTTACTGCAACAAATACATATACTTTAAAATATCTTTAAAGGTCGAAGATGCTGGCATTGGACCAAAGGATTATTTTATGCTATTTAAACTGATCACTTCAGCTTGCATTTCGGAATGGGCTAGTTTTCAAAAAAGGACAATAATTTATTTTTAAGCAGTGTCACACTCTTGCCTCCAGAATGTTTGTTACTGGGATTTGTATTTCATGGCATTTCCAAAAAGCTATCAGCGGAACTCAGCTCACTTACCAGAGTGCTGTCAAATACACGCTAGAGCTATTAGGATATTGTGAATCTGAGAAACTTCCTCAAGGATGCTTGGGATCCTGAACGCTTGAAGGTCACCCTTGCCCTGTAATGCATTGGAGCAGGAGCGGGTGGACAGAGTTGCCCTATTCTGCTGGGTGGGGAGGCTAGGGAGGGGAGCAGAGCATCTGTGAGATCCCTGGCTTCCATGAGGCCTTCCTGTTGGGCGATGCCAAGTCTTTGAGGAAACATCACACCTGCCAAGCCTTTCCTGGATGAACTTGTTGCAGTCAGGCTCGGGGAATTAGGCCTGGGAAAAATAAGGTGAAGGACTGGCCTGTGACTGGGTGTTTTGTTCCACCCGTCAGGCACAGAAGTCGGGTCTCATGAGTTTTTGAAGGCTGCGCAGCAGTCTCCAGGCTGTTGGGGTAGCCTAGACTCATGTCTCCTGGGGCAGAGGTCAGGCAGGATGGGTTGGGCTGGAGATGGGGCTGGATTTGCCCTCCTTTTGGCTCAGGCTGGGATCAGAGTGGGCAGCAAGAGGAGGGGTGCCAACAGGCATCAACAGCAGGAGAGGCGAGAAGTGCTGGGGCAGGCACTAAAGAGCGTGGGAGAGCAAGCGGTGGCTTGGTGGCCTGGCTCGGCCTGGGGGCACCACTGCTGTGGCCTGTGCCGTCCTCTGCCCCTTTCCCTGCCATTCCTGGTCTTGGCTATCCTCTGAGCCTGCCTCTTTGTCATCTCATCACACAGCATAATGCATTGGTCTCTGGTCTTTTCCTTCAGTTGTATTTCTTGACTTTTCTAATTTCCTGCCACCTGTGATGGCTTGTTGACCTTAGCATTTGGCCTAGTTGTGTATCTGATCCATGTCCCCCTTCCTTGTTGAAACCCATCTCTAAAAATTAGAAGAGTGGCGAGACACTCACTAGGATATCAGAGTAAAATGCAAATATTCAGATGGATGCTGCCCCATATTTAATAAAAATGTCTGTGAGCCCCATTTCCAGTCATTTAAACCTGAAGTAAAACTATTTCTAAAACATTTCCAATGCATTTTTTTATTCAGTAGAATAAAAGAGTGGCCTTTATTTTTAAGTTATGAATCCTGCGTACACATTCAGAGTGGAAAAATATTTGATCTTCCTTATTTTAAAGTATTTGATGGGAAAGCAAATTTATGAAAACAGATAAGACTGCTATATAAGCACTTGACTATGCCTTGCAGTCATGCATTATTGTGATTGATGAATATATTTATTTTAAAAACCTCTGAAATGAATTTTCTTGCATTTGATGGTGATGAATTTCTTCAGTAGCTGCAATTATTACATCATTAAAAAGAAAATGGAGAAGGAATAAAAATAAAACATATCCATACCTATATAAAAATCCCCTGGAGAAAATGCGCTCTGGTTTGGAGGATCATCCCCATGCTCTATTTTTATGTGACCCTGGTATAATGAGTTTCTTGCCCACTAACGGAGACTCTAGGTGCTCCAGTAATATTATGCATACTTAAAAGCCCTCTTGGGTTGTAATTTTTTTCTTTCAGTTAACATGTCTCCAATAGATTTACCTCTAACCTTCAAAGAAAATGTTGTATCACTTAATTGTATTGACTTAGAAATCTGGCCTCAGGAAATAGATTGTTTTTCTGAAATAAACCATAGCTTGTAGGCAAAGGAATTCTGTAAGTAGCCTGAAGTGTTCACAGTTAAGTTTAACTGCTAGATTTAGGTGCATTTGATTAATGCTTTGCCTTAGTACATGTATAGATTTCTTGGATTTTGAATTTCTGTTTTCAAAAGCATAAAAGCTTGGTCTAACAGGAAAAAAAAGACTTCATTCAAGCACTGTATTCAAGACTCACCGCTACACGTGTGCGAGGCAAAGTTAAGTCTGCTATTAAAAAAGAAACAAAAGGTTGACTTGGAGTTTCATGGTGCTCCCATGCTAGGAAATTAAATATTGATGTTTTTTATATAGTAGTGCCCATTTCTTAGGGAAAAAAATAATAACTATCTGCTTGAAATGTCTTGTAATATTTGATAATATTTTACAGAAAATATAGCCAATTTTAAAGCTCTCTGATGTGCAACAATGCAAAATTATGTGCTTAGCTGACCCTTTAATTAGTTCTCATTCTGTCTCACATGATTTATAGCTCTGTGACTCCTATGTAAAAAATGATATATGACTTAACGAAGTGGAAAGCTAGGCTGGGTTCACACCTCCAATTGTTTAATGCCTTCCTTAGCTAGGTGACTAGTATGCTGGGGAGGAGGAGAAAGCAACTATAAGCATCTTCTCATTTATTACGGCAAGGATGTAAAAGTTCATGTTGCTGTGACTTACGGTTGTTTGCTTCCTTGTCACATATCCAATTCATTGGAGCGAGGAGGGAATGTGGCCCTTCCATAAAGCAGAAAAATAGCAGATAGGAATAGAAATGAGCATGTGGTCTTTCTTGCTCAAATTTAGTTTAATGTAGTTGTTACATGTATTCTCAATCTAGCTTTAACTTTTTCTTAATCTGAGAGAAATAGTATCCTAGCATGACTTGTGATATTCTGACTGGAATAGTATTCTATTATGGCTTGTATATTGTGAATTCCAGTAATAGGGTGGAAAACCCTCAACAGGCCAACAACTTCTGTTGGCTGAGGCCTTTTGAGGAGCTTTTTTTTTTTTTTTTCCAAGTGGCTGTTTTGTCTACTTCAGTAACTTTTGTGTCAAAAGAGGTTATTGTGTGCTCTGTTACTCTTATGCCAGAAGTTTCTCTAATTATGTTTCTGTTAGTTTTGGAATACTTGCCTTTACAACATCTTTGTTACGGTGTTTCTGATGTTCTTAACTACAATTCTGTAAATTCAAATTAGTTAATTCTGGATTTTTTATAGTTTTAATGGTTTTGGTTATTCTAAAAATGAATTACAGAATTACAGAGGCTTTCCCAGCACTTCTGAATTTGTTACTTCACATGGAAAATCTCCAAGAAGCTGTAATTTTTGCTAGGCTTTTCCAGAAGGCGGTTGCATGATATATAATAGGAATCTTGCCCCAAGTAAAAGGAATGCCGAAAGGGCCATTTCCAAAGTAGAATAAGGTACGTACCATTTGCAGAGTAATCCTGGAAGTAAGTACTCTTTGCTGAATGGCAAATTTCATAGTGCAGTCCATCCTGTGCTCTACGTTTTGCTGTACAAGATTTGCATCACTCCTTTCAAACGTAGATGGAGGCTTTTTAAAGGTTTACGTGTCGGGCTCACATCTTGGCAGTAAAATTTTGACAGTGGTGGTGATTCCTACTTCTCTGCATATATTTGTTTACTCTTTGCTACAGGGTAGGCTGAAGTTACTGCTGAGAGCTGTTTTGCTTGTGAGCGGGATACCAGAAGAAACTGGGCTTTCTCTTTCTAGTTTAGTCCATCAACTAGGAAAGAGTTTTAGCTGAAATGAAATACAAGCACCTGTGCTGAAGTATTATAAGTAAACATGTTTAGATTCACGTAAGGTGCTAGCTATGATGCTGTACACGTCTTCCAGCATCTTAATTTTTTCTTGGGAAAGTTTTATCCAATTCTCAGGTACACTTATCCCTGCCTAATTTGGCAATCAATTATTTTAGAAGATGATATTCTGTAGTTACCCATTTTTCTAGGTTAAAAAAAAAAAAAAGTATGTTAGCGGTTGTGTGAATATGATAGCATAACACTGATAATATCTTTATGTACTTAGGTGTTTGCATACTTGCCCTCCCCAGGAGGTTATTACTGAACTGTTGTATTCTTCTTCTCATCTCTGGTGTTTTTTGAGGTTACAGATACACTGATGTACCTGGTTCCAATCGTGGAAAAGTATTTGCATCTGTGGGTTCCGCCTTTTCTAGGAAGTTTGTCACATGTTCGTTGATCCACCTGCATGAGATCAGAGCCTAAGCGTATTACTGGCAAATGTAATTGGATGTTAGACTCTCATTGTAGTGCAATTTATTTCAAGCGTCACTCAAGATTAACTGAAGAACACAAATGATAGGGGACGTTTTAACTGCTGAATCTTTGGAAAAGTGTTCTGGAGAAGGAGGGCTTTTTAAATCGAGAGCTGGGGACTGTGGGCTATTACCACGTGTAATGTCTTGCTCAGCAAGAAGTTCTAAAATGTTTCTCATTGCTTAGTCTACTTTTAAAGAATAAATATCTTTTCCTGTGAAATAACTTGATCAAAAAGTAGTGCCTAAGTATTGGTATAATGATTATTTGCTGCTGGTTTTGTATATTTGAGTGTTCTTTTTTGCTGATGATTCTTCTTTGTCTATATAAGAAAGCTGGAACAAGCATCTAAAATGCAAGGTCAGTACAATCAAATCAAATATTTTCCAATTTGAATGAAACACTCCATTAAAACTGCAGACACTGAATGTCATACTGGCAATGTTTAGGCTTGCAATGTTTTAGGAACCTTGGGATTAGTGTTTATCTGTCCCATAAAGGACACAAATCATTTAGATTAGAAGTAATCTGATTGTATTGAAGTACAAATTATAGCACAAAGGCCATTCAAGTGGGTTAAGTGACCAGGGTTGGTAAACACCATATGACTGCTGATTGGTTGGTGAAAGAGTATTAACTGAAAGATAATGATGGATTTTAATCCAAATCTCTAAAGCACAACAGCTGTACTTCCCAAATGAGTTCACTCTCTGACAGAGTTTTAGGCTCCTGATTTATTTGTTCCCAACTATTTTTCTTGCACAAGAATTAATTTGGAATATAATTCATTACTTCTGTATAGAATATAGTTCTTCCATATGGCTTTCTTTGATTAGATTTCTATCCTACTTTCAGTAAATGAGTTTGCTATGATTTTTATGGACATAGGAGAAATTGCTATGTTTTTCTTTCAATGTTCTGCAGTAAATTGTTAGTATGAATTGGCTTAGGAAAGTCAGCTGATGATTACACAGTTTCAGGTTCTCTGTTAAGTCTTCCCTGCAGAATTTGTGCATACCCTGAAATAAGCGTGTTCATTAAAGGAATCACATGAATGACTGCAGGAGGAAAGTAATCTGGCTTTGTGGTTCCCTGGTCCATCTGCCTGTTTGGTTTGGGAAGGTCAACAACAGAAAAGATCAAATGGTCCTAAATTACTGTATACATTCCAAGCACTCAGACATAGGAAGAAGAGTTTAGGTCCTTTAAAATGATAGTTACATACCTAATTTTGTATATAAAAAAATATGCATGGTTAAACCATTTCTCTAGTGTTCAGGATTCATCCAGATAATCCCGATAACCTATGCCCTTAGGGCAGGAGCTGGCAGTATGCTACAGGTTGTTTTGAGAGCAAAAATGCAGTTAGTAGTAGCTGAGCTGTGTTTTGTTCTTTTGATGTAGTCTTAAGTTCAGAATCATGCTTAATGGTGTAGCAAATGTAAGTAGGTAGGGACCTTGTCATTGGATTTATGGTGTAATTCAAAATATAGTTTGGAAACCTTTACCTGGTGCCTTTGCAGAACCATGAAGATATTGTTCACTGCACATTTACAGGAGACCTTGAATGCCATTGTTATAGCAGTCTGAAATGTCTTTAGAAAATCATGACAAACAACTTATGAGTTACCTCTTCTTGGGTCTGGACCCTGTGAAGTCTCTTATTTCAGTTTGTTCTCATATAAATGTAGAAGTCACTGCTTAGTGTTTGAAATGCAAGGGTGTTTTCTTTTTTTTTTTCCTCCAGTGAAAATCTGGATAAAACAGGCTCCCAGTAAATGGTAAATAAACTGCAGATGCCATCTTCGCAGATGAAGCTATTTAAGTATTGGCTTGTGCATTAGGGTAACTGGATGTCTGTTTTAGTGTTACTTCATGGAAAGGGTAAAGTGAGAGAATCTGACAAGGTGCCTGTATGTTGTTTATATAATATAGATGCATGCGTGCTTGTATATGCTTGGTCCAGCAGTAGCAGTGTGCTGTAATGGTGTTGTGTTGTGCTTGCTCAAGAGTTCTGCAAGAACTTTGGTCTGCATCAAGACAGGGCAGACTAATCTGCTGTATTCTGTTTCTTGTGTTGACCAAGTGAACATATCTTATGGCTTTTGACACCTTGACTGTGATTAATCTATGGGTGATTAGGTGTGTAAATTGTTTGGTTATTGGCATTTATAATGCTGAGCAAACACAAAGGTGGACTTGAGCTTGCTGCCATTCTTCACACGCTGATTATCTTTGAGAATTTTTGCAGTGTTAGGAATGTAAAATTAGACCGCAATTACGCAACGAGAAACTTAGTAACATGCAAATGGTGTCTGTTTTGTGACTTTATCCTGCAAATTTGTCATGGTCCAATGTGACCCTTGAATATCTTTCGAGGCCAAGGCCTCGGGGTTGATCACTGTCAGGATATAGTTGTACTGTGTCTGAAGGTTCTGCTATAGTATCTACAACTGTGTTGAGTTAGCCCTTAGCATGCTTCTTTTTCCCTATTGCTTGGTGCCTGTTTTTTTTTCCTTTGTTTGTTGTCATTGTTGTTTGACATGTTTCCTTTGTTTTTCTTAGGAAAGAGATTTTTCATATATCAAAGAGGGAGAGTAAGGTTTAGGGTACAGTCCCATTTCCTGAAAAATACCAGTTGATCATCTCCAGCACAGCTAGAACTGCTGCCAGAGCCGACGACCCAACTTAAGACATTAACAGGATTGAGGAGACTTTGGCAATATCACCCTAGTTCAAGAATGGTCTCTGAATGACAGACCTTGTTGGCTGAAAGTGTTGGGAAACCAAAACTGCCATCTCACCTAACTTCTCAGTGTCAGTTTTGTTTCTGAGTTTAAATTTGTGGGAAAGTCTTCAAAAGCAGATGGGGGGGGGGGGGGGGGAAGAACTAAACTAAAAACCTAAAAACTCAAAAGTTACTTCTGTAAAATTTAGTTATTTTTCATCTTTGCATTTGTGATGCTTGTTTGAAAATATTGAAGCAAGTCATCAGGATGCCATTTAATGGCTGTGCAATTCCTGAAAAATAAATATGTTGACTAAATGGATTCACTTCTAGAGAAAACTGGCTACAAACCAGGATTTTCAGGGGAAGTATTTGGATTTTTTTTTTCCTGTGGAAGGTACATCTGTAATATCCTTTCCTTTGCAAGGATATTTTGTTGAGTCTTGGAACTAGAGTTGCTTTCCCACGTGGTTTCCTGTGAAAAATGGCAGTCTGTTTCTGCTGAGGGTTGAATTGGACTTTGTTTGTGCATCTTAGCTAAAGGACTGATAAATATTTAAAAACAAAGTGTCATTTAATTGACAGTTTAGTTACTGATTGAATCAGTCATTTAGCATAAGCTGAATGAATTACAGTAGCTGAGAACTCTCACTGATACTTGCCAGTTATTTAATTGCTACACCTAATGAATTGTGATTAAACAAATCAAAAGTTGATTTGTATATTGTTTACAAGTATGTTGGTAAATGAACTGGTGATGCCTGAACTTCCTGATTTTAGGGATAAGGAAGCACTAATTTGCAATTGCAGTATTGATGAGTCCTCGTCTGGAATTTAGGGAGCAGATGTGAATGCTGATGTTAATGAGTTCAGATGGGTGATGGGTGCAGAGAGTGGTTCTGATCAGGGAAAGGGAAATCCTATTTTTTGTGGGGAGATTTCCTTAGCTTTAGAATAAAGGCTAAGAGAATGGGGAGGTTGTGGTAACATGAGGGAAGAGGAAACACCTGCCTTTTTTTTTTTTAAATAAAATACATCAGAGAATATTTTTTATTTTCCTGCACATAGCAGGGAAGGAGGAACCTTAAACCAGCAATCAATGCTGGCCCAGAACAAGCATCAGGAGATGACCCATGAAAACCTTGTATGGCCAGACTGATCTGATTGTCAGAGCTTTGCTTTGGAGCAGCTTACTAGTGGGAACAGGGGGAGCTAATGTCCCAGTACAGGAGAATTGGCTTTATGCATGATGCTAGATGATAAAAGCTGAGGTTTAAGAGGACCGGACTTGAAGGTATTTTTTAAGTCCTGTGTGTTTTACAGCAATAAAACGCAGCAGCAATACGGGACCTGATCAAGTGCATGGCTAAGAGGAAAGCAACACTTCCGCTTAGCTGCTAGAAACATTGTCACTTCTGAACACTCAAAAAATCTTGTGTCTGGTCCTATGAGAAAACTAAAATTGGTTTCTCTTTAATTCCCTTCTAGTTTTTGAGCCTTTAGGGTTTATGTTTCCAGTCTTCTCTGCAAGGTTTAGAGGGATATTTAAAAAAAATTAGAGTTCCCAGGGGTTTTTATGACTGCCTGAGCCAGGCTTAAGAAAAATGGCTAATGCTGCAGTTTAGAGTATTTTTGAATAATGAGAATTTTGAGGGCTAGCAGCCATGGACTGGCTAGTGGCGTGTCAGAAGTAAGAGAGGCATCAGACTGATGAATTAGTTTTTCTTAAGTGAACCTTTCCAAATGCCTGGTGTTTCAAAATACCATATTGGTGATGTCAGTACAGGAGGCGTATTTACTCCACTGGATCTTTTAAGGCAATAAAGCTATGTTTAAAACTGTTTTTAGCAGAAATTGTGTTCGGTTCCCTATTATCAGTTATTCAACAAAGTGTAGCTGCAGTACAGGTCAACTAGGTAAGCTAGTGTGAGAGCAAGATCTTCATCAGTTGCGTGATCTAGCGGAGGAATTCTTTATCACAAGGATGTATTGTAAGTCCACTGTCTATACATCACGAAAAGAGTATTCTCTTTATTTCTTAATTAAGTGTTGAGGAAATTGAAAAAATACCAAATGTCTCCAAGGAATGAGACAGATTGGATGAGGGAGAAAAAGCTACTGAAACGGTATAAAAGTCAGCTTTACTTCAATCTTAAAGTTGCAAAAGGCTTTGAAAAGTGAATGACTGGAGAGAAATATCTCATGAGAGTAAAATGGGCTTTTGAAGGATAACTTCAGTTGTAAGCGCTAAAGTGAAGGCTTCTTATTGCGCACCTCAGCATTTTCAAGTGTAAAAAATACATATTCTGCTCACACTTCCATCTTTCTGGGGGTTATATTTATTTAGAGGGATTAATGGCCAATTTCCAGTGTGACTGCCCTCATCAGAAGTTTATCCTCTCTCAAAATGACATTTTTACTTTTTATGGGAGCAGTATGCATGGATTTCTGGAGACTTTAGATGCGTAGTTGTAATGTGATAGGTGGAAAAATGTTTATATCCCTAAGGAGATACCAGAATTTTGTTCTTGGCAGGATATATAAAACTAACTGTGAGTTGTGGAATTTTATTTGTCAGATCTTTTAGTGTTAGATAACTTTATTGTGCAATTGAGTTTTAATCACAGTATGATTACACAGCCACTTTATTAAGTCGTGTGTTACACATTTAGCTGCAATAGGATGCATAAATTGGTGTTTGAGGTCCCTGCAGTAGAGGAAGCAGTCTGATTTTAAAGGTATGATTTCAGGTGGTGCAGGACTGACACCTATGCAAACAGTAATTTCAAGGAGTAAGCAAACTTCCTGTTGGGGGCATGGAGAAATTCCACCTTGTGCCCCCATTGCCTTTAGTTGCTCGCGTGGGGGGAGAGAAACGACAAAACCTTCTCTTTGCGTGTACTAGTCCAGATTTTCTGTCTTCAGATGGCCTCTACTTAAGAGCTAAGCTGCCACTTGAAGGTGACCATTTGACGCGTTTTCCTCTGCCCTGCATGATGTGGATGCTGGAGGCGGCAATGTGCTTGTGCTGGCTGGAGGCACCTGCCTGCAGTACCTGCTGCTGGGCTTCCTGGAGCATCCCTGCTGATGCTGGTGTGGGCTGTAGCGCCAGGGGGTCTGACAGCCTTGGGCTCCTACAGAGACCTCTGCAACCCCTAGTTCTCATTACTGTGCAGTACTGACCTTTTATGATCCATCTCCTTTGTGTCCTGTTTTTCTGATTTTAACGACTTACAGGCAATTTGGCTGTGTTTTGAAATTCCAGCTCCTAAGGGGTGAGTTGAGGCACTGCTTTCTTCTCCATCTGTGCAGATGGTGATATAACCTGTACGCTTGCACAATTCCCTGCCTCAGTGAAAGGTTTTCATGTACCTAGTGGCTTAAATATATATAAGTGTGTGTATATATATATATATATTTCTTATATATATATATTTCTTATATATAAATACATAAGGAAAATGCACTGGTTGATGTTCTTTTTTTTTCTTCATGTTTGCTCTACTTTCTTTAGGTCTTTATTATTCATTAGTGTAAAATGAGATTTAATGAGGTGACTGAAGAAGAATGTGTAGCATTATTTTATGTAGTTTGAATGTTTAATGGTCCCAGATTGGGGAAATTGCTGTATTCTCTGTTAACCATCCATAAATAGATGTGACAGATGAAGGGAGTTAGAGGAAGTTTGTAGAGCAGGCAGAAGATGTCACACTGGTTCTGCTTTTTAAATGTCTTTTCTTTCTCCTATGTGTATATAGTGTGACAGCACACGAGCAGTAGGATGAGAAGAGTCTACAGAGATATGAGGGTAGGAGAACAACAGGAAAGAAATCATAAGATGGAGAACAGCTGTCAAAATGACAGCAGTAGAGAGATGCAAGGAAACATCCTGTCAGCAAGAATGAAAATATCTAAAAATTTCTTGAGGCCAAAGAAGTCTAAGTTCTGCAGAACTTAATCGTGTTTTTTGGTCTCAGTTTCTCTCCAGTTCCCTCTGAGCTTGTGGGCTGTCTGAGCCTTTTGCCACTGATGACAGTGAGAATCCATTGCTGCTTGGCTTGGCAACACCTTGTAACGTGTTCTTGAGGTTTACTGCATGTCTGTTACAGCACAGCTTACCCTTCTTTTACTGGGTATTTGGAGAGCGATAGCATCCTGACCTGTCTGATCTAAAATAAACTAACCTAGCAGGTCTCAAAGTCTTACAAACTTGACAGCAGATGGCACTTGCTTTTGTTTAGCCCTGCATATACTGTCTTGGTGGGTGGTAACTGCCTCAGGACAAAATCAGCATCCCACCAGTCACCATCTGGGATGGCAGATGATATGTGGGACTGTCGTGAATAAGCATTCTGATGTTTGTAAATGTCCGAAGGAAGACACTGCTTGTTAGTACTGTAGTTAGTATGCAGTCAGCACTGCAAAAACCTTATGTTATCAGTATTCAGCAAAATACAAGTTTGTGTGCCCTGGGTCTCTCTCTGGCATATGGGTGGGTATGAGGTGGTTCTTCCATAGTTTGTTAGTTTTGATGGTGAACTTGCATGGCACTTTTGGTAGATCTTTAGTGTTTATTGGTGCTTCTGAGATAAGACTAACTCTTCTCACTCTTAGCCACGGTGTCAGAGGAGGTATTTAGATAGATGCCTCTTGTTGGATCATACCTGATGCTGTTAATGAGCATAAATTTTCAGAATAAAATGTGTCATTGCTTTGACAGTATAATTTGAGTGGATGGGTGAAGGAAGGGGATGACTTCAATCAATCAGAATTTGGACACAAAGGTGTAAAATTACTTGGGAAAGAGCCCACTTTTCTGCTGCAGATGCAGGAGTGGAGTTGCACATATCTGGCACTCGTGTCTGTGCATCCCCCTCTGTGAGAAGGGGAAAATGTGAGTAGACAAGGGTGAACCATGGAGATACACACATGCAAACTTTTCCTCATTCAGCTTCTTCCTGCCTCTATGCACTAAACGTCTTTGTCCTGACATGCATGCTTTGAGAAATACTATTTAGACCAGTTTTGGTTGGAAGGGTCCCTTGTCACTTATGTGACAAGTTCTTTACTTAGACTTAGATAGTGAAGCCAATAGGAAGCTCTGGGTTGTACTGAATATAAATATCTTTGAAAAGAAGAAATCTGCATCTGCTGTGTAACTTGCTTTATACTGCAGTTAAGACATCTGTTTTTTTTGTGTGTGTTAAAGCATGTTTTATTCACACTTCACTGGTCTATGTATTTGCTGAAGTGAGTATGAAGTTCAACAAAATGTCACTTTCCGTGGTGATTCAAATAGCTGACCTGACTATTCTTTTTTTTTTGCAGTACTTCCAGGATACTTGGTGCATCTAATCTAATTAGATCTTGGAATATCTAATGAATTCGCACTAATGAATAATAAAAGGGAAGAAAACCAAACAAAAACTCCCATGAGCTCTAAATTCAAGTACTACCTTTCAGCTTAAAAATAAAAAGTAAAGGTTAGAGTTATGTCCAAAAGATTATTGACTACCGATTAAATAAATGAAACAGTATGGTTATGCTTGCAGAAATGTGAAGAAATAAGGAGAGCTTGTCTTTCAAATTTGTATGAGCAAATGCACTCAAATAGGTGGTTTGAAGAATTGAAGGGAGAGCAGGGTGGGTTATCTGAAGCATGGAAGTGCACGCATACGCTAATTCAGCAAAACCAGTAAAAGGGTGTCTCATTCCTTATAAATTGAGGCGTGTATTTTAGTGTGGACTAGGATAGGTAGTGAGAATGGATGTTGCAAGCAGCAGTTGCTAAGCCCGAGGTGACCGACAGTTCAAGTTTAGGAGACGTCTGTGCAAGCCTCTTCCTGCCCAGCAGGCGGAATTAGGGAGCGATCTGTATCTGCAGCACTGCCGGGGGCCTCTCCGTGCTGGATGTCTGCACCACATGTGCTTAGCTGTGGTTCATTCAAACACAGAAAATGGAAAGTGCAGGGGTACATTCAAGGCAGAGCCAACCTGAACCTTGCCACTTCCTGCAGATGGTTTCAAACTAGGTGATCCCTCAGCTTTTTTACAGGCTGTCACTTTCCCAGCTGGGTGGTTCTCTTATAACTTGATCATAACTCTTAAGTAGTTTAAGACAAAACGTGTCATGTCCCTTTGTCCTTTTATGAAAAGGAAACATTGCTTCCAATATCTCTTTAGTTCCAAAAGAGAATCAGTTGTTTACGTGGAAGTTGATAGTCTCTTCCATCCCTTGAGGAGCACACCGGGACCGGCCTTCACTGCCACAGGTCACACTTGCTGTTCTGAGCAGGGTTTTCTTTTGTCTTGCTCATAGTCTTACTGCAGTCAGACAAATTGGTGTGTCTCAGTCTCATGCTATTTTTGAATGTTGCTTGTTCTCTGTTCATGCACAGCTATTCTTTCCACACAGGCCTCAAAGTTCTTGCTCTTGTGTCCAGGAGCCCTTCTGCAGCATTGCCAGGCTTTATGCAGAATTAATGGTTTTCAGTACAAATTATATTCAGCTCCTGCCATTGTCAGACTTCTGCTATATGAACACAAAGGCCACCTACTCTTCCTGGCTTTCTCTTGTGGCTTCCTTATATGCTCAGGTGAATTCCTGATATTTTTAAGAAAGGTAGGAAATGATTTTTTGCTTTCTGTGACCAAAGTTTTGCGTACGCCTTAAATGTGATTGTGCTCTAGCAAGATGAAGTAACAGTCAGGTACAAACACCCTGTGGGAATCTTCCATTATGTCAGTTGGTTTTGATCTTTATTCCTGCAAGTTCATGCCTAAAATTAACTTTATAAAAGAAATATGCTTCACCAGAAGTACCATGTATCTTGTAGCAACTCTCCAATTATTTAAGTAACTTATTAAATTGGGGGGTATTAAGTTTTCTTATGTTTTAAGATATGACTCTAAAACATCTTAAAGCAATTTGTTCTTAATTTTGTGGTCCTTCTGATTATTACTGAGGGCGGATTCAAACTATATATTCTTTATTTTTCTTTAAGTTTATTTTTGGGTCTTTTGAGTTGTAAAATCTGGTGTAAAATCTGCATCTAATTAGTGTTTTATGCTATTCATTGTAGATGCTTTTTCTGTGGAAGAATACAAGAGGAGTCCTTTGATTTAAAAGAGTATTTGGATGCAATATTTATTAACATGCAAGAAAACACTTCAATCCAGCAATTTCATAAAATCCCAAAGATATAGGAAATTATCTTAGAAAATCTGTAGAGACAATATGATACAATTTATCAATTACCAATTTAATAAAATAAGATGTTCCCTAGTTTCATGTAAGCAGACTGTGAAAACAGGCAAAATTGGGGGGTACATTTAAGAAAATTCACTCCATTTCTGCTTGGGGAAAATTAAGCAATTTTGTTACTTTGATCTACTTTTGAGGAGGCAGCATTGTTGTTAAAATGACTTGTACTTTTCAGATGTTTAACCTTTTAAGAGCATCATGTTGTTTTTTTTTTTTTTTTTCTCCTGGCTGCTGAGCATTTTGGTACACAAGATGTTTTAATCCTGGCTTAGGCCAACAAGGAAGTGATTTAATTTAATTTTATTAAGTCTTATTTATTTTTTCCCCTCCTTTCTGGGTGTTGCGTTAGAACTTCAGAGTATTTGCATTTTGGATAGATTAAAAAAAAAAATTAGAATTAGATAAAAGATTAGAATTCTTGGATGAAATAAGAAGTAAATATGACCTGATACTGACAATCAATGATGTTCGGTAAAGAAGTCTAAGGGAGCTGAGTAGGCTTTTTTCTGGTAGGTCTACTCTCTGTGGTAGATTTATACACTTGGAAGGGGAGGATAAAAAGCCTAGGATGCACTATACAACCACAGGTTAGACACTTTGAGTATTTACATATTCTTGCACAATTAGGTAAAGGTACTTAATACAGATGTACTAAAAATATAATTGTTTAATGACAGGTTTCCGACAAGTAGATATCAACTTGTCAAATGGTACATCGAGCAAAATCATGATACAGCGAGCTGGAAAACTATCTGTTCTTCAGGAAGCATAATCCAAGATAGCTGCCTAGACTTCAAACTTGATTAACCTTCTTGGCAGCAGTCAGCTATGTCATTTCAGGGCAGGATACATCTCTTTGGCAAATAAATCCATGTGTAAATCTATCGTTGTTAATGTCAAGAAGGCCAGAAATCTGTTGAGTATGGGGGCTGAAGAGGAAACCTTGTAATTAGAGGTAGCTACAGATATGGATATATGCAACTGCAGTCTGTGATAATCTAAATCCAGAGTGATTTTATTTCCAGTTTAGCTGAGCTCCCGGTCTAGTACAGCAGGTCTAATTTTAGGCTTCCTTGAAGTGGACAGTTTCAGGGCTGGTAAAGCAAAGCAAAATACTAGCTACTTGAATGTTTTCAATTTTATGAATTACCTTGTACTGAACAGCTAATGTTTGTGTTGAGAAACAACCATCTGTTTTTGTAGTTTAAAGAGATTCTCGTTCAAATGTTAAATATCCTGAAATGTGTTAGTGAGGAGGCTGTCAGCCATTTGTCATACTACACCATTCAAAACTTTTCATGTACAGGAATAGCAAGCTGACTTACTATTCCCATTGATAAACCAGCATCAAAATGCGTGCAGGCTGAAACCTTATTTAACTGTGCTTGGGCGATGTGCATGATTAACTGGTTACTCTTTATCTGGCACAAGGAATAAAAAATTACTTACTTTCCTGACCCATTCTGTTGTTATTCTAACTTTGAAACCAAGCGTTGTGTGCTTTGCGGGCAGATGAAGGAAGTAGGGAAAAGTTGATGGGATGTATATGATGGGGTAATAAATAGCTTGACAGGTGGCGACATTGCAGAATACGATGCCTCCTTGAGGAATTTCAGAGCAAGACAAAGATTAAACATGGCAGTTCTCTGTTTTGATTTGTACCAAAAGAAAAAGGAACATATCTTCTGAAAGGAAACCGGTCCCTTAAACATATGGGGATTTTTCAAGGTTGGCTTCAAAATAGTCTCTAGTGCTTTTTTAACACTGTAGGATACTGAGCACAAGGCACTATGCATATGCTGTTCACCACAGTATCCCAATAGAGCTTGTTGCCCAGATGGTGCAAACCATATGCCTCTCGATAGTTTATCTATGTTTGGGAAATACTGTCTAAAAATATAAGAAAGGTCATAAGACTTCTCAAAAGCAGCTCTAGTGAATTTCTTTTAGACAGTGATCTGGAGGTATTTGAACTCTTTTTTGAGTGTTTTATGGCAGATTTGAGGAACTATGGAATCATACTTACGCCACTATGAGACAGCAGCTCCTTAGGCACACAGGGTGCACTGGTCCATCTGCATACACAGTTTTTTTTCCCCATAGGAAGTGCCTAAGAGGTGTACAGCACAAGACTGTCTTAGATCTCTCCTTTTTTTTTCCCCTTTTTCCTTTTTTTTTCCTTCCCAGTTGTCTGAATGAACCTTTTTGGAAAAGTAGCAATATAAAAAGCCAATTAATTTTTGTATTTGTTCCTGAATCTTCCATAACTCATTTGACTATTTGCAAAGGGTAATAGAGAAAATTCTCTTTACCCATATGCAAGTTGTTAAAGTATGTTTTCTCTTTTGCTTACCTGGCATAGATCCACAGACGGATGGCATTCTCATTACATTTCCAGCATAGTGGTTCTTTGAAGTATGAACTAATTAGGAATAGGCATTGCAAAAGTTTAGACCAGCACTCAGGAAAAGAATGCTTTGTGTAACCATCACTAATTCATTAGGATAACCAAAAGCTTATTTCCTTTGAGTAAAGATTTGCACATTCTCACCTACAGCAGTGTACTATATATAATACTTCTTTGTAGCTCCTCTGAAAGCACAACTCTGCTTAAAAAGTAAATTAGCTAAATTGAAAGGCTAATTGCCTTGAGCTTCAAATACAAAGGATGTCCATGCTTAGATTTCTTTGCCAGCTGCAAGAGGCTGAGAAGATGTGGTTTCAGAAATCCAAACAGGGTATCTCATGACACCTAAGAATTTTAATGTGGTGTCATAAATCACTAATTTATTCTTGCTGTGGTATTGCTTGCAGAATCTATTGGATGGATCCGTACACAGAGGATGAAATGTGAGGGGGAGGACTTCAGTCTGGTAACAATGTACCTCAAGTACCTAAAAGCTCTTATACTCACATTGCTTCCTCACGTGACCTCAATCAGAGTAAAAATTAATCCATTTGAAACTGTACTTAGATTCATAAAATATCCTAAGTTGGAGACCAAAACCCCTTAGTTTTGCAAGAGAAAGAAGCAGACTTTCAAGGAAATGTGAAAAATGAATATGCCGTGCAGTCCATTTATGGACTTAGATTTTTCTGGATGATTTCAGCTGGATGTTTCCTAACATATGTGGATGTTCTTCATTTCCTCCTTTTTTTCCTGTTTTCAGGTTCTTGCTTTTCAATTTTTAATTGGGTCTAGTCATTTAAGTAATTGAGTAAATACAGCTACAGTGCTATGACACTGCCTTGGCAATATGTGTGCCACTCCAGAGTGCTTTTTGTATGGAACATGTTAATTTGTAGATGTTATCCATTGGTTGCTGCTGAGACTTGGCCCATACTGTGCTATATCCAGGTTATACAAATGTAGGACCTCGCAGAAGCAAATTAAATTTGTTAGCCTTAAACAGGAAGTATTAATGGCTTGTTCAGTAAATAATAAATGCCAAAAATATACGTCTACTTCTGAGCTATAGCCCTTTGCTTCTAAAACGAAGGTACTCCATTGCCTTACACAGAGCAAAGAATTTAAGACCCAGTTACAGGCAAAAGGAGGACTCGGTAAGTGAGGGGTTGAGGCAAGTAGCAGGTATTGTGGCAACAATAACGGAGCAAAAGGTGCCTTCTGCTGTGTTTGGGGCCCACGCCCTTTTGTTTGTTTTCATCTAGGAAAAGTGCCCAAAATGTTGGCCTCTTTGAGGGCAGGAATAAATATGTCTCCTGAACTACAGTCCTGTATGTAAATTATTATTATAGTTTTTTTTTTGTGCATGTATACTGCAGGTTTAGAAGCTCACTATTTTGATATGTTTGTGTCCAAATTGTGGAGTTGTGCAGATGTCTTTATGTGTGTTCAGAAAGAACAGTGATTTCTGTGGCTTCTAAGCGAAGACTATGTGTACAGATTGCAAATTACACATGGAAATTGGCGATCTTTCACATGTAGTAGGAACAGCATATTTGCATTACAGAAGAGAGTTTTGCTCACTTAAATTACTGTTTAAAGTTAAATTAATTTTATGTTCAGCTCTAATAAAACTCATTAGTATGAAAATATTTATAGATATATCCTCTCTTAATTACGGACTTACTCTTTTTTTTTGATCACACATTCACCAAATATCTATAAAATCTTTTCTATAAAACTCTAATTTTCAAATATATATTTATGTAGAATTAAATGTGAACATAAGCAACTGGTAAATCTGGCCAGACTTTAACCAACACGGAAGCCCTGATCTATTGTTGTATTTTCCCCATATGATAATTTCGATCTTTTATCCCATTTAATGATTTCATAGTCTTCTGTTTAGTCTTAAACCTGCTTCTAAAAACTTCACAGTCCCATATATAGCAATTACTCTAAATGGACTTTTTTGATTTCACAGAGTATAAAGATCATGTAACTTCTCGTAATTCTCAGTTCACTGACTGCAGTCTCAGGTAGCTGTTCCTGTTACATGATAATGTTAGTGAGCTGTGTTAGTGTGCTGAGTTCCTCAGCTTAGCCTGAGGAACTAGTTGGCCCCATTTCATATCTGACTCCTGCTGAGTGAGAACAAATACTATCCAGAACTCCTCAAAGTCTGTCTGCAGTAAAAGGCTTTTTTTTTTTCTCTTTTTTAAGGAAAAAGAAAACTTGCTGATGCTTGCTTGCATAATTCAAGTGACTAGGAAATTTAGAGGGTAGGAAGAATACTGAAGTCTTATGTTTGTGCATTTTGTTTTGTTTTTATTTTTTTCTTTTTTTTTTAATGTACAAGTTTATTTCAGAGAAGCGCAAAACATTCAGGTAACCTTTATTTAGAAGGCTATCTCTTGGGAAATGCATCTGCATTCGTGCTGAGATTCTTACACCGACCCAATGCAGAACTGTACATGTGCTATGTACTCTAGAGCCAGGATGTTTCAGCAGAGATTTTAAAAGGTGTTTTTTCAACCCTCACTTTAAAGAAGAAAGGAGACAGATTCTTAAAGACAGATAGGACCTTTCATGTAATAACTTTTTCTAGACAAATATATACACCATAGAAACTGTTCAGTTACGGTAGAAACCGTATTACTGCAGTACAATCCTAGTGAATGTTTGTCACCACCAATTTCTTCTTATCCCGTCACTTCAAGTGTTTAGGGCTTTTCAAATATAGATCGTCCCTGTCTGTATTTTGAAGTGTAATTGTAAATGGCCTTTTACAAATGCCAACTACTTAATGGGACCTACAGAAATGGGAAAGACTTTAGCAGTTCTCTCTGGTAAGAGCAATCTGAGAGAGGAAGGGACGGTGTTTTGTGACTGTGCCTGCATGTTCATAGTGTGTTGAACCACTCTTGGCTGTAGGACAGGTTGGGAAGATGCCTGCATCGGTTTCTGGAGGTGCAGTGGTTCCCCAGTTAGTCATTGAAGCCAGCTGTGCAGTGGGACAGCAACCTGTTCGCTCATTCAGGGCATGCATGGGGTCCCCTTGGCTCATTGCAGCAGGCAGGAGCACAGCTTTGCCTCTGCCTACATACACCTTATTTGAAGTGCTTTGCTGTGCCAAATGTTCAGGTCTCAAATCCCAGGAAAAGGAGGGCTGGGATTTCTGCGTGGGAACAGACGGACTTCTGAGGGCTGGCAGGGTTTGGTTTCTGTCTGCACGTATGGGTCCTCTCCCGGATCGGACCCATCAGAGCATGCAGCTGCTTGCGCTCCTGAAGCCAAGGCTGGAGATGCTTGGTACAGGTATTGGTTCTGAAGTGCTCTGCATCTGCTGCTTCCAGCAGCTGTTGGGAGGCCGGTGCTACCTGCAGTCAGGTCGCCTTTTAACTTAGACATGGAGCTCTAGGCAGCCCGGGTTATTTTAAAACTTCAGCTTGTGGTTTTTAATTCTTAAATTAGTAGAAATGTATTGCTTCCAGTATAACTTGTTTGTCAAGACAATATTTTTTAGAAAAAAGTGAGTTTGACTTTTTTTTTTTAAGAAAACACAGATGGAATAAAATTGGACCATGGCTTCTTTTATTTTTTTTATTTTTTTGGTCTGAAGATTATTTTTCTTGCTTGTCTGGCAGCTGGGATGCTGCCCTAGGGTGTAGGTGCGGTGTTCGAGTCCTTGCTGCTTTTGGTTGTTCTTTCTGGGTGTGTCTACATAAAAAACAGTTTGGGTCACGTCAGGAGTACACTTTTAAGGGAAGACTTCTCATCTTCCCCACTCGCTTTGCTTTGGTTATATTGCAGAGCAGTCTCAGGTTTTACTAACTGAAAGGCTTCATTGTTCTATGTGAAATTAAACCAAAACATGCAGTCCGGGAGTGTGTGCATCCCCTGCTCCAGTGACTGTGGGCTAATTCAGCGCCAGGCTGCTGCTTTCCAAAATAACCTCCTTGAAAGGTGGTGGTGCTGCTGCAGGCGTCTCGCACCAGCTGTCTGCTCTGTGAATCTGTCCTCCAGTCCCCACCACTTCCTAATGCAGACGTTACCCTCTGCCAGTTTTAAATACATCCCCACTAATGGAGTTTCATAAAGAGCTTAAACTTCACTGAATTATCGAGATAATTACTGAATTACATATTGAATTACCATTTGCTTTCCGCAATCAAACTTATGAGAAATCTGACAAGCCGAGATTTTTATCTATTTTATTAACTCATTTATATGTATGTTAGTAGCATCTAAAAACAAAAGTGATATAAAAATGTTTTTTTCCAGAACCATTTACTTTAGAGAAAGAAACTACAGCAGTGCTTTAGAAATAATATTAATAAAAAAAAAAAAAAGAACAAAGGGAGTAGGGGGAAGTTATTTATGGTTTAAAAATACATTGAAAAGTAACAAATACCAAAGCTCTGAGCAGATTAAATTTTCAGATGAAAATGTCATTTAAGCTCAGCTGAGTCGAGGATCTTGGTTGCTTGCCTTGAAATATGATACTTATGCTTAAATGATTTAGTGTGACAGCGTCTAGCCTAGGTTTTCAGGATCCACTCGTATTTGTTTTAAAAAGCAATTAGGTACCTGGAACCTGCAATAATGGTTTTTGGTTTTAATATTTGATGTACATCTTAATGAATGTATTGTTTATATTTTGTTTGATGGCAGAACTGTGAGCTGTATGAAACAGATACATGACTGAGCTCTGTTTACTTGGAATACTGGATGAGTGACTCATGGCTGGGGAGGAGTTAGTACAAATACTAACATTTTAAGCATGGGCTAGAGTAAGGAATGTGATGAAATACTCCATCCCTCCATAGAAACGATCTTTTAAATAACCTTAAAGAAATAAGACTCCCCTCCCCTGTACCTGTTTAGTATAAACTATATATAAACTTTATATAAAATATTCTTTGTGCAGCTTGGTTCATTTATCGTGATGAGGATTTATTCTCTAGGGACAAGTGAATATTTCAGGCTCTTGGGTTGTTGTCCACGGACTGTAACTTACTGTGCATTTGTTTAGCTCTCACAAGAGAAACTTTGAGTTGGCATTTCTTTGTGTAACGGCTTTAATAGCGAAGGAGTTGAAAGTCTGTTATAGACATCTTAATTGGCCTTTTATAGACATCTTAATGCTCATATGAAGGCTTAAGTTTTGGGTGTAAGTAACAGTGGAAAGTATGCATTAGTCTTACTTAACAATATGCTGTCTTCCAAACAGTGTTTCAAGAAAATCATGTTGGCATTGCTTTGGTTGAATTATTGTATTTGGGCAGCAGTTACTACTATGGGCACTGGCAAGTGAAAATCTCTGGAACCAGTTTGTAGTGAGGCAGTTGAAATAAATTTAAAGATGATCTTAACCTCTTCTAGGGAGGCAGTAATAAACCTGTTTTAAAATAGCTTACGTAATAGAGTACGTGAATTGTCATTGGCACAGTGTGAGATACTGCTCACCTTCTTATTTCTGAGCTCTGAGGTGTCACAATGCATGCTTTTCTCTATGAAGAGATACTTTTGTAACATGGAACCTTATTTGTTGGAACTGGTCTTTGATTCATGCATTTTGAACACAGAAATGCCAATTTGGTATTAAGCATTACTAGTCGGTTTCCAGTAACAATTTTGTCTATTTTGTAGGAATGAAGCGTCCATTAAGTCCTGACCATGTCTTTGAAGATGGGATTATGAATCAGCCAGCTGTTCTGTGGGGCTTTGAAGAAAAGGGACTGAGGAATGACAGACAGGACTATCAATTAAGCAAAGAAAAGAAGAAGATACTATTTTCATTCTGTGAAGTGTGCAATATACAGCTGAACTCTGCAGCACAAGCTCAAGTTCATTACAATGGGAAGTCTCACCTGAAAAGAGTGAAGCAGTTAAATAATGGAAAACTCCCTACAAGTACAGCTCCTGGCACCTTGTTTGCAAGTACAAGCACAGGTAAATGATCAGTAGGAGATGCTATGTTTCGGTCAAGAAATTTGAGGAAGCTTTTAAGCTCTACTTTCCCAACCCAGAATAACTATTACGCTTAATACAGATTAATACTAGGAATTAATATTTTGTCACGTTCAGAATTACTGCTGTATTTTTTCTCCTGTGAAGCCAATTTTATTTAGGCAGTATTACATCACTGCGTGATTGATGACTGGGTTGGGCCATATGTAGTTGAGATTATAGCCTATTTAAAAGTAGCTGTCCTGGCTTCTAATAGTCACGCATTTGTCATCTATTTTTGTTCAAAAAACAAAGTTCTGGAAGGATGCTGTATGTGCAGGAGAAATGTTTAAAGGAATATAGTGGTGGGAAGAGGAGGGGAAAGCTCCAACTTGGTCTGACGAAAGGCCTGGTCCTTTCATCATTTCTGCTTCTACTGGTCTGAGTTTTAATTGCTCTCATTCAAGTGAAAAAGTAATTTGAAATAGTATTTATTTACTGGGCAAAGCAAAGGTCCCAAATGCTTGGGCAAAGTACACCTGGCGTGCAGTATGTAAAGGTGTACATAACATCTTAAAAAGTTTTTTTCAAGTGTTAGACTTAGCTGTTATCACTGTTATCTGTTCTGAGAAAAATGTAATATTTCCATGCTTCTCTAGGCATGTAGGAGTTTGAACACATCAAACAAATAACTTTGAAGTTGTACAGTTGTAAGGGAAAGGATGTTGGAACTCTCCTTCCCTTTTTATAAAGGGTCCTGGTATGCCAGATGGTCAGTTGCTTTGATGTTCTGTGTTTAAGGATTTTGCTGCAGGATTATCCTTTTTCTGTGATGCTCCAAAAACACTGAAGAAAATTTGTTAGAGCATTTTAAGGATGCTTTTCTTACTGATAGTTGAAGTAGATATTTTTTCCCTTTCTGTTTATTTTGTTAAACAGCATTCAGGTAGTTTTTTCTTTTTTTCTTTAAAATCCCAAAGTGCCAAAGTTGATCTTAAAAAGCATTCCTTACATGTCACATTAAAAGAGGTATAGCAAATCATACTATCTGTTTCTGAGACAAGAAAACGCTGCAGCTCTAAGGAATTATTGTCTCAAAGAAGCAAATGCTGCTGCATATTAACTGTTAGTACATTAGTATTGATAAGTAACAGACCTCAAATATTCATGAAAAGTTGTATTTCTTTTATTAGTTTTATTAGCCATATGAGGGAGATTTACTTTGATTTTTTTTATTGAAACAATCAAACTTCAGTACAGGGTAAGTAAAAAAAAAATAAAAATGGAAATGCAAAATGTCTCATTTTCCTTTAGTTTGATTTTTTAACTGAATTTATTTTTTTACTCTTTCTTTTGCTTTGTTTAGAACCAAGTAGTGTAAGGGTATCACTATGCAAGTCCTGTGGTCTAAAAAATGCCTACTGAAAAACACCTAAATGATTTAGTTCTGTGCATTCTTAAAATATCTTAATTTTGAATGAGACATTCTCAATTAAATTCCTTTCTGTGTTGATACAAAACACTTAAAATGTTTGCACTATATATTTTCTGTTGCTTTTTTGTTAGCTTGACACCTGCGCCCGATGTCTTTGCAGTCATTCCTGGGGATTGCAGCTGATGCTCTGGCACTGCTGCCCGGAGAATGCTCTGAAGCTGAGAACATTTTAAGTTTGCTGGAACGCACACTTTGGGGTTACCATATGGCACAGGAGTTAAAACTCGTGTGTTTTTTAGCAGTGTGCTTTGTTCCCTGAACTGCGTATTTGACTGCATCCCACTTACTTTCTAGCTATGCTGTTTTGCCCAGTGCATGTTGAAATAGGCATGCTGTTTTCATAGCTGAAGGATGTTAGTTCCGTAAGCATTTAGAGAAAAAAAATGCCTTGCGTATGCAGTTTACTATAATTGCATAGACAGTTTAATATAATGCTTAAGAGACAGTAGGGGAACAATGTTTACCAAAATGTCATTCTCAAAGAACGCTTCTCAAAAATAAGTAGAAATTTATTTTCTTATAAATTGATGTTATTCAGGCTTAGTTTTAATCCACGTCCTCTGGAGTGTTATTAGCCCTTGTAATGGGAGTCTGCCTTTCCCATTTATTTGGCTAACACTGTAAACAATTAATGGTGCAGATGGTAAGAGAACAATTCTGTTCCTCTCACTTCACCAACGAACAGACTTTATTCCACGTGTGAAGAAAGCAAATAGCCCTTCTCATACCTCACTGTTACAACTAAGTACCCTTCTAACGAACCAGTTGGTGAGCAGTTCAGCAAGCCGCAGGAAGCTTTCTGCAAAGGTTCCTGCTAATCTATGGTGGGGGTTTTCCTTTGTCTTCACAAAATGAAAGTGAAATGAATAAAATTCCTGTTGAAAATAAGGTATTTCTGAATATATGTGCCTGTAAATGTATGTTGACAATACAGAGACCAGGATTATAGACCTGCCAGAACTGGTTTGAACCTGTGCAACAGAACTGATCTCTGCACCACTGCTGCCTCCAACCTCCCTGGCTCCTGGTGGGCTTCCTTGCAAACAGGGATGAACACGAAGGGGTCATTCAGCATGTTTTTATATCCCTCCTCTTCAAAGGTCCTCTCTGTGACGGGTGGCCTCAGGATGTTATAAAGCATCCTTTTAACTGTTGACCTCCACTGTGTTTTATGGATCTAATCCCACTTTGCTGCTTTTAACTTTCAGTAATAGGTAATGGTCCTTATGGAAAAACTTACTAAGGCTACGTAACTGGAATTCCAGGTCCTGGCAATAATACTCTACAGTATATAGATAATGGTGTCCACATACTTAAAGTCCAAATATCTCTTTAGAGAAAACTTAAAAAGTTAGTCTCTATAATCAGGGTAAAATTGTCATAGAATTTCAAAAGGTATTTAGCAACATGTATTTACAAAAAGCATGCTCTGATTCTGTAGGACTCCCTCTCTTCCCACTACTGAATCTAGAAATAGCTTCATTACCCTGCCTGTACAAGTCAATAACTCCACAGCAATTTAAAATTAAAACAATCAAAAGAAAGTTCAACAGTTGCTTTTCTTTATCTTGCACACAAATTAAAGTTTACCATTTCCTTGATTTGACCAAATCAAGAACTTCATTGACCAAATTAAAGGTTTGGGTGATTTGATGTACTCATCTAACTACTCATTTTTATTAGCTTGGTGATAGAAGTGAGGGGCTGGACTACCACAATGGCACTTTGCCAGGGATTAGAACCTCTGCTGCTCTCCTTGCAACTGACAATTCCTACCCATTTGTAAAGAATGGTGTTAAATCCAGCTTGTGACCGGGCACAAGTGGTGTTCCCCTGGGTATTGGGGCCTACCCCTTTTAATATCTTTATTGATCAGTTGGATGAGGGAATTGAGTGCATCCTCAGTAAGTTTGCATACAACACCAAGTTGGGGGAAAGTGTTGATCTGCCAGAGGGTAGGAAGGCCCTGCAGAGGGACCTGGACAGGTTGAACCGATGGGCAGAGGCCAATGGGATGAGTTCAACATGGTGAAGGGCCGCGTCCTGCACTTTGGCCATAACAACTCCAGACAACGCTACAGGCTTGGGGCAGAGTGGCTTTAAAGCTGTGCAGAAGACAAGGATCTGGGGGTGTTGGTTGACGTTTGCCTAAACATGAGCCGGCAGTGTGCCCAGGTGGCCAAGAAGGCCAACAGCATCCTGGCTTGTACCAGGAATAGTGTGGCCAGCAGGACCACGGAGGTGATCGTTCCCCTGTACTCTGCTGTGCATAGGCCGCACCTCAAGGACCGTGTTCAGTTTTGGGCGCCTCAGTGCAAGAAAGATATCGAGGCCCAGGAGTGTGTCAGGAGAAGAGCTATGAAGCTGGTGAAGGGCCTGGAACACAAGTCCTGTGAGAAGCGGCTGAGGGAACTGGGGTTGTTTAGTCTGGAGAAGAGGAGGCTCAGGGGAGACCTTATTGCTCTCTACACCTACCTGAAAGGAAGGTGTGGGGAGCTGGGGGTCAGCCTTTTCTTGCAGGTGACTAGCGATAGGACTAGAGGGAATAGCTTCCACTTGTGCGAGAGGAGGTTTGGGTTAGAAATTAGGAGACATTTCTTCTCAGAAAGAGCAGTCAGGCATTGGAATGGGTTGCCCATGGAAGTGGTGGAGTCACTGTCCCTGGGGGTGTTTAGGGAAAGGTTCAATGTGGTATTTGGGATGTGGTTTAGTGGGTAATGTTGGTGGTAGGGGTATGGTTGGACCAGATGATCTTGGAAGTCTTTTCCAACCTTAATTCTGATACACCTCCTGTCTTGCCCTAGCTGGGACAGTACCCTGCAGTACCGTGCCAAAGGCCTTTCCCTCTCCTCTGACGCCCTGCCAGCTTTCTGCCAGAAGGCAATAGTTGGCAGCTCAGGGAAAATCAAGCATCCACCTGCTGGTGCAGCTTGGACCTGGAGTCCCTTCACTTATTTCCTACGGCCGGAGAAGGAAGCGCTGTGTTTTTGGGGCAGCCTCGGGCTGCGGCCCGCTGCTGCCGCGCAGCTGGCCCCGGCGGCGGCCCCGCGATGGACGGAGGAGCCCTCGGAGGCCGCGGCGCAGCCTCGGCCGCTTCGGGTCGCCTCCTCCGGGCCGTGGAAGGCCGGCTGCAAGGCGAGGGGGAGCTGGATGCTGGGCCGGGGCTCCCTCCTCTGTGGGCGGCGACGGCGGCCGGGCCCGCGGCCAGCAGGGGGGGCTGCAGCCTGCGCCATGCTTGGCGCCTATTCTTTCCGCTAGCCGTTGTTAGTAGGGGAGAGGTGTGTGCTAAGAGCGGCGAGCTGCTCGGCAGTGCCTGCGGTGCCAGCCTTGTGAGGGGCTCCGTTGTATTCCTGAGCACTGATTTTGCTCCCCCAGCTCCACTCCAGTCCCCCGCAGGTTGGGCCCCAGGGCCTCTCCCAGCTGCAGCCGTGGCATGGGAGGAGAACAGGGCGGTGGGGAGAGGTCGGGTGTCGGGTCCCCCCACCATACGTACACACTTTTGGCAATAGAGAATAGATCTGCTTTGCCTCCTTGTGTAGTGCCATGTTAAGTGGGAAGTCTGGGCGTCATTTCAGTTCAATGGAGGCAGCGAGGCTCACAGCTAAAGTGCTCTGAATTATCCTTTAAAGGATCCATGGGCTATACAGGTAACTTGCAGGCAGTGCCTTCAGCTACTTCAAATGAAAAGCACCTTCTTAAAGGGCTCATTTAAATTAATAACTAATTTTCTAAGCATCTGACTTTTTTTTTTTTAATCTGGAAAAAGGAAAAATAAAATGTGGCTATTGGTAAACCTCAGGAAATGGCTCTGAAAATATTCCATCTACATACCCATATTTGCACTGATGCCTGTGAGAAAGACTCTTTGCTTTGTGAAACTGGAGAGAATTCACCTTGACTATGTCAGTGCAACTTCGTGATCAATGATGAGGATCAGAAATCAAAGATTAAACTCTGGTCTGTTACAACCAAATGAAACTGCAGTGGGTTACTCTTATTTCAGTGAAATTTTTCATTGATTTTAATTGTCAGCGGAACCTGATCCTAAATGACTGGCTTTGTACGTAGATTTGAATCCTGAGCTGGGCCCAGATTAGCTTTTTGCCATGTAGATTAGTTGCCGTATAAAATTTGTGCGAACTTAACAGAGAACAAAATTTTTGCTTGCTTTAAGCCTCTTGATCTAGGTCCTCAAATTTCTTGTCAGCATTTATCTGTCCTTTTTCAAAAAAAAAAAAAAAAAAAAAAAAAAAACAAACCCAAGGATAATCTGATTTTTATTACACAAGATTTTTATTAATTATTCTAGTGAGTACTCAGAGGAATGCTAAGCAGCAACCAAAGTAACTTGAAAAAGTTGGTGAGCTGAGTCCTCCTAAACTTCTTCATATGTAGCTATACAGTTAGTGTGTAGAGGAGGATATTAGAAAGCACTGTGAGTTTACTCTTTCTTGTCTTATTCCCAAACCTGTTTTAGACTTGTGTAAGGCCAGCACTTGTTCTGCCTTCTCTGTCTGCTGCCAACAACCCAATCTGTTGGGAAGGAGTGTGAAGAAAGCTGCTGAGAGACTGGTCAGCTGCTGGAGACACAAAATGGGGTGGCATCTGGGGGCTTTGTCCCCCTGCTTCCCCTATGAAAGAGAGGTGCCCTCCCCCTTCTTCCCCTCTTTGGTGTCCTACTCTGGGCAAAATCTGTCTGTTTGGAAAAGATTAGGGTCTCGATAGAAAGCAAGACCATTACCTCCCTCTGATGTAATTTAAAAAAAAAAGGGGGGGGGGGGAGGGAATGTTATACTCTTGTAATGTAACTTAGATTCATGAGCTGTTGAGAAACTGTGTTAGTATTCCCCTTCTCACTGCAATGTATATTGACTTCTTCGCCTATTCAGTGTTCCAAATAGATTGCATTTGGTAGATGGTTATCTCCCATCTTGAGGATCTCCCACAATTTCCTTAGGAAATATATGGTATTATGCAAGTTAACATTTTTCTTACAGTATGAAATACATTTATGATATCTGGCTGCTATTTTTCTTTCACAACAGTTATAATTAGTTGCTCTGAAATTAGGGGCCTTTATTGTATTGTTTTGGTGCTCTTGATACTTCTTAGAAAATGATGATGGGAGTGAATACCAAGGGACAGAGCTGATGTGAAAGATGGTCTCCTGTTTGCTAATAGCTGGAAACTGTATCTATAATACTTTGTTCTGTGTTTGAGTAGTTGCACTGTGAAAGTACAGGTAAAGGTAATACAAAAAGATTACTACCACTGTCATTAGTAGTCTTCAAGAAAATTCTATTTTTTCATTGAGGTGTTTCTTACTTTTTTATTTTTAAGTAATTGGTAAACTGATTTAAAGCAAGATATTCAAAAATGCTCTAATAAAGGAAAAAAAACATCTTTTTTTAAGTTGTTAATGGGTATCAGACCAATTATCCATCTGTAGTCTCTACATCATTCTCTTGGAGGCAATAAGCACATAAATGACACTTGTAAGCAAGCTGGTTATATGACTAGTATAGACAAAAAATGGTTTATGGGGGGGATTTGTTTTGGATGGAATGGGTAGTGAAGGGTTTCAAAATAAAATTGGCTACTACAGTCACTACTTGTTACTCTAGTCCCTGATACATGAGTGTGCATAAATATATTCTTGTATCAAAATTCTCTGCAGAATTCCTTTCTGGATAGTTTAACCTCTTTTCAGGAAGCAATTACGTTGTCGTAAAGAAACAGCATTTCAGATGTTTGATAATCAGATGTTCTAGAGTTTAGGACCAAAAAAAAAAAAGGTTGGTCACTTGTCATGGTTTCTTTACGTGTGGAGTTGTCATTTTTATTCAGTGTGTATATCCAACAGTGATTTTATACAAGCATGACTGAAACGATAAAATAAAGTCAGAGGTGTGTGTGTATTTTTTGATTATTATTATTATTTTTTTTACTGTTTTTATCTTGGAAAAGTAAATCAGATACTCTGTGCGGTAAGTATCCCAATCTGGGAACAGATCCTGCCAAAATTTCTCTCATAGTTGTCTCATGACACAGTAGTATATTTGGATAACTATACAGGTATTGTAATAAAAACTCCCGTGTCTTTCTATTTCTTTGTAAACTTAACCTCTTCATGGTTACATCTAATTCTTACTACAGGGTGCATTTAAAATCTTTGTGGGTGGGAGTGTGTACAGTGGCACATGCCCTCTTACCTTTTTTGGGAAAGAAAATGCATGAAGTACCTGAAAAGACAAGGATTTACACCCTGGGAGGGCTCTGTGGGAGTAGGAAGAGCATGAATTTAATAAGCCATGGAGATTTTTCATAGTAAGTAATTAAAAAATATTGTTGTTTTTTAAAAGCAAAGGCAATGTTCATGTAATGCTTTTAGTTGCTGAATTTTTTGTACGAATACTTGATCTGCCGGATTGTACGGATGGTTCGGTATTCTGAAATTCTTCATCTAGGTATTTATGCGTCTCCTTAGATATAAACAAATATGATATTTGCTAATAGACTTTGTCAGTTACATGGTTAAAAAGCACTTATTTGTTCATCTGTATAATTGTAAATTAATCTTACTTACAGAAGCTGTAAGGAATCATTAATTTTTATTGCTAGATTTTTTTCCCAGTAACGAAGCTCACCACAATACAGGCTACTGCTTCTGCTCTGTCTCGTGTTCATTGTAGAAAAGACAGAGCTATTTTTAACATTTACACAGGCTAGATAGATGATTCTGCTTTCTGTACGGTTCGGAGCTGAATCTGTAGAGCCTTTCATAATCATACCCTTTTTTATGGTTTGTTTGAATTTGATCACTAGCTGATTTCATGCATTGATAATGACGGCTTAGGTTGCCTGTTTCTCAGCATAAATTCACCTCAGACTTCTACTTTGACAGTGCTCTGTGTTTCTGTACGCATGAAGATACAGAACTGAAATTGCTTTGCTTTCTTTACAAAATGACTCAGAGTGTGCTTGTCCTTCCCTAAAATGTTGCCAGCGTGTGAAGGATTTTCAATGAGCAATGCAATAAGCCAGCATCTGGGAAGGTTTGGACCAGCTCTGGTGTACCGGTGCACTGTCACAGAGGAGCAGGGCTGGAGCAAAGGCTCTGTAGCACCGTAGATCATATTGGTCACATATTGGAAGTTCTGTTTACGTAACTTGGTTGCTATTTGAGCTGGTTAAATAGTATTGCCATAATGTGGAGTGGACTTCCCAGTAGAGGTGAGCATGATTTTTATTATTAAACTTCACTGAATTGCTTTGTGATGTGATATTAGTAGTGGATGATTACATGTTTGGCAGTATTTCTGTGTGCATGTCATTTGTATTTTAGTTACTCCAATGGAAAGGATAAGAAAAATGGCAAGATATATAACACATAGTTTTGTTCTCTTCTTATTTCAGTATTCAAAGTAACTCTAAGTATGTGGCAAGCTCCCTTTCCTTGCTTGCTGTTTGCAGAGGGCATCTTTCCAGTTGGTGACTTCCTATGCATTTTAAATGTTTTTGGAACATGTCAGTGATGCTGTATTATTGTTACAGAAAGAAGCTAATTAACAGTGTGACTAACTGCCTCTTACGAGAGCTTGCTTTCTGGCTTGTTAAATATCAAATTATAGTTATAATGATATGTAAAGCATAAGAGCTGCTGAATTCTCCCAGATAAACTATGAAAGTGAAGAAGGAAATAAATTGTATACTGGATTCGAAGTGTTGTATATGTCTGTCACTGTTAATATTAAAAGTTATGACCTGTCATGCCCAGGATAGCTTCCAATAATTCATTCACTGACAGCTTGCTTTGAGAAGGGTATAAAATTACTGTCACTTCTCCCTAACCAGTTAAATTTGAGATTTAGTGCAGTAAGTTTTATTTAAGGGAACAGATAGTGTGCTAAAGGTAGCCTGTGAAGTTCTAGTAGTAAATCTTTTAAGTTTTAAAGAAGCATTATCAAAACCTAAATGGACTTTGTACCTGTTTAAAAAAAAAATTTTTTTTTTGAAATTTCATCTGTAGAACACACAAAATTATTAAACTCAGTTTCTTGTTAAGCATTACTGTTATGTTAATGTTTTTAGTTTGTCGTGGGACCAGCTATGATTATGTTTGCATCTGTTGATAGTAATTATTTTAATAAAAGTAGGGAAGATGCTAAAAAATACTTTTTCATTTATTTTTTTTCCTTGCTAAAAATGTCTATACTTACTGTGTAAAGACTGCTGTGTTTTTTAGTTGTTGTTTTCTTTTTTTTTTTTTTATGAGGAACTAGGACAGCTCATGCATTTTCCTGCTAAATATATTTATGAGGCAGCTGTTTTATAGCTTTCAGCTCTAAAGTTATAGATAAGTGTGTATTTGTTTGACAGAAGATTCGAGAATTTCCATTTACTGCCAGTACATGTAAAGCTTGGCTAAGCAGACTGCATCAGGAGCACACACCATTTGTATTAGCCAATCTGTCTTTGCAAGTCCCAGGGCCACTATCTTGCTAGAAGCCACTGTGTGCTTTTGAAAGCATGAAATTAGTTTTATACTGAGCACATGGTTTCTCATTTAGCAGTTCTTTTTATGGTAATGGTCAATTTATGGTTCACTGCCAGAATTTTGGTGTTCTGTCAAAGCTGATAGCTCCTGCTAAGGTGTTCTTTGGAGATTAAGAAAAATTTAAAAAGCTACCCCACACTCTCCTGCCCCCCCAAAAAAGACAAAACAAAAACCAACAAAAGTGGGTGGTGATGGAGATCTAGAGAGACTTTAATAAAGGATAACTGTCCCCAATGACCTAAACTACTCACATTCCTGTTAACATTTTGGACTTCTTTTATAGTTTTATAGATAACATTCCTAAGCATATGTTTGTCGACCATGACATAAAGATATTAAATTGTCACCTTCTTACACTTCATACAGTGGTTTTTAATCATTTTGCAATAAACTTTTTCATGATATGGGAAATTTATTATCCATCAATGCTGTTTTGCTCTGTGTGCTTATTCAGTGATCAAGGACAAAATACAGTTGTCAAAAGTGTATGAAACACCCTAAACATTCAGGAGAGACTTTTTTTTTTTTTTTTTTTAGAATGGAAGTGTAGAGCATGTTAGGTTTTATTTGGAAACTTGTAGGAGTCTCAATAAGTTGTTAGTAAACACTTTTAAAAAATGTTCCTTAATACATGTAATTTGTAAACTGATGAGGTAACATTTTTAGCCATATTCATTCTTGGGAGAGATTCTAACCCTGTGAGATTACAGACTGTTCCCTTAATAGCAGCTACCCACAGTAAAAGATTAAGGTGATTAACGTTGTACAGTGTTAGACTGTTTTTGGGTTGCTTTGTCCAGTTTACATTAATCTCTGCTGTATAATAGGTAACTTCAGACTGCGCTGCTTTTATATGGATTTCCATAATTTTGACTTGATCCTGTAATGAGCATTTTTTATGATACAATATTTGCCGATTTGTCGGCCCTGGGCAAAATCTGACTGCACTTTGTATAGAAGGTCCCGTGGGCTCTAGAAGTGGTAGACTTCTTCTCTAAGTGCTGAGGAAAGATTCTCATCACCTACTGATACACCTTTCTGTTAAAGGAGTAGCTGGAAGCTATACCTGATAAGAAGTGAACTTAAGTGGGTGTAGCAGTTTTTGATTCTTCCATCATCATGGAGAAAGAAGAAAAGTGGAAACTATGGAGACTACTTCTCTTTGCAGAAGTCACTTGGAAGGTGCAGCAGAATATCAGCTCAACAGAGCTCCTCCTTTCTCAAAGCTGTGTTGACTTGGAGCATCCTGCAGTCATGAAATAGAGGCAGACTGACAGCTTGTTCTTTATACAGCTTTAAAAAATATGGTTGCTCTCATTTTAGGACCTTTGAATAAATTTGCTTGCTATTCTCTAGCACGTGTTTCAAGGCTACCAGGCATCAAATATTGTTATGAACATTTGGAAAACGATGTGTGACATGTCACTAGCATGACATATAAAACTTGTTTTATTTAAGTACTTCAGCTAGAATGCCTTTCCTTGTCCTTTTATTCTTTGTGGAATTCTTTTATCCGTGCTTTTTTTCACTATAAATATATGCTTGTCACATTTCAAGCTGGCTAGTTCTGTTCCAAGACTTTGTTGCATGTAAGGTGCTTTTAGCTTCAGAGATCCTCTTCCAAGTGCCTTTATTGGCGCACATTTCCTCTCCTGCCATTTCACATCGGTTAAGTAATGAGAGAAGTGAGATCCAGAGTGCTGGTTACACTGGACGAAGCTGCTTAACTTCCTGGTAGGGCGCCCTACTGCCTAAAGGGAGCATTTCTGTATCAGATTGCCAATTTTCACATGGCACCGTAGCTTCAATTTCTTCTCCTTTGGAAGACACGAATGTTAATGTATGGGATCTTTTACAGTTTGAGAGAGTTTAGGGGATAGCAGCTTCACTACTGCAAGTTTACTTACAAGGAGACTCTGAAGGACAAGAGGATACTGTCACCTAGAAGGAGAAAATGACTGGGGAAGTGGTTTGGAGCTGTAAGCAATTCCATGTTGATGACTTGACTTTGGAACTTGAAACTAGGCAAGCACATTGTGGAAATCTTGATTTTGTCTTTTTTTAGTGAAGGTCATCAATGATGCCTGCCAGAGGAGAAGAGTAAACTGAGAACTGTAGCTCACTGTGTCAACCCTGTTGAAGCCTACTACTGAAGCTGGAGTTTATGCATGTTGTTCCCTGCCGATAGGCTGGGGAGCAAGGTGGGAGTTGAGATGTTCTGGAGGTCTCGTCCAGAATGTTCAGCCAAGAAACTGTGTGCTTTTTTCACATGCTTTCTGAGCTGCTGGATTCTGGGCAGTGCTTATAACATGTCTTTCATGGGAAAATGAACTGAATAACTTTCCTTTCATGTGTGTCTTTTGTTCCTATAAGGATTTTTTCTTTTCTGAAGTGGGGAAAGCAGGGTACTTTTTGATCTGTAAGGGTATAAGAAGGGTGCTTTTGTATTGACACCAGCAGTTGGGACAGATAAAAGGCAAAATTCCTTAGCTTTGGGTAGGTCTTGGACCTACCCCAAGGCAAGTTTTTGACAGCGAATGATCAGTGCAGATCTTCAGAGGGGACGATAAAGGTGTGCGTTTTTTGTTTTTTTTTTTGGGGTAGGGGAGGAGAGGATTTTTTTTTTTTAACTCTGAAGAGAGAAATATATTTTCTTCAAATTAAGGACTGAGATTTTTCAGATTCATGCAGTGTGTTTTAGGAGTTAGGTGAGTAAAAAGATATGACTGAAAGCATATCAGTGGTGGGTAAACTTTTCTTGCTAAGCAACGTGAAAATGTCAGACTTCTGGCTGGATAAGAATTCTTGGCATGATGCATTTGGTGATACCACTTGCTCATTTCTGCAGTTGCTTTGGACAGCATACGAAATCTGTGTTTGGCTAAATATGTGTGAGCTTGAACTCCTGCTCTTGAAAGACTGGTGGTTAAAAGGTGTTTACAGGTCTAGGGAATTCTGAGCTGTTCTTGTTTGTGGGTGTTTTTTTTTTTTTTCCTTCTGGTGTGGTAGAGCTGTTCAGTTGGGTGCTATTTATACTCTTACTGAGTTAGAGGAAGAGACAGAAGACAAGTCCCTAGTGTACTGGTTAGAACCTGTTCTTGAGCCAAGAAGCTACCCAGGAGCTCTTCCCTGCCTTCATATTTATTTATTTATTTATACATAAAATTTAGCTTATGTAGTTCTCTGTAGTGGGATTTAATAAAGTACAACATTACTGTTGTTTCCCCTCTGCTCTCATCAAGCATTCTGCAAGAATATGATTCAGAAGTCAGAACTTATCATATGGAAGCTTGTGACTTCCACCCAGGGGCCTCCATTTCCCTTCTTTAGGATACTTCATATGAGGGGAAACAGAGAGGCAGGGAAGGTTAGAAATCCATGAAGGTTGTTCTAAAAACTTTTTTCATTTTGTTCAAACTGGATTCTAAATTTTCACATATGTGCAGTCTCTTCTCACTCAGCCTAGAGTGTTCACAATGATGACATCCTGAAACATTTTGTTTCATAATAGGTAGAATGAAATCATATTTCTGGGACTGAGTAGAAAAGGCGGCACTTTTTTCTTTTTTATTTCTTTTTTCTTTTTTTTTTTAATCAGCAGAACATGCTTAAATAGACCATGGAGAAAATAAAGAGGTGAGGAAGATTTCTAGGCTTTTGAGTGGCACATCTGGATAAAGAGTCACAGAAATCACTTCATCAAGAAAAAGCAGACTAGTTGGAAAGCACTGAAGTTTATTGTTAGGAATTGCAATTAGTGTATTGTGGCCAGCTTTGTTAGTGGTACCACTGAAGCCTGATATGTCTCTGGTAAGGTCCTGAACAACAAAAATTCACCCTATATTAAGCAATCATTGTAGCGATCTCTTTAAGGAAAAAAAAGTAAGTAGCAGTTGGCACCTATGTACCCAGTTTACTTCTGAAACGTTCAAGCTTTTCAGTCACTCTAGCTGGTGAGCAGGGTGCAGACTTTCAGAAAAGCCAAAGGTTGAGCACCAGAAGTTTATTAGCTGGGGATTAAATCATCATGAGACCATCTCTCCCCCCCCCCCCCCCCCCTTTTTTTTTTTGTAGACATGGTTAAAAAGAATGTTTATCTTAAAGATTTGTAATACCAGATTTTTTAAGAACTATTGATAGAAACAAGTTATGATTTGGCAGAAACAAGCAAAAATATTGTAGTCCCTTTTTCATTTTATCTATCATATGCTAGCATTCGCTCGTTTTAGTAATTTGTCTTCTCTATCAAGCATTTCTCTTTACAGGGAAGATCTTTTTCCTTTTTCTTTCTTTCTTCATCTAGACAAACAAGTCAAAAGACTTTCTTGTAGAGATTGCTTCAGATTACTTTTGTTGGGGAAAAAAAGATTTCAGTTGATATTGTTGTCTTAATTACATAGCAGACTTCTACACTGAAACCATTGTTACAGTATGGTATCTGTGCTGTTGGAATCATTCTGTAGGTAACGTTTCTGAATTGAATAATCAATGAAGCTTAAAATCCAAATCAATGAAGTAATAATTTAGCAACTAATGAATGGTCTGTTAGCTAGTAATGCTTTGTAAGAGAATATTCACTCAGGAATATTTGGGTGACAAAGTTATTTATCTAGATACTTTATAAATTCCCAAATTCTACAAGATTTTTGTTGCAAATTGGCAGTGTTTGGAACTTAGGATGTTTCATATTATTCACTAGCAGTTACTCAGTTGAGGCAGAAACATCCTGTTGCTCTCAAGTATATCAAGATACCCACTGGCAAAGAAGTGAAGTGATAAAATGAGAAAAAATTAACTTGGAGAACAATTAGTTTGAAAATATGTATTCAAACTATTAGGCAGTTATGAAGAAATCTTTAAATGGACATAATTTCATAAGTGATTTATTATTTAATTGTATTTTCTAATTTATAAACATGTATAAATTCAGAAGCATTTTACAAACAGTTTGATCAGATTTTACTCAAAACTATCGTGATGTTCACAAAAATATTCAATGATCATGCCCAAGTTTATGACAGTCTTCTGAGAAGGGGGCGAATGAGCTATGGCAAGAATGGATTATAAACAGTAGGGCTTTCCATGCTCCTCTGATGGTGCTCTGCAATCTGAACACGTGGCTCCTCATGTTTTTGATACTTATGCTCACTTGTTGGAAAGATGTTAATGTGCATGGTGGTGAAGAGGGAGAAATTTAGAGTAGAGCTTTTACTTATGATGTAGCAGTTAAGAAGTAAATTAAAATAAGAGGAAGACGCTTGTGAGAGCAGAAGGCGTTGCTGCATCCTGATGCATGAAATGAAACAGCAGCTCCACTTGAGTCAGGGTGCTCCAAACTTCTAAAGTCACCTACACTCCCACGCATGCTTTGCCTGAGACATTAGTGGTGATTATTCTTGCATGTGACATTATGTATTTATGTTAGTGTTCACAGAATGTTGGGTATTTTTCATGAGTAGGAGTTTGAATTAGGTCAGAAGAAAATACAGCTTCTGGTCACTGATAATTCCACCTTTGAATTTTTGCATGATATCAAGATGCAAAGTAATGTGGTATTTGGGGGGATAGGCATAAAGAAATACTACTTAAGAGATACGCACTTTTTTTTTTCTTCTGTTTTTCACTTCCTGGCTGCTAGCTTGATGTGGTCTCTCATCTTTCTGTCTGCAGAAAGTGAAGCTAATGTGAGGGGTGCAGCAGTGCAGTATTCTGCCCCACAAGGTGGGGGATGCTGAGCATCCTCGAGTTTTGCCTCTGTTCACTGTTTGTAAACTAGAAATGAAGTTGATCACAGTTGAATAGGCAAATGGCTGGAAAGCATGAATTTTGCAGTATATTTTTTGTTTTTGTTAATTTTAAATATATTTTTTAAGAAATCTGGGAAACTTTGTAGAGGAAGTTAAAATTTGTTTTGAGGAAGTATACAACTTATCAGAAAAATAATTCTAAAGAAAAACACAAGTGTTTTGATTTTTAAGTATTTTGTATTGCTTTATATTTGTATAGCAAAAGACTAGTATTTGAATAAATATGATGCACTTCACGTTCTTATCTGTGTTTAGAAATGCAATTTAATGTACCAAATTGGTCTGTTTTCTTTAGAAGTCCATTTTGTGCCTAATAGATATGTTTTTAAATGGAACAATATTCAAAAGGTTAAGAATAGCTTACTAAATAATAATTTTGTCAGATGATTTAACTTTTATGATTATTGTTTCAAGTAGACCTTCCAGCTACCTTCATCACTGAAAAATTATATACTTTCAAAGAGAAGCTTTGTGGAGTTCTCTGATTGTTAGTATAGGTTTTTCTAGGTGGTGGTCTTTTATATACAGGAAATACATTTGAAGGACTGTTAATTTATTGAAAACTAAGCATCACTGTGAAATTCATGGACCTATATGAAGCTTAAGTTATAGATTTCAGTCACACTTCATGTCAAGACTCCAATGGCAGAAGGAAAGAGCAGGTTTTAGTAGATAATGATCCTGTCTTTTGCACTTAATTGCACTGGGCTATCTACTCTGGCAAAGACAAGCCATGTTTATGATCATAATATGCATCTCTGTTGCATAAATACCAAACAGAGTGTATACATCTATCATTCCATAACCTGTCTTAGACTAACTGCAGTCATTTTTTGTTTATTTTTGTTGTTGCTGCTGCTGCTGCTGTTGTTTTGCTTCAGTTATGTTATGATTTTCCAGACTTGAAGTGGATAAACTGTGCAAATAAAGTTCAATTCTAGTATTTGCACTTTTACTGCTCTCCCCATTCGAAAACCTGGGGTTACATTGATAGTGAGCACATTACCGTGGTTGCTTCAAGTCTTCCTTTTGCAATGTTGATGCAATGCATCAAAGTTACTTTAACTGTTTTAAATATACTAAGATAAGAATGCAAATCACAAGAATTTTCATGAATTAATTGAATAACTACAGAGTGGAGAGCAAGAATGTGTTCTTTCTGCTGGTTGCTGATTAGCAGCCTGTTTGACTGCTCTGAGCCTGATCCCTCCTGCACCAGGGGTTTTCATTCTCAGGACTGACAGCTGTGTACTGTGCAGAAGGGAACTGATTCAGCCCCTCTGAAAGAGGATATGCCTCATTTGTTCAGTGCTGATCTCTCTGAGGCAAAGACATGCTGCTGGAAAAATGTCAGGGGTTTGGAAAGACTGGGCGAGGTGCCTATGTATAAGATAGAGAGCATGCGTGGAACATGGGTGAAAAAATAGCAATTTTTATCTTGAATGGTCACAAAATGTAGCTAGAAATGATGCATCATAAAATACATCAAAATAGCAACTTGATGAGTGGTGATAATCTGCAAGAAACTGATGTCCTATTGGAAATACGCTACCTATCCTGAAACTGAAATCCCTCTACCTCACTATGTTATTTTCTAGGCCATTTGCATGAACCCGTTGTTTATTACCTACCTTTAATAGAGTTCTAGGGTCAGTAGAAATTGTTTTGCAAGCTCAAGGTTTCAGGTGTTAGAGCAAAACCAAGTAACAGTGCAGACACACAGTACCATTTGTAGAACCACTGTCTTCAAGAAGCAGGACAATCTTTTTTTTCTTTTTTTTTTCTTTTTCTTTTGTTCTTGTTGCTGAATGCTTGTGCCATTGTGGCATGGAGCAATTTGCTGCCAGAGCCAAGTAAAGTCTGAAGGGACATATACCAATTAACTGTGAATAATGAGGAAAAGATTCCTGTTACACGGATCAAAGTGAGCTTGTTACCAAGACATTTGGAAGTCGAAGAATTTGTAACCCATGTATGGTCTAGCCTGATTCTTCTGGTATAATCAAAATCAAATGCGTAATGGGGCTGGAAGATTTTGAGGACCAAAGAAATCACCTAGCCATATCTCTTGTACAGTAACAGACAAAATAATCACACACATTAATTCCTTCAATAGAAGAAATTGCTTTCCCTAATATGTGAGTGCTTGGTGTTAAGTCCAATAGCTCTGCAACTGAACTAGAACATATTGAACTTGGATGTGTCTCTAAATAACTTGAGGACTTCAGGACTTGATGAATTTATCTGTTACACTGCTAAATTGTTTAAAGAATCCTTTACCATTGTAGCTGAGAATTTCATTTTAATTCTAAGCTGTGAGGTGCCTTTTCTTCCCTACTATTAAATCGCCTATGAGATACATTCTCCTTTTTAAAATGCCCAGGTAGCTTGATTTAAAGTCCAGTACTGTTTGTATTAAGCATGCAATTACAAACACAAATCATGTAACATCTGGAAAGAGTATCTATTACCTTTTTCTTTTAATAACATGGTTTGCATCCGTGATCTCAGGGACTCTCTAATGAATCAAAATGACAGCTTTGCCTCCACAATAGCAGAATGGTGGGTCCTGTTTTTTGAAGTCTTCATGATGTACTCTTACCAATAACAAATACTCTTTCAGCCAGAGCTGTGTGCATAAAGCTCTTTTTCTTAGTATCAAGTTAGTAGCATGCTACCAGTTTTTCGTAAGATTTTTCTGGACTTTTGCTATTCTTTCCTTTCCTGCAGTTAATTTTCAGCTGGCAGGCTCAAGCTTTTCTCAGAGAGCACTTGTGAAAGGACAGTTGTTTTCCAGGTTGAATCCCCCACCTGTGGTATACCCAGTCTCTTTTGCTCTTCTGTAGAGGTTAGCCTCCATTCTAGCTCTGTATGTTAAATAGGGAACAACAGCTATGCAGCAGTTGTATGACCATTTCTTGATACCACCTAGGATGGTGTTTATGCATGATTATGCAGTGACTTTTGTCACCTAAACTTATGCTAACCATTGTTTCATCTTTTTTTTTTTTCAGACGCATGAAGCTTAATATCAAAAAGGGAGTTTAGTTTTAGTTGGATTTCCATTATATCATGTTTAATATTTCACATAATTTTATCAGTATTAATTTCAAAGACTTATCTAAAGCATATCTTCAGTAAAGACACAGAAAATAGGGAGTACAGAATCTTCTGCCTATTTCCTAGGCAGTTTGTAAAGACACAGCATGTGATTTACCTGACAGAAGTTTTGCATATATTTTTACCTGAAGTTTTGAAACCAAGATTATCCACAGTCCAACAATGTAAATAACTTCATAGAGGCTGTCTTTTTCAGTACACCAGTACTAGTACCTGGCCTGTTATCTTTTGTCTTTTCCCATTTCATCTGTATTGTTTAGGAACAATACTATGCTGTGTGATATTCAGACTGTTATCCTTGGGATGCCTTCAACTCATTTGGAGTGTGTCCACAGCACCCACATCCATCCATCTACAAAGCTTTCTTTCTGTAGTTTGTGGGAGGAGTGGAGGCACAGCGTAAGCATACTAATTTATTTGGATGACTAATTCCTTCCTGTTTTACTTAAAGTAGTGCTTACAGTTTAATTGCACAAAACTGCCTGGACAACATGTCCCCATTAACAGGCTTACTCTTAAGCCTGTGGCTGTAATGCATAATGCTAATCTCTCTATACCTTGCAAATTGGTGTTCAGGATTTTTATTCCAAAGGGCATGCTGACAGAATATGTCCTTTTTCTGTTACCAAATTTTCTCCCACAGAAGTAGGAGTGAAAATGCTCTGTAAATTAAAACATTGCTAGGAATTTATTTCTGTGAATTCTGTATTGCTTGCAAACTTGACCTTTTAATGTAATAAGCTGCTGTTCACCTAAGCCCATGCTTCGGTGTCGGGATGACCCCTGATCCATATGTGTACCTCTATTCATTCAGGGTGGAAGGATTTTGAGAGTACAGGCCATGAATAGATCCAAAACTATGTTGCAATTTGTTGTTTTAAGAATGAAAATCACAGTTAGGGTTTATTAAAAAAAGGAAGTTGCTTTATAGCATTTTCTAGTGTGGAGCCACTCAAACTAAAATAGAAGCAGTTCTCTCTTCTGCATGTCATTGACTGGTAAAAATTGGTCACTTCTGAATTGCTTCCTTTTTTCCTGCCATAGGAGCACTCCCTCTGGTTCCCCCTGCTGTGGTTAAGTAGTTACCCAAGGCCAGTTTTTTTTCTGAAACATCTTCTTACACTTTGTAGTCTAAACTGAGAACTAAATGTTTTCTTTTTGTGATCACTTGCTAATATCTCGTCCCCTTCTATTTTATTTTGTGTCAAATTTTAGAACAGTTTTTTCTCTACAGTGAAGTCAAAATGTGGAATGCTTTCCTGTGATGTACATTTCTTTAGCTGTAGAATTAACTCAAGTTTAGCGTGTATAAAGCTTTTTATAAATAGCTACTTTGCCATTAAAAAAAATATAAAAAAAATGACCTAATGTTGCCTGTTATGCTTCCATGTTTCAGCTCTGAGATTATCTGAGTATTTTGAAATACGCAGTTTTGGAAGTTGCTAGTAACTGTTGAACAAAAAGACTTGTTTTATTTACAAAAAAAATAAAAAATAAATTATAGAATGTGAGAGGTTGGAAAGAAAATATTTTCATCTCAGGTAGTAAGATTGGCTTGCTTCCTCTAAAATGACAATACACAGAAATCTTCTTCTTCGTCATCCATCAGCCAGAAGTATATCTGAGGTTTCTGGTCTTTGGTTTAAACTACTGTTAAGTTTTCATTATAAATGTGCCACCTACTAGAGCAAAAGGCCCGTCAGCAAATATTTATTAATGTTATCTTCTCCCAGACACATTTGCATAGTAATTTCTTGCTAGATTTCTGTGCTTCTGGTTGTCATATCTACAGTGCTTCTTGTCAGCTTCACCATAGGGTATCAAAATGGTAATAAGAATTGGTGAGGATGTGGAGCATGGAGGCTTAATAAAATGCCTTTAAAAACAAAACAAAAAAAAACAACCAGAACGGATATTGTAAATTATAATGCAAAATACCTGCGAGTGAATGTCCATTAAGGGAATCTTACATATGGAGGTACTGTATATCTTGATTTCAAGATGGAAAAAAATATAATTCTTCATATAGCCTTGTGGCAAAAATAACAACAACAACAAAAAACACTTGAAAAAAGATTTTATACTTCTTTGTGATATTCTTATTTTTTTTAAATGTGTTCAGGATTGTCTTGGCATAGGACTAGTCATGATCATCATCATAAATGAGAGGCATTTTACTCAGAGCTTGTTGTCTTTTATGCCATAACAATCGAGTGGTTATTTATATTGCAAGCATGTCTTAAAATTCACAGTTTTGTTATGCTAGACTTGTATAAAATTATGGGAAAGACTTTTATCCCCCAAACTTTAAAATCTACTTTGAAATATAATGCGTGAAGACAGTATAGCAAGTAGGAGAAAAAATAAATCTAGGAATGATCACTCTGCTAAAGTCAAGTGATTTTCTCGCTATGAAGAATGTAAGAGGAAGAAATCAGAGACCCTACCTTGGGTTGTGGTGTCTGGGGTATGTTGCTCATGCCCAGGTTTTCAGCATCTTGATTCTAGGTTCTCAGTGATAAATGCACAGAGTCCACATTTTATGCTTGCTGAATCTTAAATTTCTGTACTTCAGTTGAAATATAAACATAAAATTGCATATATTTTAAGGGTTTTTAAAGCATGTTTGTAAGCTGATCATTGCAGTCAGTGTCCTTGTACACTGCCTGTTCATTCTTTTCATCTGTCAAGTGCTGTTAAAGTGCTTTTTCACCATGAGATGTTGGGATGGTGTTAAATATTTTGTCCATGTGTCTTAGAATGTAAGTATCTACAAGAGTATCAAGAAAGTTGGAGTGACTACTGATAGGTCTACACAGTCTGTCTGGGATGCCCCAGTAATTGGAAGGAGCTAGTACCAGGATAGTTTCCCTCAGGTTTGTCACCTCTTTCTCATTGCTTAAGGAAGGAATCAAATTTCTTAGTCACAGGTATTTGTTGCATGAATTTTCATTTCTGTTGTTTATTTAGTGATGATTGAATGGCCAGTTTTGTATTGCTGGACAAAGGAAATTTAGCTTTGTTAGGGTGTTTTATGATGTGTGCAACTGAACCGTTTCCAAAACATACATTTTTTTTAATCTTTTTTTCTTGGTTTTATGCATGTCAGATTTGTGAGCAAAAGCTTGCATATTGATTTTTTTCAGTGCTATGTGAACAAAGAAATGATGTGTTAGAAGGCTAAGTGAATTAATGTCTTTAAATGACTTGGGGATCCTTAAATGAAAGGCTTCATGGAAATACTCTTTCAGATTTTTATTTTCCTGTTACTGAGCTATCTTTGCCTTTAGCCACTTTCTCGGAGACAATAAGCCTTTTTTTTTTTTTTTTCCTTCTCACATCTCACCTGGTTTTATGTCGAACAGTCCTGCTCATGGAAAATATAAATGACTTCTCTTTGTTAGGTGACTGAGTGTAGTCTTCTACAGTCTTGTGAAACAGGCCAGGGTATGTATTTGGCGTTGCTCCAGGTAGTGAGCGCTTGGAGTGAGCTGGGGCATTGCTTCAGGAAACATGCCGCTTGCAGGAACAGGGCTCACATTTCCATTGGCTGGAAAAGGAGAAACATCAGCTGGAGTCATTAACATCGTTGTCTTTAGGGGTGCATGTAGCTGATCTGCCTGCTTTCCCAGAATGAGCCACTGAAGCCAGTAAATAAGGCAATAAAATATGTCGCAGGTAGTAAATCTTAAACACCAAAAGAAAATAAGATCTAAACAGTTTGAAGAAGAACACGGTTCTTTCAAACGTTAGGAGATTGAGGTTGTGTGGAAGGGGTATGGATAAAGAAAAACTGTGCTATTTTTATAGGAGTCGGTAAAGATTGTATCACAGGAAACTTCTGAAATGCTTTTGAACATTTCAATAATGAAAAAAACAGAAAAGGGAAGCAAGTCTAAGCAATGTCTGAAAGTGAAAACACTTAAAGTACGTGAATGTAACTCAAGGAAATACCTGAGTGCAAGAACATATCCCAAGGAGATATTGGAAATAAGCAGAGTACAGTATTACAGAACTTAAAAATAAGAAATCAAGTTCTGCACACAGTTTTATGGGCATGTGGAATTGATTCAAAGTGTATTTCTTCATAACTGGGCTTTCAAGGATAAAGGCATGACCTAATCTATTACTAAAGCCATTGTTCAAAGCATGATTTGATTTTCAGAATGATTTGGTTATTAGTCTTTTGTCCAATGGGTTAAAACAGCAGTGTTTCAATTTATACTTTTATAGGGATATATATGCTTGTGTGTAATATACACACACAGAGAATTCAAAAATAACTAAAGTTAATTCCAGACTACGAAACAGAGGCTGGCGAAGTACTGTGCTAGTCATCTAAGCAATGATAGATGATTTCAGTGAATTGCAATTAGTTCAGAGTTGTGCATATTCATAATGAGGGCATAAATTATTTGGTTCTCCTTTCAATTTATTTCCCGTTATGTCTAAGCATAGGAAATATGCTTGGGAATTCAGGACTACAGCATCTAGCAAGAGTGGAAAAGACATACCAGTTCAAGTCACTAAGAGATATGTATTACTTAAGTGTCTTTCATAACATAATTGCAGTGCTTTAATTACAGCTGTTCAAAAATATGGCAAGCTTTCTGTGACATTGACATAAATTACTAAAATAATCTTTCTGGGGAAACATCTGGAAGTATTTTGGAAGTCCATAGTTTGGGCTTTCAGCTAGCACAAATCTTGGTGCTTTTCTAGGGTAACCTCAGAATAATCATTTTTCTCAGTTGTGTGTTGTAGCCATAAATAAGATTTTTTTTCTGCTTTTTTAGAATTGTTTTCTATTTACCTTTGGGTTGTTAATATGTAAGGTAAACAAGTGTGCATAAAATTATAATACATTCTATTCGTTATATTATGCACTTACCACTATCATACTGAATGCCCTCAGAATTACTTTGAGATGGGTTGAGCATTTGTTGCATGCAGTTCTTCCTTTTTGCAAACAGAAAGAAACTGCAAGGAAGGAAGGTTTTATGAACTAAATATATAGTGGTGTATGAGATATTCTGGGGTGCCTGGCAGGAGGAAGCTTTAGGAATAACAAGTTTAAGTATCTGTGTCTTGTATTTGTGACACTGGGGTTGCGTTGTTTTGTAGTTTGATGGTTGGTTTTGTTCTTTGGTTATTTTTTAGCCCAGTAACCTTTATGGCCCTTTTCAACTACTGTGTTTACTCTCATTTTTTTACTCTCATTTACTCTTGTTTTTGTCAGTTGAGAATGATGAAATGGCCATGGTTGTCAGCATCTTGGAGGAGAATGGTTCAGATCTGTATATGCCATTAGGAAAACTCCTTCCAGACAGTATCCCTTGTGAATGAAGATGTATTCAACGGAGGGAGTGGATATTCACTGACAGTTTTGGGGTGTATCATTGATCCGAAGGATGAAGAGGATTCTCAACCGCATTTGTAAAGGAAGTGACTGCCTTCATTGTTTAGTTTATTAGATGAAGAGCGTTCTCCTTCTCCAAGAGCAAGAGATTGCAGCAACACTGCATAATTCAAAAAAGGAAGTTTGATTTTTTTTTTTTTTTGTCTTTTTCAGATGTTGAAAACAGAAGCTAGATAGGCTAATTTGGCATCCATAGTAGGTATTACTGTCAATTCATCACATTCTTTTTCTGGCATGTCATTAAGCTTAGCCCACCAATGGCTGTGCAAGGGTGTTCATGATTAGCACACCATGGTGGTATTGCCCCTAATGTGAGGGCATTGATCATTTGTAGTCCATTTATGGGGAATACTGCTATTCTGAGTTTGTTAAAGAAGATGGGTTGCTCTTGTTTACATAGCTTCTTTGTATTTTTAACGTGTCCCATGTAGTTGATTTCAGATATTCCCTGTCCTTCAGTTATCTTCTCAACTTAGCAACTGATCAAAGGAGAATTATCACTTGCAAAATTAGATCTGTGAAGAAATGTACCATTGTAGCTGTGATCAAGTCACACTTCAGGAAACTCAAGCTGAATCACGGAGTGTTTGTCATAGAAAAGCATTGTTTAGCTGTTGCACAAGAATATAAACAATAAGTTTTACCAACTACTACTATTAATTAGTTTCTAAAATCTGTCTCTGAGGCAATTACAGATCCATGCACCCCAAATCTAGTATTATGCATTTGGTCCTCTGAGATTTGAAAGGTTTGTGAAGTTTTATGTTGCCAAGCTGCTTTCTACTGAGCACTCTTCAGGGAAGGTTTCTTGCTTTATCCCGTAGGAGTCTTGAAACAACTTCCACTCCAGAAATGTGTTCCTGATTTCCCTGTTCAAGGTGGTAGTGTACAAAGAATAGAGTTGAGGAGCTTGAAACTTCTGCTTTTAGACAGAATGGACTGTCTTCAAACACCTGTGGAAAACATTAAACTATCTTAGTATATGAATATTAAATTGGCAGAAACCTATATAATAATGCAAAATTATGGTTCATGGCTGAATTAGGTCCTGATTTTTCAATCACTAGCTAAGTTTATTTGTGATAGACCACAGGAATGATTAATATGATAATCTTATCAGAAAAAACAATGATACCACAGGGCAAATTGGCCTACAATCTATGCTAAAAAAAACCAAAACAAAACACCTGCGTTTCTTGCATAATAACGTGAGCCTCTATTCATCCATCAATGTGAAGTGCTCTTGTTATTACTTTTTTTATTTTTTCTCTGAAAACTCAGCTGTGGGCTATTGTTGGAGAAAAAAAAAAAAAAACAGTATTAACTATTTTTTTTAAATATCCATATTGCTGATTGAAGCAAAATTAACAAAGCCAGGAAAACTCAAGGTAAACTTGTATGCTAGTTCATCCTGTGCATATCAGCTTAATGGTTAAACTAAGTGGCATATGTTTTGGTTTCAGCAAGGATTAGTGTGGCAAGGTGTTGAGTTTGCAATCCAACAGAGCACTTGAGCATGTGCTTAAGTTTTTAAGTAACTGTCTTGAAGCTTTATAATTAAACGCAAGTTTCTATTCAGTGACTCAGAGGCAGTAAAACCAATGCAACCTCTTGTACCCTGGAGCTTCACCACTGGTACAGAGTACCATTTAGATTGTACATTGCAGCAAGGGCAAACAGTCAGGCACATTCTGTGAGATGAGTCAAGTACTCCAGCTGTTTTTTTTCACAAATCCTTAGCTAGATGTGGAAAATTTGAGGTCCAATGTGTCATTATTGGAGACTTCTTGGAATTTGTTTAATTTTATTTGAATTCAGATAATATCACCCACATCCTTTTATTTGTGAGCTTTTTTCTGTGTTTATTACTTTGGTAGGTTATTTGCATTTTTAAGTAAAGTTCCAATGTGATTTTATTGAAATGTGCTCTCATTAAAAATTATACAAAGAGCTATTGATGTTATTAAGCTCTACACAATTGATGGAGAATGACTTTTAATGTGTTTCTAGATTTTGTCTATTTTAATCTGTCAAAGTTGCTTAATTAAATAAATAAATGCTAGAGTAGATTGCGTGTCTACAGTAAGGTGGAAAAGTTTGTATATTTAATACCTAATAAACCTCAACTTGTGTTACTGTGTCTAAACATATTGGCAGTACTACTCGAATTCAGTCAATATATTCTCTTCTTTAGTAACATTCAAATTTTGAATGTAGCTGATAAAAAAGAAAGATTTATCTAATTTTATTCTTTACTGACAGACTTGTGGTTGTACCCAGTCTTATTGTGTTGAATAATTTCAAAAGAAAGAATGGAACTTCAAAGCTAAATTTTTCATTATATTTTGAAATAACTAGTCTTATGTCTGCTCTGAGTTGATGTGAATGAAGTATGTAGCACTGCTGCATGCTTTGTTTATCATTGCACATACAGTAAGATACACAAAAATTACATTGTGAGAAATTGTATGTCTGCACACTTCCTAGAATATTTCCTAGTAATCCTCTTTTCTCCATAAATAATATTCACATTTATTACAAGTATATATTTCTTAGATTAACTGCTTTTTTTTTTTGCTCCAAATCCTCACAATGTTAGGTGTGCAGTTATTTTGGAAATTTCATTTTGTTTATGAACATTTTCAGGCTTTATGATTATGGTACTGAAATTTAACTCATTACCTCTGTAAGATTTATGTATTCAGTGGATATGTGGCTGATCAGTTTCATAACATTTAGAAATTTTTTGCTCTTATTCCTAAAATAAATAAATCTACAATACATTAATCCAGGTAAACCAAAGGGGAGTGACTGAAAGGTTCTGTATAGTACTAATCTACTTAAATATCATCCATGTTTGAGTTATAGATATGCGTAGGGCATTTCCATTATTTCACCATATTTATAACTCTGAGCTTTAGAGTTTTACATATCATAGGTTTGTCATTTTTCCAGCCACATGTGTAATACATGCCTGTCACTGAATTGGAATAAATAGCTAAATTTCATCCATAATTATGAAATAAATTTTGAATACATATTCTCTTTTAATACCATTTCAGTGGTATCCAAATACCTATTTTTTTTTTCCCTTGCAGTTGTTGCTGTTGAAAAAGTTTATTCGTTGATAAACCAATTGTTTTTTTTATCATGCTATATACTTTCCCATATAAGTTAAATGTGAATTCATTCATATGCATTATGCTTTGTTTTCATTTGAATTTCCAGAGTTTATTAGTATGTTTTTTAGCACACTTAACTCTTTTACAAGCACTTAAGTAAATGAGATTAAATTAAGTAAGCACTCCATTGTTACAGGCTATGCCCTTTTTAAAGGTGAGAGGAATCCTTAGAGTAAAGATAACAACTTTAAGTTAAATAATGTAAAGTTTTACACCTGACTGTATCTATTAAGTCTTCCTAATTTTTTCCTGAAATTCTTGCTTTTGGTGTATTATGTTTGCAACAGTAACTTCAGCATCCTGATGAAAAAAAAAAATACATATATGTATATATTTATGTATATATTTTGCATGTGTCCCCTCTGTGCATATTGGCTCCCTAAGGTTAAGTGCCCAAGATGATACTGATCTACAGGGTACTACACAACCAGACTTGGGAAGCATGGGTTCACGGATAAAGGCAAGGAACAAGGTTATAGGCCAAAATAAACAAGTTGATGTAGAAAATACCTGATATATAACCCAGATATGTATCTCTGTTGCTTTTTCAAAAGCTGTGCAATATAAATAGGTTAAATATTAATTCTCTCCCAAACCATCTACTTAGCTACTATAAAATGACAGTTTGTTTAAAATAATCCTTTACAAAGTTTATGATGGCAAACAGGGTGGCCATTGGACAGGAATTTCCAGGATAAGGGGTGGCATAAGGTGTTATCTGCTTGCAAGACAAATGAGTTGATGCTCACATTATTTGTGGAAGGATTGGTGGGAGAGAGACCTAATTGCAAAGGGCCTTAGAAGTTTCTGTTCAACAACTAAACATAAGCTATGCTGATACTCCTTGGTGTCTGATGAGAGCTCTTCCACTAGCAGCTGATGCAAGCGAGCTGTGGTGGCTCTGGTCAGCCATATGGAGTCCAGTCCCTGCCTCATGCTGGAGTTGTTGTCTGTTGAGTTTCAGGATAGTTTTGTTTCTGCTACTACGTTCAATGAATAACATCAAACTTCACATAGACTTTCATTTCGGCTTATAATGGTGGTCATAAATAACTTCAATATCCAAGTACTATCTTCCGTTAGTGTGAAGATCATATTTTTCATTCTCTTCAGCAAGCTGTGGGTTACCTCAGCTCAATTTAGATGTGTATAGGCCATACATCAGTTCAGTCCCCCTTGATGTGAGAAATTGTGCTAGAGACAAAACCAGAACACTGACACCTTACAAAACAAACTATAGGTTAAATTACAACCAGGGTAAATATTTGAATAAAAAGGAACCAGTGTGGAGAAGAAAGTACTGTAGGGATTTCCTAGCCATATCTGAAACGAGCCCAGAAGGACAATCCTATTGATTTTATTCTTATCCTGATGACCTTGTAGCTTGAGTTAATGGTTTCTAAACTTGACTGAAGAGTTTGCAGGACAGTCCTGTTTGTCTCCGTTCAAGGAGAAAGAAAAGTAATGTGGAGCTGAAAAACAAGACTAAGATTTTGTTTGTTCTCTAAATCTTTAATATGTATTTTAATTTGCATGGGTGTAGAAACAATGAAATTGTATTCTTGTGATCTGATCAAGACTGAAATGCAGTTCATTTGTGTTAAGTTATATACTTTCTTTTTAAAGATCTGGAAGTCATCTGCAACTATAACAAGCTTACCTAACACAAATTCTTGAAGAAGGTGCATTTTGGGGAGGAGCAGGGGAAAGCGGAGTGGGCTCATAACAATCTAAAACCCAGGCTATTTCACACTGAGGCATGCGTCGTGTGGCTTCTGAGCCCAAACATGTTTAAGCATATCTGCAGATACATCTATCTGGCAAGGAACCCGTTCCACTTTTTGGAAACTAGGGCTGCAGAGTCATCTGAGGAAATGATCTTTGTGACAGATCCTTAACTGATTTTAAAATTGTCACAGCTTCTGTGACTTCAGACATAAAAATGAATATGCTGTATTTCCTGTAGTTAATGTTAAGATACATTTCAGTTTTTCAGTTCCCACGTGGAACGCTGAACTTCACCTTTGTACACAATGCTGTTAACAGAAGTTGGATACTGGGCATTTTATAGCTGAAAACATTGTGCTCTCATAAATGTTAATTGTCATAGTAGTCTGTAAAATCAAGAAGCACCAAGGGATAACGTAATTTTAATTTTCAAACAATTGTATCTGTTTTAGAATGAAGACTCGTGATTAAAAAAAAAAAAAGAAAAAAGAAAGAAACAAAATAGATCTCATATTTTTATCATAATTGTGGACTTTGCCAGTGGCTGCTATGTGAAAAATTTCTTAAATTTTACTCTTAGCATTTCAGAATATTTGATGTTAAATGAGCAGGATTTTTATTCAGCTGTTCCGTTATTTAGTGAAAGCAGCTCTGATTCTCAAACATGTAGCTGACAGAAAGGATCAGACCAGGAATTACCCATTTTGGGAGGGTTTTCTCATGGAAAGCTTTTCAAAACAAGGGGGAAATTATGTTAAAGCACAAACTGTTTTGTTCTTGTTAAAAAGTTGAGAAAAAACAGAAACTACATAATATATAATAACAATTTGAAAAAAAAATATATATATATGTAATGTGGTTTGAGCTTTGTCCTTTAATTTTAATGAATTTAAGTTATGAAAATATGTCTGCTCTTGGGAACTTAAGCATTAATGTCCTTTTGAGTAAGGTAGCTAAGCATGCTTAAACATGTCCTCTATTGTGTAGGCAAGGAAGAGAAATAAAATATAAATTAAAAATATTTATGGAAGGTAGAAAGGAGAAAAAAAGCCTGTTTTCTTTATAATTTGTTTCTCTTTAGTCCTAGGATTTGAGCATCTAATAACAATATGTGATGGCTTCTTTATAAAAAAAAAAATCCATTTATTATGAACAATATTAAAGCTCATAAATATTAATATCTTTTAAAAACATTGACCAGTAAACACTTGACCCTTAGTAAATGCATGTTATTGGTGCAGAGATGTTTGGAAGGATCTTATCAACATCCACTGGTTTATTTCTTGAAGATGTCTGAGACGTCTGAATTTTAAGTTAGTTTCTTGTATTGATCAGCCAGTCTCTCATTTCCTGAACTAATATTTAGCAGAACTTAGTTTTCTGTTTTTCATTTGAGTGCTAGTGATGTTAAGCAGAGGTGAAGTGGCAGGTGTGATTAAAGTGAATACTCAATATCATAAACTGTTTTGTCTTGAATATTCTTTATCCGGGGACTTGTGAGTTGATGCATATTTCTGTTTTTCTTCATAGGTCCAATGCTTACTTTGCTTATGAACTCTTAACATAAAATTGTTCATTATCAACCACGAAATGTCTCCAGTTTGATGTACCTTTCAATATGCTGTTCATTTGAATGGAAATAATTTTTACACTATTGCACAGAATCAGTCTGACAGTTTATTTTCTGTTGCTTGTCATGTGATACTTTGGCTGCCCAAACCTCTTAGGTATCTTGGTACGTCTCCATGTTTGCATACCCCAAGAATGACATGTTTTTAGGATGTATTGCTTTGAATTCTGCTGGAGTTCTGAGGGTTTGCTTCTTATCTGATTTATTGTTGTGTTGCTATTAATAATTCAAAAATTGACACAGTAAAAAACACATCAGGACAATTTTGTTGCTGCAAATCAAGGCTAAATAAAATTTGCAATGAGTTCATTAAGTGTGGTTACAGTTACTCAAGAGCATCCTGTTAGTCCGTGTTACCTGTTAGTGATATATACTTTATAGGAACCTGTGTGTGTCCATGGTTCTCAACTGCATGGGATCAAGACTGGTCTGGAGAATGATGAAGTCATACTGCATTAAGCAAGAGCAATTACTAGGTTAATATACATATATATATATATGTATATATACATAGTTGAGTTGTTCTCAAGCCAGTGCGATTTTTCTTCTTGCTTGTTCTAGTTCCTCCTCTGTTCACAATTTTGTAACTACCTTTTCATTCTTCTGGTGGCAACATAAAATAATATATCTTCTGATCTATTAAAAATATCAGCAATATTGATTCTTTGGGTTAAAACACATACAAAAAATCTTTTTTTTTTTTTTTTTTTTTTTGAGGGGGGAAGCTCTTATCTGCACAGAGACATAAACAGTAGTAGAGGTTTTGAGGTTCAGCTGCAATTTTCTTCTGGTCTGTCTTATGATGTTGCTTTATCTTAACATGTAAAAAAGAGGAAATTATTTAAGTTAAAATGGTAACTAAAATTGCAGTAATAAAGTTCCTACCAGTAAGGTAGGGAGGAGGAAAAATTGTGGCATAGTGATGTATTATACCAAAAATTGATATGACTTCTTTCTTATTGAATGTTATGTTTAGGTCTCCTATCTATTACTAGACAAAATGGCTCTTTTCCTATGGACTGTACTATATATATTGGGAGTGACTTGGAATTTAAGCAAGAAACTCTGTACATGCTGAACTGTGGAAGTCATTGCAGAGTTTCAATGGCTGTTTTAAAAAAGAGTGAACAGGAGATAAGCTCTTTGATAAGTGTGAATTTACCATTCTTGTGACTTTTTTAGCACATTTTTTTCATGATCAGCACATGTATGTATACTTATAAACTTTATTATGATATGTTGTTGCAAAACTGGTTAAGATTAAGCATGTTTTTGTTCCATACTGAAATTTCAGAAAGTAGTTGAAATGACCAGGGCTGGTTATGATGTTCCTCAGTCTTTGTGTTTGGATTCACAGCCAGTCTTTTCAGACATGGTTGCTGTTTTCTTTCTTTCTTTATACATATGTTCTTGTTGGGAAAAATAATAATAATAATTAAAAAAAAAAGTCCATTTATCTGTAAGGAAAAACTAGGATATCAGTCTACCTCAAAAGGGAGATGTGAGGTTGGAAGATATATTTTGATGCCAGTCTTCATTTAACTATATAACTGGTCAGCCTTTCCAATGAAAATAAAAGGTTACATGAAGGATTGAGACAAAGCTGCTCTGGCCTTTCTTTGCATCTCAAGTTTCCGTACAGATCTAAATCTGACTCTGGTATAGATGCAACACTTGTCTCATTAGTCAGTTTTTCTCTTGTCAGGGGCCAGTAATGCTGACTGATACAAATGGATGTGAGCTGTCCGAGAGGGGCAGGCAGGAGTTTACTTGTGTTATTCTGTTCAGAGAAATAAAATACATTTTTGTTTAGCTGATTTCTTAGTGTTGAAATATTTGTATTTCACAGTTCTGTTATTGTTATTCTTTGACACTTGCTTACAATGACGGGAGAAAGTTGCTTGGCTGCAGGTCCAATTCATTTCTGAAGAGTACAAAGATTTTATGTAAGGGTCCTTTCTGAGTTTCAGGAGAGACCCACCTCTGTCTCGTGATATGTTTGAGAATGGCCACGGTTGCAGGTTAACCCACTGCAGAGAGAATATGCTCTGTGACAAGATGGATATTGGTCTGTCTTCTCTCTGATTTTGAAGGACTAAAAGTTCTTGACTTGTAGGATTTTAAGAACAATCTGAGTAATTACACAAACTTTATTTTTGTGCATTACTATTTATATAGATTATCTTTGCCTTGCATACATCTTCAATCCTATACATCTTCCTGAGATAATTATTTTCTTGTATACAAAATATAACTACTTTTAATGACTTGAGATAAAAAATGAAATGCTTCTTTACCTGTATGCCCTTCTTTAGACTTTCTCTAGAGGTCCCATTTTTTAAAAATATGCAACGAAAGTCAGTCTTTCCATTATTGAGTTTGTCTCTAAGAAGTGAATTTTTGGAAGAACATAGTAAAGAAAGATGTTATTTTTACCTACAGAATGTGAAACTGAGAAGAGGAAATCTTAGTCTGAGTTATCCTAAGGTCAACCATTTCTGCTCATCTCCCATTAAGTCTGCTTAACTACTGTATACCAGTTAAATTTTCCTTTGAAACTGATAAAATGAAAGAAGGTATGACATGCTCAGTAGAGCAACAGGCATGGAGAAAAATGCAGGAATAGTAAAATTATACCTTTCTTCTTAAATAAGTGCAGATTGGTCAGGAGCGAGGGAGCTCCTTTCTCCCACTGCCCTTTGCTGAGTGCAGGCACTTGTTAAAGTACTTACTTTAACTGGCACTACTGCAGTCAGCAAGCCTGAACCACTTAACTAATCCATTCCCAGCAAAACATACTTTTGTGTATTGCAAGAGGAAGTGAAAATGAAATTTAAAAGTACAGACCACCATTATTCATCTACCTTTGAAAGGAGGTAGGGTGCCCTAGCCTTGCAGGCTGCTCTGTGCAGCCCTGTTGCTAGAGGCTCATGTCTTCCTTGGACCTGAAAGAGAGCATCCCAGGTAAAGTACAAATCCACTGAAGTAGTGACCTGGAGTTGCCATGAAATAGTGTAGAGCACAGAATAGCAGGGCTGAGGTACAGAGAGTCACTACACCAGTCAGAAAGTGTGGGGAGATGAGAAGCAGGTGACTTTTCAGGCCCAAATTCATATGCTGGAAGCATCCTTAACTGCTTTGCCAGCCTGACCTGCAGGGCAAATTTAAAGACAAGTGAATGTAGGGCTTTAATGTCCCTCTGTTAGGCTTGTAGGTAGGTGCTGGCTCCATCTGCTGCCCGGTACAGCATTTAACAGGTCCTGTAGACTCGTTTCTCTATCCTCTTGCTCTTGGTGCAGGAACTCATTTGCATTTGGTGGGTGGGGGTGGACATAAAAGAAGAACCCTCCACTGTGATCCTATCAGATGCTTGATGCTGGACCAAGGAATTTTGGAGCAGTTAGTAAGAATGATATGGGAATTTTTTGATATAAATAAAGAGGGATAGGGCATTTTATCATCATTATTTGATTGCTAGAGTAGACATGGAAATTAATTTACTGTTATCTCAGAAATATTAATAATAATTATGGTGCAAGTTATCTTTTTGAGGTGTTTGGTACAGTTCTACAGCTGTCAAGATGAGGAGGCTTTAAACACTGACTCATGCACAGTTAAGTGGTCCTCTGCTTAAGACAATTAAAATTTACTTCTCTAAACTTAAGCTTTATAGTTAAAAAAAAAAAAAAAAAAAAAAAGGAAATATTGAGTAGTATCAATTTTTTACTGAGCCCGTGAGGCCAGATGTTACTGGAGAAAGGGACCTAGGAATAATCGGGTACATTTGGAGAGTACTGATGACAACTCTTCCTCTCAAGGTTTGATTTATCCTGAGTACTTCTTCAAGGAAAGTGTCCAAACCCCCTTCACATGCTTTAAAGAAAATGTAATTGTCTCTAATTTTCTTTAAACTGTCTTTATCCCCTGTTAGGTGCCTAAATGCTGTCTGGCTAAAGGAGGTATGGACTGTACTGTGGAGTCCATGGCGATCAGCTCTTCTTAGTTCCTCTGTTCCTATACATTTATTATCTGTGTTTCATTCTGTGACAATGCATAAAGCTTCCCTAGGGAACTGACTTGCTAAACAAAATCTGTCTTGTAGTATCATTTCGAGTAGGACAGATGTAAGCCTCATCCATGTTATAAGGTTTTGCCCATATATTTTTTTTTAGGACTAGACTATCATGGTAACTGGAATTAGTACTGGATAAGCACGCAAAACTGCAATTGCACTGCTTCAGCAACATTTGCTTAAAGAAGCTTGAGTAGTGATTTTATTTTATTTTTAAGGGTAGCTCAGACTTAAGCTGAGGTGCAGCTGAAGGACTTCAAGTCCCAGACACAGCTGACTCAGTTATCCAAGGACACAGTATCTGCAATTTCTTTCTGCTTCTGTGTAGTTTCAGAGGCTTTTTGAAACTGGTCTGAATGGTAGATAATAGTGAAATAGCCCTCAGGAATGATCACCAGATTAGGAAAAGATTAGTCAAACAGCTTTACACTTCTATTTTTGTTTAGATAACAACACTACTGAAATAAGTGAATTTGAATGAGATTTAGATGGAAAAAATTAATATTCATGTTTGTTGCATTCAAAAAAAAAAGTGGTGCTTATCTGTTTTTCTCTATGACAATTAAAAACTCAGTTATATTTTTATGGGCATAAATTTGTCCTGTCATGGATTGCAATATGTTGGTACTTTGCCAAAGAGGTGGCAGACTGCAGTGCTAATCCATTGAAGAACACAGCAATTCATTTTAAGAAATCTGTGAAAATGTATGCCATTCCAATTGAGCAAACCCAGATGACTAATTAAATTAGATTACTCAAAAATTCATAACAGGTATCTGGAATGACCTCACTGCTATCAGTGCTTTAAATGTCCCTGGAGAACTTGGATTAGCCAAGTGAATACTCTGATGAAGGAAGGGCATCCTCTGTGAGCAGGTTGTCCCATAGGGCTAAAACAGGTGTGTCTCCTATTCCCTGGAGGAAATAATCATACCTAAATGCATGTAAAAAAGGCAGCTAAGGTATCAATAAGAAGCTTAGAGGTTAACATTGCAAGATTAGTTCTTTATCCAGACTGGAAAGAGAGGATGTCATCCATATATTGCAAATAACGTTCTGGGCAAAAAGCTTACTGAACATAACATGATTCAGAGAGAAGGCAATCACTTCATTTTGAAATACTGAGCTTTTGGGCTGGTAACAACATACCTTACACAAAAATCATGTGATGCTTTTAGAAGCGTAAGCTTTGGATGCTAAAGTGCAAACTGATGGAATTTTCCATCAAAAGTGCAGGGGTGGAGGTCTGACAGTGAGTCCAGGCCTGCGGTGCTGTTCCTGGAGGTTGGGAGGAGGCAGGGTGGTTTTTCTGCTCCCATCCAAAGCCTGGAAATTTTCAGCCAACCTTCTGTACATCTCACACTTGTTCATACACAGCTTTAGGAGCATATGTTTGTATTCGTATTAGATATAAATACTTATGGAGTCTCACAGACATTTAAACAACCATGTGCATCTGTGAACCTGCAAACCTTTGGGGATGGATTTTAACAGGTGTAAATCTGCTTCTAGTTCTGATGCGTCTGTACAGATGCCATCTCTGGAAAGCTCATGCACAATTTGATGGCTTTGTAGAAAGAGAAGGCTGGCTGCCAAGAAAAATTAACTCAGTGTCTTGTGTCAGTTAAGCAGTTTAATTGGCTTTCACACCTAAGGCAGAAATAAAAACGAGCTACTACTTGTCACCATGCTCTGGGGGAGACTGTTCTTTTTGAAGAGTAGCACACATCTGTCTGTTTCAGAGGGAATTCATTACAACAGACCCTGTCGTATTGTACTGGCATTCAGCTGCCTAAGCCCAGACACTTTCCCTCACCCCGCAGCGCAGAGCCCTTGGTCTACTTCTCAGCCACATCTTCCACTTCCAAAATACAATGACATGGATTCTCATGTGCTGGGTGTCTCTGTTCCTTGCAGCTTTCTCCTTTCCCATGACCTGCAAAGTAGCTGTGCCGGGGTAGGAGTGTGCTTTTCACTCCAGCCAGCTGTGGGTATCACTGCTCTGGTGGACTGCAGAAATACTTTAAGGTTGCAGTATGAGATCCAGTGCAAACCCAGAAAAAATAGCTGCTAACTTGAGCATCACCAAAAAGGAAAAGGATTCAATGTACAAGAAGAGCAAACAAAGAGGCCAGTATCATCATAGCTGCACACAGTGCAATTAAGTGCTAATTAAGTAGAGAAATGATAGATGGAAAGACAAAGAACAGGAAAACAGAGAAAGTGGCAAATGGAGAGGAAGGATTGAAGGGAAGGGAGTTTGGGGAATGTGCAGTTCCCTTCTAATTTGGAGAGGCTGTGTGGGAGAAGATTGGAGCCAATACACAGTCCACAGAAGAACAGACATCTTGCTTCACATTTACAGAGCAGGGGTGGAAATTGTGCTTCTCGGATTGTGCCAGTTAAGCAACTCAGCCCCTGAAAGCAGGAGACTTTTCTCAGCATCTGTTTTACAACTATAGCTTAACACAAATGCTGAGTGAGTTGCACTATGTCATACTTGAATCCTTTTGAAACACCCAGATTAGGATGAGACTGTATAGCCTTCCAGCCCTGTATTTTATCAGAAGTATTTTCATCTGTGGAAATTTCCTGTTGTGCCCTGCCATTAAATGAGAATGTCCATTCAGGGGGGGGAAAAAAAAGAATGCAAAATCTGAGCAGAAACAACCATTAATGTCTCAGATAAGTCTGCCAATAAATTCCCCTAATGAGTGAACCTGTGAATTAGGGATGGTAGTTCCTTACATGGTTTCATTTCTTTTCTGTTCCTTCTTGCATCAGGATGTTGTTATTTTCATAACCCAGCACTCAAATATCACAAGGTAATTTTGAGCCATTACTAGTACAAATTTGAACAAGTCATTGGCTTTCTCTATCCATTCTGAGTATTATTTATGAAAAAGACCAGTCCTGCCAAAAATATGAACTTTAAACTGATCAATATGCCATTATCTGCTTAAAAATGTAAATAAAAAAATCACTGCCTCAGCTGTTTTTATTTATTTTTTTACATTTGCTATGCTGCTGCTTCTAATTTAAAATTTTGTTCTGAAATGCTACAGAGAGAGGCAAGAAGGGCAAATGAGCAGTTTTTATGAGATTGTCTTTAAAATGGGATTAATGGGGTTTTAAACTATTAGCCCTTAGTATAGTACACCTGGATGTGTCATTCATTCTTTTTATGGCTTCATAAGAAACTGTCTTTTGATACTTCTTGTCTATGTTAAACTTTTTGGCATAATAGTACTCAGAAACAGTATGTTTCTTTTTTTTTTTTTTTTTAAATTCCTAAGCCTCTTACAGTCATCGGAAGGATTTGAATGTATTTTCAAACTAAATAATTGCTTAGAAGGCTGTATTAAACTTACATTTTCATGTCAGTATAAATGTCTTTCTCATTTTTTATCATCAATCTGACATTTCTGCGACTGCAACCTACTCTGCTTCCATTTATGCCATGAATTGATGATTGGTTTGCTAAAGTCCATTATCCCTTAACAACAGAGAGAAGCATGCTGATTAAAAAAAGTCATGAGCATACTCGTCTCCCAGAGCCTTTACCATATTTTCATATTTCTGGTGTCAAACGAAAGGATGGCTCTCAAGATAGAGTTCCTTTCAAGGTATTCTTGATGGCAGAGTCAAATACTTTCAGTACAAATGAGACAGTATCTCTTTCTGGTATCACCATATGCCACAATATGCCTGCCCTTGCACAAGTTGTAGGAGGTACTTTCAGTAGTCTGAATCCCTGTCTCCTATTGCCTTTTCCTATTTTCTTTTGCCCTGAAAGCACTCATGCCTTCATTCAAGCACAAATAGCTTCCCCAACCTGACCGTGAAATCCTTTGCACCACAATTTGGAATCTCTAGGGCATGAGAGTTGCTTCTTCCTCAGCAACAAAGTGCTTTGCAAATGGCATAGGAATGGTTAAGCTTTAGTGGTGGTTGTGTATTTTTTCTTTCTTTCTTTAAATGTTGTGTCATCACTTTCTAAAAAAGCTGATTGTGTTTAAGGAACAATGTCACTGGCTTTTATCTGTTGTGATGGGATAACTGCTTTCCAGCTCTAGTAAAGATGTCTGAACAGGTCATTTAAAAAAAAGTAGAAATCAGAATAGAACATAGCAGAGAAGATTTGGTATTATATAGCAGGGCATATCATGCACTTTTTTTTTTTTTTTTTGACTTTGGGAAAGTCACAGATGCTTTAATTCATTACATAGAAAACCTGATGTACTTGTCATCTGTATCCTTTTTGGTACTGCTTACTTACATCGAAATCTCTTAGGTCAGGAATTCTTGTATGCAGAGTTCTTAGTATTGTGAAGCTTAATGTCTACTTGACACCTCTCAGCATCCCTGTAATACATAAAATTAAAAATCATCAAGGGATATTTTATAGAATTTTGTATAGACTAGCTTGTAGCTAGTTAAGCTCTGTGATTCCCCTCTATTCACGTTATTTATGAACTCTTTTTATCATTAACATTATGATGAATATATATCTATTTGAATTTTGGAAGCAAAAGCTGGGGAAGATATATGTGCAACTTAAAATTTTGCTGTTTTCAAGTATAACCTTTTTTTCTATTCTAAACTTTTCTGAAGGTTATACAGAAATCCAGTGCAAACTGAGTTGGAGAACTGGAAGGCTATGAGTCTTTCAGAATCTGTGCTTATTGCAATAAGGAGGGGGCAAGGGGATCTGATGTACCTCATGTGTAAGTTTCTGTTTTCCAGTGCCTGGTAGCACAAGATCCAAAGCAGAAAATAAATTTGTCATTCTTGTTTTCTGACTGCAGGGAAGTACTTACTTAATGGAATGACTCTGAAATGTCTGCTGTCATCTGGACCTTATAATGACAAATATTTATCTTAGGTCAAAATTTTATCTGTGCTTGACAATGTCTCCTGCATGTTCCTGTGTGTCTGTACAGTAGGATCATGTTATTCTGCCAGTCTCCTGACTTCTGTTTTGCTCCTTCAAATTGAGATGATTCTTAGGGATTGCATAAAATGCATTGGATGAAAATGCTGCTTGAATGTGACCTTCAGAAACCCATGCATGTGTGACAGGTTTGCACAGTTGCCTGGTGAAGCTACCTTCCTTGCTTTTGCTTTGAATCCTGCCTTGAATTTTAAAAACAAAATGTGTGTGATTTGGTACTTCCTATACTTAGCAGAATTTGGAGCATGGGTGTGAATCCTTTATTATAAGAGGTAGGATAGTTGTGTTTTTCATTGAACAAAGGTTTTTTTTTTTTCTTATACTAGCTGCTGGTTTAAGTCAGTCTCTCTGGAGAGTACTTGCAGTTCATTGGTATGCATTGCAATATTCCATCTATCTGTCTTCATTATGAATTCATCAAGATCTTAACACTAACATTCTTCTATTCAACATATATATTTGAAAATATTTGGTGGACAGAAATGAGGGTTAAAAATCATGATGGGTAGTACAATAATAATATGGTCAAAAACAGCATAAAAGAACTTACTAGTAATTACTAGATGTAGAAGCTACAGTCAATTTTTTTTTGTGAAAAACTTCGGCAACACTTCTGTATGCAATTAGTAGATGTTGCACTGAACATAAAACCTTGAGAACAAGTACAACAAACCTGAAGAATTGTTCATGCATAGAAAACAAAGGACTAAACCTAAAGGATCTAAGCACAGTCATGCAGAGAAGCCTCTTATGGGTTTGACAGCAGGATGCTATTATTACTGTTTGACGCTAATCTCTATGGAAGTCCCAAGTGCTAAATTTTGGAATTCTGGAAGGATGACTTGCTCTGTGCTCAAGCTGAAAGTAAAGTACATCTACATACACTGTTCATTTTGCTTCAGTCACATCCTGACTGTACAGTTCTCCAGGTTTCTAAGCATCAGCCAAAATATAAGCCTGTTATATCACAGCCTGCTAGGGAGACTTGTCTGTATCAAAGCAGTAGAAAGAATGGAAGTTCAAACACCATGTTTTATGTAGATATTGTTGGATTCTAAGTTACTTTTGTTATTAAAACTTATTAGCCAAAGATAATAAGTAACCTATTACAAATGCTCAAGTATCACTTCTCCAGCCTTGACACATGAGAGATGCCAGGAAAACACAGGGTGTGCGTAGAAATTTAAAGCATTAACTTTGGTAAAAAGATACCACCTGAGGATCTTACCAGTTGAGCTCTCTGTCAGCTCTTCATTCTTGGCTATGGGAGCTGCTCGTGAGCAAGTCCTGAGTGTACTTGCCCTCAGATAAGCGGCTCGACAGCTGCTTATCTTCTTGCTGCTCTGCAGTCCCAGCGTGCATGCTCTTGTGCATGCTTTCTTTCCTTTAATGAGATTTGTGGTAGTAGGTACCAGGCTTGCAGTGAATGTTGTACCGCCTTATCTTGTGGAAGGTCAGCACCTGATAGCTAGCTGGAAAAAATGCATTCATTTTTGTCATATTTCATTTACCATTGTTCTTTGCCTTTTTTACCTTCATTTCTCCCTAATGTTTTTGCTTTCTTTTCACTTCTCCCTATCTGCCTTTCGCTATCTTACAACAACATTTTGCCTTGCCTTTTATTCCATTCCTCTCTCACATACTATGCTGTGTTGTTTTTTTTAAGCCCTTTTCCCCTCATCTTTCTCCTCTGTATTCCACTGTTTCTCTCTCTAGTTTCTCTTCCAGCACCTCCCCTAACCTTTGTTCCTTCTTTAGCTCTTTAGCACCATCTATAATACAGTAGCTGCATGACCGCTTCAGGCTGGTGCTCAAATGGAAAGTGTTCTCCTCTGGCTTCTCTCCTCACCCCCGGCAGGCCAACGCGCTTGCAGTGTGGAGGAGCCATATCAGTACCGGCACTGGCTGGGTATCTCCAAAGGGCCCTGGTCAAGCCCCAAAATAATCAAGGGACCTCCACAATTGTGGGACAGTGGGCGCTAGTAGGAGTAGATGGGAGTTAATATGTGTTTTAAATGGCAGGGAGAGGCGATTTGGAGTTAAAACTTAGACTGTCTGGTCCCAGAAATCACATTTTTAATGTGAGCTAGAGGGCAGGCCAAAACCCTGAAACTGTGGTTAGAGAGTTCTGAGAGTGTGCCTTCAACTGAAGGCCAGTCTCTGAGAGACCAGCTGCTGTGTGCTGTTAAGGGAAATAGAAGGGAGCTACAGTGCATTGAAGCAGCTACTTGGTTGGACCTGAGCATGCCAGTGCGTTGTGATGGCTTTAACAAGAAGCTATCAAGCATTGCCAAAAAGGAGAGGTTACAGACATTGAACAAGTGGAGGGAGTCAGGGAAGCATGCCTGCTGGTTCAGGGGCATGTAGTCCTTGCCATTTTGTCTTCTTATAATGCACAAATATACCACATGCTTATGGAACGTATGAAACACTTCTGCAGTTTACGGTGTACTTAAAAAAAAAAAAAAAGCTTTCAGACTTCACAGAAAATACAAGTAGTAGTATTATTGTCAGCATGAGAGAATGTAGTATTTACTTGGGAATACTGGTCATCTTGCTAAGTCATCTGAGTCTATATAAAATCCACATAAAGTTTCATAGAGTTTTGGTGCTGCCAATCCCAAGTGCGCAATGAGAATGAGTCACATCTTCCAAGATCACAAGATTTGCTTAGAATCAGAGGGGTTTATTTTTAATTGGGTTTCATTTTTATTTGCCTTTTTATGTCAGAACTGATTCATTTTTTCCACTGTTTTTTTTCTGAGATTGTTACCGCTAGCAATGTCCCTCCTTTTAAATAAAAAATAAAATAAAAATTTGAGGGGACTCTTAAGAGTACCAAATAGTTCAGGACATGTAACAAAATCAAGTAATTGCTGCCAATTCATGTTGGCAGGTAATTATTGAAGTAAGCTGCTTTTTAGTAGAGAGGATGAGGAGTGGGAGGCTCTAGAATACAATAAGAAGATTAGGCTGAAGTTTCATGTGTGCTGCTTTGAGTAACCAATAGTCACAGCCTAAAGAAGGGTGTTGTCACTGGAACAGTGTTTTATGAAGGACTGCATACAAAATGAATCTGTTCAGAAACATTTTGTCTATTATTTCTAGGTTTGAGGTAATTTGTTCCAAGCAGTTTGCTTTTAAAAATCCTATTCTCCCTCTCCTCCCATCCTCTCATTTTTATAAAAGCAAACAGGGAAATTAAGTAGTTCTTATCTCTGTACACCTAAGGCAAAGCACTGAAGTGGGAGGGTTCTATACGAAGTTTGTTTCATAATCCTCAGTTTGACTATGAGGAATTGTCTGACTTTACTACAACTGCACAAATTTGCATCAGATAAAGAACTGTCCCTAATGCTCTTGGACTTCCCGGTGGTGCGTGAGTGTGGGTGTTTGTTTTGATAAACTTTTTTTTTTTCAAGCATACTGATTTAGTTGTTCTTGGAAGCATTCTTCTGAGGTGTCAGAAGTTCTGTACAGACCACAGCTGTGTATGTGTTGCAACAGCACATCCCAAAGCAAGATGATCCAGGGCATGGACACCTCTTTCCATTAGCAATTTATTGTTCCAGTCCCAGCTTTCAGGTGTCTTGCCTTTTGCTTTTGCAATAAGAGGTTAACTGTGATTGCACAGAACCGGTCTGTCATGGGGTTTAGTGGACTTGCGGTACTTACCATGGTAGCAGTAGCATTCTGAACATTTCTATTCCATGTTCAAATTAGGGTTGGAGGTGATTTTTGAGCCATGCAATTCCAGGTTTAAAAAATCTCAAACCAGCTCACTGCTGATATTTCTTTAAAGGAAGCATGTTGTATCTAATGAGACAAATTCAGCTGTGAGGTAATCAAGCACTGTGGTAACATCAGACATTCGCTTTTGCAGAACCTGAATTTAGCCTACTGTTTAGACACTTAGTTTTGTGTAACCAAACACCCTGTGTAACACAGGAGTTCTGCAAGGAGTTTTTGCCTCGCTCAAAGATTAGGCAATTAACTAAAAGCAGTTTCAGGGCAGCTTTATTAAAATATACCACTTTAAAAATTTAATGTAGTGGTGACTTGCTTTTTTTTTTTTCCCCCTTGTGGTTTTGTTACCTCAAATTAAAGTGGCACCAGCTACTGACTGTCTCTGCATCACTTCGGTGTAGTCTGAAGAGGTGTCATTCACCAATGAGAGTGAAGTAAAGTATCCCTGCGGCTTTATGGGGCAAGGCATATTTCTTAGCAGCTCGAGTTCAAACCCTACTCAAAACTCAACCCGAGTCAAAAAAGGAGTTTGTGGGAACGTTCCCTTTGCTAGATCTATTGTGCAGAGCTTCATATTTTGCTGAACTAACTGTAGATGAGAAACATGCTTCTGGGTAAGTAATACCATGTGGAGGTTGAAAGCTGTCTCACCTAGCTGCATAATAGAACACTGTATGCTTGCTCCGGCTGAACGGAAGGAAAAATGCACACAGTGTTTCTGCCGATTTGTTTTTTAATAGCAACCCATTAGTGAAAGCTGTAATTGTGTGCTATAGTTTAGGAGCTGGGTAGTTGAATTAGGAAATATTAGCTTTGCGAGTGTCTGTGATCTATTTTTCTAGATACTTTTTCATCTTTAGGTAAACTACATCAGAGAAATACAAATGCCAAAATCAGCATTTGAACTTTCTCTCTTTTTTTCCCTTGTTAAGATGGTAATCATGACATTTTCTGAAGGAAGGCTATAAATGAAAATTCTTGTTAGTAAGCCCATTGGAAGAATATATTAAATATTAAAATAAATTTGTTTCTTACTTGTGAACATGCTGATAGTTGAGCGTAAAAGTTTAATGCCTGATTATTGAATGTATTTAATTTCCTTTTAGTATTATGCTGCTAAATCCTGTTGACTGATACAGTGTTATATAATAGTTTCAACAACCATAAATAGTAATAACATTTGAAATAGGTAATGCCTTCTTGTGTATTTTAAAGAACAGCTTCAAATTATCGAGCTTATGAAATGTTAATACGTTGCAGATTTCACTGTACTGCTTAACAGCAATGTTAAAAATGTGCATGATGCTTTCAGAAAGTTCCTCTTAGGATGTCTTGTTAGGTTGAAAGCAGATAAATTCTCTCCTTCTATCCTCAAAGTCCTGCTTGTAGTTAAAAGATTACCTTGTAGAAAACATTTTTATTTCGTACAAGGCAACCTTATCGGGAGGAATGCAATTGGTATTTTTTTCAGATATCAAAATAAATACTGATGAAATGCTCATTTGCAGTGAATTGAACATTATAAAACACTCCCTGCTCTGTGTATGATCATCCTTGGGCTGTGGAAAATTTGGCTTCATAGGCTTTCATTGTTTTTAAAACATTTTTTTTCTCTCAGTTTGCCGAGAAAGACATGTGTCCATTGACCATCATTTTTGGTTACCATCTTCTTGTTTTAACATTCTAAAGGCAAGAAAATGCCCTAGGGAGATGATTTTGTTAAGGGTTTAGGATTAGTGTAGTTTTTAAATTGGTCAGATTTAAGCAAAATAAGTTGCATGTTTGTAGGTGCTTCAGGACTGCAAGTATAGCTATTTCGTAAGCATTTATGCCTTGCCCGGTCTCTCTCCATATGTGCCCGAGACACTGTGCTCACGTTTCATTTAATGACCACAGTATTGCAGCTTGGGTGCTGAAGTGTTTGTGGTAGGGAAATGCCTTCTGATTTTTCTAGACCTTTGCTTCCCTGTCTCATCTTGTGTATTCAGACACAGTCATGATGATAATTCGCTGTGTTGTGAAGAAATGTGTGCTATGGAAGGTTTTAACAGCAAAGTCTGAGAGAAATCTGCCCCTTTGGTTGTTCCTACTGCTTGCTCAGTGATTTCAGCATTCTGTATTAGAAATGTATTTGTTTTCTCTGAACTTGGAGCCTTCCATGCCTTCTTCAGGATGCTTATTTAAGATCACTGGTCAGACCTTCCCTGTGTACTACCATTATCAAGGTAACAGCAAGATTCATGTTTACCTGCGGATTCTCACTGGCTCAAGTGACGGCCCACAAGACGAGCAAGGCTGCTGCGTGTCACTTGCAGCAAAGGGCTGCTGGGCAGTGCAGACAGCCCCAAATCTCAGTACTGCCTGCTCCCAGGAGATGAGGTCTAGGTGCTGGGTGGTCTGTGCGGGCCAGGCAGTGGTTGTCTGCTGCTCTTGGCCAACAGCTGGCAAGCCCAAGATGACACTGTCCTGGCAACGTGGCTTGCAAGCAGAGGGAGAGAAGTGAGAGTCCCAGAATTGGTATCAAGCCTTAGGGGACAGTTACAGTGCGATGAAAACTGCAGAGCAAATTCTGTCTGTGCAGAAAGTTTAAAGAACAAACAAAGAAACAAACAGAACAAAAAGGTTGTTTTAACTTATCAAAACTGCTTTATACAGAACATGCAGCTCTGTTAAACTGGGAGACCCAACTGAAAGAGGAAACCCAGTAAAACGTGGAAATTTGTGCATGGAAGATAATGTGAATTTTAGCAAGGGTAGGAGCACGAAGCAGCAGTGAGGGCAGAAAAGGGCGTGTTTGAACAGGACCCTGGGCTTACGATGGGTGTCTGGATAGCAAGGGTAATCCAGAAGTACATAAGTACTCCACTGTGACTTTGCCAATGATATTTCTTAATAACAGTAATTTAAAAAAAGCCCTGTCTGTAGGAAAGATGAAGCCAGCCTTACTGTTAAGCAGGATGTTCAGTGATGGGCACTAAACGGCAGCATGCACATAAAATTTGTGTCATAGGTTTGTGTTTAGATAGGTGAATATTCCAGGTGCACACACAGATTTCTTGATTTCTGCAAGTAGATACTTGGCTTTGTTCAGTACTTGAAAATTTGGCCTTTGGGGAAAAGATGCTTTTATGTGCTCTAATACTAAAGTGCTTCCAGCAAACTTTAAAATCGTCACATTCTGGAGTTGCAGAGAACATTGAGATCTTTTGGATTGACTTATTCAAATGTCCTTATAGCTGATGGTGTGCTCTCTTTTGAATAAATTCAGGAAAGATTCATCCTAAGCTGTTTCTATCCAGTACTGCTTTAAAGAAACAGGAAAATATAATCATTTCGTCACTTAAAGCAGCTTAAACCTTCAGGGTGAAAAGGGTTACTACTTAAATTTCAGATGAAAGGAGCGTTTTGTGAATTCATCTGTGTCATGTATTCATACCTGAATTAAAATGAGCCGTGATGTACTGCTGTTTCTCTGGAACATTACATAAACTTCCCTGTTCTGAACCACGCACAAGTTTGAAATGTGCAAACAGAACTGAAAGAAACTTTGCAGTAGTTTCTCCACAAGCAGGAAGCCTAATATTTACACTACAATCAATAGGGTAGTGGACACAAAGACAAGCAGTACTCTCTCCTACAAAACTTGGTTTAGCTGGTAAAAGAAGGTAGGATCCCTGTGAACAACAACTTTATAGTTAAAGATGGGTACGGTTGGGGATGGGTTTGGCTTGAATTCTGCAGAACCTTGTTGGCTGAGATTTGGAGTTGTGCAATTAAAGCAAGGGATTGTTTAGAAACGTATTTGGAACAGATTTCTTCTGGTTTAATTCCAGGGATATTGATCAGGTCTTTCACTTGCATTTTTGTGAGACTTCATATATTAGTTGTGGAACAATCTGGTCCTGATATGGCTTGGCATGGTTTCTTTCTGTATGATATACCTGTATCTTCCTGAAATCCTTTGTTGTGATATTTATTTCTGTTTGTGCTGGGTGCCTTCAGGGGCATGTTCTCAGGCTTGTAGGCAAGGGAAGCAAGAACACAGCCTACCTCAGTGCAACCAGAAAGGGACAAGAGGGGACCGCAAACAGTATATTTAATACTTGTAATTGTCTCAGCTGTAGGGCTGATAATATTAACTGACAATATAAGATGAAATTTTTCAATTCTAGAGGAAGGTTGCTGGATCCAGGAACTTTCCTGAAGTGAAACCTGTCTTGGTTCCTTTCGTTTCCAATATACTTACTGTGAGGACTCTGAAAAATGTTGTTCCCTAAATTCTGTGGCTAGGAATGATTGTAAATAGCATGTGCTATGTGCAAAGAATTATTGAGAGAAAGACCTGCCTGCCCCCTTACTCCTTGAGGAGACCTGTTCATTGGAAGGAGGGCAGGTAGCTAAAGTATTGAGACACTGTGCTAAATTTCAGTTTTGAGAGTGGACATTTTGCTCACTACCCTGGTGTTCTTTTTCACTGCTCCAACTGTTGTAGGGGACCAAGTATGTGGAGGTTGAAGGTATGACACGAGCTTTAGAGTAGCAGGATTGTTTCTGAGATTAGCTGGAGTTTTTGGAAAGTTGTTAAAGTCTCTCTGGGATAATGGTGAGGGTAAGAACTGATGATTTGTAACTCTTCAGAAGTTTTGTCAGTAGATCAAAGATCAGGTGGACAGACACAGGAGACTCTTCAAATATCTGTAGTCAACAGAAGTGTGAGGAGTCCTCCCCAAAAGGTTTAAGAATTCTAAACAATGGAGATTATCAGGTAATCATAATTGGATGTTATATATCAATTTTTCTCTTTTTTTTAAGCATGTATGCCTTCTAGTTTATTTTTAATGTGTTCTCAGAAGAGAGTTAAAATTTAAAATGATAACAAAAATTTGAACTAGGCAAGGAAAATTTCAGCTGTCAGACTGACAGATTATAGGCTACTGAAAAACATGGTCTTAATAATAAAAAGTACCCTGCAAACCCCCTAGTTATTCTAAATGTTACCTATTGTAATAATACAAGCCAGTAAGTGAAGTTCAGCTCATATTATGAAACCCAATATAATTTTCTAGTCTTTGTGATTGAAGTTTGTTTTGTTTGGTGATTTCATTAACCATTATTACCAATGAGAAATGAAGCTCAGACATACATTTCAAAGGGCAATGCTACCCAGAGAACTGTTATATATGCTGTTTGGGCACAGATCCAAATCGGTGTCCAGGGTTACCTGATAAAGCAAATTCCTTCACTTGAAGAGATAATAATTGTTATAACATTGATAAATGCAATTATCCACAAGAGATAAGGCATCTCAGCAGCATTTACAAGGTACTTTTTTATGTTGTTTTCAAAAAAAACAGCAGTTGGCCAACTCAGATCTTTGTGTCTTTGCAGAGCTCTATCTGGTATTGCTTTCTTGTTTAGCATCCTGCTTATATGGTTGTGCTTGTGTGGTACTAGAGAAAAGAGAATGCACATTGAGGTTTTCATGTTTAGCTAAATTAGATTCTAAACATTTTTTCCCTCTACTTTTACAAGTATTTAGACTAAAATATATGTTCTCAGAGAAGCTGTGCTTTGTACTAAACTGAAGGTGATGGCTAAAGAATCAGATTGTTCTTTCCAAATTTTATTGGGAACCTGAAGAAAGAGAGTTTTCATAATGGAGTATAGAAAATTTCTTTTGGAACTCTTGCTCTTTGTAATTCTTCAACAATACATGTATTGTTAAATGTCAAGGCATTTGCTCAACACAAAAGAATGCTCAAGTTCATCCTACTATATTTTGCTCCTTGTTACCAGCATTTCTTGTTCTTGCTCATGAAAGCATTCAGTCATACACTTTATGATATTACACTAAAACACCATATTGCTTAATAACTTGGATGGTGTCTGTTTTAAGCTTATAGAATGACCTATCCTGATTGAGAAAAGGCTAAGCAAAACCCCAAAAATAACGCATCCCTTCTTAATATATATATATATATATACACACTTCTGTTACTTGTGTTCAATTTGGTTTAATTCATTGTTGTAAATAAAGCAAAATACAATATATCCTTCTAAATAACACAGTTGCTCAAATAGAATTATGACTATTTTGGACTCCAGATATTTAAATTAATTTTACGCTTTTACATTGTGCATAATCACTTAGGGATACAGCCTTACAGTGTTCTTAGGCAAGTTGTTCTTGCTGACTTATCAGGAGGCCTGTCTCTGTAAGCGCTGTGAAGTTGAGCCATGCTGCTTCCTGCTGATCCAAGTCATGTTCTGTTTTATGAGTATTGCACTTTAGTCTATTTGTTTCTATGATGTTGGAAGAGACTGTAACTGCTGTGTCTTAGTTAAAGGGCTGGCAGTCTGGAAAAGCTGTGTGTGGTACTCATTTTTGCATTGAACCAAAATATTTCTTGGTCAGGATATGATATGTAATGAAGTTATAGAGAGAATCACTGTTATTGCCAGTATGTAAGAGGTATTCCTGCAGGGATTTGCTATCAAATAGAATATTAAACGTTAGTAGATTTAAAGTAGACTGGTTCTGATATCAAATGTTGCACATCAGTAATGCTTGCAGATTGAGATCCTACGAACCATAGAATCAGAATGGTTTGGGTTGGAAGGGACCTTAAAGGTCTTCTAGTTCCAACTCCCCTGCCATGGGCAGGGACACCTTCCACTAGACCAGGTTGCCCAAAGCCCCATCCAACCTGGCCTTGAACACTTTCAGGAATGGGGCATCCACAGCTTCTCTGGGCAACCTGTTCCAGTGCCTCACCACCCTCCGAGTAAAGAATTTCTTCCTTATACCTAGTCTAAATCTACCCTCTTTTAGTTTAAAGCTGTTACTCCTTCTCCCATCACTACACTCCCTGATAAAGAGTCCCTCTCCACTCTCTTTTAGGCCCCTTTTAGGTACTGGAAAGCTGTTTTCAGGTCTCCCTGGAAAAGACCTGAACAGGTGGGTAATGGTCTAATATTATCTCCTTCTGTCTTCATGTAAAATTTATTTTGTCAACACAATTACACCAATTTAATAGATTGGCTTTTTAAGCTATTTTCTCTAGTCTGCTTTTCTTACTGCTCAAATTTCAGTTTATACTTGTCATAATATTCAGATTGGTTTCTTACATGAGGTTTCATAGTAATATTAAACAGGTATTAGAAGTTGTTTTAAACCATACATAGTAAGGGTGTGGTCGTTTCCAAACATTTCACGGATATTATCATAGGAGGCTGGAGGTTCTGGAGTGTTCAGCATTGTTTTCATCTATCTCTGTCATCTGCATTTAGGAAATATCAGTAATTTAGTAAATGAAAAGACAGCTTCATATATAGACTAGTTGAAGCTTTAGTAATACAGGTTTTGTCAGCGTCTGCCATGGTGAGACACCATGCTAGATGCAAAGGAATACTCTCATGTTACCTCTGTCTCTCTGTTGTGGTAATAGCACAACATAACATTGTGGCTGCCCGTGTGTTTGTGAAATGCCTTTGCATTAGCAGCTGACTTCAGAAAAAAAAAAAAAAAAGAAGGTGGTGAATTTGGCTGCTTAGTGTTGTTTTAGAGAGTGGACCGAAAGCAAAGACCGGCATATGCAAGGAGGTGTGAAAGGCTTAGGCATTTAATTGACACGAATCAACCAATAGGTTTCTTGTACTTTTTTTCCTCAGACTTAATTAAATTCTAACTGGAAGATTAAACCACGGTGAGGATCATTAATAATTTAGCTGCTATACTTGTTATATACAATCTTGAAGGAAAAATATCTTGGAACTTTCGTAAGGACACTAAATACCAATCAACTCTGGTGATTATATTTCTGAAAACAAAAATTTTTATCGAAGACAAAACAGTAAGAAGTATTTGACTAAGCTGCTGGGTATAACAAGCACTTTCAATTTTCTCTTTTGGAATTTAATAGTAAACACTCAATTTCATAATTTGCATTCGGATACAAGCTGATAATGATTTCTGTGGAAAAAGTAGTTCCCTGATACAAAGTTGTACTGCTGAAGATGAAATACTAGCTGTAGTTCAGAGATTAAGAATATATTTTCAGAATCATTTATCAAACACATTTGTATTGATAGACCAAAAATGAGGGTCATTTTTGCTTGTTGGACTTGAATTTAAAGGCTCTTTCTTTTCACCACCACTGGGGATGCACAAGGGCTGCCCATTCAATCTTATGTGGTTCATTTATCAGGTTTCTTGTTTAGCAGTCTGTTTGGTGGATCTTTCCAAAATGAGGTGCTTCATGAAACCAGACTTAGAGGACTAAATGACATAGTTATGGGAAGAGGCTAATGAGTTAGCCCTATGAAAATGTGATATAAAAAGCAACATCCAAAATTACCTTAAAACAAAGATAGAAAAACACGTATAGTTCTGTTTCTTGATTTTTGTAGCATAAATCTTAGATGCTTAATCCAAAATTAGAAGAATTATGAAAAGACATCTAATTCTTAATCCAAGAAAAAATACCTAAAATATCAAAAGAATTATGCTTTTCCCAGAAATCTTGAAACATTTTTTTCCTATCTATTTTGGAAGTTCTGTGCTATTTAAGAATGAGTTTTAATATTTTTATTTCTGTTTTGCTTGAATTTAGGAGAATTATATAGATCAGAGATTGTTCGATGATAACTTCCAGGCCTTTTCTTTGGTTGATTCACGTACTTTGTCCTGTGTTTAAAAATTAATCAGTTTGTTGACATCAACAGCTGCTCTTTAGTGACTTGAGTTACAGTATATTAATGACTGTCAGCATGTCCTGGTGGCACAGCTGAAACTTAGGTAGCGATGTCAGTAATAGATCTAAAAATAGTTCTGAAAAGTTCTTTGAAAAGTTACTGCCAGCTTTCTGGCATGACAGATAGTAGCACAATAGGACAAGAAAGCAGCCCTGTGATGTTGGTGAGTTTATCTCCTGACAGACAGCCAAAGAACTGTGTGTATGAGTAAATCATAGAAAAATTGCCCCTGACTAGAAATCAGGTTTTGTCCGCTTTGATGTATGAATATTAATTTAACTATAAGACATTAACTTAGGAACTTAGATTTATTCACTTATTAAAAAAGAAAAAAGGCTGTAAGTCCTAAAGAAATAACAATAATAATAATAATAAAAACTCTTAAGAATTCATTAATTTGTCCTGAAAGAAAACATCCAGAGCTAAAGCTCTCCATAAATCCATGTTGTTTCCCATCCCATGTTCTGGCAAAACAAAGAAGCTTCATTTAGTTTAATCCAAATGCCAGACTATTTTCTCTCAGGTAGCCCAAAGTTCTAGAATTAAGGGAAACTTGGTAAAGTGCTCCTTTATAAATAGGGGATTTGTTAGTTACGGTGTTTGGAATATGCATTTTAAAACTTAGCTTTCAAGTTGTCGATGAGAGTGAATCAATCGCTGGGGCTGATAACAAAATCTGTACGGGTGAAGTGTGTATTTTGTAAGAATCATCCCTTTGCAACTCCTGTTTTTTATTTATTTATTTATTTATTTTTGTTGGTTTTGCTTTTTAACTGTGCTGTCAAAAACTGAAGAACATAAGAGACATCAGAACAAGTATCAAGAGCATTGTGGTAGAGAGAGAGAATTACAGAAGCAGTGAGGCTGCTGAACTAAAAACAAAAAACAGTCAAGAGCAGAGTAGGGTTATCACTGAAGGTGCGAAGAGAGACTTGACTCTAGGTATGTTTACAGCTATAGGAAACTAAGGGCACTATAGACATAAAAGGAGACATTCAAATTGTTTAAAGGTTTTGAAAAGATTGAGGAATAAGGATAGAGATTCAATCTTATAATTTTACTGAAAAAGTAATTTCATAGAATCATAGAATATTCCGAGTTGAAAGGGACCCATAAGGACCATCAAGTCCAACTCCTGGCACCGCACAGGTCTGCCCAAAAGTTTAGACCATGTGACTAAGTGCACAGTCCAATCTCTTCTTAAATTCAGACAGGCTTGGTGCAGTGACTGCTTCACTGGGGAGCCTGTTCCAGTGTGCGACCACCCTTTCGGTGAAGAACCTCTTCCTGATGTCTAGCCTAAACTTCCCGTGCCTCAGCTTGACACTGTTCCCACAGGTCCTATCACTGGTGATTGCGGAGAACAGGTCACCTGCCTCTCCACTCCTCCTCGTGAAGAAGTTGTAGACTGCGATGAGGTCCCCCCTCAGCCTCCTCTTCTCCAGGCTGAACAGGCCAAGTGACCTCAGCAGCTCCTCATGTGTCTTACCCTTTAGGCCCTTCACCATCTTCGTCGCCCTCCTCTGGACACTCTCCAACAGTTTCATGTCCTTTTTGTACTGTGGTGCCCGGAACTGCACACAGTACTCGAGGTGAGGCCGCACCAGCGCAGAGTAGAGCGGGACAATCACTTCCCTCGACCGACTAGCAATGCCGTGCTTGATGCACCCCAGGGTACGGTTGGCCCTCCTGGCTGCCAGGGCACACTGCTGGCTCATATTCAACTTGCTGTCAACCACAACCCCCAGATCCCTCTCTGCGGGGCTGCTCTCCAGCATCTCGTTGCCCAGTCTGTACGTATAGCCACGGTTGCCCCGTCCCAGGTGCAGGACCCGGCATTTGCCTTTCTTAAACTTCATGTGGTTGGTGATCACCCAGCTCTCCATAATTTCTGTGCCTATGGGATTTTGATGGCACTGACAGGGTAGCTGTTCAAACAACAAAAGATACAGGGAATATTTGGAGACAGAGTGAAGTGGTGAAGTGTCCCTTTTTACCAGTGTCCTTATAGTTTGTGCTATGTGACAGGCTATGAAGTAGAAGCACTGTGTTTTCCATTTTCCTGTAAATGTTATTCCTAAGCATTCAATTGTTAGCTTCTAATTCTGGTTTTGCTGGCATTTTTGCCACTTATTACAGTGGAATGAGGAGTTAGTTCCTGAAGTTATGTATTGCAGCTCTGATGTGCTGATTAGCATGTCCGTGGTGTATCAGGTGCCTTATGTACTGCAGATCAGTCTGGTGTGGGACACGGGCTTCACCTGAAACTGTCTTCTGACTGGCTTGTTCTGTCTCTTTCTTTCGTATATTTATTTTTTGTTTTATTTTGCTTTATTTTGTTTTGTTTTAATTAATTAATTTATCTTTTTTTTTTTTTTTTTTTTTTTTTTTACTGTTGGGAATTCTGTGAGGTTAATGAAAGTAATCTCATGGACGTGAGCATATGTGAGAACAGAAATAGGCTCAGAAATCTTCAAGATCTGGTGTTTATCTGATTTAAATGAGAGAGAAGTAAAATCTTAGAAGGGAGATCATTTTCCATTTGGTTCTGCATCTTGAGTGCAGTCATCCACCAGGAGTGATGTGTGGTTTCTGATGGAGTTCAACTCCAGTTGTAGAACAAAATCAATCAGTTTTTCACTGAATGCACTCAGTAGTAAAATATATACTTTATAATCAGCAATTTTAGAGACTACAAGATTACTCCATGGCTCTGTGCTCTTAAAATTTTAAAATTATGGTAATTATCACATTGAAAACTCATCTGATAGTTGAATACTAAAAATAAAATTGAAACATAAGTGAAATTGATATTAAAATATCTGAAAATCGGCTACACTCACCATCTTCATTATTTTCTGATCTTGCAGAAGTACTAAGCCATTTGGCTTTCCCACCCTTTTCATGGGATGCTCTCCTTTTGCTTTATTGGTCAAGTTGTCCTTCTGGTTTTCCCAGTATTCATCCTTAGGAATACCATTCATTTCCTTCTTCAATCCTATCACTCATGGTTATGTCCCAGTGCATCAGATTAAGGAATATTCTTTGCTTACAATATTTACTCCTCAAACATTTGTGCTACAATGAGGGTTACATATACTAATTTCCTTCTAAACTAATCATAGTAACAGCATTAGAAATGGTGCTCTCTGGTTGCGTTTAAGGATCTTACATCATTCAAATATTTTATTTCAAAATTGTCTTTATTTAGAGAGCTTGTAAATACCTTTTGAATATCACTTTCCCTGTGATCATGTTAGTCTGTGGTTCCTATCCTGGCTGCTGGGTTCACACAGGTGATGTTTGGTGTTCTGCCACTTGATTATTGATGTTTCTTTTGTATGCAGTAACCTTGCAATTACTTTTAGTGGCATACTCTGTGTATATATGGTGCTTTGAAATATTTTTTTAGATTACATGAAAGTTCTTTTAGCCAAATGCTTACTTCCAGCAGCTGTAAATGGTGTCAACTTACTCTTTTAGCTGTCTGCTGTTGGGATATTAATAACAGTATCATTTTACTTTTTGAGTCCCTGTTCAAGTTTGGCCATTGAGAAATGGTATAATGAAAGGGATGGAATTCTATTACGACTTAATAATAGTGAAACAAACAAGCAAACAAAACAACAAAATTCATCTGGATTCCTGGATAGGAATAAAAAGATTTAAATAAAAGTAAAAACTATTACTAGCTTCTCCAGTATCACTACAGTATAGTAAAAGCCTTAATATTTCAAATATATGTTACAAGATCTGAATAGATCTTAGAGTTTAAAAGAATGAGCAGCTTTTGTGGAAGAAGAGAGTGGGCTGATTACAGGAAAACTAACCACAGAACAAAAAAAAAAATAAAAGTTTCTAATTCTTGGTCTACATAGAAAATGTTCATCCATATACATTTAACATGCTGAGTCTATAAAGCACAGGGATTTATTTTGCTCTTAGAGGACTAGTTGTAAGATTTGGGAAATCCTTCTGTTACAGCTATTTGAGAAGTGCTTTGAGAGGTAGTCCTGCAAGTCTAACAAAAATGAGGATCTCAGCACTGTCTTTGCTTTTTAAAATTAAACAAAGGAATGACTTCTACATGAAAGAGAGGAATTATTACTTGTAAATCCAAACATCAGGGATTGAAATCTTAGACCCCTAGAGCAAGGAAAGTGTAAGAAATATTAAGAAGCATAACAAAGTTGTCATAAAGTCAGTATTTTATATCCAATTCTGAGTCATTCTGTACTTAAAAATTATATAATACTGCCAATTATGAATACAAATCCAGGTGGAATTTTAAAACCTTTCATAAGAATTTTGAAAACCCTCTTGATACTGTCATGCCCTAAGGAACCAGGAACATAAATAACCCAGTACCTGATGCTGACCTCTGAGAAAATATGCAAACTCCCATTAAACTGCATCTGGAGTGATTGCACCATGAGAAACAAAGGGAGAGGTGGACTGACTGGAAGGGCAGCAGTTTCTTCATGTGAGCTGCTGCGAGGCCATTGCGTGGATGCTCTAATCACTTTACCAGCTTCTGCCCAGAGCCCCTTGTTGTGAGCAGCAGTGTGGCTCCTCTCTGCCAAACCTCTGGACAGAAAGGCTTCCCAGGTCTGTACCTGCACACCATGGAGTCACTCATTTCATTGATTAAGGCGCAGATAGAAAGTACTAAACTAATATGGCAAGAAAACAGTTAATTCCTCTTTGTCTTTATTGCTAGAAGTTTCCCAATGATCTTTGTTTGCCAATTTCTGCACTGTTCTTCATTCTCATAGTTTGATTGGATCCTTTCTAATACTTCATGCATTTGACCTCCACTTGTTTTGTCTTAAATGCTTTTCTTCCTCTGCACTTGAGTAGTCTGAGTACCCTTCTCCCACACCCCAAGCTAACCCAGTCATTGTCCTGCTTTAAGATACTTAAAATACAAATATAGGAGCTGAAATCTTAGGCAAACCTCTACCACTACAAGGTAACTGTCTATAATTTATCTCAGGTCATTGATTTTCTTTTTTCATACGTAGTTGTCATGTCTGAGGTGAAAGAACACCTCTCACTTTGAGTAAGTTATGCCCCCCCGTGTTCCCAGTTTCCTTAAACGAACTGAATTAAGCTAGACTTCACATAGATGCTAGACCAGCGTGTCTCACAGATTATGTGAATAGCTATTATACTTTAAATGCTCATTCTCTCATGTTCCTCATAATTTCTGAATATATGTCAGTCCTCAAATACAATGTGACCCTAAAGTTATCAGTTTCCTCTTTTATTTCTTTTTGAATTCCATCTGGATTTTTTTCATTGAACAAACTTTGCTGAAAGTCTTCCTCATAATAGCATGGTCTTTCCATATAACCCTTTAAATTGAAGCCCTTTTATTTCGTGCACCATCACGCATTTCTTTAAATCGTGTTTCAGAGAATATCTTCTACCAAGATGGGAACAATTCCAAACATATTTGATAAAAATGCTAATAGGATTAAGCTGAGGCTGCCAGTCTTTCCTCTTTTTGAATTTTACCTTGTTTCATGGTGAGTGAACTTCTTTCCCTTCCATCAGACCAGAAACCACATCATTTTGTTAGCAGATTTATCTTCTGGCTCCATCTCTGACTTTGAGAGGTGTGGGATTGGTCCTGTTAGATGTGATGTGCTGGGCTCTATTTTTCTGCCTGGAGCCCAAGACCGGTGTGATCGCTCAGGCCCCTTGGGAACCAGCAGCTGCTGCGGTGTTGGTGGGTTGATACCCAGGTCGTGCTCCCCTGGGAGCTCTCCCAGAGCGGACCTGCACTCTGTCCTTGGGCTGTTGATGCCTCTGAACAGCCTATTATAAGAACAGAGTTCCTTTCTCACTGGGTGTCTGCAAAGGTGGCCTGTGTAGGCTGTGCAATCTCTCCTTGGTTAGAAAAAGGATCTGCTTAGGCAAAACTGAGGCTGGAATAATGAAACTGAAATGGAGTGGGCCAGGAGTGTATGTGGAGTGTGGTCTCACTCTCTTTTTGATAAAGTTGCTCTTAATGTTTTCATTCCTCTTTGTTGTTGTGATCATTTGCATCATGTCCCTTAGATCTTAGCATTACAGGCAAGTGTCTGAGATGTTAAACAACTGTGAGAAGAATTTATTTCCTCATTGTCTCTCCTCTTCCCCCTAAAGTAATAAAAAAAGTATTGGCTCAAAAGAACTAAAAAGCAGTGTTATTTCAGAATTTTATTTCCACTTTAAACACCTTTAATCAGAGAATTTGTAAAACTAGAATCAATCTGTGTTTAATCCAGTTTATCAATAGAAGGTTCTCACTCAGCTGGAAATTCCCAAGCAAGAGAAACAGCCCTCTGCTCTCAGAGCCTGCATGTTCTTTCATGTATTAACATTTAATGCTTTTGCTTCCCTGAGCTCCAAAGTCAATTCAAGGCTTCTTAGCTAAAGCAGATTTTGTCCAACCCAGGTAAAGTATCATAATCCTCAGTGTGAAGTGATCTTCCAGGTGTCAACAGAATGCATCTTGACATAGAGACGGCATTGTTGAAAGCTGTGGGTTTTCTGTGGGTTTTTACAGGAAGGTTTCTGTAAAAACTAGAAGAGCAACAAGTGTGGAGTCAGGGCTGTGGGCAACAAAGGCAGGGAAGGCGGAGATGATTCAGTGACTGGGAAAGGGTGTGCAGCCATCTTTCTGCAGGGATGTCTGGTGAAGAAAGATAAACATTTTTCATCCCAGTCTTCCTCATCATTGTCTCCTCTAGCACTTGCTCCCTTGCTAGAATATTTCCTCCTGACTATTATCCTGCACACCAAGGGAAGGTCCTCAGTCTTCATGGGGCCAAAGCTCGAGGAGCCAAAGCTGCTCCTGCTGCTGGGAGAGGATCAGCCTGCAGTCCCTGGGGGCAGGGTTTGTTTTCTTGTTGCTGTTGAGGTCTTGGGAGAGGGGCAGCAGTGCCAAGTGCTAACTGTCAGCAGGGTGAGGGAAAAGCTCTTGCGTAGGAAAATATTCATTCAGCTGTCCCTGACAGCTGCATGTTGCCTACTGGTTGGCTTTGCAGAGCAAGACGCTGCTGTATTGCATGTTGTCTCTGTACCAAACCAGTCATGTTCTGCTGCTTATAAATATCTCTACAAATTCTCTGACTGATTAACAACAGGATTTAAGGTAGAAGAGGCTTCAGGTGATACTCATGCTGATCCCTTGTGTTCTGTCTGCTCAGGAGCTGCAGGGAGATGAGAGGAATTGGACATCCAGGACAGGAATCTGAAATGCGCCGAGTATCCAGGGGCTGAGCGCGCTCAGTTCCCATCAGTGGCAATTTGTACGGTTATGTGAGTTCGTGGATTATGGGCAGACAGCAGCAGGACTCAGCTGTTAGTTTGAGCTTCCTACTCTGTGTAGGAAGGATTGTGCTAGAGAAAGAGGAGAACTGTGTGGCTAAGAGAATTAATTCAAAGAGAGGATCCTTGATTTTTTCATAGCTCGTGTTGTGTTTCTGGGATGGAGCAGCAATTTACCTGAGTTGGTGAGGAAGATGAAGTATGGAACTTCCTTATTCTTTTCCATTTTGAGGTTACTTGCAACATAGAGACACTTGGAGAGAAAAGGTAAGCATTGTTTCTCTGTGCAGCAACTGTTGTCTCCTTCAGGATAGGGAGCAGGACTCTCCCGTGCTGATGCCTTGTGTCACAGCAGGGAGATCATCTCCTCTACATCAGTTCATTATTACTAGAACTGAGGTGGGTAGGAAGAAACACAAGTCTCTTTTTTGGCTTTTGTCTTTTTTTTTTTTTTTTGAGCAAGGCTTTGATTCAAAAGTTACTATTTATAATAGTTTCCATTAAACCCTGAGAGTCCATACCGGCAAGTAGCATCCTATTACTAAAGAATAAGCATTTCTCAAGCATTAAAATTGCTATTCAGCTGTTCTTTTGTTTCCATGGCAACTTTAAGAGTAACAACAAAGAAGTAGGTGATGTTATCAGCCAAAAAAAAATAAAAATAAATATCTGTAATGTTCAAGTGATTGTTGATAACAACAAAATGGATGCCAGTGCAGGGTCACATACAGCCAGTAATAGATATTGCACCTATGACAGAAGTATTGCATGTGACATTTTAAAGCAGAAAGCATATCAGAAAGTAAGGTTGATGCAATCAGCAGATTTTATAAATTATGCATGAGGTACTGTTTCAAAATTCAACAGGAAACTGTGGTTTGCCTTCTGTAATGGCATGAGTTGCGTGCTCATTGTATATACAATATGTGCCACCTCAAGAGGAGAGCTCAAGGTTTCTGCTCAGTTTGTCAATGGAATAGAGAACAAAGCTCCTAAAGAGGGTAAAAGCTAAAGGTTAATGTTCTCATCTAGTTTCAGTGTTGATCTGAAAAAGGAAGCATGTAAGAAAGAAAAGGCAATGCTTTTCTTACAGATAAATAAAATAAAAGGGGACTAGGAGGAGTTATTACCACTTTTTGATCTCAGCCCCATGGTCCCAGGAGCTTGGATGTTTTACTGACATGTAGAATTGAAAATCATTCTTGGAGAAAAAGCCTTAAGTAAATCAGACTGAGACTAGTGCTGGAAACCAGCTGTGAGAGGCAAATGATTTTAAGAAAGATGCTTGATGTTAGAGCTGAGAGAATTGGAATTAAAGTAGTTTTTATGTAGCTGAGAGGTACTGAATGAGGAGATCTGTTCATAAACAAAAGTAATGATGGATGAGTTAATGAAAATAAAACTATTCTTTTAAGTAATTTTTGTCCAATATTTGACAATTCTCTTTAAACTATTGGTGATGAGATGTACTGTGGAAATTCTGCCTCTTAATATAAATATATGCCATCAATACAGCATGTACCAAAATACCTTCTGGAGTCTTAAATTAGCTGAATTTAAATGCTACTTTCTCCAGTTAATATGTCATGTTAGCGCACTGTATTTTGTAAAGGTGTCACTTCATTTCTTGTATCCAGGGCTCTTGATTTGAGCTGTCTGTTATCAAAGAAGGCTTTTCTACTCTACAGGAAAGATGGAAAGTGGAGATTGCAACCAGGTGTTTTTCGGAGCCTGACTTGACAGCATCACACAAGCCCTCATTTCACACAGATAAACAGAACAGCTTCATTCAGTAACAAGAGCACAAAACACCATCTGATGTCTGTTTTAGACTTCAGAGAACTGGACAGATATTCATGTGGTCCTCGGTTACTCATGGCTTCAGTTACACCTGTTTCTGTCCCTCCTTAATAAAGGCATACAGTATTTTTTTTTAGCTTTGTTTTATTCAAATACTTTTGCTTGTGTGCATTAAGAAACATGTCCAGCTCTCACTGTCTCCTTGCCTTATGAACAGAAAAAGGTTTTCTTGCTTTCTTTTTTTTTTTTTTGGAGGGGGGGTGTAGTGGGGGTGAGAGAGGGGATACTCTTAAAACAAAACTTTCAGGGCTGCTAGTGCCTCATCTCCCACTCAACAAGCTCAGTTTCCTTATTTGTTTTCATTTGTCTCAGTTGCAAAAACTTTCTGAACAGACCTCTGGTTTTGAAAGTTTGTAGATAAACCTGAAGCATGTATATAATTCAAATTAAATAACACGTATTTTGAAGTTACCAGTTATATTAGACTTTCATAAAACTCTTAATTAAAGTGAAACACTAACCTATATAGTCCTTGACTGTCAGCTGAACGGCATTGCAAGGACGTTCAGAAGTGGCAAGGTTTCTGTCATTTTCACTTTTAAACTTTGGAGGTTGGACATCAGGGTAAAGAGCTGCCACCTCCTCATTCCTTTGGCAGGTATGTTCATCTGTCTCTTCAGCAGTAAAAGAAACAAGGCAGAATGGAGGGAATCTAAATGAGACTGAAATAAATGTAGGCAAATGTGCTCTTGTGTTTTTTGATGAGATTAATTAATATGAGCTGATGGAAGTGTGGGACTGTAGTCAATTAGAAAAATTAACTTTATTTTCATGAGAGACAAGATAACAGCAACACTAGAGATTGACAGTCTCCATTTGCAGAGCAGCAATAACCTAAGTAGTAGAGGCTTCTCTATACCTGTTTCGTTTCCTGAGAAAGACAACTACATATGTAATAGTGGCAAATACACCTGCATGTCTGTCTTGTGTACGCCAGGAGGAATTGAAGGCCACCAGCTGACTCCAGGCTGGCCCCAAGCCAAGCAGTGCCTGCTTTAAATCATTATCACTTCAGGCTTAGTTCTGTACCTTGTCTTACAGTGACATTTTTTATCCTGTTACCATCCTATCCTCTTTGTTTGAATCTTCCAGGGAGTATTTCCCTTCTGATAAGTTCTCTGTTAAATCTGATTCCCTAAGAAAGTTGCTTAACCTATAAAACAAAGCTGCTATTTTTCCTAAATCCATTTCTATAAACACTTCTGAAAACTAAAGGTTGCATACAATTCATTTTTCTGCAATTTATCACCAGTGGAATATTTTTTTGCAAGTCAAAAATGTATTTATAATTTTGAAACTAACTTCTTGTGTGAGCAAAACTTTGAGAAGTGGAATTCCAGACTTTCAAGGAAAGATGGACCACATTGCTAAATTGCTTTCACTGGTATTAGAACAGATCTCTCAATATCTAGAATCACAGAAACATTATTAAGTTTGGAAAAGGCCTTCAAGATCATCTGGTCCAACTACCCCCCAGACACCAACATTACCCACTAAACCATGTCCCTGAGCTCCATGTCCAACCTTTCCTTAAACACCCCCAGGGACGGTGCTTCCACCACCTCCCTGGGCAACCTATTCCAATGCCTGACTACATTTTTAATCTAGTTGCTCTCAAAGGATGAACACTGAAATGCCTAAACAGTTGTTATAACTCCATCAATTAATCTGTATAATTAATAAAAATAATCACTCTGATTATTTTTCTCCAAATTTTCTAGCAAGTAATTGAAGTTCCAGTCTGTAAGCAAGATATTGATGCTTGTCATTATGTAATATTTGCAAAGTAAGTAGCAAGTAATCCTGCTGACCATTCTTTTAAATGTGAGACATCTTATGGATTTTTGTAGTTTTTAATGGATATCTCTTTAGAGTTCACTAAGATCTGTCTCAAAGATCTGATTTTAACTCTTTTTGAGCTACGCATGTGCACAGGAATCTCACTAAATACCATGGAGCCAGTAGCAGACTTTTTTCTTCTGTCAGCTTTTTTCTTACCTTTACTTATTTTCCCTGTGTTTTGAGTACTTTTTATAGTAAGGAGATTTTCAAATAGTGTAGAGCAGATGCCATAGATTTAAGCAGAATTCTTGCCAGATTATCAAAAGGTGTCATTTTATTCAGATGGATTGGATGACTTCTTTATATTCTGTCTAGTCCTATTTTGCAGTGATTGTTGATGTATCTAGTAATAATGGCTGAAAGTCGCTAGTCACCCTGGGAAAAATAAATAAATAAAAAAAAATAAATTAATAAATATATTTCTTTGTAACTTGCACAAACCCTAATGTCCCTAAATGCAAGCTGTCTGTGCTTTTCTCTGATTCAGCTCTCAGCAACTTGCATGCAAACAAATTGTTACAGTGGGTATAAGGCAATGAGCAGCTGTGCTTACGATGTGTTATCATGAACTTTGCTAGAAATGTCTTATGGAAAAATAACATTTAAAATCAGATGCAACTTATATTTGTGAATAAAACTGTAATTTCTTTATATTTATTGCACAGATAAGAAACCCTGTTCTTGACTATGACACGTTTGTCCTTAATGAAAATATGAAAATAAAAGTGTTCCATGAACAAAAGTTCCCAGTTTCATTACAGCTGTGGAACTTTCCATTTCATGTATGGTGGTAGCAGGACTCTGTACAAATTGCTTTGACAAAAATAGTATTTTATAAAGTGGAAAATTCCACCTTCAGAGTGAGAGGGAATCTTAGCAACCTTCTTTTCCCAGAATTTGCAAGTAGTGTGTTGGGCACTATTAAACTATTCAGTTGTCAACAACCATATTTGACAGAAGTCTAGATGTGAAAAGTTTTTGTTCGCTTTAATTTTCTGCAGGAATTGATATATCACTCTAAGAGTGATTCTATTAGTGTTTATACTGTTCTCTCAATTTAAAATGCAAGAAAGTGCAAGTACAACAGGAAAACAAAAACGCAAATTTCAGATACAAAATAAATGCATGACATTAAACATTACATTAAAGTTTCTTTTTTTATGTACAACTAAAAAAAGTAGGTATTTCTATATGCTTTCATGTTATGATGTTAAGATTTTGACAATCCTGTTTGTGCGGGAAGGACCCACTTTTGTGCTGTGGTCTGCACAGGATAAAATCCACTGCACTTGGGACATCACTGATGCAACTTGTAGGATATGTTTGTGTTTTTGTTTGCTTCTGTTAAATTTTGTTGTATCTATCTATTACCTAGAATTTGTGATAAAACTATCTCTGAAAGACACCGTCTCCTTGAAATCGAGCAAGGCCATGTTTATACTTCAAAAAAAAGAAAAGTATATGACACTGGCTGTAAATATCTTTATTGTAATTTGTCTTTAATGTCTGCAGTCTCTGTATCCTTTGGTGGTCATTTAATCCTTTAGTTGTCCATATAGCTTTGCTTCTGCTTTATGTATAACACTATTTTATTGTCTTGATACTGATGTGTGTGCTGCTGAGACTCCAAAATTCTCTTGGGAGGTTACTTCCACGGTCTGGTTCAGCTCAGAGAGTGCCACCATGAACATTAAATGTCACTGAGAGTAATCTTGGTGTTGAGAAACTTTCCCCAATGTTCAAACCCGTGTGTATGTGTGTCCTTTTATTTCAGTTCTATTTTTCAAACCTTTCCAAAATTCTTTACTAGTCTTTCTGATACCCAGTGTCCCCCCTTGCCTCTCTGTCTGTTGTGTATTGTTACTAGCACATACATATGTAACTCTTTATATATGCTAGACTTTCCACAGCTTGCTTCTTATATCAGTCTCTTCAATTTGTAAATCCTTTTCAATTTGAAAGGTACCCGCTGCTTAACACAGTAAGCATTGTCAGTAAGGGACCAATAATTTTTTGCTTCATGGAAAATGTATATTGATTCTTCGAGCTTTGTCCCTCATGCTGTGGTCAGGTTATTAGGCTTCACACATGATAGTTTTATGCAGAAGAGGGAACTGGGCTTTTCCCTCATTATCCTTAATTGTTCCTCTGGCAGGTTAGTCCCTCACTCTTGCAACTCAAGTATTATTTGGAAACATATCAAATGTTTTTACTGTGTGTACCTTTTCATATTTCTTGCTACATAACCAAGGTTATCTTTAGAAAAACAAACAAACAAATAATAATAATAAAAAACATTTCACATAGAATGTCCAGATATTTTTCTTTTCTGTAGTTTTTTGTCTGTCTTATTTTGCTCTGCACAGCTGCCTAGTAGATTGATTTATCAATCTATGATCTGTACCTATCCCTGCATATGAAGACCAGGTGGTCTTAGATTGATTTACAGATTTACTCTACTGTTATGATTGAATATGCACATACAGAAATGGAAATACTGGACAAAGCTCATCCTGTCCATACCCCTGTTAATGTAGGCATAGTGGTTTACAATCTCAAATCTTGTTGAAGTTTTCTTCTTCTGACCACATTGGAGTCCAGCTGCTCTTAGAAGTTCTTCTTATTTCCAGCTTGAGTTCATTCTGCCTTTACTTCATCATGGATGCCAAGATTAAATACCGTGAGATCCTACCCCATAAGATGAACATTTCACAGTTAATATTGGAAATGAATTTAAAATATGCCAGAAGACATTTTTCCTTAAGTTTTGTTGTAAAATGATGGCTATGTTCATTGTTGAAATCAATGGTGTTAAATCTGGGGGGAAAAAAATGGTGAGTTTTTTTTATTTATTTTATTTCCCTATTCTGGCTGCACTGTTGTTTAAACACAAGGGGTTTTTGTTTCTTTCTTTTTAATTGAGGTATTGGTCACTGATCTCTATTCAAATGTGTGTTTCATAAGGGCTTTAAAATATGCTACATACATTTCTGTTTTTCTATTATAGAAAAGACATCTGAGGATTAAGTTTCACTTTGCATGACTCATTTTTGTTTTGTGTAATTTTCAGAAGTGTTGTTTAATAGAAGATGTTTGAAATTCATGTCCTGGGAAAAAGTGTTGTAGAGGTAGTCATTGCTGTGTTGGCAGTAAGCTGTAAGATAGAAATTGTCTTTGCAAAACTTCTAGTGAAATAGACCTACAATTAAAACAAAAAAGGTAAAAATCTTATTATGTGTTACTTAAAGGGGTAGATGTAGATTACTTGTCTTTATTGTAAACATTCTACTACTGAGAAAAAAAAAAAAAGGGTTTATTCTTCTCTTTCCTGTTCTCTTCTGCACTCTGGCTATAATTTCTTAAATACCTAAGGACATTTTTTCCATTTTGAAGCAACTTATGCCATCCCAATCTTTCTGATTAGAGTACATAAAAGCAGATTAATGGTAAATTTAGTTGCCTGATCTCTTCCTGTGCTCAAAAGCATATACTATGGTTATGGACAAGTTTCAAGCAGACTCTAATATCAAATCCTTCCAGAGAATGGTTTTGAAAATTCTGGAAAACGACACAAATGCTAAGGGTGTACTTACCACCAGTGGAGGCAGAGGGAGATTATTCATGCTATCTGTTGGGGGTAACCATGTTAAAAGTACGGGCTCTTTCTGTAGGTGATTGACCTCCAGTGAGTACTTCTGAAAATGCAAGTTCAGAGCCTAATTCTTAATTACCTTAATCAACCCCGGCTCCTGAATTAGTGACTCGGTTTAGATTGGTTCGATTCCCTAGATTATACAGCAGTGAGTGTATTCTGGAGTATGGTTTCACTCTGAAAGGCTGTTCTATTGCAGAAATATACAGCATATTTTAAACCCATTCTGGAATGCAGGCAACTGTGAAACCATGATTGCTGTATCCACAGGAATGTATAAACCTGGGCCTTAACTAAGGAACCAGTCTTTCATCTCTATCTTTGCAAACTTCTCTTGCCCAGTTTAGCATGCTACTGTGGCAATTATTAGTGCAAGGAGATGTTGTGATTCAGGATGTTTGCAAAGCAATGGAAAGAGAGTGTTTGTGATGAGGAAGCTGCAGCATGTGGTACAGAATATGTGGTGGTAGATAGAGGGGTGTAAGCTGTGATCGTCTCCCCAGGCTACAGGTCGTTGTTCATGGCTTGTTGCTGTGGTCCTCCTGCTGCAGATGCTGTGATCTCTGTGGTATCATAGTTGTTTCCCTTTTTCCATTCGGTGTTCATGTATCCCACGTATTTACTGGGTTTCTTTGTGCAGCAGCTTAGGAAGTATTAGCCATGAATAGCATGTAGCGGTTTTTGTTAATGTATAAGTACGCTAACAAATACCCTAGTACCTCCTCTTGTTACTCCTTTGCACTGCGAAATGCTAGCTATAGCATCTGGCCTGTCAGCTGGTGTGTCTACAGAGAGCTCCTCCTGCTCAAGTTAATAGGCCAAATTTCACTCTTGTATTGCTGCTAATTCCAGTGACTCTGGGGACTTAAAAGGAACGATGATGGATTCACACCAGGGTAACGCATGCAAGTTTGGACCATTTGCTGAAGTTTTGTACATTGCACATTATACCTCCAGGTACACAAGTAGTTTTACTTCCCTCTGTATTTCTCAATAGCAAATATATGTAATTAAAAGGAAAAGAGCAGAGATACGTTATAGATTTTTTTTTCTTCTGTGTCTAATGTGTATTGCCTTTCAATCAGCAAAGCCTCCATTACTTCAGTCTTGCCAAGAACTAAGTATGAAGCAAGAGTAAATGTGCATGGCACTCAAGAGAATTAAGGAAAAGGTTCAAACATGAATTTAAAGACCAGTGATTTGGAACGTGGTCTATTTCTTAATACAGGCAAAGTAAAGTTCAGAACAGAGAAAAATGCATGTAAGAGTGTGCATTGCTTCATTCTTACTTCTCAGAATCGTAGGCTTGATCTTTACTTCGGTAAATAGTCAGGGGGTTAAAAAGAGAATGGACAAGGCAAATATTTCTAGCCATTCCAGGAGGCAGGCCAAAGCCTGTATGCTGCTTAGATCTGTCCAGTTTATTAGCACTGAGGAAACTAAATGTTAAATAAGGCTTGCTGCTTTTAAAATCAGAGTAAAATATTACATTTTAAGGTAGTGAAAATATGTTTTAGAGATAAGAGGGAGTTATATTCTTAATAGGCATAAGAACAGAATAGACATCTTACCTAATTTTCTTTCCTGTTAAGTTATGCACCAAAATACTACTATGTCTATTTATTAAAAGAAATAATGTTGTTTCTGAAATGACTGGTAGTGAAAGGAATTTTGCACAGAGGATTGTTTTTTTTTTTTCTTCAAGATTCACTTATCCGACTATTTCTTTTATCAAACTTACTGTGAGAGTTTGCAAGTTCCTTTAAAGACATCCTAATAAGAGCACAAGTGCAAATTATCAGGAAGTGCAGCAAAGATAATTTTACTAAAATATAAGCTCTTTGTGTACTCAAGCACAAAGACTGTATGTATAGATAGGAAATGAAAAGTAGTTCAAATTACAAAGGATGATGAAGAAAGAGTAATATGAATGTATTGGACAAAATTAAAAAAAAAAGAGCAAGAAATGAGACTGAAATAAGCATCAAACTTTAAGAAGTTTTTCTGTAAATGCACTTACAATGCTTACAAAACACCAGGGAAAAAGCTGGATTGTTATTATGTGGATGTCAGGAAGTCAAGAAGCTGGGATTGCGTGGTGCCATTTTTGCATTATTGGTGTTAGAAAGATCAATTGTTTTAACATGATGGTCATCTTAATAAGTGAAGGGGGGAAGTTAAATGAAAGGGGGAGATTGCAATGTAAGAACGAGATGGTGTTTTGATGAACTGGGATCTTCAAAATGCTGGATCTGACAAATGCTGTACAGGGACATTTGCGCTAATGGAAATCCTGGAGCTCTTACCACTTGTGAAGAGAAGAGGAAGTCCCAGAGCATTAAAAGAGACCAGATGGGTCACAGTGTTTTTAAAAGAGGAGAAGGACCAAACTGAATTTAAGAACTAATGTGTTATCTTCCCTTTGAAAATGCAGACAAGTGAATTTGTGGCAAAGCATACAAAGGAGAACAGGATCTGAGTAATAAGCAATAGGGCACACAAGCAGGGATCGCTGCTCTGTGAATGCAGAAAAGGATTGCTGCATATAACAAGCTGATTATGAGTTAACAATGCCACGTTCGACAGATGCTGTCCTGAGAGAGAGAACCAGAAACAGTTTGGCAGGCATTAAATTTATCTGCTATGCTGCCAGGAAGCTGAGGGACAGTTCAGGTGAGTCTGGGTAGGAGTGAGAAGCATCACTGGTCACAACACTTATTTTTCGTACACCCCCATCTCAGTACTCTCCATTGCACTATCGTGGATTCAGTTTAATCAGTTCATGGGTCTGGTTGAAAGCAAATTCCTCTGTTGTTGTTTTGTTGCTGGTTTGTTTCCAGGTGGTCTGACTCGCTGTGCTGGCTCAAGGGAAGAGTTGGGAATGGAGGGGTGGTGGGGCTGCCCAGTCTGCTCAAGTGCGGTCATGGAAAGTAGATGCAGGCTGCATGGAAGTTTTCATAAAACTGCTTTCATGCTGTTTTCACATCAACTATTATCTTCTGTTTGTTTATTTTCAGATTATTTGATTAATTAGATTTAATTTATGAAATGTGATATTAAAGTGATACTATTCTTTGAGAAGTTAGGGGTGACTTTTTTTTTCCAGAGTTACACTATCTGAAGTTCTGTTGAAAGTCAATGAATATATTGTTAAAGTTTTTTTCTTTGGTCCAATCTCAATTTAATTTTACAGAACATTCTGTTAAATACACATTATTTTTTTCTTTGACTGTGAATGCAGGTAAGGGTAGGGTTGCCCAAGTTCATGTCATGCAATCTTTGAAAACATAACAGCATTGAAACTCTTTATGATATATCGCTGGCAGAGCTGGTGCACTGCTACTTCCAAAAGCAGAAAATGTTTCCAGTTGAATGCCAGTCGTTAATCAATGTTCCATAACGTTAGCAGTGTGGTGATCTGTGCTACCAGATCCGTTAGTTTTAAATCTATTGCCTTCATTCCTTCCCATGTAAGGGAGGGTACATACCATGTATTATAATTTTATAGATTTTCAAATTTTTACTTATTCATCAATCCCAACTTTGAAAATACGTAAAGCAGTACTCCTTAATTCGCAGAGCCAGGATTTGAGGACTCTGTTCTTCTGAATCTCATGACCCTGCAGAATCTCTGTAACCCTGCACTCCAAGGTCCCCTTTTATTAACTTTTTCAAAAATTCAAACAGACACTATCTCTTTTAAAAATAAAAATATAAAATAAAAAGAACCTATTTAAAAGATACAGCTCTGTAGCAGCCAGCTAGCCATCTAAAACAGTAACCTCTAACTTTAATTACAAGAATAATAACAGGAAAGGTACCACTGAAACACAGTTTGTCAGTCTTTCAGGTTATATTTGATGTGGTGATGTCAATAGTAGGCTGCCCTCCCTCTGGAGTCATGTTGCAAACACTGTCCTCAAGGGTAATTAAAGCTAAGCACACAATTACAGCAGCCCTGATTTGTTTGGACTTGTTGGTTGCCCACTGTCTCATAGCACCCAACATCACAAATGCACCATGTTGAAATGAAAGGATTATTTATTTCTGAGTCTCATGCTGTGTGTATGTTTAAATGCTGCGGTGGAGGTGGACTGTAGCCCTGGGTACTAAGGTAAGCGTCATGACACCGATTATCAGTGGGAACTGGGACTGCATGGTCTGTTTTATGCTTTTGTTTTGCTAAAATGATTCATGGTTGTGTGGTCTTAGCTAAACGCTGCAGCTTCTGAATACTCTAAGGCACTGGTGATCTATAGCACTTTTATTTTCTGAAACATTGACAATTTTTTATTGGACAGAAAGCTAAATTTTATTCATCAGTGAACCTGGTTTCCGTGGCAGACAGTTTCAGTAGAGCACTTTCAAAAATCTGTATTACCTGTTGATACAATCTTTTACCTGATGGACATTTAGGGGGCAATGCCAAAAGAAGATCTTAGAAAAGGAAAACAAGAAACAACTTGGGTAACCGAGTTTTCTAGAGGTGACTGTGTAGAAAGTGGGAAAAGCAAATGAAGCATGAAATTATCTGAGCCATGATGACTTTTAAGAGAGTTGATAATTGTCTAATTGGCTAAATGGTTAGACACATCTGTGAGGTTGCCTCTGGGTCTAGATTCCCTTTTAACTTTGTGTACACTGTTGCCAAGCTGCTGCGTTGGGGTATTGAAGTGGAATAAGGAGAAAGAAGCCAACTGCAGACATAAATGCTCCAAATGTACAAGATAAGGTGTGATGGCTTTATGTGAGCATTAGCAAAATGGTCACCCATCAGCATTCCCTTTGATACACTTGTTAGTGGATAGCAACTCAGGACGTCCTGAAGGAAAGGCTCTGTTGAGCCTCACTAAGAATTAGATGATGAGCTCAGTGGTGTCAGAATTTGGGATAAAAGGGCTAGGTATTGAGAAACATCGTATCATATGAGAAGTGTAGGGGAAATTCACTCTCTAGAAAGCAAACTGCAACCAGGTTCTATCCCCAGTATTATGGAACTTTTAAGGTAGTGTAAATTGAGTCTTTTTTTACAGCTGTTCCTTAGGAGGGACACTTCAGTTTGTAAGGAAATATTGTGTTAAATCAAAGGATACTTTTATACTCTCCCCTAATAATTTTTCCATTTTCTAGATAAAGATACTTATTTTAAGAGGTTGCTCATCATTATACAGCAGTTCCCTAAAGGGGAAAATGCACTTGTGCTTGTACTGGCATGGTAATAAACTGTTGGCACAGGTTAGTTACTGTGTTGAGATCCTGAAATAGTTACTGTGCTTCATCCTGGGACACTAACCAATTCAATGCCCAGCACCCAAGAACACGCATTTAAGACAAAACAAAGTAAACAACAATAAAAACAAACATGGGATGTAAGTTGTCCCATGCTCTGGACAAGATTGTGGCTTCAGTAGGCTGGTGGTGATATTTTTTCTTTTCATTAGGGATGACAGCATAAAAGCAAATAGTGCTCTCTTACTGCACCTTTGTGTTGGGAGAGTGGAAAATGCAAGGGGGGCAAATGATTTGAGTAAAACAACAAAAGAGATCCTTAGGATTTCAGAAAGATCTCTGTTTGTATAAATGGCAAGAGAGCTGAAAAAGAAACAGCTTTTTTTTTATTATTATTATTATTTTTTCTGTCATACTTGGACAACTTCAAAAGAGAAAACCACTCCAAAGCAGCATTTCCCAGAACCAGGTAGGAACAGAGGAGAGGGCAGAGTTGCTCAGGCCGTGGGTACCAGAGGGAGAGGTCTGAACAAGCCAGGAGTTTCCAAGAAAAACAAGCTGGAGTGGACTGCAAAACTCTAGCTGACTTTAATGCAGACAGGAGTATTGCATTTATTAATAGTTGTCATTGTTTGTTTAGAGTAAAATCCAACTTACTGAACTAGATAGTGTTAAGATGTAACAAGCCACTCCGCTTTTCAGTCAAACAAATCATCTTGTTTGGTTTAGAAAATTATAAAAAGAAAATTAGCTCTTTTAAGTTACTAATGACAAATATTTCCATACTGCCTATACATAATAACAAATTGTGGTTCTGCTGCAGCTAGAATGTTTCTTCTGAATATCAGTGAAGAATGGTCCTTATTTTACCTAATTGCTTAAGCTGGAGAAGGGGCCAGTCCGAACAGACATGTATTAATACTAGTATAATACTTCTAGAGTTCATTTGACTTGGGAATATAAATATTGCAAAAAGTGTGTGGAGCAATGTAACACAAGTGCTGTAAAATTTAAGCTGGGTATTGCACTAGTGTTTCCTTTCTCAGCTGCAAGAATACAGGGAAGACTGGAGGCAAAAGGAGAAAGAACGCTAGTGTGGGTCACATTCTGTAAACCTGGGGAGGGATGGAGCTCTCCCAAAAGTTAGGAGCAGGTAATTGTAAGTTATTTAAGGAAAATGTAAGGTAGTCTGTTCAATTTCTAATTATTGGACTACTCTGCATATTCCATCTTTGTGCTATCTTATATATAAAACCTACAGGGATTCTAGTTATTTCAAACTACTAGAAATGCAGTACAACTGCAAGGAGAGTAAGAATTTCTTGATCAATGTTTTGATCTACATGTCTCTAGAATAATGAAATTACAGTTTTCTATAGTTATCCCTCTATGCTCCCACCCCCTACTATTGATAAACATCGCTATTTGTTCTCCATGATTTTGGTGTACTAGATGTTGAGATTAGGAGAATAAATATTAATGTATTTCTATTTATTATTATTATTATTATTATTATTACAGTAGAGATTTTAAATACCAGCTTTTCTATGATTGCCTTCATATCAAGCTTATGTATAGTATTTACAATATTTAGTCTGCATAAAACATTGGAGAAGGAATATTAACAAATCACAGAAATTAGTGTCCAAGTCAGTCAGATTTATGTTTTTATTTTAGAATCCTTTTAAGAAATACATGCAATATATAGCTATACTTCTTTTCTTTCTGATTGTAAATAAGCTATATATAATCATCAACGCTAGGTAAGTAAGTAATGGTTGACTTTTTGGATTGATGAAATGGCAGAAATTCCATTCATTTCAGCAGCATCAAGTTTCAATTAATTTTTGGTATTGACCTAGTCAGTGGAATCCTACATGTATTTGAAAAGCAGAAATACTTCATTTCACGGTATCTGATTTTATACAAAAGGAGAATATGGAATTCTGTTAGCTTGTCTTAATAATACATTTATTTCTAGATGATAATGGAAATAGTAACTTAAAGCATACTGTAAATCACATTTTAATTTGTAGGGACAGAATTATTTTCATCATCTGACATGTTTCTTAGATAGGTCATACTTGAGCACAAAGATCTTAAACTGTGCATTATATAGGTTATTTGTACATTGCAGTGAAGTTGCATCAAATGCCTCTGGCTTTTTTGAAGCAACTACTGAAAAAATAAACGCAGACTGTAGTGAAAATATTTGACATGTCATTTTGTATGCATATGTTGCTTTGCAACACAGGCCTGGGCTAATCCTTTCTGATAACTTGTGTTAAGATGCTTATGCAGAGTGCTTCTTGCTTAATGCTGTTGAATAGCTGTAAGCTCTATACCAGTTCTTGCTGTCTCTCCTTGTGGCTTCTGAAAAAAACAAACAAACAACAAAAAAAACCACACATCTTTGAGGATTGTACCCATTTTTAGTTGTCAGACTTGGATGGGGGTGTATCATTTGTTCTGTTTAAATCAGTTAATATGTCAGTGGAAGGTCTGATTGGTTCTTTGGTTTCTGAATAACATTTGAGGTATGAATTCAGTGCATTCCAAGTTTTAAAAGATGTGTAAGTAACTAGCTCTGGTGATAACCATTTCAACCCTCAAAGGGCCTGCATCCTCATTCATTAATGAATTAGTTTGCATGGTGCCCTGGGGACATAGAAGTTTTTAGCATTTTTCCTATTGTCAACTGGGGGTTGTGTCATATCTCATACATACTGGGGTTTTGTTTCAAGGTATTTTTAAAAACAAGTTACATTGTCTGGATAGAGAACATATTTTAGGATCATGTTACTTTGCTGTTAGGGAAGCTGCTGAAGGAGTGGCCTTCTCTCTTCTTTACTACTTTACTTTCAACCCAATGGAATCTCTATGGATATCATAAATCTAATTTATCATAATTTTATATTATAAGGAATCAATGTTTTGCTGATTGAATTCTCTAAAAAATGATTGAAATGCAATATTTTTTCACATTGTTTTGTATTTAAGAGGTGAGAATGTCTTAAACTTCATGAATATTAATGGCATCCTAGAATAGCTTTTACCTTAAGCATTTTGATATTAGCACCTGCTTTTCAGAAACTCAGAAGTATTTTACTTGGAATCCACTTTTTTTATATCAGATTATCTTATGCGTGAAGAGGAGCACATGACATTCTGTAATGCCCATGTATAGCAATATACAACAAGCAATATTAGAAGATTCCTAAATCATGTAAACTTTGAGAAGGAAAAAAGACTAGTATTTTATTGTTCAATATAGAGAGATATGGTAGGTGCTGTGGTGACAGATGTCATATGAATACCAAAACTAAAAAATACAGTAACATTCAAGTGACTGATTTTGCCTCTCATTTATGGTGAAAAAAAATAATGGTATTGAATGTAGCTAGGTCTGGGGCATGATGAAATGGAGGCATTGGATCCTTGGCAAGATACCTATTGATTTTTTTTTTTTTTTAATGGGGTGCTTTCCTGTAGTTAGGTGTTACTTTCTTTTTTGAAATATTATGTAATTATACCAATTTTCCCATAAAGGTGCATAAAAGCAAGTGTAGGCTTGGCTTTTTTTTTTTTTTTTTTTTTAACAGCACAGGCAATAGAGCTGAAGAGAGTTTTATTTGTTATGAAAGCCTAGGTACTACTTCTGTCTCTAACCTGTTTATAAAATGGTTTTCGAGGCACATGCTGAAATAAATATTTCTGACAACGTTCAAAGCTTCCACTGAAAAAATTAATAAATTGAACTGAAAGCTGTAGAGACCCAGATAAAGGTTATGGGTGAATGCATGCAGAATTCTCTCAGAATTGTTCCATGAAACATTTCAAACATGTCCTGCTCGGCCTTAAGTCTTCTGGAACTTTGAAGGAAAAAGCTGTAAATTGAGATGACAGTGTGAAGTATAAAGGCAGGGTGACTGTGCATACTGTGGTTGCAATCCATAATGAATTCAGCCAACTGTGCAAAACAAAAGGGACAAGTTGTCACCCCCACCCCCAGAAGGGATACTTTTGGCTCAAGCAGTGTCTGAAAAATGCTTCGCTAAAAAGGTCAAGGGAGGAGAAACCCCAGAACTCACCCATCCCATCAGTTGTTCACATGTTGCTACGGTTCCCTGACTGGGTGAGACAACTAAACGTTGCTCTAGAGGGTGATGGCTCCTTATAGCCAAAAATGGTCAGACAATTCAAGGATGAGAAAGCCAGCATGTCCTGTCCCTAAACTGAAACTTCTTCGGTGTAACTGGTGTAAGTGGTGGTGGGTGTTAATAACTCAGATGAGGCGCCTTTGATGTTTTACCCAATACTGTGTTGGGCACAAGTTAAACAAAGATGACCACATGCAATGTGAAGTGGATGCAGATTGTCCAGTCCACAGAAATTTTTTGACAGGATACTTTAATTCAGTCCTGATAGCACTTCGGTTACTCTTCCACTTGCTCCTGTGTTGACTGTGGACTTCTTCCTTGGATCTGAGGACCATAGTGTTGTATTAACATCTTTAAGTAATTAAAAATGGGAAGGAATTGAATATGGCCCTAGATTTCTCTACAGTGACCTTTAGTGAAAGCTTTCCAAGACCATGCTTTCAAGTTTGAAAAGTGTAATTTGTTTATTTAAATATGCTGAAATTGTTCACAAAATGTCTTAGATGAGTGATTTATGATTTTGTATGTGTGCATATGTGTAATAGTCTAATACTGACACAAATCAGAGGAATTAATGTGCAGGCGTTACATGTTTTTGTGTGTTTGTATGTGATAGAAAATGGTCTTCAAGAGAAAATCAGAGGTAATATTTTCACAAGTAGTTTTCGGGGGGTGCAAAGGGAGCAGTTGTGTGCTTGGATTTCACTGGACTTGACACCTCTCTTGAGAGGGATGACCGGTGGCAGAAGCTAGCTGTGTTTGCCTCTGCCTCAACTGTGATCTTGCCAGTTGTGCCTTCTGCAGCTTTTCTGTGGAGCAGGAAAAGAAGAGCAGGGGAGTTGCTGGAGACTCGTGGACCCCCTTTGCCACCTGCCAGGCTGGCTGTAACTCATCTTTCGCTGGTGCTGCCATGGGAGAGACCGGCACAAAACTTAACAAATGCCTCCTCCAAAATATTGATTTCATTGCTTAATTATGTGCCTTTTTTGTTAGACACGGATCAAGTTTGGATAAAGATGACAAAGCCTAACCTTTGTAAAACCTTCAGTGTCCCAGTGAGTTTCAGAGTGCGTGAAGCCATGTGTATGTGGTAAAGAGAAACAGAACATGTTACACAGGGACTTGCTTTTGAGACGTGTAGGAGGAAGAAATTTTTTTTTATAAAATGAGACATTTTGGATCAGATGAGTTTGCTTTCCCTCTCTTAGCCAACAATAAAGCAGATCAGTTGAGGTTTGGTGCATCATTTTGGCAGTCTGTTGCTTTCATCCCCTGTGCTTAGGTAGCTCCCACAGTGGTAGTCACAAATGAAGTTTTTTGTCTTTTTTTTTTTTAAAAAAAAAAAAAAGGTTAGAAATTACAAATTTGAAATCAGCAAATGAATTTACAAGAAAGATCAGTTATATTTATGCCAAAGACTCACAAGTAGTTTAAAACAAACTGTGTTTGACATGGTAAATTGTCTTTATCATTAAAATGCTAATGAAATGGTAAACATCTGTTAAATTTATGATGATAATGAAGCTTGTCAGCTACATCTTTCTTATGCCAGTATTCTTGCTTAGCTCAGGTCTGCATACAGACCTGGTGTAGTGATGGCAAAAATCTATTTGACCTTTGGAAGAAATGCCATTGGAAAAGTATGCCCTGTTCTGTTGGATCAGATCATTGTCCTGAAGTGCTTCCTCCTGTAGTTCGGGTCATCCTTACCTGATCACTCTTCCAGAGGCTTTCAGATGCGGGTCTGAAAATCGAACTTCAGTCAAACAGGACTACTGGTATATGGTTGGCAATAGTAGGAGTAGTAAACAGCAAAACAGAAGCGAACAAATTTATTATTAATGCTTACACTAATTAATCTGGTAGGTGTGTATGTTTTCTGTTCCACAGGGGCTCTGAACGTATCCTAATCTAGTGGTCATGTATTATGCTGGCAGCAGAAACACCATGGGCTGCTAAACTGTGGGCAGATTTCAGATGTATTTTAAATGATCTGTACTCAGTTGAGGCGTACAATGAAGATTGCATTGTTTAGCAGAGGATGCTAATAGTTTTTTAATTTTTAAAATTTTTATGCCAAATGTTTTCTATACCTCAGTTATATATAGCATCAGAAACCTCGCTTAGTTCTGATTTTATATGCCAGTCACAATTTAACTCTATTCTGTTCTCTTTTTTTTCTGTAAAATTTAGTTAAAAGATGTAACCATATTTAGCTTCATTGCTTCATGTTTAGCTTCATAGCTTAATTGAAGTGTGTATATGCAAAGAGAGGACAGGTCTTTTTTTAACTCCATGCATCTTTAATTGCTTCTGAACTTCAAAGAGAAACTTGTAGAAGTTTGATGATGTTGGCATTTTATAGAGTTTAGGTAATTGAATACAGTGTAGCTGCTGTTGGAGTACAATTCTGAAATCTAAATTATGTAAAGGTACTGTTTCAGAATCAGTGAGTAGAAATAATCATCATTTTTGCAGTCAAAGATTTTCTTTGGGTAAATCCTCTGAGATGCTGCTTTCCTGTTGATGCTTTTTTTTTTTTTTCATTATGGATATGGAGTCGAAACTATGGGCATGTTAGACAGCCTTTAGCTTTTTGACATTTGTGACTCCATTTGAATAAGCTTTGACTTAATTAAGTACAAGTGTCAGTGAGTTACACAGGCTCATGCAGAATGCAGGGTTTAACTGACTTAAAGATTTGAAAAAAACTTGCATTTATGAAAGTATCAGGGTAGGAGAAGAGAGAAAATATTCTGGAATAGTGTATCTCAAGCATATTTTTCCGTTCAAGTTGTGCAGCTCAGTTGGGATGGTGTCCAACAGTTTTCTCTCCATAGTTGTCAATGACCCATCTTTCCGCTATCCTCACCCTTTGCCTGTAGAAGAAACAGAGAATAGATTATAGCCTGTTACTCATCTGCTAGGCCATAATACAATGTTTACTATGCTGCAGCTGTGATCAAATTGACTGTGTCTCCAATGTCTACAAAATTTGAGCTCAGGGCTAGTTGTAAGTGTTTGGCTATCCAATAAATTCATGCAGCCCCATCTGGCTTCTGAACTCTGCTTTCCTCTCAGATACTATAGAAAGAAGAAACTACAGGTTTGAAGTCATGTCTGTGGAGGCAATGAGATGAAAAAGGAGGAAAATTTCTCTGCCTGGAATTTTGCATGTCCTTAACAGCAAGAAAGGGAGATATTTAATGGAAGACTGGTACTTAAGCAGCCCATGTGGATTGTCTGGCATCTTGCAAGCAGATGCAAATTATTTGATTTTGTGGGAGAAGAGAGGGAAAACTGCTTGGTTTACTTTGCTCCTTTTTTCCCCTCCTGACTGAGTTTAAAAAGCTCAGACAACTTCTATGAGAAAAAAGCTTAGTTACTGTGTCAGCTCTGCTTGAGACCAAAGAAGCTCCCAAGAGAACTGTTACACTCCTGGCTGATGTGCTGGCCACTGGTGAGCAGGAGAGGGAAGTAATGATGGAGAAATTCTGGCAGAAGGGACCTAGAGGAGAGGCAGAGAATGACTCACCCTCCTGTAAAGACATGGGACACTTGTGTTCCAGTGCCTGCTCAAGTCTGTGTTGAATTATTTATTCAACCCAGGAAGGAGCATCTGAGTTTTGTTGTTGTTTGTTTTTTAGTTAATTTTTGATTTCAGTGCAGGGAAATATTGTTTGAAATCTTTTTTTTTATGATTTCAGGGGGAAAAAAATACTCCCACAGGCATAGCTGGGAGCAGTGTGCTAGGCATGCTATCGTGTGGATAGGGCAAACAGCTAGTTATAAATGAATGTTTGGACATCTGTGCCTTCACATTCCTTTGGGATCTTGTTGGGGAGTGATTCTCAAGTGTATACAGCAACAATTCCAGTACGTGCATTTCTGGAAAGCCCACTTTTTGGGAGAAAGATCTGTGCTCCAATTAAGAAAATGTTGATTTGCATTGCATGTAGAGAGTTCGTGTGTGTGCCAGCTGATTATCTGTTGTCCGTTTTCTAATATTTGTGTTGCACTGTAAAACAGAAGGAATTAAATATATATATATATTATATGAAATGATGTTTGTGCAGCACCTAATAGTTACAGAAGCCACCAGAAGAAGAAGAAACAAACACGCAGCTCACTATTTGGAAACAGACCTCTGGATTTCAGCTTGCATGTACTGCCTGCGCTAGCTGATCTAATAGGCAACCATGAATTGCAAAAGCATCTGACTTCCATGGGCGCCCATCCTGGCCTTTTTGGCACAGAAGAATTCTTCAGCTTTAGGAGGATTTATTCTACCTGCCAGGGTGATTTATATACCATATGTCTCCTCTTCAGCTTCCGAGTATGCATGGCCATAGGGAAGTGCTCTGCCTCATCTCTAGTGTGTGGAAATAGGTTTCTTTTAATGATATTAACTCCTGCAGAGCCACTTTATTACCTCTGTGCATTATTTGTTCTTGGCGGTTGTGTCAGCAACAGATAGCTATGCTGTGTGTAACGTGAAAAGGAGAATACTATGAATTCCTGGTTTTGTTTGCTCTTGGCAGGCACTACTACGCTTCCCACCCTTGTGCGCACACCTGCCTTGATGATGCAGCCCTCCCTGGATATCAAACCCTTTATGCCCTTCCCCGTGGACAGCAGCTCTGCTGTTGGATTCTTCCCAAATTTTAACACAGTAAGTAAAGGTGCTTCTGCATTTAGTTTCACTGTAATGCTTTCCAAGCCAGTTCTAACATCCAGTATTGAAACAAACCTAGTTTTAGTAGAACCCTGTTTGTCTGTGCTGTGATGGTTACTGTTCCCTCGTGTGAAAGTCTCAGGCTGTTACCCAACCTTCTTGCTGCAAATGGGCCCCATCTTTTTTTTTTTTTTTTTTAACTTGGTCTGTGGGGGTGTTGTTTGCACACAGAAAAAGCCCCATGGTAGAGCTTTAATGAGCAATGGAATAGTTTTGGGTGTTTACCTGGGCGTATACATTTCCATGAGCAGTAAAAAAAAAAAAAAAAAAAAAAGCTAATGGAAAAACCGGACTGGCAGGTAAGGCCTAGATCCTCCACTGACTTAAACATGTTGAGTGCACTGAAACTAGTATTTTACATGCTGCCACTCAGTTTCGATTGTGGAGTTAATTCAGCATAGAACAAGTCGACAAACAGTAAGTTAATAGCAACAGGAAGAAAACTGCCCCGGTTCATTTCTGCTGAGTCAGTAAATATGCTTTGCTCATCCATGACCATTGCCTGAACTGTAGAGCATCATGGTAGTCACTGTTGTTGTGGAGGGATGGGAAGGGGAGCACTGTCACCGCCAGCAGGCAGCGATCAGCTGAGCCACCACCAAACATTTCCTTTGCAAATTTGCCTTCTGCCTGAAGTTAATACAGCAAGAGGATTTATTCTTCTTCCTGACTTGCAAATAAATCTTGCTGACAGGCCTTGTGGTTTGAGCACGTGGTGCTGTGGGATGGTTATGAGGTAACATATCAGCCAGCTTCTTTCAAATGTCAGCAGCCCAACTTATTTTATAAACTATAGCAAATATTACTAATTCATTACAAAACAGGCATGTAAAAATTGTGTGTTTGTGGGAGATGTGAGGTTATTCATGTGTACAGATCTGGGGGGTACATAAACATACTTGTGTACAAAGAGAGAAAAGATAAAAATCCAGGTATTTTTGAAGTGCAGGAGTCAAAACTCAATACAGTTTAAGACAGCAGTATGTCATTCTCATCTCCTGGGCATGATGCAATTCATATTCATTTTCCTTTGTCTAATGCATTTGAAAATTTTGTTACTGATTTGTCTGTTTTCCAATTGCACTGGTATTATAGCTGAGCTTTTTCACAGAAGTGTACATAAAGTCTTGGAGAACCTTTTCTTTAGGGATGCTCTGGTTGTAGTCAACCATTATTTGCTTGCTGGTGTTTTTATTGAATTTCTGAGCTTCTGTAGCCTCTAGAGGCAGATTAATTTGGATATTTAGACTGTTTTTGCCTATGTACACTAGCTTACATTTATCTAGGTTACATTCTATTTGCCTAATTGCCAGAGTGTTTATCCTTCACACCTGCCACTTCTCTCCAAACTTCTATGAGTTTTATTAAAAGAGAAGCCTGGGGTCATTGGCATATATCTTCTATTCCTCCCTTGGAATTCTTGATAATTATCCAAAATCACACTGTCATGCACCACAGACACCACATTCTTAAACTCTCCTTTTGGAGGAACAGTATTTCAGCACTACACTATTTCTAATTCACAGGCTTTACCATTTATCTTGTACATATTGATTTTCCTTAATAGCCTTTTATAATGGACTTTATAACTCATTGGAAAACTAAATCATTCATGGTTATCTTCTGACAGGCACAGTGAACGCCAGTTGTCATACATTTCCCTTCTTTTTAACTTAGCACAACCTTTGTAAATGTAGATTTCTATGCTTTTATTTTTTTTCCTTTTTATCCAAGTAAATCCAAATGGGGGGAGGGAGGGGAGATGTGTAAATAAATAAATATAATAAAGTCAAAATCCTTTTCCAGAAGATCAAATTTGAGTAAACACAACCAAAAATCAGTTCACCCATGATGTATGCGTCTTCAAAAGTTCCTTAATTTTTCTTCTTGTGCAGTACCAGAGTATTGGAAGAGCTTTTGCCACACACATGCACATACACACCATCATTTGCCTTACAAATTAATCACTCACAAGAGGACTTGTCAAGGGCTGTGGACAGTGACACCTCTGGCATGCAACTCTGAATCTCTTTGCCTTTGGTAGGACTGAGAGGACCGCCAGCACATGCCAGGGCCACTGTTCACTGAAGGTGGAATAAAGAAATGTGGTCTCGAGAGAAAACTTCTCTGCATCAACCTGTTTATTTTTCAGTTGCAGCCAGATACAGAGGTGTTTTTTCTAAACCCTGTCAGGAGGTGATTTCTAACTTAATTTCAATGGCCTGAAAAAGAAAAGTTTCTGCTGAAGAGCTTGATACTGCAACTACCAGGTCATGAAGAATAAGGTAAATTATATTAAATAGAAACATGTTTAAAGGAACACCCCCTACCGTGTTTCCAAAATAACTTCCTTTATTTATGGAAATATATTTAAAATCTGGGGTAAATCCTCCTTTTATATAGTTAACTTTAACAGTTTTCAATTCTGAAAACATCTGTGGTGCTATGGATGAAACATCAGTGTTCCCATTTTCTTTGTGAACATTTTCTGATCACATGCTCCTCTCCACATGGGGTACTTTCAGATAAAATGCTGAGCAGACCCGGATTTTTTAAAAGGAAAGAATACCCTATGTATATCTTATTTTCTTGACAGAATTCTGTGATTTAGTTTAAGATGCCTCCCTTCTGTTTCTCATAAATCAGCAGTAGTTCTAAAAATAATGCGGATGTGTGTATAACACTTAGCAATTCATGCTCCAAATGAATTTTTCTTTGTTCCTTAGGACTTGCTTATTATGTAGGCCAAATTAGTTGGGGATGCTGGTACTGACTCTTTTGGATACATGCCTTTATTCTTCAGCTAGGGAGCTTTTTTTTATTTCAATGCATCAGCCAGAAAGGGATCTTCTGAGTGCAGAATAAAGGACTCCAAGCAGCAAAGTGTTGCAGAACAGGTACTCTGTTCTTTCCTGGGCTTTTTGGAGCACCGGCAAATAGTTTTGTCAGATTAGGACAAGTGTGATCAGGCTGTCACAGCCTGAACGTGGGCTGGTGCATGGAAGGACAGGAGCGCTCTCAGAAGTGCTGCAGCAACAGATCCAATGGGGACAGCATGTTAGTCCTGGCATCAAGTTCTGTAAACTCTTACTCAGTTACTTGTACCCCTCTGCATGAAATGCATAGCTTGAATCAAATTTTTGGCTAGTATGACTTAGAATATTTTTTATTTATAGCAGAGTGGGATCCAGGAGGTTCCCAAATTGGTACCTCTAATTTGGAACGGAAGCTGTGCAAAAAGGTATTGTTTAAATACAGATGGTCTTTAACATGCAAAAAAGACTAATGATTCCTTAACATGTAACATCTTGCACGTTGATTACATGTTAAGATCTGTGAGACTTCAAAGTCAAGTATATAACGTTAGTGAAAATCAAAGGTAAGATTACCACACAGTTTTAATTAGGTCCCCATTGTGCATCTATTATAATGCAATCTTGTATTTTACACTACTGACTTTCACCACAGAGCTTCATCTTCTGTTCCAGTTTTTCTCTGCACATTCTTGATGCATTTTATTATGTCATCCGTTCTGTGGACTGTATGAGGAAAATATGCTTTGTGGTCACATCACAGAAGCTTATATCTATGCATGAGCTAAAATGGATGAAAGCAAAGTTTTATTTTACAAAGCAAACTGAATGATCACTGCCTGTATCTCCCTATAAGAGATGTATAGTCCCTAGGAAAAAAAAAATAGCCCTGAAAACTCCGGCACATTCTACCTTGTCCTGAAATGAGAGCAGCACTGCTTCATTCAAATTTAGTTGAAGTGGTGCGGCCAGGGACCCGTCGGTCTGCACAAAAGCAGTATCAGCAATTTCTGAGATTCTATCATCATAGAAAATAATCAGCAATTCATATGCTTCCTTCCAAGTTTGTTATGGCCTCAGGGGTAATCAAAGATTATAGTATCTCTTGTAGCATTCACATTAGTGAGATATTTTCCATCTAACTAGACCACAATTGGTTTCTAAATGCTGGTTTGTGCCTTCATAGTTTAGAGGACTCATGGGTTAATGTGGCCTGGTTGCTGCCTCAGAGTCTATTTCTCTTCCAGTAGGTTATGCTGAGTCTTTGCATTAGAGTTCAGATCTCCCCTTGCAAAGCAGACCAGAAGTATTTTACATTTGCCAGGGAAGGTGAGCCAGCTGGAATAGGCTACAGGAAGGGAAAGAGGAGCTGACTGGTAACGTAGTCAGATATCTCTGTCTTTTCTCCATCATTAGCCTTGCCTGGACTAAGTATCTCTGGCCTGTACCCAAGAAGACTACCGGCAGGGACTAATTTGCTCTTTCCTCTTCTGCATTTTCAATTATGTCCCTCATTTTTAGTTGCTACCTCTCTAGTTCTCGTTTGCTCTCCCTCAAATTTGAAGGGCCCCCTAATCAAGCAGATCAGAGCGCTGTGCCTTATATCGCCCGCTACTCATCCTGCGTGCCAAGAGCCTCTCCTGCTTTTGGCACTGCACTGCAGTGCAGGAGCTTTCTGTTTCCTTCGCAGGATCTGAATTTCAGCCACTTAGCGCTCTGCTGCCATGCCAAAGTACACACTGGAGCTCAGGCTTGTATACAGGAGGAGCGGATTCCAGATGCAGCCAACCGGATGGTGCCAGGCCATTACCTACTGTCCCCTGTCCCATGCAGCCTGTCCTTGTGCTCTCATTTCCCCTTCTCCCTTCTGTGCAGTGCCAAGGGAACGGAACCTGCTCTGTTCATCTCCCTCAGAAATATTCTGCTCCTGAGAACAGGTGACGTTTCATAAGAGCAATACCTTGATCTCATTACCTAACAACACAGGAAAGAAATTGAAGTAAATAATTTAAAAGCAGTGCTTTGTGGAGTAGCTGGATGCTTGGTTTGGTCTGGATTGGTTATGTTTTGATTTTTTTTTTCTTAAAAAAAAAAAAGGCAAGATTTTTTTAACAGGCCTCTTATGTGCCCTTTTTTATAGTTAGTGCAGGCACACAAAGCTCCTCAGGTTTTCCTCTGGTCCTTTGTGGAGAACTTAGAAGTGCTCCTCCTTTACCTTCAGTTATTCTGTAGTCTGTACAGTGCACGTTTTCCAGATCATAGCCAAAATCATCCAAACTACAATATGAGAAATTGAGGGATACCTTTTATGAATGGCAGAGGGAAAAAAAAAAAAAAAAAAAGAAAGACTAATACATGTTTTCCGAGTTATTTACACAAGAGAAAAGATGTTCAGGAACCCCATAATAAAGCCTGAACTGTGGAAGCACAGGCTGCTGCTGCTGTGTTCCTGGGTTAATTCTTGCTGCTGTGACACAGTTTTCCTCTGGCAGTGTCTGCCCCTTCCCTTTGTGTCCTTAGTCTTTTTACAGCAAGCCAGGGATTTCTCCTTGTCCTTCTATGGCTCTGATGCAAATCATCAGAAACCTCTTTCAACTGTGGTATGAATTTCTGGAAAGATTCTTCTTAGTCTTTGGAGGCCCTGAAAAATGTTTATTCAAAGCATTGTATTTTTCCCACAAGGTACTTGAGCTATTTCTGTTGAAACTTTCAAAAAAGATTGAGCTGGAAGCACACACCTGGTAAGATACACCAAGTCTGTATGTGGAAAGGGGGGTGGGGGGGAGACGCTGGAGGGAGTAGTGCTGCCAAAAGCAGGGAGTTGTCACTCACTCTTTGACAGGTTTTACAGTTTGTGGTATTTCAGTTTAAAGATGTAGGTTCCTTAGCTCCTGTCAGAAATCTCTTCAAAGAGCAACTCTCTGCTAAATAAGAGTCTAAATAAATATTTTTTGACTTGTTTCTAGTCTCTAATGCATGTTATTCTTGGGAAAAAAAGTCTTATCTAAAATAATAGACTGTCTTTAAAGGTGATTCTCCTCAAACATTAATAATTGTTTGAAGATTCCCATTACCTTGCATTTTCTCTAGCAGGATCTGGATGGATAAGCTTGGTTCTTTAACTTCCCAGTTCAGCAGCCAGATAGGAAGCCTTGTCTCTAAGGAGCGAATGCATTGCCACACACCAGCAAGAAGCAGATGTCCCCCAGCACGCTGGCCTTCTCCTACCGCTTTACTGGCGTTCAGTGTTGATGGTGTGGTTTTTGAAAAATGGTTCCTGAATTGTTCCACTGTTTCTGTTATTGTCCATACAAGTAATTAGGTCACCAGCCTAATTCCTTAAAGAACTACAGTTTCTGCATACAAATTCTAGCATTTCCTGAGTCCTTCAGAAGATCAATTCCTTGGCTGCCTGTTTCATCTGTCTTTACAGAAAGCTGGGAATTAGTCTCCCTGACACTTCCAGAGTACGTATTCCTTCTCCTTGTCAGCACACGGTGTAGCCAAAAAGCCTTTATCTTCATTGAATTGCTTTCTTAAGTTAGTAGTGTCTTCATGACACAAGGAAGATGTTTAAAGGAAGAAGATTATTAGCCATAAATATTTCAGACATTAGACCACAGAAAGATGGACTGTGAGGCAAATGTCTCCTCTCACAGCAGGCAGTTGCAAAATTGCAGTCTAAGACAAACGGGGAGCGTGTGTTTCACCACTGTGCTTATAGAGATTTCAGTAGTTTCTAATTGCAAGTTCTCTTGTCCTAAGAAAGAATCCAGAGCACCTTTAGAAAAGTCTCGATTCTTGATGTGTCAGCTGAATGCAGAAGCACCTGCTCGTGTGGCATGCTGGCTGTACCTGCTCAGCATTCCTGCCCTCACTTACAGCTTGCTTGCATCCCACCATGAAAAAGTAAGAATTACAGAAGTGATTAATTAATAAATGACAAGAATTAGCCAAGAATTAATGGCTGTTGTACTCTCTCTTTCTGAATGTGGGTATAGCTGCCGGTCTTTTAATTTAAATGCACTCAGTTTTACAGCAATTTAAGAATAGTGTATGGCAATTTAGAGTCATAGTGTGAAAGCTGTCTTTTGTTGGCATTCCTGAAAGCTGATGGTACGCAGGTCTGAGGCCCTGACCAAGCCATTTCAACTACCTGAGGAGGGCTCATTTCAAGAGCTGTGGCTTTCAGCGTGGTCTTCTCCATACACAATCTGTCTGATCCCATAGTGGATACGTACAAACTTCATATGCTACCCCAACTTAATGCTATGGAAAGAGAATGAGATGTATTAGAAAAGACCAGTTTTTCCTTTTGCCTACTCTGTATCTCATTTACTTAGATTTACAAACAAATACAAACAATCAGATTTTGATTCTGCGTTAATTTTCAGGGCAGGTTTGATTAGAAATGGATTTCTCTTTTAGAGACTCTTATGCAAATACAGCGTTGTTCTTTTATTTTAATCAAAAGCATTTTAAAAATTGTTTGTGTAGTGCGTGGTACTGATAAGATTAAGAAAACAGACAGGGTGAGGTCTAAAGGCATTCTCAAAGATGAAAGCAAGAATTAGGAATCTTGCTCACCCCACACATTATGTAAGTTTTTCTGACCACTACCTCCTAGGCTTGAATCTTTTGTCAGGATTCTACTGAAAGGTAATTTTCATATTAGTTTACCTATTTGTATTATTTTATTGTCAGATGGTAATAGACAGTGTAAAAAGAAGAGCTGTGCTCTCAGGGTATGCTATTGGTTTGATTTCCAGCATGTCTCATACAGTAGTATGTTTTTATTTTTTTCTGCATCTGAAAGGAAGATGTTGCTGGTAGTGTTTTTCATTTAGGTTAACACAGCCAAGTGTTCTGAATAACAGCAGCCTTAATAATAAATACCAGTTATATAGCGTTTTCCATCAGAGGATTTTGAAGAGTTGTAAACATGTTATTTAGACCTTTCAGCTTTTTTTTTTTTTCTCCACATTTTTGAGAGGAATAATACAAGTACAGTTAAACTTTGGAGCCACTAGAATCACAAATGGAAGGGAAATTGTAATATCACTTAAGTATTGCTTTAGCCAGTGGGGTTGTACTTTGTTCTTTTTCTCAATTTTGGTCTGTCATAGTCCTCAAAACTCATCTTACAGATGCAAAGGCTTGTATGGTGGTAAAGGAGTAATCTGAATGCATTGAAAATGAAGCTGCTGATTTCTTTTAGCTGGTTCAGTTTAGTATAAAGCAAAGCATTAAACCTCAGGTATTTACTTTTTTCCTTGTTTCCCATTTGCATATGGGGGGGAATTCTCTTTTGTCCCTGCTTTTGTCCCAAAACATGCTGAGCAGCTTTCTGTTTATTTACTTCAACTACAAGAATCTCCACTCCTGTCCAGAGCAGGAAATTTAACCATTTTTTTTTTTACCATAAGTTTAACCTATTTTAAACGGAGGCATCCTCTGTTTAAATGATGCCAGCAGCATAATTTGGTGTTCACATTTGCAAACTCAGTCCTTTTATGTACCTGTATCCTCACTTGTGGATAAGCCTTATAAGAAACCGAGACCAAATTCAGAAGTTTTTAGTGTGGTGCCTTACCAATTCTTTGTTTTGTTGGGTTGTCTTTCTATAGACATCAAATATTTTAATAATAATTTTTTATTTTTATTTTTTAATTACAACAATTTCTAAAACAGCAGTGGAATTTAATTTTTAGAACAGTTTTTTTAAGGCTCTCCTAATGATTGTTTTCTAAACCAGAATTTATTTTTAATGTACAATAAATATATCCATGGGTGAAAGGAAGAAAGGGCAGAGGGAATAAGAGGGAATAGTCCTAGCACTGAAAAAAAATGATAATAAAAAGAGAATGAAAATATGTTTTTTTCAATTCTCTTTTGATCTCTATGCTTAATCATATCATATTATATAGGGAGAAGGGAAGGGAGAGATTAAAATAATTACATGACTTATTTATTTATTTAATATTTGATTTTCTTGATTTAAGCCAAAGAAATGCAAAGACAGGGTTAACAGAAGAGCAAAAGATCAGGAAATCCCTGGCTTTAATTCAGTTGGACAACGTAGAACATTTTTACTTTTGTTTATGTTATTCTAAGCAACTATTTTGCACTGGTTTAGGAGAGAGAAAATTTTGCTGAGAAGGCCAGGATTCATACTTGGCCTCCTGAGCTCAGTCAGACAAGTTCTTGTGAATTAGACTTTCTAAATGAAACCCCAACTGAAAGCAGCCTCTGCTCCGACTCCCAGAGTTGGTGGTGTTTCAGCCTGCTCCGCCACCCTGACTAGGTCAAAATACAGCAAAATTGTTTGTGCTAGCCTACAAGATGAATAAATGGGCCTGTCAGTAAAGATGTAGGGCTATGCTTCCCAAGTTGATGCTGAGGAAAGAAGATGAATGCATTTCTTGTTAAAAGAAGTAAGATTTAATTAAGTAGGTAAAGAGAGAGTGTATTTGAGCATACTGTTGTCACTTCTAGTGCCTATACTTCAATGGCATATTGAAAATCTGAAGAGGAGTCAGAGGAAAAACTATCGAATGAATCAAGGCTTTTATAATGAGAGGCTTAAGGAATTCAGCTTATTTGATTTATCCAAGAGAAGGTTAAGAGCTGATCTGATTGCAGTGTATACAAGTGCCTACACATTCAGACATTAGGGTGCCCTTTAATCTAATTGAGTGAGGCACAACTAGATTGAGTGGTTTGTAACAGACACAGCACGGTGTGGATGTTAGCTGTGGGAATAGTTGATCATTAGCATTGCTTCCCCAGTGATGTTGTAAATTTATCTTAGTTGGAAACTTTTCAATCAAGGTCATGTTCCCCCCTTCCCGCCCAAAAAAAAAAAAAATTAGGTTCTGGTTGACCACACATCATCAGACTTTGTAATAGGAAGGACTGAAGCTCTCCAGTGTGTGAGAAACTGTCATGCATTTCTCAGGAAATCAGATGTAATGGTTTCTTCTAACCTAAAACAAATCTGTAAATTGCTGTAGGTGTTGCTTTCAGTATTTTGTGTGATTGCGGATACAGGCACAGAGAGAGAATCACCCCTTTTCATTTTCCTGTGCAGGCTGGACTTCAAAAGGGGAACAAGCAAGACGGTAGTACACTAAGGGACTCTGCATTATGCCGTAGGAGTGGACGTAAAGCAGGGAGGGGAGCCTAACTGCCGCTGGCAGGAGACAGAAAATCAATGTCTCAAGCCAAGGGTTCCAGCCCTGCAGCTATGTTGGCAGAAATAATGTAGAATTTTCAAAAATGAAATTAGCTCAACAGTAACCTCTACAAGGAAAATGATGAAGCTGTATTTATTAATATTTCATCTCTTTTAACACATAAAAGGTTGTTCCCAGCTCTGAATGCGCTTTTGGTCGTCTTGTACTAAAAAGGATGTTGAAACGTAAACTCCAAAGCCTTCTCTTTCCTTTTTATTTATTTTTTAATTTTTAAGTACTCACTGTTATTTCAACAACTCTTTCTGGGTATCTGTAGTGTCTGACATGTTAGCAACTGAATTACAACAAGATTTTTGTTTTGCTTTAAAATGTCTTCAGGCTGATTTCCCTCACTAGTAGTAGTATGCGGAGGTCACGGCTATCACAGCCACTGTTTTCCTTGGGGAAGCTGGAGCTTGCTGCCAAATTGATCGAGAGGGGAAGAGGCAAACACAGTGATGAGTTGTATTCAGGGACATTTGTGTTCAGAGTACAATGCTGTTCCTGTATTTTGGGAACCATGTGGGAGGGAAGGGAGATATTAGTCCCTGCAGCCTGCCTTGTCTCAGTGAATGCAAGAAGTGCAGGCTTATGTATTTCTGAGCTTGGGAAAAGGCACCTACTCAGAATTTTAAAAAGAACAAAACAGAGAGATGCTGCTCCAAAGACACTCATGGTAAAGTTATGGACTCAATGCAGCCTGCATATGGTTGGGTTTGACTTCAGTAAGATCCAAATTTCATGCTATATGTATATGTATATATATATGCATGATGTGCAAGTACAAAGAGAGGTAGTTAAACAACAAAGTATGATAAGAGCAATCCTCAGACCACAGGATTATGGCAAAAAACTATAATGTCACAAGTTCGTTATTCTTTCTATTCTAATTTAAATATTTGCTCAAATCTTTGACACAGCTGCAGACAATCTGGAAAGAGCTCTCCCCTGGCTCACCTACTAGCCATTTACATCTGTCTGATTTTTTGAACCCCAGAACATTGCGATGAGCATTGAGATAGAAATGTGGGGAGGTTGGGGTTGGAGACCTGCATGTTATTGCATTTTCTGTCTTGGACAACACTCTGAAGCAGTGTCAGAACCCTGAGAGTTATTCATGTGAATAAAGGTTTTATTGAAACAACATGATCTAGAGGGTGGTCGCACACTGGAACAGGCTCCCCAGTGAAGTAGTCACTGCACCAAGTCTGTTTGAATTTAAGAAGAGTTTGGACTGTGCCCTTAGTCACATGGTCTAAACTTTTGGGCAGACCTGTGCGGTGCCAGGAGTTGGACTTGATGGTCCTTATGGGTCCCTTCCAACTCGGGATATTCTATGATTCTATGTTCACCGTATAGAAGTACATCTCTGGGGATGTGCTCTGTGCTAGCTGAGCAGGGCTGATACATGGGCACTGTTGACAGAGTTCCCTCAAGAAAAGTAAGAGGTGTGCCTTAGCAGGTGTTCCTGGTAATGCAAAATAACGAAGGAAATGTGAAACAGTGTAGTGTCCACTTGAACAGTATATTACTCTTCGCATTAGCCCAATGAGAAATATGTTCTCTCTTGTGACAAAAGCATCACAAACATGGAGAGAACAGATTATTGACAGTCTGGGATTGCTAATCATGTCAAATGTTGCATCGCAGTGCTGAATTTTCTGATTTTGTGCTGGACATTTTAACTATGTGCTCTGTTGAGTATGGCTATTCACTTCCATAACTGCTTTGGTCATCGTTATATGTACCGTTGTGGTAGAAGGCTGTGTGTATATGGCAGAATTAATGCTAAACTTCAGCATATCACCACTCTCCATGATAGCAGCATGCTCAGCTTTCCTGACAGTTTGAGCTCAAGTACAGAATAAGCCCATGTCAGCACAGCTTCATGATCAAGAAGGATGTTGGGAAGATCTGATCTGCAGGATGTTTGTTGCTGTTTGCCTAGGTACTTGCTTATAATATTTTTTTAAAGGCACACTCATAAGGAGGGTAGCCCAGCAGTTTAGAAAAATCCCAGAATTTAGTTTAGATGCTGCCCTGCATTGGTAATTTATATATGTCACTGTTTGCTCCCCTTGATTGCCAGAGGGAAGCACTGGATTGTATTATCAGTTTGTTCCACATACGGTTAAAAATTTTATTTTGTCAGAGTAAAACAGCACAGTATGCCTTAGGGCCACTGTCAGTGTTTGTACAGAAGTTTCTTAAGTGATACTTCATTAAATTTCTCATAGCCACCTATCAATATTCTGTTTACAAATGTTTTTCTAACAGACAACTTTAGATTTGACCTGAGAGTTGTCATGATAGAAGGTAACTGAGTGGAGGGCATAAATTCCCAGTCACAGTTTTAAACTTTGATTTGGAGATCCTTGAGTTCCACTGCCATGAAACGGAGGCTTTATTGCTGCTGTTATGAGAAGATAGCTTTTGGGTGTAGATTTTCATTGGAGTGGTGGCAATAGTATGTATGACACTTGCTTACCATGTATTAATAGCTAAATAGATCAGGAACAGACTGAAAGCTTAGAGAGTAGGTCATTAGGTAGAAATGGCAAATGTAGATCAATGGACCATCACAAGTGTAGATGTCTAACCAGCAATTTAGCCTTGCTACTTTATCAGCAGCTTGCGTTGTTATTAACTAGATACTAGGCAAGCACCAAAAGCTTCAGCTCAGATAACATCTAGGTTTATCCAAGCTTTTAAATTGGAGATTGCACCTGAGCAAAAAATAATGAAAGTATTCTGGGTTTGCAATATCACAAAAAGCAGCTCTTGCAATGTACTGTCAACTTATTCAATCAAAAGGCTCAGAAATGATACCTAGCCTTTCTGTTTGCAGTAGCTTACCTCTTATCAGGATCAGTACAGTTATTTCTGAGGCTTACAAGATGTTGTTTGTGCTGTCTGCTATGTGTAGAGACATGTTAAAATAACAAGAACTTCAGTTTAATGGAAGAAGTTCTCCTGATGCCCTTGCTCAATTTTTTCCCCTCTTTCTTGTGCCTATTTTGATGTCTCTTAGTATAGTCTGGATTGCTTCCCAAAGGGCACAAAAGAAGAATCTGTGGTACCATGAAAAAAAAAAAAATAGGGCACGGAGAGTTTCTGTTAGCAAGTGTTATAACAGAACTCAAGGATAAAATGAATTACCGATGATAGTGTGTAACAGCTCGTATATGCTTTTGTACCCGAGGGCTGAATCGTGTGAAATGTAATGCAAGTTCTTAAAATCCATTCTGTGGAAAATGTAAGCTATTAGATGACATATTTTTGCCAAGCAAATTAATAGGAACCTTAGTAAGAATAGTATGAGAGGACACTTCATACTGTAAACTATCTGGAAATTGTAATCATAAATTACAAATCCCCTTTTTAAAGGGGAAACCTTCTTTACAAGCATGTTCAAAAGGGGTCAACAAACATGTGAGTAAGGATGTTTTGACTGAGACATTTTGAATTACCAAAGGATTTTTCACAAAGCTCCTTAGCAAAGATTTTGAAGAAAACTGAGTAACCTGGCATAAGAGGATTACTGCAAGCCAAAAAGGTACTTAAGCGTTGAGTTGAGGAAGTTTTCTAATGGGGAAATTGCTTTTCAAGGTAGTAAGAACAAAGATTAAAAAAAAAAAAAAAAGTGAAAGATTGTAATGAGACTGAGAATGTACACAAGAAATGTCTGGTGAAATTCCATCTAGATAAATATACAGTGATGTACATGGAAGGAAAAGTTCACAAAACTTCACATGCAAAATAATGTGCTATGAGTTGGCTATTCTCACTTGGGAGTGGGAACTTGGGTTTTTGATATGGAATTCTGTGAAAAACATCTGCTCAGAGATCAGCTCTGATCCACCCTGAGTAATGTATGAAGCATTTTGAAAAGTTAGATAGAATTTGTACCAATTTGTTAGAATTGAGAAGGGCAGCAAGGATGCCCCAAGGAATGGGACAACGTCTATGTGCAGAATGATCAAGCAACACAGATACAATTTTGTATGTGGTACAGGCCTTAGAAAAATGAGTTGTATGGAGCCAGGCTTAAGGAAGAAAAATTGTTTCTTGACACAGCAGGTTGTAGGGAATGGAGCTCAGTGCAAAGTGTGGAGTTTTCTAATGTTTAGGGAGTGTCTGGGAAAGCATATTGAAGAGAAAGTCACTGGGATTTATCAAATACACATAAAACATACTTGGTTCTGCAAAATTTCTGATAGGAAAAAGTACGTGGACAAATGCAAATGATATATTTGAGGGAAACGCCATGTATGTTTGTGCTGCTCTTGTTCTTCTCTTAATGACTGCATACGGCTGTTTGCAGGGGGCAAAATGAGGTGGAGGTGCAGTAGAGGTTAGCTACTATGTTCTTCTATGCTTTTCGATTGTCTGTTGCTGCATTAGCATTTTGGAAGTGCTTCAAAAGTCATTGTCACCAACCTCAGTGGTTGTAGATGTCTCTTACATTTACATATTCTGAAACTGGAAAAAAAGAAGTACTAGTAGGAGATTACTGCTGAAACCAGTACAGATTCCTTGCTCATTGTAATAGTAATCCTTGCACATTGTAATAGTTCAGATGGTTTTAGGCAGACTCATTGCAAAACAATAGTATATCCAACTTTGTTGGAAAGATGTTTTTTAATTTAACTTTTTATTAAATGAACTGAACTAAGAGAGCAAGACTAAAAGGTTGTTAAACTTGTTTATGGATACTAGAGCCAATTATTTATTCACTTATTCTTTAGCATAAACAGCATAGTGCAAGTTTTTATTTGAATTTGTGGTAGCTATTTAGTTACTATTTTTTTATAGAACTGCTTTTTAAATACCGGTGCTCCCAACTGCTCAGTGTGCTGCATCATTTCCTAATACATACCTCAATAAATAATTTGCTCCCTCTTCCCCACTGCCTCCCTCCCTGCAACGAAGAGGATAATTTTGTTTAGTAATCTGAGATCAGTTTACCCTGCAGCATTAATCTTCCAACAGAGAGATACTATTTTTTTTTTCCAGCATGCTGTAATCCACCCTAGTTTCTGATATATTTAAAACCTGTTAATTGTTAATAGGTTGTGCTTCTTGAATTCTAATTGCGACTACATGTGGGGCTCTGGTTTGGGGAAGGATCAGTGGCTGCTCCCAGGGGAGCCCTAGTGGTACTTTCTGGAGGCAGCACGAGCTGTGTTATTTGTGAGAGTTTGTTTTTGGGCTGCTGCATCTGTCTGAAACTGGGACTCTGTGCATAGTCTGCCTTGTATGTTTTTGAACTGATGACTGCTAATGTTAGCACTGTGGATTGCTATCTGGAACACACAGAGGAATCGTTGAGCATTGCTTCTTTTTCTTTTCTTTTCTTTTTTTCCTTTTTTTTTTTTTTTTAAATGGGACTGCAGACACTAGTAGGTATTTTTGCTATTACTTCTCACTGAACTCAGACACTTCAAATGGTTGAGGTACTTTTCAGCATTACTTTTTTGTTCTAGATTACCTGCAATTAGTAGTTAAGTTGAGAAGTAAAACATGTGCCATTTTTTTAAAAAAATGCTGTTCCCTAATGATACAGCAATCTTTTAATATATTATAAATGTGATAATGTGTATCAAATAACATATCTATTATAAAATGAATGATGAAAAATTTTTAATCTGCATGTATAATTGTGCTATATTATGCGGGGGAATGCAGTAAATGAAAAAAGTCAGAAACAGGGTTTTTGTTTTATTTTAAACTGTTAAACTTTGAACTGTTACTGTAGTCCATAAGGAAACACGAAATAAGGATGTTTATTTCAGTTTTTATTTTAGACTTTATCGCATTCATTGTAGCAACACTGTGGTGTCATTTAATAATTCACTATTTCATTCTAAATGATGTTTTTACTTTTGTAGCTGTTTGTCTTAACATAGTACCACTGTGGCAATGAAGTCCAGAATTTAATGGCAAAAGCTGATTAAAAATTGTATTATCTCCAAAAAATTAGATAGCAATAACATCTACAAAACCACGCATTTGGTTTAAGAGGAATCTAGCAAGAAACCACTGTAGCCTTAGCCCCAAAAAAATAAAATTGTTTAGTAGGAGTTGAATGTTAGGTAATGGATTATTAGAGAATCTATTTTTAGGCAGATATGATGCAAAAGGTTTTTCTTACATTTTTGTTTGTAGATGTGCATATATGCAGAAAAAATCCTTGTTAATGCAGGTTTCTCTGGAAGCATGGTTTTGTTCCAAGGAAAAATTGCAATCTTTATTCTCAGGTTTAGAAACTCTGGAAGCAGCTAACTTGAAATTATAATTCTTTAATTAATAAATCATTAACTTCAACTTCCTTTTTTCCTTTTATAAGTCAGTTTGCTGTCAGATATGTGATGTGTATCATCCAAGATTAAACAGCCAGGTTTCATTTCTTAAAATAGTACTGTAAAGGAAAAATCATCACTGTGACTGCAAAACAAGCTTCAGAAAAATGTATCTTTCAAGCAAATTGAACTATTTTCTCTTGTGCTGATTTAAAGACAAGGTTGGGAAATAAGCATTTATCTTTTCTTGTAGATGGCCATTTTCCTCCTCTCCTTTTCAGACTCTATTTCGTATCTTAATTTAAAAATGTAAGACCACACATGCACAAGTGCTCATAGGATGATGGAGGTTGGAAGGGACATCAGAGGTCACCTGGTCCAACTTCCTGCTCAGAGCAGTGTCAGCTGTGAGATCACTCCAGATATACTATTTTATACAAATTGAAAAAATGATTGAATCTTTGAATCAAAAAATTCATTTTAATCTTTATACTGCATCATGAACAAGACATTATGCTTAATTGAGACCTTAATGCAGTAGCAGTTATTACCCTTCTTTAACTTCCAGTGCTGTTCCCCCATGCCGTTATAGTTAACAGAGCTCTCTGCAGTCTTGAGGATATTCTCAACTAGTGTTCAGCAGTGGTCCTGGTATTTAGCAGAGATGTAATCATTTCCAAATTGTGAAAATGATCAAATTTAGGATTATATTCAGTGCTTTACTTATCTCCAGTTTTTCAGGGTGTCAAAATGTTTTTTGAACTGTGCTAACTTTGGTTACTTTTTCCTGGTGCAGTCTTACCAAAGACTCTGTCACTCACCAGTTCTGCATAGAAATGTTTGGAGATTGTGATCATTTTCTAAGCAAATGATGTTTCTAATGGAGCCTGCAAAGGACTTTCTCTGACAAAGAAATCTCCAGGAGATAATATATTCCAAATAACTGATGATATCTATCACTGAACAGAAAAACAAATAGAGACAAATGACACGGATTTGTTAGAGGGCAAAATTGTTTTTTCATAACGTCTGTTGAATCACTGGGTAACATGGGGAGGCTTTTGGGGCCTCTTTGCAATTCAGATGTGACTATCAGGCCCTGAGAATGTGGAGGATGTGTAGGATTTGGGGAGAGGTTATTTGGTAGCCTGGGGGTGGCAGCAGTGATGGAGCTGCCTGTTGTTGTTTTTATAAGCTCTGGCAGGCTACAAAATCCCCAACCTGTGTTAAATCTAATTATTATGAGGACTGAAATATTATCTCCCCTTGTTTATCTCAAAAAAGTAAAGAATAGGCTTCCAGTAGAAAGTTACTTTTTTTTTTTCTTTACTGTATATTGCCCTGAGAAGTTATAAATGGATTGTTGTTTGTTCTCCAGATGGATCCTGTGCAAAAAGCAGTCATAAACCATACCTTTGGAGTGTCCGTTCCCCCAAAGAAGAAACAAGTCATTTCCTGTAATGTCTGCCAGCTTCGCTTTAACTCTGATGTGAGTATTGGCTGTTTTCATCCCTTCCACCCCACCCCTTGCCTTTTCTATTTGGTCACAATTTGTATAATTAATCCAAGCCTCTTTTTTTTTTTTTTTTCCAAAGTAAGTCATTATAGTTCTGCATACATGCTGCTCAACCTGATGGGGTGATACCTTGCCCACTCAGAGTGGAAGTCTGTAGTGGTACATTGTTCTTCATTTTTCTTGAAAGTGTCTGGAAAGTAGTGGTCTTCACACATAACCTTAACTAATTGATTGAGAGTGATACTGCCAAGGCAAACAGACCAGCTGAGTGACTGGTGCCGACTGCTACCACGCACCTTTGTTCTTGGATTTGAGGACTAGGCTGTACTTTTTTCTCAAGTTCCAAACAGTAAATCTTTAGGCATGATTTTCAGTCAAACATACACTGAAACAGCACCTCTGTATTTCCAGATATAAAGACTGCATGATATACATCATCACATCCATTGACAATACCCTATTTGATAATCCAGTAACCTTCAAGAAGGAGCAGACAAACTATGTGTTATCTTAATGTCATACCCACTTTTCTTTTAAAAGAAATACCTTCTTCCTATTGTTCCTACATCCTTTCTGATAATGTCTCCAGGTTTCATAGAATCATAGAATAGTTTGGGTTGGAAAGGACCTTAAAGATCAACAGGTTCCAAACCCCCAAACCTCCCACTAAACCAGGTTGTTCAAAGTCCCATCCAACCTGGCTTTGAACTCTTTCAGGTTTTGGGCACCTTTTCCAGTAACGTTTTTGTTTGTTTGTTTACCTCTAGCTGTCTTTTAAGTATGATAAGGTTCAAGGAAACTGTTTCCTGAAGTGTAATTCAAAAGAAAGAAAGGGCACTCCAAAAGTGTATATTGACTGATATGCTTAAAATATATATCCAGTTAGTTTTTCCCAAGCAGCTTGAAAACTAAAGAAATCCAAGAATGTTAAAAGTTTTTTTTTTTAAAGTGTAATGAAACTACGACTTTTGACAGTTTAAAAGTATATATTTGTTCCTAGAAACTTTGTTAATGTTATTAAGCTATTAAAACCAAAAAGTTCTCAGATATTTTGTTGCTCTCAAGTGTAAGAACTATTACTTAAGTGATGCATGAATATTAAATATTTTGCTATCGTAATTTCAGTCTAAAATAGTTTGAAGACAGCTCCTCAAGGCTACTGAGTGGTTGGTGCTACTGGAGTTTCACAATAAAGCATTGGTACTTTTTGCTCTGCTTTTCTTGCTCTTGCCTCTACTATTCTATTTTGAAGTGACTTGTAATGTGATTTCCCCAGTTTGACTTTCTTGTCTAGGCTGGCAAGGATTTTGAAGCATTGCAGTCTTACCTTCAAATTGATTTCTGAATCAAAAATCTGTCATCGTTTCACAAGCTTATTAAACTTTCTTTGAAGTGGTAATATCTACTTAACAGATTTCAAAAGTCTTTTTATTTATTTATTTATTTATTTAGTTCACTTGTCATTTCTCTTTAAGGTTAAAGTTTAAGTTTAAAAAATCTTTTTGCTCTGATTGTTGGTCCAAATACTTACTTTAACTGATTAAAACAAGGAACCAATAAAGTTCTGCTTCTGAGTTGAGCCTTCTTTTGTCACAGAGAAGGTGGCTCAGCCTGTTTCTTCTCTTCCCTCTCTTTCTGAGGTCAGGATCCCTCCTGCTGGTGGGTCATGTCCCTAGAGGAGTTGTTCATTTCGTCTACAGTGATGTTTGGATGGACAATAGTATATCAAGGCAGGTAGCTTGAATCACAGCTCAGTGGCACAAAACAAAAAAGAGATGAAATAGTGTATCGTTTTGTACATCTGCCAACTGAGCAATTTTTCCTATCTAGACTTGCTCACAAGGTAGAACAAAAAGTGCATATTGTATTCTGCTTCAAATGGTGACATCACAAGAGCATGTCAGATTATAGCCTTGTTCCCTCTTCTGGGGTGGCTGTATTCATACTCTGTCATACTCCTTTCTTTCTAAACATGCTCAAAATGCCCAGTTCTAGCTACTAGAAGATAAAATCCTTTTGCAATGGATGGTTTTAAGAATGGATGAGGCATCACGACCATGCTGCTGGTAGTGATAAAAAGCAGTTCCTTATTTTCTACAGCAGTTTGTTTTACCGGGGCATTCATAAGCAACCTGGAAATTCGATTTTAGAATGTGCTGAGACTCTAATAGTGTTATTAGTACTAGAAAATACTTAAAGTTTCAAAAATATTTCATAACCAGAGCATACAGCAATATTTGGAGAACGAGTTTTCATAGAATAGCACTTCTACTGTAAAAGCTGTCTAGCCTTTCATGACATTATTCAGTTTCTCCTGGGAAGCTTACATAAGATTTTAAACCTTTTCTCCAGGTTCAGTCTTCTAACCTTGAGAGTTATTCATCTATGTGTGTGTTGCCTTTTTTTTTTCCTTGTGTGAGATTTTATTTTATTTAAATATTATTCCTCCCTCACAGCCTGTGATAATCTGTATTGTCATAATTTCAGAGATAATGCCCTTTCCAATCAGCTCTGGAGACTCTTTTGTAATCTCTTGATGGATTTTTTTTTTACATGCATGTAATGTAAAATACAAGTATTTTCTTGTGGCTGTTACGCCTTGAAATGATGATGCATAGTTCCTTCTTAGCTTGTAACCTCCTTCATAAAAATAAAAACCTGGGCCCTTTGCTTGTATTTTTGTTTTTGGTACTTTTATAATGTGAAATTTTATTTGGGGTGTGGAACAGTCTTTACAGTCTATAATGTGTCTGGGGACAGGGGAGAAGGCAGTCAGATATTTGTGACCATATTATCTGTTGAATCTTTCAGAGGATCTGTTCCACCGTGCAACATTATAAGAATGTTTTGAAACCCTTTCTGGTGGCATCAAATTATGATAACTTGCATCAAACTCTTGAGCGTAGCACACTGCAGAATGAAATTTGCAGTTCATCCACTTCATAGTTACAATTCCTTCCTCTAGCTCTACAAGGCTGGCGTGCTCCTTGTAGTTGATGGGCATTTTGTTCCTTTGAACTTCCTTTGACCTAAATTATGCAAGCAAATGAAATAAAAATGACAAAAAATAGCTATTAAGTAGTTTTCTTACTTCTTTTTTCCTCCTAAATGAATTTCAGCTGCATGGTGTTTGAAGCTTCTGACCTGATTCCAGTAGTGCTCTATCTACTGCATGAGTAGTGGATATTTGTCTGTGAGAAGAAAATTGGTTTCCTTGCCTGTAATGTTTTTTTCACATTGTGGGTACTCACTGGTCTGGATCAATAGACCAAAATATTTCTGACTTAGTCAATTTTTTGTTTTTCAGCCTCCCATTAAATTAACACAGTAAATTGCAAAGGTTTCAGATTTCTTTTCATCTGTTAGTGTGTTTGTTAGTTTAGCTTTGTTAAGAAAGAGTGTCCTGACATCAGAAACAGAAGCAGGGATTTGCAGCTATCTGCAGGAGGATAAAGTCTAATATCAGGGATGGAACACATTTTAAAATAAGTTGTCTTCACTCCAGGAGTAAACATACCTAATGTTGAAGCGATGTTTTCTTTATTTTGAGAAGCAAAATTTTCTGGGAGTTTTCAGTTTGCTAGGGAGTTTCTAACGGAATTCTTTAGGATCTTCCAATCTTCTGTAATTTTAAAACATTTTTTAAAAGCAAAGCCAAAGGAAAAGATCTGCATGCAAACTTAGTGTAGTTTTAGTCTGACCAGTTTATCCTCCTTCAAAACAGAAATGAATTTTGACTCATACTCTTCCAACTATACTCTTTCTATGCAATGGAGTTTAATCTGTCAATACATGTGGGAAATAAATATATCTCTTCAAGATATTCTCTTCCGTATCTTGTCTCTGCTTCATAAATCTCAAAAGGTAATTTAGGGAACAACCATATGGAGTTTGGAGGGGGGAGTGAGGGGTGAGGTTATTCTTTCCCCTGTTCTTTTCTGAAACAGGATATTAATTTGGTTAGCAAAGAAAATATTTATGATCTTTAAACCTCTTCAGAAGATAATATTTTGACTTTGGAATAGCAGATTTCAGAGGTCAAAAGTGACCTCTGTCAGTGGTACTTCTGTCCCTCATCTTGTTTCTTCTTCATAGTCATATTGGATTTCTTTTTGTTGTTAATCATGCATTGTTTTTCAAACATGCATTGTTTTTCATGCAAAACAATCATGCATTATTTTTCTTTTTGTTTCAAAGAAGCAAAGCCTAAATAGCAAGACTAGGAGAATAGGTTGCAAGGAAAAATAGGAAAAAGGTTGCAAGGTGGTCAGCATTATTTTTTTAATTAAGCTCTGTTACAAATCATTTGTATAACAGGGCCTTGATAATAAGAACATTACATCAAGAACCTGACTCCAGTTTCTACTACTTATGCCCATCATAATTTATTAATTATGCAGGAACAATATATGCAATTTTTATTTGGCATATGGTAAATTGTTGAAAGGGTACTTATGAAATGATTGAGGTGAGTCCAAACTGTTAACTGTTTACCTACAGAGTTGAAAACCAAAGAGTTTAGTTCCAATGATTTATAAATAGAATAATTGATAGGTTTTAGACTTACAGAGGAAACAAAAGGGTATGTTACACTGTAAGACTGGTTTAGTAAAAGCAGAACAAGGATAAATCCTTGGTTGCTCACTACTTATGCTATTTTGCTTGTGTAAGCTTGTGAAGAAAACGTGAATGAACACCTAATAGTATGAAGAGACTTGGTAGGCATGGTTTGTGTAGAAAATATGAAAAACAAATGTAGTTCATCTTTTCTAGAAAGATGCTATAGCTTGAATATATAATTAATTTAAGGAAGATTCTGTATGTTACCAATGACTGTCAGTGTGACTCTATGTCCCCTTTGTCCTTTTTTCCATCATCCCTGCTATGTACCATTACTAGAAGGCAGAGGCTATAGGTTTTACTTGTACAGCACTTATGCAAATGCACTAATACTAATCATGAACATTTCCCAAATGAACCTTTAGAAATTAATGCTGTTAACTTTGCCAGTGGGCAGACGATTGAGTTAAGGAACACCACGTCTTTCTCAATTAAAGAGAATCAAATTTACATACCTGTTTTTCTGTTGGTATACATTCAGGCACTCAGTATTATTCCTTCAGAGAACATAACAAGTTGTTTGCAAATGCAGTTTTTGTAGAGAGATGCCCAGGTATTTGTCACACAGTATAAAAGTAGTACTTAAAGTTCTTTTGTTAAAACCAGACAGTTAAAACTGTATTGCAGCACAAGACACTCGCATGGCACAGTGGGCCTAACAGTGTGTCTGGTAGTTAAGCTTTACTCTAATATATTTCAAAGAAAATTTGCAAAAGTAAAATACAAGAACACATCAAATTTTCTGAATGCATTATGAATTCTTCTTCATGAATTATTTAATAATTCATGTAGAGAAACATTTCCAGATACGTTTTGAGCTACTTTAACTGGGGACTGGCTAATATATTTGGGTTTGATATGATTTTCATAAAAGTGAAAATAAGGAAACTAAAATAGAATGGAATGGTATTTGACAAAATCAAATATTTTGCTTGAATAGTTTTTATTTTATTTTATTTTATAAAAACAGAGCTGATGTGGAAAGAGAGACCTGTAATTTGAGGGGAAATGTAAATTAATTTCACACAGATGAGGGGACAGCAGAGTGTCACACTTTAAGTGTAGAGAGCTTTTTTTGTTAGAAACTTTAAAATCTGTTCTAAAATTTTCAGCTTGTTAACTGTGCTTTTTTTTTTTTTTTCCCTTTTTCAGTGGAGGTGGGGATCAGAATTTAGTTATGAGAGTAGCATTTAAAGAAGTAGCAGAAAGTTAATTGACCTAAAGAGTATGATTCCAGGGAAGAAAAAGAAAAAAAGAAGTAAAGGAAGTTAGTAGGGTTGTCAACCATGAAGGGAAGTGAACTGAGAAAAAAAGTGAGGACAAAATAGAGCAGGGAGCTTTTTCCTAAACAAACTTTTACGATGGTCAGTACTGGAAGTCAAATGGCATTGGATTAAGTTAGAAATATCAATTTAAAAGGGATATCAATGTGAGGATTGGTAGTTGATGAGACTGATTAATCAGAGTAGTCAGAATTGAGATATAGATTTCTGCCTGCATGAACTTTATTCTGTTATGCAGATGAACGTGCCTTTTTTAGAAAACTGTTTAAAATAAAATAACATTTATTAATTGTTGCAGTTGGATTCACTTCAGTATATTATAATAGACATAGGTGTTTCCATCTTTGCATTAAAACCTTTGTTAACACCATTTTTATTGTTTAATTTCTATACGATGATGAAACAGTATGCGTTCCCACTCAGCAAAATACAGTATTTGAGTAAAGTTCAAGTTCTGGTTTTGTGTTAATAATCCAGCTCAGAAAAATTGTGAAATATTTCATTTACATTTACTACCACCAGACACCATCCAGCAGAAGAGAAAGAGTCCTCTTCATGGAACAGATTGTGGTGGTGAGTCAGATCTTACTCTCATGTAAAGGCCACCAGAGCAAGGGATGAAACTATTCCACCAAGAGCAAGCAAAATGTATCTTAACCTTTGAAAAAAATTTGTTTTGTTTTGTTTGTTTGTTTTCTTTTCTTTTCTTTCCCTTTTAAGAATTCTGTGATTCTTTCCAAACCTGTGGTATATCTATATAGACTATAGATAAGCTTTGCTAAATAAGTTTTCATATTAACCTCATAGGTCTGGTTTGTTGATATTAATTATTTATATTGCAGACATTCTGGCAGAAAAAAAAAAGCAGTTTGAATAAGGTTTGCTGTATCTTTATGGTACCTATAAAAGGTCCAGAGGCAACAGGGCAAGGGAAAGATGGCTGTTTACTGTCCTCCATAGATTTCTTCTCTGCCTACTCTTGGCTCATTCTTCCTCTTCCCTTTGGCCACCAGACAAGTCTGCAGCATCTCCCGCAGCTGCTGTGTGGCAGTAAGTCCCTTCAGCAGCTGTGGAGCTTTGGCCAGACTGTACCTGAGTTTTCTGTTATGCTCTGTTCTAGTGTCTGGCACTGCAAATTGCAGCAGTAAGAGAAAAGTAAGTCATGCTTGCAAGGATACCTGTTAGGCTTTGGCAAAATTGTTTTTCTCTGTGTATAGAAATCAAGAAGCTTCCCCCTGCTCTCTTCTCCCTTGTTATTTGTATTAATAGTCCACAGAGTCTTATGAGCTTGGGCACTAGCTAATACTGTCAGTGCTAATCCAGTCCCTTTCCTCACCATCTGTACTCAAAATTCATAAATATGTTACAGTAGCAGTCCACATGGTTTGTTTGTTTGCTGTTTTTGTTGTTGTTGTTTTCCTTTTGAAAAAGTTTTGTCATCTGTTGATCACATCTAAAAGAAGTATGTGCTTCCCTCAATGCACACTTTCCCTTTCTTGTAGAAAGGTTCCTGGCTGTGATGCAGCCAGTTAGGTTAACACCTCGTTGATAAGATATCATTTCATCAACATAAACATGTGTTTGTATAACATGTTGTGCTCTCTGATTGATGGCTCTAAATCAGTGTTGCTTTTTGTTATTGCCTGCAAAGACTCAGAAACCAAGGAAAAAACACCTTGTGGGCGGATCAGAAAAAGCAGATGTAACAGTTGGGCATTAAGAGATGCTGACAGTCACCTTATTGAATGCTTTTATAGCTAATAAAAATGATGTGATGACAGTGATCTTCTTAAAAAAAAAAAAAGTTTTTGAAATTTAGGCTACTGTTACCAAATGTTAACTTTGCAAATTTGAATGGATTAGTTGTACTGTCAAAAAGATAACACATAAAATAATCAATAGCATCAAATAAAAATCTGCAGAATTGTCATCATCTTTTGTCAAATGTTTTACATTTTTCCTATAAATAAACTATTTATATTGATTCTTTGGGTTTGAAGAGTAGTGAAGCAAAAAGGAGGTAATTAAAAGCATAAATCTCAGGAACTCGTGAAGGTAATTTTCTGTTTTGAAGACAGAAATGACAAAATGATGAAAGTTGTTAGCTTCAACATGACAGAAATATTGCATGATTACAGAGTGCAGGTTTATAATGTGCTGAAAGTTCTGTTCAAAAACAGCTATTTAACAGAGCTTTAAACTAAGTTTGACTAGTTGCTTTCTTATGACATGGCAGATTTTCACAGCTTTTGCATTTTCTCCATGTCTGTTTCAGTAGTAACCTACCTTACTATTTGGAGCAATTAGGTTTTGGAGATATAATTTTAAAAATAACACAGCTTTGGTGTAACAAAAGCATGAATACTTCAGTGTTACAGATTTCTTCAATTACATCTATTTTTAATATCAGATGAGAAATTTTTTCAACACCATTTCAGGTGCATCAGGTTGTCATTGAAGAGATCTGGTAGGTTAATATTTCTTCTCTATGTAGTAATAAATTCACTTAATTAGTCATTCACACAGCAAATAGATTCTCAAACTCAGTCAGTTGTGAACTGTCAAAATGAATAGCGCTGATTTCAAATATACTGTCAGTCACTGCTCCAGACAGGTGTAATTTTCTGTCATCTTTTGTACTGCATTTTGTACTTTTGTACTTAGCAGAATTTTAAAGGGTTCTTGAAGGTAATATGGCTCTCAATGAATCTATATGATCTGTGTGTTTCCTGGTTATCTTTATCTTTCTCTATATACATCTCTCTATATATACATATATTTAAGTTTATGCAAAGTAAAGCTACTGGAGATATTATTTGCTAATGACAGTCACACTTTCTTAGAAAGCATGTTTAGGTGTAGAAGATGAAGATTTGCATTGTTGATGTTCTATTAGATGCAATCTAGTATATAAGGCAATACATCATAGCAAATGTATGTAGTCTCGAAGATGAATGTCGTGATGCTTAGATTTTAAACTTAATAATTGATAGCTGAAAGCAGCAATTCACAAGTAACTTCAGATTCTGAGTAAAATGTGACATTTGGATGATTTGTATGTCTCAAGGGAATATATTTTTGAGAGGAAGAGCTTGTCCTTACAACCAAGTCATTAACCTTTACAGCTAGTGTTTTAGCCTTGTAAACTTGGTAAAAAAAAAAAAAAAAAAAAAAGTTTTAACGATTTGTTCGTTTTTGCATACTATTTAAAGGGTTTGAATGGAGATAATCAATATTGCTTAAAGAGTGGACAGGCAAATATTTTAAGGTACAGAAATTTGAAAAAAACACAGGCGAAAACTGCGTATTTTTGTCCTTGTTGAGTATATTCTAAGCTATTTGCAAAGGAACTCAAAACACATCTTTTTCACTGAGCAATGATATTCTAAAAACAGGCATTTGTTTAGTGTCTTATAATAGGCATTCTGTTGATCAAATATTAATGCAAGACAGATGCATGAACATTTTTGTGGAATTTGGCCTGTGTCAGTACAAAGACATATTTTGCATTCTGTTATTTAATTCCACATTTATTGTAGCTTGAAAATCCTCTTGTTCATTAAACTTCCTAGCCAGTACCCGATGGCTTCCTATAATTTCTAATAATGAGGAGGATTCAATTTTAAAATGTAGAAATGTTTATATATAAAGCTAGTAGACCACATACAGCTTTAGAAACAAGTGAAAATTAGATTTTCATTTTAGATTGAGAGTTCTTTCATATGAAATATTTTATTTTATTTTTTCAAAAAACAAAAACCAAACAGACAAAATCAAAAACTAAACAAACAAAAAACCCTGCCCTTCTTGACCTAGCAAGCATTTCATTTAAAATAATAATAGTAATGCAAGTTCAATGGTGACATTTAGTTTTGATAATATAAGGAACAAATGTAATGATCTTTTTAAATGAAAAAATAAATATTCCAATAATATTGAATTGTGGCACAATGACATCAACATAATTGTTCTACTTCATTGATTCATCTATACAGTAAATGCAGCCCTATATATAGTAATAAATTATTATGCAATTAAAAAGCATCATAATACATGACTGCAGTGAGATCCATTAAGGTTATTTTATTTTGACTTTTCCTAATTTTAGAGCTCTTGTTTTCAGAAACTAAATAACACTTCTGTTGTTTTCAACATTTTTTATTTCACAAATATAGTTTTGATTATACAGAATTTGCATGAGTTAGTTATTAGTTTAGTGTTAATGTTGATCAAAAATGTACATTCATTATCTATTTAAAATATTCTATTCCAAAGAATGTAATAGTAACTTATAATTTTGCTCTTTTTTTTATCATTAAAATTTTTAAGTTACCTTTCTTTTATACAGCATGTGTCTTTTAAAACTTGCGTGTGCAGAACTTCTGGATTGTCAAATCAAATGAAAATAAAAGTTCAGCTTCTTGTCTTAACTGAAAATAAATAAATAAATGTCATGGCTTTTTCCAAAGATATGTTTAATATTTCAGTCGCATGTTACAGAAGGTTGTAGCCTGTAATATATTGCTGTATTGTGCCAGAAACAAGTTTTAAATGGGACGTTGAGCAATTAAGTTTGCCTATAATGTGGTAGCTGTGCAAATATGTTATAAAACTAGGATTAGTAATGCCCAGGACATTAATAATTAGAATAATTGATACCAGAAATAATCAGAACTTGCTTTCCAACTTCGGATTCCCATGTCTCTCCTTTTCTTGTGTTTACTGTGACTCCAGAAAACTCCGAAGAGCAATAAATTCTGTAATTCAGTAACAGGAAACACCATTTCATGTTGATTCTGCATTTTAGTTACCAAAAAGCAATCAAAATCCAATGATTCATCTCACAGTGGATAATAAGCAAGCTCTGAACTTCAGGTGCCTCTGGAGGGGTTAGAAAATATTGCTTCAGTACCTCAAGGGATGCTCTTCTAACTGCACATTTGAAAAAAGTATCTGTGTGTTACCGTGCACAGCGCCATGGAAATGCACATGCACATGTGTTTAAAAAGCCTAAGACCCAAAGGTTTAACAAAATCCAGCCACTGGAATTTGAGAATACACAACTTCAGTGTAGAAATAAATAGCGTGTACTTAACTGATGAGGTGAACTATTGAAACAATTTAGCTGAGGTAGTTATTTCATCCCTAGCAACTTTAAAACAGAGATTGACTCCCTGCCCCACCCTGGAGGATGATGGGCTTGTTCAAAAAGTTCTGGGAAAGAAAGGCTGGTGTTTTCAGAAGCTAGATTTAGATGGCCACTGCAGTACCTTCGGTCCTTATAATATACAGCTATGAAACTGATGATGTAAATATGATAATTATGAAATTTAAATCAAAAGTGAAACCATTCACCACATTCCATGAGGTTTCACTTGTGTTTGAGGAAATCTTAATTTTAATTCTGCTTGGGCTTGTTTGTTTTCAACAGGTCTCATGTACACTATATGAGGATTGAATGAAGGGAATCAAAGACTGTAGTAGGTTCTGACTGATATTGCTGTCACTGTTATTGCAAATATCAGCAGAAAGGCTTATTATCAAGGATTTGACTTACTAAGCCTTTCTCTTGAGTGCACCTATGTCTCCTATGTTGTAGCTTTGGTCTCAGGGAGTATATAATCCTACCAACAGCACACACATGCACGGAGCATAGAGTTTGGGTATTTAAAGGGACATCATCAACTTGAGAGCACTCGAGTGGAAAATCTTGTACTTACTGTTTTTTTTCTAAAGTTGCAAGTATCAGAATGAAAAGGGTATACATACACCTCAATTTTTAGCTTCAATTTCTGTACATATGTACAAGCATGTGCATATGTGCAAAACATGAATAGTTGATGTAATTTTTTTGGTGTTTGACACTCCTTCTAGTGCATCATGTGGCAACAGCAAACTGAAGAGAAATGAACAAAGCTCAGCAAGGGTGGAAAGAGACAGGGTGATGGTACTTTGCTCCTGTTCATGCTTAAGGCACATTGATGGAACAGTATACAAACAATTTGTACTCCTCTACCTCATTAGGAGCCGAGGAGCTCCAACCCAGAAGTTGAGAAGTGTCCCTTTAAGTAGTGCACGTAGTAGTAGTGGTATAGCCATGTAGTTTTTCTTTATAATATATAAATTGTGCTTGTACATATGTTAATAGTTCAAAGATTTCTAAATTGTCACATAGTTTAATAGCAACTGATGAGTAGAACCTTTACTGTTTTTTAATGAAGATTAGAAATCTCAATTTCAAAGGAATTCAAAGTAAAACTTATATAGGAGCTTTTCTTACTGAATGCTTGCTTACTGAAACCTACTGAAAAAAAAAATGCAGCCACAACATGTCACTGTCCTTTTGAGTTAGAAAGCACTGTGTTTCACAGGGTATATAATCACAAAGGTTCAGTATGTAAGAACTTAACTCCTATGTTTTAACTGCAATTCTCCATCACTTTTAATGGTGCATATAATTTTTGTGAAGACTCCACAAAATTGTCTGTTCTATGGTCTATTCCAGCTGTTTAGCTGTTTCTGCTGTTCGTTCACTCCTTTGTGTAAAATATATATATATATATAACATGCTGTCCCAAGATGACTGTATTGTAATGCCTATTTCTGCTGACCTTACGACAATTTCCTCATTATGACAGCACTCTTTATAATCTCTAAGAAGTTTGGATTCCATAGTTGCTTTTTATAAAGCATGTAATTTGTTTCATTTAACACAATGAACTAAATAACATAGTGAGAATGTGTTTTTGCATGAACATAGTAAAAGTTTCCTTGCACTGATGTTGTTATATGCCAGGTGCCAAGGTGTGGTCATCTTTTTACATGTAGCATGCTTTCTCTGACCATTTTACATTGAAATGAACTACAATATTAACTTTTATAGTTAATATGTAACCTTCAATAGAGGCACATAGTAGTATGTCTCAAATCATTGAATAAACCTTGTTTGGAAATAGTAAAAATACAAACTTATTGCTAAATAGTAATATGTAAAATGTTATAGCAATATGTAAAATGTTATGAAAATAAATTAGGCTTTGTATGAAACTGTGTTCTTTATCCATTTTTAGTGAATTAATTTCTTAGCAAATGAGAAAAGTGTTGAAAAGTCATTTGCAGAAATTTCCAAACTTTTGGGTTTGGCTTAAGCATGTAGTTCCTTAGTTTGCACCTAATGAAGTGGCCTGACTTGTCAAGGTAGATGGTAATATACAGTCAGGAAGAATAATAGGGGATTAAAATCACTGAAAAAACAAGCATTTATGTATATGTCTAGCTTTAGCTGTGCAGCTTCAAAAACACTGACCTAGTTTCTATAGATAGTTTGATGACAAAGGAGAAGTAAACATTGCATCTTAGTACATATTTCTGCTGTTCTGTTTGGGCAGCCTGGAAGAATACATTATATATATACAACACTTCAGTAGAGAGAAAATAATAAATATCAGCTTACCTACTTCCTGTCCTTCGGGTTCCAATTTTCTTAGTCTTTGGAAAAAAAAATATGCAAGGCAATTTATAAAACAATCAAGACTGATAAATATTTCATTTCTTGTGTTTCACTTGGGTCTATTGAAGTTTATAAGTATGGTGTTTCTTCTTTTTATCCCTTTCTGCTTGATCTAATAGTGAAGTCATATTGTTATTAATGACTGTTTCAATTGCTGTTAGTGTAATGATGGAAATACTTTGACTTTTGTACTAGATCAAACAGAAGTTAAAAAATGGATTATTTAATCATGTTACAGCATGGTACATCTACATCTACACACTAAAAGCAATAAAGACTAGGGAACAGTACATGAAAATTGAGTAGCATCTTTCTCAATTGGTGTTGTTTACATTTGTATAGCTCTTTAAATCTTTAAGCAGCATGGAAGCAAAGAATGACATTAGAAGTGGCAGAGCTTTATTTAATCCTGAGGCCTCTTTTTCCTAGTTAGTGAAAACACAAACTGTTCATTAAAATCCTGTCATCTGAATATATGAGAAATTACATCTAGGAAAACTACTGGTATAAAGCTACTAAAATTTTTCAAGTGGAATAACATGGTGCCTACTATTGAAAGTGTCACTTTTCTGCCTTGTCGTCCATTGTGTTATACAGAAGTACAGAAAAAAGTGAGCCTGATTTGTTCTCCTTTGTAGAGCCAGGCCGAGGCCCACTACAAAGGAAGTAAACATGCCAAGAAGGTCAAAGCACTAGAGGCAACGAAAAATAAACCAAAAGTTGGGTCTTCCAAGGACAGCGCAAAGGCTAACACAAGCTGCTCTACGCCAGTCACAGCCAACATCTCTGACAAATCAGGTCAATGAAAACTTTTTGTTCTATACATTCTTTATTTTCTACTTTTTGGTGTTTGTATGAGAGAATCTGATTGCATGATACTGATCCATGACTTGTCTTTTCTAAACTATTTGCTATGTTTTCTTTTACAGAATTGTTTTTGATGCTGTCAAAGGTTTTTTTTCCCCACATCTGTGATATGTGGTGTCTCTGAACACTAAAGTCTGGTGTTTCTTATTAAACTGTTAAGACCCTCTTATCAAATTTATTCCTATAAGCTATGTTGTTCATGTGACAATAGCAATAGATGTACATTTCTAGCTGAGGTACAAGAAATCTCTCCAAGAATTTTTTCCTTTCTGAATAGAATAATACTGCTCCAATGAGAAACACACCCATGGAAATGTAGTGAAGCCTTATGGCACAGATATTTCCTGATTTCCACAGCTCATTAGTTCTTTAACATCACTTTTTTTTTTTTTCCCCCATGTCAGTAATTTGAGGAAGATCACTAACACTAATTGCAGTAGAGTTGAGTCACTTTCTGCTCTGTCAGTGTTGTGTTACTGAGTGAAACAGGAGAATTTCCTGAACTTGCTGACAGTCTGAAATACTGTACTTGTCATCCAGGAGAAAGCACCTACTGTGGGTTACCCAAATGTTGGTCTGATATCTGGTTGTGATAAACTTGCTGCTTCCTTGGCATCCATTTATCTTCACAAGAGCTGAGCTTGACTCGGATGCCATAGGATGATTGGCACAGACAGTTCTCTGACCAAAAAATAAAAAATAAAAAAGAGAGAGAGAGAGAAAGAAAGAAGAGAACAAAACTATTTCCACACCCATGGGTATTTGTTGTCCTGTTCTCCCCACAGCAGCAAAACTGCATTTGGTTCCTTAACAATGAGCTAAATTTTGCATTGATTCACCTAGAAAATCACACGTTGATTTGAGTGAGATAGCAATGATATGTGTTCAGGGGAACAAGCCAAGTTACTATAAAACAGTTGCAAGGTACCGTCTGCTCTAAATAAAATGTGCACTATTGAATAGGAAGAGATTTAAAACATTTGATAAATATTTTACACTCTGAAACACCAAAAATAGCTTTAGTTAAAACAGCTTACCATTCCAGATGTACACTAAAACCTCAGACAACTGTTTAATAAGAAGATTTTAGTTAAAACTTCAGAGGAATTAACTGTTGTGTAGGAATGCCTGCTGTGTAGTTGTGTTATGCACTGCTTGCCCTGCTTGTGCCAAAGGCTGATGGCCAAGTAACACAAGTTGCAGTATCTTTACCAACTCTATTGTTTTCCTTTTCAACTGTTTTCTCTAAGTCTAGGGCTGTCTCATGTGTTTCTTAGGCCAGTCTGTAAGATCTATCCCTGACTTAATTTTCTTCTTCTCTGTGCAATATATCTAAAATCATTTACTCCTCTATTTTCAGTTTTTGAGAGAGGATAAAATAATCTAAGCAACAAGAGAAACCTGCTCCTGATATTGTTATATTGCCCCTGTTTTGACAGTATGTTGTTACATGTTATTAATTACTCAACACAAATTAGACAGATTACCATCTGTGTCTGTTGGACTATACCACTGCAAGTGTTTCTACATTCAAAATAAATTTCTGTGGTGATTTAGTTATATGTTTTCTTCCAGCCTGGGGAACAGCAGAGTTGCCTGGGAAGGGCGGGCTGCTCAAAGCCTATTGCTGCTCTTTATAAGGCTGCAGGTGGGATGTTTAGGAGGACAAAACGCTGAACCTGGAGTGACAAACTCTCCACATCCAAATGGAGTGCTGCTAGCAGAGATGGGGAATGGCTTGGAGACAGGAATTTTTAGTGAGCTATGGACAAGAAACCAAACCATAATTTTGTTTAGCTGCACATGAACAATAGCCTCTGTAAGGGAAAGTGTTCTTGAACATGTTTAGCTCTTTAACATAATGCTTATTTCAGCAAGAAGAATCACTATGTTGCTGCTGGGAATCAATGCCATGGTGGTTGTATTTTGTTCTTGTTGGTGGTGTTTTTTGTTTTGTGTGTGTGTTTTTCCGTTCATTTATTTCTGAATGTTCTAACACAGCTTTCATTCTTTGAGAAATGGATTATTACTGAATATTCACTGTATAGGTATATTTCAGTTTTTCTTAAAAACAAAAATAATATCTAATACTAAGAGTTTAATTTCTGTTTGTGGCCATGGTATTTTCATCCTGATTTCCTAAGGAAGTGAAACTTAGTCATATCATCTATTCTTATCTTTGTCATGCTCTGCAGAGTCTTCACAACTTTGACTCTATTGCCTCATGTAAAAAAGTTCATGAGATGAAGGGGTGTTAAAGAAACTCGCAGAAGTATGGTGAAAACTGGCAACTGGGTAGGATAGAAGACTTAACATATACTCCATCCTGAGAGAAGCTGCAGTGAGCTCTGTTTTGCTTGTCTTACTGGCTGGCCTGGCACTACATTTGCCTTCAGCTGGGGGATTTCAGTTTGAGTCGTTTGGGTGTGGCATAGGCCTGAAAAAAGTGCATTATAAGTACAGGAAGAAGATGGGAGCTAAATGGAATCAAGGAAGGGAATTAAATCCCACCACTTGTGAAACTGTTTTAACTGTTGTATTTTGAAGCATTGCTAAGTTCCTCAGAAATGTTCATCAAGAAATGTCGTTCCTGGTGTCCGTTCACTGAGTATGGAAGAGGAGAATAAGAAGCTAAGAAGTGAAGAGACTTAAGTTCCAGTGTTCCTTTATTACCTGTTGCACTTCTGCTGGTATTAACGCAGAATGGGTAGGGAGTATCACAGTACAGTGATAAACTGAATTTACTATTACATTACATAGGTCTGCTAATAAAAGGACACAGCTTTTTTGATGTGCTATCATTTTGAGTGACTTGTTGGCATCTGACCCAAAGCTCTCCAGACAGAGCAGATACTATATATTGAAATAAAATGTCAAGTTTGCTACAGAGCCACCTGTTCTGTGGGGCAGACATAAATATTTTAGATGTCTTGCTGTTTTTCAGGAGCAGTAGTAACCAGAAAAATAATTTCAGTGTTAGCTCATCTGGTGTGATGAATCTATCAAACACAAGACCCCAGTTCATCCAGTCTTTATTTTTCACATCTTATGATGCAGTGGTCTCTCTACAGCTGTTCCTTTCAACTTGAGAAGTGTGGCTGCTGTTAGAGCTACAACAATTAAATTAATGTTTAAGGTATTTTGAGGAGTTTTCAGGAAAATGTGAGCTCCTGCAGAGAGATGGGCAGGGGAAACTCTGGAACTTGGTCTGAGTATGACGATTCCTAATGTGTGTGAAAGAGATCTTTACTGCTGTTATTAATACAATATGATTCAGAAATAACTTCTGTAAATTGATCATCAGCAAATGTAGTGATAAAGCCATAGTACTGTAATGCAGAATCTGCTGCAGCCTCAGGTAAGTGGATATATTGATGGGTTGGATTGCACAAGTTTTGCATTCAGGTGTGTTCAGACTGTTATGTGATCTGATTTTCTAAGCACAAAACTCTTCACCATTTAGAAAATACTTGTTTACTACTACTTTGATGTACCACTGTTTTATCCTGTTCACTGTTTCAGCAGAGAAAAAGAAAAAGGCATGGGTGCAGTGTGGTTGTTCCCATACCTCTTATTAGGCTATGCCTACTTGTCCTGATGGGTACTTTCAAACAGGAGATGTCCATAGGGTATCCTTTCCGAACTTGTCTCCCAGTTTCTCTGAACACCCCAGGCAAGTATAGTAACAGCTATGGAACAGCTTCATATGCTAGAAGATGAGTGCTGTGATACTGCAAGCTTTTTCGTGGCTGCTTTGAGAGATAGTTACAGGATGGCAGCATTAACAAGCCTGTGAACTGCTCTTTCATGTGGGGCAAAGATTACCTTCCCTCCCTGTGGGACCCAGGATTTTAAGGATGGCTTCAAGCAGAAATATATGTGTATGAGGGAGAAACTTTTTATAAAGTCTGCACTGTTCAGTAGTTTGTCAAGTCCTTTAGGCTGAAAAATGTTGTGTTAATGTAATGTACACACGTGTGGACATAGGTATTTCCAGTGAAATGCATCCCTTTAGAAAAGGGCGGGGGTAGCAACAAGTACATAGCACAGTTTAGAATATGCAGAGTGCATTTTAAATATAGGTCTGAGAATGCAACAGAAGATGGGTGTCTGTGATTCCAGTCTAGCATATTCTAGATGCTTACAGTGATGAGTCCCTCAGGAATGGTTATGATAATAAATGGACTAAAATGTCACTATTTACTCATCAAATGAAGAGGAATTCTTTGATTACACTTCTAAATCAAAATAAATTGTTCAAAATGAAGCAGACGATGCAGGATCACTTTCTTTGAATTCTGTTTTGATATGAAAATCAAGAATGAAATGCAAGTGTTATAACCTACTAAAAAGTCAAAAACAGGTTTCAGAATTTAAAAATAAAGCCTTTTTTGTCTTTGAGCCATTCTGTATATGATCTCTTTCCTTTTCAGTGAGAGCTGTTTGTGAAATTATATCTATATGTGTGTGTGTGTATATATATGTATATATATATATATGTGGGCATTTCAAGTTCAGATCTTGTTCATATAAGATCAGCAGGCTCTGCTACCTGGGACTTGTTACAAATGGACCCTTTGGATGTTTTATGAAAAGTCCTTTTTGTTCAGCTGGTACATTTGCAACATCAGGCACCTAGTCAGGCTAAATTCTAGATCCTGTTTCAAATTCTGGCCCCTCTTACTACAATTTTGTTCTGTAATTGCATCTCAGAGTAGCTAAATGAGCAGTTCAGTGTCGTGCTGATGATATTCCAGCATATGAGCAGTCCTGTGCTGGTCTGTTGTGTATGGCGAGGACAGCAAGAAAGGGATGTGACTGGAAACCTCGTTTGCCAGTTTCTTGATCCAGCTGGGTCTTTTAGGAGTTACTCCAGTTATTATAGCATGCTAAAGCATGGTACAGTGTCTGCTGCCCAAGTGGGCTAGCTCAGATTTTCAAAACAACCTAGACAAATTGATAGACGTAAGTACTACTTTGTCATGTAGACATACGGTAACAAGTTAGCCTGTTAGATAGGACCAGTAGCTACAAGCTTTATTAGACAAAAAAAAAAAAATAAAAATAAATTTGACCTCGAGGTCTTGCCAGTGATTTTAGTTCATTGAGGGCTTTCTGTGGGCACTTTGAAAATAAACCTGTATATTTTATTCCTTTTATTCCTTAGTAGAGTGCAACATGTTGAATCACATTTACTCAGGCACATTACGATGCATTGGATTTCTTCAGCGTCCCAACTACCAGTGCTATTTATTCATCAACTATGAATGAGATGTAATGTCCCATGGGATGGCTTAGTTCATATTTCACAAGCCTACCATCAGGACACTCCCTTCGTCATGTTGCTTGAGTTGCCAAACTAAACTTTTCCATATGCATCTCTGTACTTGGAGTATCCTAAAAATGATACCCAATTCTGAAAAAAACCCTTAATATTTATTTTTAATTCATGACTTTATTTTAAAGGAATAAACTTTTTCTTTGTTTGTTTTAAATCACAATAATCTTATAAAAAGAGCAAGGAGATAATACAGCTTCCACAGCTATCTGTAGTATATCTGTTCTGGGGGATTCTAGGCTATTGTTATAGAGATGTCATTATAAGAACTTCAACTCTTGGGATGTTTCTAGGGTATTTATTATTTAATCCTTTGTAATGTTCCCAAGTCATCCAGACCTCAAAGTCTATACTGCTTATATTGTGATGAAGTTGAATTTGGTGGAAAAGAGGCTATAGAAGGAGAGGAACGTGACAATGATTTGTTTGGCTTGCTGTACATCAACATTAACAAGTCATATTTAGAGGTTTTTTCTTATGCCTCTCTGAGATGATTGTCATTATGTCCAGTCTCCATCAAAAGCTACTGAAAAACCTCATCAGTTTTTCACATTTATGCTTACATAAAGAATTCTACTGAAATTATATGCTACAAAATAATAATGCATCTGTGTTTGTGTATTCAGATAGTGCCTGCTAAGCACGGGCGTATTTATGTTAAAGAAGTTAGTTTATGGTCAGCTCTAAGAGATAAATTCAGTCAGATTCACCCACCAAGGAGAGTCATTCCAGGGGTATTTTTCTGTGAAGCTCTCTGAGGATGGTAGGTTTTGTCCTCTTTTCATTAAACATTTCACAAACCTCAGAAAAATGCTCTATATTGCTCTATACTGCCACCTGTTGAAACTCCATCCCCAAAATAGATATAAAGGCACAACATAGAATCTGCTGCTTGACCACCGTGCTTTTGTGGTGGATAATCTAAAACGGAATTCAGGAATTCTCATAAATTCATCACATGTATGCTGTTGTTTCATGTGCAAGTACCATGCATGCATTTACATGAACATTTTATTATCAGTATTGATATGTTAAATATACTGTTAGTAGCACATGTAATGTTGATACTGGATTTAGTAGAGAATAGTCTCTGGGCATGTTCTGGTGGGTTATTTCAGCACCTACTTCAGGACGTTGCTATTTGGTTTATGCACTTAGGATGAAAGTTTAATCAAAAGGATTATTAGAAAATCAAAGTCTATTAACAAGAAACCATTTTATTAGGTTTGAATTTTTGAAACACTTTCTTCCCTGTCACTCTTACTGGTCATACTTTTTCAAAATGGGATTTTCAAGTCTCATCTTTCCATGTGTGTCTTCTTACAAGCTAAATGGGAAAGCAGTCGTTCTGCATGGTTTGGTGTTGATGACTTCCAGGAGCTCCAAGGAGTTCTTCAGGTGTTTCTTCAGTCTGCTATTAACTAGCACAGATCAAATTCTGCACCTCTACTGCAAACTGATTATAGGTGAAATTAACTGAAAAACTAAGTTCTGTGACTGACACAATTACATTGTTGAGCTGCTCCAATTTCTGTTCAAATTGAAAAGGTCAATCTTTTCTTTCTCCAGTCATTATATAAATCAGAAATACATGCAAGCAGAAGATTGTTTTGAAGAAATGGTAAGCTTTTTCTCCTGTAGTTATTTAAAAGCAGAAGCTTTGCATTAAAAGTATACTGTAAGATTAAATACTACTCTGTGTGCTTTGCTGTGTGCCAGAACGTTCATGTGCCCTAAATCACTAAGGCAGTATACTACTATAAATTATTCCAGTTACAAAAAACGGAATATTTTTGCATATTTTTTCATTAACATCTTTAAAATTATGCAATTTTTTCTTACTTTGTGTAGAGGTAAAGATAGGCATTGGGCTAAGCAAGAGTGACTACAGATAAAACTGGTCATTGGAGCAGAGCCCAGGGATGTTCTCAGCTACTTTTTTGTTTGTTTGTTTTTAGCTATATGTATACAGTCATTTAAAGAATCCACTTATGTACATTGAATCCCTTGGCAACTCATTTCTTGTTATATCGGGCATCTGTTTTTCTTGTTTGTTCTGCTAATGATGTGCCTATTGAATATCCAAATTTTTTTTGGATGATAATTGAATGATAAGATAAATATGGAATGTCACAATATACTAGCAAATGATTAAATATATATTTCCATAGAGGATGCTAGAGGTGGCACAATGACCCTAACCTAGTAGAAATAGTATGTATGACATCATTCTTTATTCATAATTGGTTATGTAACATATTACAAGAGTTCTCAAGTCTTCAGGTATGGAAGTGGAGAAGGAGGGAAAACGAGAGTAAAAGAAGCAGCTAGCAAAAAGCGAGTGTAAGATTGAGATACCAATGTCAGTCATCTGCTTTGCAATTTTCTAGTAGGAAGAAAGATGATCCAGAAGAATCTTAAAAAGCGAAGGTTTTGGAATGAGATTTTGTAAAAATTCCAAAAGAGAGAAATGATATATCCTTCTTTGTCACCTCAAGATAGTTATTCTGATGGCGAATGACAGTATTATTTGCCTAAGAAAAAAAATCATTTGGGATCTAAGAATGAGGTTTGTTTCTAGATGACTAAGAAATTCAAATCAGTGGAAGTTCTCTTACTCTCAGTAGGACTTAAATTAGACATCTAATAGTTCCCCAAAGCTTACTGAAGAAAGATATTGCTGAAGAAGTTAGACTGTTCATCTGATGCCAGACATTTAGCTTTCCCACATAATCAGAGAATAAATAACAGAATGCTGACGATTACTCATGCAGTTAGTAGTTGAATGGAGTTTTGTCTGTCTAGTTGTGCCAAAGTTGGAGGTTGTGTCAAGTCTCTAAAATTTGAGAATTAAAGGTCTTTCTTTTCTCTCAGGCTTTGAGTGACTTTAGTCTCCAAATGTAAAACAATGGGTAAGACCCAATACTGTTTCTTCAGGATGCTTTGGTTTAGCCTCTAAATGAAGTAAATGTTCTATTTTTGAACCTTTTTATCCTGGAAAACATGAATTTACAAGGGAGGAAAATAGTTTTACTGGTGGCCTTTTTTTTTTTTCCTGTATTTTTTCACCAACTATTTAAGTAAAGGAAAAGACCTCTAAGACTACAAGCCAGTCTAGTCTAGTAGCAACTTCCATACATCAATAATGTGTCCAGATTTTTTTTGGTAAATGTGGTTTTTACTCATCTTTATATTTGTCATACTTATCTTTTTATGCAACATAAAAGTAGGCAGCATTTAGAATACAATGCTCAAAAAAAATGCTTGTTGCTAGGGCGTGACAGACAACTGAGACCATGAAGTTGATGAGTTGGTTTTGATACAAAATTGTTCAGAAATCCAGAATTGAAAACAAAAGCAAAAATATCCCTGGCTGGCACATCAGACAGTTAAATAGGTCTTTTGAAAACTTCTTTTATTATCCTTCCAACCTTAATTCTACAGCTGCTGCATTATTGAATTGGTGTGAGAAACATGCTACATTTCATATAGCATAAAAATGTATATATGGTCAATAGGTTGTGTTTTATTTCCTTATCTCTTTTTTTTTTTTTTTTTTCTTTTCAAGGAGAGTAAATCAACTTGCATGTCTGCTAGGCAAGTTATATGCAATTTTTTGGTCAAATCTTGAGGACATGACTACATACTTGCAGTCTTCAGGCAAACCTGCCACTGAAATCAGTGAGAATGCACAATTATAGATGTCATTTAGCTGAAATGAAGATGAGTGTTTCATAGTTGGCTTCAATGGCAGATCTGCCCAGGCAAGTAGTGAGTCAGTAGTTCAGACACAGGCCCATGAGAACATACCTGCATGCAGAATGTCCGTTCTTCTTGATTAATTTATTTAGACACCCATAAATTTTGTATTGAGTTCCAAAGCACTTTAGCAGCTGTGGGTAGAATTTTAAGATTATTTAAGCACAAGCTGCAAGTACAATGTGTTTCTAGTAATGTATTTCAGATTCATAGATGGTGGACATAACATTAATTTTATGGTTGAGGAGATGACCCAAAGCATTTTTAAGAAGTGAAGGATGTCTGGGTAGAATATACTGTTTGTTATAATCTTTGAATATTATTTTTTCTAAATATTCCTACAGTATTAAAAGGTGTAAAAGACAATAAAGTACTATGGAAAACTTGCATTCCTGCATTAGTAAAATAAGTGTGGCAGTCTGTAATGGGAGTATAAAATATTTACAAAACACAATAGGTTTCTGGTGTTAGAGAAAGATAAGGTAAATTTTTTACCAGGTAAAACTTTTTTTTTCTTTTTTTTTTTTTTCTCCCCTGGGTAAAAGTCGCTTTTTTAATATCACGTCATATACTATATTTCAAACTTTGCCCAAACTATATAATAGTTTCTGAGTCTGTTTTAATTTATTTCCATTCCAGGCAGTACAGACTGGCATACCCTAGAAAACATGAAAGGTTAAGATAGTTTTAAAATAAATTTACCAAGTCAGAGCAACAGTACTGAAGAATGCAAAACTATGGGATATTCACACTTTAAGAATACTGCTTTAACTGAGAAATGTTTGAAATGTGAGTCTTCCTTGTTGATCCATAACTTTTGCACAGTTACTTCAATATAAGTTTTTTATGTATGGAAAAATGTCTGCAAGTATGCAAATAATTGACTAAAAACTGTAGGTGACACTGTAGTGTCATCTCAAAGGCACCAAGTAGTTGGAACAGCAGGTGTTCTCTGTTGAAGAAGTTGTACAGGTAGGTGCAGAAATAAATATTGCAGGTCAAGATTTTGCAGTGGCAGAACCATGTGGACTTCTGAGTATTTTCTGATTCTCAGCAATCCACTTTCATGAGAATTAGGAGCATCCAAATTTTCTAAAACAAACCTTTATAACATTTAATCCAATTAGTTGCAAATTTATTTTGTACTCTGAAAAAGAGACAGGTTCCTTTGTAAAAGAATTCCCTAGAGTCTTTGCTATGCCAATTCAGAAATAAAATATCTAAGAAATTAAGTATCAACATCACTGTTGTACCATAGCCAAGCAAGCAATACTTCTGAAATTAAAATGATACTTCAGTTCAGCCAGTTGGAGAGTAATGATGCAGTTAATCAAATAATCAGGCTAGCTACAGAGCTCACTCAATATTGCAGAGCCATCCAGACGTTTCCTGATGTAGCTTCAGTATCTCAACAAAATATGTTGTAGCTTATTTCAGTGCACATTTGTGCTTCAGATGAAAAGCTTTATATTTATAGCTTCCATTTGTTTCTCATCTCTCTATGGAAATAAAATTGGTGTTCTTTAGAATGTGTCAACCATTTATTTCATGTAAGTACCTTTCATTATATAAAACCTAGCCATTTTTTTTCAGACAGGCCTGAGGTACAAGGAAGAGCATTTTACAAAAACTAAAGGTAACCAGAGGGTTAATGGATACTCTGTGCTGTCTGATTTGCATGTAGGTTTGCAGTGGAATTTTTCTAGAACAGAGCCCTACGGGTTTTTTAGCCTCATTTCTCAGTAGACTGCACAACTGGTGAGAAAGTAGGTATTTTGTCTGACAGCCATTAGAGTCTCATTATTCAGCAAATGTGGAGATAAAACGAAAAAGATTTAAAAATCCCTTATCAAAGTTAGCTAACTCTGTCTTAATGAGTGTCAAGAAATAATCTAATGCTCTTTGTGCTTTTTTTTTTTTTTTTTGAGTGATGATGAGCTGCAGGATGGAGCACTTGCAAATGCTGTAAAGGTTGTGACCACCAGTGACTTAATTGCTTTCCTTCTATTGTCTTCATGGCATATATTACTCAGTGTTCATCTTTTTCTTCATGAAAAGGATAAATAATTGTTTAAATGCATCCTTTTTTCCTTTATAGCAGTGTGAGCCAGCAGAAGATAAGACTTTCTGTGAAGAACAATGGTTTGATGCTTGCTTTTTATTTTACTGGAACTATTGTCTGCATTTCTATTCAGTAGAGTTTTTCGCTGATAGATTGAGAAAGGCCCTTCTTGTCCTCCTGTTAATTCAGTCATTGATCCTCTTCTCCCTCCATATCTTGTTTCAGGGCAAACAGAACTAAGCTAAATATAATTAAATATTGTTTCCAGTATGATAACTTGTGAATTGTTGTCTTCTGCTCCAGACCTATGTGCCAGGGTAGATCTTAGGATTTGTATATCCTTCAAGTACAATGTGGCTAAATAAGCCTTCCCCACATTGATTTTATTTTCTCATGGTTTTCTAACATCTCTTTTATGAATTTCAGACAGCCTTGCAACGTCTTTGATTGTTATCTCTCTACTTCCCTCTACTTCTGTATTTTTGTCTTAAATACAGTGAATTTTGTTACGGTATTTCTATGTGCAGCTTTTAACATCTAGTTCTTTCTTCCCTGTACTATTTCTTACTAACATTTTTCATAATTTACCATTTTCATAGTGGCATCATTTTCTTTGTCTTTGACAAATGCAGCTAGGTCAAAGCCAGGTATGTTCAGAAGCGATGCTGCAGGGATACTCCTGGACTCTCAGTGGCAGGAGAGCAGTAGCTTTTCTATGTTATTTCACCATTTTATCCCCTGAACTAAAGCTACTGATTTTCTCTCTCCAAATTCTTCAAATCCTTCACTTTCAAAGCTCTCCATGCATTGTTTCTCTGTTGTAGTGTGCTTTTAAGGTGCTGACTTGCACTTGCCACCCCTCAGCCATTGTGACCAGCTTTGCACCTTTTCTGGTCCTTCTGTTTGTGAAGATCTTCCTCCAAACAGCTGCCAAACTTACTTTTGTTACTGTCACCTGTGATTTTTTTTTTTTCTGTGATGGAGTGAAAAACAGAAGAAAGCTTATGAAAAGTTTGGCTGCCACACCAATGCGTACATTGGTGACCTGTTCTGTCTCCTGTGATTTCATATATGTCTGTCTGCAGCTGTGATCTCTGCTCTTAAACTGCAGATCATTTGGTCTGGGGACCATCTTGCTGTTACGTGCAGAAAGCTTAGAACAGCAAGGTCAAATGAAAAGCTGCAGTAATACCAACTAACTGGCTTCTTTTCAGCATTGTCAGTGGCTTTATAAAGGAGAGTAGGAAGAAACTAAGTTTCACTTAGTTTTGTGTCACATGTCACATCTAAAATATCAAGTTTTAACTGAGTTAGAATTTTATCTTTCAATAAATACATTTTTACTCTGTCTTTATTGAGACCAATTTAACAACAATTATTAGTTTTTCAGCAAAAATTCTTGGATTGTAAATGGATGTAATTAATATAATTTAGTTTACCTTTGGTATGCACTTGATAAGGGAAAGAATTTTTATACAACAGTCTGACAATGTGATTGATCTCCTTGTCCCATTCTGCAATCACTGAATGCTTCAAAGGTTGTTTAATGCAGCCCAATAGTCATAGTCATATTTGGAGCTGTTGAAATTACAGGGAGAACCTGAAAGCTGTTTTCCCTCAGTACAGCTCTGCTGGTTTGGGAGATATGCCTGCTTTACCTCAAAGTCTCAAATAGTCTAAAAAATAAGCACTTCAGTTTAATACCGGTGCCCAGTCACACAGCCCATGTGAACTCAGGGCTGTCGTACCTCTTTGCACCTCATTTCTAGTGACAACATAAAGCTATTCAAAGATGTGAAAACCATAAATAAAACACAAACCCTTCCTTTCAGAAATCACTTTTGTTATTGTTACCATAGGAAACTCCATAGTCAGAAATTAATTTAAGGTGTTAAGAATCATCAAGCTATCCAAGTTCTTAAAAGCTGTTCCTTCAGCAGTGATGTGGTGGAGCACTGAGCTGTAAATAAGGCTGATACTGCCAGAGGCTTTGCACTTAACCGTGCATCATCTGTTCTCTGGTAGCACGGCATTGATAACCACTCAGTGATCAAGTTGTGCTTTAGTTTGTTCCATGTGTGTCTCCTAACATAGCCACTTGAGGCTGGAAATTGCACAACTCTTTCTTTTAGGTTCTTCAAGATGAAAGGGACCATAAGTATTTCAAGTATTTACTATTCTCTTACTTTTATAAAAGAGAATCAAAAATATCTAGACTGCCAGAAACAATTTTTCCATTATGCTCTTTTCCAGGCTGGAAGTATGTTTTGTTGTATGAGAAGGTGAAATCTGTATAATAATAATATAATCTTTTATAAAATCAAATCTCAATTTGTGGGATGAGAAATTAGCAAATTCCTTAAAAGAGCTCTGGTGCAGGGCTGTGTAGAGCAGCAGTGGCCACTTTACAACTGGTGTACTGTGTTTTGGTTGTAAGTAGTTTGTGTAGGGCTGCTGCTCAGCTGGGGGATGCCAGGTATGACCAAGTAACAAAGATAGGCGTGAAGCATACATACACACACACAGAGAAATGTATTCTCAGTAAATAATATATTATTACTTCTGAGCAGATTTATTTAAGTACAGGCAGAAAATGTAGGATTGTAGCAGAACTCTCTACCTAAAAGCTTTTGGCATATGTGATGGATAGGGCTCCTGCAGGTGTCTCCCATACATAATCTAAATCTTGGATAACCTGTAAATTTTATTTCAGTTGCTATTTGAACAAGCTGTTGTGAAGCAGAAGTTTATTGCAGATATACTTTGTGCATCTTCAGTGATAAAAACTGTAGGTAGGCATGTTGTAGGATGTAAGTAGAAATAGCTATCATCGATACAGAAAACCTATATCATTTAGATTTCTAGGTTTATACATGAGTTTTATAATTCTGCTTGTTTTTATTTTTATTAGGAATCTGAATTAAGAAACATGAATTTTAATTTATTTTTCCATTAAAAACAGCACCTATATTTTCATCATAAATTCCAAGTGAAGACTTCTGTCTAATGTGTATGGAAATCATCGCACACTCTAGAGAAAAAAAAAAAAGTGATTTCCTTGCTGTAAAAAGCAAGACCTATTGGTACTTTTTAGTATGGTAAGAGATCATTTTAAAATACAAATTTCTAAAGTACAAATATATATATTATAAAATTATAAACACTTGACAAATTACAAAGTAAGCAAAGTGAATTCTCTTAAAAGTACCTTGTTAACCAAACTGCTTAATGAAATGATGAAATGGTTAGGGGAAAAAAGTTGTGTTGCTTTCTGTATGGCTTGCACTGATGGTCAGTCTGTGCGTGGGGATGGAGCATTGATGTGCCATTATTAGGAACCAGGAGAGGATACAACTGCACAAATGAAATGCAGGTTGAGTGTCACAGGGAAGAAGGTGTATGGCAGCGGCTTTGCCCCTTCTTGAGCTACGTGACAGCAACAGTAGTGAGAGACACATGAACTACACAGGGCGGTACATCACTTGGGCTGGCAGGGAGCTAGAACCAGTTAGATTTATGGCTGTCAGATGTTATCCTAAGCTGTTTTCTAACTTGGATACGTAAAGCCAAAACGAGGTACTACTAAATAAATATATAAGTTTTGAATTTTAACATGGTGCTGATGCAGACATGAGGCAAACAACCACAAATATATGAAAACAACTTCAAAGCAGAATTGAAACAATGTAAGTAGGCAACAAGAGCATTGGTATTACTGAGCCCAAAGCAATACTTAATTAGCTTGCTTTATTTTTTCCTTGGGCTCTATTTCAAAATAAATTCAGGCTTTAGTAAGAGCTCGAAATGAACCACTGATTTATTTCTCTGGAGTCCTGAGGAAAAGGCAGACTTAATTAAAAGGCAGACAGAAATTTAACACAGATGAAATATGGCCTTCTGTGTGGAAAACGAACATAGTCCAGTACAGTGCAACAGTATGAATTAGATTTTCGATGGACTCCTTGCATGTGAGTTGCGATGTGGGCATTTCAAGTTGACCCTGGGTCAGACTGAATCACAGCTGCAGCTTGCTGGGAGGAGACTGACACTGTCTGGGTCTTCTGATTCCAGTTCCCTTCTGCGGAGCTGTAGGATGGTGATCGTCCTGCTTTCTATATACATATGATCTGCATTTCCTGTGCTTTGCACAGTTGAATACTTGGTAGGCATTTGTCTCAAACAAAACTGTAGGTAATGGTGTTTTGAATTCTGTAGACTGAAAACAATAAGCTATTATCCAAAGCCCATTTGGGGAAGTGCAATTTTCTGATTTAGAAGGCAGAAAAAAAAAAAAAAAAGGCAATTCTTGCCCCACTGCAGTGATAAATATGCACTTAGCTCACTGTACTTTCTGTGGGAGTTAAACTGTCTAATAACCTTCCAGTTACAACAACTTTTGAAGATTAAGCCACTGCATTAAGCACTTACAACAGTGGAAGGAAACATCAACTTAAATAGAGGCATGTATCTCTCCTTGTAAACACACAGCCACGTGGAGCTGATCAGTGTCAGGAAGCTCTCCAAATGAAAGAATTACTATGTGAACTCTAGTTCTTTCCAAAAGCCGAGACACTGGCAGAATTTTGCCCAGCTGGATGCTGCTAACTTCTCTCTAGTTTTCCAGAAGTTTTCTTGTCATCCCGTTACGCATTATGTACTCTAGAATTGCTTTGTATTATGAAGAGTGAAAACACTGTAAACCTTGGGAGTATTTTAAATATTGACGTACTACATCAGCTGGCATTTGAGCCTCAGAACTAAATATCCCTTAATGGTGGCTGGCGAAGTGAGGAGAAGTGGGAAATGAAATCTAGCATTTTTCAATCAGCTTTTAAATTCAGCAATGGAAAGCTGTCACTCTCTGACGGTGACTGGTGACCTATGTAAAATGGATCTTTCTCCATTGTTTAGGATCCTATTTTACAGGCACTTAATTGCAAAATCCACAACTGCAAATCTGTTCCTCTGTGCAACAGAGGGGTTGCACAGGGAGGCTGGGGGCTGTGGGCAGAAGAAACCTGTGCAGTGCCTGCATGTGGGGCAGTAGTGAGGGCCACCCCTCTCTGCTGGGCTCCTCTGTCCAGAGCAAGCCCATCTCAGTCTCCAGGGAGTGTTTCAAAAGCACCAAGTATGTATGCTTACATCAAAAAAAAAAAAAAAACAAAAAAACATGGGAAACAACATAAAACAGACCAAGCAGAAGTATAGTCTATATATACACTAACATAAGGCTTGTGGTTCTGCAGGTGTATTTTTCTTTTATGGCCTGAAAGGCAAAATACCAAGGAACCTTCCTCTGCTTGATTCAGGCCCCCACGCATTTGGACATGATACCTCTTGCAGTCTGGCAGTGTATCACATAGAACAACAACAAGAAGTTTATTATCCTGTAATGTGAACTCACAAATGGCAGCAGTTCAGAACACTTTCCCTGTAGATATTAGCACTGCTGAGAACTTTCCATACTGAAAACTCTTTAATTTAGCATGTTAGCAGATGTAATTTATCAAAACCCTCTGTTTTATGAACACTCACAAGTCATATGCTGTTTGAGGTTTTTGCAGATGTAACTGATTACTATAGTGACATTAAAATTGAATAGTCTATGAACTGTGATTTAACATCACTTTCTTTTGTCATACATTATCAATCAAAATACTTTCAGAATCTGGCTTTATCATATATTCAGTCCTAATAGCAGGCTTCATACTTGATCATTTTATGTCCTATATATTTCATATTGTGTAATTTCAAAGTATTTTTATAGCTGTTTTAAAAAATAATCAATTCTTTTATTAGAATTTCCTTTCTGCTGTTTTTTAACAATTTAAAATTGATGTAATGCAATGCACTTCTGGGAAATATGCCAAAACCCGTGCATTTTGAGTATCAAAATGCCTGTTCGTGGTTCACATGCGCTCTCAATTTCTTGTTGTAGGGGGTACAATCCTGTTTTCAGAATTCTTGGTAACGCAGCATTGCGGTGATGCACAGAGTGATGTTACAACAGAGTCTGGTAGCTGTAAACATATATTTCAAGGAGCCGTATTTAAAAATAACTGAGTGTTCAAAATAGAACCTAGCTTTTAAATTAGTTCAACACATTTTAAACTATGCCACAGGTTTCAGATGCGATATAAGTAATTTTGAAGAGGTCGCTGTTATGTGATTGTACTTAGACATTCGTTCCTGTTGCAGTTACTTAATACTTTAGTGTTCTTTTGAATCTGAAGGACATGAAAATGTCACATCTTAACCAGAAGAAACTGTCATGTAAGTCAAGGCAGAATCTAGCAGTGGTCATAAAGAACGACTAAGGACATTACTTTAGTTATACAAAGCCATTTAAATATTAATTGCTGTGGGTGAATGAATAAGAAATGCTCTTCTCATCCCTCTCCAGATTTTCTTCTCTGAAGTAGAGGGAACAGTCATCTTGTGGACTTAGAGAAATGACAGTACTGATAAATTTGTGGTATTCCTCACTACAGATTAAATGTTTTGAAGTATAAAGTATAAATGATGTGTATGAAAAAAATACAATGTAAATGTAGCTATATGAGTTTCTAATTTGTTCTGATAAAACAAGAAAGAAACGTTAATTTTGAGAAGATGCTAGTCTGCATCATCATATACATATTACTTTACGCACTTTACCCTATATGTTTTGTATCATGTCCTATCTGGGCTTGTGCTGCAAGTGATGGAACTACGATTAATCCTAAATGTAGAGCTGGCCTTTGATATTGCATTAATCTCAATGTCTAGGCTGATATTGGTTGGTCTTTAATAAAATTAGATCTACAGTCCTTTTCTATATATTAAAAAAAATATATCTTTAAAATGCAAATTGGCAGATGCCAGTGTTATTTAATAGAATTGAAACTTTGTGATCTTTTGTTCCACTGATGGTGGCAGTTTGTTCAGAGTGACAACAGGTCCCAGTCTGAGGCTTTCATTTCATGTGTCCATTTTGTCAGAGCTGCTCATACCAGCAACACTGCACTTTTCCCCCTCTCATCCACTGTACTTTATAAGTGAGCTGGTACCAGTACAGCTTGTGGTCAGGAGGACTGCAACTGAATAGTTTAAAATGCAATGAGTTCTTGTAGACAACACATAGGCAAGGACAATTTGAATATTGGCTCTGGTTCAAAGTTCCTCTTTAGGCACATTTAAGACATTTAATCTCTCTGCCTTGTGATTACCATCTGTAAAATGAAGTAATACATGCCTACCTGTCTCATAAGAGCACAGATTATTGATTCATGGTTGTGAAGTGATAAAGGAATTTGCTGAATGCACATCGGAGCCATCAGATCTCTGGATGTGTGGGGAATTGTTCTTGGAAAAATCTAAAAATATTAACAGCTGTGCTCATGTGTATAGCGTAGCACCATACTCAACCCTAGCTGAAAGGAAGGATATCATATGTCAAGACAGTGCAGGAGCCTTTTAGTGTCCTCCCAGTGACTTTGAGAAATTCGAGCCATTCCAAAGGCAATATATTGCTTTTCAGGAGTATTTTTGTAATCCCCAGTACAAAGCCTCACGTGTTTCTAAGCACTCTTCAGTCTTTAACCCTGGCTGCCTTTGAGCTTTCTTGGGCTCCTTTCAGCTGGCCAGAGCTGCAGCATGACAGCAACAGCAGCTGGCATGACTTTGTTGAAGTCATTGGTAATGGTAAACTTAAAAGCAGGAAAGTCATTACACACATTTTGTGGTTGGATTTTAACAAGACTTCAAGGATGCTGCTGTCCTGTATAAAATTGGATGACTTAGGCCCCTGTTGTGTTAGCTTCACTAAAACCACAGGACTATTGCTGTATGATTGTTTGTGCGCAGCATATTTGACAGATATTTTGCTTCTTTTAGAAGACAAAGGGAAAGCAAAACCCAGTAGTGCAAGTCAGAATTCCAGTACAGAAGTGGGTGCTTTTCTTCCAAAGCCTGGGGCGGCAGCAGCGGCACCTGTAACACCTGCGTCATCCTCCAAGAGCACAAATGGGGCTCCTAGCACAGTGTCTGAGTCAGAAGAGGAAAAGGCCAAAAAACTACTTTACTGTTCATTATGCAAAGTGGCTGTAAATTCCCTGTCACAACTAGAAGCGCACAATACAGGTGAGTAGGTACACAATGTGAGTGAGTTTTGTGTTAATTTCCAAAAAATGTAACAATGTAACAAGCTGTTTTTCTGATACTGTGGTAGCCAGAATTCACTGAAGAGTCTTTTAGTTAAAACTTACAATGGCAAGTTGCTAAAACTTTTGTGTTAATGGCAATTTGATGTGTGATGCTTGATATTTTAGTAAAGCTCTCTATAAATTTTAGAACTGTCTGTCAAGTACTCTGTAAGCTTTTAGCTGACAATATCCCTACAGTTCATGTTACTTTATCATATTCCATGATATCTCCATTGTGGTTTCTGTAGCACCAAGGTTTCTAAAATGTCAGTTATCTATCTATCTCTTTCATATTTGAGCTGTCTGTCTCTGGTGTCTGCTTTTTGCTGGCACAATTTTTAGTAACTTTTGTTATTTGATATTTTTGCGATTTTTAGTGTGGGCTCCTTAAATTTCCTAGATGTCCTAGAATCTTTGGATTATTGAGAATCAGCTATGCTCTCCTCATTCCTCTCATAAATCTTTTAAAAGGCCACAAGCAGCAATCCCTAATGTACTCTGGCTGCTCTGTGATGTGCTGGTGATGTAAAGCTTGTTAACAAACCATTGAAGCTGGTTTTACAGCTGTAATCCATTTTTGAAATGGCCAAAGCAGCCTTCTTCTTCCAAATCGAGGATACTTATTGCAGTCTCCATCACTTCCACCACCTCTGATGACAAGCTGTGGTAATAATTGTGTGCCTGTACAGTCTCTCATTTTACACCTTCCTGGATGGTCCCACAGTCACCATTCTGTTTTAATTATTAAAATTTTTAGAAATATGTGCTGCTCTTAAATCTGCCTTCCTCCACTTCAGCAGAAGTCAGTATAGATTTATTTCCGAGGCACCTGTACTAGAGAAATTGCCATGATGGCCTGTGCATAAAAGTATTGTCAAAGAGATTAATCCAGAAAACTCCTGTCTCTGGTTAGTGTAGTCTTTCTTTACACCTCAAGTTTCAGGGTGACCAGGACCTCCTATGGATTCAGGGGAAATCTTTAAGATAAGTATTTCCTCATTGATTGTTTATCAGTTCCCACATTTAAAGCCAAAGGTTGAATTCTGGCCCTGGATAAGTCCAGGGAAAAAATTTAATCCAAGTAACAGAGCCGATATGTCATGCAGTCTCTTTTCTTCCACATATCATCCATCTGTATTGTGGCTGCTGGCTTAGTCACAAATTCACAGATTTTGAATGATCCCTCTGGTTTTTCTCTTGGCTAATGCCCTTTTCCTGCTGTGATACACTAGCTTCTGGATTTTGTCAGAAGGGTTTTGGCAAACACCAGGCCATGCAGCCACACGCTGCCGCCAAACAGGAGCAGCAGCCCAGTGTCCCTGCAACTCCTTTCTGTACAAATGTTTCTTCTGTTGTGCTTCCCCTTGGATTGAGGAAGTGGGAACAATGCTGACCAAAAGCAAGGTCTTTGTTAATCCTGATCTGTGGTAGTTCTGACTATTCTGTCTTGAAAATAAATGTTACAAGAAGTGCCATGGCTAATGGACAAGGTTGTATGATGCTGATCATTAATTCATCTTCAATCTGCGTGCCCATTAGGCTCCAAGCACAAGACAATGGTCGAGGCTCGAAATGGTGCTGGCCCCATTAAGTCTTACCCTAGACCTGGATCCCGGCTGAAGGTTCAGAACGGCAATAAAGGCTCAGGACTGCAGAACAAGACATTTCATTGTGAAATCTGCGATGTCCATGTTAATTCAGAAATTCAGCTTAAGCAGGTAGTTTGTGTGTGTCTGAGGCTTAAATCTGTTGTTAGTTATGTTGCAATATTATAGGTGGGATACAGATCTGTGTGAAGATGTTTTGCCATAAAATGAACTTTTATGAAGTATTTCTTTTCCATCAGCCCACAAATATTTCTAAATATCCACTGAATTCACCTAATTGTTACAACTGGGGAAAAAAAAAGGGGGGGGGAGGGGTGACTTGGGAGTTGTAAAGCAGAGGTGGACAAAATGTCAGTATCAATGAATAGCACAGTAGATCTAGTTTAAAAGTTTTCTGTGGCTCAAGAGGTTTGGACTTTGGTCCCCTAACAACCAGAAATCCTGGGCCGAGGCTCTTTGAATTTCTATTTTGGTTCTGGTTTAATCTGTTAGGATATTTTTTAATAATCTTTGAATCCAAGAGGGACAATGTGACTTGAATCTATTGGTTTAGGACAGTCAGTGGGAGGGTAATACCAGGGATATGTCTCAACTGTGTGGAGCAACGTTATCATTAGCGCTGCAATATCAGCATAGCTGCATGAAGATGCAGCTCTGCCCTGACCAAGCCAATGAACCCTGGGTTCAGAGCAATGCAATACAAATTTGTTGTTTCTGATGCCCAAACTGGGATCTCCAACTGGACTGTGCTGTGCTGTGTGAACGTGTGCTCTCCTTCACGGTTATTTCAGTTATCTCTAAGACAGTATTAAATTGCATGGTGTACACATATCCCTGGGTACTGGTTCTTCCTTCAGTTAATATTGAATTATTTATGCAACTGAACAGCATCAGAGAGACTGAAGTTCGCCTCCTATGTCTGAATATCCTTATGACCTAGTGATTACAGCTCGGCCTAGTTCAAAGCTCCTCAGGTAGAAAACGGAAGTACTAACCAAAATACCAATAATTTGCAGAGCCTGTCTTGGATCACAGAATTTGCTGTATTTGATTAGTTTCTCATTCTCTGTTTGATGTGCTCCAAATGGTTATGTTTAATTTAGCAAAACTCATCTTTGCTCTCTCTAAAGAACCTACTTTATCTTACAAACAGGGGCTTAGGCATACCCTGCTGATAAATCAATCTGAAACTCAAAGTTGAAAAATGTTTAACCAGTTAATTAAATGTGAGGATATTTATTTCAGCACATTTCCAGCCGAAGGCATAAGGACAGAGTTGCAGGAAAGCCCATGAAACCTAAATACAGTCCTTACAACAAACTGCAGCGCAGCCCGAGTATTTTAGCAGTAAGTATTTTTATTTCTCATCACTGTCTGTGTGAATTTGTGACCTTGGGGACTCCCACCACACAGAGACAGGAGCATGACAGACCTGACACTTGCACAGAGCTTCTCCCCCTGCAGGCTGAGTCTGCGCTGGGATCAGATTTGAAGATAGTTATGTATGCTGTCTGCCCCATCAAAGGCATGCAGACAACTCTGGGAGTGTTATTTACTGCTAGGAAGGAGGGAATAATCAGTGGGATGTGGAATGTGAACCACATGCCCTGTGGAAAGTTATCAGCTCTGTTGCATTGGTGCATTTCTTGAAGTCTGAAACATATATATTCTGTCTTTCCAGGCACCTGAGATAACTCTCAGTTATGATGGATGCAGTCAGGGAAAAGGACGTATGATGTTAAGATATAAAAATACTAATGCTCATTCTCTCTATGCAGCAAAGCAGAGGGCTGAGCAGATGTATTATGTTGCTGCAAAAGAGTCATTGGTTCTTTAGGAGAATCGATTGCCTATCAGCATGCTTGGGCAGTGTCTGTCACTGACTATCAAAGCACCTCGCCTCCCTCTGTGCCCCCTGCTGTTCCCCTCTCACACCCACCTGCATTTCCAAGAATTCCCCAAGCTGGCTCTGCCAGTCCAATGCAGCTCAAGTTCAGGCTGGCTGCAGCACAACACGTATTGTATGTTTATTTGCTCGTGACTCAGCCTGTATTTTATTCATTAGGGGAAAGTGCATGCCATCTATGGTGCAAAAACAAGTCATAGGCTGGAAAAAGAGACATGCAAATGTGTGTGTGCAAGAGTAAGCACTCAAAAGCCTTTAAAAGCTGAGCTACTAATGGGTTTCTCTAATTGTATAGAGGCAAATGAAAATGCTGAGGGCTTTTTGTGAGTCTCCCTATTCAATAACCTTCCCCATTTGTGTGCACCATTTTATAATGTATCGGGTATGCAAAGGCCTCCACTAACAAAGGAAGGATGTGAGCATCTTTGCCCCACAAACATGTATGTGATTATGATACCTGCCATTTTCAGTGAAACTGTATTGTATATGTTTCTGGTTAGTTTTTTCACCACAAGGTAGTTCTGAGTGATAAGTTTCACCACAAGCTAAGCTGAGTGATAAGTTTTTTTCAGAAAAATTTTATGGGGTATTGATCTTAAAACGTGTGTGTGGGTGTGGGTGTTGATAAGAACAGCTCTGCATCAGCAGGTAAAAAGATGGCTGAACTAATATCAGCTTCCCAGTCTGACCACTAGACTTTTCTACAATTTATTTTTGCAAGTGAAAAACTTGACTTTTTACATTGAAGTCTTAGTTGTGTTTATATATATATATATGTATATATTTTCACACAGTAATGATTTATGTAATTTATTGTTGCTCACTTGCAAATTATGCTCCCTTCTGAACCTGCCTGACTGCCCTACTCTTGAGATTTGCGTGTTGTGGAATATAGTTTAGTTGCTTTAATTGCCTCAAGAGCAAGAGGGCAGTGTGGGTGACACCCCTGAGCAGCCTACACCAGGCTCTGTGCATCAGGGTTCGTTCCTCCCCTATGAATGGTCGTGGGGAGAAATGTACTTCACTACCTTTTTTGTTTGCTTTATTCCAGGCAAAACTTGCATTCCAGAAGGACATGATCAAGCCTCTGGCACCTGCATTTCTTTCCTCTCCGCTGGCGGCGGCTGCGGCAGTGTCATCCGCTCTGTCCCTCCCTCCCCGTCCCTCCGCTTCCCTCTTCCAGGCACCGGCGATACCCCCAGCTCTCCTCCGGCCGGGCCACGGTCCCATCCGTGCAACACCTGCCTCGATACTTTTTGCACCGTACTGATTTGATCGACGTAAACAGGAGATAGCTATGGCCAGTAGAAAGGGTGAAAGAAAAGCGAGCAAGGGGTCTTTCCCTTTTGAAATGCCATTCGGCGTGACACCTCAACCAACCGCACCATAAAAGTCATCACTGATGGTACTGCATTTGGAGTCTAGACAGCTCTCTTTCTCAGTCTCTCTCTCTCTCTTTTAATCCAAATAGACAGTGATTTACTAAAAATTAAATGCTCATAAAATTATATCATTAAAGATTCATGTATCTATTAATTATTATTTTTTGCAATGTGTATGACGCACCTTGGAAACAAGGAACGTAAAATATTTTCCTGGCAGACTTGAAAACTAGGGTCTTCCTCACTCACACTTGTGTAAATAGCTCTCTGGAAACCAATGGGATATAATCTAGTGTGGAAAAAGATAGATCAGCCAAGTGCTTGATCGTGGGTAACATCTCAAAAACGAACTGTGTCCTTTTCTTTTCAACGTGCTCTTGTTGACAGGGATTGTATACTGTCCTAGGCCCCAGTACTGGTGTATCTTGTGTAGTACTAAAGATGTATCACATCTGATTTTAAGATTTTTCGTTTCTGTGCAGATGTTTGAAAGCAATGCAGCGCTGAAGGTTTTTGTTTTGTTTTGTTTTTTAATTCTTTTGTGTCACACTTTATTTAGAGAGATTAAAACTAGAAAGCCATATAACATATAGTTAAGATTACTACTTGTTTGCTACTTTCATTTAACTTATTTTTTTTTCCTCACTGGTGTTGCTAAGCAATGTTTAAAGAGAAAAAAAAAAAAGCTTTTCAGTTGCACATTACCACAGCTCACATGCATTGTTCAAGAAGACAATGGATCCATGTATTTGTACGTAAATATCCTCTTTCTTCATTTCTAACTAGTTTCCTTTGTAACGATGCTGCATAATGTTGTGGCTCCCTAATGCAATAATGTACAGAACATGAAATATTTATAATTGACTGTCTTATCTGTTTACTGAATATATTGCAGTAATGCCCCTCCTCTCTTCTTACCTCCCCAACCCTTTTATAAAGGTGATCTCAATATGCAGTACTCAGACTGAAGTCATTATGTGACAATGGGGGAAAACATGGAAGAAAGGAACAAAAAAATATATAGAATTAACTTTTAGAGCATCTTTATCTGCAATCCATAATAGTAAAATGTCTGTGTATTTTTTTAAATGTATCTTTTCAATAAAATAATAAGGAAAATATACATGCTTTTTGTGTTTATTTGTTGGTACAGAAGAAAACACTTGGAACAAGCAAATTTAGCTAAAGGAGTCTTTAGGAGCAAGCAAAGCATTGGAGTTGCAATAAAGTATAATTACAGAACCTGTATTTACTTCCCTAGTGTCTTAATTTCTTTGCTTTGCTACATCCTGTTACAGCCTTTTCTGGGGCTTTTTTGCAGTAAGACTGTAAACATTCAGTACATCTGAGGGTTGGAGAAAGAGGCAGGAGAGCCAGGTTGGTGATTATGGCTTTTATTATTGCACCACCAATGTACTGTGACATGGTTATGCCATCTCTTGATGAGGTTAAGGATTAACTTTAAAGCCAGCCTGGGCATACCTGAGGCTGCGAGCAGGTTGCTTTGCAGCCAGGACTTGCTCTGAAGCATGGGCAGAGCAGGCAGCTGCTTGCTGCAGCAGGCTGTTGAAGACAGGTGTTTGGGGAAGCTTTGAAATGATCCTTTTCGCTGCTGAAAAGCTTCATCTGCCCTGTAAAAATCCTTCCTTCGTAACTACAAAGTGAAAAGTAAGGAGTTCAAGAGTAAAAAGACTTAACTATTGGCCCGACAGTATCACTGCAAGTCCACAAAGGCCAAGGAGTAAAAATGTCAGGTACTTTGCAATACAGAGTTTACAACCAACATATACCTCATAGTTGCAACATATTAGAGAGCGTTTTCTGCAAATGTAATTCTGCCCAATTTCCATTATTCAGTGGAGCAGTCAACTGTGGTATGAGAGGATAACTGGCTGGAGAATAACCTACAAATGGATAGGAAAGGGAGCCCGGGCTTTTACCGTCCTCTGGGGAAGCAGCCATGGCTGTATTAATCCTGTAGTCAGTGAGAATTACAAGGCGGTACGGAAACACTCCTCCATGTGCACCTGTTTGTGTCTGATTTTGTAACTCATGCTCGGATGGAGTCAGGTTCAACCACTCGGCGCTTCCAGAGGAGTGCCTTGCACGAGGAGCTGACTTCTGTTGGACACGAGGTATGTTTACAGCAGCATGCATTTTAGTTGGATGTTCAGGAAACAGATGTTGTCCATGAATTAAAACACTATTTTGCCTGCTTTTTATAACTTACTATTGTTGATGAGAAATTGAAAATAATTACAAGTTTCTGCCATTTAAAATGTTCCCATATAAAATACAGAAAACCTGTGCTAAGGAGGGGACTAGTCAGTGATATGCAGATTTGTTGTACAATTGATTGTTTCCAATAATATCCTTCATGAGAGGAATATTTAGGTCACTGGGAATGAAACGCCCTGTCACATCATCCAGCAATGAGTGGAATTATTTAACCTGTGCAACACAAGGAGCTAAAAGACTGCAACTGTGACCCAAGGAGGACTTGTGTTCAGAGCCATATTCAAAGCCCTTTGTACTCTCTGCTGTGTTAACTTACATTGTGTGTACTGTAGCTCCTTTTGCCACTGAAGTGTTGTCCATGACACACAGGATTGAGCATTTGAGATAATAATTAGAAGATAAATGGCAAACCCTCCCCTTATGCCTGCTGAGATCTTGAATTTTGGAAATGAGCTCTAAATGAGAAGATTTTGTCATACCTGTACAAAGGCCATCAGCTGCTTTTTTGATCCATTAGGATGTTTTCTCCTGAGGTGAAATTTCACAGGTAGCTGGCTATGTTTATTTATTTATTTGTTTTAACAAAGGACAGTTCTGAAACGTGTATTTACAGTGCAGTTGCCATTTTGAATAAATACACTGAATGCACAAACCACGAGCTGATTTTTTCGGTAACAGGGTCTGATCCCCTCATAGGTCTGTTACTTCAGGTCTGTTCACTGCAGGAACGGTCACAGTGTGAAGGGGCACTGGTGCTGGGTGCTTGCTCCACCTCTGCCTTGCAAGTTGTTCCTGTGCACGAAGTCAAGTTCGTGCCACCAGAATAAGGCTTACAGTGGGCACTGTGTCAGCCAGGGATTGTCACCTGGCACTACCATCTTCCTGCAACAGACAGAGGATTCAGACCAGGCACAGGCACATCAGATGGGTTTCTTTGCTGCTGACGCATGTGGCTGAACCACAGTCCCTGTATTGCAAAAGATTTCTGGAAGGGCTATCAAATAGAGGGTGTGTCCAGTAGCCTATACAGATAAATGCTTTTAAGACAAATAATAGAAATAAGATCGTTTGTGACCGCTGCAGGATACTTGTGTGCCTCTCATTTCTGCAGCTCAGAAAACTAACAAAAATCTTTCCTTCTCAGTTTGGTCAGATGGCAGAAGAAGACAGAAGCTAGTGTACACACTACTCTGCCCATATCACCACCTGAACCCCTATGATAACATTACACTGGGAATTAAAGTCCACGTGCTGATGACCTAATAAACATTTCCTGTAAGAAGAGATTCTTTCATTTAAAAAAAATTACCTTATTTTTACACCTTTACTCTTGACCTATAAATTTTTTGCTCAGAAGTTTTGCAAAGAATTTGTCACCTTTGTATCTAAAAAGGACATGGTTGTTTTAAGCTCTGCAGAAAGTATTTCACTATCTTTATGCACCTGGCCGCAAACCAGTGGGCCCCACCATATATCTTTTGTACATGTCACCTTGAATAAGTGAGGTACTGTACTGTTTATTCATGCTTGGTTGGAGAGTAAATCTCCACAGCTGTCACCTTCTGGTCACAGTGGTCATGAGGATTTTCTTACTATGTCTAGTACATTTTTAAACTGTTTTTCTTTTTTTTTTCCTTATTATTGTTGTTTCAAGTGGCATCCTAAGCATTCCCAAGTATTTATTGAAAAGAGCAGCATTTCAGGTGAAAGTGTATATTTTTAAGTATTTTAAATTCTTAGATGTAATGTTTGGGGATTAAAGTAAGATTGACTTACAAATGTTTCTCTTTGGTTTAGCATCCTAGTCATATTTATCTGTATTGCTGCAGTGTGGTGCTAGGCACTGTGCAGACCCAGTGAACCTGCACGTGCTGCAGAATGCCAAGAGCAAACTAGTGCTGAGCATGAGGCATGGAGCAGGCTGTATCCAGCCTGTCGCCTTTGACAGGTTGCCATTGAGGGAGGTCCCCAGTGACCACAAAATGTTATACTTGTCTTCAAAAATTCAGCAAGGAGTATCCAAGGATCCACGCCTATGAAGACAAATAGTTTGGGACTAGCTGACGTGGGTTTACCAAAGGCAAAATCATGCCGGGGCAGCCTGATGTTGTCCGTGATGAGATGACTGTTGAGGGGAGAGCTGGGGATGCCACTACTTCGCCTTCAGGAAGGCACAACATGCTCGTCAGCAACCTGTGCAATGGGATGGAGAGCACTCTCAGCAAATGTGTGGGTCGTACCACAGAGGGGTGCCTGCTCTCCCAGGCAGAGGGCTGGGAGGGAAGGCTGCCGTCCAGAGGGATCTGTGCAAGCTGGAGGAACGGTTGGACAGGTTCCAGACAAACGCCAGGTCCTCCATCAGAGAAAGCTTTACCCCTGCAATACTGCAGCCCGGGGACCCTTCACCACAGAAGAGCTTTGCAGGACAGGGTGGGGGTACACCCAAATTTTGTGGTGGACAACTTGAACACAAGTCTGCACTGCACCCTTGTGGCAGCAGGGCTTAACTGAAAACTGTGCTGCGTTAGCAAAACCATAGCCGGCTGGTTAAGGGACATGGCAACTCTCCTTTTGGTTACTTTTGAAGCTGCGCCTGGTGTCATTGTCCAGTTTGGGGCTCCTGTCACAAGAGAGATGTTGCCAAATAGGAGCAAGTATAAGAGGTTAGGACAATGGTTAGGATACGCACGTGTGGCTTACAAGAGAGTGAGGTGAGATGGGTTTGCTGGGGATGGCAGTTCTGGCTGCTGTCCCCAGGTGTCCAGTTGGTGGTTGCAGAGAAGCGAGACAGAGGTTTCTTGGAGCAGCCCATAAAGGGTGAGAGGTGATGGTCACAAGCAGCAGGAAGGGATGTTCTGGCTGTATATAAGTAACAAATTTTCACAGTAGAAGTGGACCATGATGCCCAGGCAGGTTATTGCCATGTCCATCCCTGGTGAAGCTCAGAGTGCAGCAGGTCACAAACCCTTGAACTTTGTGGTGCTGAATATACTGAGCATTCACAGCACAGTGGGACTGGCTATGAAATGCTGACAAAATGAAGAAAAGCATCTTATCTGCAACGGGATGAAAAAGGGGAGCTTAAAGGAGGATGTAAGTGGAAAGGTAAGAGTGAAAGTGACAGGGTGGGGAAATTACTTTTTCTGCAGTTTTGTGGCTAGGTTTTGGTGGGTCTGAGGTTGTATTTTTCAGTCTAGAAGAAGGGATATTGCAGTAATTGCAGCATGGTGTGTTTTGGGGCCTGGTAAGTTTTGCTAAAACAAATATGTTCTCACAGAGCATCAATTGTTTAGATGATATGAAACACTTTAACCTGAAATATGTTTTGCTGAAAAATTTCTTGCCAGTTTTGATCACTTCATGTGTTTGCAGCCAAGCAACTTCCATTATTGCATCAAGCACCAGGACTAACTGGTTCTGCATTTAGCTCTGGATAAGTGTGTTCTGGAGCAAGGGAATGTTTTGGATTTTAATTGCATATTTCTTTCACACTCTATCAGACCTAATAATAAAAGATTTATATAAAAATTAATCATGATTTTTTAGACATGGACTATTAAAGGATGTGTTGGCAATGTAGCAAAGTAGCAGCAAGAGGATAGATTATAATAGGACACTGCAACAGGCAGTAAGGCTACAGCTAGCTGAACCCGATGAATATGCACAGGTTTATGCAGGTAATATTTTGAATTATGCAGATAAGATTCTGAATTGCAACAGAAAGGCTACAGAAGCTAGAGACAGCTTTCTGTGTCTGGAGTTTCTGGTCAGCAAAATCTGCAGGACATAGATGTGCTTTTTAATGTAAATGCACTTCTCAGAAATGTTCTCTCTGAAAACAAATCCAGAGCTGTATAACCATATAAACAGAACTGATTCTTTTCTTCCCCTTGAAGTAAATGTAGCCAAATATTGTGATTTTATTGTGCAAATCAGATGAAAATGGAACAAAAATGGAAGTTGGAGTTCACACCTTAGCCACCTAGTTATATTTGTCTAAGTTACATGCAATGTAATGGCAAAGGTGATGTGTTAACATCACAGCTTAGGTGGAAGGTACAGTGATTCCTACGAAATTGAAGTAAACAGTAGTAAAAAAAATCCCATCAACATAAGACATTTTCATATGTTGTGTGAAGGGGCAAAATCGGGCTATCCCCTTTACTTGAGGCTGGGTATGTGCAGGGCTCTGCTGTGTCTTTGTTAAATGAGAAACCAGATACCGCTTCCACTTGCACAGAAGCCCCTCTCCACCAGCTCTACTGAGGAGAGGAACAGGCATAGACAGGCTTGCAGCCACACAACACGGGCAGCACAAGTGGCAGGATGGCCACGTCTACCTTGGTGAAGTCTCTTGCAACAGGAAGGGTGCTGCCAAGTTCAGGTCAGTCTTACATTAAATTGTTTATCTGCAGTGGTGTTGGAAGATGCATTAGTCAGGAGGTGTTAGCTGCTGTGATCTCCTTCCCTGGGCTAGGTGCAGCCAGTGTTACCAGGGCACACAGGCTTCTTCTTCAGAGACTGCAGTTTACACTTAAGCTGTACAACGTAATTTTGGCAGATATAAATGCTCAACATGGACAGCAACCTGTTGGTACTGTCAGACCACTAAATCTGATGCCTGTTTTTCAGGATATTTCTGGCAATGAGCCCCCCCCCTCCTGTGTTGCAGACCCCAAAATGGTTCTTCTTAAGCAAGAAATATTTCCGTTTCTTTTCCTCAGGATTTTGTGTTTCCTTCAGTAACTCTCATGCTCATAAGAAGATGCCATTTTTGGTTAAGCCTTCTCCACTGAGCAATCCATCCAAGTCATTTTTCTGTTCAGACACTTCCTCCACTCCAGCTGTAAGAGGGAGGTTTTTCCCACTGTTCAAGGACCAGTTTCTGCCAGCCAAGCTCTCACCATCTTATGTCTCAAGCTATTGCAGCAGCATCTTGCCTAGCCTTCTGATTGCATCAGCTGACTCTTTGATCCTCTCTCCAGCTCCTTTCTTGACCACATCAAATTGCGTCACTTGTTTCTCCTGAGTATCAGCTCTCATGTTTCCCAGCAAAGCTCCATCCTTCAATTTGTGACTGAAATCCATGTTCATTTTCTAGCCAGTCATGAGATTTTGTTCCATTCTGCTTTTGATCTTGAAAGTAGGTCCCTAAATAACAAAGTCACCGAACAGTCCATCTTCAAAATCCTCCCTACAGCCCACTTACAGAAGCAAAAACCCACCTCCCATCTCTCCCTTACCTCCCGGTATGCACCTCCGCCCCCCGCCCCCACCCCAATAAATAAATAAAGAACCACCACAACTTCAGGGAGATTAAAACTGGCAGGAGATTTTGTGACGTCAATTTTAGCACATAAGAACACCTAAGAATAGAGGACAATATAGCCATGACCCTTCTCATTTCATCTAAGCTCTGTCAGCCTTGACTGCATTAAGCCCTTTTTGTGCCAGATCTGATGCTTGCTTTAAAGGTCCAGTGATGCCTGCAAACTCTTCCTTTTTTCGGATATATTATCTCCTCAGGAAGGTAGGTGGCAGCTTCATTCTAAGTTAATTCTTGGTTTCAGCTGTGCCAGATCAGGTTTTCACAAGCAATTCTAATTTTAAAATCTTCTCTAACATCTTCTGCAGAGGCTGAGTGAAAAATGGGTCTTCACTGCCTGACTTCACAGGAGCTGCTCAGAGGGCTGACATGGTTGAACAGGATGAGCCTACCTCTTGCCAAACACAAAATAGTAGGGGCTTGGATGATGTAAGAGGGACAAGAGGTCTGCCTCCTGTTGCCTGTCTGCCACCAAGACAAGGCTACAGCAATCCCCTTTCGTACCTGAAAAAGTTGATCTGGCACCAAGACAAGGCTACAGCAATCCCCCTTCGTAGCTGAAAAAGTTGATCCTTTGGAGCACCTGAGCCTATGTCTTGCTCCTTCCCTGTAGCAGAAATGCCCTTCTTGTGTCTGGGCCTCCTGCCTCCTTCCCCCAGCCAAGAGGCAACCAGAGTTCCTTCTAAAAATGAGAGTGGGCAGGGTGGGACACAACTGGAAAGGGAGCTCTCACAGCACTGGTGTGGTTTGTGAGCTGCAAAGAGGTACAACGCACTCACACATTTAAGGAGGAAAATGTGCTTGTGAGGGTGTGTTTTCACATCGCCAATGTTTGTTTTACACTCTGAGTAATCAAGAATTCAGTTGTGATTTGCAATGCACTTCTGTGTTGTGATTTAAAGAATATCTAATTAAAGAATTAAACCAAAAAGTTGTTTGATAGATTTTATAAAGTGGGCCATCAAGGAGAGGACTTTACTCAATGCTAACCTACCTGTCTGGAGGCTTCCAACAAGCAATTCTTACAACAATACATTTCAACAGATCACCTACTTTCTTTCTAATTTCATTTAAAATAAGAAAAATTTCAACTCTGTGAGTATCTCATTCATATATAATTGTGATACAGAGAGTTTTTATTACTGTCTGCTGATGGAAAGAAACACCACAGCCTTAAAAACAGCTGGTGATTCTTTGCAAAGGGGAAACCATGGACATTTCTACTAGGACTGAATCAAAACAGCCTGTGAAACCAGCTGCCAGGTCACTCTACTGATGGGAAATTAGCCTCACCCACTATTTGTTATTAAATGGAAGAGCTAGAAGAGCTAAATGGAGATCACATCACTTTTTAAAATTATTATTGTCTTTGGAGGTGGCTTTATAATGGCAAGGAGGAAAGGGTGAAACCAGTCTCTTTAACCAGCTAAGTCATGACTCCTGGAAACCTTGAATGTTTGGCTTTTATGAACTTTGGAAATTATTCCGAAACTTGTGACTCTACAGCTAGCCTGCATGGGGCTGTTTCCTTCTGGTGGAGAATGTGGAGCCATGCAGAACCTGATCTCTAGGAAGTATGTGCAGGTATTATAAAGAGAAAAATCCAGTTTTCAAGGTTATTTGTAGCTTGACATAACAGGAGACCAGTGTGATTCATGTACTTGTTTCTGTGTACTTTTAAGAAGGCATGATATTTGGCTTGCATAGGTTAGTGATGGTGATATTATCTATTTATTAATTCCTAATTAATAAGAAGGATCTTCTTCTTTCTAGCAGCATTAAAACAATAAGTAAACAAAACACTTTTTTACTTCAGTTTACTGTTACAAGTCAATAGAATCATTTTCCACAGAACTTAACAAGACACTTCAAAACTACGGTATAGAGTAAAAAGTTACATCTTGTAATGGTATCTTGTAAAGACATTAAAAACTTCCATACTTCATCAGTCATGGACCAAAAACTTAAAAAAAAAAAATACAAATCCTTAATTTTGTAATTATATATCTTAATCTGGATCCAAACTACACTGGGCTAAAGTCTCTGAACAATGGAGATACGTATATTTCATGATGAAAATATGAAATTTTTATACTTCATAATACTAAGAATTTCTGTTGAATTTCTGTTGAAAATGTTCTGAGCTGAACGTAATTACTGCAATTTGGAAAAAAAAAAGGGGGGGTGCAAACCTAGAGAACCTCTAACTGGAGAATTAGTTATATGTAAGATGAAATAACATCCCTAATTAGATTATTATAGGTTTTCAACACAAATTCTTAACATAACTCATGGAGTTGATGATTGAAGAGGAATAAAATTTGAAGCAGCCTGTACAACACTTGTTACACCCCAGACTTTTTGCACCTAGAGAGGTGCAACACAGCTGAAATGGAAACACTGCGATTGCAAAAGTTAGTCACCCATTGCAGACCACATCTAACACAGCAGGTCCTGCATAGCAGCAAACATATCCTTTGGAAGCAGCCCAATGATCCCTCTGCCAACTCCAGGCCTTGAGTGTTTGCCCAAGTAGGAAAGAAGCAGGTATGTGTCCACTGAGCCACAATCTTCTGAGCTATCCATAACATCTGGTAGCACTTCCTGCCTGTTGTGCTCTTGAGTCTCAAAGAGGATGTAAATGTGTGCATCTGTCTCAATATGTATGCTATATGCCAATTTAGACTCATCAGCCAGTACCCAATTATGCCTAATTTCACAACACTTCTGATCTTGGTCCATTAAGAAAACTTAAAGTAGTATAACTCATGTTCTCTAAGGCAGCAAGAATCTGACTTTAAATGAACTGAATAGGAAATTGCCTGGTGACTGATTCTTCAATTTAGTTATTTTTTTACTGTAAAAGTTAAATGTAGCACTTTGCACGCTACTGAATCTAGGTCAAATAGATGTGATATTAATAATAACCAGTTCTGTGTGAAATCTATGGGTTATATTTAACAGAAGGTTCATTCTGTAGAATCCTGCAAAGCCTGATTTTCATGTAAGTCTTGCACAGGACAAAGCCAGAATTGCCTGGACTTCTGTAGATATTGGAAACTCGCCCAAAATCATTCTTCCTTGGTGTGTTTGCCTTCTCTGTGAGCAATTCTGGGCATCACAGGCACGGAAAGAAGGAGAGGGTTTCTAGGTTGCAATTTTCCTTATCCTTGTTTAATTTATTTTCTTTCTACCTGTTATTAAATAAGTGAAATTAACTATTATTAAATAAGTGAAAGAGACCCTGCAAACTGCCTCACAGAAGAATAACTACAAGTGAAGACATGGGTGCTTCCCTCAGATCCAGGAAGAAAACAAAATCTGTGCTGACCTGGGCAGGAGGCAGCTGAGCTGAAAGGCACTGGGTAACATCCAGTCCAGTCCAGCTCTCTCGAAAGGTACAAATCTAAAAAGAAGGCCTGGCAGGAAAGGTAGATCAATGAAAAGGTTTTGTCTTGAGTGAGCTGAAACAAAGTAACAGACTGGGAAATACATAATTTATTTACGTACTGGATCTGATTTGCTTTTTGGAAAGATACTGGAAGCTTTGGTGACACAATTCTTTATTGCAATGTGTAATTTTCTGTATTTGCTGTAATTTGCTGATAGATGATGTGCACACCTTGGGCTGGGTCCTTTCTCCCCCAAGTATGCAGCAAGTACTACCATCCCTGTGGGATTTCAGGGTAGGTTTATTTCTACACTTGGCAGGTAATGGTTTTGTACCAGGGATCTGATTAACAGCCCTGGTGACTGCCTGTAATTTATTCAAGCTTCTGGTCCAGATGGCTTAAAAAATAAAATCCCCTGCATCTCAAACAAGGATAGAAATGAAGAACTGGACAAATGACAGAAAGGGACACTTAGACTGTGACTGGTAGAAGCAACACTTAAAGGTTTTGTTGAAAATGCAAAGATTTGGGGAGGTAGAGGTGGAGGACATATACAAAGAGTTGTGGGGTTCTTATTTTGTTTGTTTTGTTTTCTTTTAAAGTGAAACCTGAATAAATATGTCCCTTCTGGTGCCTCTTCAATTCACACCTTTTTCCACCTTGTAGATGCAGATGTAGATGCTCTGACACCTTGTTGAAATGCCAGGACAGACGGACACAAAGAAGACTTTTTCCAGGCTTGCTGGTGAGTGCTGTGTGTCCAGATAGGCTTTGGAGAAAATCATAACAAATGCTAGGTGAGCCGATGCTGACCACCCGCAGCGTGAATGTTTGGAGGGTGCTGTTTGCATCTTGTTGCTCTGATACAAACATTAGCAAAACAGAGAAAGGAGTGGGGAAATCAGAAATGTGGCCCTCTTACTGTTGTGTGAATGTGTTGGCAGCTAATGAGGATTTCACTTTTTCCCCCCCAAAATTCCCAAATCCCACAGTAAGCAGAGCCACGGTGCTGGTGGGAGGTTTGATGACACCTGGTGGCAAACGGGGATAATGCGGCAGGGAGGACACGGGTGACATCGGGGTCACTGACACTAAAGGAAAACGAGATCCAGTGGGAGCATAATGTGAGCCGGAGCCTGACAGCAAGAAGTGGAAAATAATGTGTTGTGAATGGGGTAGAGAAGTTTAACGACATTATTTTTAGTAGCAAAACCAGCTCTAATAAATGTGTTGCGTATCTTTATAAAATATTCTGTATAAAGAAACTGTAATGGGCTCTCTGGGATCAGTTACTGTCTATTTAGAAGCAAGTGCAGATAGCAATAAGATATGACCAATTAGTTTAGCTGGGTAAAGTTGTCTCCTTGGATACCATTCAAGTGACTTCAAGCATTGCTCATGCAATATAACCGGGAATACGAGCTTCAGGGTAATAAATAGGGTGTTCTAGATAACGCTTCATGAAGTGAATCTGGTGAGGAAAAACCCCTGTTCAGAGTAGAAGTTGCAAGGCTTACCAGTGCCAGTGCATGCCTTGCAGCAGGGGAGGGAGCCAGCCCCAAGCCTGCGGTGCAGTGCTGGGGAGGAGACCACGGCCTCCGCAGGCAGCCCCGGTGAGCTGGGGGATGCTCCCCTTCACTTCTTCTATTGCCAGGCTGCATCTGTGAGGCTATTAGGGCACTATGCCAGCAGTTCCATTCCCAGGTATGATCCCTGAGAAAACCCTTTTTACTGAAGACATGTGTTAGTGCTTTTTTTGTGTTCTTTATTCTTCAAAAATAATCTTTGTGTTTTGTGAATGAATTCCGTAGGGAAGTCTGCCACCATTGTTACACACCTGCCAAACACTCCAGTTTTCTATCCTACCTCACAAAGAACAACTTCTTTCACTGTAAAGGCTTTTGGCACCTTTCTGTAGCTTGTCTCTTTTGCACACTGCATTTGTATGCTATTTTCTGTTTGCTTGATAGAAACAGCTCTGAAATCACCTCAGAAGTTTCACTTTAGCTCCTAGTTCCCATGTGATGTCTGCTAATAGATTGCATAGATAGGGAGATGTTTACATGGAAATGGAGGCTGTTGTAACACTGCCATGAGTATCATCCTCTCCATCTCTTGTCATGTGTCCTGTAAATGGAAACGCTGGGGTTGCATTCAGCCTGCTATCCTTAGGGCTAAGGGCACAACAGAGCTATCAGTTTGAGATTCCTCAGTCGATTGAACATTCATTTAAGAAATGTAATAGCTTATACTTCATGGAGAAGTGAAATTTAAGTTGTTTTTCTCTTTTATATCTCTGAAAATTTCATGGTTGACTCTTTCCCCATTCCATATTTTCTGTTACCTTAAATTGTGTGCTAGGCTTTTTTTTTTTGTCTGTTTGTTCTTGTTCAATCTGTTTGTTTTAAGAAGTTAGACTCTTCATCTAAATTATGGGTCTCTAAATTGAAATATCTAATTATCTGAGGGCACTGGTAATAATATGACTTGCACACTGACACACACAGCTCCATTTTTCTGTCAGAATGTCCTTATTTTCACTTTGCAGTACCACAGTTAGAGGTCAGCATTTGCTCCACTTTCAGGACTCTGCTAGAAAAGAAAGCAAGCAGTAACCTTTCAAACATTTTCTGCCCCCAGCAACTTCTCAGTAATTTTCCTCCTGTTAGAGCAATACTCCCAAGCTTTAAAAGCCAGATATGAGGTGTTCTTTTGTCTTATTTATAATTTGTCTTGCTAATGTTTGTGGGTTTGTTTTTCCAAATTGTATAATTTAAACAGGTCAAACTAAAGTTTGTGAAGAAGAAATAAAATATCAATATACTCACAACATGCAAGCGAAGACTGTGCACAAGTGGCCAAGCTCTATCTTAGGCAAGTTGAACAAGCTCTAGCCAAAGCAAGAGTTATTTTTGCTTACAAGTAAGGGGAGAATTAAGCATGTATTTCCAATTTAGAGTCATATTTAAGGTCAATACCTGATCAAGCCTCAATGACAGCAATCCTGGATTCCAGTGCTCTCATCTATGGAATAAACAAGAGCCCCTGCAGAGGCTTGGGTAGCAGGGATGGGATTTGCAATGATTTGTGGCTCCAGGGCTGATTTAGCTCTTTACATCACTGGACGTGGTGCAGATCCCACCCAGACCTGCTGCCACTCGTGGTGGGAGTTGTGTGCACCACACAGGAAGGGGGTCCCTTCACTCCAGCCCCTGCACCCTCTGCGCTTACAGGTAGAGTCTGTAACAGGCTGCAGCAGAAAGGGAGGGAAGAAAGTGCTCTTCATTTTGACTGAGGCTAGCAGGACAGGTAACAAGTTTAAATTTGAGGAAGGAAGATTTAGACATCAGGGGAAAAAGTTCTCATAATTTGGGTGAGTAAGCATTGGCATTGATTGCTTAGGCTTTGTTCTCAAAACCTACATCAGAGATTTCATAACCTCTCAGCAAACTTTTGCCAAAAATGACTCACTGCAGAGTAATGTGTTGACTGGTGCTTTAAGATCCCTTGCCACTACAGATTTTAATAGTCTGTATATGCACGGTTCATTGATTTGCTGGTTTGTTCAATCATTTGACATCTTAGACCCAGTAATTAAATCAAAAGTCCTATATCAGCCACTAGTGCAGTTGTATTACAGAGAGCTTTGATGCACTTTTACTAATTGGCTGCTTCTGTATTATTATTTAGTGTGAGTTAACTTGTAGCCTGACTCATAGAGAACACTTCAAGTGCAAGTACCAAACAATAATTAATGCTGTTAAAAATACTCTGCAGCAAAAAGCAGAAACTGAGAGCACTGAGTGAAATATTTGTTCCTTTTTCCCTCAAAGGCTCTAGAGTTAATGATTTTACAGTGTCAACTGGTTGCATAATGACAAGGGCTTGTGGCCTTCGTAGTAGGTGAATGCATTTCCATCAAGGATACACTTTTTCTTGGAAAATCTTAGTTATTCAAGACTTCAGAGAACTAAACATTACCTCTTGTAGTCTTTCTGTTGCTTTTCCTGCCACGTACCTGGCAGTGCAGAATGGATGTGGGCTTGTGGGCAGCAACTGCTGAGTGGCTCTTCACTTGTGGGGGTGGCTCTCTGACAGAGACAGAAGTCACACTGATATCAAAAGCCATCTTCATTTTGTCTCCAGAGGCAATGAGAACAGCTGGCTAGCTCATGTTGTGAAATGTGTCAGGAAAGCCACTGGGACACAGTTTTAAGAAACTTGGTCCCACTTTCCCACTACCTCTAAATTAATAAAGACAATGAGACGTCCCCACTGCTCATTTTGCAGCTGCTAGAAGTGTTAGTCACAAATACACTTTCAGCCTCAGTCACAGGTCTATCTGATGGATAGGGAAACATAAACTGGGAAATAAATATTTATGATGTATAGTCTCTCACATTCTTTTATTTATAGATTGTTCAGTGCAGATGCCTATCACAGCAGTAAAACTAAAGTTGAGCTAGATTTCAGCATTTATGATTCATTTGCCATGGAAGGCTTAAATCACCAGTCTACTAAATGGAATGGCTCTGAACTAAATTGTGAAGTCTTTATAAATGTCAACCTTGCAAAGAAAAGAAATTTGTTACACAGTTTTTTGCACTGACTGAAAAGGCTATCTGGAATGCAGGGAACTTAACTATCCCTTGAATACTAACAGCAAAACTGAGAACAACACTAGAAGAGTAGCTGCTGGAGCTGATGTTTTTCCAAGAAGACCATGGGGTTCATCAGCAATCCCACCTGGCTGTACAACAAAGAGTTTCCAAAAGTCACTTTTGCTTTGAGAAATGCAGTATCTGTCCCAGATACAGTGAAATGTTGTTATGATAAGTAAGAGGAATGTACAGTCAATTAAAAGCGTCCTCTTCCAGACATTTTACTTCTTTGAAACCCTGGGTACGTATTTTTCATGCAGTTTAACTTTGAGAGAAACGTTCATGTCTGGAGCTCAGAACTTCCTTATGAGTCCACAGTTCTCACCTTCACAGGCACTGGTGGCAGTTAAAACACCTTCAAGGAGATGTTTCTTTGTGCCTGTAACAAAGCATCTGAGTCTAGCAGGGACAAAGGTCTTCATCAGCCTCTCAAGTGAAAGGATGAATACTTTGGCTCTAGCCAAGCTTAAACAGGTAAGAAATGTGGTTTAAGTTAAGCAAAACATATAAAAATGGTTGAAAATAGGTTCAATGCTAACATAGTAAGTCTTGTTTTTAATGTATAGTGCTGGGTAAGCAAAACTTCTGTGCAAGACTCAAACATCCATTATTATCTTTTATGTGCTGATAGGTAACTCTTAATCTACCCCAGCATTTCTTGCTGGGTATTTGTATTGCAAGTCATGTTAGCCAGCAATCAGGCATCTACTGTGCTTGTTATTGCTCATGCATATCAGAAATGATGATCTCGCCCCAGAAAGCCTATAGTTTAGGTATATGGCAAGACAAAAAAAAAAAAAAAAGTGGAGGAAAAATGAATACGACGAACAGAGAATAATAGTAATAGAAATGGCATTCCCATTCTGTTGTTAGCATGTAGCTATTGTGCTATATCTGCATCTCTCTTCCACAGAAAGATCAGTCTGCTTTTGCCCATCCAGCTTTTGGGGATGTGTTCTTTCCATGGCTTCTAGAGTGATCAGATCTTGTCATCTTTACCCCTTAGTTCACATTGGTGCCACTTGCTTTTAGGTGTCATTCACTCTTGGACTTTTTCTGCAATTGTTCAGGTTACTTTAAGAGATGCTGGTCCTTAGCCTGGGTAGATGTTTTCTCTGACCCAGCACCTTGCACTCACTTGTTTAAAAAGCTCACTCACTAAGCCTTCCAGCACTGTGCTTTTAAAGAAAAAAAATAGCAAAGGATTGTATCTCCCACATGATGCCCTCCTGTGAACCCTCACTCACTTGTCTCAAGATGTGTCTTCCTCACTGAAACTGTGAACCATTTTTAGCATTTATCATTTTTTTTTTATTTTTCAGCTCTGAAGAGGATCTCTTATCTTTCAAGGCTGGTGTTAGGTTTCAAAATTGGATTTATTTCAATACTTGAGTTTTTGAAGACCAGATCCTCTGCTGTTCCCTTGCTACCTTTCCAAACAGGCCTTCATTTGCAGGTAGGGACTGTCACTTACAGGTAACAGGAACAATTTTCTATCAAGAGCTTTATTACATCTAAAGATGGATATTTACTAAGCAAGGTAGAGCTTCTGCGTTTTTATAATGCATATTTAAAGAGTAGTTAAGCAAGTCGTGTTTCTTTGAGTTGAACTGACATGAGATCTCTAATACTTCACCCAGGCACAGTGCCTGTTGCAGAAAGCAGTTCGATCAGTACACTGTCTTTCATAGATAGTAATGCTATGTTGTCAGATTTGTGTGTGCATATATATATATCTTGTGGCACTGCAGTAGAAAAGCAAAGAAGTTATCAGGCAGGCCAGGGGGAAAAAAAATGCCTAACCAACCCTTGAGTTTCTGGGGTTTCACTGCAACCTAGAGTTCTATTCACTCTGACCACAGTCACAGAGTGAATGGAGGATTAAAAAATGGGACTTTATGGACTTTTTTTTTTAATCAGTATTGATTCTATTGTTTTGGTGCATTTTTTTATTATTATTTTTAATCAGTATCGATTCTACTGTTTTGGTGCCTGATCAATCTAAAGAGTGATTCTCGTTCTAAAGACTTTTTGAAAACTAAAACCTAAGATAGTTAGTCCTGTGGACAGACCTCTGCCTGAACACTTGCAAGCCTTCGTGCTATATGAAAAGTTGGTTCTTGCAGCCTGTTTTGGTTTGAAGTGCAGTCAGTGCTTGTTAGAAATTAAACAGCACATCTGATAACACAGCTCAAGAGTTGTCCTTCTGCTGATTCTTTGGGAAATAGTCTCATTTCAGTTACTTGTTTGGGTTTTGGTCCAAATCAAGCTGTTTGGACACATCTCTCACTGTGATAATTCACGTTCAATTTCAGGTTTCTTGACTTAATGAAGCTGAAATCGCATCATTGTTTTTGAATGTATATACTTCCTGGGTAGAAAAGCTCTACCAAATTTTTATACTTTTAGTTGGTAACTTACACTAGCAGGCTGCAATATCATTTGCTTATCTTGTTTTTTTTGTTTTGTTTTGTTTTGTTTTTCTTTTGGCATCAGAAGCAAATAGCACAGAAATAGATTGGCTTGACTGAGGGAGACAGGACTGTTCTGGTGCCTAGAAACTAACTTTGGCTGCTGCTTGAATACAGATGTTTGTGTAGGTGATAGGCTTAAAGGTCTGTCTTCCTACTGAGGGCCTCACAGAGAACTTTTTTTTTTTTCCTGAAGGAGCCCAAATAAGCCTGTTTTGGTCTGTTTTCTTGCCATCATTCTGTTCTGAACACTCTTAGTGGGGTTTACAAGCAACAAGCTTCCCAAGAAGCAGGAGTTAATGCATGAGTAGTCCACCCACACTGTTCAAAGAGGAGCCACGTTTTGTCCTGCATTCCCTGCAGCATGGTGCAGCCGCCTCAGTATGGCCACAGGTAACTATGAGCCTGGTCCCATGCTTCAAAAGGTCACTTTCATTCCTTCCTGATGACAGAGGCCAGCCTGTTTAGCTAATTTAGCTGTTCTCTGAGTTACTTGCTCTATAAGCAAGTCTCTCTAATGTGATGAATCACTGAAGGTGAAGAAGCAGGTCTAAAATAGGGGAGTTTAAAAAACTATCGTATCCTTCCCTTAATTAAAGGTTTGGAGTGAGGCACATAGAGGGAAAGAAGAGATAATGAACTTCTCACTTTACACGTAGCTGATTTTCCTTCCCCCTTTAATCTTGGGTTTAAACATGTCTGGCAGAATCCCAGCCTGGAACTGCAAGCCTCTGGTGTGCTCCATGAGCCCAGGAAGAGCACCTGGTCCACACCAGGATGCTGATACTCCTTTACCTGTTTACATGGATGTCTATTTCCATTTTCTTTGAATTGCATACGGTTGAATTTCAGGCCTTCCAGGATTCATACAGAAAACTTAATTTAGCTGCAAGTAACAAAAAGAGAAACTAGAAATTCTTTAAAATAAAACATTCCTGTGACTATCCTACTGGAAGGACAGTGAAGGTGTAATATGAATAAAGAAACAATCATAAGAAAGGTCTCTCTCTCAAGTGTCAAGAAGTCTACAGGACTAAGATCACTATGGAAATTCAATCTGCCTGCTGCTGCTTCTGCAGTGGAGGGGTTGAACTGTCTTGTTCAGGCTGGCAGCAACAATTTCATGTTTGCCATGGCCACAGAGAACGTGCAGTAGCTTTTCAGACCTATGCTGACAGAGTGGCAATTCTTGCAGTGTTCAAAAGACTGAAAAAAAAAGAAGGCTATGCATTGATACCCATGTGAGCCTCTTAAAATTCTCATATCTTCAGTTAAGCTTTTGCAGTCCTGTTTGACTCCTCTGCTTGCTGTAAGTCAGAACTTCCCACTTCACCGCAAGTTTGTATGGCTTCCCTTGCCTTCCCGGACAAACTGCAAAGAAATCTGTGATTTATCACATTCAGAGGCAAGGAGAGTCTCTTTTGACAGTGACAGACTAGGCTAAGAGCAGCAAGCAGGCACTGATACTGGTACTTCCTAGTCGAGCAGATCCTTCTACCAAGCGCAGGTGAAAATGTACATCAGGATGGTTGCAGAGAGCCAAAACGAAGCCAGCTCTTCCACTGCTCATCGTTAGACAATAAAATACTTCCTTGCCTGGGAATGTTTGGAAGCAGCAAGAGGGGAATCTTCTCCTGCAGAAACTGGAGATGTGGTGTGTCACGGATGCTCTGCATGGATGTACTGGGAGCCCACAAACCCCATTGATGAGTTTGTTGCTCAGGAAGAAGCTCATGGGGGTGTCCAGGCAAGGCAAGGTAGCATTGTGCAAGTGCACAAAATGCTTGGATTGCAGAAATTGCCCAGCATGCTGAAAGCTGAGTTACTGTAGGGCAGGTTTCCTTCGCATGAGTTGTCTCGCTCAATGGTCAGAGCAGAGAAGCAGCTCCAGTGTCTTATCTGCTCCTTATGGTGCCTCCATGCCCTTCACAAAGCCTACAGTCATCTCAGGTCTGCTGAAACTGGTGTGCCTAGCTCTGACAGCCACAATTCCTCTTGTGCTGTAAAAAGAAAGTGGCCTGCTTGAGAAACGTCAAACACTGTGCAAAACAAAACAACAACAACAACATTTGCTGTACAAGTAAGGGATACCAAATACAAGAATTCAGGGTGAAACAGGCTTCAGTAAAGAGATGCTGCAATTGTGGTCTTGGTGGCCACCACTCACCATGGCCCTTCTGTTGTGCCTTTTAAAAAGGTGGATGCTTAACTGAAAACTCAGATTAACAAGGCCCCAGTGCACAACCCCTTCTCTTCCTTTGATGGTTTGCAAAAATCCTTTAATTTCTCTTGAATTTGACTTGTTTAACAGAAATGTAAAATGTTATGGTGGCAGACCTACACCACATCTAATGCTGTGGAAGAACAGGTTGGATTTTTTTCTAGTGTTTTTAGTGGAGATATATATATATTAACAGAGTTTGGAGGGACTTTGTCCTGAAATGGTTTTACCTGCAAGCAAATATGAAAACAAAAACCCACTGAGTCTTTAGTTTTTATTGACAAAAAGTATTTCAGTGGGAAATATCAGGTAAATACTACTCTATTTTGATCAACATTTTCCATAGAAAATGTTCAATAAATACTAACTGCTAATATCTTTGCTCAAATGTAACATAAAAAACAATGTAATAATTAAGTACCGAAGGGAATGTTGGTCTCTGGTATTTTATACTTAAGACTCTTATTGCCTTGGAAGGTAATATATATATAATAGCATCCTGATGAAACCCTGCTGTGTTATAGAGAAAGCTGCAGTGCTAAATTTTCAAAACTATCATAAATGTAATTACCTCCTGCTGAGAATCTAAATGCTTATTCATAGCACCATTACTTTCAGTAATTAAGTCTGTAATTTCCTTCAGACTATGATTTGTTCCTTCCTAAATCATAAAAGCCAGGCCAAAAAAAAAAAAATTATATTTGATCAGTTAATGTATAGAAATTTCATTAAGTTTGCTCCATGCCAGAATGTACATTAAATCTTCACTGTTTGAAGTGAATCAAAGCAGCTTTTAAATTCTGCCTGAGGTGGTAGGGAGCAGTGAGGAAGGAGGATGACCCACTCAAGGGAGGGGTGTATGTGTGTGTTTCTATCCATCTATCTGCCCCAGCGGTTTTTAACACCTGCCAGCCAGCTAGGGCAGGGTGCACAGATGTGCTTCTCCTCTTCCTTATGCAACAGCCAGTTTCCAGCTCAGCAGAAGGCACAGCCAGGTTCCTGGTGGTTCTTGCTGCCCGCAGAACTCTGCTCCAGGTGAGGCTGCCTTCCCTGGGCAGTGCAAGGAGCTGTGCTTGCCTATGGAAATTTCAGTCATCGTGACACTTGTCTTTTTTCTGCCTCTTTCCGCCTGTAATATGATATAGGTAAGAGAATATAGTCAGAAGATGGTAGATAATGCTTCTTAATGATAGGAAAATCTAAACTAGATTGGTCCTTGATTTTAAACGCGTAGGTTGAGTTAATGCTGTGCAGCAATTGCTGGTTCATACAGCAGAAACATACCCAGATCATTATGTGTGCTGAATGTTAATACAGTATTTCCTTTTTTTTTTTATTCAACTCAATTTGCTTCCAATTTTTCTCTTCCTCTACATGTTTTTTCTTTTTTTTCTGTCCTGTCAGGAAAGAAAAATCTTACTGGTTGCTAAGTAACTCTTGCAGTATTGCTGCAGATGTGCAATAGGCGTATCTGTTACTACGATGCTCTTTAGTTTTTGAGTAAAAAAATATTTTTCAGTAACATCAATGTAATTTTGAAAATAATGATGGCCTGATAAAAGAGGATGCTTCTTATCCCAGATGTTTCCAGCCATGTATTCATTATATCAGCTGACTGTAGAAAAAGGCTTTTGGAGGGAACTGGATTAGCCTACAGTGTTATTCTCCAAAGTTTTATGGGAATGCAGTGTAGGTGGCTAACGCGGCAAAATGAAGTCCCACCAACTCTTTTGCACAGCTCCTTGTAGGTAGCCCATCTGCTATTTGAGTATCATGGCTGTCCTTTCTGAAATCACTTCTATGAGCACTGCAGACCTGTTTGAGCTCGAGGAGGCCCCATACCAAGCAAAATTCCCCCATTCACCACCAGCACTTCAATCTGTGGCCCATGGGGTGGCAAGTGGTTGTTTCCCAACTGGTCCATGTGGGGGACAGCAGCTTCCTCTGCCATCTTTTCCTCCTCTGCGTCAGAGCACTGTGCTGGTGCACAAAAAGAATAAAAGCTAAAATCACATTGATCATTCATTTGGGAGGAAAATACCAGAATGCATACATAATAGAGAATGATTGCACTACTGATAGACTTCATTTTAGCATTTACTAATTCTGGCATGTTTGACTTTGTACCTGCAGCAAGCTTTCCATGTAGATTCTTTTTAGCAGTAATTATGTATAGATAGACTCTCCTCTTAGCGTGGGAGGAACAAAATAGTTGTAATAGTTGACATTACTCAACATTAATGCATGGCATTTTAAAGATGTGTGTATTGTGTTAATGTTTCATTTACTGTAGCTGGGTTAGGAGGTTTCCATTTATGTATTTATTTATTGTATTCATTTTAATCAGATGTGTCCATTAAATGTAGGATGTGGCATTTGGATTTTTTTAGCGTACACTTGCAGGAGATTGATTTTTGCCTGTGTTTGCAGAGAGTGAAGGAGTTTGCCCGTGTAATCTCCAAAAAGGTCAAATCTTGACTTAATAAATGTATGATTCAGGAATATAATGCTTGTTCTTTAGGACATCACATTAATATTTATTGGGGTCTGGATTCTACAAAGACCTGCTAATTAGTTACAGAGTCTTTTGTGTATTGGTTAAACTGGCTTAAATCCAGTTTTGCTCAAGAGGGATTAGAATTGCTCCCATTATGATAACTCTACTAAGCAGAGGACTCATATTCCCATTAATTCCTATTGCTCAGATTAGTGTATTGGTACATCTTTCTGCCCCAATTAATAGCTAGTGGTAGCCAACACTTTTAATAAACTCAGTGAAGAATATTTCCAAGGAAAAGCACCCCTTAATGCTGATCTTGGAGTGAGAACCAGGTGGCCTTCCAGATATATTAGTCCAAATTTTAATAGCATAAAAAAATAAAAATGAAGATGGTTACCCTTTTGAGACAACTACAGAAAAGCAATGCTCACACTGGAGCAGAGAGAAGGGTCTGCTGTCCAAGTAAAGGACTTCAAGGCACAGCTATCATTGCAGTACTGCATGGGGGAGGGAGGACTTACCCATATATCGTGCAAGATGATGTGGTACAAACTTCAACAGGCTGAACTGAGCCCATAAATCCCCCAGACTCGCTCTGGATGAGTCAGCTATAACTGCATAGCACTAACTAATCAAATATACCCTGCTTCTGGAGTCAGATCAGTTTTTTCTCAGACACCTTTGATTATAGAGCTGAGTGGATAGGAAAAGGTAAGATTAGACAAAGCAACTAGTAATCTCAATGTGTTTGTGGAGAAGGAAAGAGAATGTACATAATGTAACAGCTAAAAAAGAGTGTGCCCTGGTAGAAAAATCCCTACAATGGGTGAACTTAAGACAGGCTTACAACTTAAAGCCCATGCCTTATGTTGAGGAAGAAGCTACAGAGTCAAAATTGGAGTGAAAAAATATGAGTGGAAAAGATCTAAAAAAGAATCATGTGGCACAGAAGGACACTAAATAGAATCACCAGAATCATCTAGGTGTTTTTTGTTTACTTGTGTTTTTTCTTTAAAAAAAAAAAAAAAAAACCACTGTCCACAGGTATGCCTCTAAAAGGAGCAAAGCAATGGGGGAATAAGAGTATGTTTTGTCAGCCCAGGATGCCCCAGGCGATCGTGGTTCTTTACACGGAAAGCTGGTGATATGGACCAAGGTGGGGTGGATGCTGAGGAGCAGGTTCATGTCTCATGGAGATGCTGAAGCAGGGGAAGGAAAGTAAGTACGTATATATGCCAGAGGAAATTGAAGAAAGTGTGCTCAGTCATAAGTAACTTCAGCAGACCAGTGTAAATCTTAAAAGCACTTTCTGGGCCAGGCAGCAAGAGGTAGGACTTGCCTGACCTTGAATCAACAGAAACTTCTTCGTTTTCATAGTGAACATAACATCTGATAACAGTGACTCAGCTGAAGAACTTTGCACCTCTGTGAAGTATCACCAACACTGTGGTAAGTCTGGAATGATAATGAGATTTTAAAAAACACTGGGATGTGGCTGTGGTAATGTTAACTCCTGTAATTTTTTTGTTTTGTTTTTCCTTATGACAGGTATTATTCTAGAATAGAAAAATATTATTTCATAAAATCACGTTTAAGCCCCATGGCCTGAATCTTTAGGAATTTCATCTCTAGGTGAATGGGAAAATAATGGGCAGGGAGCTAACCCATCTGCATAAACTATTTACCCAAGCTCCTAATGGGGTAAAACCACAGAGAATATTGGCACACAGGGAAAAGTCAGCAATCAGAAAGCTTCATTTGCATCAGCTTTCAGATCAGCACTCCCCCACTGATGATTTTGAGCCAACATAACAGGAAGCAAATTAAAAATTAGTTTAGATAGTTAAGCTGAACTTAAACGTAGGGTTCAGTTCAGAGTCCTCCCTCTCTGCGAGCCCTTGTGGAGTGTCCCACATTATGAGCACCTCACCTCTGCTCCGAAGTGGTGGCTGGCTGCTTGTATTCCTGCTACAAGAGAGGTATCAAAATAATGACCTACCTCTAATACTAGCTTAAGGGAATATATTATGTATCATCTGAAACACATTGCCAACGGCAGTGTTCAGGCTGAAGCTGTGTTTCTCTAATAATAATGTCTCTCGCTCACGCTCCCCACCGTTCAAGAATCCAATGCTTGGAAGAGGGGAATAATTTTTAAGGGCTCTCAGAGGATATATAAGTGGTTCCAGAAATTCTGGCTGAGAGCTTAAAGATATATGCTAAAGACCCTGAAATGCACTGAACCGGTCTTTTTCTGGTTATTCCAATCAGCTAAGAGAGGGCTTATATGCTGTGAAGCTTCCGGTTTTTGTTAACACATGCTCACACACACAATGGCGTTCTGTTGAATTGTATCCAGAACGTTAATTACTCTTCAGAAGGATTTTGGCTTTCTCTGAGGACAGTCTGCACCCCCCCCCCCTTTTTTTTTTTTTTCATTGGAGAAATCTTTTGCCTTTGTTTAACAAATAGGTGCAGTGGGGAAATACTTGCCTGGGAAATTTCTGCAGGGAATGAGATGCACAAAGATCTTGATGCTGCAGTCCAAGATAAATAAGACATTTTAATACTCTTAGCAAATGAAAATGCAAATCACAGAAAAGTAGAGGAGGCAAAAATATATTCCCTGGCCTGAACATTCAGTGAAAGGGAACAGGACTGGGAGGTGTCTGACAAGCACATTATTTGCAGTTTCCTACTAATTGAGTGTTATCTGCATTGCTTGCGGCTGTCATTCCATGACCAAATGTATTTGTAGAAATGCCAGTAGTTTCAGAGAGATGATGCACTTACCAGAGAAAATTCTGAGCACTGTAAGGAGACTGTAAGCAAATGCTAACTGATTGAAGGGACGTCCAGAAGGATTCTTTGCACTTGTCAGGAACCAGTCCTTAAAACCTAATTAGTGTGACGTTTAAATTATCTGTTACAACTGAAGATTGTAATTGGAGTTTTCTTTGTTTGTATACATGAGTTCAACTTACCAGCATGCAGTACCTCTCTACCACCTAAGAAAGAACTGCTGCCTAAGCAGTGAGATTTAGGTGAGGCCCAAAGGTAGCTGGCAAAGAAGGAAATATTTTTAAAGGGACTTGAGAAAGAGGTGACAACTCTGAGGTTTGGGAAGCAGAGAAATACAGGAGAAAAAATGTAGTGTCAGGGAAGAATATATGTGATGATGATGACAGCAGATATTTGAGGAAAAGATGTGGACAAAAAGAGGAATAGGAGTGAAAGAAGGAAGACTTGTGCAACAGTGGGAAAGACTGGATCATAGAGGAATAGAAATTAGGCAGAGGAGAAAGAGAATATCTTTATTTAACAGATATGGCTTAACAAGTCTTCTGACACATGTTAATTTACTCTTTGCAAATTGTAGAAATTACTATGTACATTTTTAATCCTTTCAATGGTAATACAATGTATGTTAATGTTCACTTTCAACTAGAGATCAGAACACATTTCATTTCCACTTTTTCAACTTTGGGGGAAAATATGTTTTTATGGAGATGGAGCAATACAAATGACTGCATTTAAAAAATTCTGTAATTTCTATTGTGCGGATACCTAATAGAGGCTTTGAAAAATAAACCTCCAAACATTCCAAAGTTTTCCAAAATCAGATCTGCATCGACGCATCCCACTGCTAGCAATGCCACTTGCCAGCTGTCAAATCCCCTGATATATTGTATAGGTTGTGATGCTTTTGCCATGGATTATTGATTGGACCCTGCGGTCAGCACATCATTGGTGATGCTGCTCCTGCCTGCAGGCATGCAGTAGGTGCCTGCCTGCTCTAGCCGTACCAGTGCCTCTCTGTTTTCAACAGCATTCATCATTGCAGAAGAGCAAGAGGGATAACTGAAGTTCTGTGGGCATTTGAAATAGTTCAGCACCACTCTATTCTGTAAAGTCTGTCAAGCTTTATATGTTAGGAGACAAGTTGAAATTGCTGTTTGAACGATGTATGCAGGCAGAAAGAGATTAAAAGCTACTCTCAGCACATAGCACCTCTTTCAAAGTGCTGACCAGCAGTTTGTGTTTAGACAATAATTTGGGGCTGAGAGGATAATTTCAGAGCTATTCCTACCTGCCTCTGGCCAGTGTGAGGGTGTAGGGAAAGGGGATTTTGCTACCGACTGCCTTCACGCTCTCCTACTTTCCAGTGGTGCTAATCTGGAAGGTCTGAGGACATTCAGGGACACTTATATGCCAAGTTTAAGATAACAAAGAGCCAAAACAAGATTGGACTCAACAGGGTTATTTTTCCCCAAATTATGGGTTTGTTCCTTTGTATGCTTTTATAAATGTGGTAAGTTTTAGGACGTTATCTCACCCTCAAAGACTACTGGCATGTACTGTTGGTGAGGACTTGTTTGGAAGATGGCTTCTAGCATAGGTTTACACAGATAAATTCAATAATGTAAAAACCCCAGCAGGAACTGCTGCATACAGCTGTGTGCTTTAGATGATCCCAGAACAGTGCTGCTTACCAGCCACTGTGGATGTACAATGTCTCCCAGATAAGTTGCTAATAAAAATGGTAAAGTACTCCCATTCTAATGATGCCATATCTCAAAACCAACCAACCAAACAAACAAAAAAGTCCCACAAAAAGTAAAAACAAACAAAAAAATCCCTACAGGTGAGAATGATTTCTAAAGTGAAAATGGACATTTTTTTTGAGTGCCAGCAAGAATGAGGGAAAGAGCTGTTTATGTCTTCAGAGTTGATGAACATTGAGAAGAAGGAGAGAACTGAAAAAGTACCTGTCAGAGATTTGAGAAATTTTGTGTTAGCTAACATACTTGTCCTTTTGAAACAAGGAGACGTGCTATAATCACACTGGAAAGAGTTATAGATCACAATTTGGTCACTGCAGACACGAAAACAACAGAAAAGGAAGGGTGTGGTGCAGTTCAAATATATATACCCCGAAGCCATGACCGGTTTAAATCATACTGGAATACACACACAATTCAGCTTAAAAAGAATTGCCCTGTTCCTGTAAATACAGCAGAAAGTGTCCATTAAAAGAAATGAAATGTAATGATAAGTTCTGCCTACTATTATGACCAAACTGACTTTTTATTTTACGCTGCAATTTATGTTCTTACAAGGTTTCAGTCAAGCCATTTATTTTATTTCTTATTTTGCTGTTTCAAGAAAGAGCCAGGAAGATCAGCTGTAATCTTCTCTCATTTTAGACAAATGCAATCCTGATGGCTGTGGCCTAAAGGGCAGAGTTGCCCTTACTCTGGAGGAGGAGGAGGAAGACATCGACATCTGGTGGCAGGACAGGAACAAAGGGTGGGCTCCAAGACATGCAGCTTGCTGCTGATGGTACAGGTGAGATACTTCTCTGTGTAATAAACAGGCATAGAATAATGCAAGAGAAATTGTGTAGCTGCAATACTGAGCATAAGTCCGGACAACTTAGCTCACGTAAATATGACTTAGTGAGCAAAAGGTGTCGGCTGACGAGGCAAGACAGGAAGTCCGTTTAATGTCTCCTTTGGTTAGCTAAGCCCTGTGCACAGTCTGGCTAGAGAGCAGAAGGGGCTGAGGAGCAGGCGCCATTAGCAGAGCTGCAGTGACTACTTACACGAATTTGGAACTGTAAAGGCCTTCTGGGGCCATGGGCAGCCGAGGTAAACACCAGCACAATCAGTACAGGACAACCTGTTTGAACCCACAGAGCTTCAGGAGCTGTGGCCTTGCTCCCCAGCAGTGTGGGCAACACCATCCCCTCTCCTGACAACTATAACATGACCGAGGTGTTACTATAAAATGACAGAAAGAGCTGCAGGACCCAGCACCAGAAACAAAAGAGAAGGATTTTATATTGTCTGCTTGCACTTCTGGGGAGGAGTGGCTACTGGTTGTGTTACACCGTTGCCTGGTTCCCATTTCCTCCTTCCCCCTTCCATGAAATACTGTTCTAATATTTGAGTTCATCTGTCAATTACAAGTGGGAATAGTTAGCTCCCTTTGTTTTATATAAGTTTTATATAGGTTTTAGGGTATATGTTATATGGTCTTTACTTGAAACTCCTAAAATATCAATCTAGTCCTTTTTTTTTTTTCTGTCAGGAAAAACCTGACAGGGGTTGTGTTCCCCCATCTTCGTAAGTATAGTATTTTCTGAAATATTTTGTGGTTCAGATTTGGATATTAAGCACTAGTAAATGCTCAGAAAAGTGGGAGAAGTTCCTTATGCTGCTATGTACTTCCCTAGACTGCAGGGCATCACTGAATCTTCAAATTTGTTCTTGTTTAAATTATATATGTCAACACCTCCCTTCTTATTACAGCCTGAACAAGTGCTTTAGCTATTTCTAATAAACAGGAGGTCATCAATTGCCTAGCAGTTGTTTACAGCACCCACCATTACATTAAATGTCTCTGCAGTCCTTAAAACATTGGCTTGCATTTTAGTGATGACTTCATACTGTCTACTGTGAGGCACCAGGAGGATAACAAGTGACTCGCAGCCAAAGATCAGTTTGTGTGAGGAGGCAGCATCCCCTCCCTCCCTCCGTCCCTCCCTCTCTCCCTCCATGGGGTGAGGGATGGAAATAGCAGAGATGTTCATGCTGCGCCTTCCTTGGGCCAAGCATGGGGGCGTGGCATGACGTTCTTCACAGGGACCTCTAACATCTTTTACATGCTTTCTTGCTCTTGTTCTGAAATACTCTGGAGTTACTCATTTTACGGACGTAAGGCCTTACTCATTTGTTCCAAATTTCCTTTAAAGAATGGAAGAAAGCATGAAATGTAGGCCACTGTGTCTACCCTGGATATCAGTAACTGCTTGTAGGAGAAATGAAATAGACTGTGTTTTCATTTTTGTAACTTGAAATGACTGGTGAGGGATTTGTATATCATAGTTAAGTTCTTTGAACTATGCTAAATTTCAAAAAACAGGAGAAAAACCTGCAGCTTAATGGAAGTTACTGGTAGTTTGGTTATGATTTTGAAGTCAATCTATAGTCTCTGCATACTTTAGATTTGGACTCTGGCAGAGAACTATGAACCTCACATTGCAAAGGTCCTGATGACCTTCATAACAAGTAAAGTTGTACTTCTGTAATGGCCTCTTCCGTGTGCTAATTTCACATCAGAGAATGTTTGTCTGTTATTTAGATCACCATACTTTTCTAGCCCATTTTCCAGTGTCGAAGTTACTAAGTAATCATCTGTTACTTCAAATAATATAAAAATAGCATGTCATTACCATTAAGCACCAACTGCAAGGATTTAATTTTAAACCATTTCTCCTTTCCCTGACTGAAGAAATGGCTCTGCGATCATTTTTAACCTTTCATCAGCATAATTGCCAAATAATTAACAATAGTTAAATGATGAGAACTTGAGAGAATTGAAAATTATTATTGAAATATATATTTCACTGGAGCAATGACCTACATGAATGTTTCAAAATAAAAGCAATGTATATTTGTCAGCAGAGGCAACACACACTCTTTATATACGCTAGGTGTTCTTTATATGTGCTTGTGCCTTAGTCACCTATAGCCGTATAGGCATAAAGACCCATCTCACTGAAGAAAACTGCTCCTCCAAGGTTATTTTATCATGCTTTGCAATGTCTTCATTTCCACTAACACAAATTACTTATTCCACAGAATAAGCAGTGGAAACCAGTATAAAGACTCTATAATCCCTTTCTAATTTTTGTAGCAGATACTGCTTCCTTGCTTCTGCTAGCAGAGCAGATTAGTCTGCTGAGTTTTTCCTGCAGTTTCTCCATTTTTCTCAATGAGATCCATGTGTTGATTTTTTTTTTTTTTCTTTATACACCCTTTAGGAGCTGAAAGTCATCAGCCTCTCCATCCTGTCCCATCTCTGTGAGTCATCAGGATTTATTCACTCCCCTTTGCCTGCCAACTCGGGTATGTTTAGAAGCTGCTAGGATCCTGAAGACCTGCTCATCTGGGTGCTACCAGCACATCCTTTCCTGCTTTTTGTTCCAGGCACTCCTATCTATGTTCCACTTACACTAATCTTAACATTTCTACTCCAACTCTCTGCATAGAAAGGGTAGGAAGATGGGAAGGTACTGGGGGTATTTACTGGTGTCCGGAGGAGATCACATGTAGGAGAAACCAAGGGGGCACAAATGTGTCAGAAGCTTGGCTGCTCCCAAAAGGAATTATTTTCCTCCCTTCCCCCTCCTCCCCCCCCCCCCCCCCCTTTTTTTTTTTCAAAAGTTCAGGCACTTACCAGTGCACAGTGTTATGATGACACTATTAGGAATCCCAAATAAAACCTCTCTATGGATTTTCATCAGCTCCTTCTCAAGTTCATCCTTCTTGTAGACGAGTTTGTCTTTCCAATAGCTTTTTGGTAAAATCATGGAAACTTCTCTGTGGCTTTCACTCCCGTTTTTAAGGGTGTGGATATATCTTATATGTAATCACACTTTCTGCAATATTCTTCTCTTCAGTTGCATCATGTACTTTCAGTGGTGGATGTGATGCTGCAGCCAGTGGCTGATGCAATTACCCTTTGAATTGCAGTTCCTTCTGGGTTCCCTCAAGCCTTTCATAGCCATTTCTTTCTCTCTGCTTGCTTTCATCTATTGCCACACCATTCATATTGAGTCCGAGTTTATTTAATTTTCTGGCTGAGGTTTTGGGGGAAGTAGTGGTAGAAAGCATGTTTTATTTTGTTTTTTCTGCTAGTGGTTCCAAGGTAGATTGCCGAAGTACCAGTAGTGCCTATACAACCCTAGTGATCCTTCAACTCCTGTCCTATATTTAAGCCCTTGAGCTGTTTAAATCTGGAGCACCTGGCTGGAAACAAAGGCAAGGGGCTGTCTGAGTGTTTTCACAAATAGAAGTAATGTGTCTCCTGCTTCAGCTACATCCCCGCCACTTCTTCATGGACTATTTAGCACAAGGGTGTTCAGCAGGCTTTGCCTTTGTTCGACACCTGCTCAGAAAAGCTGTTGAGTACCAGAGTCCATTGGAGTACGGCAGCCCATTCATGCTTGCTTTTGAAAATGCAGGTCTAACACTAGCACAGCAGTTGTGATCCTTTGTGGGAAAGTGCTCCAAATGCAAATTTTAATCAGTGCTATTTCCTTATAAAATCAGTCCCTCCAGCTCCCTAATTATCAGCGCCAGGCTCTGAATTGCCATTATACCTCTCATATTGAGGTCCAGATTGAAACTGATATCTTCCTGTGCTGCACAGGAAAGGATTATCACCCTGCTGCTCTACCAGGGATGGGAGCATACGTCAAGCTGATTAGAACATTTTCCTCTCTGCTGTGCACAAGGTTCCACCACTGCAGCTCTCTTACTGTAAAGCTACTTATTTTTATTCTTCTTATAAAAAATAAAATAATAAAAAACCCTACATGATGCTTCTGTGTATTGTCATTCATAGCTATTTTTAAGAAATGGCAAAATCAAGATTGAGCCAACAGTAAGCTTATTTTTTTATGCAGTTCATAAGTACTGTGACCACACCTGCTGTTTCCCTATGCTAACATTTTTGCAGCCTCCTGCTTTCTCTGAACAACCAAAAGCTTCTAGATCAATAAAAGAAAGTAGATGTTCAACAGAATGGCTTACAGACACCTGAGCTTTCAAAACCATGGTGAAATAATTTCCCTCCCCAGTAAAATACATGTGAAACTCTTTGGCAAGCGAGTGCATGTTCTGCTTTGTTATGTGTAAATAGAATAAAAAAGAAAGCATGATTCCTACATTTGAATTGTTTGGAAAATAATTGTATGCTACCTGTTTCCATTACCAACAAGAGGAGATAATTTTTTCATTTAATAATATAAAAATCATCATATGCTTTTATTAGGTTGTTTAGTTTCCTTGTGGTTGGATATAACATTGTTATACTTAACTACTATATATATAATTTATTATTGGTGATAGTTATTGCTAATAAAATAGTCAATGAAAATATGAATATTATATTAAAAGTTGAATCCTTTTACTGCAACAAACTGTTTTGCACATTTTAGAACTTCTTTGTAGATTCTTTAAATGGAGAGTCTTAAGAGATTTTTGCAAAGCTTTGAGGAAAGTCTGTCTTCTTGCATTTAAACCTGAAATCAGAAATGCAGGTTATATTTTTACAAGATTTTGCAGCAGCTCAGCACTTGGGATATTGTAGTTTATTAATGACTTCTGGGGCCCTGCTCTGTCAGAGAAGCCTGAAAATGTAATTTAAATAAAAAAAAAAAAGCATAGTGGTCACAGATAAAAATAAGGATATTAATGAATATACAGAATAGAAAAAAAAATTGAAATCTATTTAAGGGTGAATGTTTTGAGGCATAATCTGGATTAAACCCAAATGCGATGTTTTATTTACCAACTACAACAGAAAGACTCTAGGCTTTTGTTCGCTTCTTATTTTGCTGTGCTGCAGATTAGCTGCTGCAAATGTTTAAAACTGTGTACCTGTGTCCTGCTCTGAAAGAGAAGCAGAGATGCTGTGTGTTTGCAGTTGTGATCTGGGAAGTATCCAGCACACTCCAGCTCTGGGAGGGAAGCAGTGTTTGTGAGGAGTAACTTGGGCTGGCCTCTAATGGTGGCTTTAGAGAACAGAGGAATCCAAAGGTTTGTCAGTTTGACTATTATTTTCTGCAGCTGAACACTCTTTGTGTGCCTATTCCAAAGGACTTCTGGTAATTAAAAATCTGATTTTGTAACTTTTATATCGTCCATATACTTAAATGGTTTATAGGTGATCTAAAGTCTAGACCACAGCCCTGCTAACAGAGCAACAGAAATGTCTGAAATGAACAGGGCTTCTTGTTGGCAGTGGCTGCCTGTACGGATCCAAGCACAAGACGTGCAATCTGGTGCAAAATATCTATTTCTGCAGATATTTTACTCACATAAGCAACTTTATATGTGTCAATAGTCACCTTGAATATAAGAGAACTAATTATATTTATGAGGCCTAGCAAGACTGGAACAGGACTATTAAAAGTTTTTTCTTCCTATTCTATCAAAACTGGTTTAATTTCCTACAATGAATAGTAATTTAAAAAGAATGAAGGAAGAAGTCATACATGACAGCCTGGGGAATCGTTGTGCAGTATACAAATACTGACTGATTTCAAAGCTTCTCTGTATTACCAAACATCTCAGCGTCTGTGCGATCTGCCAAAGGGTGTGATGTGCATTCAAAACCAGGAAGCTTGGAAGGCACCTAACGTGGGCTGGTTCCACTCAAGCTTCATGGAAGAACGAAGCTTAGAAAAGCCTGACGATTCAAATCAATTGGACAAGAGAAAAGTCTTTGAAGAGGAGACTGGCGAAGTCAAGGACTGACACTAGAGAAGGGGCAAAGAACTCAGTGTACTCACAGGGAAGGGCATGCATCACTTAACAGGAGAGAATTGCTTTATACCTTCAGGTGGAGTTTGATGAGTGTGTCCTTGGTGAAAGTACTGGCTGAATCAGTCCCAGGGAGCAGAAAAGGAGCTATTTCTGACTTTGGTCTGTTCTCCAGCCTGGCTCACCATGCAGCTGCACAAACCAAAATACTCCCTGAAAAGGAAGGGGCAAGAGGGGCAGCTGCAAATGAAGCAAGGGCACATCAAATCTGGCCTGAGATGAGCACCTGCAGAGGAGAGACTGCTAGAGAAATCTGGAGGAGACCTGTGCCATCCTTCAGGTTCCAGAGGTACAGGCTGGCAGGTAGCTTGGGCGCAGCGAGAGTTTAACCTAAATCCAAAACGTGTTTAGAGCAGGGAGGAAACCAAACAGAGAAATGCACAACCAGGTTTCTCCTGTTAGCTAAGTCAAAGCTGAGAAGGCCGTTTATTTCTGTTACAGCATGGTACTGATGGGGTAATTGCTGGGTGCCGAACAGGTCAGTGAGTCCAGAGAAGGGTTTCGTGTGAGCTGGTAAGGATGGTGAGGAAGGTGAAGGGGAAGAGTTGCCACTAGTGTTAGTGCTGGTAACAGCAACCAGCAGGCATAAGGACATGTTTCTGGGAAGGAGTAATAGGTGGCCTGGGTGGCACAGAAGCCAGTGAAAACAGATGGGCCCTGTTTAGCCTAAGGAAGGTTTAAATCTATGCTGCCTCTGATGACACAATCTCGGTATGCTTGTGAATTTTAAGTGGGAAGGTTCATTAGGACAATTTGCTGCAATACAGACAACTCAAATGCTTCTTGCCAGTCCTGAAAACTCTTAACTTTTTATAGTTTTTTTCCTATAAACTTTATAGTTTTTATATATTTTAAATAATACGTTAGCAAATTATAAACAAAAGATTTGTATTTAGGATAAAAGGCAAATAGCAGTCTGGATCCAGTCACTGATTATTGCTAGAGGACACTGGTTTTCTTAATGATAAAGTGTGAAAGATAGCCACAGCCAGTTATGAAAGAGGGTTTAGAAGAAGAATGAAAAACAATTATTTCATAGAATAATGTGAATTCAGCAGAGTCTTTGTAAAATTTTTAAGCAAAAGAATTTCACATCCCCGCCTTTATTGTGTTACTTCAAACCCATCTGTATTTGAAATGTACTTCTGATTCAGTTAAAGCAAGCATTTCTAAAATCCTGAAACGCAAGGCCATGTAGAGATAAGCAATAAATGTCAGTAACAGTTTCAAACTCTTAGAAAGCAATGCATCTGTTGAAGAAACACAGAGCCTGAGAAGCCAGCTTTCATTCAGTATAAATTCTGCTTCACCCTCCGTCTCAAACAACCTTGCAATACCTGAAAAGGAATAGAACTGCCACAGTTTTGCTGAAAGGCTTAAGTGTGCGATGTTGCAAATAGCTTTTCGGTGCAGTCTGAGGACAAACACAGCAGCCTGGATAGCTCACCCTAAAAGGATGTAGGAGCCAGGCAGATCAGCGGGCCAGATCTGTTGGGTGGGCACAGGCAGGCTGGTGGGAACGCTGTGAGTCAGCTGCTGCACGCCCTGCACCAGGAGGGGGAGGAAGGTGTCTAGCCAGCTCCCTGAAGCCAAACCAGTTACATGTAAGAAATAACAAGACCTTAGCTCTTATTCCTGAAACATGAAATGGATTTAAATGCCTTTAGTCACAGTACAAGAAAGATGCTATTGAAGCAATAAGGTACCCATAGATATTTGTTACTGTGTAAGGAATCTGTTTGTATACATGCAAAAGGACAAATTTAAAATTTCTTACTTAATGAAAGAACAGAAATGTTTTCTCACAGTGCCATGCCTTAGAAGCGGAGTTGCATACGTGTACATGAGCTGTGTCTGGCTGTGCTCCCTGAGAATCCTTTCCCTTTATCTGCATGCACGTGGTAAATTTCCTTAGAATTTGTAAAACCAAAAGTTATTGGGAAGTTGTAATTCATGGTACATTGGGTTTTCAACCTGCTCACTGACTCACAGGAAGAATATGAGGACTTTTAATGGCCTTATCTTTAGAAAGGATCATTTGATGAAGTAATATATGCTATGAGTCTGTAAGATTTTTTTATCCTTTTTTTTTCCTTTACACACAGAAATGCACATTTTACATGTTTTGTGAAATTTTGTTATATACTGTTATATACTATATATACATATATATGCACTGATTCAGTACAGGATAACATTCTTTGATAACCTTTCTTTTTATGGAAGTTTTTGTGTTACCTTATTAAGTAAAAATTGTTGCATGACTTCGTTCATCTCTGCCCTATTTTTCCCATCTCTCAGTATGAGCTGTTCTGAAATTATGTTCATGTACTAGAAGACAAAGTGCCAAGTACCTATTTTAGTACTCAACAGTTACATCCAAATTTCAGTTGTTGTTTAACACCAAATACTGTAAAGACAAAAAGCTCAAGAAATCCTTGCCTCAGACTAGAAAATTATCAGCACTTTGGTTTAGACAGTACTCGTGATACTCTGCTTAAATAGTACCTTATTACCAAAGTGGCCTGAGTGACTTTAACAACCTACTTGTAATGCCTGTGACCTCATTGAAGGAGGTCAGCATTGCCACCTGATTCCCCATGACTTCTGATGCACGTGTGCAGAGAAGCGACACAGGAAGTCCTAGGGTTACAAACTAGTTGTAAACGGTGCAAAACAACTACCAATGAGTGGGATTTTAAAACACCTCTGTGGATTAGAAAAAAAATCCTGTGATTAGCTTCCAAGGGTTTTGGAAGTGTTTGAAAATCCTGGCCATTCCGAGTAAGGTTTTAGAAATATTTTAAGGTTAAGGATCAACACAATGAATTATATTTGAGACTACTTTGTTTGCACACAACAATGTTGATAAAGCAATGAGAAATTACTTCTGCACATTCCAAAATATTTTACTTCTCAATTATAATTACAGATGTAATTCCTTTCTTTGGTGAAATTGTTATTTTTTTAGGTATGAAATTCTATCCTTGAAGAGGATTTCTGACACATGGGGTGAACACCACATACTGAGTAACTGAACACCAAGTAACACCCTGTCTCTGTAAAATGACCACTCTTCTACACCAAAGGTTGCATTTTAAGATTCATAAATGCTTAATAAACATAATAAACTATGAAGCAAGGAAGCTTTAAGAATATCTATAGACTAGCAGACACAGTGATGAATTTTAACCAGCTGAGGCATTTACTCTTAACAATGGCTTTTTTTTTTTTTTTTGAGAGAGAGAGAGAGAGAGAGCAAGACAGCAAGGAGTTTTGGGTTATTGCCTCTAAAAATACTTCATATTTCTTATCTTCCTTCAATTCACCATGTCTCACAATTATTGTGATTAGTATTAGTATACACCCTGGAAGCCAACTGCTGTTTGTAAAGTTAGAAAACCCACCTATAAAGAAGATGAACCTATATATAAAAAAAAAATATTTAAAATCTGTAACTGACCAGTTCTTGTTAACATAGGCAGATTTGCTATTTTTACACTACAGAAAAAAAAAACTATTCCTGAGATGTATTCCCTTTCAATGTATTCCCTTTCCAAATGATCCCAGTCTGACCCACAGAAGAAAAGCACAGATTTTTTTTTTCTCATGAACACACTTGTTAACTGCTCCTGGTCAGAACTGTGCAAATCTCCAGAATCACCCAATATGGGGAATGTGCACAAAAGTGTAAAGCCATCTAAGACTACACTGCAGAACACCCGTTCCTTGATTTTTGACTTTTATCACCATCCAACCACCTTTATCCTGTCAACATTTTGCTATACCTGCTAGCAGTTCATTTTGAAGCTGGAAACTATATGTAAACCTAACGTAAACAAAAGAAAATGTGGTGGTACTGCATATAGCTTTTTCAATATAATAAACCCCATGGCCAAAGAGTAAGCAAGCTGCAGAGAGTAAGTAATCAAGCTTCCTGAGAAAAGTCTTTATTTATTTATTTATTTATTTATTTATTATTTTTATATGCAAGCAGAAGAAGCAAGCAGTGCGGTTCTGGCAGAACGTTAGGCACTTTGTCTAAGAGTCATTCAAAAGCATCACTGATGACCAGTGCTCTCTCTGCTACTTCTAGAGTTAGCGCTTCAGAGTCCTGTTTTTTCAGAGCTGTTATGCCTTGTATGACAACTGATATGGTGAGCACACTTGTTCCTCTTCTTCAGCAAGCACCACAGCAGTAATCCCTGATCATTCTGAGCCACCCATCACCAGGGTATGCTGTAGACAACCCACCAAACCTGCTCTGTGGGATGGCACAAGCACCTAACAGGACAGGTAGGTTGGTGCTCATCTCCTTCCCCAGCAGGCACAAAGGTGACCGGAGGCATGCCCATCTCCGTTTTGCTGTCGGGTGCCTTCCCATTGAACCTACAGAGACCGGATCAAGATTCATACGCTTGTTATGCCACAGGGAGACTCAGGCCAGACCTGGTAGACCATTTTGCTGCATAGAAAGGAGGATGTTCCCCTTATACTATAGGGGCTCGGGGTCTGTTGCCAGGCAGAAACTATTTCTCCTTTGCAAGCTGAAATAAATTCCTGAGGAAACTGTGTTGAAGAAATGTGTGCAGCAGGACGCTGACCACAGATAGCTTTGCTTCCCATGAAACGTTTCTGACATTTCTCAGGTAGCTAACACAAGCAATGCAGCTTTTAGGCTTCTATTTTATTTTTTTCACAAGAAAGCCCTTATTTCCTCAGTAGAAAGGAAAGGACAAGTTATGAAGTATTTTATAGAAGACAAAAAGTAATTAAACAAAGTAATAAATCACTGCAGAGCTTGCTGCGGGACATGCAATCCAACAGGCTGTAATAGTACTTAGATGGATACAATGAGATCAATGCTTTATTGTTTCCACCTGAGCACAAAGCATATGAAAAAAAAGACACAAAATACAGTTTCTTCAGAATCTTGCAAGGATTCATACTACTGTCTCATTACAGACATGTCACTCATGCAAAGACCTTTGTAAAACAAAGGCTTTATCTTTTTTAAAAAATAATTTAAGTGATGAACTTCAAAGTTATTGCCAACATGAGATAGCTATTTACAATATTGTTTTATGCACTCTTTGGCAAGTATGATCTTAACGATACATAGGTGCTTCAAAACCTGTTGCCTCCACAGAGTGCCAGCCTGTGTTGATCAGTAAATGCAATCTCACTGGTTTGGGCTACCTGGGACTCGAGTGTGGATTCCATTAGGAGTGTGATTTAAGGCTTTGTTGCAATTGTTTCAGAAGAACCAATCTCTTCTTGGTTCATGATTAAAAACTATCATTTTTAATCATTGTGGTCTACAACTTCCTCGCGAGGAGGAGTGGAGAGGCAGGTGACCTATTCTCCGTTATCACCAGTGACAGGACCCGTGGGAACGGTGTCAAGCTGAGGCACGGGAAGTTTAGGCTAGACATCAGGAAGAGGTTCTTCACCGAAAGGGTGGTCGCACACTGGAACAGGCTCCCCAGTGAAGTAGTCACTGCACCAAGCCTGTCTGAATTTAAGAAGAGATTGGACTGCGCACTTAGTCACATGGTCTAAACTTTTGGGCAGACCTGTGCGGTGCCAGGAGTTGGACCTGATAATCCTTATGGGTCCCTTCCAACTCGGGATATTCTATGATTCTATGATTCTATGTTTTGTGTTTAAAAGAACATTGCAAATTTTTATGCTAATATCAGGTGAATGTGGCTACTTTCAGAATTCAGTTCACATATTGAATACTGTAGCAGATCTTTTGTTTGTTTCTGTGATGTTTTGAATGTGCTCTGAATGCTTATGTTTCTGTCAGTTTCACTTCCCAAGCCTTCTAATATTTATCAACATAGGAGGGACTTTTCCCACTGTTTTGCCAACATGAATCTGCCTGTATGACAAACACGTAAGGCTTTAAAGTAGTAGATATCTTTGCTGCTTACCCGTGAATACAACGATACCATCTTGTTATGATCATAAAATGCCACATAGAAAACATTCACTGTTCTTTATTTACAATTTATCATTGCCAGCCTACACTAACCCTAGTGCATAAAGTTATTTACTGACTTGCAAATATACAATTTATGAAATGCAATGGTCTGCAAACTATATCTCTACTTACTTATGCTAGATAGTGCTAACTTGTGCTAATTAACCCTTCACAGTCATTTTTGACCTGCAGGTAAAAACAATTGTCTATCTGCTGCATGGAGATGTAGAAGCAAATAGCAAGCAAGGCAGCAGAGTAAATCATTGCAGCTGGAGGATTTCCAGCCTACCTGGTGCAAGGCTGTGCCCGGCAGCGCTAAGTGGAGCAAGAGAAAGCTGTGGGAGGCTCCTCTGAGTGTGGCATGGGGTGCTGCACAGGATGGCCGCTGTCACACCTGGTGGCACCTGGGACCAGTGTCATGGTGAAGAGCTGCTGCCCACTAGAAGTGTGTGTGTGGGTTGGTTTGGTTTTCTTTGATGGCTGATTTTTCTGGAAGCACAGCAGCTGAAGCTGGAAGCAGTAACTCTATTGTGAGAGCATGGCTCTGCCTGTAACAAAGGCTCTGTTGTGCTGGCACACAGCACAGCTCCCAAGGCTCAGGATGTTTTCAGCCTATTTACTTCTATTCATAGTTGAGTAAATCTGGCATGGCTGCTGGAATATTATAACATATATGCAGGCCTGTTTTGATCAGATTGATCCTTGATACAAAAATACGCTGTGAGTTCTTTTTACTGGTAGTTTGCATGGCAAAGGCCACTAACTACAACTCTGAACTTCCAGTATAACTTCAAAAAAAATTATTCATCTCAGAGTCTATCCTAGCAAATCCCCCAGCAGAGGATACATGGACAATTCTTTATCTTCAGCTCTCGCACGTCTGATGGGTTGTGTTCCCTGAGAGAGGGAGAGCTTTGTGACTCAGCGGAGGCCACGGATGAGGTCAGTACCACAGATGTGCTCCAACAGGGATGCTGCGGGCGAGTCCTACAGCAGATGTTGACTGGCAGCTACAGGGAAAGCAGTGGTGCTTTTGCAAACTGTTTTACTGAGGAAAACCAAACAGTTGGAGCCTCTGCTAGTTACAGGTCTCATATGTGGATTGAGATATAGTAATATCCAATCATTCTGCAAATAACAAGAGCAAGATTATTCTTAGGTTGAAGTTTGTAGATACTATTTTTTATTATGAGCAATTACATAGCCCAAAAATGATGTGTTCAGCAGCTTTAAGACTGACAGCAACTTGACCTAGGGCAGTTAGACTGAAAGCAAGACAAGAGTCCTGGCTGGTTTTCTTCAGATTTCTTTCCAGCTTGCACATTTTTGCTTGTATCATTTTAGTCTTGGCATCATGTAGCTCCAGGATGTGCGTCCAGGATAGGGTCAAGATGAGAGGTTATCAGCTGCAGTCCGGGGCAACAAATTATTAGCTGTGTGGTGACCGAAACACCGCTGTCAAAGGGCCACAACAGGTGGAGGTAGCAGATACCGGCTCTGCCCATGCCGTTATCAAAGACCACTTCTCACCCGCGGTGACCCGAATCAGCTGGCGTCCAACACGCCGCCCGCAGGCTAGCTCATACAAGGGCCCTCAGTAATTAACGAGAAAGGGGCAGCACACCTGGCGCTACCTCATTTACCACAGGGTGCCTCGCACGGTTGCGTTTCTCGGGGGAGCGCTGCGCTGCGCCCCGCCCCGTGCAGCCGCACCCCCTCAGCCGGCCGCGAAGGGCCGGGGCCGGCACTCGGCACCCCCTAGCGGGAAGGCGGCCGCGCATTGTCTGCCGCCGGGGTGGGGTGGGGATTCTCCTCGCCGGCTCTCGGCCGGGCCGGGACCCGCGCAGCGGCTCGGAGGGAGGGAAAGAAGGAGGCAGGGAAGGAGGCAGGGGCGGTCGGCTCCGCGCCCCGCAGGCGGGGGCTGCAGCGGCGCGGGGGCGGCCCCGGCAAGCCACCGTCTCCTTGCTGGCAGGGGAGGGGTCGGAGCCGCCCGCCCCTCGCCGGGGGCCGCCGCCGGCCCAGCGAGGCGCTGCGAGCCCGGCCGGAGCGGGCGGGTGGGTCCCGGCTCCGCCCCGCGTCCGCCCTGCCGCCGGCCTCCAGCCTGGCCGGGCCCCCGGAGCGCCGCAGCCCGGTGAGTAGGCGCCCGGGCGGGGGCTCTCCCCCCCGCCGCAGCCCCGAGCGCGGCGCAGGCCCCGCGGCCAGGCCGCGCTTTGTTCCCCGGGAGGCGGCGGAGCTCTGTCGGGTGGCGGCTGGCCGGCTGCCTCGCGGCCCTGCCGGGCACCGAGCGGCGGTGGCCGGGCCCGGCGGCGGGGCCGGGGGCACTGCGCGCCCGGCCTCCCCGCGCGGCGCCGCCTCCCCGCCCGCCGCGGGCGAGCTGACGGCTGCCTGGCCGCTCGCTTCCCTGACCCCTCGCGGGTCTCTGGCCGCGGGAACCGGCGCAACAGGTCCGGGCATTGTTCGTCCCGGCGCTACGGACGGGGCCGCGGCGGGGTGGGGGTGCGTGGGGATGGGGGGGGGGGGGCTCCTGGGGCATCACCGGGACCTGCTTTTGTGCGGGCGCCGTAGGGCGGCGGCCCCCTCCCGGCCCGGGGCTCCGTCGGGAGCCGCCTCGGCCGCCCTAAGGGCTCGCCCTGGGAGCCGCGGCCCTGGCGCTGCCTCGGCGTGGAAGCGCTGCCTGGTCGGGAAAGGTGATTCACGGCCGGAGCAGAGGCTGCTTAGAGCCGTGGTTGCTGTTTCTTCGGGTTTTGGCAGGTCTCTTGTCTAGCGATTTTGCCTTTTCTTCCTCCATAACCGTAGCGTCTCGTGATATCCACTAATAGAGCCTTTCAGGCAGATGGCTGTGGGCAGGAGATGCTCTAAAGCGCTCTGAAACTGTGTGTGTCACTGCGTGGAAGCAACTGTTTAAGACTTGTGTGGATTGCTGCAGTGTGGCTCTGTGTTTCATGAATTTCTCTCTTCCTCTCAGTAAGCAAAACTGGCAGTGCTTACACGGATTGGTGTTAATAGATGCTCTCATCATTTGCTCTTTCATCTTCATCCCAAAGGAAATACTGGTCCGCTGCGTTCTTAGCACTGTGGTGTTTGCCTTGTCCTAACGATTGGATGCTGACTTTGTTCCCTCATTAAAATTCACTGTGGTGAGGAAGCACTGCTTTTTCCCCTTCCCTGTTCCGTGATGTCTGATAAGGTTCAGTGCACAGTAAATAACAAATACCACAATTACATTACAGGAACAGCTATGGGGATGAACTTGTGTGCTAATAAGGGCTGTCGTTTTTTTGAGTGTATGTCTCTTTATAGTCCTAGTGACGTTGTCCATGCCAAGCACAAACTTAATAACGATGGAAGGGGGAAGGTGGACCACAGCGTAGAACTGAAGCTTGGTCAGAGAGGCCTGCTGCTTGTGCTTTGTTTTGTGGGGAAGAGCAAAACAAATAAAACTAGAGACAACTACAGTGTTGCTTCTAGTGATGGCTCTGGGGAGTTTGCACAATTCTTTACAGCGTAAGCTGTTGCATCTTGAAGAATCCTGTGAAATCATCTTAGCCAACTGTTTTTCTTAAAATAACATAATAGTTGATATTTTATTCACAGTTTAGATGGTCTGTAACATTGCTTTTCTGAGAAACAGAAATTAAGAAAACTTTGAGTGTCTTATAAGAAACAGTACCCTGATGTCTACTTGCATTATAGGCTCTAATTCCCAATTAGCTGTGGAATCATACTGCTCAGTAAAGCTTACACTAAGAAGGGAAATGCACATGGTTTTGGTGTTGATTGCTGTTTGCCATCAGCAGAAGGAGTAAGGTAGACTTCAGGTCAGTGTTAGTTTGCTGCTGCTTGAGAGGGGGGAGAATGGCAGGTACTTGTGGAAGAGACTAAATGTGTTAGTGGTGAGCTTACTCATGATGCTACACAACTGGTGAAGTTTTTAGGAGTAGAGCATGAAGAGGAATAATTGTATCCCCTCAGTGACAATGAGTGGTTGGGGAAATAAGGCACACTTATAGTAGGCAGCTCCTGATAAAGTAGGCAAAGTCTGCGCAATGATCTAGTAGGGGTAAGAAATGGTGGCACAGGTCTTCCACAGCATCTTTGCTCAAGCTATCTTGAGCACTTGCTATTGATATTCTTGTTCCTGATCTATGGGTGTGTACTATTGCCTTCTCTCCATCTTTCTGGTGTATTTGCCTGAGTGGCAAATTTCTGGTAATATCTCTCTTTATGAACTGAACTCGTGTTGTGAGAGAGTGCTGCAATGACTGCTGCAGCTGAGTAAATATAAAACCCGGGAAATGTGTTCAATGTATTGGCTTCACCTGTGATACAATAAACACAGATTTGAGTTGTTGGATGTTATTGTTGGGTGGAGTTTGATCATGGCTGCAACATTTCATGCAAATCTTGAAGCATTTGCTGAGGTTTTTCATCTAATGCTTATCTCTTAATCCTGCATTTTCTAATATGTAGAGGGACTATATCTTGAGTTCAATTTCTAATTTGCTTTCTTAATATTAGTGTTTAACTTGGTTAAGTTAGTTTGTAGGAATACATTCATCTTCTTTTCACAAAAAAAACCCACACTGTTTTCCTTTTGCCTAAAACACTGTGTAGATTACCTCCGCTAGAAAGTGTACTGCAGGGATTCTGGTTCTTGTTACTTTCCCACTGCTTCCGGTGCTGCCTCAGGAGCATTGCCTGCTAATTATAAACAATGTTGATGTCTACCATATGTTTTGGTAGAAAATATGGGATTCCTGCTGTCCTACTCAAGTCGGATGCCTAGCTTATAAGTAAGTATTTGTGAATGTGTAGTGGAGAAGTTGTTTTCTTTATCACATAGCTTTCTAATAAACCCTTGTTTTCAGTCCCAAAGGAAATAAAATTTTAGTTTCAGGATCCATGTCTAAAAATATGGTCAAATACATTTTTATTTTTAAAATTTAAACTTGCAGTATCCAGGATCTGGAGCTCAAACTTTAATGCCTACAGAAAGCAGTGTATTCCAGTTCCAATGGTAAGAAAGATCAATCTGTTCTGAAAAGTAGATTGTTAAAAACTTCATATGACTTACTTGGGTCTTATAAAGCTGATGAATATGCTGTGTTGAAAACTATCTTTGCAGCTGGTGTTGCACGAACTCCTTGTTAAGCTGTTACTTTTGTGTTTAACTTACCCACTTGTTTTTTCATCTTGTGATGTTGTAAAATCTTTAAAACCTGATATAACTAAACCAAAGCTTCAGATACTGAAGTTATGTTTGCAGTTTGTCTTTGGCATTATAAAATAGTGCAATTTGTGTTATTGTCTCATAGTGTTAGTGTTTCAGAGCAGCACTCTCAAATGTAGAGGATGCTTACGCAGAAGAATGGAGATACCTGGATTCTAAAGAGAGAGCTGTGATTGCAGGTGAGAGTAAGGACAGAAGTTCTAAAAGCATCAAGGTAAATTGTTGCTGCTCTGCTAATGATAAGCCTGTGTACAGAAGAAAAATAAGAGACTCGAGCAAGTAGAATAACCCACTGGCAAGTCTTCTTAGTCTTAGACTAAATGAGAATGAGAGATCTTGAAGTGAGGATATCCTTATGGGAGAAACTAAACTTGACAAGGGAACAAGTAAAAATGAATATGAAGTGTTGTTTTCCTGTTTCTAGGAGAGAAGAGGAGCTGCAGCATTTTGGACAAACTGAAGTTTGGAATGCTAGGACATAACCTGTTAAGAAGGAAATCGCAATAGTTAAGAGGTGGTGAAGGTATAACTTAGGGCTTTGCAGCAGCAATGATTCAAGGGAGATAAATGTAGTAGGCACATGAGAATGCAGAGATAGACAATGGTGTTGGCAGAGTTGACTTTGAGATGTGTTCTTAGAAAGTATCATTAAAGGATAAATATAGACCAGACAAAATAAGGCAAAAAAGGGCACTGGAAGCGTAGGATAAATGGATTTGATGTTAACATAATGTTTTGGTCATTAAATTGCCTGTATGGCTGAACTTGAGAGAATAAATGGACATTCTTAAGGGAGAGGGTTAGGAATAACATCAAATACATAGATGAAAGGTGCTGTGGCTTATCTGTTATTGGGTGTTAATGGAAACAATGGTTTCAAATCAGTGTACTCTTAATGTATACTCTTACTCTTGTCTGTTTTTCCTATGCTAGCATAGCATTTGCAAATTCTTTCATGATATGTTCTAATTCAGCCCTAGAAAATAGTATCAGTGGAAAATGTATGAACTTGTTATACCTATGCTTCAGGTAGCAGTTTTGAGAGCTTGACTTTTATGTTCTCTGAAACATGTGACCATCTATTTATTTATGACGGTGGAATACTATGTTTTATTGCGAGGGAGTGGAAGAGAGGTGCTGTGGTTACTGCAGGTGGTTGCTGTGGTCAGGTTCTCCTGTGGTTTGGAGCTGTAATGTTCAGGATTTTTCACATGAGAACAAAATTGAAGATAACTGTTCAACTTAAGGAAAGATTTAAGATTTATTTCTTTCACACAGTAACTTAAGGCCAGCACAGTTATTTTGTATAGCAATGAATCTGTAGTTCTGAAATATTTTGAAACTTACAGATGTGCATGAAAAGTATTTATGGCCCAACTCTGGAATATTTCAATCTTCTATTTTACTTTAACGTTTGGTTAAGATTAGCAAAGTTCTCAAATTACTGACTTATTCCTTATGCAGGGATTTTAATTATCTTCATTGTGTCTACCTTCTGTGCTGTGCAGTGGGGTTTGAGGAAGGAGGCCACTCCCATATATATTATTTGTAAATACAGAGGAAATTGTTCATAGTGCTTTGAGGCCCACATGCAGACTTATTTTGGAGCTAGTAACTTTGTTTGTCAGATATCAAACACGACGTTTTAGAGATGTGTAAACAGTCTCTTTATTAGCCTCTCTTTTATTTTCTTTTTGTTTAGGCTCAGTTTTCTCCACCTAAAAAGGATAACTGCTTTTGTCTGCTCTGCTTATGTCTGTGTTCCCCGCTGGACTTTCCTCTCAAACAACCCCTTGGCCCCTGCCCCCAGACTCTATCTGGCTGTCAGTTTAGAAGAGCATTTCTTTTTGCTTTCATGTAATTGTAGTGACGTTATACTGGGCTGAGAAGTGATTCTGAGGGCCTGAGTCGCACGTACTGGTAACCAATGCCAAGTATGTGTATTGTTATGAAGTTGTAGAACTAGATTGTTTTCTTGCATAAATGTTATAAAAGGAACAAGAAGTTCTAATCTGGCACCCCCAGAGAAAAGTTATTTTTCATTTGCTCTGGACTGCCAACAATTGCACTCATCGGTGCAGCTGTTTGTCTTTTGACTTTGTCTTTTGATACAGCTGTTTATGGTATTGTCCAATTCCTCTCCTCTTACTGTCTATTTAGTTAGCTTTATAAAGTACTGAAGGCATAAGAGCTCTCTGATCTTTCATCACGAACTGGTTTTGGCCAGTTATTTAAAGAACTGGTGATAAGGGACTTGTTTTGGCCAGCTCTTTCACGCAAGCTTTTATGGCTGTTGGTTTGTTTTTCTTTTTTCAGTAGAGGGAGCTAGAGTAGGAGTCTGTCAGTTTATTTTATTATTCTATGAGTTATTTATTTTTACAACCTGAAACGCAAACCATCTCTATGTGAGAGTTTGCAATCTATATGATTTCTGTCATGTTTCCACATGGTTTCCAACTAAGTAACATTTTTAAGAGCTGAACCTGTGTTTTTTGTGGTAATTAGGGAAGTGTCATGAGGGGGGGAAAAAAGTGTTTGTGCTATGCTTTGAACATAACATTTCAACTGACCTATTGGGAATTAGGAAGGGATGGAAGAAGCCATCGCCCTAATTGCCTCACTTTGCTTATTCTGTGGTCATTCGATGCTCTGAAGTGCGTTGGGACTGTTCCAGATGACTGCAGCTTCTGCTGTGTTGGCTGCCTGTTGCAAGGGAGGGAATAAGGTAGACCAGAGTCTTTTGCTGCCTGGGGAAACGTCCTAAAAGAGCAAGCTATGGAGTTCTACAGAAAGGTAAACACCAGGGCTCTCTGTAGATGTGGCAGAAAAGGAAATATGGAGATCCATCCAAAACCTGAGACTTACTTTCTCTCCTATTGTAGGTTAAAGAAGCCTGGAAACTGCTGTAATTTAACATGTACCATGTGTGTTTGGCTTGGCCTGAGGCTGGAAAGGTTAGAAAACTCAAGCAAGCTATAGTTTTGTGTATAACATGTCATAGCAGTATTACAGACTTCCGCATGCGTTTCTGTGGGTTGGTGTAAGGCTGTCTGTGGATGTGACTTTTAAATCCAATGAAGTGCTGTTCCTGTAGAGTGCTAATTGCTGCATAGTCCCGTGCTTGCCCTTACTCTATGAGATGACTGAGGTTTAGGTACCTTGTGTCATAACTGTGGGTTGTTTGTTAAATTGTTTGTGCTCTTCCTTCCTTCTTTTCTTTACCTCTGATGTTTGCTCCAAGTCTGAGGAAAAGCTCTCATTCTGTGAAATGAATGGTTGACAGAGATCAAAGTTAAAACTTAAGAGCACAATGTCTGTCTTAGATTGCATAGCCGCTCTTACTCACTTGTTCTCCGTTTGCTTGCTCACCATTCATTAACTTGCTCATCACTTCTTTTTGCCAGTCATCATTTATTCACTGCTCACAGAATGTTGAGGGGGAGGAAGAGGGTGGGAAATGAATATGGAAGATGGATCAAATAGAGGAAGGAGTTGTTAGAGACAGCTCTTTTAAATTTTGTTGCTAGCTGTAGTTAATTGACAAAGTGTGAAAGTTAGGACTTGAATGTCCAGATGAAGATGGGGCAGGAGAAATTGAGTACTCTTTCTGAGCTTAAATTTGGTATGTCTGTGACAACGTGCTTTTTGATGGCTTGGCAAAACTGTTAACACAAATTTAAACAAAATTTGGACATGTTTTCCAATTGGCATTTATCTGCTGTCACGAGTTGCTGAGTTAAAGTACTAATTGTGTGTCTGTAATGTAACTGGCATTGTATGATTGTGTTTTGCTTTCAAAGTAAATATGTTTATATACTGATGAAATCTGAGTCTATAGCTTTTATTTTTTAACCCCTTAGAGTGAATTAACAGTTTGTGGAAGATTGGGAATAATTTCTTTTGGTACAATTTGAAAATCAGGCACAATGTAAAATTTGAGTATGCCTTCTCTTTTCCACTGATGATTTGGTCAAAAAGAATAATCATTTTATGACTGAACAAAATGGTTGGAAAAAAATATCATCCCTAAATTTTCTTTTTCTGAGGTCTTAAAAGACTCTGACACTAAAAAATAAATAAGTAGTTGCTCCTGATTTGCTAGTTATCTGCATTTGAGTACCTAAGCTGATGTTCATCTACCAGGTTTTATGGTGAATTTGAAACTGTCCAGCTGAGTGACCCAGTTCTGTGTGCTCTTTAATTAGAGACAAAGGTAACAAATGAATGTTTACAGTCTTTTCTCACTCCTTGGGTAGGTTTAGTGTTCTCAAATTGCCCTGAAGTATCAGTGCTGGAGATACTGTGTCCTTCTTGTCTTTTTGCTACTTATGATGTTGTCTCGCGCATAGCTTTAATGTAGCTTTAAAGGAAGGTGGAATAATAATCTACTTGGATGATCGTGATATTCAGTTTTCTCTCTCACACATGAATTTTATTTGTGTTGAATGGATGAACTTTTCAAAGCTCATCCAGGTTGTTTGGGCTAATACTTTGTGGGTTGAAGTTAATGTCTGAAAGAACTTGCATGCTGGTTTCAGGGAATGAAGCTGTTAATTTTGAAGGTCTGCAATTCAGAAGTTGATTTTTAAAGAAAAGAAAAAAAAAACCTTCACCCTATATGATTGAGGCTTTTTTTGTTTTTGCAGTACTTCAGAATATCTATTGTTATTCGTGATATTGTTTGTGGCTGGACTTGCAAGCTGCTACAGTTTTGAATGTAGCTGCCCATCTGCTCTCTGGTTATTTATAGGCAAATCTATGGAACTCCTTATAATCTCCCGAGTCTGCAAAACATTAATGAATTAAACATAACAATACTCTTGTAAAAAGGGGACTAATGTATAACATCCCCATTTTACAGATGGGGAGATTGAATGAAGACTAAAAGGGATAAATGACTTGCTGAAAGCCATATGTATATTTCATAGCAGAACAAGGAATGGGAACCAGATTTTTTTTCTCAGTTTTGGTCCTGCTTAGCAGACCAGCCATGCTGCATTGTCTGATACGTGATGAGAAAATGGTGAAATTACCTGCTCTTTGAAACTTGCAGTAGGTATTCATGAACAGACTAACCAATTTAAGGATCTTGCTCTGTGTACTGTGCTGAATATTTCAGTGCTAACAGCTCTGAGTAATTGCATGTGTATTAATTCTCTGTGATCCTGAATTCATTTTGATTGCTGATGTTTTTACCAGTGGTTCCCACTGGATTGATTAGAAAGAAAACATTTGTTAATTGCAGAGTGAGGTTCGCTCTAGCATCCTCAGGGCATCTTACTTCCAGTCATCAGGTTGGTACACGACCTTCAACTTCATCTGCCCTCTCTCTTTAATAGACTTTTAAAATGCTTTTAAACAGTGTCTGATCATTGGTTCTTACTTGATTAGTTTTATTGTAGGAGACTGAAGATGTATACAGAGCAAATGATATTCTTCATTCATCAGAATTACACACTTTAACTCTGACTAACACACAGTTTTAATTGTAGGTCCTTTTTGTGAATGTTTTATTTTTTAAAGGAATTTTTAGAATTTCAAACTGCCTTGAATTAAAAAAAAAAGTAATTTACAGTCTTTCTAGAGCTTAGCTTTCCAGAGCTTAGAAATGACAGGAAATGCAGCCTGCCTAGTCATGATTTGATTTCACATTGGAGTGCAGCCTAAAATAGTTTGCATTTTTGTTCTATAATTTTTTTTGACAACTTAGTGTCTCTCCTGTCCTTTTTCCTACCCCTAAACCCCTAAATCTATTTAATTCAAGTATGTCTTCAAGAGAATTTTATTCTCAGATAGAATTAGTTTATACTTTGTGGGGTGATGAGAAATTTCTCTTCTTCTTTCTCTGGAACACCTTTCAAATGTTTAGGTCTTAAATACAAATATTGTCTGGATTTAATCTTGCTGTATTTCCATAGAAATCTTCAAAAGAACAAATATGTTGTTGGAGGTGAACTTTCATGTATTGATTTAAAAACCTGTAAGCCCAGGTCATTCTAAAGGAGTTCATTGAGATTCTTCGGTGTGTTTTTTATTTTTAGCATGTTTCCTGTACACACAAGTTTTATAACTTAGCCAATTAAAATACCATATGCCGAGTAGAAGGGAGGTATACATACAGCACTCTAGATTGTTTCTGACCTTGAGCAAATGGATTTAATCTCTTTAACTTGTTTCATATCTGTATAATGAAGGATTATAAAAGTTAGTCTTTGTTTTGGAATGATAAAACGCAGCCTGTTGAAGCACTTGTCTTTCTGCAAGTGAAATGTGTTCTCTTCAGTGCTCTTGTTTTTCCTGTGTAGCTTTTTTCTCTGAGTCCAAGTGCCTTTTTTAATTTTAATTTTTTAAAAATTTTCTTTTAATTTTTAAAGTAGACACTGGGTCTGCAGCTTTCAGCTAGACAGCGTTACAATACTGAGCATCACATCATTCTTTCCTCATACTAAATAAAAAGCTTGAAGGTCAGCTTAAGACTGTCATTTTGTCTTCTTCCAAACCAGTTAAAGACTTTTTTTAATAGGACTAAATATACTTTTTTTTAACAGCATACTTTTAAAAAAAAAAAAAAACCTTTGACAGTTACCAGTGGAAAGTAGATGACAACTCGCTTGAAATTGTTTCACTTTCCAGTAGAAAAATGTCACTTAGTTTTAATTCAACCTGAGATTCTCTAGTGTGCTAGTGAGAGACAGTAAACGTTTTGTTAGTCTTGGAGGTTTTTATCTGGCATGTTGTGATAGCCTGCTGTTGTGAGAGCTCTCTTCTAGATAGAACAAATCAGAGCTCTTACAGAAGAGAGGTAATCGAAAACTTCCAGAGGTTATGGAACAAAGGCTAGGTGTTTGAAATTATCATAGCTCTGACTCACCTCCCTCCACTCTCAATGAACAAAATACTTCCTTTGGTTTCAGGAAATGCTGAACAAACGAACTATTTTAATCTGTGGACAGTGCCACTATTGTGGCAGAAAAGCAAGCAGCACTTGAATGTGAAATAAATCGGTGCTTTTACAACAGCGAAGTAATGTGTTCCTTAAAATCACTAAGCTGATGCAAGCTTTTGTTCATATGTGAAAGTATGAAAATTCTGAAGTGTGAGTGTGCAAATTTGCCTTCTTTGATTATAATACAGAGCCATTTGTAATAAGTTTGAAATCCCTCTTGAGAAAAAGGGAAAAAATCATTACCAGGTGTGTTCCACATGTTAAAGAAAAATGAATACTGTCAAAGCTAAATTGCTCATACAGCATGGTTTGAGCATGGTTGTAGTGGAGAGGCAAAAATGTCTGCTTGAGTCATTCTTGAGTTTTGTATTTTATGCAACAAATAGCCCACAATTTTTTGCCTGAATCATACAGGAAGCTTTAATAGGATGCTTATCTGAGTGATTGTTTAAAGTGCAAGCTGTCTTGAGACTCAGTTTCCTGAAAGAGCCAGAACTTGTTTGTTTCTTTCTGTAATGTGTGAAATGTTTTATATAATTGATGAAAAAGACACTTAAATATGGAGATTTTGAATTAAGGGATGGAATGAACATTGAGAATCTTTACACATTAAAATAGGGAGGTAGAGTAAAAAGTTCTTGAGATATTTTTGTTTCCTAATAATAGTTATTTGGCTTCTTTCTGTCTGCAGTGAAGCTCATTGCTTTAACAAAAACGAACTAATATATTTTGCCTTGGGTGTTCTGTTTGAGGCTTTTTTTTTCCGCTTCCACTAGATCGCTTACAGTCTTGATTCTCTTACCTGTTTCTTTTCCAAGGAAAGATGTTATTTGTATACATAAATACAGAATTGCCCGGTGAGCTTCAGGTCTCAGTCTGAAGCCCTGTGCCTGGACATGGTTTTGTGTATTTTTCTTTTCCTTCTGGTTTGAGGTATGTGAGAAGGAAATTAACTTAATCATGTAAGGATTGAGTTAATTATATATGTTCTTTGAAATTAGACATGCTTAGGAGCTCTGGGTCTTGCTTTATCCTTTCAGCTACAGCAAAAATGATCTTCCCCACTGGGATGGTGATCGTGAGCTACACAGTAGGAGTTAATGTAAAATAACAGTCACACTTTCAGTACTATCTCAGTGGGAGCATCATGACAAATGTATGGAAATAAAGTATTTGTGAAGTTTTCTCCTTGATCAGCCTTCTGTTTCTTTTCTTAGGTCTCTCTTCCATGGCTTTTATGTTTTCTTAAAAAGCTAGGGAAGAAAGCCAGCATGCTATTTGTCAACTGCTGCCTGGATGAATGTCTGTAGTTCTTATTCTCGGTGGGGCTGGGGTGGACTTCAGGTGCAAGATAACTGCATTGTGCTGCTGTGCACAATGAGATGGTAAATATTTTTTTTATTTGTATTAAAAAGAGTGGGTGGTCATTCTTTCAGGATGAAAATCATTGTGTGATAAAGACGTGCAGTGATAGTCATTTGTTGTTGTGCTTGCATATTACTGTAGGAGTGCTGTTTTGCTTGGGGTTGAGTGAAACCAAGTGCATGGCACAAGTACAGAAAGAAAAGACTCCGACAGCATTATATGACAGCAATAATACTATGACAGCGATTTTAATCTTCAAATACAGATGTATACATAGAAATGTATAAAGTAGTAAATTGGCAGGCTTGTCAAATATTGGGAAAGTATAAATTGACAAAAATAATGGACAGTTTTTCTTGGCACAGTGAATGCCACCTGAAATATTTTGGCATCATTTTATCCAAGAAACAGTACGGCCCACAGTTTGAATGTTAGCAACAAAAAGCTAATCTGATGCTAAATCTTGATGATCGTATCCTAGCCTTTTGTCTGTTTTGACTGGTGGACTGGGGTGTACCTTCCCAGATGTAGATCCGGACTTAGTGGAGGTTGGTGGAGCTGCCATGGAGTCTGCCATGGAGTCCGTGATATGTGGACCCCATATATCATTCATCCAAGGTGATTAAAAACCACTCAGTCAAGAGTCCTCTCTAAATTATATATGCATCTTTTTGGGTACTTGTCACTATCTCTGGCATGCTTGAGAAAATACAAATTTATTTTTTTAATTGTTTCACATTTACCATTTATATTCTTAGAGATGCTTTTACTCTTCATCATCCCTAGGAACTTTTTTCCTAAAAGTTTCTGCTCTTTTGCAGCTTGTCATTTACTAGTGTTGAGGCTGCAGGTTTTGGTGTGGCTAGAACCCTAGTCAGTCTGTGTCAAAATTCCTCCTTTTATTTCTGTGAAATAACTCTACCTGGTTTGTCTAAGTTAGTATTGTATCCTAATGTTTGGAATTGGCTCCAGCTCTTTACTTCCTTCAGCTGCTTAGCTTACTCAGTAAGTCACTTCTAATATAGTTATTCTATATAATTCTGGTTGTACGTTGCAACCACAAAATGTATCTGTTTACTTCAGCACTGAGATTTTTCTGAAAACCAGTAAACTCAATACACCAATAACAAGTTTATGCCTAGTAAATGAAATGTTTCTCTGTGCTTTTAACTACAAATAAATTTCATGAACCGAATAACTTGCATGTCATTTTTGTGACACTTAGAAATAGAGGGGGAGTGGAAAGTAGTGTTTGAGTATCAAACCAGTTTCTAAAGAAACAGTGTGCTTTGGTGGTTTTCTTGGGGATGTGAGCAAGTTGTCTTAATTATTTCACAATTGGATTTTCAGTTTTGTCAGGAAGATTTGTCTCTACGTGCTTTTCTGAAGAAAGTTTGTCTAATTGGGAAGAATAAATGAATCTGAAAATTGTGATACTGATCTTGGTGCAGGGGTAATGGGAGGGTATGAATGACGAAAGTTGGGTGAAGTAAGTTTGTTACGGGGAAAGCACTGTATGTGGTGCTGCGTAGTACAATAGGACATAGTAAAAACAAGCATGAACTCAGATACTTAGGGGAGGATGGCAGTTGATGCTTTGTGTGGGCTGGAAGACAAGGTTGTAGTTCTAGCATCCTGTTCATAGCCGATGAAACACTGAAGCATTATCACAATGAACAGGGATTTATAACAATGGAAGTGAGATGAAGGTAAGAAGGGATTTGGAGACAGAGCAGAAAAAAGAGCAGAAGCATTTCCATCTGTAGGCTAGACTTGCTTATTTTGGCTGTTAGATGTTTTTTCTTTAATTGAAGACTTTCTAATGGCATGGTAGCGACAGTGTCCTAACATAAATGTGGCATAAGGTGTTTAATGACAATATCCCCGGTAATTTAAGGTAGACTACCCAAAAGTGGGTGAGAGCACCAATCTTATTCACACTTTCTATATCTGAATGACAGAGCAAAAAGATGATTTACATGTAAATTAATTTTACTTTAATGGAGTTGGGGAAATAAGGCTTTTATATGAATTATTTCTGTATCCTTGGTTGAGATTCCACTTTGATTTTTCTTTTTTATGAGGAGGAGGAAGATATGCTTGTTTATAATCTTACGCATTTTTCATGTAAGTATTTATTTTTCCTCAGTTTTTACAATACTTTGAATTTATTAAATGTAATGAGCTGACTTTTGATTTTGGTGTTCTACACTTTCTTCAGAAGAGTATAGAAGTGCTTTGGCCAGTGTGCTTTCTAGTGAAACATTGCAGTTGATTTTCCCTGCTTGGTGACTTCAATTTCTTGTGTTTCAGAGCTGTGGAAATTAACTGCAGTAGAATGGAAGCGTCAGTAATATTACCCATTCTGAAGAAAAAATTGGCTTTTCTTTCAGGTACAGTTTGTTTTCCTCAACTTGTTCCTTTCTGCATAATTTGGATGGGATTTTTAGTTTGCTTTCTTGTATTTATTGGATATATGTAATGGAAATAAATTATAGGCTAGCACTTTATCATATTTCAGAAGCATCTGTGAACATTTTTTATCTAGTAGCCAAGCTATTGTAGTTGGCATCTAGCACTTTTCATTGTAGCCCGTAACTCAACTCCACGAAGCTGATGTCATGAAGTTGCAGCATATAAGTAAAATAATGATAATTTAGCAGACATTCAAGAATAACCCTTTTTGTTTTGTAAGTGGTTTTAGAAATGCAGGTGGTTAGTTTCAGGATTTCCTTTAGAAAATTTTTCCTTCCTTGTCACCCTTGCCTTTTTTCCAACGTAGAAATAGATGGAAGCAGAATTAGCCAGGCATTGCCACACTTTTTTACCACCTAGTTAATTCCGGCAAGGTTTAAATGACTGTTCTTTTATTTATTCAAACTTCTTGAGTCTTGGATTAAATGCAACTTTCTCATCTCCCCAAGCCGAAGAAAAACAAAAGGGAATGCTTGAAATGATGAATGATATTCTTTTCCTGACTTCACTGCTGTTATAGATAGCGGTCTTAGTTCTTGGTGTTTAAATGTCCCCTTCAGGGAAGGTAGTTAATTTGCAGAAAACATCTCAACTTTACAAATTGACAAGTGTTGCAATAACTAAATATTCTTCTGTTTTATTTTATTTCAGCTGGTCTATTTTAACCTGCCAATTCACTTGAAGGGAAGGGTGTTCCTTTTTAAATACAGTTTCTTTTTATTTGAATTTGCTCACTGTCCCAAGGAACTTCAAATCAAACAACTAATTAAAAAAAAAAAAAGAAATGAGCATATATTTACAGTCTGGAACAGTGGAAAACTTCTTCAATAATATCAGTAGATGCATAGTTGTTCAGCATTATACTACAAGGAAATTCTCATTAACTAGAGTGCCTTTGCAGTTTGGCCATTAAAGCTGCCTGATCCACTTTGAAATATAGATATTCTTAGGTGAAAAGTAATTTATTGAGTACCAGGTAAATGCTAGCAACCTTTCTGAACTTATGTAATAGGTTTGACCTTTTTGGAATTGCATAGTATTAAAGGATGTTTTAATTTAATAAATGGTAAAGATTGATGCATTAGTTCTTTTAAGCATTCTTCAGTATAAGTAAAGGACCCCAGCAGACAAACCAGTTTATCATGTCTCTTTAAAGCAATATTATTCCCTGTAGTTCCATAAATAAAGCCATAATGATTAAAAAAAAATCAGAAAAATGATATTTTAGGGAAAAGTTCTCTGGTGTTTGTATGTTGAAGCCTCTTGTTATTTTAAATTATGTGGGTACAAATGTTGGCACTGCCACCTCTTTCTGGAAGCAGAACCCAGTGGTTTCTAGTGGAACGGTGTCTCCTCAGGTTTGGAATTCATGGTGGTGTGCAGACAAAACAAGAAACAACCAACAAAAAAAACACCACCAACAAAAAGAACCACTTGAGTGCAAAATAAATTATGGAATTTCTTTTTTTATGTTCTTAGTTGCTTTCTTTAGCTTACATGTATTTTTTTTCAGTTCTCAGTTTGTAAACTGTATCACTTCTAAGTTATGGCAAATCACCATGATGCGTCTCTTGATTTTTTTTTTTCGGTTTTAGTTCGAAGCCTAGGGACTTAGCCTGAGAATAGTGCTCTTTTGTAAGACAAAGAAATTCCAAGTTTATTATGCCTAAAATCATAATCGGATTTTGTGTTTCTCTCTCACCATTGTATTCTGAAGGTGGTAGTAAATGTTTATGGAATCTCTAATATTTAGAAAGGTGTTAAATGTAATACAGCTAAGATAAAAGAGCAATTTACTTTTATTCGATTTAATAGTTTTTGTTTAATGTGTTAATACTGGCAAATGTACACTGTATGATAGCTATCAATTCTTAACTGGTACCTTTAGGGTAATGTTCCTTTAAAGCCTCAGTTTTTCAGTATTTCCTTTAAAAATACAATTTTGAGTTAAAATGATTTTTAGATGGGTAAAAATGAGTTAGCTTTTATGTAAATCACTGGCTATCCTACACTGAACAAAAGAATGAGTTATAATTCCTGCTTTGTCCTCATTTTATGCTATGACAGGTTGGCAGAATATTTACCTGATATGTGTATTTCAGACAAGAAGGCAAAAATCACTGTGCAAGCAGAATATAGATGTTTGAATCTTTTCTGCTAATGTTTACAAGATGGAGGAAAAAAACTTCAGTTACTCAAGATGACTTGTACTGAAAATTAGTAATTTTAGGAAATTATTCCAGTCTGTGTGAAATGTAAAGAGAAGTGTTTTTCTGTGGGTTCAGCAAGTGCTGTTTTAATCTAGATATAAAAGTGAAAATTTCTGGGTGGCTAGTATTTTACACAAGTGGACTTCAAGTGCTAATTCTAAATTTTGACTTGTAAGACCCTTTTCAACACTGGAGTCTTTCAAGTCTGTAAACTACATATGAACTACTATTAATTGTTAACTTCCTTTGTGTGGATTGGTGCTAGTCTCATGAATCCAGAAATAGCATGTAGAAGAGCAAGTCTTTCAGCTGTGAATCAGCCATGATAAGAGTAACTTCGTATAAATGCAAGAACACATGTTTCTGCAAACCGTCCCACCCCCCACTGCAAATAACTTAAATGAAATGAACATCTTTAAGCCTCCATCTCAAGATCGCTCTTGAGTTCATGGGAGGAGGTGAAGAGGGAGCATTAGATACAATACCTACAAATCCAGAGTTGCTGCCATGGCTCCTGATGGAGTTTCTGTCTCTGGAGGTCAGACCAAGGCCAACTTTCAGTTGTTCCTCATAGAACTTTCAGTTGTTCCTTATAGAAACGCCTTCATAACTTCTGGTGTTATTACTTTTCCTATCATGAGCTCAGTCAGTTTGATCACCAGCTTCTGTCCATTCTGTTTTTAATTTTTATGGTTATTTGTGACATTTTTCTTTACTGTGTTAGTTTTTCATACTTCTCCATTTTGATACATCTAAACTATTTTTGAACTTAGCTATTGCAGTTTTCAGCTTTTACTTTGAACCAATTTGTTTTCCAAATTCTTGAAAATTGCTGTCATCCTGCCTTTCAGAACTTAAAAAAAAAAAAAAATCACAGCTTTTTGGATAGGGAAAGACAAAATGATGCCCAACCACATAGGGAAAGGCTTCATTCTTCATCGTAATGTTCTGTTTTTTTCTTGTTGAGATAGCTAACAAGCTACTGTTGAATCAGTATGGCTTCTGAGGTATTATTTCACATTCACACAGCATTTTCCTCTTATTTGTTGGATTTAGTGTGGGTTCACTAGCCAGTGTAGACAGTGGGGAGAAATCATTTTTTTCCACTCCAAGTGTACAGATGAGAACAAATCTCAATTTTCTTGTAAGGATTGAGTTACTTTTCCTTCCTTTTTTCTTCCCCTTCCCCTATCCATTTTTCAGGCTTTCTGACTGGAAAGGCTTTTGGCCTGAAACAGACAAGAATGAACAGTCTGTAAACAACTGTTCCTTCAGACTTTGAACTCCTTCATGGATTCTGGAGAAAGGATCTACCTGTTTATCCTGTCTCATGTAGCACCACTCTTATGTTTAGAAATAGTTATTAAAATCTGTGTTGTTGGTTTTCCAACAATTCCTCCCCTCCATTGATTTTTTTTTCCCTCACACACACCCAAAAAAAGAAGGGGAGGGGGAAGGGAAACAACTGTTTGAATAGACCACCTGTAAAGCAGTAGTTTTGAAGATGTGGAATAAACTCACCTGGATATCAGTAGATCTTCAATACTATTTGTGGAGATTAGGCAGCTTTGGAAGCAAGGAAAAAATTGCAATTAAGATGCCAACATATATTGTGCAAACAAACTTTTCATTATCACACCTGCATCTCTAACATTTTGGGGGGAATTCTCAAATTACGCCAATTTAGATATATACACATGCAAGTGTTACTGTGCCGTACTTGTGTGCTTTGTCTTATTTCTCCACAGCTGTTGCTATTCTTTAAAAAGTTCTGCTCCCTGATTTCAGGGGGAGAGGGAAGGCAAAAACATGATTTCATGGCTTTAACCACATAAACAGCACATTTACAATTTGAGAATATTTTTTTTTCCCCTTCAGGACACAGAAAAATTACTTTTCTTTCTCATCTCCAATGAAGCTGAGATTGTCATCACCTTGGTACAATTACGTGTTTAAAATCTGAAGTTACTAACTGCCTCCTTATATGTACTTAAATGGTTCCATGCTATTTTGGACTGATTTTTTTAAAAAAAAGTTAATACTTTTTTTAGAGTAAGTTTTGAATAAAATGGAAAAGGCTTTCCAATGCTCCAGACTGTGGGAAACTTACTTTGAAGCTGGTTTAATCTAGAGATGGGTATTAATATTTTTTAAATACAAACAGCTGATAATTAAAGCAAAACTGTAATAAGCTATAAAGTCAAGCAGTAGGTCCTTCTGGAGAGGTCCTTCTGGAGTCTTCACATTCAGTCATGTTTTTCACTTCATGTGCAAGTTCCGTTCTCCACTTCTTTACTTTTTCTTCTGTTCCCCCGGAACAACAACAACAAATTAATAAAAATAGTTGGAGTCTGAAATAATCTTTTTTTAGCTGATTACAGACATTAAAAGATTTAAGGCTAGAGAGGAAAAAAAATAGATAAGCTGATTTGCTCAAAATAGTGAATACATGAACTAGATAGGAACTGTTCCAAATTATGTGGAAAGATACAGCACAGCTACCTCTGGCCCGTTACTGAATTTAGTTCTCCAAGTTAACAGCTATTTAGGAACAAATTTTTTGATCCCAAGGCCTTGTGCATTCAGAAGATCACCAACGATATCCCTGTACTTGGAGATGCAGTGAATACAGAAGGGTCTGCTGCACACCTGACTGGTTTCCTTCACACTACAAGATTTTCTGGTTGACCTTTCTGATAGAATAGAAGCACGTGGTAGGAAGCTGTGTCAGTATTTATTTTTCATGTGATCTTGTTCTATTAAGTATTTTTAGCTTCAGTTGCAGTTTAAACTATGAGAAAACTCAGTCCAAATCAATTTTGGTTGCTGGTTTATAGCCATGTGACTCAAAAGTCAGTCTTTTAGAGGAATCACAGAATATCTGGGTTGGAAGGGACCCATGAGGATCATCAAGTCCAATTTCTGTGTCCCCAAAGGACCATCAAAAAAAAAAAAAGGAAAGGACCAAAGAGAAAATTTCAGCTCTTTAGAGAAAACTTTTTTCCATTTAAACTGTACTTTTCCAGAGACTATCTGGATCCTGTGTAATCAAAAATGACCGAAACCACAGCTGTAGAACATTCTACTTAAATGCAGCACCTTAGCATCACTTAACAGTTGATCTTACTGGATCTTTGTTACGGCCTGTATTACTTTTATTAGAAGGGTTTAAAACACATACAAAGATTAAAGCAACTGGCTTGAAGTATTTATCTTAATTGTGAGGTGACTGTTACACGTTTGTAAGTAGGTATGGAAATCTTACGAGTTTGATGCTTGAATTACCAACTTAGAATATATTCCATGGGCAGCCTGTGTGGTAAAAAGATCCTCCTTTGTATAGTGGGTGTTTCGAGGAGGTCCTGTGTTATTTTGAGAGCTGCTGTGTGCTCGCTCACCTTGGAAGCTTACCATGTTTCTGTCAGGCTGGTATTGTAGATGGTTTAGGAAATGCTTTTTGGAAAACATTATCTAGATATGCAAAAAAAATGCTTCTGTAAAACTTGATTTAGGGTGACGTTTGTGTTGAAAGCACAGAATGAAAGACTGATCAATATGAATGGGATCTATGCTCTGAAGCTTTGGTGATGCATTAAATATTAGTGTGGTGAATGAATTCTCAAGTCTGAGAGGAGAAGCTTCACTTGTGATTTTCATAGCAACTAGAAATACTAGTTTCATGGTGTGTTTTGGGAGCACGTAGCTACAAAGTTTTTTGGTGGTGGTGTTTTTTTTTAACGTTAACTTTCTAATGACTTTTTCACTCCCCCCAAATAGGAGGGAAGGACAGAAGAAGCGGCCTCATTCTGACAATTCCATTATGCCTTGAGCAGACGAGTATGGATGAGCTGAGTGTCACGCTAGACTACCTGCTAAGCATTCCAAGGTGATTTCAAAGGTGTTTGGCTCAGGGCTGCTTGCTTTTCCAGTGATAGAAGGGGTCTCTTGTTGTTTCTTTTTTTTTTTTAATTTGACTTTCAATACAAAATAAATTTTATGTAATTGGTTGGCTAAAATGTAATATAATTTGATTTAATCAGAAACATAAGTTTGAGTAAACCTAGAGATATCTATTAAGGCTTGCCTGAGTCCTTTCATTCTCTGTATCTGGCTTTGGTTGTGGTGTGTTTTTTTTTTGTTTTGTTTTCCTTATGTATTTCCTCACTCCTTTCTTGGGATATTTTTGGTTATTTATTTCTAATGACAGTGCATTTAAACTGCCTTGTAAATTAATGAGCTACCATTGAAATTCTTAAGCTTACAAAGGTATCATTGCAGTTGCTGAATTTACTCACAGTAATAAAGCTTCCTCATCTTTTTTTACTTTGCTATGTGCATACTCTTGGTAATCTCTAGAGCTTAAGTATGCACTAAGTTTAAAAATAGATAAAATCTCACGGAAGTTAATGAGTTTACTCAAGTGTTTAAAGTTGATACCGCTTAAATGTGCTGAATTACGACTTGAGTGTTTTGTTGTTCAGTCCTCACTGTAAAATAATTATGTTCTGCTCATGTAACTCTGTAAATTTATAATGACAGTTTTTGGCCCTAGCTTAGCTGCATTTTATTTCTTAAAATGTAGAGACTGGTCTTTATAGTTGTGTTGTATTTATCTAAAAAAGAAAGAAGCCCATCAACTAAATGTTTGTTTGTATCCCTTTAAGTATGTTTTTTTGGAAATAAGAATAACTGAAGAATGTTTAGTGCACTTTGTTTATTGGAATCTGCAAATGTGTTAAAAACATGGTTAAAAGTCCAACTTCTTTTTGCAGTTAAGGTTGTTGGAAAAAAAAAGTTCTGGTTAGGGAGAGAGTGTCAAAGAATAAGTTCAGTATGTTTATAGATAAAACATCAAAATGTGTATGTTGAACAGCATTTTAGCTGTGGAAGCTTTAGGGTTTTTCAAAGAGCTTGTCTTTTTTAAAGTCATGAAAATCCCAAATTGTCATCCATGCAAGTCATCTCATTGACTTAAGGACTTGGCCACGTTTATGGAACAGATGCAGGCATTGTTGTTCTCGCAAGCATTAATTATTCTGCAGGCTCATCCTGGTGTATGTTTTTACATATATTAGCGTAAAAATAACTGTCTGAAAATTCAACCAAAGCACTCTTTGTACTCTGTACAAACTGGGAAATCTGTTTGAAAGAAAAGTTGTGTTACCACTTTGAATGTTCTGTTTTTCAGTCATGTGGAAAAAATGACCTCTTTTATGGTGGCAGTATGGAAAGATCATTGTCATTTTTGTTTGCATTTTGTTTGGTTAGTGGGAAGTGTGTACTTTTTGGCCTAAGCTCATGCCTTTTGTGTTCTGGAAAGAGTTGCTGAACAGTGTTTGAAAAGGAGGGTTGTAGGAATTAATGTTGTCCCAACCCTGGATAGCTGTCCAAGAAACATTAATGTTACTTTTTTCCCCCCAAGTTCTATCTATAAGGTAACCTAGTATGTTTAACTTTGAATTTAGTTGAGCATGCTATATATTATAATTGTAACTGTTTTGTAAGGCAGGTTTTTTAGCATTAGTGGATAGTTGTTTCCAAATTTAAGAGGCATAACCGTTTAGTGTCTTGGGTAACATTCTGGGTGTGAGTAACACTCCTAGATCTTCAGAAAGCACTTTTCTAAAGTTTCAAGTCACCTGTTACACTTTGCTTTGATGCTATTGAAAATTAGAGCCCTATTGAGAATATAAGAAAAGCAAAAGCAGCAGTGTTATCCTATTGCCTGTGCTGGTAAAAGGTTGCTTGCTTTGTTGTGTTCTCTGTACTGTAGTTCAAATCACCGAGTTTTATTTTTTCTTAAATTTTCATATGAGCATTTGTTTGATCGGTTGCTGAACATTTCATAAGTAGTAGTTCACTTTTGGATTTGATTTTTTTTTTTTGGAATGGATTTAGTAGTTGTAGAGAACAGGTATGGATACCTGCAATACTTCAAGATGTTATAGTGCCACTATTCATCTTGTTCTTGAAAGTACTGGTAGTCAGTCTTTGAGTTCATTCTGAATAAACATTGCATGCACAAGGTGTGATTACTGTTTTTTTTTTTTCAGAGTGCTTCCAGGAAAATCACATTTGATTTTACAGGTTCCTTAAGCAAAATCAAAACGAGTTAGGGATTGGCAGCCAACTTTGTAATTAACATTTTCCTGAATAGACATGTGAAACATAATGCTTACTGTTACAAGAAAGTTATGTTGCTTTTTGTAAGCTAAGGAGAAATGGTTTTGTTTTATAATTACAGGTTTGAGAGCCTGGTCACTAAAGAGACTGTACAGTGCTTTTCTACCTCATGTAAATGTCATGTTTTTTTAGTTACTTACAACTTTGCCAGATATGATTTCTCAGGTTGAAGTTTTTCTATCTAATGTGGTAACTAATGCTAAAAAATACAAACATCTTTCCCTGGCCTCTTCTGGCTGCTGCTGTGCTGATGGTCATATCCAGGGGTTGCTGCCACCTTTGAACTCCGAGCTGTTCTTGTTGGGCACCTTGCTGCCTGCTTCAGTTAGGAATGAGCTTGCCATCTGCTTGTGTTAATGTACTGAGAGCAAGGAAAGTTTTTACTGTTTTTTTCTCATTCAGTACTTAAAAATTCAAAAGCTATTTCTGCTTGTCTTTGCAACTGAATTTTAAGTAGAGCTTTTGTACGTAGTATGCCCAGACTCAAACCTTCTAATTAGAAAAGATGTCCGTTTAAAATACTGTTTTCTAGATCTGTAGGCAAAGCCTCTGTCCTTGTAGAGACTTTCCTTGCACTGTAACATTTAGGCAACTTGTTCAGGGAAGAAATTCAAGGACGCTTAGATAAATTCCTGCTTGGAAGTGCATCAAATGATATATAGCTGTATCCTCAAGTCTGTGCCAATTCACAGTGACCTCATGAAAACTGGCATCCCTTTGCCTTTCATAGGAAAGGTTGATTTCCAGTTTCATGTCTTTCTGAGGATTTTGTGAAGTTTATAGTGAAGTGGTGAAGTTTATGGTGTAGTTATGAAACCTTTCCAGAGATGCTAAAGTTTAAACATATACTTTCATTAGTGTGAAATACACTTCAGTGCTACTGAGAAATTATAATTTGTAGTATCTATTGTAATTTGTAATAATTGTGCATTAAAATTGAAAATTACTCCTAAGTGAGCAAACCTAAGTTTTGTAAATAGTATTATCATAATTAAAAAGTTTATAGCTGTATTTTCCAGTATATTTAAATCCAAAGTCATTGTGGTCTGACACTTGTTGATGAATTTTTTTACTTTTTTCTAAGCATTTTTCTTCTTTTTAGTGAAAAATGCAAAGCTAGAGGATTTACTGTGATTGTGGATGGCAGAAAATCTCAGTGGAATGTGGTGAAGACAGTTGTGTTAATGCTGCAGGTAAATCAATTTTTATACGTTCATGGTTGACAGATTAGTTCTATAGATGTAAACCTAATAACTGTTTTACTGTAGAGGTAGTAATTTCTTAATAGCGAGAGACAATTTATGGCCTTTTACAATCACAGAATGTGTTCTGTACAGGAAGAAACAATCTGAAAAGGGAATGATTTCTTCCCTCAAGTGAGTGTCAAGTTCATTACCAGCTCAAAACATGAGATTGTAGATTTTTTTCTAAAACAGAGTTTTAATTTAAAGAATACAGAAGTATGCTCCTGACATCAACAACTATGAGTAGTAGGAATGTCTGCAGGGGACAGTTGGCACTGGTAGTGCATCTAAGTAGGCTTTGATGCAATATGCTGTACTAATTGGCTTCCATTGAAATTGAGTGTAGTAGTTAATTTTGTTGCATGTAATAGTTTCAGTCAAATTATATCCTGGATGCTATTCAAAATAGAGAGGGAAAAAAGTGCTAATTCCCAGCTAGAGAAGTTCATAATAATATATTATTTTATCTCTTCAGAACGGTGGGGTAATGAAAAAGTCTTATTTCTGCTAAACAGTGTAGGTTATTTTCTGGTCTCAGTGGTCAAAGAAAATGCAAGATACAGCACACTGAAACAGAGGAGAGAACTTGGACTACTGACTTTCATACTGCAATTTTAGTGAAGCCAATCATTCATGTTTTTCTGTATTAGTACAGCATGGACTAGTGGTTGGACTTCAGGACTGGGAGTAAAGAGGTTAGATTTTCTTTTTAGTTCTGACACTTTTTTGCTATGCAGTTTAATGCAATCTAATATTAAGTATGATGGAGCCAACATGGGACATAGATGCAGAAAAATTTGTTTAATTTCTATCTGCAAATGTAAGTTTTTGAATAGATAGCGACACTCAAATGGAATTCAGTTCTGTGGAACAAGAAAGCTAAATCTTGAATGTTTTACTAGTTTCTTCCCCCTCTCACCCCAATTTTTTTTACAGAATGTTGTTCCAGCTGAAGTATCACTTGTTTGTGTAGTAAAGCCAGATGAGTTTTGGGATAAGAAGGTTACACACTTCTGTTTTTGGAAAGAAAAAGATAGACTTGGCTTTGAGGTATGTAGAGTTTTGTCTTCTTCAGTCAGAAATACTATTTTTGGAATACTAGAATAATTGGATGCAAATGAATAATCTTAAAATAGTTTTATTTTAGATGCTCATTGTGTATCCTTAATGAACCACTGTTTTCGGGTTTTCTACTTGGAAATAATATTAAATGTAGTAATTTCAAATTAGAAATATTTTCCTCAGCAAGAGGATAAAACTGTATGGTACATTTGGCTGATGTTTTGACCTAAAAATTGCTGCAGTGTTTAGTGTGAATTTTGTTCATGACTTTTGTAGTAGATTGTAGAGATGCATTGTTGTATAGTGTCACCAAATGAGTAGTTACCATTTTGCAGAACATCTTATTGCCGCCGAATGCCTCTCTCAACTTTGATTTTTTTCTGACATTAGCAACAAAGGTTACAGGGTCTTTCAGCTTTCCAAAAATAAGCTGATAGTATTACCTCATGAGGCAGAGTGTGTACAAGAGGTTACACACTAATGTTATCAGTTCCATTTTTTATCTTTTTGGGAAGTTAATGGAAACTTCAGTTTTCCCTATTTTTAGAAAATTACCCATATCATCAATCTTTCCAACTGTTTTTGAAGCTAATCTTGTTTGAACTAGGACAGGTTTGCTGTGTTTGCCAAATACTAAAATGCCTGCTTGTTTTGTACGAGGCACTATGAAAGCATCTTTTTTTTTTTGTGAAAGAGGTTGAAAAGAAAAGATTTTTTGCAGCCTTATCTTACACTGGTAAATTCTCTCAGATGGTAAGGTTATAACGTTCTTGAATACTCCTGTAGAAAAGCTAGTTCAGGGAAAATGAGACTTGGAAATTGGCAGCTAAAGGTTATGTAACTAATAAGTAATATAGTCCTATATTAGGAAAGAGACTATCATCCAGATAAAACACTGTTAATTCGTATGATTTTTGTTCTCTTAAGTCTTTTATCAGACTTTACGTAAAATAAATGGCTTCGTTTCTTTTTTTAGAAACAATTCCTGCATGTCAAAGTGGTGTGAAGGAGTGGAACAGATGGCATGGGTTCTGATTTTCAGTCAAGTGGCCAACCTCTTTATTTTTTCATTTTTTTTTTCATTGCATTACTTCATTTTCATTCTTGTAATGTGCTTTAGAGCCTTATAAGTAAGGAAATCATACATCTTTGTCTTCAGGATGTTTATCTTACAGAATAAGATCATATTTTCAAGTAGTTCCCTAAAGACACTTTCCTTTGAAAGTAGCCCAAATACAACAGAGCAATGCAAAGAACCCCTGAAAGCCCTGTCTGTGTTTCGGACAGCTAGGTGTTTGTTAATAAAGGTAATAAAGGTAATTAAGTGCCTGAAGTTAAGGGCTGGAAGTGGTTCCAACTGTGGTAATATTGTGACTTTAAGATACAGTCGTGTTCTCCTGGGTTTCACAGATGTCTGTTTACCTTCACCTAAATCCCTTGAGGGGACTGGCAAGGAGGGGTAGTCAGGGTTTCTGTCTTGAAGTTCAGTGTGTAGCAGCTCAGTCATAGCTTGTTTCATCACAAACAAGATTACCAGAGCAAAAAGAGATGAGTAGGTGATGTCCACCTGTTATATGCTAGTCAATTGTTTGTAGCACATCTGAGATGAGCATTAAGAAAGCAACCGAAGCAACCATCTCTACTAAGAAGTTTATTGTTTTAATGCTGAAGCACCAGAATTTATAGTTTTCATGGACTTTACCACAAATGGATATATGACATTTGTATTAAGGAGCTTTTTTATTCCCTAAAGGAAGCGTACATGGATGTTTTTATCATTTGGGGGGATCCTTTTGCATGTCCTATTGAATATTCAGAAGTTTCCTTTGCTGATTTTGACATCTGCCTCCATCTGGTTGCAGACAGTTGATGAAAACAGTTGGGGAAAAAAATGGAAATGACGTAGAGGGAGAGGTCAGCTTTGTACAAACAGTATTCAGAGCTCTTGCATTATTAGAGATTAGCGTTAATGGCACTGTTGCATCAATCAAAATCATGCTACTAGAAAACAATAACTGTAGTGTCCAGAGGAATAAAATACAGCACTTCTACTTTTCCCCAAACAATTGTCTGTATTATTTCTGAAAAGGCTTTAACAATGTTTTGGCAGGCCAGTATTGTCGATTAGAGTAGAACAATGATGAGAGGTGTTACCACTCTTCTAGGTTATAAAAAGAAGTAAGTACAGATGGTGGTAAGCTCTGATCAGTACCAAATGGGACACATTTGAAACCTGTTACCAGTCACCTTACTAGCTGTCACTTTGTCAGAAGGGGTGGGCCGAGTGGGAAGGGAAGCAAAGACTTAAGGATTCAACAGGTAGTACTTTTCCCAGTCTTTGAAAGACCCTGTTTTGCCATCTGTCCAGACCTATTCATTTTTCCCTTAGGAGATTTAAGCTGTTGACATTATAGTCTGCTGTCCAAAGGCTTTTGCTTGAGATTGAAAAAAAAATAAAAAAATTCTAAAGCCAACCTAATAAGATCACTTTGGAAAAGAAAAATCAGTCCAGTTGCAAGCAAACAGTGGGATACTTCTATTTATAATTGTAAATTGTCTTCGTTTATACCTGTGTCTTAACCAATATTCAGAGCTGGCAATAGAGATGATAGCAATGAGAAGCCATCACAGAGAATGGCAGTCTTCACAGAGGAAAGAAATTAATGAAGATGTTCTTTGTGTTCTTTATGTTAAATCGTGAAATTCGGATGCAAAGAGGATAGAACGCTAATTCATAAAGAAAAAATTGGCAGAATGTGGTGATCTGCCATTAATTTTCACAGAAGGTCAAAGACAATTACTGTGATCAGATTTTGAAAAAGTTTTAGGGATCTGATGGTAACAGTTTGTATGCTCTAAGTGCTGACCTTACAATAGAATTGTCTAGAATAATAAGTAAAGGCAGTCTAAGACAATATTCTATTAGTGTGTCTTTGAGAAGGGTCTTATCTGTTCTACAACATCACACCTTCCAGTTTTCAACCTTTTTTTTTCCTTGCCTCTCAGTCCATGTTCAAGTAGAGATCTGTGGTAGCTAACTAAAAGAGTAATGCAGAGAAAGTTATTAATGTAAAGCAAATGGAGGGAGTTAACATTAACACTGTCACTAGTCTAATTCAGTACAAGAGCTAAATTCTGTTGAGGAACCTCCCTTCCGCTTCCATTTCATCAAAATTTCAAATGATTGCTTTCCTTTTTTTGAAGTTTTCAAACAGGCTTACTGCAGTTGTCTGAGATAAGTCAATAACTCCGTTAGCTCAAAGTTTTTGAACTGTAGAGAATAAGTATTTTTTTGGAGCAACATCATAAGTTACAACAAGGCTTACTATTTGAAATTTTGTCATCTTCAAGATCTTGCTAATAAGATGCAAGTGAAATTTGTGTTCTTCGATCAAATCTTACTTGTGGGGGGTGGGTGGGGAGAAAGATTTTTATCTCATGTTGCTAATATTTGTTACATGAAGGTTTTGCTTTGCTAGAAAAGATTTTTTTTTTTTAATGTCTCCATGGAACAAGTTTGTAAAGCATATCCCCTGGTCTTAGCCCTCCCTTAAAGTATTTCAATAAAATACTCAGACATAAGCAGTCTCAGTGCAGTCTATCCGTTTATTGAGGCAGTTTTCTTTTTTTTAGAAGTGGTATTTCAGTGGTATGAACCAGCTACCTTATTTACATTAGTTTCACTTCTGAAATGTCCCGAATGAGTAAATTAATTTTCTTTTTTTTATTAACTGAGAGGCATGGAAACAGAATGTAAAAATTACTTAAACTATAAATATGTTCAGCACATTTGCACAGTAAATAGAGGCGCTTAACTTGAGCGGCATAAAGGACTGCAAGAGTGTACTGCAAATACTTTTACTGCAAGAGAATAGTGCAAACACTTCTAAGTACTTTGCAGAGTGATATCCTGCTACTAAGTTCACTAAAAATAGATCATGTGAAGTATGGCTTAAGAAGCATCAATTACCACAAAGAAAACAGCCAGGAACCATGTTTATTTCTCCTGCTGTACATAGACAAGGTGGTACAGGTGGTTCTGTTAAAGGATTATGCATGAGATGTAGGCTGCGTATCAAAACTACATGCCTGGTTTAGGTCCCAGTTAACTGCAACCAGTCATAATTGATATAAGTGTTTAGCAGTAAGAGGGTCCCTTCTTGTGAATCACAGAGAAGTTCTGGTCAGTACTTCTGGACACTTTGCACAGCTTGTCAAGTACTTAAGTATAAACATTGCCTACACCTGTACCTAAAATTTCTTCTATTGTTGCAGGTTATTCTAGTATCTGCTAACAAACTGACTCGGTATATTGAACCATGCCAACTAACAGAAGATTTTGGAGGAACTCTCACCTATGATCACATGGATTGGTTGAATAAGAGGCTGGTTAGTTTCCTCTTTCTTTCAAATGTCTCATTCTTGATCTATGAATTTTTATTTGTGTAGGAACTGCTAAGTGTGTAGATTTTTTCCTATGCATAGTATTGCAATTCAAATGGATGAATATACATAATTACTAACACTGGATTTTACTCAAGGGGGTGATTAAGCTAATGTAATCAATTTATTGAACTAGCGTGTTCCTTACTGAAGCTCTCTTAGATCATCACTCTAGAAGAGCCTGAATGAATGGTATAGTGGCTGCAAAGGGAAACTTTTTGCCTACTCATAGGAGAAATCCCAAGCAAGGAGGAAATACTTGGACTCTGCAGGTGTTTTAAAGTTTTCTTATGCCGCAGTTCCTGTGGACTGAGAGCCTGTCTTTAAGCTGCCCTACACTGAAATCTCTGTCAGTGCTGTTGGATACAGGGATGCAGTAAACGTCTAGGAGCAAATATGCCCCTAAATCATTAATACACATAAATTGTTACAGCGACTGTAGGTGCACATAGCACTGCAGAACGTTTCTCATCAGTTCTCCACTGGTATTTGTTTTCCAGTTACTTGAATCTTCAATACAACATTTGATCTTGAAAGAAACTGTTCTCCTGTGCAATGTGTTCTTCAAATGTGTATCCCCCTCTAGGGTCTATAGGTGGGATTCTGGACACAGATTCTCCACAGTGCTTTCCAACTCCAACTGCCCAAAGCCTCCAAAAGTACCATGCAGCCAATCTCATAATAGAACTTCCCCTGAAAAAAATCTGAGGGCTATACTTTTTTCCCCATCTGGATCTTAGCAAATTGAGATATAAGTGTTCAGACCTGAGGGCAGAAGGACAATCTACTGTGCAGCTTTTTTCTATTGGACTTTCATGAGGAGCAGTATGTGTGTGTAGGCTAGGGCAAGGCAGCTTGTTTCTGCTTTTCCTGAAACCAAGAGAGTCTGGGCACATGTTAGGGCAGAGGGTGGGGCAGGGATATTTAATATCTTCGTCTTTCATTTTTTTTGTCTGGTATATACAAATCTGGCTTCTGCTTACTACTTCTTACGTTCACAGAGTTGATAAGCACAGTATTTCCACTGTAGCTGGGACTTCTGTTTTATACATTTTAGTTCTGTGGATTTTTGTTTTATAAACCACTCTCTTATAAATTAGGATTTAAGAGCTGTCCACCTCTTGTCCTTCTTGTTTTTTCCTGAAATTTAACTGGTCCTACATCGGTTAAGGAAACTTCAGCTCTAGACCATGAATTAATAAATTATGAACATGAGAAAGACCTGAAAGTTACTGCCTATATCAGTTCTGGTACCAGATCGTGTCCGGTTCTGTTAAAACTCTGTTCTAGAGGGGTCATGTGAGCAGTACCCAATGTCTGACTAAACAGGCCCTGCTATCTATACATACTCCTACATTTGAAGAAACTGATTAGGAGTATTTTTTAATTTATAACTACTCCTTCTTTTATATCAGTTATTTGTTACGCTATAGCTCTTATTTGTAGCAATGAAAAACTGTCATCTTCACAAAGTTGGTTATTTTAATCCGTTCAAGTGAGCTGTCAGATGTTTTTGTAACATCTTCATTCAGCATTATTGTTACGATTTACTTAAAGATTGAGGCTTAAATGAAATGGTGGAATATATATGACCACAAGGGCTTACAGGTTTTGCAAAAATCCAAAGATTTGTGAGTGTTTTAGAATTCAGCCCTTCTTTGTTATATTCAGTGTTCTATTTCTTATTTCTCTGAGGAATCTTAGTGCTCCTAAGTGTTCCATGAACAACCCTTTTTATTTTCTGCTATTTTTACTGTGCCATCTGAATGCTGGGCAACAATATGAAGGTTGAAGTATATTATCAGAACTAGTGGATAAATTTGTAGTGATGCCTTCAAATACTGTCACTTAAAATTGTTTTTCTAAATGTAAAACATGTTTTATTTAGGTATTTGAAAAATTCACAAAAGAATCAACATCCTTACTAGATGAGCTTGCTCTAATTAACAATGGAAGTGATAAAGGAACTCAAGAAAAAGAGAGGTGTGTGGTTAGCTTCTTGAAATTAATGTTTTCGATATAAAATTGCATTGGAATTCAAAATGATATTGAAAATGCAATAATGTCTTAAATGTCATACAAAATATGTAAGGAAATTTTCAAAGTTTAAAATACAGACTACAAAATTTGTGATATATGGATGCTCGCTTGGCTATTGATTGCGTATAGCTGCACTTCTGGTTTGATAAAAATGAGTACAGAAAGTGAGAATTTTATGACTGGCTGCTTTTACTGATACTTAGAATCAAGATGGGGGAGAGGGATTTACTCCCAGTACTTTGCTTTCTAATAAGTAGTTGTGTACCAGATGTAAACAGGCTCCAAAAGAAACTAAAGGACTCTAAGATTTTTTTAACGAGTGTATTACAATACATCTCTAAACAATGTCAAAGGCAAGCTGATGTTTTCGGTTATTTCCTGTGACTTTGATAAATGATAGCTCTTTGTATAGATTTGCAAAGAGCCTGTTCAGTTAAGGTATTAGGCTGGGATGCAGGATATTTGTATTTCAGTTTTATACTTTGTTGGAAGTCTCTTACGACAGACAGTGCACAAGCTGGTGGGGCTATGATCTTGTTCAGTTATCCCTGCTGGCAGGCCACATTTAAGAACAAAGCTGCTGCCACTGTTATGCAGTTCTGTAAGCTATGAATGCAGCTGTCACTTGATCTGTTCTTTACCTATTTTGTTGTATATAATATGTTAGTTCTTTGGGGTGTGAAGGAAGGAGAGGTGTGGAGGAAAGTAACATAGAGTCTCTTAATGCTTTGTGGTAGCTCCGGTGTTGGTTGAAGCCTTGTAGTGCTACTGTATTAGAAATGAATGATTAATAACGTGTTTATTACTTTATTCAAGATCAGTAGATTTGAACTTCCTTCCATCAGTTGATCCTGAGATGGTACTGCAGACAGGTAAGTTGAAAAATGATCATGTTGGTTAATAAAGTTCATTATTCATTTTCATGCCCCGCATGAAAGCACAGAGGGCACGATAACTATCTTAACGAACATCTCAGTGTAATAAACTTACCAGTTAATGTAATCTTTAGGTTAAAAAAGAAATCTTAGCAAATACATGGAAGAACTCCAAATGATACTTGTCTGTTTAAAATAGGTTTTAGTAGTGCTGATACCATTTTCACAGTGTTACCATAAATTAATAGGTTTAATTTGAGAATACATTGCTTCTAGATGAATCTAATATGTTGGCCTTATGTAATGAATTAATCTCAGTAGCTGTCAAATGGCTACAACACAAATAGCGTTTTCCTACACAATTCAGATAATTTGCATCAGCCTTGTTCTGAGTTGACTATCTGAAAAAGTGAAACACAGTTTTCTGACTCTTCACTGCTTGGAATCTCCCTTGAACCTTAAACAATTAATTTTCTTTGAACAAAATGTTTTTTTCAGGTGGATTTCTTATTCACCATAAAGCACAGTGGCACTGTTGATTTGGAGTAGAAATTTGCTTAAAGGTTTGTGCCTTTGTAGAGTATTAAGTAATGAACCATGTTAAGATGGTGATCAGAGTCTGAGGAGTGCTCAAAATCCTTACAGCTTCCTACAATGTAATGTGTGAGTCATGTAATATATGCTACAGAGAACTGCTGACTTTGCATGCACTCTTTGCAAAGTTTTAGCTTATTTAGATGCGGAAGAATATTGTTTGAGTTAAAAAGTGACATCACAGTTCCTTTCTGGAGTCTTTAAAGCTTTTAAAATACAAAGTGTCTGTAGACACTGTCAGTAGATTTTAGTCTAATTATATATCCTCTAATGGTAAGATGTTTGGAAAAAACATTTCAATTTGTTGAATAGGTGGCTCCCAAGGAAGTTTGGAAGCATTGTCTATTTTCTTAATTATTGCATAAAAAAATGTTGGAGCTTTTAAAATTTATTAACTTTTATCAAGTCATGGGAGTTCCTCACAGATAACTTCACTTTCTTTTTTTGTCAGCTCCACTATATTGAAAGAGAATAAAAAAAAAAATTCCCTGATTAGTTTTCTGTCTCATAAATGCAAATATGAACAAACCAAATGAAAACAAGGAAAAATGGTAAAATTTGTTGGGGTGATGTTCTAGGGTTTTAAATAAAAACCTTGTCTTCCGTAATAAGTACTGTTGCTTTCACAGGCTCCAAATCAAAATAAAAACTGTAGTTCTTAGTTTAATAAGAATCTAGTTTTTAAAAAAAAGTTTTTACCTTGAAAATATTAATTATTTACTGCTGAAAAAATACAGTAAAAATCAAAATTATCCTAGTATAACTGACTTGTAAAAACCTTACACTGCTTGCCGTGCAGCTATCTGTGCCTTGTAGTGTTTTATAAGATGGAATAAAGGATGTTTATTTCCATAGCATGGCAAAATGTATTTGAATTCTTAAGGTACGTTCATCTCACAATAAGAAATGCAGAGTAATTGCTTGCTGCAATCTCCAAAGCCTTTGGCATTTTGATTGTCTCGATGATACTGGTTGAATTTAGAGTCTATTTTTCTGCATTTTTCTCGAGGTACTGTAATTACTATTCTGGTGTCTTTTTTTTCTGGTGTCTTTTTTTTTGTTGTTTGCTTGTTTTGGTGAACTGGCATGTTACCATTTTAAGACCTGAATGGCTGATGTGGGATTGGCAGATTTTTACTTGTACGTCAACACTTCTTTACTGACCAAACACTGTTTTATTTGTTAACTTGTTCATCAAGCTTTTGGGAGTACAAATAGGTTATCTGAGTTGACTAGTAGTATAGTATTTATATGCAGAAAATTTTACCACAACTTAACAATAACTTACATTCTTTGAACAGTTTAATTGGAAGGTTAACTAGCCAACCATGCTATTTTCATATATATGACAGTCTTTATACTGCTGGGATTCTGTAGCATAACATGGTGCTTAAAAGCACAAATTAAAACATGAGGCCACTGAGAAAATATTTTTAATCAAAATACTTTGGATTCAGCTACACGCTTTCATAGAAACTTATGTGCATGTTATAAAATCTTGTTAGCTAACAGAAGTGATATGTTTAATTTGTTAGTGCTTTTAGATTGTTCATTTATTCTAAGAATACAAATTGTATAAGAGAAATACTTTGGATGCTATACGATATTTTGAAGTAAACCAGAACACTTACAGTTGTTTCTGACTCAGCATTGTGCTTTGCAAGTGTTTTCTTATATTAATATTACTGTCAGTGAATGTTAAATTCATGTTATCTGTTATATGTCTTAAATATACCACATTTCTGCCCTATTTTATGACTGATACAGCCCTGCAGACTGCCTTGTGCTCTGCATGTTAATAAAATGACATCATTAAATGTGTACAATGTATGAAAGATTAGCTATGGAAATGTACTGCTGGGTGGTCTAAAAGTACATTTGCTGACTCATCATTTGTGTGCTTGTTTCGTATCCAAATTAACCATACCATTATACATTCCTTTAAAGGCCATGAGTTGCTATCTGAGCTACAACAGCGTCGATTTAATGGTTCAGATGGAGGAGTATCATGGTCTCCAATGGATGATGAACTACTTGCTCAGCCACAGGTCATGAAGCTACTAGACTCCCTGCGAGAGCAATATACCCGCTACCAGGAAGTCTGTAGGCAACGTAGCAAGAGAACTCAACTAGAGGAGATTCAGCAGAAGGTAATGCAGGTAAGGATGAAGTTGTTCTTGAATAAGGTGGGGAAGAAGGCTTGAGCTCAAATTCCAGACTGTGTTCTCTGCAAAACTAAGAATCAGACGAGGAGCTTCTTGCTATTCTTCATGATTCCTTTCACTCCTGAAACTGCAGCATGCTAGTTTGACTGGATGCTTTATGTTTTGGCTACTAGGAGGGACTTTCTAAAGATTCCTCTGATACGTGGGGGTGGTAAGAATGCAGAGCTCAGCTCAACCTGCTTTCACCCCCACGTTGAAGAACCTTCACATTGTCCCTTTGTCTGTGACAACGTACTCTTACGTTGTTAGAGGGTAGAAACCTGACATATTAGCAAAAGAAAGAACATTGACAAATGAGACACAGTTGACTGTAGTTTTGCTTGAGAGTTGGAAAACTTCCCTGACACATCTGTTACTGTTACTGAAAGTTCCTGTTACTGAAGGTAAGCCATCATTTATTCCTTTATTTGTCTAATGCTTGATGGTTTAACTAAGTTGAAGTGATTTTTAACACTGTATTTTGAGGTTACTCTGACCAGAATGAACAGAAATCTTCCTAATCAATTGTGTGTTAAAGGTCATAATGAGTTGATCTGGTCCTTCGGAAACAGGCTTGTAATTGGCACTTTCAATATTTTATCAGCATAGTCTCAGTAGAGATAAATTAATTCAATTTCTTTGATTATTTCTCAAGTGTTTGTTACTTGAAATTAGATTTATGTTTTTAAGCTTCTGTGAAGCTTGACCATGCAGAAAATGGAATGGATATTGCTCTTAACCTTTACACACTGACATTTCTAAAGCACGGCAAGTGCAAATCAAAACTTCAAAAACTTCAGTGTTCCAGGTATGGGAAGATAAAAACTAATCAATCTTGTTTTTATTTCTAGGAGTAAAAATATTAATCTACTGAGAGGAATCTTTTTCACTTGTGTAGTCATTCAGATCATAGTGAAAAATAAAGTAATCTTCTGATATTTTGAGTTGGAAATAAAAAAAAAAATATGCAAAGGGTTCACCCTTTGTACTGTATAGAACGCATTAGCATGGCAGTGTATATAATGGGGTGATGAGAATTTTATTCCCTGTGGTAAAGTTATAGTGGCTGAACAAGATGTGCTGATTGAAAAAAGAAATTTATAACTAGCTTGGCCAACTGCCATTGTTAATGCATTTAAATAACTTGTTTACTGCGGCATCAGCCTCATTTTGCAATATTTTTATTAGAAATAGTCTTTTCTTTTTTCTGTCTACACTACGGATGCTGCATAGTAAGTGAACAGTCTCGGTACACAGCAAGAATGTGCTTTAATATTTTACTGAATTAATCTGTTTTATAAAGTGCATTTTAAAGCTCTCTAAATGTTATACAAACTAAAAATTACTAAATCTATAAACTGATGTAGTTTCTTTTTGGCTTGTGGGGAAAAAATTGATCTAATAGAGAAAAGTAAAGAAGGTAATGATGGACTGTTGGAGGTAAACTGAAGTGGAATTTATTTTGTCAAAACAAACAACTTACGGTATAACATGCTTGCAGTATTTTCAGTTGGAATGAGTGTGTACAGAGAAAAGTTACTTGCTGTGTTGCTAATTTTTTCTGTTTTGATTTCCTGTTATTTTCATTACAATTGCATCTCTAGTCATTAACAATTAAAAGTATATATTTTACAAAAATAACATTGCTGCCGTACTCCAGCTCCCTCGGTGACTCTTCTCAGATCAAATATTTGTCACACAAGGATGTTCACATGCTCTGCTAAGCAGTAGTTTGAAATGAAGTGGTGGCCTTGGTCAGAGTGGAGACTGCTAAGCAGTGGTCTTGCACATGTTGCTGGTGTGAACCCAAACCATGGTTTCCATATGTGAGCTGCCCTTACCATACTGAAGTTACAGTAAGTCATCTACGCGCCTCCAGTTCAGGTTCCTACCATATTTAACAAGGCACAGCAGAGATGGTGAGCACACCACAAGGTTAATCTTGAAACAGAAGAAAAAAATCAAGAGCAGTAGAGTCTTTATATGACAACTGAGGTTTACTAGAAGTGATAAAAGTAGGGAAACCCCAGGATGCTTTTGGAACAAATATTGTGTGTTCTGAAATGATGCTGCTTATAAGAAGGAGGCTGGGGGGGAAACCACAGACATAATGAATAAGCATGGAGTGAATTGAATTACCTTCGGTAAGGATGATGGCTCTTCTTGCTTACTGTTACCAAGCGGCCTAGCAGCACTAGAAAAATTGTCCAGTTGTCTCCTGGGTGTTTCATTTATCTTTATAGTTACGGTGTTGCACTGTTACTGTATTTTTCCTGAAAAACTTTGGATCTGTTCTGTTGTCTTTGTTTAAACAAAAGATGCAGTAAAAAATCATAGAATCATGGAATCATTAAAGTTGGAAAAGACCTCCAAGGTCATCTGGTCCAACCATCCTCCTTCCACCAACATTACCCACTAAACATGTCCCTAAGTGCCACATCCAACCTTTGCTTAAACACCCCCAGGGGTGGTGACCCCACCACCTCCCTGGGCAACCCATTCCAAAGCCTAACCAAAGAAGAAGCTGGCTTTCAATGCTCTTTCATTAAAGTTCAAAATATGGGGGTATTCACAGATTTCCTTACTTCAGGACTCAGTAGTAAGAGACTTTCTTGGTTTCATTATGGCTGTATACTTCCTAGAAATTTAAAGCTTTGTTTTCCCTTAAGGTATAATGTGGTAATTCAGATGTGTATAAATTTGAGATGCTCTGCTTTAATTTAAATAATATTAGCAAAAATGAGAATAGTTTTAATAATAATAAAATCTCATGTCATAATCCAAAACTCTATCACCAGGACCCTGCAGAGTTCTGCCAGGGCAGATCCAATAAAATGATGCCATTAAAACTCTGTAAGAGGCTTATGTAGTTTGAATGGAGCAAGTTGAACGAAATAAACATCTAAAATACTAAAAGTATAAATTTTGATTTTGGAATAAATACGTATGATGTACTTGTGTGTTAAGATATTCAACAAAATTGGGAGAAAACTCTCAGGTGTGAGGTTGAATACAGCTCTGCATTGCAATTCAGTTTAAAAAAAATATCTTGTTTAAGTGTCGTTATCAAGAAAATCGTGTTTTAACTTGTTATTGACAGATATGAAGTGACACCAGTCTTTGCGAGCTGACAGGCTAAGGTTAATGAAAAGTAACTTCTACATAATACTTTTGAAGATATGAATGGATTTAACAAGATATATATAAATATATTTCTGCTTATGTTAGAATTATTTTTATACCAGTTTTCATGTAATTGATCTGCTGTTTTGTTCTTTGTCATCTTTATCTTAATTACAGGTAGTCAATTGGCTTGAAGGACCTGGATCAGAACAGCTAAGGACCCAGTGGGGAATAGGCGACTCAATTAGAGCTTCACAAGCATTGCAACAGAAGCATGAAGAGATTGAGAGTCAGCACAGTGTGAGACTTCCACTGTCTTTTCAAGTAGCAAAACAATTCTAAGTGCTTGCAGTTACATGCAATGTTTTTTGGTTAGAGTACCTAGAAATTTTGGATAGTGAATGATCTTATGGTTTACTACTTAAGCAATTTAGGAACTTATGTTCACTGTATGTAGATGTTATTTATTTTGTTTTCCAGTGTAGAAAAATTATTTCTATTTATGATTTTTTTTTTGTTTTATTATGGTAAAGCATTTTTTTAAGGTTTCATGTAGAACAGGTGGAGTGAATTTTTTTCATCCCTGCCTCTAGTTGGGCAGGCAAGGGCTGAGAAATCCTGTATTTCTTGGGTGAATAAGTTAATAATCTGTTAATAACTTCTGTTAATAAGTTAATAACTGTGCCTTAGACTACTTTGCTTCTGTTGGCTACATCTTTACTATGCTTTTGTTGCTCAGATGAAGAAGCGTGCATTGTAGGTATTTGTCTGTTTTGGTCAAGTGATCTCATCTCCTTTGTGTTTTCATTGCTTTAAGCTCTTTGAGCAATGTTCTATGTTGAAAAACAGTATCTTCTGAAGTTTAAACCATCTTACGCTTAGAATCCTAATTTAAAAAAAAAAATTCAACTGCATTCTTTATTGACAAAAATAATTGTGAAAACCTTTTAATCGTACTAGCACTTCAGACTAACAAGAGAAAACGAGTTAGAATAGACTTTGTTCTCACTGTCTGTAGCATAGAGAACTATGCTTTAGCTGTGGCTAAATACAGTCTTTGAAGTCAGTGAAATCCCAATGAAGTTTACAATATGACCTATAGCTTGCTCATCGCTGTAAGGCACAGAAAATGCCAAACATTTCCTGGTTCTCTGGTTCAGGCAGGATTTTGTAGAAACGGAAAAGTTACTTTCCATTTTTATACCAACAGTAATTATTAGGATTCCTGTTTATAAATTAAAACAGTTTTTTGAAAACAGCAATGGAATGTGGTTGGCCTTTTTCTGTGATTTCTAAACATCTCATAATAGCTGGGTATTTTCTCTCCTAAAAATTGATTTGACAGCTTGTTTTCTTTTTCATTCATCTTTTCTTTTTCATTTATTGCTGATTATGTTGCTTGTATTTTAAAGACAATTCCAAAGATGCAAACAAAATTTCTTATCTTGTTAGATTTGTTATCAAAGTAGCCTTTTCTGCTTCAGTTTACTTTGAAAGTGGAAAAAAAAATAGGGTATTTGTTTTGTTTGGAGGTATCCTCATTTCCTGCCTGTTTTATTAATGGGCAGTATACTTGAGCTGTTATTTTTGAGTATTTTTTACATGGTTGAGGTCTCATGAGCATCTTCTATATGTCCCCAGTGGAAAATATCAGAAATACACATTTTATTGGTAATTATATTATAAATATTATATAATTTAATTATAAATAAATATTATATAATTATTAATTAGACATTATATTATAAACCATGTTGTATGGTTTACCAGTCTCTTAGTTGCACTGATAGCTTGCTGAAAATCAATTACTGCAATCATTTTACTTTCTTTAATGATGAAAATTAATTGTCGACCTAGATTTTTTGTTTGACTTGCCATATTATATTTGATTTGTCATGCTTGGTAAGCTTGATTTGTATGTTCAATATCTAAAGGTAATAACGAGTTATGATGTGTAAACTGAGTTTTAATGAGCTTGTGTATCTATGTATCTATAGCACAAGTGGGATGATGGAAGATTTTTCAGTATTATGTCATCCTAGCTGGCTCTTCTGGGGTAGATGAAAGATTTATTCTGCTCTTAAAATTTTGGTTGATTGCCAATTTAACTTTTTTGTGACTTTTTTTTCCTCATTGCATCTTCTTATATTCTTTCTTCCTGTGAGCAGATGGTAGAGAGAGCTTTGGGTAAAAAGAAAAAAAAAAAAAAACAAACACCAAGAACATGAATATTTTTATTCTATAGTTTACATGCTTTGTAAATAAATGAAGCAAAAGCTGAAGGCATAACTTAAAAAAAAAAAAAAAAAGACAAACATCCTCACTGGAGATTGACAAGAATACTAATACATTCAGATATTTTAGGCCAATAGATGGTGCTGTTCAATGTTGTTAGAAATGCATAGGGCATTTGAATGTCATTTTACTGCAGGCTAAAATAAAAGCTGTCGGGCAAACGTTTTATTTTTTAGGCATCTAAATAATGCAAGATGTGAATGTGATCTTGACATATCAAGTAATTTTTAAATCTCCTGGAATTGTTAAATATTTGAAGTACTTTCTTTTGCAAATATACCACCATGACAACGTTAATTAACTCCTGTGTATGCATTCAGTAATCAAAGCACTTGAAAATGAAGTCTACACATTTTGAATTCAGTAGTATAAAGTTTTCCTTAAATAAGAAAGAAGGGTCATTTGGAAGTTTCTATATACGGAAAGCCCGTTATATTTAGAAGATGATGATTACTTTCACTTTGTGAACAGTAGTACCTTTTTTCTAAAGGTTTAGGAAAACTACTTCTGGTTTCAATTGTCACTGAAAGTAACATCTAGATAGTCTTTTTGAACACCCTTTGGAATGGCTTACCACTCGTCAAAAATTGCTTTATTCAGTAGAGCACTATAGACATGTAAGAATTAGAAGTTTGTTTTAAAATGGTGGAATTCTTCTGTTGGTTCAGTAAAGTAGTTCGAGTGGGAGTTTGTGCTGGGAGCTAGTAACTATGCTGCTTATGGTTTGTAATTTTCCCATCTTTGTACACCATTTTTTATATTGCAGTACATGTATTATTTAAAATGTTCTAAGCACTTTTTGAGTTGATTTAAAACTACAAAAGTTCTCCTCTCCTGTGAGATTTCATAATTATAGTGTAAGCTGTAATAAAATCATTTTAAAATCTGATTATTTATTAATCTGCAGTTAGATGCATGCCATATTAAGAGAAAAATGTTTGGTATTATTTTAATAGTATTTTTTTTGTCTGTAGGAGTGGTTTGCTGTTTATGTTGAGCTTAATCAGCAGATTGCAGCTCTTCTAAATGCAGGGGACGAGGAGGACCTTGTGGAATTAAAAGCATTACAGCAACAGCTGAGTGATGTGTGTTACCGGCAGGCCAGTCAGCTGGAATTCAGGCAGAATCTATTACAAGCAGCACTTGAATTTCACAGTGTTGCCCAAGATGTAAGTTGTTCTTCCTAACTTTTCACAGGTTCACCTGTCAATGTGTTATTACTGTAGTAGTGTAAGCTTTCAGTACATTAAGAGGGAAGACATAGAATGTCACTTGGAAAATGGCCTAAGTCTTCGTTTACTGATTGAAACACTGGGAAGATGAATTTCCCATTTTTGGGAGAAAAGTTCATTACGATATATCTTAAATTTCAATAGCATTTGAAACGGAATGGCTAGTAATTAAAAAAATATATGTAGTTTTGCTCTTGCTTTTTTATTAAAATCATGTGCATTACCTGTACCACGATGATATATTCTCATTTTAAAGAGTATTGGATATACTCTTCATAGTTTCTTTTTAAAATTGATATTTATTCCTTTTCTATAGTTGTTTAAACAATCTTGGCTTTTTTTCCCCCGTCTAGGGATGTATGCTTTTGGAATTTTATAAGCAGGTGGGACATTTGTCTCTCATCTTGAATTGATTTCCTAAAGATGTGAAAAGACACTTCTGAAATGACAGATTCCCATTTAGGAAGTAGATTGCAGACCCAAGCATCTCAAGCCCCAAACTTCTTTATAAACAGCGATATTTGTTTTTTGTTTTAGTTGTCTCAGCAATTGGATGGCTTACTAGGAATGTTGTGTGTAGACGTAGCACCAGCAGATGGAGCATCAATTCAACAAACTTTAAAACTACTGGAAGAGAAATTGAAGAGCGTTGGTAAGCATAATATTCCTGCATTTCAGACGGATACATTCTGATGAATGCATTACAGGAAAAAAGTGTCCTTGCCCCCCAAATCCCTTCTAAAAAGGACAGCAGACAAAGGAGTATCTGTCTCTTCAGATTTCTAGCTGAGTAAAATTCCACCTAACTACCTTTGACTTGCTGGTGCTGTCTAGTCTGGGAAGTGTTCTGGAGTTGTCTTTTAAATGTTTTACTTGTAATTTATATATTGGTTATATACCATTACTATGCATTTCATCTGTTAACAGACTTTTTTTCCCACTAATCGTTCTTAATACCTTGAGAATATAATGCTTAAATTGTCCCCTTTTTGTTCCAAGAACTGACCTTTAATGACTTAAGATTGTCTTCCACTCGGTTTTAGAATGATTGTTTCTAACAAGTATTTTGCAGTGTTTTGGAATGTGTATGTTAATAAATGCAACACTTAAGCTTGTTACACTGTCAAGCTTATGTGGAAGAAGAATTGTAAAGCAAAATTGCATATGGTAGAAATAATTATGCTTAGACTTTAACAGTGTCTTATGCATAAAACAGATATTCCTTTAGGAGAATGAATAGTAGACCTGCCAAATAATAAATGTGACAGCAGATTGTAACGGTGTATTTCAGTATTGAAAAATGTATCAACCATATCAGATGCATTAGAAAATACTAACTTCTGCCATGGTGGAATGTTTAGGTTACAACTGCCTAGCAGTGATGAACATTACGGGTATTGTGCAACTGTGTGGATGAAAGATGTTAATTAGCTTTTTGTATGCTGAAAATTTAACACTCACTGTCAGCTTTTATTCCTTTTCTTTTTATCTGCTAGATCATAAAATAGTGAAGACTTAGCTCTTTTTTCATCTGGAAGAATACTTGTGCAAACTTAAAAGTTGGAAAGAGTAGAGAAATAGATGTAGTAATGTCCTTTTCACTTTCCAGCCACTCATCTCAGAGTTTCTATTTCATTTCTTCTCTTGACTTGGGGGAAGAAATAACAAATGTGAAAGTTAAATTTTTGCTTTTTACTTTTTCTTTTTTCTTTTTTTCTTTAGACTTAGGCCTGCAAGGCTTGCGTGAGAAAGGTCAAAGTCTTCTTGATCAGATATCTAATCAGGCATCCTGGGCCTATGGAAAAGATGTGACTATTGAAAACAAAGAAAATGTGGACCACATCCAAGGAGTGATGGAAGATATGCAGCTTAGAAAACAAAGGTAATAACAGTTAGAGTCACTAAGATTTTCATGTACTGATAAATCATCTTAAAATATCTCTTTTTAAAAAATCATCTCTTATAAAAAAATCTCTTTTTAAAAAGTCATCCTAAAAAATCTCTTTTTAGAGAGACCATTTTGCTTTATTTTCAGTTAAGAGATATATTGCAATTTATACTCTTCATAATATATTTTTAAAAAAAACAAGTTTCCATGTCTGGTCTACTGGAGCATATTCCTAAATCCAGGCACCTTTGCATTTCAGTATTTGTTGGGAGAATTTGAATGCTTTCCTATACTCATAAATGTTCAAGAATTACACATTCCTTTTATATGCAGTTATGGAACAGATGCAGGAGAGCTTCTAAACGTTATCTGTTTGAGATAATAACACCAATGTACCAATACTACAGTAGTGATCGTGGCTCTAAAAGTATGCGGTGGTAATGTTCCAGATTTTCTCCTTTCTTTCCCCAACCTCTACCCTTTTAGCTCTGTCCCCCCGACCAGCAAAAGGGAAGCACAGTGTTCAGCTTTCAAAACATGTTTGGTGTTTTATGTAAATTTTGGAAAAAGATAGGGTGGGGGATGAAATTTCAGTAGAGGAAAATGCTGTGGAGAATTGTGAGAAGGATGGATTTTGACACCGCTCACTTCATCCAAACTTTCAATTGATTTTTTTTTTTTACGATATAATAGTACTGTGGATTGGCTATATTACTGCGTTCTGTTCTATCCCCAGTCTGAGAGAATCAGATGATGATGCTCATCATTACTATTGTAACACCTGAGACAATAAAGTACTCTCCATAGAAAGTGCCTGAACTTTGCGGATAATGGTTGAACAAAGAGGGGCAGCTAGGGAGCAATGAGGTTTAATGCGTGTGAAGTTGATCATTTTAGGAATTACTTCTAAACACAAATTGTTTTCTTAGGGAACTCAGTGTAAGGAACTACATATTTTGATAGCACTTAAAGAACATCCTGTTTTAAGTATGTCCTCTGAATCCTGTTTACTTGCACAGCACTGTTGTTTAGAGGGCCAACTGCACAAAGTTTTAGAGGACCTGGCGTCACTGCAGTAAAACAGCAGTTGGAATTCAGAAGTAAGAAAAGTAAAGTACATAGGAAAGGGAAAAACTTGATATATGTAGTGATGGACTCTGAACTAGCTGCTACCTCAGGAGATGAAAGTTGGAGAATTTTTTCAAAAAAGTGTTTTGTCATACTATGAGAAGCAAGTAGAATGCTAATTATTATTAGCAAAGGAGTTGAAAACTAAAAACATCTTGGTGCCACTGTATAGGTGTGTGGTGCATTTGTGTTTTAAGCATTCTATAATTCTTGTCCGTCTTCTCAGAAGGGATATAGAAATCTAGGAAGTCAGAGGACAAAAAAAAAAGCAATAAAATGCTTAGACAAAGGTATGAAATGGCTTTCAGATAATGAATGATTAAACCGAGGATCTTCAGCCTGGAAGGGAGACAAAAAGTAAGATAAAGGTCTGCAAGAAAGAGTGAGCCAAGGAAAAGATAGGGATAGTTTTTTTTTTTTCATTGCCTCTTTCAGTACAAAAGCTGAAGGCATCAAATGGAACTGGCTTAAACACTGAAAACTAAAGCTGGTAATTAAGTATGTAAATAAGCTGTGGAACTCTTTGCCACAAGTTTAAGCTTAACTAGTTTTAGGAAGAGTTTGGACAAATGGTGGGAGGATAAACATATCAAAGGTCTTTAAATATAGATGCAGCTTGTGCCTCGAAGTCAATGGACTGGGAATTGCTGGAAGCAAGCACACTTGCGTTACTGTAAAATATTGCTGTATACTTAATCTGTTTGGATGCTCTTTCCTAAGCATCTGCTATGCCTATATGATTAAATAGGTCTTTAAATGCTGCCTCAACTCTCTGAAGTCAGTTACATTACATGCCTGTAATGTCCTACATGTTGTAGGACATTGTTTTAGCTCACGTCTTCTCTGTTTCAGTCTTTATACTTCAGATTCAGCAAGGATCTTATAATCTCATGAATGTGTTTAACTTGACAAGGTTTCAAAACTAGCAGAAACTCTCATTCTGGCACATTCTGAATCTGACTTAATTGTCAGTATCCATAATCTTAACCCAGTTGCCCTAGGTTAACCATAGCTTCTTGTACTTGTTGTAGTGATTGTTGGAACTTTACTTGCTTTTGTGTTCAGTTTGTGAACTAGATTTTTTTATGTAATATTGCAATATATCAAGTGAAACTAAATGAAATTCAAATCAAGACTGAATAGAATCTGTACATTTTATTAGTTTATCATTGTAGTATCCTTCAGATGGTGAAAAATGGGAATTTGAATTTTAGAATGGGAAATTAAATTTTTATTAGGTTCATGTAACTAATCTGGATAGCTTATTCCAGCTAACAAGATAAGCTTAACCAGCCATGTAATACTTTTTATCATAACACGAGAGGTTTCTTGGTTAAGTACATACAAGAGAACAGGGTTTAACGGTAGTCTTTTCTCATCAAAAAGATGTTTGTAGAGAGAAATAGAAAATAAGTGGCTGGGAAATTAATGTAATTTATTTCTGCCTTCTGACACTTATTTGCAAAAGAATCAGTGCGACTTTACTTAGATGGAAAACAAAATTGTCTTAAGTTATAATTGGATAAAAACCTTTTTAATTACTTTAATTAATTTAATTACCAAATTGCCATTGTCCACTGAAAAATACAGAAGGGCACCATAACGTTCAGTACTATTTTCTGACATTTCATTTTCCTCAAATTCAGTGGAATGTTTCTTATTTACATATACATACAAGTAGTGTAATGTGTATTTCTAGGGACGTTTTTCTGCCTTATTTACGCTTTCAGAACACACAAACTCTTTCCCTGCGTTATTAGAGCAAAAAAATTAGTTTTTGTAAGCATTACAGCACTGCAAGGCACTTAACAAAACACAGGATTATAATGAACTGTTCTTTGGAAGTGCTTATGTTTGCAACTAGTTTGAAAAAGAGAGATGTGCATGCGGTCTTCAGCATTTGTTTATAGTGCTAACTGTTGTTGACATTAGTGATTTGATTTGCTGTGTGAGGCAGGAGTCTGAATCTTGCTGTCTACTTAGGCTCTGAAATTGAAGTAGAAGGGTCATTCTGTTGAAGGAAAATGGCTTTCAATACTTGTTAATTCTAGCTACACAAAACTGCGAAATGTTCTTAATTCAGAGCAAGAGAATTGGAATTAGTTTTTATATGAATTAGAATCATAAGGGTTCAATTGCTGCAATCTTTAGCTTAAAAAAAATTATACTGTGATTTTAAACAGTTTTACATTTTATTCACCAATAAAGCTTTGTCACCAGCTGACAGAACAAGTCACAGTTATGGCAGGTTCAAGACAGCTTTTGCCTAAATACTTCAGCAGGAAAAAGTCTGTCTTAGCCATGAAAGCCTCTGGCCTGCAAATCTCACCAGTGCAACAGGGTAAGGAATCTGGAAGGTCATGTATCTACTGCTGGCATTACTTTCTGTAGCATAACCATGTCTGGACTCGTTAAGATGATGATGTCTGTGGGTTATAGTGCTCAGTTCTTTTTATTGCTTACTTGTTTCTTATTATTATGGCAGACAGTATTTATTTTGATCATTCTAAGCAGCACAAAAATGCTTTGGTCACCTTTCCATGAACACTTGCATTTTAATGTTGCTCCTTGAAAACATTATTGTCAAACTCAGAGTGTATTTTGTCTGCTATGTATATGTGTGCTACTGTTAAAGGTGTGAGGATATGGTAGATGTGCGACGACTGAAGATGCTTCAGATGGTACAGTTATTTAAATGTGAAGAAGATGCTGCTCAGGTATGGAAATGGCTACAGAATTTCATTATTCTGGTCTTTGTAATCCTCTGGCTAAATTTAGGGGGGGTTGATAGTTGTACAGCATTATTTTTTGTCACTTTCAGATGCCTTATCTAATGAATTTGTACAGTGAAAATAAAGGATATGGCAAAGACTGAAAATAGTGGTTTGGGGGATTTCATGCATGATCTACTAGTTTAACTGATACCTTAACTTTTTTCCAAATCAAAAGTATACAGTAGTGCTGTAGTTAATTCACCCTGCTGGGTGAATGTCATTTCAATTTCCTGGCTTTTATTCTTCTTATTTTTTTCTTTTAAGGCAGTAGAATGGTTAAGTGAACTGTTGGATGCTCTGCTGAAGACACATATCCGACTGGGAGATGATTCACAAGAAACAAAAGTTTTGCTGGAGAAACATCGAAAATTTGTTGATGTTGCACAGGTAAAATGGGCTACTTGTAGCAGTAGTATGGGTTTTGTACAGTTTCAGAAAATGTCTTAAATAGGATTGCCATCTATACGTACAGTAATAGAACAGCTGTTCCTTGTCTTCATGTTTTGTTTTCATGCTTGAATGAATAAATCATGATTCCTGAAATTAGTGATGAGTCTAATGAGATTTTGAAGTGAAGATTTTGGTGATCCATCACCAACAGTGATGCTGCAGTTCTACTACCGTAGTTTACTCGGCTATGCACATGCAGTGCAAACCACGGAACTTGAATTTCACATTGACCTTTTAAAGGCGTGTATTTCAAACAGTCTTTATAATGATTTTTGAAGGACTCCAAACAAAATAATGAAATGTTGGTGAGCAACATAATTTCAGTCTATTTTGTGCTGTACTTCATGAAACGGAGACTGTTGATTTTCCAGGTAGTTTATTATTGGCATACGATAGTCCTGCTCAAGGAATATCCCTTTGGTAGGTTTAGATAAGCTGTCCTGGCAATGTCCCCTCCCCACCTCTTGCCTGCCCCTAGCCTACTGGCTTTGGGGGGCTTTGGGGGGAGTCTTGGTGCTGTGCCAGCACTGCTCATCAATAGACACAACACTGGTGTGATACCAGTGCTGTTGTAGCTCCAAGTGCAGAGCACAGCACTCTATGGGCTGCTGCAGGGAAAGCGAACTCCATCCCAAGCAAGACCCGGTACACAGGTACATGTGAATTTCACCGAAGAGTAGAATATGTAAAAGCTACGCCTTCTTTAGGTGCTATTTCAGATATATACTGGTTTTGGGAATGTCTAAATCACTGTTGCTAATTAACAGATGCAATATTTTGTAGTTACACCAGTTACACTGGAACTGATTCTCTCTTTTGATGAATGGAGACCATGTAATAATGAGGAGGAATTAGAACTGACCATGACAAGGGAATAGCTTGTTGTCATAATTGTGTGCCATAAAGCACCTGGATGCTGTGTGACCAGAAACATGGTGACGGTGGTGTCAGTGAGACGGTCATCTTGGCAGTAGATACCAAGCATACAATGCAAGATACAAGCGGCTATTCTCTGTTTTCCAGAAGGTCTGCCACTTCGCCAGTATGAACACTAGAAATTGGTATTTTTTCATTATTTTTTGGGGAGCGTATTCTTATAGAACAAAGAACTGTTTGTGGTCATCAGCAGCATTTTCTAGTAGACCAGATTTGTTCAATGTACTCGGTGGATCTAAGCTGAGGAGGTTTCACAAACGTGTCTGCTGTCATTTTAAGATAACTTGCTCTTAAGTTAAATGCAGAGTTCTTATGTGTATCTTCCTGTCCTCCAACTTTTAGAGTACTTATGATTATGGAAGACAGTTACTGCAGGCAACTGTTGTGCTGTGCCAGTCCCTACGATGCACTTCAAGGTCCTCAGGGGACACACTCCCAAGATTGAACAGAGTGTGGAAACAGTTTACATTAACTTCTGAAGAAAGAGTACAGAGGCTGGAAACAGCTGTTGCATTTCATTCAAGTGCTGAAAAGGTGAGTTGTGTTTTTGAGAAGAAAAATCTATCAGAATTTAAGGAAACAATGTAAGAAAAATGAAGTTGTTAGCATTTAAAACAACTTTTTTTTACCTCCCTAAATATAAAAATAAAAGATTTAGAATCTTTTATTAGTTAATTTCAGTACTTAAGGAAAAAAAAAAGCCAACCTAGGACATGGTAAAAGAAAAAAATTCAGTCTGTCATTGAAGGAAGGCATGGGCTGCAAAGCAGGTTTGTATGCTCCTTGCTTGTATTCATTTCTTGTTTGTATAAATGGAAGATACTTTGGATCCATAGGCATTGGGAGTTGCTGGTAATTCATGAAAGCAGAAATATATCATCTGTGCTGCCACAGATGGCTGGAAAAGGTTTTACCTGATACCAAATTAGAATTCAGTGGTTCATAAACTTAAAGTTGATTATCTTAGCCCATATTATGGATGTTCTTTCATTATTTCAGTAGTTAATTGCTGTATTTTCAGGCAATTGTAAGCAAGTAAGTGGATGGCTGAAAAAAATCATCTGTTCATAAGCGTGATTCTTCTAGCACTGTTGTGGCATTATTAATGAGACTGATGAAATTATATTGCTAATACCTATGGTTCATACAAAAAAAATAAGAAGTGTCAGAGGGAAAAGTGGAAGAAAATATGGAATTCAGTACAAATATTGGGTTCCAATCCAGTCTAGAAACTTAGGTTCATATTTTATAAACCGGTCTGAGTTTTCTGCCAGATACAGATATTTGTTTTGAAGCAGCTTGTAACAGGCCCTTCATAATTGATGTTTTTTCCATTTTATGTGACTGTCTTGCAAGCTGCTTGATGTGGACTACCATACTCATGCATTTTGAATTTGTTGTTGGAATGTTGTCTAGCAAAACTTACTTTTTTTAGTTCTCTGTTCCCACTGAACAGTACTGTAAAACATACCAGTACAGAATATTGGTAGCCCCAACCTATCTTCTTACTCAGTGGTAGCTTAACTGATGTTTTTTGTTCTGGAATTTTATGAATATTTTCATTGAGCTCATTTAAATGTGGCAGTGAAGATGCTGAAGGAACATTCACTCTGCCCTGTAATGGCACTTTGGCACTTAAATAAATAAATTACATTCTATGCCTTGTCTACCTTATTATATTTTTGGGGGTTTTGTTTTTTTATTATAGATACTGCAAGAATGTCCAGAGCAGCCTGAAGCTTTTAATGAAATGGAGCAATTTGATGAAATTGAAGCAGTTGGGAAATCGTTGTTGGACAGATTAACAGTGCCTGTAGTTTATCCTGATGGGTAAGGAAAATGTTATTGTAATGGCTTTTGAATATGTTTTTGGTAAATTTTCATAATGCTTTCAATATGCAGAAGAATCCTGAATGCTTATTGCTTAAATTAAAAAGATAATGCACTAATTCTCATTAATTTTTCCCGTCTTTTCAGAGAAGGCAGGCAGATCTGATTTCAGACTTTCCAAAGACAACATGCCCACTATTCTCACACAGTAATTATTAGATATATGCAGTTATTACACCGGCAAAGTATGTAGAAGCAACAGAAGCGACCAGTCCCAGTGTCTCTCCCTGAAAAAAAAAATCACATTTGAATTGTGATATTTGATTTATTCAGCCTTTTAGCCATCTAAAGTCTTAAGCCAATACATTGAAGATATATTTACATTTGATTTATTCAGCTAATAAAACATTACTTCCTTCATGATCTACTCATACTAATTTAAAATTGGTGGCCGTATCAGGCTACAAAACAAAACTGAATTTGGAATTTCAACCACAATGACAACTATTCTGTTCAGCAAACTAAAGTTGTCTGTTGCAATGTTGAGCTTGTGGTTAACTTCTTCCACCTTAGTATTATCTAGTCCTGGAACTAGTCTCTGGGTATGTAAGAGCACACCGTAATGAATGGGATTTGAAATCTGTGTTTTGATTACTTTGAAATGATATCAAGCAACTTCATTATGGGCTACTTGAAGTTGATCTGAAAAATAGTTAAAAGAAGATGGTCATGAAAATTAGTTTTGTCATATTGCCAAAATATCATGTTCCCTGTGTGTTGTAGTTTTCTTTGGCAAGGAGTATTTGAAGACAGACCAGCAGCTGAACTAGTAGTGATTTTAATGCCTTTTCAGTAGCGTATTTGAAAATAGTGGAGTATTTAACAGCTGCAAGAAAAGAGAAGCGGAGAAATGTTACATTTGAAACATTTTGGTTTAACTTTCATATAGCAGTTGTAGATGTATAATGACCTGGTAAATACAGTAACTTATTCTTAAAACTGGTGTAATTTGCAGATAGACTACTCAAGCGTAAACGCTAATGTTACTGTTTTGTTAAATTTGCATGGCACCTGTTAGAACCTGGGAAAGCTCTCCATGAAAGAAGGCACTTAGTGCACTTTGTGATTTGAGTCCTAACAGAGTGCTCTTATAATTCTAGATGTATATAATTATGTATTAGGTTGACTGAATCCTGAATGTTACTTACGTCCCCTCTGGCATTTCAGATGGGTTCTGCTTGTCCCCATTTTCAAAGATGGGTGGCATCTTAGCTGTCCCAGATCCCAAGATACCCTGCTGATGTGCCCACAGCATTCTATTTTTAAAGCTAAACATAAACAAAAAATTGCAAAGGGTTCAGCCATTAGTACAAATAATTTTTAAAATGTAGGGATAAAGAAAATGTCATAAAATGCCTGCAGGCATACTTCTTTAGTCTTCATTTTGGACTTAGGTCAGTGTCTTCTTGAAAGTCCGGGTCACTGTTCCCTGTCCTATTCATGGCTTTTAATCTGCATCAAACAAAATGTCTGCCCTTATTTGCGATCACATTTGCAGCTGTGCAATCTATTGTATTTCTGGAGATCCCAAGTCAAACTAGTCAACTTCCATATGGAATAACTTTTCTGTCAGTTTATGTCCATACCCCACTCAATCCCAAGTCCTTTGTCCAGCCACCATTTCCTCTGTGCTTCATAATTAGATTTGATACCTGCTCTTCTGAAAGATTTCTTCTGTTCAAATCCTGGCTTTGCTGACAGCTCAGCTAGTGGTTTCCCTAACATTTCAGCTCTCTTTTGTTATATTTAAATAGGAGAAATCTGATTTAACAGCCATGTGTTCTTTTCAATTTGAGAGAGAGATTATATAATATGACTGTCAGCATGTGGCCGATTTCATATATAGAGTCCTTCAATAAAGCAGCAATTGTATAACCTCAGTCAGAATTCATGTATAGACAGATTTCCTTGATTGTCATAGTATTAAAAACTGCAAGACTGGGTTGGAGAATGGAGATGAAAATAGTGTTGGGAAGTCTCTAGTAGAGCTTACAGAATGGTGCCCTGCTGTTTAGAGAATATTTTGGATGTAAGAGGGTCATTTGCTATTTTATAGTAATTTCATCAGGATTGCCAGACAAGTCTCATCACTGCATCTACAAAGCTTTTTAAAGGTAGTTTTTAAATTTCAAGAGAAAAAGTGCCTATTTTCCTTATGTTTCTTGTTTTATAGATTGTCATTCACATGTATATTTGCACAGTCTAACTTGTCGCTGATTTCTTTTTTGTCTTTTTTAGTTCTGAGCAGTACTTCGGGAGCCCAAGTGATATGGCGTCTGCAGCAGAACACATTAGAGAGAAGATGAAGCTAGTTAGCCTGAAAAAGCAGCAGCTGAGACAACCAGAAGTCACTACCCCAGAGAGCTAATACTGACCCTTGTCTATCAATTCATAATAGGACTTCAGTTTGTAATCCAGCATGTTGTTTGCATATTACAGAATTTGGCATAATATATTAAAATGCATTTCACAGCTGTTATGTCTCATCTTTTTTTCAAAGTAAATGTTCTCAGCATCTTAACATTGTACATCTATCAAGCCATAATTATTTAACATGCTATGAAACCATAGATTCCAAGTATCGTATGAAAAGGAACTGTAAACTTTGCACTGAAATTTGCTGTAAAGCTTTATCTGACCTGTCAGCTGCTTCTTAGTTAAACAGCTGATGCAAGCTTTGAATGGTGCTAATGAAAGTGTTAGGAGTTCCATATTACAAAATTGTAGTTCTTTGCTTCCCCCTATGCCCAGGTGATGTGGTAATTTTAGACTGTAGGTAAAGTACCTGCAGTGTAGACAGTGGTGACCCTATAATTTTAAGATTTTAATTTGAAATACTTTAAAATAAAAGAGATCATTTATTGTGCCAGTATGCAACCTACCCATCAAATCTTTGGTATATCAGATTCATTAAACATATGTTTTCCTATTTGTATTGATAATGTATTAAAAGCTGTTTGTGCTTAATAAAAATCATCTTTTTAAAATCTAATATAAATCTGTTCTGGCCTGTGTTCCCAAATGTTATTGTTATATTTTGTGATAAATGGTAGTAAACACCCTCACTTCCCCAATATATTTACGCCTCATTTTTGTTATGAACTTTGTTATGAATTCTTTAACACTGTACCTGTAGGAGGAACTGCTCTAAACAATTATTATACAGGAGTGAGAGGCTGTGCCTTTTTTTTTTTTTTCTGATAGCAGAACTCACACAAAGCTAAGATACTATGTGCCTAAGTCAGTGTTTTATTAACAATAGTTGTCTTCCCAGGTAAGACTGATATACATCTCTTGTGCTTTATTTTTAGGTCTTGTTTCTTTTTGAATTGGGAATCTTGAATAATGTGAATGCCCTTGGTGTGTAGTACCTTTGAGGTTAAAGATGTTTGTCTAATATGAAATTGTTAACATGATGTTTGTAAACATTGTAAAACCATGAGATTAGTCATAAAGTGAAATTTATTAAGGGAAGGGAATTGGATTGAAACAAAATCAGCTGTGTGCTTAATTTAGCTAACTTCTTACTCTTCAGGACTTAACCTGCATAACTTGAATATTATATTTGCTGGAAGGTGGTGTGGTATCTGACCATTTTAGAATACTGTGAGGAACAAACAACTAGATCTAAGCGTATTGTGTTGTCATCTAACTATATTGTGCTCACAGTAAAGATCAGTGCCTGCAGGAAAAGAACATTTTATTGCTCACTAGGTTTTCTTGATGCATCTGTCATTCAAATGTTGTATTTACTTGTCTCAGTTTTTTCCATATTTTTTCCACAGGAAAGTGATGCGTCAAATAAAGCAATTTCTCTTCAAACACAACAACAAAACATTCGAAATCAATGGTTTCTCTTTGATAAAGTGATAAAGGTATTTTTTTGCCCCTCTCAGGGTATTTTGGCAGAGGAAATCCAATTATTCTTCTGATGCATTTGATGTAGTACTGCAGTATTACATTAATACTAGCTTAAAATCAACTGTAGTTTCACAGACCTTTTTTATATAGACTTTTTCAATGTAATAATTTAAAATTGGATTTGGTTGTTCAATTCTCTTTGAGAAAGCTGCTGACACTGTTGCTAATGTTTGGATGAGATAACTTTATTCTGAAACATCCAAAACAAGAAAAATCTGATATTTAATACAAAATGCAAACACAAAAGTAAACTAAGACTATAGTCATTAATAAGCACTGTCTCCAATTCTGCATCATTTGTTTATAAACTGAATTAGTTACAGTAGTTAATGGTCTGCACTATGAAGTCCTGTTAAAATAGTAGCTTATAATGAGTATGTATTACAAATTATAACATATTTGCAAGGTTTTTATTTTTATTCTGTCAAGGGGCATAACATGCAAAAAGAGAGCAGTATCAGCGGCTTCTGACTCATTCACGTGACTGCTGTGTGCACAGCTTGTAACTGATGACTGTTCACCCTAATAACACTGATGTTAATTGTGGCTCCATGTATGAAGTCCAGTCTTGAGGCTGTTCTTATTTGTCATCCGGCATTCCTGGAGCCCAGTGGAATTCTGACTTTCATCTTATTGTCTCTAATCAAGCCTCTGATATGACACCTTGGGCTATGCCAGCTTTGTCTCTCCCTCTCTGCTCTCCTTTCCTTCCTCTCTGGAATTCCTTGCCTTTAGGGAAATCAGTGGCTAGTAAAGCGCTATTTTACCAGCACTTGTGATTTTTTTTCTAATTTTCCATGCCTCAGGAGAGATAGCAGTGGCTTTCTAGGTCATGTTGCATGGATCTGCCAGATATTTCTGAATACTTCCTGTGAACTCTGAGGCTTCCTGTCCTACTGAAAAAAATGGAATAAACACCATCCATTAAGAATGCTGTTAAGTGTAACAGATTCTTGTGCTGGTCTTAGCTAACTCATTGTCTACAGTTGTACTTGCTACCGAACCTTTAGAAATATACAACCCATAAGGGCTCACAACCTAAAATGAAACAGAGAAATGCTAAAATGTAAAACTGTACTTAAGTAATCTGTTGTAATTTAGCTGTGCAGGAACTGCTGCAGGCAGTAGTGTTGACTGATGGTGACTCTTGCTACGCACTTAGAGTAGCTTTCTGATAGCAAAAACATTGCAAGCATCGAAGTTCGAAAGGATAGAAATAAGATATTTTTAATATAATTGACTTGCACTGAGGTGAGGGATACAGTGCTACATGTAAAATGGGGAGATACAAGTGGAATACAGAAGGATTATCGTTATTGCAAGTGAACTGTGATTAATGACTTGAAAGTGATGAGGTCAGCCCTGTTCCATGGTCAATATGGAACATGTACTTATGAAGTCAATAACAAGAATTTTTATGTTCCTGTGAGCCAACTTTGGATGTATTTGAAATGTTTCAAGATATTTTATTTCTGCTAATGTAATCCTGAGTGTTTTTTGTGACAATGAACAGAGCAACAGCATTGATAGTTGTCATTCATTTTTAATAGGGTGTCAGTTAGATAGGTGGTCTTATCAAAATGCCTATACCTGTTAAGTTCTTGTAATTGTGAAGTATGTACGGACATTCATTTCCATAAAAATGATTAATTCTATTTACTTGTTAGCTTTGTATTGTAATTAGGAGGACTAGTGGGATTATTTTTTTCTTGGGGGGCAGGGGGAAACAGGTTTGGAGCACAGTCTTGTATAGTAGGCGTGACTGACTTAGCATTCACATAGAGTTACTCTGGAGGTACAGCAGAGGATGGAGAAAGGTTGTGTGTGTAGTGGGGTTGTATAGCACTTTTTATACAATCATACTAGCCTAGGGATATCCCTATCAGCTGGGAGCAAGATAGGGGAAGATTTTTCTAAGCCAGTTTATTTAAAAAAAAAAAAAAAAGGTAAAATTGTGACGAGGACACTTTTGTAAGCTGAGGTTGTTGTGGGCTTTCAACAACACTAACATTGTAAATATTTTGCTACCTTCAGTTTCCTAAATTCTTCAAAAAGGATTTTTTAAAATAGTGTTGGAATTATTAGGAAGGAGGAAGAGTAGAAGCTTTTGTTGCTACAGTTTTTTGTAGCTACAGTTGAAATACTAGGTGTGTTGAATAGCACATTACTTGAAGTCAGGAGCTAAAATGCTGGGGAAATGGAGATAAAAGAAAAGGTCTGTGATTCCTGCTTTCAAAGTCTAGCTTCCATATATCTCTCGAGACTCTTGGAATAGTGAAAAGAGACAGCAGTTTAGAAGTGCTCAGTTAAGTAAGATTTCTGCTCATTTTCTTAAATGAGAACAGAAGGTTGGTCTAAGCAGTCAGGATCTCAGCCCATAAACATATAAAAGTTGTAAAAGTGAACTTAAGAGCCAAAAACTGTTAAGAGTATCTGAATTTAAATACATTCTTCCACCAAGGTAATTAATTCACTATCTGTCATCTTTTTTCATGTTAGTGGAAAAGTGGTGTACTCCAAAAAAATTACAAAGATGTGAATAGTGTTAAGTAGTGCATTATGGAGATTCAAAATGAATACAGACTGGAAACAAGTAGACCGATTCTCTTCTGTATTGTGCCCCTTCTCTTCTGTATTGTGCCCCTTCCTTCATTTCCTAATATGCAGCAACCAAAGTGCTAGCTACTGCAGAGCTGCAGGTCTGTCATTTTAAAAATAAAAATTAATTCTCACAAGCATTCCACTTCTGTTTCCTGCACTGAATAGTTCATCATTATGGTACTGATGCTTTTCTGTCAAGACTTTATCTTAATTGAAAGCTCTATTAAAAATAGACTGATTATATACCTTTTGCAAGGATATGGAGTTCAGGAGTTCTTCAAGATATTTTTCATCTGATGCTTTTAGCAAGTAACATTTTTGTGAAGATTTATTGTCTGTGGATATACAGCTGAGAATAAATACCCACTCAAAATGAGTTTGATTTCCAGCTTCTTGCAGGTCCCTTTGTACAAATCTTAGATACATGGTAGCTTAGAACCATTTCTCTGTGACTTTATATGGGTGGCAATTTTAAATATAACAATCAATATTTTACTTATCTGCAAGCCTCTTAGCTGTTTTGCAGACAGCTAGCCACTGACTACTCTCATGCAATACTGATACAAGCTCCTGTCAGGAAATATCTCTTGTACCTTGGAGATGTATGTAAATAGAAGGAACATTATATGCTATGTAAAATATTCTTCTGATTTATTAAGCTCAAATATCTCTGCTTAAAATGTCTGAGTAGACCTAATGTATAATGTAATTATCCTTGGCTTCTAACACTTCGTATGTAACAGTCTTTCTCTGGTAAGGCTGATTTAGCTTCAGATCACCTGTAAGTCTTCTATAGTAAACTGTGCCACTATCTGGATATGACCAAAATTATCTGTGTGACCGCTTTTCACAGCTAGCTAACATAGGTTCTTTTATGGAAGTACAAATATACTGAGCTCCACTGAGGATCCGAACATTACATATCCCAATCTTGTTCTGTCTGTTCTGCTGCAATTACTGTCACAATCGGAAAGCAACATGTATGTTAAGCAAATTAAAAAAAAATAATCAAAAAGTGGTCCCATGGTAGCTGTGGGTCCTGGAACAGGCACAGTAAGCAGATGCTTGGGCAGTTCACTATTGGTATATATCACATGTTAGAATAAGACTGACAGCTCAGTGCGGAAGAGGCTCAAGGCTTTGTGAAGTACTGAGAATCACTGGCTCCATATGAACAGATGAAAATGCTCACTAACAATGTACCTATAGGTTGGGCCTTAAAAACTTTCAGTTTGTTCCCACATCTTAAACAAAACACTAATTCTAATAATCTATGCTCAAGATGTTTATAGGAAAAGAGGGAGTGAATAATCAGTGCAACAGATTACCTTTCAATTCTATTTTCCCAAAGGAATTCGATAAGGGTGAGTAGAGATCTCAGATACATCCATGAGCGAATAGTGCAAGACCTGAGGTGATTCAGGCTAACAGAAAGGTTTTGATGTCATGGAAATATGTAAGAACATATGTAGAAAGATGTTGTCCAGGGAAAAATAATGATCTTTGTGGTGATGATGATTAGGAATGGGATTGACATGAAAGATTCTCAAACAGCAGTAATTAAAGTTCTGGATTCAATAGTCTGGAAACACTGGGGGATCTCCACTGATAGCAATCTTTAAGAACAGTTAGGACATATATGTGCCAAGAAATTGTCACTCCTCACCATGCAGGTGAGGGGTCTGGAGAACAAGTCTTAGGAGGAGCGGCTGAGGGAGCTGGGCTTGTTCAGCCTGGAGAAGAGGAGGCTCAGGGGTGACCTTATCGCTCTCTACAGGTACCTTAAAGGAGGCTGTAGTGAGGTGGGGGTTGGTCTATTCTCCCATGTGCCTGGTGACAGGATGAGGGGGAATGGGCTAAAGTTGTGCCAGGGGAGGTTTAGGTTGGATATTAGGAAGAACTTCTTTACTGAAAGGGTTGTTAGGCATTGGAATGGGCTGCCCAGGGAGGTGGTTGAGTCACCATCCCTGGAGGTCTTTAAGAGACGTTTAGATGTTGAGCTTAGGGATATGGTTTAGTGGAGGACTTGTTAGTGTTAGCTCAGAGGTTGGACTCGGTGATCTTGAAGGTCTCTTCCAACCTAGACGATTCTGTGAAGAAAATTGCAGGGTTGGTGTAGTTTGGTCCCTCCTTTTGAAACTAGCCCTGTTTGTGACTTTGATTCTGTATTGAAGGAACTGGTAGATCATTCTTGGATTAATTAAAAGTGCAGTTTCTACTTTGATTCCTAAATCATAGCATCAGTTTTAGATGCTCTCACCAACCCCAAGTTTTATTTTCAAAAACAGCTAACAACTTCCAGCTACACAGAACCCAAAAGGAAGTGTCACTCAGCTGTTTCACTGGTGTGATGGTAAAAGTTAAATTTTAGAAATGAAATGGAGAGTGAAGTTTATCTTAACAGTAAGAACAGCTTCTTAGAGACACTGATGGGAGACCCATTACTCAAGACACTTTACATCAGAACAAAGTATGAACAAATACTTCACCTCTCAAAAATCCGGATTTTTACTTGTTACTGTTATCTTTTTTTTTCAGAATTAGTCAATGCATTAATTTCAGTGGTGTAACTTTTAGACGTTTCACTTATGCAAGGTTTGTAGTATATGGTTTACCATCTCATTTGGCGGGATTTATTTTCCATGTTCGCTATTCGTTTTCTAAATAAGAGTTGCAGATGCTGGGCAAGTGACAGCACATTCCCATTGTCATTGCTGACTTTCCAGGCATGCATGGATTGCTGATGTTCCCTGTGCCTCAGGGGACTGGAGGTTGCAGAGCTCTGGTGGGTTGGAGAGCTCCATTAAGACATTTGTCTAAAGTATAATGCCAGGATTTATTTTTATTAAAGCCCTTGGCAAGTTGTAAGTAACACTTAAAATTCCGTTCTCTTAAGGATTTTTGGACTGCTAGGAAAAAGAGTAGCTTTCATGGTGTTTTGAGCATTTTCACAGACATACACAGCATGGTTACTGGATATTTATTATGGTTGTGTGGTGATGTGGGCCTGACTTTCAGAGAGACTTGGGGACAAGCCATGTTCTAAAACTGGTACTAAGTGCAGACTGTTCTTTCTGAACACTTGTATGCAGCTCTGCATGCCTCTATTGGATGATAGATAAGTGCAAGCTAGGCTCAGCAGGGTGAAGATTGTACAATGTATTCAACACATCTGACTGCTGCTCCACTTATCTGCAGTGATGATGTGAATGTGATGCCCCACTGTCTGTTTTATATCGCTTGCTGCCTTTCAGAGCACGGCCTTCCTCTCCAAAACAAATGTATACAAAGACACACAGTAAGGTGGTCAGCTGTAGCCAGGGTTTTTATTACTGCTTTTCTTGAAATGGCATAAAAAGACTGCTGTGAGCTACATGCTCAATGAGCCTTGTAAGGTTTTCATTTTTCTCCATCATATATGGCCAATTTGTTAGGTGGCAGCCATTTGTAGACATCATTTCATGCTGCGTTACCTCTGCAGGACCAATCATTTCTGAAGAAGCCATGGCTTCTGCTCCTGCAGGTAACAGAAATGTGAACTTCTGGGGTTCACCTTGGTATTGTTAGCTGTGGCCCCTTCTCTAAGTATTGTTTTGTTTCCCGGGCCTGATCAGAGAGATGTCCACATTTCTACTGCTAAATTTTCTTCTCTGCTAACGGTTTTGCAAAAGACCTTGCAAGTGATCCAATGTATATTTTAAAGAGTTCTTCCATTGTTCCCACGGAAGAATTGGTTGAAATGGTTCATACTTCCAGTGAGTGTGTGCGCGCATGCCTGTGTTGGGAGGGGATGACAGCTGAGTTCCGTGCTTCACAGGGGTGCTAGGAAGGAAACCTCATTAACGTTTGGGAGTGGGTGAGATGTTATAGTCATGGAAGTCACGTACGTGCACACAGGATATAAAAATACAGCTGAAATCATTTTCATTTTAGAGCAATGAGGTGATGGGTTTTTTATCCTATATATGGTAGTGAAATCTGAGGAGCAGTAGTTAGCAAAAAGAAAGGAGGGGAAAACCATGCACATGTAATAAAACCAGTTGGTGAACTGAAGGGTTTTATCTGCAATGAAAACATTTATACAAAACATATAGTGTCAAACAGGTGGGCTGTAAGGATGTTTGGGAAGATCAAGCTTCTCCCTTGAATGTGGTTAATCAAATATCCTGCAAACAGAATAGATCTAGCACAGCAAGAAAGAGTAACTCAGAGAAAAGGATTTAACTACAGAATATTTAGTAAATATCAAATCAAGTGTTCAAAAAACTATGAATCTTATTAAGCAGTCCTGCACGCCGTTTTTATGCCTGGAACACATCAAGCAAGGTTCTAAAACATGCAGTTCCTGAAGATCCTGTTGCATTGACTAGGTACATCATCTACCTCTGCCTTCTGAAAAGACTTCCATATAATGAAAGGATGACAGGAATTTTCAAGAGTTCGAATTAATTTAGGCCAAGTTCTGGGCTTCTTCACTGAAGTGAGGCTTTTAATCTTTTGATTCTCTCCTGGGACTGCTTATGTTTGATGAAAGCTCTGTCTTGGAATTCAAAAATGAAGGCAGTGAAATAGTTTATTTTTTAACTTCCTCTTGATTTAGCTAAAGAAATAGAAAGCTCACAGTAACTGTATAGCTGGAAAGAAAATAAATCTTTGTAAATCTGATATTCTATCTTGCCACTTTGGCTATGAGGATGATTAAAGATTTTTTTTCAAATCAGAAGTATAATGTATAACACATTGCCCTGAAGATATCCTTGATATCTCCTATAAACCTTCTGTAAAATGTCAGTGGATTTTTAATGTGACCAGTCAAAACCTTGATATGAAAGTTATTTTGCATGATGTGAACTTTACCTCAGCACTCTGGTGATGCTGTTGTTGCCAGTGGGGACACAGTACTGTTCTCAGGCCGTAACATTCAAGTAAATTAATGTGTCATCTGAGATTGTATTCCCCAGTACTATGTCTCAAAGAGTCTAATATTGAAAGTGGGTTAAGGTTAAAAACAAATCAATCACCTCTGTGCAATTTTAAAAATGCAAGGAAGGCTTTTTACATTTGTACTTGATTTGACACTTCCTTCCTGTCCCCAACCCTACTACATATAGAGGACACCCAGTGCTGCTTCGTGTCAGGCTGCAAATTCTGTTTCATGTATAGAGTCTTGCATATATGTTGCCTGCCTTTTGTCACCATACTGTGAAGAAGATCACAGGAGGTTACGCCAGAAAATCTTGCAACCACTGTATCTTTAAACTTCAGTTTGTATCCTTTTTCAAACAGTGATTATTGTCCTGTGCAAATCTGTTTTCAAGTGTGAAATTCAAGGTAATTAAGCAATTCTTGGTCGAGACAGCTGACTGCAGAGCTCATTAGTGGACTGACAATTCAGAAGATACTTGTTTGAGAAACTGGAAAAAGTAGACAAAAATAAAATATTCAGTGATTCACGGGACAAGACTTCTATCAGGAAAAAAGGATCCTGGTCACATTACTGGATGCTCTAAGAAAGTTAAAGCTCTTGGAAAAGATACATCTGAGTAAATGATTTGTTTGATCAATGCTGGTAACCTAAGGTGAAAAGGGTCATAGCTAGAACTTCCGTCTTGCAGGTCTAACAACAACAGAGGGGTCACAGTAAATTTAGTGATCAGGTTTGCAACAATAGTGCAGTTTTGAAGTGAATTTCTGACTCCTTTCACTGCATGTTAGGCTACCAGAGCACTGTTGTGATGTATAAAATTTATTTTTTAGAAGAAAACTAATCTGGAAGCTCAAATCCAAATACGATCTAAATTGTTCCAACTCTCCGAGATCAGGTATTTGACTAATCTGTGTGTCACCTCCCCACAAACTGCTTCAGGTTATTTCTGACATGGTTCTCTTGCTACAAAGGGCAAAGTGCTGTGTATGCCTTCGCACTTACTGTTGGTTGTCAACCTCTAATTCATTCCTGAAGTTCTCAGCTTCTCCTTTCAAACAGCCTTCTGTTTCAAAATGTTTTCCAGTCTTTTCTCTTTCCCATCCCTACTTAAATTCCTTCTTCTCATCACTTTTATTCTTTAAATTGTCCTTTTTTCCTGGTTTTAAACTATTTTACCATGGTGAGAACTATAACTTCCGTCTCCTGCTGAATTCCAAGAGGAGAAACCTGAGGTCCAAAGGTGGCTAATCATTTATTTGTGTGTGGGGAGAAATGAAGTCTTTTAGAAACACAATTAGCTGGCTCCTACTGCCTTCCAAACTATTGTCAATTTCTCCTTCTACAGCTGTGGCTGCTCCTTAAACAACTATTCCCAAACTTGCTTTCCCCAACCCTGTCTCATGGCAGCTTTTAGCAGACCAAGCGAGCTAACTCCTTTTAATCTCCCCTTTCTCCAGTCAGTTCCTCCCTGAGCAGGAAACAGTCACAGGCTCTCATTTCCACCCTGTCCACTCCAGTGGCTGAGGGCAGGGAGAGATGACATCTTTCCAGCAGCCAAGACCTAGGGAGCCAGTGGATACCCCTCAGGAGAAAGGAGAGGAAAAAACATTCTTGAGGTTCTGGAGGAAGATATCAAAACCACTAGCTAAGATATAGGAAAGGTGATGCTGTCCTAAGGATCACACACTCTCACCAGCCAGCCCTTAGATTTCCAGGCCCAGAGCCTTTGGTAGACCACAGGCAAAAATAAAAAAATAAATCATGTTGCCATGCAGACAGTTTGGTCACTATAGTATCATTTGGCAGCAACATGAACTGAGAAGAGGGGTGGGAAGAGAGAGAGAAAAGGAGTCTTGGTACCAAGTTTGTCTACTGAACTGATCCTTTTGCACTGACCCACCTGCTACTGCTGCCAGCAGCATTCATATCCAATGAACTCTGAGCACACAGTCCCAGAACAAGGAACAAATCACCTACTTCTACTGGCATACAGCAGTAGTTTTTGCTGTGGATGGCACATGGTTCTGTAGCGTGCCAATCCACCTTAACTTCAGTTAGTACTGAAAGAGTATTAAGGGGGGAAAAGTTTTTTATTATAGGCAATGCTTCCTAATTTTATGTGGGACTTAAATTATGTACTGTAAAATGCCATCCTTTGTAGGGCATAGGGCATGAAGGGTCACTTAGATAACCTGGGAAGAGAGGGGGCTAATTCTCATGTACTGTAGTCACACCCCAGTTATATTGGGTGTCAGCAGTGAGCGCGCATTTGTTTAACAACCCAGTTCCAGACAAATGGGGTTGCGGGGGGAGAGCTCAATTATTCCTGCTTTTTTACCTCTTGAGTAGATAACACAATTCAGCACCTAAGTGACAGGGACGACAAGGACCTGTTGTGTGCTTGCTGTTTGAGGTACCATGATTTGGAAGATGGAAGTGCATGACTAGAACGTATAGAGGAATGCTAAGCAGCATGAACCTTCAAGTAGCAGAGTTGCACAATATGGAGTTATCTTTTTAAAACAAAACAAAATGCGCCTATTTATAACTTCGCCGATAAATGACTTTTTAAAAAGCCCTCTAAAGTCTCATGGCTCTTAATGCTTGAAATTGAACTACCCTATTGAATCTAGCTTTTCTGGATAAATTCTCCCTAGTATTAGATGTCTAAAGCAATGTGTTATTAGAAGTGGGGCTGTGTAACATACTTTGCTTTGTGCTCTAAATTTATCTTTCTGAAATTTGTGCCTATTTAAATCAACTCTTCCAAACAATAGAAACAACATGGCTTGACTTTTTTCTTTGTGTGTGTGGTTAGTATGTTTATCAATCTATAAAATTAGTCTTGTTAAATAAATGACTCATACAGATCTTTTTTTGGTATAATTGCTCACTGACTACTTTTGAAGAGGTTAAACAGATGTGTCACTCTTAAATGGTAGACCCCAAACCTAGTTACCCTAATGGTATATTTTTGAGCAGTCCATGTGTTTTTTAACTGCTAGTTTTATTTTATGAGTTTAATATATGCATCTATGTGTATAAACATTGACAAATAAAGGGAAATAGTTTTTTAATAAAGCTAATTTGTAAATATAAACCAGAAATTGGCAACATGGAGCATAATTACCTTATTAGCTGGACAGTTTGTAGCTGCCTTCAGACCAGACCTAGGTTACAATCTGCATCTTAATTTTTATTTATTTATTTTTTTTTTTCAGGGAGAAAACGTCGCTTGGCTAACATCTATATTTGGTGCAGGGTGCATACTCTTCTGCACTAACACACCACATCAGGAAGGAATTCAAATGCTCCCAAGGAATTCAGTAACAAAAGTCCCGCTGACTTTCCCTACGTGCATGGGTGAGGGAACACACTAATCCTGTTTAATAAACTGTTCTTTTTCTCCTGCTGTTCATGAAGCCCAAATAACAGATTAATGAGCTATCTAATATCTTTGTTCTCCTGACAGAATTGAATGCACTGGGCCAGTTTTTTGTTTGTTTGTTTGTTTGTTTGTTTTCTGTTGACAGGCTTATACCTGTGAGCTAACTGTTAAAAACTGCTGCATTTTTGTATTCTACAGAGTACAGGTGTTTTGGACAACTCCTGGTGAGATATAAATTTTGAGCTTCCCCTCTGGTGCTGATGTGGAAAGTCCAGTTTCCTCAGAATCATATGGAGAATGAAGGTGGTCTCTGCCATTTCTCCAGTAAACTTAAGAGGACACACAAGTCGCTCTCTCCCACATCCCAGGTGGAATGAGATGTGATTGTTTCATGTTTCACGCTTGGTGTTGTTTTCTTTTTTGTTTAATCTTGTCACCCTATTCAACAGTTAACATTTTCCTTATTTATGTTTTGCCATTACATTGACATTTGAGAAGTCATCAAGTCACTCTTTTCTTTCAGTCTTTCCTGTAGCTGTTATTTTAAGGAAAGTTATAAATCCAGCTTGTGTGTTTATTTTTTTTCTATTGGCTGTGACAGCAGAAATAAAATTAAACTTGCAAAGAAAAATGATACTGAGAAATTAATGTGTTTGGATTTGGAGACATCTGTTCAGATAAGTTGGTTTAGAGATGCATCTGTTAATCAGTCACAGCTGCCAATGTCCTCAGAATTATTGCAGAGACCTGTGTTGCTTGTCCCCCACCCCCTCTGTGATGCCTAGTGAATAAAAATGTAATCGGTCCCTATTTGTCAGCATTCCTTTTTACCCTGTATATGAGTCAAGTAAAGAATAGCAAGACTTTTTTTTTTTTTTTTTGAAAAAACATGTTAGAAATAATGGTCTATTACACAAAATTTGAAGCTGGACTTCTAAATTTAAAGGTTATATGACCGTCCTTAAAATAAGCATGGAGGCTGAAGTGATATAACATGTGGTTGTAAGCCCTAGTTAAATTTGGTGGATCTTTTCTATCATTGAGGAAATAGTAAGGACTTAGGTACTGTTTTGACAAGTGCCAAGTACAAATAGTATGTATACTTTGTGGAACTCAACTAGGGTCCAATAAGAGGGTTACAGGGAAGAGAGTGCTTTGCGATGAAAGAGGAACATGAAAAATTAATGACTAATGGATTGAAAAGTATCAGCTGTTACTGCTTTCCAGGTCTGTTTACTGTATGGGTTGTTTTAAATGTTGTTGTTCTTGGAAGAACATAAATAGTGATTTTGCTCATATACACTGAATTAGCTTAAACTGTTTGCCAGTTTCTTGATCTCTGATACACTCTGATTTTACACAGCAGACTGTTTTGCTTTCACAGAGACACATTCAGTACATCAGGGATCAACCAGGATAACTCTTTTTTGGTCTTTTCTCTGCTTTATGTGACAGTGCTTTTCAAGTAGCTTTTTCTTAATGTGCTGTTTTTTTTTTTGGGTGGTATGAAGTGTCCTTGGGACTGGTGATAATCTAGAGTGAATAGAAGGGTTTTCATTAGGGTGATGTATAGGATGAGTGGAAAGATACAAGCTATAATGCTTAAATATGCTAATATGATTTTAAATAAGATAAATCTGGGAACTGTAAAACAATAATTCAGACATGGATGATGGTTCTTTCTCAACACTTTTTGCTGGGGGTTGTCTCTTATTCCTTGGGTACTCTTTTACAGCTATTTCCCAGCCCTTTACTGGGATTTCTGTGCCTTTTCTTTTTGTAGTATGCAAATATGGCAAAAAAAAAAATAAAAATGGGGGGCCACTGGGGTCGCTGTTTTACACATGCCTTTTCTTAAGCTGATGGACTTGTCACTGACCGGGAAATGGCTTCTGCCCATACTTCAACCATTATCCACCTGAAGTTAATCTCCTTCACCTGGGCTGGCTCTTTCCCTCCCTTACAAATAATAATAACCCTGCTCTCGTTCTCTTCCCTGCTCTGCCTTCTGAGCACTGGGATGACATTTCATGCCCAGCACCCTCTTGTCCTGTCTCTCTTTCCCTGAGTAATGGCTGAGGGTAATGTCTGCAAGTGCTTCCATTTCCTTCTGTTTTCTTGTAGCCTTCACAGCACAGGTCTCTGCAAGAAGCACTTATTTCAGTGTTTTCCCTGTACACATGTCAAAATTGTGATTAGGGTTTCCCTTGCCACTGATAAGATACTCTCCATGTTGAAAGGGAAATGTTTTATCATATTTACCTCTTCAAATCCTTTCTACAGTTGTTACAGATGATACCTGGCATTTCCCACAGAATTCTCCTGAGGAAGCTGGCTGCTCAAGGCTTGAACAGGTGTGCGCTTTGTTTGATTAAAAACTAGCTGGGTGGCTGGACCCAAAGAGGTGTGGTGAATGGAGTTAAATCCATCTGGAGGCTGGTCACTAGTGGTGTCCCCCAGGGCTCAGTACTGGGGACTGTTCTCTTCAGTATATTTATCAATGATCTGGATGAGGATAGTTGAGCGCACCTTCATTAAGTTTGTAGACACAACAAGTTAGGCGTGAGTGTTGATCTATTTGAGGGTAGGAGAGCTTTACAGAAGGATTTGGTTAGGCTGGACTGAGGGGCTAAGGCCAACTGTATGAAGTTCAACAAGGCTACGTGCCTGGTCCTGTACGTGGGGCACAACAAAGCCATGCAATGCTACAGGCTGGAGGAAGAGTGGCTGGAAAGCTGCCTGATGGAAAGGGACCCAGGGGTTTTGTTCAACAGCTTGCTGAACATGAGCCAGCAGAGTGCTCAGGTGGCCAAGAAGGCCAATAGCATCCTGGCTTGTATCAGGAACAGCATAGCCAATAGGACTAGGGAACTTGTCGTCTCCTTGTACTTGATTCTGGTGAGGCTGCATCTTGAATACTGTTTTCAGTTTGGGGCCTGGCGCTACAAGAAGGAAATCAAGGCCCTGGAGTGTACCCAGCGAAGAGCAATGAAGCTGGTCAAGGATCTAGAAAACAAGTCTTATGAGGAGTGGCTGAGGGAGCTGGGGCTGTTTAGCTTGGAGAAGAGAAGGGGCAGGTGAGACCTTATTGTATTTTACAATTACTTTAAAGGGGGTTGTAGTAAGGTGGGGATTGGGCTCTTCTCCCAGGCACCAGGTTATAAGATGAAGATAAATGGCTTCAAGTTATTCTAGGGGAGGTTTAGGTTGTATATTAGGAGAAATGTCTTCACTGAAAGCATTGTGCAGCATTGGAATAGGCTACTTAGGGAAGTGGTTGAGTCACCATCCCTGGAAGACTTCAAGAAACGTGTAGGTTTAGAACTTAATAGCATGGTTTAGTGGTGGACGTTAGTGCTAAGTTAAAGGTTGAACTAGATGATCTTTGAGGTCTTTTCCAACCTGAAAGATTTTGTGATAATTTAGACTACAGAGACCTCACCTTTTCTACTGTTTTCCCAAGATTTTTATCTATTGTTTTTTGTTCATTTCTGTTCATTTGCTCTGTTTTGTTATTTCTTATGGACAGCTGGTGAATGCTACAGTTTCTTTTCATTTTTTCTTGTGTCTTGGAAGACACAGCAGTAGCACAGGGAAAACATTTCTCTTTACTAATGCAGATAACCTGCCTGTTTCTGGCTTCTAGCAGGATTTTTGTTTGTTTCAGACAGAAAGAGATGACAGGTAACTAAACAAGACTGAGAAAAGCATGCTTGTTAAATTTTGTTTCCCTAGACTCAGCTGAAGTGTATTATCATGCAATGCCAAAATTCTTAGATTTTTCTCTCACAGTTGTGCTGTCAGATCCTTTCTGATTCCTTGCTAAAATTTCTCTGTCTGGTACTCTGTCTCATATCTGTCTGTCTCTATCTCATATGCTTTGCTTAAGCCAAATCAATAGAATATCCATGCATTTATTATTAGACATTTTGAATCATTTGACTCTGCTGTTGCCAAAATTGCTTATGGTCAACTTTTTGAGTGGTATTTTTTCCACAATTTTTGGCTGTTAGTACTGCAAAATATGCTTCCTCATTTAACCTGAGTGATAAAAATCTCTTATGCCTGGTTACTCTGAGATGATGGAATGACCCAACTTGTGCCATTAAAAACACTGTTTAAGTGTGCTTGTGAGAAACTCAAGGACACTTCAACATAGTACCAAAATTGGCTGGGAATTCCTCTTATAAGACTAATTAGAGGCCAGGCTATTTTTTCCAGTAAGTTTTTCCGGTAGTCAATCCCTAATTGCTCTCAGTCTTCTCCACAGGTTGGAAAACCCAAAGTCACTGTCTTCTGGAATGTTATTTAGAAACCTTGAGTATTTAATAATTTTTGTACAAGGGATCTATCTTCTAGTCAATCTAAAATAGGGCTTTCTATTCAGCTTTAGTTGTTGAGTTTTCTTCGTGACTATCCTCCAGTTTTTGAGTGGCTGTTAAATTTCAAACTTTTTTTTCTGCCACACCCATTATATGAATACCCACATGAGTCTCATGAATACCTATGTCATGCTTCTTTCAGTGGCAGGTATTCCGGGGCCTCTTGCAGGTATTACAAGAAATTTTAGAAAAGTACATATTTGTTTTCCTGATGGCAGATTGAGGGTTCATGGTTCTCTTTTGGCACAAGAAATAGGTTCTGTTTTGGGAATTGTTCTGTTTTGCCAAGCCTGCTTAGTTCAGCACAAATCACTACAACACACTTCAGATACCCTTTCCAAATTCAAGTTCTGAAGAAAAAATCAGATAAAGATTATAATTTTCCACTAATTGGAGGGAGGAGACAATGAACAAGCAAGCAAAGAAAAAGAAAAGATCTTGACATATCAGTTCAAATTCCCTGTAACTAACTAAGTTTATTCCAGTCCAAAATATTTTATATTTTTCTTCCAGATCTTGGTTTCACTGCAGGTGTCGGTTCTACTCTCCAATTAGCAAATCTAATTTAGATAAAAAAATTTGTGTGTTACTTTTAAACAAATGAAGCAAGCAGATGCTTTGAGGAGAGTTACACATGTAGTTTGTTCGGTGGAATTGTGTTGCCTGAGTGACCTGCAAACTCAAACACTGACGATGCTTTCTCAGCTGTTCTGTGGAAGAAAACCTAGCAGCTGCTGTCTCATACTGTAGGCTACTTGTGGCATGCTCAGTGCTTCTGGCGATAGAATTAATATGCCAAACCAATACCATTAATACTATTAATTTCTTACACTGAGTTAAAAGCTTAAGTGGATTGCAACCTTTATACAATAATTAAAGAGGTCTTTCTAACACTGATTTAGAACAAAATAAAAACTATAGAAACAATTTATGATTCAATTGAAAAGCAGATATAACAACATTAGGAGGGAATAAAAGACATCTTAAGAATTCATACGGTGTGCTTAGTTTCCTTCTTTGGTTTTTATGGTCACTATATATTTTAAAATTTTAGCTTAAAATTCCCCTGTCTGTTTTAGTTCAGCATCTGACATATACACATGTTTAAATGCTCTGACTCAGTGGAAGAATTATGTTAAGCAGACGTATTCAGTAAATAGCAAACAAGATTTATTTATTTTTTTTATTTGTAGAATGTGAAAATTTAGATTGTATAGTTGCATGCTTTGAAACCTCAGAACACCATATTTGTCTCTAGAGCCTCAGTAGTATTATTGCTTCTAGCTCTTTTAATTTAAGAAACTTTTTTCCTTTGGTTAGTCGGTGCCAGATGAGGTTCATGGTTACAGCACTTGACACTTCAGATGGTGACAAAAAAGAACAGACAGCTTAATGCTACCAAACTAGGGGTGTGTCAAATCTCTCTCTCAAGAATGATAAACTCAATGGAGTTGTCTATTTTTAACCTCCTGTTCTTTCCTTTTGGCAGAGTAATCAGTGTTAGCTGAGCTCTTTCACGGAATGAATCCAAGAAGCTCTGTTTGTTGCTTTCTGAAATGAACAGAGGACCTTGTAAGAGCGTTTCCAAGACTGCTTTAATGTATAAAGTCCCATTTTGAAACACAATGTCAAATGAAGCCAGTTCGGGGCAGAAGCTTTCTACAACAACTGTCAGTTCGGTTGCTGTTCATGCCGGGAATGCCAGTATCGTTATAGCTGTACTTAAGGTAAGGCAGCCAGTGCTAGCAAGTCTCATAAGCTTTCTGTTACTTTGTTAAATATTCTGCACAAATGAATAAATAGTATAAAATGACAAGGCAAGGTAATTTAGTTAATATCTGATAGAGATTCCTTGGACAAACACTGTTTCTGTCCCCATATTTTATTTTTAAATAGAATAAATCATTTGCCCAAAATATGTAGGCTCTTAGAGGCAAGGAATTCCTTTTTTTTTTTTTTTTTTCATTTAAAAAGTAGGAGTGCCATGAAAATGTGTAAATAAACATGTATTACCTCTTGAGGAGACTCAACTACAATAGTTAATTTTAAATAAGACTGCTTTTACGTAAAATTATTACTACCAACTCTGTAAATGCAGATTGTATTTATCTGTTTTGGAGTGTTTGCTGGAAATAAAAAAATACTATAACTGATAATGAGTGGTTATTTTTGAAAGCTGTGAATTCATATTCCTCCGTGTTCTTACAGAAGCCCTTATGTGTGTATATAGTTTTACTTATGAGAACCTAAAGGCCTGTTTATAAGCTGGAGTCTGCACCTTCATCTCACACAAAATTTGGCACATGGAGTAAAGTAAACCTGGAGCTCTAGGTACTGAATCCAAGCTGAAATTTTTTGGCAGTTTAATTATTCATTTTCCAGGCAACTTGGAAAGTACCCTAGCCTCAGCCACTGGACTTTGTCTGTAGTGCAGAATAAGGTGATAATGTGTTAAGGCTGTCACCAAATTAGGGTGATTATTCAGGATGGGGTTACTTCAGTTTTGCCAGTGGGAATGTTTCATCTTCAGTTCTGACCCTTCCTGGGAGACTCCATCTGCTATCGCAGGGCAGTGGTTTTGTTGCAAAGATGCTTAAGTGTAGGATGAAGACACTAATTTTTCCCTTGAGTGCTCTGGGTTCCTTGTGTGCTAGCTTTCAATGGCAACACTGTTTTGTTCCTTCTCATCATCCTCTCTGACTTGTATTTCTCGGACTGTAGCAGTTCTGCAGCACAGGGAGGAAAGAATTAGTTATGCTTTGGGTTGCTGTCATGCTTCCTTTCTTTGTATATCCTCCAGGACAGTGTGAGAGATAGCTGTTTGGGTTCCTATTCCAACAGCTATTAATTGTCCCCACAGCTTTGTGCAGTCTCTATATACTCAGTATTCAGGTATATTGGATCTGTGTGCTAGAAATAAAAAGTGGTATCAGAGTTACTGTACCTGGTTCCTTCCCAATCTGAGTTTCCTTAACTACAGAGTCTTCAGCTGAAAGGGGAGACAAGTTGGTGGAAATTTTTTAATTCATTGTGATAATCTTACTCTTCATAGGCAAAAGCAAAATCCCCTCAGAGACTGAAGAACTAGAGTCCGTCATTCTGATAGCTTCTTCAAATAAATCTAGGTTTATATTGTAACCTCTGTGTCTTCGTTCTGCAACTCAGGACGTGTCTGTGTGTACCTGTGATCCTATTACCATGGAAAGTAAGTGTGAACAGAGAGTCTCTGTGAGTAAATAAATAAAGAAAACCTTGTGTTTTCTGAACCCTGTAATTTTAACTTATTACAGTGTGGAAAATGGGTGAAGCTTCAGCTGGCTGAATCAACACCAAATTTATTAGAAATTGGCAGCAATCAAGATGAGACTAAAAAACTACTACAAGATCACGAACTCCTCCTAACTAAACTTAAGGTAAGCTCTGATAAGGCAACACAAAAGTTTATTGAATCATTATATTTCAGATACAACAGTTGGCATAGTTGCTTGGGCCTCCTGTTGTGATGTGTTTGTTAGATCCACATGGTTGTGTTTGTTGATGTGTTTGTTAACTCCACATAGAAAAAATATCTCACCAGTTGTCAGTATAGTAAATAAATCTTAGGCCTCTGCATTGAAGAAAATATGTTCAATGACAATTATTATTATTCTGATAATAGAAGCAAAGGTGCACTATTTTTTTCTGCTTTATGCATTATTGTCAAGTAAAAAGTTCCTGCAGTATTCAGTAACTGCTAAATGTAAAAGAATGTCTTTTTTTTTTTAATTAGTATTTTTGCTCCAATAGTGTGAAAAGTTTGGTTGTGTTTGCAACTTCCTAGAAACTAACTAAGCTCTTCACAAGTGTAAAGTGGATATTCCAGGCACATTTTTATTGAATATTAATTGCTGTAAGTTATGGTAAGAATGATACTGTAACACTGAGTATTGCTTGTCTTGAGATAGGAAGATTTTAGCTAAGTAACAGAACTGAAATTAAATTTTAGCATTTGTGAGAGTAGGATATAACAGTTACATTTGGACACAGTGACATGCTTGTACAAAAAAGCTGATGTATCTTAAATGTTGACGTGGAGAAGAATATAAAGTCTTACAAGAAGAAAATGTTTTCCTGATTTGAAAAGGCAGATTGATTTTATATCTGTAGACAAATTCCTTTAAAATCTTAGAGCTATGCACAGTGAATTATTTGTAGACAAATAAATTCCTCTAAAATCTTTCAGCTGTGTGCAGTGACTTATCTTACTGGGTTCTATCTATTTTATTTATTAACTTATTTATTGAGATTAGATAAAAATCAGAGCTGACTGAGCAAACATGATCTGGATAGGTGTTCTCTTGATTTAATATTAGTGACCATGTGCTTCCACAGTCATATCTAAAACATAGGTAAGGTAATTTAATACGGTATACAGAGAATATAATCTAATATAGTATGGAATTTGAACAGTATGAAGAATAGCATTACAAAAAAAAAAAAAGTGGTTCTGCTGTCTTTACTTGTGCAAGTGTCTCATTTTTATTGCCATCAGTGTTAGACTCAGGCATTCTTGGAACAAGCTGCTGTATCCTGTTTGAACAATTCAGAATTAGCCGAATTCTTTACACACTGACAACATGAAACTGAATTTTGTCTTCTAATACTCAAAAATAATTGTAAAGCGTGGAAAAAGAAAACATAATTCAATAAAAATCTTTAAAAGAAAAACAGATGTTCAAATAACATTTTACTGATGAGTCAAACCTTAAAACTTTATATATTCATATTAAATATTGTTTGCTGAGGGGAAAAACTACTGTAAATATTGTTCTAAGAGATCTTGTGGTGTTACTGAAACTTATAAGGACATGAACAATGACAGTAAACCAATAGAATCCTCTCTCTGGACTTCAACTTAAAATTACTATATTATAGAAAACAGAAAACTTTTTTTTTTTTTTTTAAAAAAGAGTATGCTTTGATTGGTGAAGTCCCTAGATGCATCCCCAAGCTATTCTTTTTTTTTTCTATTTTTGTTTTAAAATCTTTAAACTAAAGTTAAGTTTTGGATGTTTCTTTTCATTGCAATTTGCTTAAATAGTGAGAAAATCAAATAATTCAAAAGCATTTCATGCTCTCTGATGCTAATTCAGATGTTTGACTAGTATAATTTTTCTATTCCTGTTAGTTTAGATGCATGGAGCCTTAAGTTTGTTTTTAATTTAGCAGCACTTACTACTTCTACTCTAAACAAGTAGTAGGATAATAAAATAATCACAGATATTTTAGTTAATATTAATGAAAATACTAACATTTTTCACTCCCATTTTTGAAACCTTATGACTGGCTACTTGAACCCAGATAACCCATCCTTATATGGGTTTGAAAAGCATGGTAGATTGGATCAGAAAGGGTATTATGCATAAACTGTTAAAGAATCCTAATTGGTTAAAAAAAAACAAAACTCATGATTTCATATTTCATACCTGTTATCCTAGCAAAATTCAGGATTGTTATTGAAAATTCTTCAAAAGGATTAAGCGCAAAATAAGTATTTTTCTCAATAATTTAAGAGCTGCAATAAAACAAAACTACAATGTCTTTATAATTCTTACTGACTGTGCGTTATCGGACATGACCCTTTCTGTCTTACAATAGTCTGTTAACCCTTGCCAGTACTTATTGAGCCCTAAGTTACTAAATCCACTCATCAAAAGTTTTCACAAGAATGGTTCTCAGTCTTAGAAGTACTGACAACTTTGTCCAATGTACATTTGTTCATGATTTATGCATAAGTTATGTGAAGAACGTTAAAGAGGTGGTAATGTTTTTCAGTCTTCAACATCTATGAACATAAAGTTTTGATTATTTATGAGAGGATAAAAAAGAATTTAGAAATGTGGGTAGGAGAGAAGTTAAAAAGATGACACAAAATTGCAGTTGTCAGATGACACATTTTGATGTAGTCCAGTAATTCTGTTTGGTCTTTTACCCTTAGTGAGAAACAAAATTTTATAAATCTTAACAATAAAGAATTATGCATAAACAGGGCTTTAGCTGCTATCTTATCCAATGCAGCTTTTAATGCTTTCCTTTGGGCTACAAATTGTTATAGTAATTCACTGTCTTGTTCCAGCTGACTCTAACAATGTGGTCTACAGCAGTTTGTAACTTGTATATACTTTGCTATTAATTAAATCTTGTCATTCGGAATGTATTATAAATAGTCTAAAAAAGATGAAGCTAGGGTCTTCTGCTCAGGTACAGCTATAGCCTTACTACAGTTTCATATAGCAAATCATACATATCTTGTTAGAACAGCATGTTTATGAAAATGAAAGGTTTCCAAGAAATAAATGATGAATATCCTTCAAACAAGTAATTTTAGTTAAAAATAGTAAATTTATTACACTTAATATTATATTGATGACAACTGGAATCGCTTCAGTAATTAAACTTAACTGAATATGAAAAGTTGGTAGAGAACTTATTAGCTTCATTGCTTTTTATCATCCTTAAACTTTTTAAAAATATATTAGCGAGTTACAGTATAGCAAGAGGGGAAAAAAAGTTCTTTCTACTGTATTTCAGTAAAAAGAAGGATGTAATCCTTCTATTTTTGAATTCTGGAGCTGGAAATAGTTTACAATAGAAAACAGTGTAATTAAAAATGTCTCCACTTGGATCCCGAGGAAATAGTTGCAATTCTATATGTCGTGCAATTTTTCAATCACTGGAAGTTAAAGTACAACACTGAGTCATCTTTGATTTTTTTTTCAGTTTCTCTTTTATGTTGTATTAAAAAAGATTGTGAAATGATCTGGGTGATCTGGGTTTTGATCATCCTTTTGATTTTTAGTTTTGTTAGTCTCATACAAATATACACGTATTGTAAGTTATATTCAAAATATTCAGTCCAAACTCTTTTGTCAGCTTTAAAAGTTGAGCTTTTGCAGGTATAAGGAAGGACAAAATTTGGCATGGTAGCCTGTAATAAGTTTATAGTAAGTCTGATGGTACAGGAAAAGGAATGTAATCCAGCTCGCTATTACAGGGAACTGTTATTGGCTCAGCAATGCGAACATGTTAAATATATAAGAAAATAAATAACCAGTTTGACACACAGGTATACAGATGGGGTACATTAAAATACATTAGGAGAAGACCTGATGACTGAGAAATAAGTAATTTCTGGAAAATTTATTCTCTGCTTTTGATCATCAGAATTGGGACAAAAATTGTGTGTGCATTAGGATATTAGGAAGAAAAAAACACCACATATACAAAATAATATCCTTTGGGAGAAAGTACTCAGTTATACTCATGACTGATTTAAACTTCTTCCATTTAATTTGGGATTGGAAACACTCTACTTTTTAAATGAAAAGCAAAATAAAACTTTTCAGAAGGTCCACATTTAAAATGTTTATGGATTAGGAAAGAGACATATTGTTAATAAAGTGAAAGAAAAAATGCTGAGCAGGAAATATGTACTTGGTCTTTACAGTATCTAGTTAAAATTCCTTCATGTTCTACAGATCTCATTTTATTTGTATGATGAGGATGTCCTTTAGAGTGGAATTATTCCATTTTGCTAAATTGTCATATTGACTAACAGCATCTCAGAAGGTTAATGAAACTTGTTTAGCAACAGACACTTAAAAGATAAACTATAGTTCAGTTGCCTTATTTTGTTCATTGATGCCTAATTGATCAGGAAAACCTATATATACTCATCTTTTTTTTCTTTTTAGACAAACATACAGTTTTGTTTTCTTGTGGACATAAATTTAGAGTTTGTATGTGTTAAAGAACTGAAATAAAATGTCTCTTATGAACAAGGTTAAGAATAATCATAAATGTTTTAAGGTTTGGAACCAGAGCCTTTTCTCTTTGTGATTTGACCATTCAGTATTGTCATCTAATATATTCTGATTTTAAACTAGTATGTTCTATTGTTTTGGTAAATTAGACCGTATCAGCAAAGGCAGTTTTGTAGGAAACATCAACATCTGTAATTTCATGCAAGTCTTTTTCCTGTCATTTCCTTCATCTTTTTTTTTTTTTTTTTTTTTTTTTTTTTTTTTAGATCATCAGGGTTCTGTGTTCTGGGGAGAAAACAAACAAAGTATGTGTTGATTTTTTACAGTCTCAAAAATGTGAGTGGAATCAACCCCCAAAAGCTTAAGAGACTAAAATTCTGGGGGTAAAATATCAATTACAGTGCATATACTGCCTTTCTCCCATTCTCCGTCATTCAGTTTTTTCTAACAGAAGCTCTACCTGGAGATAACATGCTGTCTCAGTGTTTAAATCTCCCAATACTTATTCTTTCTGGATCATTAAAAAAGTGTGTGCACATGTATTGCCATGCTTTTGGCTATGACAATGTTAAAATCTCCAATAAAACAAACTGCAGCATTCTTGGTTTGTCTCCAAAGTTCTGTTTTTTATCATGAAGCAGACTTACGGAAGTGCTACAAAACAGAAACAAATCCATTCTATAAACTTTAGCATCATCTCAGGGATGAGGGTAGTTTACAACACTGCAAATTTTAAGTTACAATATTCACTGTAAGAATCTGAAGCTAGGCTTTCGTATGATATGATTTTGACCTTTTGTACTATCTGATGCATGAAAAGGACTGCCTGAAATTAGTGTTTCCAAGACCCAGGCACCTGATTTTTATGACCGAAGTGTTGTGTAATCTTAACAGAGGATGAAAATTCAAGGATCTGTGTTTTATTTGAGTTCACCTTCACTTCTGAGATCCTAATTATACTATAGCTAATAATATCTATAGTTCACATTGGCATAAACTACTGCAAATTGTGATGTGTTTCTTTGTTTGTTTTTGGTTTGTTATAAATTAGATTGGGTCAAGAACTGAGTCAGGAGCTGCTACCTGTTTAAGAAGAAATATCAGATAGTATTTAAGGGCAAAGAATATTTTATGATAATCCTGTTGCACAGATGACTGGTTTCAAGAAACAAAAGGTAAATGCTTTACTGACATACAATTTTAGATTTTTTGAGATGCAAAGCAGTAAGGATTTTTAAGAAGAATGAGAACAGTTCTACTTAAATTCTAACTGTACTTAACTGCAAACACTGCCATGCAGTATTCAGTGACTAATTTCAAGTCACATGCCATGCTTGCATTACCAAAGCATAAATTCATATCTGATATTAGCAGCCTTCTGGTGTAGGCCAAAGTGTAAGGAACACTGTTAAATCCCTTTTACTTATGAAATTTTAGTAATCCAAATTGTTGGTAATGCCTGGAGGCCCCAGTCATAACATAACTGAACCTGTGAGATTGATTCACATTTTTTTCACTGGTTAAACAAATAAAAAATATTTTCACGCAATGAAGTAGGGAAATATACATTTTTGTTTAATTAAATAGTTAATTTATCTGCAAAACAAAATACTTGTATTCATTTTTAAAATACTTTGAGCCATTTTTTAACATAAACTGGGTTACGTTCTTTTTGTAACGAGACTGGTAGAACAAAGTTTCACAAATGTCTGCCACTCATGAAAAGTAAGAGTGAAAATGCAGAATTTGACCTATTTTTAACTCATTTTCTGTTGTTCTGTTTGGTTCAGTTGTATGGTATGCTAATTATGATTCTGTGGTATGCTATGTCTGCACTCTTAATTTTAGCTAGACCTGGAATATAAACTTACAGCAACTTTGTACTGAAATAAAGTGGCTCCATCATTCTTTAGTACTGCAATAACTAAACAATTGCTAAATTATACGTTTTATCCATTACTGTTACACCTTGTATTGCAGTACAGAAAACATAAAGACTGCAAAGTACTTAGTGTTGAGTGCCAAAATACTCAGAACTGAAAAAGGTACAGTTTTAATCCTGTGCTCCCTCAGTCTACAGGGTCCTCCAGTCTCTGAAGCCCCTTCAGACTCTGGATGCTAGAGCTCCTCAGCAAAGTGTGTACCCTGTAATGTTGTATTTTTCCTTCCTCTTCTTTTTAGAAATGATCTATTGTTTGTTTTAGTTGAAACTTTTCAGAAAAAAAATGAGCTTGGCACAGATCCTGTTACATGAAACTTAATTCTGAACACTTTCTTTGATAAATTCACAAGCAACAAGAGTCTTAAAATGACAGTGTCATAATTACAAGCATTACAGTCTGTCTTAGGACTCCACGACCATAAAGCTCCAGAATGCTAAAACACCATGACTTTGAACTTTTTCTTCAAGTGAACATACCAACACCAACAGAAAGGTTCTATAGAGCTCTCTTCTGTTGTAAATTTATTGGCCTTCTAAATCAATCTTACTCTAACTTGTCCTCATAAATCTTGTCTTTTCGTTTAGTTTTACCCTGAGGTCAATAGCTCCATGCATCTTTTTGGATTGCAACATGCTCTATGCTATCCCCTCTAGGTCCCTGGAATGTTAAAGGTCTAGTATCTAGTCCTTATTTTGATCAGGAGTTTGCTAGTTTCTGACAGTGCTTCAAGCTCTCTAATAGCTAGTTATCTTGCTCTGTCTGCTCTGCTTCCCACTCAAGAAGCTTTCTCAATGCGCAGTAAGGGTGTTCTGAGATGTTCACTCAGGAAGGCAGAATTTTGCATCCCTTCAGAGAGGGACAGTTTTCTCATTTCTTCAAAAAAATGCAAAAGCTGTACTATCTTATCCATCACAGCTTGCATAAAAAGATAACACGAGTTTCTAGACCTTCAGCTATTTCGTCTCTGTCTTTGGTATGATATCAGGCCAAACGGAATGCCCTGAGAATGGGTGGGGTGAGTGTTGTATGGCTGCACAACTGCTGCATTTTGTGACAATGGTCATATATACCACAGGCCTGGGTTTGTGCCCCTGTTAGTTTCCTGTCAGTAAGTCTTAATCAGAACATTGTTCCTTTCAAGCAACCAGTGTTCCTTTATAGTATGGTGAATACAACAGAGTGTAAATGGAGAGGAAAAATAGCACCTCACAATGAAATTGAAATTGCCCTGTAGTTTTTAAAACAATGTTTTTCTGATGTGGTTTTACTGAGAGCAACAGAAGCTGCATGTTTGTACAAACTCCATTTTGATTACATGCCAGGCATTGCTTATATTGGCAAGCTTCATGCCAGCTCATCTGAGTTCAGAGAAACAGTTCTATTTTTGGGGCTTTAAAGGCAATGAAAGATCACAAAAGGAAACAAATAGTACATGAAGTGAAAAGTACTCTGGATGTGTTCATATCCCATAATTGTTAATCTGAGAAATAACAAAATCATATAATCAGAGCTGTGTTTCTTTTCTTTCCCCCAACCTTAATTGGGGAAAAAAAAAAAAAAAGACCTTTCCAGGAAACAAAATCTTCACAGATTCGTTTCATTGAAACTGGTTCTGATTTTTCTTTCTGTTATTTTAGAGAGAGGAAGCCAAACCAAACCAGAAAACTAAAACATCTGATTCAAAAATAACTGAAATAAATTTAAGGCTTCATTGGAATGCTCTGTAAAGTTAAACCAATTAAAACAAGACAAAAAATGCCTCCCCCAAACAAAAATAAAACAGCCCTCATCAAAATTCAGGTTACTGTGAAATATTTTTGCTTTCCATGAGTCAATTTTTTGAATGGAAAAAATTCTGGAAATTTGAAAAAAAAAAAAAAAAAAAGCACACTTTTTTACACTTTTTTTCTTCCTACTAAGATTGCTTCTAGAACAAAAAATACAATTTGGAGGGGGAAAAAAAGAAAAGGTAATTCTGATTAGATATTAGGGAAAAAACGTTTGTCTGTGAAAGATAGTCAAATACTAGAACAGATTGCCTAAAGAGCTTTTGAAATTTCCATTATTGATGTTCAAGACTTCATTCAATAAGTTCTTGTGTAACCTGATCTAATTGACAGAGGCTGTCAATATCTATCTTGGAGACGGAGTATTTTAGTGGCAAAATTACAGATACTCAATAAGATAAAAATGTTTAAAATCTTTCTTTACATGTTTCATGAACTAGCTTTTCCATATATTTCTCTGATGATTCAAATGTCTATCATGAGTGTGAAAGTGGTTTAATTGATATTAACTGAGTGTGGAAAAAACACTTGTGATTAAATTCAGTTTAGAGTCATAGCTACTCCTGATGAAGTAAATTCAGATCCTGGGAATAGTTGTAAGTCTGATGGGAGAGGGCGTTTCCTAAAGGACAAAACCTTTCCAAGGATGTGTGGAAATGTTCTGAATTTCCTCAGCAGGGACTACCAATATGTTTTTTCTATGGCCCAGACACAATTAAACGTTGCCTTTTTTCCTCTTTTCTTCAAAATAGCCTGTCAAAAGGCACCATAAATTCTATCTGCCCATTGCTGTTTTGCCTTTTTTTTTTTTCCCGGTGCAGGTTCTAGTCTGAAATCTTTCAATAAAATTAATAAACCTAATGAACAGAGAAGATCACTATGCTTCAAGGCATTAGATTATTCTAGCTTCTAGCTGTAGATAAAAGTGGAAAAGCAGGAGCTGATTTCCTTCCACCGTAAGGGTCAATGCAAATATTGGGAGGTAGAGGAAGAAGAATGGATTTGCATATCTTACTAAACATTGTTATTTGGCTATGTTCTGCAAAATAAAAATACTACTTGTAAGGCTGAAAAAAACATGTATGGACCATAAAACTATACATGCAAACAGTGATTTTTCAGCTATCATGGTCAAATTCTAAATCGTACATTTCTGTAAATGGTCACAATAACTATGATGGGATTTAATAAAAAAAAAAAAGTTTTATTTTTATTCATCGATTGATTTAGCTCACATAACCAATACTGAATTGAAAGTATTTGATGATATAGCATTCCATAATTGTTGCTCGGTTGAGAGATTCACAGACTATCCTCCTAACAAATGCCACCAAATTTGTGCTGGAAAAATGATTATTTGTGCAGAATCTACTACAGCAGTTTATATCTGTAAAAGAGATGCCCAGGAGCAACCTTGCATGGGTTATCCAAATGACTCTGCCATTGCTGTTTTAGCAGTGTTCTGGAGTTGTCAGTATAGGAATGGAATGCTTCATTCTGCCTGCTCATCCAACTCTCGATGCTTTTTTAATCTAGCATGAAGTTTTGCTGTCTCAAGAAAAACAGAAATGAACAATGTATGTTTTTGGTTAGGAAGGCTAAGATGTGATTCACTACACAACTTCTACTATTATTGTTGTCGTTGTTATTATTACTATTATTATTAATATTCAGAACACTTTTGGCTTGGGAAAAACTGTTGTATATTTTTAAAGAGCTATTTAAGTTAAACTCTGAGTGAATTGAACATTAGAAGACTTAACTGTAAGCCATTTTACCTGTAAAACATATTGTTCTTCCTTACCCCACACTCATTGCTGTACTGTCTTTGACAGTTTTCAAATATTTCTTAAACATGCTATACAAAGGTTAAAGCAAAGCACTTCCTTGGCCCCAGAGCCAAGGAAATATTTTTCTTCACTTCTCTTAATAATATATATTGTCTGAAAAACATTTCATCTGCTGTGCAGGGAGCATGGAGCTGGCAACACCTGCCACATAACTCCATTTCACACACTATTTTTTTAAAGACTAAATTTAATTTTAGTTTATGAATTCAAATTCAAATTGTACTGAAAGCATAAAGAGATCCAATTACCCTTTATTATATACCCTTTATTATATATTATATACTTAAATACGGGATAGGTAGCATCTGGGGGATTTATATATATATATCATTCATTATATATGTTGTTATATATTTATTATTTTTAGATATTTGTATGTATTGTTACATATACTATATATTATTTATACATATTATATACTTAAATACGGGATCTGGAGGATTTGATCTTGTACTATGAGGCTATTAGGAAAGGGATTCAGCAGAACAAAAAGAGCTAGTTTCACTGAGACATTAGAAAACAGTATTTCCCCTTCCTGGTATTCAGGAAATAAAATGGAACATTTGTATTGTTCTCTAAAACACTGGGTTTTTATTAGGTGCTCTTTATCATGGGTTTCTCACCAAACAGTAAGTGTACTTAATTTCATTAGTGCCATTCGTGCTGCTGCTAATAATGACTCTTCCACGTACTTCAGAAAAAAAAAGGTTTGCTTGGTGCCCATTTTGCCACTTATATGACAGATGCATCTTTCATATATCAAATTTTGGGTAAAGCCAACAAAAATTATCTAAATTCTTTTTAGTTATCAGTGTGTGAAGGTAAGTTAATTTCTTTCTATTTTTTTCAGTAAAAGAATAAAAAAAGCCATATTTTTATACCACTCTTACAGTACTGCTTTTAGAAGCAGGTGATGACCCTCTTGAAGCTGACAGTTTGAACTGTCAAGAGATTTTTGAGTTTTTCAATTTCTTAGTCTTCATTATTCTGTGTCACGAGGGTGATTTATCATGGATTTTAATTTGCCTAATATAGATTTCTTTCCCCATTACAAATTCATGTGATAGCACTTGTAATAACAGCAGAAATTGACACTTTATTAAGTCATGCCTATGATGAAGACCTGAGATAGAAAAAAAAATAAAATACAACAAACATTAATCAATTTTCTTGATACTAAACATTTTAATATAAGCTGGAAATGGCCCAGCAGTTACCTTTGTCATGGTGAAATTAGCAAAGGGAATGAAACACAATAGAATGATTGTTTTGACCAGAGAATATAGATTATTTGGTGGCCAGCCTTGGCAATATGCAGTAAGCTGATCCTTGAAACTTTGCATGTATTTGGTGTTTTCTGGACAATGCATGCATATGTTCAAACTACTCTTTTCTGGATAGCATTGAAGTAATTGCAGACTTATTAGTAAGTTACAAGATAAATTTTTAAAGCTTTGATTTTTTTTTTTTTCTTTCCCTTTTAATATCAGTAGAGCATGACGGCATATGGAAGAAGATCCAAAATATTTGTATTGCTACTACTTCCAGGAATATTCCTGTGCATAAGCAGATGTAAAAGTAAATGAGTCTAAATTTTAGAGAGAGAATGATAAATACTCTTAACACTTGTTTTCATATGAAATTTCATAAAAATGTCCCCTCTTAAGAACAGAAGTAATTCAGAAGTTCACAATGAAACAATCATTAACAGCTACACTCATATCTTTAGGAGCTGGAAATCGAGCATGAATGAGAGATTTGTGGGTAGTTTCAGACCGACTGAAAAAGTATCCTAATGCCAGTATCAGCACTGCATTTTAGGTTCTGTTTACAGAATTCTTTATCTTTTTCTTCTCAGGCTTTGGAAGACCAAGTGTGGGACCTGCTGCATGAAGCAGACAAGGCTGCAGAGGAGAACAAAGACAAGAGTCAGGTGTATGATGCCATGGCAGAGACACTCGGAGATGCATGGGATGCCCTCATCATTATGTTAGAGAAGCGACAGACACTTCTGGAACTTACTTCAGTGTTCTTTGAAAATGCTCTGGAGGTTTGTTTTTAAATCAAATGTCTCTTGATTGGAAACCTCCCACGTCTTACAGAAACTCTTTCCATTGTATTTTTACTCTGTTATACATGTTAATGTTAATTAACATGTTAATGGTTTATTGCAGTCCTAAGGGTTGAAGTGATTAAGAAAATAATAATCTCTTGATGTATCCTTTCTTTTCCTCCTACTCTGTAGTTCAGGATGAAATGGAACAAAAATCACGTAGACTTAAAAAAAAAAAAATACCTTAGTCATGATTTCTCCAAGATTTGTACTTGACAGAAAAGTGACAGTGAAAAATGGAACTGGACCAAAACCTAAAATGCATAATTCAGTGGCTGTGGACATTCTCCAGAGTTTGTTTCATTCATTGTGATTCAAATTATTTGGCACTGGAACAGCTGAATTCTCAGATGTCTTCACTAACGATTATTAATGATTGGCCACAGAAGGTTTTACACTATAATATACTTACAGTTATTGTAATTATGCTTGCAAACTAAACATTAATCTAACTTTCCAGTCCTTTACTCAAGACTTCCATGTGCAGAAATACACAAAAAGATATTTGTGTGATTCCAGAAGACAGATTTCAGAATGTTGTTCTTTCCCCTGCTTATTCATTTCTCTGTATCTCTTACCCTAACTTGTCAAAGTGGTGATAATTTCTGTAGCTCCCTGCCTTCAATTTTCCTATAATCTCTGGAACTTATAATAATTGTTTAATAATTCACCTTTATAAATTTCCTTCTACAATGGCTAAGGGTTACATATAAATTACCAAAGCAATCATTCAAATGCTAACTGCCCCAAGAGCTCCAATGAAGGATCTATAAGATCAACAGACTACTAATTGTTGTGTCCTGGCCGTGTGTATTATATGAAGAAATGAGTACAAAGTCGATAAATAAATTCTGATATGATTCTATCATATTGATATGATTCTGATCATATTCTATATGATAAATTCTGTACCACAAAATGTTGACCTAGTGCAAATTAAATCCTTTAAGGGGTAGTCGAATTGTTCAAGCAACAGGCTTATATCATTAAAGCACAAGGCAGCAGCTGAATCGTAGCACAGATCATATCTGTTATGTACAGATGGAAAGAAAAAAAAAACCAATATTGATTTAAATAGGAATAACTGAAACTTCTTATGGAAAGGCTTTTCTTTATATGACAACCAGTGATTATGGAAATCTTTTATTGTGATAGAACACAAACATTATCTCAAGAATTCTCTTTAATGAAAATCAGAAATCAAATCCCAAATGTTGATAACTAATACATTTCTTTTAGAGCAAGAGGGAAGGAAATCTGGAAAAATAGAAAAGGGAGAAAAAGCAGACAGTTTTTCATCTTCCTTAATTTCATCATGGGTTTCAATGTCTTTTATTACACTGAAATGCAAATATGAACTCTACTTGTTTCTTCATTCTTGAAATGAAGCAATAGAATTAATAAAGATTAGCTAAGATACATTATATGTGCCTAGACTCTGTCTGAGGTACTCATACATGAGTTGTGCCTACAAAGGTGCAAGTCAAAGAATTTCAATCCTATTTTTAATAGGATTTTATATTCCCAGTATAGGCAATTAATATGTTTACCATAATATTAGCTTAAATTTTCTACTTATTACTACCTTCAAAATATTGAATATTGTATCTGTCTGATGTTTCCCTCAAATGTTTCTTTCCATCAACATATTAACGTGGGAGATAATCTCTGGGCAACATGGGAAATAATTTCTGGGAAGGAGATCTAAGTTAAATGCTTAATTCCTGTTAAATGAGATTTTACTGAAAGTTTTAAAATTAACAGATTTTTCCGTAAAACTATATATTTAAAGTGTGTTTGAAGACTATATTGAAAAGATGATTGACATCAACCGAAACTCTAGTTTCAGAGCATTACAACTGAATTTTGGGTCCTCTTAATCAATGAGAACCTCAAAAGAAGATGTACTGAGAACCTGTATTTATCAGTCATTAAGAATGCTTTTTTCCAAGAACTTACAAATTATAATGATTTTGCCCTATAATACGGAAATTAGGATTGAGTTCTGTAAAAGACAGTTATATTGCATTTCCTCCCATCCTTTGTTTTCCTAATGCAGTTTGCTGTTAAAATTGACCAAGTTGAAGATTTCTTAAAAAATGCTCAAGAATTTGACAATATTGACACTTTGAGAGAACTCCTTCTGCAACAAGAGCATCACACAAAAGGTACAAACAATATTCTGCTCCTGGCAGTGTGAGTGTGTTCTGGCTCCTTGGATAGTTTTCCTTTTCCCCTGAATAATTTTTTGAAAAGCATCTCAGAACAAATATGAAAATGTTCCTTTTTTTTTAATATGCTGCTGAAAGAATTTAACTATCTAGCAGTTTTTCTTGTGTTAAATGAAAATGTATTATGCTTGTGCATGTTAATAGGTATGCCATTTTAAAAATATTTGAGTAACATTTGAAAAATGCTGTTAGATTTACAAATTATTATTTTTTCCTTGTGAAATTCTTTGCTTACAGAGCTCTTGGAAAAGTCGCTTACACTTCTAAACAAAAGCCAAGAGCTAACTGAATTTATAGAAGGATTCAAATGTGAGGGGCCAAATGCAAATCCTGAGTTGATTCAGGGAGCCCATAGCAGCTGCTTGAAAATTGACAATCTCCTTGAACTGCTACAAGACAGGCGGCGGCAACTGGACAGATTTCTTAAACATCAGCGCCAAGGACTGGAGCAGGTTCTGCAAATTTTTTTGTGGCATCAACAAGAGAACAAGGTAAGACATAATAGTACGGCAAGCCACAGTTTAAAAAAAAATAAAATAAAACAATAAAAAAAATCAAGGACTGTTTCACAGTAAACTATTATAGAAAAGGAGCTTAAGTATATTTATTAGAGTAACATCCCTGGCTCTTTTTTTTTTTTCTTTTCTATGAGATCCTAACTTGAATATTTGACTTTATATATAAAATCCTCATAATTTATTTTAATATGTTTAATGCCTTCAAAGCAGTATTTCCATAGCGTAAGTTTCTTCTGTATTATTTCTGAAAAATATATCCTTCTCTGAGTTATCAAATGTGGTGCTTCAAACCAAACTAGATTGCCTTCAAATCAGATTCCCAGCACAGCTAGCTAAATCATCTCTAGCTAAATGAGCTATAACAGCAACTGATAATAGCAATGACAGCTGCAGAAGGCTGTTTTTGGACTAGTCAGTTAAAGAGAAGATATAGTGTAGTTAGCAAATTGGTGTGACTGAAAGTCTGACTGATTATTGTGTTCTTGGAGTCAAATCAAAAGTCTTTAGGTTTCTATATTGTTTAAAGGTTTTCCATGCCTGCAATCTTTCTTCTTTCTTCCAGCTTAGCTCCCATCTCTTACTGAATCTCTCAAATACATCTTGCTTTTGTACCTTCCTTTCAAAGCCTAGGTATATCTGAATCTTACTCTTTCTTTTCCTCTTTCCAGTCCTACTGCCCTTTTCCTTTTCACTCTTCATCTCCCAGTGTTCAGATCAGATAACTTTTCTCTGTTTGTGATGTGCATTATTTGATAAACTTCTGCAACAGCAGACTCTTGCCTGTCATTTTCATTGAGAGACACCACAGACTTTACCAGAGAAAAGATACAGGGAGAGTCCTGCTCTGCCGCCATGTCTTTGGATAGTAAGCGTGCTCTGAGAAGGGGGAACATATGCAAATTTAACTGCCAAAGTCTAATAAGATTAAAGCTGAGTTATTTTAAGTGTTTTGTTAATAGGTTTAAATTTTATATGGACCACAAACAGTACAGTTCTGATTGTAATGCCTCTGTATTCATTCCTTGCCTCCAAAATAGTTCCCCATTATATCAGTGGAAAACGCCAGCCTATGAACCATAATCCATTCTGTAGGCACCTGCTTTGCCTGTGAGGTTGCTTAAGCTGAGAAGCACCTTACTCAACAAACAAAACTACTTGCAGTTTTGCATAGAGACAACATAATTGTTACGGTATACAAGCAAACTGAAAGCCTTATTTCTGGAGCACTCAATATGAGTAGCTGCAAGAATTATTTAATGATTAGATAGAACAGATAAAAATAGTGTGGTCTTTATACAAATGCCCTAATCTCAATATCTAATTATAAAATAGCAGAAAAAAGCCCTTGATCTTATAGGCCTACATGGAAATAATGGAAAATGAATGACAATATGGGAGGCTTTATCCATTTCTATGCAAATCATTAAAAAATATCTAGTGCCTGCTTAGAGATGCATATTGCTGTTACTGTTTTTCATGGCTTTTTTTCTTTTTTCTTTTTTTTTTCTCAGTATTACCACATAGCTATCGCATAAAAGAAAGATCTTAAGTTTAGTGAATTCTAATAAATTTACAACAGCAAGAATTGAACTTTCAGTATCAGTCTAACTCAGTAGATTGGAACCATGTTGTTTTTCATCTAGGATTAAAAAAAAAAAATCCTTTGCATTAAAAAGTGTTAGATATAAATACAACTACCTCATAATCCCTGTGTTGTCCCATAGTATTCAAATACAGAGGAACACTCAAATGGAAGCATTTTTGCTATTGAAGAGTAAGCGATAAATATGTGCAGGGTGTTTTTTCTTTTTTTTTTTTTTGACTCAAGCACACTTCTCAAAAACAATTCACATTGCCTGAGATGGTAAAGGCCACACAATTTCATGAAATTTGCCAAATGTTTCTACATGTCCTCATCATGCAAGGGCTAAATACTTGGGAGTAACCAAACAGCAGGTAGATAACCAGATAGGTATTTGGGAGCAACCAGACTGACCCTAATTTAGGCATAATTGAAAATACTGTGCAGTGAGTTGTGTGTGTATGCTTCCTTTTCCTTTCAGGTAGGTGCTCGTATCACAAAGAGTAAGAATAAAAACAGTTATCTACTGGCAAGTTTTCTGGTTATCTGGAAAGAGGGACTAGTATTTAACTACCTGTTAGCTCGTATCTGCATCCAGTTTGAGGCTGGTATACACAAGGAGTGACAAATTCAAATAGTTTTTAGAATCATGCTTTTTGGAATATACTTGTGTTTAGCCATTCAATCATGATTCATTACCAATCAAGCCTAGTATAATGTCTTGCACAAGTAATATATTCATATTTAAATACAAACACTGGAAAATTAACTTTTAGAGACTTTATGTATGTATGTCAATTAATTGTGAATACAGTAATTAATTGAGAATAGCTCATCCACATGAAAATATGATGCTTGCAGTTCAGCATTAGTATGTCAGAATATATTTTACAGGCTGCTCAAGTTCGAGCTCCCTGAATTAAGGTGTCAGATTTAATTTATGGTGTGTATACATGTGTGCTTTAATACATACTGGAAGAAAGGGAGTGAAAAACAAAGTTTCTCCTGATGTGAATAATTTTTAGAAAGAAAAGTGTGTTACTTAATTTCCCTTCACTACTGTATTTGTAGTCTCACACATAGTGTCTGATTGTACAAGAGCTTCAGCATGGCATGGGACAACATATGTGTGTATAAGCTTTGAATTAACATGTGTAAGAATTCCCCTCCTTAAAATACCCCCAGTTTCACAAGTGTACTGGGTGCACATGCCCTGGTCTGGAAGCCAGTGGCTGCAGGGCAGCCTCTGTGAGGAGAGTCCGGGGTGGCGCTGTGCCAGACACAGGTGGTTCTAGCAAGTTCCAAGGGCGCCATGGTGGGACTTGGCTGAGCTCTCCGTTAGCGAAGCTGTTGGTGCCTCAGTGAAAGCACAGTTAAGAAAGGAAAAAGGGCTACACCAGCAGGGTGAAGAGTGAGGGTGAGGAAAAAAACTGTGAGGAACAGCCCTGTGAACACCAAGGTCAGTGAAGAGGGGAGAAGAGGAGGAGAAGGAGGAGGTGGTCCCACAGGTCTCTGAGAAGGACACCTGCGGCCCATGGAGAGAAGCAAGCTGGGAGTAGGTACCCAAACTGTGGAGAGGGTGTATCAATTGAGTAATCCGTGACAGAACAGTAGCCACAGAGAGCCCATTTTGGAGCAGGGTGTCCTGACAGGAACTGCAGCCCCTGGAGATCTCATGCTGGAGGAGGATAAAAGTGTGAGGAGGAAGGAGCAGCAAAGAGCTGTTATGTACTGACCATAACTCCCTGCCCCCCCGTGCTGCTTTGTGAGGGGAGAGATGTAGAAGAATTGGGACTGAAGGAGTGAGGTTGAGCCTGGAGAAAAGGCTGGCATGGTGAAGAGGGGGAAAAAAGTGTTTTCATTTTTGTCATCGTTTCTCACCATCTAAATCTGAAACTGGCAACAAATTAAATGAATTTTCCTGATGTTGAGTCTGTTTTGCCAGTGATGGTAAGTTGATACCTTTATTTTTATTGAAGAGCTTTTTCATCCTGTTTTCTCCCCCCGTTCTGTGAAAAATCTGCTTCCAGAAAAAAAAATAAATCTTCTGTCAGTAAGTACACGTCTGGAGGATATGCTCAAGAAATTGAAGGCTTAGCAGCAAAATAAATTGTTTACCTTCCAAGCTCTGTTGAATAATTTGATAATTTGCTCATTTTTTTGTTTTTTTGTTTTTTTTTTTAGATGTGTTGGAAACATTTTCAGTTTTAAGGTTCTTTCATTCTTAGAATCCTTTAAATGTATTAAAAATAGCTTCTACATGAGCAGATAGGAAAAAATCTGGAGCGTGCTTTAAAAATACATAGTACCTGCAGTACAAAGTAATTCTGAGTATGCTATTCACGATTTAATTATGGTGGTGATTTTCCAGACTTTGAAAAAGAATGAAAGAAGTCTACTTGATACTACTATTTTAAAATGCAAAGCTTCACTCAGGAATTCTTGCCATGTGCTGTTTACCATGAAAGTGAGAGGTACCTAACATGAATCAAGTAGAAATAAATGCAAGTCATTCTGTGCAGTTTGCAATAGTTTAACTACTGAAAGTGTTTGCTGTAGACATTTGCTAAAGTCTACATCTGTGAGATGTAGGATTTTTTTTTCCTTTTGAAAGCTATTAAAGCTGTCTTGTTATATATATTCCAGTATGTGTTTATTTTGATCACAATCCTTTCATTATGTATTTATTAACTTTAAAATAATACAAATGCAAACATTTGAATAAAAGTATCAACATTAGGAATGAAAAATGAAAAGAATGAAAATTAGGGCTGCTTTTATAGATGAAACAGTGTTATACATATTCAAAGAATGGACAGACATTTTTCAAGTCTTTCATTGACTGAGAATTCTTTATATTATTTATGTAGGTAACATCTTGGTACAAGAAGAACATCAGAGATTATGTACACAAGCAAAACCTAGGCTCGTCTTTATTGGAAAATGAAGAGTTACTTCAAGAACATAAAGAAATGGAAGTCAAAGTGAAAGTAAGAAATATGATAATTGAATAGTGAAGTAACTTTAAAAATAAACATCAAAACATGAACTCTTGAGTTTAATATATGAGTAGGTACTCGGTATGTGTACGTGTGGCATATATTTGTCTGAATTAGAATTTTTTTCTTTTTACTTCGTTTAACAAAAACCTCCATGTTTGCCAGTATTTTTCACATTTAAAACTTTAAAAGCTATTTACAAGGCAAAAGAAGAGTAATTCTTTATGTCGTTTAATTAGTTTTTCAATTTAGTGGCAATTTTCTAGACTGGTAGTTTACGCATTAAACAACATTGCAAAAATTAAAGAAAAACAATTTAATAAAATGTATTAAAATTAAAATTTTGATAGAATATAAAAAGGCAGCCACTACTACCATAATCCATTGTTACTGAACTGCGTATGTGGTTGAAACTGGTGCATATCCATTTATTTATTGGGTACGAAAGTAAATGAAATTTTATTTTCAATGTGAATATCAGTTTTCTAGAGAATAAATCTTTTATCGTGACTCATAAAAGCAAGATGGTATCTAAGAAAATGTTGATATCAAAAAAGTTTATTTTTATAATGTAAATTGCATATAGTTTAGAACATTTCTTTAGGTGCTCAATTGTGCTCTCATCAGGTAAGTGCTGTTGCTGGGTCAGGATAATTCATCATGATATCATTTCTAACAGTTGTGTTTGGATAACTCACATGACCACACAGCCTGTTTTCATCCAAAGACCATTCCTATAGAAACAAATACAGCATGTCAGAAAACAGATTTTCCTCATTTAGAGAAGTTTGTGTATGAAGAGCTAAATTCTGCTGCAATGCTCGCACAAGCAAAGCAGGAGAAAAGAAAAAAAAGGAAGCACACACAAAAAAAATATTACATAAATGTGGTACAATTCCATGTTGTTTGGAAAATCTTGGAGCAGAAACTAAAAGTTTCTTTATTAAGAAGCCCATGAACTGCACTAGTGCTTTAAAATTTCTCTTCTACAATTTTACTGAGTAATTTTATTACCTCTGATTCTTCAAGGTAAAAGCAGACACCAATTTTTGCTGTATACATATTGAAAGCAATCTATTAAGCAATAGGAAAAATACAGTATCAGATTTTTCTGGTAACACAAAAACTACAGTTAGAATTGCCCTCCCTTCAGGAATCCCTTTAGTGTCTTATATTCTAAGTAAGAAGTAAACTGTTAATATTCTACATTAATTTCAAAGTGAAATGTAGTTTCCAGAAGTCTTCAGAAGTTTTATTAGATCAAACAGATAACTGTTTTATCAGTTCATGTGAGCAAATATGAAAACAGTTGTGAAGAACTTTTCAGTTTATGTGCAGGCATAACTCTGAGGAGGACCTTACACAATACTTGGCTAATTAATTAGTTACATGCTTTCTGTGGCTTGGTGATTGCTTAGAGCATAGCTGATGTCTGTTGTCATTTCTGTCTAGTTATCTAGATGATCCTGAGGTCTCTTCCAACCTAGAAATCTGTGATACTGTGTGATAGTTCCCTGATTCGATAAACTGTGAATGTTTCCAAAAAGCAATTAGTAGCTTTAAAATATTTTATTTATTGCACTGCAATAATAAAGGTAGATCTTGATTAGTGTCTTTCCCGTACTGTCTGAATGGCCACTACAATTTCTAATAACATTCTATCAGAAACAATAAGGACTGATAAAATAATCAATTTTGGGATTTCTGTATTAGGTCTTACAGTGGTGTAAATGCATCTTTTCAAGTAACATTTCATATGTATACTGTAGTTTTGAGAGTGTGGTGAAAAGTTGCTGTCATATAGACAAGTGTTAAGTGTTCCCATAGGGAGTAAGATAATGGAAAGTATTAGAACTGTGTTGTGAACGGTTTCAAACAGAAAATACACTTTCGTTTACTTGCATGTATTTTTGCATTAAGATTATCAGGGCACATGATTTGTTTAAATTGCTCAGAGGCAAGACTAAAAAGGATTTAGACTTTTGTTTGTGTGACTGGGCTGACAGAAGATAGGAGAATGGTTTATTACATTCTTAAGTTGGTATCTTCTCTTGACCTTGTTGAGGGGTGAAACCATTGAACGGTAGCACTATATTGTGCAATGATCAAGAGCAAAAACAATGATTCATAAATGGAGGAAAAATAAAACAAAACAGTACAATGCCACCCTCGCAAACATTAAATGGACCCCCTACACACTCTCACACCAGGTAAGATTTGAGAAGAGAGGAGAGACAGATTGAAGGGAGAGTGATTCTAGCTCTTTCCGAGTTCATGTCTGGAATTCATATTTCAGTGGGACTATGCTGGTACTTTCTGTCACAGTTCTGTGGGTTGCTTGGCGTGGTAGGAAAGAACCGCTAGCAGCACTTTGTGGCCAAATAGCTTTAGAGATGAAGAAAAGGAGTAAAGAGTGCTGGAATCAGTTCCCCTTTTAATAAGGATTATTTGGAGATCACTTCTTTCCTGTATAATATATCTGCATGGTTATTGAGTCTGTCATAGCCGTCATAGGTAATAGCATGCTGTACCAATGTTTCAGGATAGTTCTTAATGGCAAAATTCAGTATCACCATCACTGACATTAACTATGTTTTTTGACATTTCATCCATCAGTTATAACCCTCTTGAAAAATACCTGATCAATCAAATAAGCTAGGAAGAGCTGTTTTTTGGTTTTTTTTTTCATGCCAGATGGAATAGTGAAAGTAGTGAAAGTAAATGTTTAAAAGGCTTACTACTCTGAGGAAAAAAAAAGGAATAATGATATAAGCTAAGGAGACACATCGAATATAGGCATATACTGTGCATTGCATCTTCAGTAGGTCAGAGGAATTCATGCACATTTCTTGTCAAATAAAAAAGTCAAAGTAATAGTAGGCTTTGTGTTCTTTACAGGGGAAATGAGTAACAAGTATTTTAGTGCTGACAAACAGACTGTTACAAATTTAACATGTTGAATGCTGAAGTACAGAAAGAACAAGGATTTTTCTGCTGAGTTTGTATGTCCTTATTGACAGGAAGTATAGGCTTTTTATGTGTAGAAATCTTTCCTTACGAATAGAGAGCTGGAAGTACTAGAAATTCTCCAGCTATTTTATAGAAAGTTGAACTGGTTTTGAGTGGTGATCAAATAGCTTTTAGAGAGATGAAAATACTTTTAGAGTGTGAAAGGTTGTAATTTCCATACTTTAAAAAAAACCTATAAATTATTGCAATAAATTGTGTTATTTTATTTTGTTTTTAATGAGTGTGTGAGAAAGGTTATGAAAGAAGTTTGGCTGAGTATAAAAGAGACAGAGTTTAACCTTTGCTTCAAGATTATTTGAGAACTTCTATTGGGTAATATATACCCAATGGATTTTTGAATGTTTTTACAGTGAAATCCTCTTGCAACTCTACAAATTGGGTCATTTTCTTACAATTAGCCTTGCCTGCTGTAATGATGATTTACACGTTGCAATACACTGTAACAACTCAGAACTTTTTTCTGTTTTTCTTTATCTGCTTCTAAGCTAACTCTAGAAAATTTCCCTTTTTGTTCCATTAAAATATGCCTTTTTCATTCTTGCATGAAATATTTTTAATTATGATATGAATAGCATAAAAAATGAGAATGCACATATCCAACTGCACTTTCCTGGCCTTTTTTTAGTTTATTAGTCCCAGTTAAAAGCTCCCAACTGTAATGTTGTTTTCTAATTCTCATTAACATCTATATGTTTTAATGTAAACAAAGCTTTTTTGAATATGACCACAGAATACGTTTGGTACCACTCGTTCCAGTCACATGTGCTGGAAGATGGTGATGTTGTGGTGCTGATACAATTGTATGTCAGGAGTCCGATTTAACATGATTTGCTCATAACTAGGTCAATTAAAGTTGTGTGTATGGAGAGAGATCCTGTACTATTTCCAAAATAAGCACTTAAGGTAAACAGGAATAAATATAGCACATTAGACTATAATTAACCTCAAAAGCATCATTCTTGCTCAACATTACTTAGGTCAGAGAGACAATGAAAGAATTTTGTGAAAGGGGAGTTATGCATTAAGGAATACAGTGTATGATTTCACTTGATTAAAAGTGCAGACTGAAAATTATTGCATCTGGAATCCATATGTGGTCATTATTTTTTGTTTCAAATTAACATTAAAAAAATGAGTTTGCTACAGCTGTTTGTCAGTAACAGACAAAATGAAAATATTTAAAAAAAAAATTGCTTTCATTGTTTCCCCGATTAATCTCTCTTTATTTCTCTAGGAAAATAGAGGTGTTTGGTTCAGGTTCTTAAGGAATATTTATATAGAATTAGAGTGTTTTCTTGAAAAACGTGCAATTTCTTTGTGCACACTTCAGAGAGTTTGCATGGAAAAATCGCTCTCATACTTTTAGATATTTTTCTGTCTGATTTACCAGACATTTGATACAATTCTGTGGGATGAAATGCTAAGTGAATGTTTTAAAGTTTGTCTTATTTCAAAATACATTTAATTCATTACCAGAAAATGTGGAAGAAAGATGCTACCTAAGGCATGGGAAATTGCAGGATAATAGCAGATGCTCCTTTTGTTTTGAATAGCATGATAAGACACCAATTCTAAGTACTGACAAACACAGCATGGTCAAAGTACATAATGCAAATGTTTTGGTATTTTATCATTTTCTTTATAAAAATGCAGCAAAATCAAATGACTAAAAACCAAAGCAGTAGTTGTAAGACAGGAAAAGGTGAAATTACTCTTAAAGTAAAACTCTTTTTCATATGATTAAACTCTTTTCTATACGGTTAAGTCATAACCTAAAAAAGATAATGGGACTGAATACTGTAATAGTATTTTTCATAGGTTTAGGGAAAAAAAAAAAGTTTTGTGCATGAAGGCTTAATCCCTAATTTTTATGTATAATTTGGGTCAGAACACTAGAAGCACAAGTCAGTTCAGTGTGAGTAGTTGAAAAAAGAAATAGGAGTCAACATAGACAATCAGTTCTGATTAGATGCTTCCAACTGGTGCAATGTATACAAAGTATATGTAAACTTGTACTGATTCATCTGAATCCATTTTAAAGCACCTCAGTTTTAAAGGACCTACCTCAATTAAGTGTCAATAATGTTTTCGACTGTGGCTTGAATTCCAAATGATGGTCTTCCTTTCTAAAGTACCTTTCCTTCTGTCTGTCACTGCCACTAGGAAGGTTCAAGATCAGGTAAGGCTTTGAATGGACTTGTATTTTTGTCCATCAGGAAATCAGGGCAAATGTACAACTGAGAGTTTCAGGAGTGCTACCACACTTCACTGTAAAGGGGAAGTCATCTGATTTAATTGATTGCCAGACAGCTCTCAGCAAAAATTGTCTTACTGGAAGCAGCTATTACCCAGGCAATATTTTAATTTATTCTTTGATGAACAGTTGGTTTTAAGGGGATGTTTGTCATAAAAGTTTTTTTGGTTTTATGTTGTCCAGGCCATCTTGCCTGTGAAACTCTGTAAAAGAATGTAGGATGCGACCACTGACAGCTGTTACAAAAAACATAATTTGCTGAGAAATTCATCCTGGAAGAAATAGCTTCAAACAGTGATAAATTTCAGGCTTGTAAACACAATATATGTTTTCAAGTATTAATATGATCATTGTGCAGGTATATTGTTTTCCTATTGGTAGTTGATTAAAGCGGAATTTTTCCTATCAGGAATGGAACTCCACTGTGGAACAATTAGAGGCTGAAGCACTTAAGATTTTGCTTTCGGAGGACTACACAGAAAAAGAACATCTAAACCTCACAAATCAGAAAATCTGTCTGTTGCAAGAAGAAGTGTGCTGCCATATGGAAGAAAGGAAAGCCCTGCTACAAGAGGCCAATGACTTTTTTAATGCTGCTGGCAAGGTTGGTAAAAAGCCAAGCTTGTAATAATGTGATCATAACATTAGTGTACATTTGTGGGATGATAGATGTGAGATTATGCAAACAGTTTTCTAAACAATTTTGAATGGAGAATTGCTAATCTGATTACCCTTTAATATGATCTCTTTTCTGAAACTTCTATCCAAAATGGCAGATGTATTTTTAAGAAGCATTAAAAAAAATTATATTGAGAAGAACACTCAGTTTCCCAAAAAGGTATTTGGGAAACATAGTTTGCCAAAAAATGAATTTAAAGGTCATTGTCTCTGCCATGATATCAGCAAGCTGTATGAAGGGACAGAAGCTGTTCTATAATACTCAAACTATTACAGGCTAGTTAGGATACCAGAAATCGATTATCTTTACTCGCAGTGGTCTCCACAGGGGCTAATGTATAATCAGACATGAGGAAAATCAAGAACAATATACAATTACTCATATATGGCATACCATACAGTACATGGTCTATACATGACATAATAAAAAAGCGGTCAGTTAAGACACAAAACTCCCTTAATCAGAGTGCTAATGATGAGACAAGGCTCACACTTGGGGTCCTTGCTTGACACTGAGGTCAGCAAGATAATGTGTAAGTAGTAATTTCCATCACAGGTGTGCTCACCTGCAGACAGTGATTCAGGTTCCAGAATTAGACTCTTATAGCTCTCAGTGGAGAAGGCTAAGAAGGGGACCTACCTGTCTACTGAATTGCTTGTTTTGTGGAGGTTGTTTAGATACACGCAGCCTTAACTAGTATCTCTATTTAATTTTAAGTCATTTCCTAATCTTGTGTGTTGAAAATGGGTAAATTATTGTTGACAAAAAAATGAATATTTTAAAGCTAAATTTTTTGCTTCTCCACACATCAAGTCTAATAATAGTTACTTGTATGAAAAATATTTTCATAAATTTGGCCATTAATTTTTGTTACATCCTACCTGCAATCTTTTTTTCCCCTTAAAAGCTCATTATCATATTTGGATACTTTAATACAATTTAAGAATTCTGTTTGTTATTTCTATTTTTTTTATTAACTCTTATGTAAGCATGATAGGAATATTCTTGTAGAATTACTCTTCAAATCCCAATTCCAAAGCAAAAATACCATTTTTTTTCTTCAGTCATCTCCTGAAGTTGTTTTAGGATAGTAATTTTGTAGTCTAATGTGGGTTATATTTCTTCTGATATTTTTACTAGCTCAGGACTTAAGATTTTAAAATTATTTTTAAATGTTATTTGCAGCTAAAGATATAGAATTATTTTTTAAATTATATTGATTGAAGGGACAGCCCTTTTCATAGGTCTCCAGTTTAAAAAAAAAAAAATAGAACGGTCAAGAAAAAAGACTTTTTTTTTAAATCACTCTATAGGAGTACAATACAATCAAGGAAGCAAGGAAGCACGTGTAGAAAGGAATAAAATAATTGACATAATGGAAATGACCTCACATTCAGCCAAGTAGAATTAAAATGGTGAAAGTGTCCTCTTATGTGGAAGCAAAATGAGTCCTCGGACACCACTGTCTTTGCTTCAAAATGCTCCTGGTTAAAATCTGAAATATTTACAGGCAGGTACACATGTTACTAGAAGTATATGCACTTGTAGTTCTTTTGAGCCTTTATTTTTTGAGAGACTAGATTGAATTTCAAATTAGTCTTCCAAAAAATAAAATGATCCACTGGCCAATTGCTCTTGGTATAAGAAAAATGGTTGTAATCCAGTTTCTAGTGGATGTGTGCTCATATAATAAAAATGAAAATTCTCTTTAAATGCTAATTTGAAACTTGAGACAGCTTGCACTGTCTTCTAGAAACTCATCAGAGGTGAAAATAAAATTGAATAAGACAATTTTTCCCCTTTCAAATACTACTTGAAAAATCTTTAACTTCCAGTTTCACCCCAAACTGTTAGAACACCAGTGTTGTTCTAGCATTTAAAATGCTGGGGAGGGAAGGAGGATGATGCAGTGTGTCTGCCAAATATACGATGAAAGTGTTTTCTGGTATTGCGTTCTAATATTAATATGCAACAATTTGTTAAATGAACTCTAATTTAGAGCAGAAGGATTAAGCAAGGAACCCTGTATCAGATTGGTGAGCTCTCTTTTTAAAAATGGTTTGTCAATTTTGTTGCCTTGATTTGGGGCATAAACCTTTTGAAACATGAGGTGTTTAGCCAGCAGTGCTGGACCAAGTACATGTTACACTAAAGTTACAGAAAACAAGGACTTGTAAACTTTTTGGAGATACTAAGTGCTTAGAATCTACTATCTGAAGATATCCCATAGTCCAATTGATTTGTAAGTCCTTTAGAGCCTTGAAAATCTGTTGCTGCATTTGAAAATTTTCTACTGCAAAGCAGGACCTCAAAATTAATGACCAGACTTAAAACATGAAAGCTATTTATTTCAATTTTACAATAAACCTGTTCTTGATGGGCACATACAGCAAGTAGTATTAGCTATGCAAACATTTTTCCAAACCTTTTTAGTTAGAAAACTAGTTAAAGTTCCCAATTTAAGGTGGCCAAAAACCAAGTGATCTTCTGTAATTTTCAAAGCATGTTCTTTGTAGATCACTTACAGAAGCTTTATAAGCAGATAATTTCCAGGGATAGCTCCAACAATAAACTTGATATATCTATTATATATGCTGAAAAAACAACCAGCAGCCTGCACTGATTTTTGTTTTGAGCACCAGGTGGGGCTCTAATCATGTGTCTTTTAACCTATATGTTCCTTCAGTATTTTTTTTATTAAACAACATGTAAACAATACTTAGTATTGAAATTATTTGTAGACCCTTGAAGTGACAAAGATCTTTTCCTCCAGCAACTATGATCTTTCTTGATCTCATTTACAATAAAGAAACAGAGAAGGTTAGGTGGAAACAGTGCAAAAACTCCTTGATAGTGAATCCCCTTCTAATTTGAACAGTGAGCTACATGAATATAGGTCTGTTGCTTTGAGAGCAAAGGTAGCATCTTTTCATAATACAGGGCTGTGCTTTGTGAAAGTACTTGATGAAGACAGGACTAGCTATTGTGTGTCTGCTCAGCATGCCGCTACTCCTGTTATGTGTAAGAGTGAATAAAACGGGATCTGCTACTCCTGTGGTGCACTGAAACTGAATTACTTTAGTTCAGAAAAGACACATTTTCTATTTATTATGAGGGCATATCTGAACCTTTGGACTATTTACATGTAATGAACAAATAAGCGAAGCAGATTATTAGCTGTTTTGATGCTACTTTTCAGGTCGCTGGAAAGCATAATACTTGCATTGTGTTTGTGTTCATAATTTCTGGTGTGCATTTTGCCATTTCTATTTTTACTGAAATTACTGTTTACTAACTTTACTAATGGAGTATTTAAATGTTGCCTTCATTCAGCATTAAAAGGCAGGAGTTGTCTAAGAATACTTCTGTCACTTTCTTCTGTTATTTGAACGAGAACCTTCTTGCATTAAAGAAAAATGGAGAACAGGTATAAGAAAACAAAAGTGCATGTCTGCAAAATCAAAGACTGTTTTTAATAAAAATAGATTTAATTATAATTTATTTGTTTAATGTAAGTTTGATATATTTAAAACATTAAAAAAAATAACGGCGAAGCTCCTTGAGTGTGCTTCAACAAACCTTAGAGTGCTAACACTGTCAGTTGTATTACTATTGCTATTTTGGTTCTGCTTCAGTATCCAATTGGCCTATTTCTGAAAATTGAATAGTTTTAAATTCAAACTAATTATGATTTTGTATGCCCATACTTGCATGAACTTTTGCTGAATTATACCTCTTTTCTTCCGTGACCTGCAAAATCAATATCAGACCCTAAATTAAAATGTTGTTCTGAGAAATGGGGAAACTGAAGAAATGGGGAATGTTAATTGCCCATTGATCATCTGCTTATGTAAAAGAATTTATGCTTGCATTTTAAATAGAAATATTGACAACAGATTATTATTTTTTTTTCCAGGCACTTGATGCTCTTCAAGGTATTGAGAAATACCTTAGAATCGTTAATTCAGAAGGCTTAAGTCTGCCTGTCTTGGCAATGAAGTACAAGGAATTAAAGGAAGAAATTAAAGGCTGCACAGCAAGTACTTTGCGAAAAGGACAAACTTTAGTTCATAAAGCAGATTCTCACAGGTATTCCCTCCGTTTTTCATATTTGCTGTGTTTCTCCATATCTACCTGTTGCTTTATTACTGTACTAGTTAACTAAGTAAGCGTGGTTCTAAATGACCATTTCAGCCATACTTACCTTTCATATCTCGCTGCTGGCATTTATACAAACCAATCTATTTAACAAAAATGTTCAGGAACACTACATTCTACTTTAAGAGTGGTGTCAAGTAGTGCAATTGATGCAATAGGGCATGGTTCAGAAATAGTGGTTTAGTTAACACTTAAAAAAAAAATATGTAAAAGAAAATGTCAGCAGCTGCAAACTCTTCCTGCAGGCCAATGTAATCCTTTTAGACCTTTTTTTCTGCTTCTAAAGAAAAAAAAATATATATATGTATATTTTAATGTCTGCTTGCATCATAAAAATAGGCCCTGTTCTAAGAAAACAAACATAATATGACTTTTCAATGTTTCCCTGCTGTCATTAGACCTCATAGCACAAATATGAGTTTGCCATATATTTCAATGAGTAGTGCTAGTACTTCTGTGCATGTGGAACACTTTACATGCCTAGGTATGTGCAATTCTAGGTAAATCCTAGGTAAGGATTACAATCATGGAATAATTTATATTGGCAAGGAACTTTGGAGATCATTTAGTGCAATTTCTTGTTCAAAACTTTCAGCTTAGCTCAGGTTACTCTGGGCCAGGGTTTGAATATCTCCAAGGACAGACTTCAGAGCCTCTTGGGCATCCTGTTTTAGTGCTTACGCCTTTTTCGTATGAAACATGTTTTCCATTTATCTAGCCAAAATTTTTCTTGCTGCAACTTGTGAGCATTGCCTCTTGACCTTGTGCTGTACACCTCTGAAAAGACTCTGATCCTGCCTTTTGTGTAACCCCACTTCCTTATAGATAATGGAAGACAACATTTAGATCACCTCTTCACCTTCTTGTCTTTACTCTGCACAGTTCCGTCAGCTTGCCAATGTGCATCATGTCCTCCAAGCCCCAACCATCTTGGTGGCCTCTGTTTAGTTCAGCTCAGTTCTGCTCCAGCTTGTCTATGTCTTTCTTGTACTGTGGGGACTCAAACTGGCCTCTAGATGCAGCTTCTTAAGCCCTTAATGGAGGGGAGTGACCTGCTGGCTAGGCTCTCCCCGATGCTAGTTTTCAATGCCACAATGATCCTGACTCACGGCCAATTTTTTGTACACCAAGACTGGGTTTCTTTTTTTTTTTTTTCCTCTCAATCCATAGCTTTTGGAGATACCCAGAATACTCCCAGCCAACTCATAAACCTAGTAATGGCTGAAGCAATGAGTTCTGTCTGCAAATGTGATAAAGTGTTTATATTCTAGAACAATAATTTCCCCCAGAAATATTCATGTTTTGAAAGAGGGAAGACAGAGGCCTTTGTCCTTGTCATGTATAAACTAGTATGCTGTCCATTAATACTGGCCAATATTTAGCCCAGAGATTAACCCAATGGGACAACAAGATTTGTATGAACAGCTGAGGGCCAAAGGAGGAATATTTGTACAGGAAACAGGACTCCTATGAAGACTAAATCCTGATACTATATTCTGTTCCCATTATTGTACAGTTCACTGATAGCCTTAACTGCCTTCAAAAACTTCCCTTTTCCTACTTCCCTAGGACTGGAAGTCCTGACAAATATGGGCAGGTGCCATTTGAAGGCAGTGAAATGGGTGAATCTGAAAAAATGTGATTACTTTCACAAAAAAACTGCTTTTCCATTGGACAGATGTTTATAGTAGTTGGACTGTGTTTAGGGATAGTGCACTGACTTCAGTGGCATAATTATAAAGCCAAATCACAGTATAAATGAAGACATAAGATTTTATTTCTGTATTATTTTCAAATCTTCTTAAAGCACATTACAACCCTATACTAAAGTTGGAATTAGATGATCTTTAAAGTCCCTTGCAACCCAAACCATTCTATGATTCTAAAAGATAATACCAAGTAAGCTAAAATACTGAAAATATTCACATTGGAAGAGGAACAGAAGAGCACAGAAGGCAATTCTTATAGTCCCTAGAGTGTTTCAAATGGAAATACTGATAAATTTGATTTTGAGCTCATATTTTAAAATAAAAGACATATTTAAACATATTTAACATTTTTAAATTAAAACAAGCTAGAAAAATGAGGGTGCAGCAAAAAGGTGTATTTATTAGCTCTCTGAGCCCTATCTGAAGCCAGTAGAAAATTTCCTTTATTTTTAGAGGACAAAGGAAGAAACCTTGCATAAGTACCTGTATAAAAATAAGTTTATGATGAAACTAAACTAATGAAAACCTTATTTTGAACATTTGTCTTACAAAAATTCTCATGATGATTAAATTTCGGTCGTAAATCAATTGATACATGGGTTTCTTTTTTATATCAGAACTTCAGGCCTTAATTGTATGCAGTAACTTTTTTTTTTTACAATTTGAAGAGGATTGCCTCAAGCATCAGATTATGAACTGCCTACCTGATATTAAATGTTATAAATTACAAGACAAACAATTGTTTTGTCATCTTTTCTTCTGTTAAAACATCATCCTTAAAAAAAAAAAAAGTTGACTTAGAATGTATGAGACATTCTTTGTCTACCTAATGTAATAACACTGAAATACTTTAAAGTCCAAAGAAAACATATTTTTTTTAAAGTAGAAATTATATGTTGTATAATTTTGCTCTTTTCAGGGCTGTTCTGCTTGTGGTCTCAGTCTTTAGATGGTATAACTAAGGTCATTGGAACTACTTGTAAAATTAAATATCTCAGTGGATATGGATATACGGCAAGTGAATCTAATTTATGTAACTGGCAGTAAATTATTTTTTTGCAAATGTCATGTCTGTGTGCTACTTATCAGTTTTGTTGGCATTCAGGTTAATATTTTTCTTGATTACTTTCCTTGTAAGGGTCACAGCTTAAAGTTCTTGTGAAATTACTTGTCATAAAAATAATCAGAAAGGTTATTTTGTTTTTTAAGTCATTAACAGCCTGATTGCTGAGCAAAACTGAGAAATGCTAATAGTTGCACTTTTCCATTTTAGCTCTTGGGTAACAGAAATTCAGAAAATCATAGAGTATGTTCAAAAAAAAGTGGATCAATTACTCAGGCAGTGTCCAGATTATAAAGAACTTACTTTGAAGAAACAGCAATGGAGTACCTCACTTGAAGATCATCTAAATATGGTACATCATAACATGCTTTCTTGTTAATGTGTTAGCAATGCATTGCATTTCCATAATTTAACTATGTGAATATTAAGCTTAACTCAACTAACACAAGTTACAAATAACACTGGTTTGTTAGAGAGCGCACAGTTTTAGTTAGAATGCTGAATGTTGTTATCAGAACCAGTGAACCTAAAACTGTTCTGAAAAATGTTTCCATGAGAACATTTTACCAACCATCTTTAATAAAGCAATGATTTGCTTAGATAATGAGCTATTAAAACTTGTTCTTTTGGAAATGAAGTGAGTAATTAGGACTGTGACCTGCATACAGGTTTGCTATACTGTTTCTGTCTTCTGTTTCATTGTGCTGCAGATAAAAGTAGAATTATGGCAAAATTGAGGGTTAATAAGCATGGTGACTGAACTGCAGCAAATTTTTCAGTTAGGCTGAAGAGTGGATTCTCTTCACTAAAATAATTCCTTTAATTCATTAAGATATGCTTTAAGGAGATCACAGCCTTTTTTTAAGCTTTTGAATGTTCTGTAATACTGCAGACTTTTTTAATGATTTGTCAGAGATGAAGTAGACTCATGACTCCTAATTAAGGTTCCATATGTAAATTAAAAACAAATTTAAAAACTTGTAATCTTTTAACAAAGTTCATACGAAGGAAGCCCCAGAGTGTAGACCAAAAAAAAGTACTGAAATTTGATTACTGAATAATTAAGACTGTAATCTGATATTTCATATTTGCATGATGCTTATAATGAACTACTTTGAATCAAATGGGAAGGCAATTTGCAATACATTGGTCCCATAGCACATTTTCAATAGAAGAGGCCTCATGATATTAGAATACAATGAGAATATTGTTGAGTTTAGTTGAAAGTATATTTGCTGATAGCTCCTCTTGGTTTTGGAGCAATGATGTCACCAGCATACCCTCAATCTTAAGCTAAAGCTACAATAATGAAGGTAATTTTTACTCAAAAGGTAGACCCTAATATTTACATGGTTTCATTCTGCACAGTTTGTTCTAATAACTTTGTTCTCAGTCTTCCATTAGACAATATTTTGGAGATTTAAGTCATAATACATGATCTTTCTTTACAAGGAACAGTGCTCATTGTTATATTCCTACCAAGCAAAACATTTCTAATCTTCTGCTAATACAAACTATCTCAAAGAACATGGTGCTAAATTCAGCTGCCCTGAGATTTACTTCATATAACATCTTACAGTGACAATGAAGTGGAATTGTGTATGTGTATTAGCATGAAAATAGGTCTTCTGGCTTGGCAGAGAAGCTTTAAATGAACTTTCTGAAAAAAGAATGTGCATTCTTTTCATAAAATGGAGCATCACAAAAGTACTTATGCCGATAACAACATACCTAGATATTAATACAGCTGTGCCTTATAGAAATAACAAGCCTGGAGTACTTAGGATAAAGGAAAAGCATTCCAGCAAAATGAGAGCAGAGAGGTTTTTTTTCTTCAGTTTATGACTGTACCTGTTAGATGTGCAATAGTAGAAGTTTATTCTTTGGTCTTTTCATTTCTTAATTTCTCTGATTATAAAAAGTACATAATAGCAACAGTCAAGTGTTACTTCCTTTTTTTCTCTGCAAAGTGATTTATTATACTGTCTATTTATTTCAATTAACTATATAAATAATGCTTTCAAATAAAGGTATCAGAGTCGATTAAAAAAATCACCCCGAAGCTTGCAATTGGTGTGGAGATTGATTCCTGTTTGTCTGAGTCAGAAAGAAGTTTGAACAAATACCTGGAACTGGCTAATCAAATGAAGGTAAAAAAAAAAAAAAAAAAAAAAAAAAAAAAAAAAAAAAAAAAAGAAGGGGGGGCAGATTTAATAATGTTAATTAGTCTTAAAAACAAATGCATACTGTATGTATTTCTAAGTAGGGTGAGAGCCTGAAAGTTTCTTGTATGTTCTCAGAAAGAAAATAGGTCTATAGTTTTGTTTAAAAACACAGATAACATTGCAAGTCAGTCCTCCTTGCCCATGTTGTCTCTTCATCTCGTTATTTGTTTCTGTGTCAAGACTGTAATGTTGATAGGATCCAAGTGTCACTACCTCGAGATCCTAGTGTCAGCCCTTGAAAGAACAACTCCAAATGTGGATTCCTGCTCCCTCCAGAGGCACAAAATTTAAATATTGTGTATATTAGAGGCACAGAAAACTATTCTCATGTCTTGTGGTTGTTATGCCAAATAAAGGGGATGAATAAGCAAAAAAAAAAAAAAGGGGGGGGGGTTCTTCATGAAAAAGTAGTTGCCAGGTAGAGGAACTGCAAAGAGGGCTGTAAAGCTACCATCTGATGCATCCACTGGTCATGTAGGGAATGCAGACGCTACATGAAAGCACTGCAGTACTCAGCTCTGTAACAAAGATTAGGTTGTTTTCAAGTCGCATCTAGGGCCTTTCCAATTCCTCTAGCAATGCTGCAGTATCTAGAAGTGGGTTAAAGCCACTCCATATTTCATTCCCTCTGTGGTCTTGACAAAGGTGCTTTTGTTGTGGTTAAGCTGAACAATGTTGCAGTATGTATTTTAGCTGTATCCTATGTTTTAGGAGCTCTTAAAAAACATATTACTCCTATGGAGGTGTTTTTTGTTTCAGGCAACTTTTCAGTAGATCAGCAAGAGCCCATTTTTGTAGCACATGACTGTATAATAATTTTTACTGTCTTTGTCAAATTGTTATTTGGAGGTAAGTCTAGGGTGTTATCTCTTTTGCAATGTACTATCAACCTTGACAACAGTAATCTGTCACCTACCTATTCCTTCTATGGATTGTGATATGCTAGAGTTCGTGCACTTAGCTGAGTGACAGAAATAGATCTGCTAAGTGGTTTGAGTTAAATATTTAGAAGTAGATAAGCACATCACTATAGATATGCAGTGATTCTTAGTATCGAGAGGTATGACACCATTGTCAAAGGATCTTACAAGACAGTGTCTTACAATTTATGAGGTAATAATTCTGTAAAAATCTATTTTAAATAGGTATTGAATACCTTGGTTTCTGAAGTGATTTCCTGTTTCCCAGTTTTCTCATGTTTGACTAAAACCTATTTACTTTGGCCTAAGCTGGATGTCATTCTTTCTTTACATTCTTCATATGCAGTTGAGAACAAATGGTTTCTAGAAGTTCTCTTTTGGTGTACAATTTCAAGGTAACGTTCAATAATGGAAAATGTACATGTGCTTTATATATGTTAGATATGATGCAACGGAAAAAGTTGCAACTAAAATGAAGCCTTCATTCCTTGAATGAAGCTATGAGTTAAAACAAAGCAGCTGAAAACTATAATCCCAGCTGAACCGTGGAAAATATTAGTAACTCTCAGTGTATCTGCATAGACGGCATACTGTGACTTTCTTCCGGGTTTGAGCAGTTGATGCAGTAACAGATGTGACCTACTTTTTGATCCCAGTCTGATTTCAACAGGTTTTCCCCATGCAAGAAAATCTAGCTTGACAGATAAGGACTAATCTCGAGCAAGGAAACAATTATTGATTCAACAGTGAAATCAGGGGTGGAAGTTAGATTAATAAACCAAAGGGCTACAGGGACAGACCTTGAAACAATTACAGCAGTAGACTTATGAAGACCCAGAGACAAACTCTAGAGTGTGACTAGAGAAAAAAAATTGGTATGAGATAGAAGCAGGTAAGGAGTATTTAGACACAAGTAATCAGTTCAGAAGATTGGGCATTACCATTTATTCAAGGTAGCATATCAATTCTGGATAGCTGTGTTCCCGTATTCTTGCACTGTGAAGTGGTTTACTTGATCTGAATATGGAGATTCCTATTCTTTTCCATTTAAAATGGCTATTATGATAACTAAATAGATTTTAGGTTTAAAATGTTGCAGGAAAGAAATGGTGTGTTTCAGCACACAATGGACATTATGAGCTCTTCAACTAAGTAATTGAATTATACAGAAGAAAGTGATACTACTGAGAATTAAAAATGTGTTACCAATATTCACAAGTTCATTGTGGTCATTATACATTTTGTTCTATGTTTATGCCCTGAAAGGAAGCTTCACATGAACTGGAAGCAGCTAAGGGAATCATCAAAGATATGGAAGAGTTTGAACCCGAGCAAGTGGCAGCTTTTTCTAGCAAAACTGACTTTCTGAATGAAGAACTGAAAAAAACTGAAAGAAATATTAATTCAAAACTGGAAATCCTAACAACTTATGTAAACTTTTTAAAGTCAGCAGTGGAGGTACAGATTTTTTACTTATTCTCTGACTAAGCAGTGCAAAAATCTTAGAAGTGAAAACATGTTTTAATTTAGCTAAGACAAGTATCCTGTATACCACGACATCCTGTATGAGAAGTATGCCATGAAAGCTCCAGAAGTCTTTGTAAGCTTCTTTCTGCTTTAAAGGAGAGCTGTTCCAGCATGGCAAGCAGCCCTGATCATTGAACTTGTATCACCATAATGAGTAGCCTACGTACAGATTTTCTACTGATCTATATCACCATCATAGGAAGTAATATCACTGGATTTTTACTTTTTCTCTTGTGTGTATGTTCGCTCTTGTTCTCTCATTCTACACATAATAAAAATGCTTACATGTATGTAGTCTGGCTTGTAAATTTACCGGTTTTGTTTCATATATTTAAAAAATATTTCTCATAACATATTTATGCAATATGTTGATACGGATATTTATCGCAGTCTTGCACTTCCACTGAAGTGCTGATTTGTCTGAATGGATTTAAAAATGAAATATAAACTAGTTCTAGCTGAGATCATAATCCATTAATACCAACAAAATTTTAACTGTGCTAATGATGCCCAGGGAAGTTATTTTTTCATTTTGAAGTAATGTTTGTTTTAATATTTTACAGCACTGTTGTTGTTCTTTTATATCTACAAAGAAATTGAGGATGGAATGGAACCTATCACATAAAATTAGTCATAAGATTTATTTGGTACCTTGAGTTTAAAAAAGTCAAAAAAGTGGATCATATCTACTTCTGATTCTTGCTAATACCATTTACTTGATAATCTGTGAAAATAATTGCATGGGTATAATGTTATATAATATTTATGTAATGATATGTGACAAATTGAATGAATTACTGCTCTCTGCTTGCCATCTACTGGTTTACAGGTTATTTGAAACATTGTTTTAGTGTTTGTATAGGTTTTAGGGAGGAAGATAGATTTTAAAACCTGTAAAAGATTCAGTATAACATTAATTTTACCTTCGATTTTATCATGTCTGTATACCTTCTGATTATAGCTATTGATTTTTTTAATGTTTATTTTATATCTTTCATAGGTGAATGACCATATTCAAAATCTGAAGGAATTTTATCAAGCAGAACCACTACAAACAAGCAGGGAGGTTGAAAATAAAAGTGCAATAGAGTCAGCTAATACCAAGTGGCAGAAGACTATAAAGATGATTTTTTCCACTGAAAATTTGGGTCACAATTTCCTTAATTTAGCAAATATGGTGAGTTTTTTTTTTTTTCATGGAGTTATCACCTTTCTCAAGGAACAAACTGAAATTATGACAGATAGGTGTATTGGTTCTGCTATCCTTCATCAAAGATCTTGTCTAAGGCAAAGTGTATTTGTCCTTTGTTTCAGTAAGGAGAGTAGGGAGTTGGGAAGATAAAATGACTGTGATGTTTATATGGAATCACAGTTAATACAGAATAATTCTGTAAATTTCTCATTCCCAGTCCAAGAGAAATTTCTCAGAATGAGAAACAATATCCATACTTTCACAGTATGGAGTTGTAAAAAAAACGTTGATTTGAAAATGTCAAAATGTTTACAAAATCAAAGTGAGGGAAAGTTTTAACCTGAAATGTTCATAAGGTGATCAAACATTTTGTACCACCATTTATACACAACTATGTATAATATGTAGAATGACTTTGGAGGTAGAAATTATCTCCCAAAGTTCTGACATATAAATTTCTCTTGTTCTGCATGGAATTGTTAGCTGTGTCATGGTATTGTTCACTGTTCTTTTGCATTTATGAAATGCACTCTGCAGGCTTGGTACTTACAGGAAGGGCCAAGAATGTGGAGATGGAGACCAGAAAGCTAAGTTGTAAGACTGAATAAGCCAATCCTATAGAGTTTAGGCAACAAAGATTATACAGCTAGTGATGTTATTTGTTTTTCTGTTGAAAACCTGAAATTTCACTGAAATCAGAGCCTGCAAATCCATTGTAATGGAAATATGCCTTTTGTTGATATTAGCTGCACAGTATAAAATCTGTATAGGTACGGGACCTCTGTAGAAATTCTGCAGCAAATGGTCAAATTCATGGGTTGATTGAGCATCCTATCCTGGTTGATGTGTAGGAAAGCTCATATAAAAAGAGTAAAAATCAAAGGAAGAATTCTGGAGGTTTTCATCAAGAAAATCTGCTGTGTGCCTTTTCTCTAGCAGGAGGGAATTGACTTCTTTTCTGTGTAAATTAGCATAATCTGATAAACTGCACTGAGTATTTGATGTTTGCCTGTGATGAGGTTTAATCCTAATTCTGACTGATGGTTTGTAACTTCTCCAGTAGCTGTCCTTAAAGGGAGTAATTCTGCTATGTATTTGTAAGATATGAAAGTGTGAGTGCTAATGGCTTTGTAATTAATATAAAAAAAATCTTGAGTGGCAATGAAGTAACCCTTAATAAGTGACCCAATATATGCACATAAATATAATCCATGGACGTATCCATTTTGCTCATATTGGAAAGAAGCATATATGTAAGTGCAGGATTTGATTTATTTTACTTCCACTAAGAGTTATACTTTACCAATGTAGCGTATGAAGTTCTAAGAAAATGGGTGCTAGAGCTGCTTCCTTACAGATAATCTTTCCTGGTGTTGTTACATTCTTTCTTGGGTTCAGCTGGATTGCCTGGGCATCCTTATCTAATTTTCCAACACCTCTTCATGATTGATTGGTTGAGATTTGCATACTGTCATTCCCTAAGCCATGCCTCCTGAACTGATCTCAATTAATGTGGATAGCTTAGATACACAGCTGTTATTTCTATTTTCCTTGGAGAGATTAGAGAGCAATTACAATGAGCTGAGAGGGTGAGAAGGGGGAGATGGTCATGATAACATACAGGAGCAAGTAAGATGAGCTGGAAAAACCTACTCCGGGAAGGTATTCAGGCAGTTAGTGTGGGCTAAAGAGTGTGCTGTCACAACTGGATACAGACAGGCATAGATAAGATAGTGTAAAGTCAAGCTGAATATGTCTCAATATGATGTCACTTAAAATCTAAATGTATATTCAGATGTTCTCTCTCTAAAGACCAGGAAGTGTGTTGCCACCATATTTTCTGCTACTCTCTTCTCATGGTACTCTTAGGTTGTAGTTTTTAAGTGTCTATAAGGATACAGATCATACTAGTAATCTACAAACACTTTTCTTAAAAGAGAAATTCTGAAATGAGAAAAGCAGAAAGAGCATTACCAGGTTTTCTACAGTGCTTCTGATATAAGGTGTACTAAAAAGAGGAAAACCCACCAATATTCAAATGCTGAACATGTTATCTCTCCCATGCTTCAGTGCTGCTTTGGTTATCAGCACAGAGCGGTCTGTTCTTCATCCCCTTCACTTTCCAGCTGCTACTCCCCAGAAGTAGGTTTTTGGGTAGGTCTGTCTATTCAGAAATTATTTAAAGACACCTAGAATACCAGAAATTTTCAAAGAAAGTATGCTAGAATAATTGCTTTTTATTAAGTTGTTTTGGGACTTTAATGATTTTTTATTGTATTTTTTTTTGTAAAAATTCAAATGTGGGAAAATGTGTGTTTATTTATTTGCCAGGCAAATGAGAGCTTATTATTAAAAGCAGAAAATACTGTACAAGTAACAGAAGATACCATTATTAATCTGAGTAAAGAAAAGAAAGAGCTGACTGATCTTTGGGCAATCTGGAATTTTAAAATTAATCAAGTAAAACCCATCAAGCAACAGTGCTTGATATTTAAAGAACAACTAACTAAGGTAAGTAAAAAAGCAAGAAAGCAACTGCGACAAGCATTTCTAGATTGTTACTGGTTTGTCTGTGACTCTCTCATCAACTATTATAGGTATCATTTAAGAAAGAGAAATCATCAGTAAGATAATTCTCCATAGTCTATTCCACCACTCAGATAGTCATCACAAAGCACAAAATGTTTTTGATTTTTTTTTGCCCTTATTCAAACACATACAAGTCCTCATTTCAAATTTTCAGTTGTAATCAGTTCTCTATACTATAGCAGAAGTGCTTTTTATATGCTTTTCCATTTTTAGCGCCATCTTGTTGTAATTTAAGTTACCAAACTAATCTGTGTCCTATTAGTTATTAAAGTCAAGTCCAACACTGTTTGTAAGAACAGAGGATTGAAACCTCCTTGGCACTCTGTACAGTGTGCAGTGTTCCTTAAAAGCAATGATAGCTGTGCTAGTAGCAGAACCAGAGGCTTATGGGCACTGTTTATGTCCAGTGTGACTTACCACTAAACCACCACATCATCTGTTTTCACAAAGAATGCACTGTGTGAATGGGTCCTCCCATCTCAGTGTATGAATTGTTTTTGTGCACTATGTTCAAGATCTTTTGTCACCCTTGTCAAAGTCAGAGGGTTTGAGACAGAGGTTTATAGCCGGAAAAAAAAAAGTTAGACTACATGAAAAAATACAACAATCAACTTCAGAATCTCCTCCTTCCCCCCATCCCCCCCACCCCCCACCCCATTTTCCTCCTAGACTCTGTTTTAAGGAAATTTACTGACAGCTTTTATATCTGGTTTGGGAAAGGTTCTTGTTACAAATTTAGATTTGGGTTTAAATATTTTTTATTTACTAAAGAAATACTGAAATATCTGATTATCTTTTAGACTACCCATGGGCTGAAGATTCTTCAAGAGGCTCTCAGGCTTATGTCAACAGTTGATCTTGGAAGTGACCTTTGTATTGCCTTAGAACTACAAAAGCTTAACCAAATAAAACCACAGTTTCAGGTGAGAAACTGGGATAGCAGAGTGCATGGTGGATCAAAACCATTTTTTTTTTTTTCTCAAGTAAATAATAACATTGACATTGCTTTTAGACAGGGTGCCTGGGGTCTATTTTACATTGCATATTGATTTTCCAGAAGAGAGGTTTTGTCTGTGTTGATGAGGTAAGGGAGAAGATGTTTTACCTTCAGCATCCACAGAATATCTTGTGGAATGTTAGCTGTGTATTGAAGTGACACACAGGCATTGAGGTGGGGAAGAGTACAAGGAGATCATCAGCTTTACGCTTTGGAGTCAGAGCTGGTCAGAGGCTGAGGTATATCGTACTGAGTGTCCTGCATCTTCTGAATACTGTTACTGAGTTTTAGCGAGTAGGACAGTCTCTTGTTCCCCTAAGCATCAGAACTTGACACTGTTGTTCTGATTAAAGACTGTTTCTGGGTGACAGTTGATATTCAGCCTAGCAAAGAGTAAAGAATATGGAGAGTATTTTAAAGAGGCATTTATTTTTCCCTAAGATAATTTATTTTTCATAGGTCGTTTTATTTCATAAAATGTGATGGAAATTGTGCAAACGTATTTCTGTAATTTCTGCTCCTTTTTGCTAGCAACTGAATGCTGAACTTGAGTACATGATAAAAGTATTAGAATCACCAAGTCAGAAAGGATTTCCTGTGAAAGAGAATTCTGAGAGAATAAGTGAGCTTATTCATCTACATCGAATGGTAAAGAGCATGATGACAGAATATGATGAGATTTTCAACAAAACAGTTAAATTCCATCATGTTAAAAAAGAAGTGAGTATAATCTTTTAAAATACATCTTCCTTTTGTAGCCAGTCGCTTTTTTTATATTGGTGTCTGTCATCTTTCCTTTTTTACCCAAATAAACAACATTACCCTGCCTGGTGATCAGAAATTTTGGATCTAAAACTGCATGAAATTTGGAAAATTTAAAATAAAGATCTGAACCCAAATTTAATTACTCAAAATTTAGGTTACCAAGTTATGGATGTTGAAAGGAATAGTAAGCTTCCACTCACATTCAAAACACACACTGATTTTCAGTTTAATATATTCTAGCTGGAATGTCTATCAAAATCAGGAGAACTGGATATTCCTGAAATAACTGAGGGCCCTGAAGATGTGCACCATGCTAAAGCCTACCTTTTGAATGCTCAGAAGAATATATATCTCAGAAGAATACATATCAGACAGCTTTATAAACTGGTTATTACCCAGGGAGTGGATATCTTGTCTGCAGTACAGCAAACTGTGAGTAGAATTAGAATGATCTGTGAAATCAGGGATAAATATGAAATAAGATTATAGAGCTATCTTATTGGCTTTTAAATGTACAACAATGTACTAATACAGTGAGAAAAATAAATACAGCGCTTCGAGAAAACTTTCAAAAGAAAACAAAATATAGAATCCATAGTAGCTAATCATTTGAAGATTTTTGCTTTTAGAGTTTGCTGATGTACAGCCATCAAATTAAACAAAACATCTGGGAATTATATTTATTCTTCATTAGTTACTGTCACATTATGAATTGGTTTTGCCAAGAAGAAAAACATGGCATTTTTCAAATCTTGTTTTAATTTTTTAATGATCTGTGAACAGATCTTACATTGGAAAGCCTCAAAATAGGTTTGAGATAAGGAGGAAGTTTTAAAAATATAAGCATTGGGGCAGGGAGAGAGAAAGCATGACTTTCTGTTCTCTAGTAATTTTTGTGCAGGTCAAGGCCCTGTTGGTCATTTCTTGAATGCCACACCTATGTATTAGACTCCTGATACTTTTTAAAGGTTGTTTTGCGTATTTATTCTCCTATAAACAAAGGTTAACAAAAGAACAAAAAGGAAATAAAATGTGTTACCTTATTAGTGGATTCCAGACTTGCTTGTATTGTGAAATGGATATAATTTAGAAAGGAGTTATATATTCAGGGCAGGATCGTCATTGCCCTGTATCCATTTACTATGGAGAAAGCAAGACATTCCCTTCTGACCTGCTTAGGTTATCCATATTGCCAGCCTGTTCTTCACGCTCCATGGCTTGGTTGGCAGCAGAAATGAGCTACCATCCAAATGTTAGAGACTTAGAGTATTCCAATTTCTCTTGGCTCAGAGAAGATACCATGTGTGAGTTGTGACTTTGTTTCCTGGAAATAACCCCCCAGAATACCAGTGAATGAAATGTCTATGTACTTGCTCTTGTTACAGGGGAGGTATAATAGTTTAATCTAACCCATGGTTATTATTTACGCATGCTTTGCCTCAAAACAATTTTCATTTTAGATTGATTGAATTAGTGTATGCCCTGAATTTCATACTTTGTCTGTTCTCGGTTCAGAATTGCTTGAATGTTTCTGTAAAGAATCTGAAGCAAGAACTTGCTAGACTTGAGTGCGACAGCATTAACTGGAGTTCCAAAGCAGATAAATATGAGGAAGAACTGTCACAGCATTTCCAATACTGTACCAATCAAGAAGAGATAAATGAGGTAAATGATATAAATACCCGTTAAAAAGGCTATTGTGTTCTATATGTATATATTACATATATATACATTACTGTTTACTGTTACAGGCTTTCAGTTCTATCAGCTTCATCTGAAATGTAAGGATCTTCAGATGTCTTCCTTATTAAGCTAAAGCTTGAAACAGAAGTAGAATTTACACCTCTTGCAATTGTTAGGGCCGTTTCTTGTACTATTAAGAAGTTTCAGTCTTTTAATGAGTTCAGAATAATTTACTGCTTGACGTTTTGTCAGAAATCCAAGATGTGATGCTCAGAAAAATTGTTAGAGGAGAAAGAAATATTCCGTGACATAATATATTAGAATTTTTTATTATAGAACATAGGCTAGGAAAAAATTCTTAGTTAATATGATCATTAATTTAACATCTTAGTAGGCCAAATGTAAATCCACTCACAATTTTGCAAGTAAAATGTAAAGACATTTGTCTCTGCAAAAATCAGTTTAGGAGAAATATCCCATAGAATGAATCTTCCTAAAGTGATCTATTAAAATGAGAGGTTGATGGCATTAGCAACTGCACTTGATGTTCTGTAGATGGCACTTCTGGACAGTACAGAAAAAGTACAGAAACTCTTACGTGGAGATTCTTACCTGGAAAGATTTCATAGAATCATTTCATAGAGTCATAGAATTATTCAGGTTGGAAAAGACCTAAGACCTCTAAGATCATCTAGTCCAACTTTTAACGTGGTGCTAAAGTCCACCACTAAATGTTCCCAGAACTGTGAAACATATGTAGTAGATACACAGGAGGTGGTGTTTTTTGGAAATAAAGGCATTGAAAATTATTTTTTCTTTATCTTTCAGTAAGTAAATCCAGACCTGAATGAAGGAAGACTATATTTTCTCAGAATCACCAACAATGAGGTGACTGAGATTTTTGTCCCAATTATTTTAATGAGGAAATCTTTTCTTTTACAAAATATTTGTTTGTGAAAAAAATGTAAAAGGTAGTTTGAGAGAACATGTGCAACAATATATATATATAATCTCAACAGCTGTTTTACTCCATTGTCAGTTATAATCTGAATGTGTTGCACCCTGTGATGATCTGTGCCTCAGTCTCCTGTGATGTAAATTCTTGGGTGATGGTATAAGGCGATTAGAATGTCAGGTGATAAATTAGAAGCACTCAGGCTGAGGAGCCATGCTGTATAAATTAATGAAAGCATGAAGTACCTAAACAATAGGTCCCATTATGCTTTGCAGTGACACAGCAGATTCAGAATATTTGTAATTTGAATTTAACTATTCTAGTTTTTTTTTGCTGAAAACACCTCTACTTTGCTGAAGAAAAGAAAAATGTTTGCTCAGCAGCCTGTGTGTAAGACTGGCCATATTTGGAGAGAAACTTGCATTAGATGGTTCTTGCCTCTTTCCTTAGTTTCTTGGATTATGTAATGAGTGCAGGAGATCATGATTCCTTTCTAAGAATTATTTTTATTTTTTTCATTGCTCATTCTACTTCTAGTGAAAGCAGAATGTAGAAGAAAAAAACAATAATCTCTTTCAAATTTAAATGAAGAGCATGTCAATGACACTTCTTACTCACCACAAGTCCTATATTATAAAATATGATGTCAAAACTTTTCATAGTTGATGGAAACCCACTGCAAAATAATTGTATAGCATATTTTTAATTACAATATTAATTATATATTTTAGATTTTAAGTTGGGAATACCATCTTGGCTGTATAGGTTAATACATGTTACATCAGACCTACTTGAACGTTGAGTGTAATCTAACAGAAATACAACTTGCCCTGTGAATATCTTTTTCTTTAATTATATTCAATTTCTATTGCAAGTTAGCATAGAAGATATTTCCTAAACAAAGCTAGGCTAGTATACCTGTATATATGTTAATCCACTGCTATTTTTCTTCATTTTTTCATTAATTATTTATAACTAAGTCTGTTTAGAGATAAAGAACAAAGACATTGCAACAAACTAAAAGTTATGAATATTCACTTGAGTATTTTATATTCTGTTAATTTTAACATCAGAAGTTAGTCTGAATATTGCTAGTATCTGATAGAATTGTTTAAAATAATTATTTCTTTACCATCTACTATGTCTAAGAAAATATTTCATGTTCCAGCAGCAAGCAGTAGCTGCTCATAGCTGTCACAGAGTAAACAGCCAGCCAGACAACTTAGTTGTGATTTACCAGTGTACAGAAACTTTAAAATGACAGAAAATATTTAAAATTGTGATGTAAATGTATAAATTCATATACATTTAATGTGGTGAATTTAAGTACATACAAATAAAGACATTTGGCGATTAGGACTCACTGGTGTTTGAAAATACAGTACTTAAGACAGAGTACTTTACTAGCTCCATGTGTTTGTAACATGTTAGTACTTTTATGAGAAGCACAGAAACAAAAAATTATAGCATAGGATACATAGAGTGGGTTTGGAAACAGTCTAGGAGGACAGAACAGTAAAATGTATGTCTTTTGTGTGCTTTTGCTAACTTAAAGAGAATGTACAAAGGCCAAAAAATGATTTATGCCTTCTACATCATAAAGTATATATATACATCAAAAGTATAACTTTACAATGACCTTTGAGATCTGCATTTGTAAATTTGAGCTTCCTGCTTCACTAACTAGCTTGAGTAGCAGCCTCTGAAGAACCACAACTCTACTCAACATTACACAGCAATGACTTGTGAAAGAGATTAATCAAGCCTCATGTAGCTTAATACTGCATTGAATATGCTGAGATTAACAGTTTCTTATAACCCTCTTATAACATTTTATAACCTTCTTTTAATATGATAACCCTTGCACTTCAAAAGCCTTTTCACTTTACAAATAACATTTGTGTGTCTGCACAAAACTTGTAACAGAAGAATGACAGATTCTGAAATAGGTTCTCTGCTCTCCCCAGCCATCTCAGTTCTTTTCTTTCCACTTCTTTATACGCTTATAAAAAGGTATGACTGAAGATATGAATTTTAACCACAGAGAGTAATAAGGTATCTTAGTTCATTAGGCAGTAGGAGCTGATATTTCTTAGCATAATTCTCAACTTGTAATTTATAAATGCTTGTGGTCCCAGAATTAAATAGCCATTAATGACTTGAACAGCACCTTTTTTCTTACTTTCCATGTCCTGGCTGGCTTTACTTCAGCCTGTTCTTTAATCTTTGCCATGCTGAAAATCTGTTTTTAGCAACTTACTTTCATGGACTATTTTGATTCCTAGTGCTATTAAAAGTTTTGTGTGTGAATAAAAAGGGAAGGATAAGTGGTTAATGACACTGAAGTACCTCCTGGAAAGGAAACACAGAAATCAAAATGTTTTAGTGGAATTGTACTGTTAACAAAAACAAACAAAAAAGTTTAAAGCAGTTTTATAGCTTGCTTTTTCATTTATTTCATAATTGAGTGATAAATCTTAGCAATTGGCATTTAAACCCCTCTCCACCCGTGACAGGCCAACTATAGTTAGGAACAGCTGCTGGATTAATGACTATGACACAATGGAGAAGTCACAAAGTTCCATTAAACTTGGCTGAAGTCACTGAAGCATATTAGGATGTATATAGACTTAAGTTATTCTCATTGTATTTTTCAGGAAATAGTGAAAAATGGAGATGTGGTCAGGTTTCTATTTTCTAAAAATTGAGCTATATAGCCTTGGTACAGTTGCTGCTGTTAACAGGCATTGGGTACATGCACTCTGAGAGGATAATATACAACTCTGAGCTGAAACTGGTTTTCTACTGAGGCTAAAAGAGAAAAGTGACAGCAGCTGCAGACCTTTGACACATGAGCCATCATATCTGAAACAAGGCGATCTCATTTCACATACTTCTTTGAGGAGAGCTTCTGTCCTTATAACCGATCACTAGCTTATGTATGTGCCTAAGCCAGTGAATAAACTAAAATAAACTCTCGCTCATCTCTTGTTTTCCTCAAAATTAAATCAGCAAATATGGCATTTGTGTTCTGAATACAAAATACTGTTCTACAGAGGTGGCTTTATTAACAGAATACTGTTAGGTAGATTTTATTATTCTGCATACTTAGGTGGGATAAAGAATTTAAACTAATTGGAGATCACAGTGTAGGTGATAGAATTCCCTTCCTTTCCATTACACTGAGTGTATACCATCTGTCTGTTCAGTGCTGAAATAATGTGAGAGAATCCCACTAGATGAAATGAAAATGAAAAGAATATCCCTTGAGGGATTAACATTAGTATGTAATGATAATGATGAATTGCTAGCTCTCCCAATAACAGCAACTGCAAAATGAGCATTCATTACTCTCTGGATTTGGAGGGGGGTAAGGGAGGGTAGGGGAAGAGAGATCCGTATAATGAGCTTCAAATATTTTAACTAAATATCAAATTGTGGGTGTCACCTAAACTTTTTAACATTAATCAAGTAAGTGAAGTTATTTTCATTTATTTTTATCTGGAAGAATAAATCCTAAAGTAATAGAACTGCTGCATTTCTTTTATATTGGTTCCTTTGGATAAATACCACTTTACAGAGTTTATTCTACATTCTTCTAAATGCAAAAGATTGTCAATCTGAAAGAAGTGAAAATCTCAAAAAAAAAAAAAAAATCTTTCAGTCCTTTTTATATCCTTCCATTTCAAATGTTACGAATTAACACTTCCACATTTTTTGTAATTATGGAATTGAAAAGTAATTAAAATAGTACCTTTTCTAAGGTATCACCACCATATTTTAAGCAGGTTTTTTTTGTTGTTGTTGTTTGTTTTGTCTGGTTCTTTTCCCTGCTCATTAAAGTCATTTAAAAATAACTGTAATATATAAAAATATATTTTACAGATGTAAATGAAATTAAAATTACATAACTTCTAGAGAAAAAGAATACTGGAAAAAAAACTTTTATACTTAAAAATATATGTATATATAGTGCTATAAATATATTTTATCTGAGTATGTTTGATATGGTTCTTTATAGATTGTTACTAATACAAAGAATGAGATACAGTTATATGTTTTATTAAGTGTATATGGCGTACACACCCATACAATGACAATGAAGCAAACAGATACTTAGAGTTGGGGAAAAAAAAAAAAAAAAAGGAAAGAAAAGAAAATGCAAATATGCTATGTGTTATGGTAAAGAAATATAGTTAAAGCTCCCATGGTAAAGAAATACCGTCTTTACAAGTATTGATCGTGTATAACCCTTCTTTTTGGTGTGTTTTAAAATAATCCTGGTAAATTGTCTAGCAAAAAAAAGTGTAGTTTCCTAGAACTCATCAGTATTATTTCTATCATTCTGGATTTTTAAAATATTTTATAGATTGAAGAAGATATAGCCAAATTCCATCTAAGTAACAGAAAAGTTCTTCAGAAAATTTAGCAAAGTAAATTTAATATTAATTATCTCATAGAATCATAGAATGGTTTGGGTTGGAGGGGACCTTAAAGATCATTTAATTCCAACCCCCCTGCCATGGGCAGGGACACCTCCCACTAGATCAGGTTACTCAAAGCCCCATCCAACCTGGTCTTAAACTCCTAGGGATGAGGCATCCACAGTTTCTCTGAGGAAGTCTCAGCTGATAGGTCCCCCTGAAAAGTCTGGAAAGGCACTTAGTAGTTCATTATCAGAGCTACTAGTTCGTAATTTATATTATTACAGTAATCATTTCCCCTTATGTTGAATTTGCTGTATCAAGCCAGTACTAACTGGTAAAAATACTGTCGTCGTACCATGTTTATGTAGCGGTAGCTGGGTGAGGTTTTATTTGGGTGTCTGTTAGGCAGAGTCGCTCTGCTACCATACAGAACAGTTACCTTAAAATGTAGGTGCTCATATAATCTACATCCTGATTCTGCAAAGAACCAGATTCATCTTTGTATGCTGTGAATAATCATGTTGAAATGTTTGAACATTTTGTTTGGACATTGTAAAATTGAGCACCTGTGTAACCTCTTCAGAAGCAAGGTTTCCAGTCTTATTCCAATGCTAATAACTGTTGTTTATTTCCATCTTATTTCCCCACAAATTTTATTACATATTAGTCCATAGCTGCTGTAGTATAAGGATTATAGAATCACTGAACAATTTAGTTTGGGAGAAACTCCATCTACTCTTGAGATAAACTCCTAAGAATCTATCAACTTTTCTGACTACTGAATATTAGTTCCCAGTATAGGGATAAATTCCTATTTGGAAAAAAAAAATAACTAATAAAAATCTGACATAAGTGAAATATTGTACTGCAGGAGAAAGATACTATTTGCAAATACAAATATACTTGCCCAAACCCAGTAAAATGATGTTTTTCTGCAAACTAAATGTGGGTATACATTTACACAGCTACCATTTCCACCAAATGTACTAATGTATGTGTAAGTCACCTGTCTGTAGTTGAAGTCATTGAAAGCTCTAGGACAGGATTGTCTGAGCAAGGATCTCAACCTTTGCGTCAAACCTTTTTAACTCAGCCAGTCTGGAAACAATACTCAGCAGTCAGACTGCAAAACTTTTGATGTAGCAAGATTATGAGTTTCCACTACTAGAAAAAAAAATCTGAGGAAATAAGGATGTTTTATGAGATGGCACAGTGTTAATAATTTCTGTATTAAATTCTCAGTGTTCAGATTGTGGACAAAAAGCTCATGGAAAAAAAATACATGGAAGTGTGCTGATTTTTTTTTTTTACTGACAAATATGCTTACTCTTTCAGCTCAGAGAATCATTTAAGGATCTCAAAAAGAAATTCAACAATTTGAAGTTTAACTATACCAAGAAAACTGAAAAAGCTAGAAATTTGAAAGCACTTAAAATAAATATTCAGCAAGTTGATACATATGCTGAGAAAATACAGGTAATACTAGAAATATTAGTCTTGATAAAGGCTTGACTGAATTGAAATGGCCTGTGCTTAGCAGTAAGAGATAACACAAAATGTATTGAGTTTCCCTTTCACTAAGCTTGATATCGTCCTCCTGTCTCAATCACTAAGACATATTTCATTGTTCTGTTCCTTTAATTCTTCAGTAAAATGATCTCATCCCAATTGCTGACTTCCTAAAGTTGTCTTTTTATCCTGTTTATCCTGTGTTTTTTTTCTGCTTAACTTTTTATTCTTTCTGCCTCTATTCCTTCACAATGTGTGATCTAGTTTTCTCTCTCCTTAAAATAAATAAATAAATCATATATCCTATCAAAATTATGAACAAATGAGCATATTCCCTTTTGTATTCATCTATTTTCCTTTCTCATTTCATCATGTAAGCTTTCAGAGCCCTTTTCTGAATCCATTGCCTAGAGTTGATCATGCTTATGGCACCTTAGAGCCCTTCTCACTGGAAACTCTTCTTCCAAATCCTCCAATGGCCATTTTAGTAACCAAATTATCCTTTTAGTATCCGGAGCTAGCACTGTCAGTGTCCTCCTTCATAATTTTTCTCAAGGTTTCAGTAGCTTCTGTGATTCTTTTCGTGCTATTTATTTTGTTATTACTTCTAAAACCTTTTTTTTTTTTTGTCTCCTTTCTTGGTGATTTTATCTACAAATGTAAATTCAGATCACAGAATCAGTGGGGTTGAAATGGACTTCTGGAGATCATCTAGTCCAAACTCCTTGGTCAGAACAGGGTCAACCACAGCAGATTGCTCTGTGTAATGTCCAATATCAGATTCTTGTGCAATATGCTAATATTGTAGGGCAAAAAATGACTTGGTTTAAATTGACTTGTATTCAGTTGAAGTAAGAGTTTGAAGGATTAATAATATTTCTTTTTTTTTACTTTGCCTATTCAGTGAATGTTATTTTATTCAAGATCCAATGTTTTATTACCAGAGATATTTGTTTATAAACTGAAAGTTTAATTCAATTCCATATTTAACAAATAATTATGTTGATTTCAATCACATTGTAGATTTGCTTTGCTTTTGGAAATGCACGTTATACTTACTTGTCATTTTAAAATATGGAAAGAGAATTAGATTTGTATATTTTTCATACTCTTTTAACTTTTTATTTCTAAAAACAAATATTTTTTGTGGTGTTTAACATTGCTGCATCTTTAAACAGGTGCTTAAAAAGAAGATGGATAATTTAGAGAAGAAATTCATTGACTCTGCAGCAAATGAACTTAATGGTAGAGTCCTCTTGGGGTCAATTAATGAGTTACAAAAACAGTTGAGTGACTTTGGCAGAGTTGTGGAGGATTACAGTCAAAATCTGAATCTCATGGAACATCTGCAACAGATGATGGAAGAGGTACTAGTAAACCTGAGATCCTTACTAAGGCTGTAATAGTGATCCAGGGCTGGGGTAAATAAAAGTGCTGATAAATACAGGGAGAATTTGTGACTTCCAAAGGTTTGGAAGGTTCCAAAGGATTGCTAAAAATCTAGATTTTCTTCTGTTTTTTCTTTGTAACTTTGTAGAGAAAAGAGGAAAAACATGCAGCTTGACTGTGTTCTTGCACTGCTGCGCATAAGACCAGGTTTCAGCTTAGCTGTGATCATACTTTTGAGCTCATTTACTGTAGGCGTATTCTGGGGCATTCTTTGATAGCAGCCAAATGACAAGAGACAGGTCATCACAATACCCAGTTGTCAGGAAGAGCTGTCTGTGAAGTGTGCAATTTTGGAATTGAAATTTAAAATATTCAATAAATTAACAAAAATGTAAAATATTCAATATCTTAACACCTTTTTTTTAATACTCATGCTTGGTAAACATACTTTTTTTTTTTTTTTTGGCCTGTAGCACAGTCTAAGTCTTTGGGGGGAATTCTCTAATTTAATATATCTGAGGACTGCCTTAATGTTGCCATATTTTTTTTTTAAGTTTGTAAAAGTATTTTCCCTTGTGCCACACTGCATTGGTGGATCTGCTGTGAGTCAAGCACATTCCTGTCATCACTGTTTATTTTTAGAAATAACACTGTTCAAATCTCCAAATTCATCTAAATGTCTGATGAATAAATTCCCTTAATTATGGATCACAATACTAAAGTATGTTTTAAAACATGTTTTCATTGTCCAGTGATCACATAAAGGTGTTATTTCATCTGTTGTTAGCAAAGAAATTTAAATTGTACATTTTCATTGTTTAACATATGCCTTGCCCAGCCTTAAACTTTGGAGAGCAGAACTTATTTTCCAGAGATAAACATCAAGATGTTTTTTACTCATTGTGAAGTAGCACCTTTTACTTGTTTTCTTTCAGAGGATAGGCACAATCTTAAATGATGATTTTAATGGTACTTAAGTATACTGATTGTTAGCTGCTTTCCATAATGATGTAATGCAGGTGATATTGAGTGAATACCAGATTCAATTTTCTCAGTATTGTTAACCAAAAGTGTTTATTAAGGGTACATTCTAAAGACCTTTTTTGTAAGTAGAAAGAACCTCAGCATCTTTAATGGTTGCTGAGAGTAACTCTATTTGCCAGCAGACTACATCTAAGCAATCTTGCTGCCCTTACATGGGTATAACCGTGGCCATGATATGAAGTCTGTGAAATTAGACAGTAGATGCACAAAATAGAAAGAACTCAGAAATAAAACGTGTTGCAAAAGCTTTAACTAATAACTTAATGGATCTAATGATTAAAGAAAATGTAGCAGCTATTAATACTTACAACAACATTTGTAATGAAAAAAATGTTTTCCAGGTTAAGTTGTAATCACAGTATTTAAGGCATAGTATATGCCACTGAAATTGAACAAAAAAAAGTCTAATAGTCCAGTCTATTCTACAAAAGCTTGAACTGCTAATAATTATTCATTATAATAGTGTTTTATCCTTCTCAATCTACTTTAGTGTCAATTTTGCTTTGAAGATGTGAGTGCAACAGTCATTAGAGTTGGCAAGTATTCTGCAGAATGCAAAACAAGAGAAGCAATAGAGACTCTCTACAAGCAATTCAATAAGTTTATTGAGTCTACAGTGCCTCAACAAGAAGAAAAAGTTCAGCAGATTATAGACTTGGCTAAACAGTTATATGGTGAGGAGCTGTCTGGAAATGTTGAAAAAATAAAAATAGAAACACAATAGCTTAGGACAGAAGGAAGAGGATTCCTGGATTTGTTGATTTAAGAAGAAAAGGTGTTTTAAAGAATTGACTAGAAGAGGTGAAAGACTTCAGAACAAATACTTAAAAAAATAGAAATATGAAAGTACTAAATAGTCTGGTAGCTATTTGGGTTTCCATATACAGACTGAGCTCACCCTGAAATCTTAATGTGGATGTCCATGTAATATTTTTGAGCTTGGAATTAAGGCTTCGTGGCTTATGGTAATTCATAATAGACCAACCCTTTGAAGTCAAAATATATTAGAGAGTTATACTTCAGTGTTGACTGAATTTTTACATTAATATTGTAAATAGCTAGTGGAATGTGATTGCTAACTTTATTAGCAAAAAAAGGTGGATTGTTCTGTAAATATTGAATTTACAATTGTATTGATTTGTAATGTTGACTTGTTGATTGAAAAGAATGAAGGTCAGCCAGCTTCAGGATCTTGTTGTTTTTTTTTTTTTTTCTCCAGCTCAAAATGTTTGTATACCTGTTGAAGTTAACTTTATCCAAAAAATAAGGTATCCATCCAAATGTGAAAGGATAATGTGTAGCCTAGAAAGTCAAGTAGTAAATATAAGATTTCAGTGCTGTGTTTTTAAATTCCTCTAATTTTATGTCAAAAAGACTATTCAGAGAACTGATCACCTTTTCTCCTTCCTTCCCTCCTTCCCTCCCTCCCCTACTCTTACCCTCCCTCCTCTCATACTCTCTTCTCCATTCTGTCTTTTGTTTTTTATAGCTTATAGCAGGGATCTAGGTGTCTTCTAGCTATATAATTGGTCTAATAGTTTAGGAGACACTTTGAGGGCAGTGGGTTTTTTAAGCAATGTCACTAATCAGACAGTAGTAATTCTGATCAAGGAGAAGCCCAACAGAAGACATGCAGATACTGTGAGGTCCAATCTCAAGTAAACTAGTAATAGGTCGGAAAACACATTGTTCTGCATCATTGGACTCCAGCAAAAAATAAACACAGAGAAAAATATAATTATTGCATTATATGGAGGATATAATGTATATTGAATGTTATATGTCTGTTTGAGGCATTTGGGGTTTTGTTTTTCATAAAAGAACTTTTATGTTATTTTGCCTTTGCAGGTTTTGAAGAAGGAAAGAAGTATGTTGAAAAATCTGTATCAAAGTACAAAGAAATTCTTAATTCTGTTGATGAGTTGTGTAGATCTCTGAGAGAATTTAAGGAGATTCAGGTATTTTTCTTTTATCTGGAGAATATATTTCATCTGCATGAACATATCAGGTTTAGTGTCATCTATGGGAGTGTGAAACATTTCTTGATTCACTTTTCCATTACCTGAAGTAATGATTATAAATCAATGAAATGCCACTTCTTTGGACACTAGATACTCATTGTGTGCTTTTTTTTTTGTTTGTGGTTGTTGTTGTTTGTTTTGTTTTGTTTCCTGGACTTCTTTCAGACCTGTTACTGCTTTCAAGTAACCTTTAGGGGAAAGTGTCACAATTTCTTTCTTTAAATACCTAGACAAATACTTTTTCATATTTCTTTTTCCCTTGGTACTGAAATACAGATAACTGCCAGATCTACAGAATGCAAAACAATGTAGTTTATTACATTATAGGAAAAATTATCCCCAAATACAAATCGTGTTAAAATCAAAGTCGTTTAAATTTAAAAAGCCTGACTTATAAAGACAACAACAAATGTATTAGTTTTGTATTCTGGTACGCTTCTTTAAGCATACCTAGGTAAAATGTATCAGCTAAACCCGAATTATGGAAGACAGTTGGAGGGATAGATTTCTGTAATAATGACTCAGTCTACTCCATCCCTCAGTCTCAAAGTAATGCATGAAACCACATTCAGCAATAGATGGTGGGGTAACTGTGAAGTTAGAAGAGTTACAGGCTTAAATATCCTGGTTTTGTTTATGTTGAATGCTGTTTCACTTTTCTTTGGTGGAATTTTTCATTATTTCTTATAATATAAAAACTGATCAACATTCAAATTATCCATTAATACACTTAAAAGCAGTAAGAGATGCCAAAAGTACGAATGAGTTTCAAAAGTCATTAAATGAATAGAAAGAAACTTTGCCTGTCATTGCTAGCATAAATAAAATTGAATATAAATAACAATTAGCTTCTTCAAGGTTCTCCTTCTGGTTCACATGTACATAATGGTACAAAATGGTATTTTGTGCAGAGCGGTAGCACCTGGTTCTGTCAGAACAAGGCTTTTATCTTTTGATTTCTTGTTAGCTTAATACAATGTAATACTTTGACTAATTTTGATAAATGTAGTTATCTCTTTAACAGAGGTTTTTGGAGAACATTTTCCTTTTCCTCACATAATCATTCATAAATTTTTACTGATTGCTTTAACCTTTCATTTATGTGATTCTTGGAGATGATTAAAAGAAAAAGTACTTCTTACTCAAAATGAACATTATCAAAAGGGAATTTTCTGCAATAGAGAGTAGTTATGCAACTTTTTTCAGATGAAAGATTTTTTTTGTATTACATGGAGTATTCTGAGATTCTAAAACTAACATTTTTATTGTTTTCCACTGCATCTCAATAGTTGATGTCTGAATCTTATGAGAAATCGTTTAGCAAATTATCCAGACAAATAGACACCATGAGTATGCAATGCCATGGATAATAATTCAATTTCCTGTCATTTTTAAACTAACAAATTGAAAGAAAAATGTCATATTGCCTATCCCTTATTTTCCTTTCTTTATATCAGGTACAAATGGGTTCCTCAGATTCCTGGCCACCCACTTGAGTTCCTCAGTCTTTAGTGTCCTGTGCTTTCCCTACCTTGAAAAAGATCCCCTCAGCTTTGAAAAATGCTTTTTTTTTTTCTTATCCAGGAATGAATACATCAGGTTTTGTGGCATATTTTTTCCATAAGCCATATACACCTGTCCTGATGAAAGGACAGGTCGATTTTTATTGTTTAACTATATGAGTAGAGCATGAGTAACTACCAAGTACTACCTTCTGTTGTGTATAACCTTAATTTTCTTTTCACATGGCAGAAAGATGAGTTTGCTGAAGAATTGGTTACTGTGCAAAAAGAAGAAAGAAATTGCCAATATGCATGTGAGGCTGTTATAGATGAAGCAGAGGAAAAAAAGCAGCAGGTCAGTTCGATATTTTTTTTTAATTATTATTATTTTATTTGTTTTTACCAGAACTTTATTTCTTAAAACATTTTGTGCATTACTGGAAACTTTTTTACTTTTCAGGCTTGAGCTTCCCTGAAATTGAATGCTCTCAGTGTAGTCTTGGTATTTTAATTTCTATTTCAAGTTTTTTAGATACCCCTTTGCCCTCCATCCAATGCATATATTCTTCCTTACTCACTTTATTTTTTTTTAGACTTTTTACTCATCTATGTGTCTTCTCATTCTCCCCCAACAGAGCACCACTTTTATTTTTTTGAAAATCTTCTTTTCATACTCTTTTACCAATTTCTCAATGTGGTACTATTACCACAGTATTCATAACACAGCCATCTTACGTTTGACTGTTCCTCCTTCCTCAAGGGAGAATACATTATGCACTCTCCTTAAGGGAGACTTAAGGGAATGTAGGAAGTAATAAAGGAGACTGCTGTTAGCATTTCTCAGAACCCTAATAATCATATAACCTCTAGTGACAAGGTATGGAAGTATTTGAATTAAAAATAATATGCTATGAGAGAAGACTCATAGCTTAGAACTTGAACAAATAATGGTGGGAATTAAGATATTTTGAATCACTGAGGTCTTCATCAGAAAAAAATAAACATTTTTATTTCAGATGGGATCAGATATATTGCTTACAAATTCAAAAAGCGTTAGTGAGAAGAGAAACAACATGTCTCCTACCAACACTAAACAGGTATCTGCTTTTCATGTTGAGATTTATTTATTTTAAATCATATTGATGGGCATTGTTGTGTATTTTTAAAGGAATTTTACTCCTTGTTTCATTGCTTGTCAGAAATAACACATTTTTACAGACATTAATGGGCTTAGATTCTCTTAATTACAGTATTAGAAATCCAATACAAAGCCAGAACTGCTTCACTTTTGCAGCAGTGTGAATAACAGAAAAGCAGTCATAGCAAAAACACGATGGAACAAAACTACAGCTGTCAGTAGTTCAGTATGATGACATCACACAATCTGCTGTACACTTGGTATGACATTATACGTCAACAAAACAGCAGAAATCAACATCAAATAGTTTACTTCACTCTCACATCAAAACACTTCAGTTACATTTCAGTTGCCAAAATTCCATGCAACAGAGATCATAAGTTCTGAAGTATGAATTGCATGTTGAAGATCATACACAAAAGCAAATTAGTTATTAGGTATGTATTAGAATGGTAGAAGTTCTAGAAGACGAATGTCTTATTTATGAATACATGGTAAATGAACGTGAAAGATTTCAAATTGTCAATGAATAAATGTAGTCTTAGAAAGACAGGCTTTACAAAAATAAAAAATATAATTGACTTTAATTCCTTTATCTTATAGAACATTTTGATGCCTTGGGGTCTTGGTCTGCAAAAGTAAATAATTCACTATGTGAAATCTTTCATGAACATGTGAATGGATGTTAGTATATATAAGTCTTTACAAAGGTAGGATGCATTAGCAATTGATTTAGAGCTCTAAAATTTCTATTTTGCAAGCTGATAATGTAGACCAATACTACAAGACATTAAGTTGTGTTTTATAGAGACTCAAACAACATTAACATTCCCTTCAGTTCAATACAGAATATCCTCTTCTCTGCTGATGAGCCAAAATTGAGTTTAATTAACTTTGTCACCTCTGTTCCAAGCCAATGAGAGTTTCACCGTTGACTTGTAGCCTAGATTTCACTCAGAATTTTGTCTGTTCCAAAAAGCCACCCTCCGGAAAATCACCTCACCCAGCAGATGGCCATAGCTCTATTTCCTATTTTGCTAGGCCACAGCCCTGTCAGTCCTTGTCAGACTGCACATCAGCTGCCGATGGAAGAAGTAAAGGGTATGTAGAACAGCAAATATCAGATGTGAAGTATGGCAACTATGATACCTCCACTCTTTTCATCACACCATACTTCACTTAAGGAAGTAGCAGCTTCTTCTTACTAGGGCTTTTCTGTATTCCATTTTCATGCCTTCTGAGAAAAGACCTGGCCCACTCCCAGCCTCTCATCCAGTGAGCCAACAGTATATAATTTTGTCTACACTTCTGCAAGCTATTTTTGCAGTATTAATTTGCTTCAGTAATAAGTAGCACCCTCTAGAAAGTGGGTACTTCTCGTGCTTATTTGATTGCAGGTATCACACCAGGGCTGAAAGACCTCATGCTGCCAAAACCTGTCTGACGGTTGGCTCACTGCCCACCTGCAATTTTTTTCATCAGCACAGCAGCAGTGTTTGGAATAACTCTGCTCTATTCTGTAGCCTGCCCCCGAGATGTGTTGACCATGAAACTGGCAGCACAGCCCTGCACTAGGATACTAGATTAGTTAGTGGAGGACTCCAACGTCGTTTTGGCTTTCCCATAGTTGCCCAAACGTATGTCAATGTGTGCACATATGCATATGCTCTTCAATAGGATGGATCTGGATCATTAATTTCATTCAGACAGTAGAAACTGTCAATTTGGACATTTTGACCTATGCTTTTTACATATACCTGCTCAGAATGTAATATTCTTGAGACACTTAACTTAATATTTAATTAGATTTGGTTTATTAAATTTGTTAGTGCAATTCAAACTATAATAGCCTGATTTTTGCTGCCAAAGTGTCTATTAAAACTTAATTTAAGAAAGGCTTGCAAATCTGGTCAGGCTTATAACTGACATGGTTACTTAGAACAATACTGGTAAGGATAAAAGAGCTGGATGACAAATTTGCAAACCCAAGAAAAATACATTGTATAAGCAAACTGAAATCTATTGCTAAAAATAACTATTTCTTAGGAATAGTTGACAATTAGTTAGAACCCCAGTAAAAAATTTGAATACATGCCAAGTGAAGAAGCAACTCAAGTATTTATTTTTTTCTTAGTAATTGGAAAGGTGAAAAATTGACATATTTCACTAAATTGGAAAGAGAATTATTATGTTTACATCCATGATATATTCATATTCAAAGATATTTTGGGAGTTGGTGCTCATCATCAGAGGATGCATGTGGAAAGCACTTAATACACAAACTTGAGCTTCATCTTACAAGTGAAATGAATGTTTTAGATAAAATAGACACAGTAAAAAACAAACTTTCTTCCATTCATTCATTTGCATACTTGGCACCGGTCACCTGGCTTTTAAATAATGATTTTATTAACTTAGAAAAAAATCTGTATTAATTTTACCATATCTACAGATATGGGTGCGTGTGTACAGACCAAGTGTGCATGTGAGGTACTGTTTTTTTCTTTTACTGTGGTAATTAGCATTCCAATGATTAGGTTCTATAATAAAGCAATAAAACAAAACAAAACAAAAAAAGTCCAAACAACTGTGCTGCTGCAGTTGTGTACTGGGTACTGCCAAAGAAGTCTGATTTGGAGAACAAAGACACCGGGTGTACCACACAATAGCTTTGAATGAACAGTTTATAGGTGACAGAAACATTGCTTAGTGGATTAAATATATTTTTAAGAGAGCAAGAGAATACCATAAGAAAATATTGTGAACATTTTTGCTGTGAGCCCCGACACAAGTGAAGCCTGATAGGCCCGACTATGTGGTTACACACTAAACAAAAATCAAGAGGCAGACAATAATAAATCAAATGTCTTTGATGTTTTGCAATTGAAGTGAATGCACTCATGATAAATCCAATTACTTGTAAAATATGATGGGTTCAAGGAAATAAAAAATAATTTTACCATTAATTTCTGTTAATATCTGAACAAGATCTTGTAACAACTGTCACAAAATAAGGAAAAGATAAAATGCTTGAAAAAATATCTTAAAGATTTAATTGTAAATCTTGAATATGACCAGTGACTCTCAAATAACAGAAGTCCAGTAACTTAGCTGTTAATCTATTTTTTGTTATGTAACTGTTTCCCATTGAGACGTCATTATGCCATCTCCTTTCACACACACACATGCACACACTACAAATGCTCTTATAAAAAGCACTCATAAAAAGAGCAGGAAATCCACAAGTTGTCATTTGTTTACAGAAAGAGGTATTTTTATTGTTACTGCTCTATTAAGTTCTTGTACTATGTTTTCTGCTAGTCCATCCAAACAGTTAGAAATTCCAGTTAACTTCTGCAAACTTTTCTAATGACTATCCTTTCCTCATGTTTCCTCCTGCTTCTCAGAATAATTAAGCTTAATTAGAGGAAATCTTTCAAATATTGTTTATAGCTTCTGCATGAAAAGGCGATGCTTAGAACAGTAACTCATTCTTCCTCTCTCTGTTTTTCTTCTTTCACTTCTGTTCTGTCCCCTCCTAATTTAAGGAGAGGAATAAATTGGCTGATATTCCAATTATCTGCCCAGCTGGTAAGGATCTTGTTTCACAGGATGCAGAGTTGCCATCTTCAGCGAAAGAGAAGAGCTCACAGACTGAGTTCCTGGCAGAAGAAATACCCTCTGGAGATGAATATGAGTGTATATCACCTGATGATATCTCTTTGCCACCACTTTCTGAGACACCAGAATCCAACGTCTTATTTTCTGAAACAGAGCTAGAAGAGCAGTGCTGTTGTAGTTCTCATAATCCGCATGCCAGTTCCTATAGCTTGCAAATACAGAAAAACACTATTGGTAAAAAGTTGATGGAAGCATCTGATCTCTTAACAAATTCTGCTTATGCTGATGCTACAAATATTAGAATGGAAATTCCATCTGATCAGTTTGAGAAGTTTTATATCTCTTCAGCAGATTCTGATCCAAAAGTCAGAGCAGAAGCTCCTTTGGCTTATAGTTTACGAGCAGTATCTGAGGCTAGCACTGCTTCCTGCACAGTGAATGCCAAACCAGTATATAGCATGAGGAGTGAAGTGTGCAAAACACACTTGCAACACCTTGAACTTTGTAAAAGCATGGCAGAAGCACAAGAACAATTGCATGACTTGAATAACTGTACTAAAACCCAGGACAGGCTGCATGCTTTGCCTGATGCATTCTCAGGTTTCATGTTTCAATCAGACGCCACCAGAAGCTGTCAGAGGCAGATGGTTACCCGAGAAGAGATTAAAAGTGCATCAGAAAAGAACAGCATGGCCAGCCTAACTGGACAGGCGCCTAACTTCTCCCAGCTTCTGTCTAATGTAACCGTCATGGAAGGTTCTCCAGTAACCTTGGAAGTAGAAGTAACAGGATTCCCAGAGCCTACACTGACATGGTGGGTAGATTATAACGAGAAAAACTAAATATACCTATTAGTGAGGCACATTGAACCACTTATATCTATATTCATTAATCTATAGACTAGAATAAATGGCTTGTATCCTTACCACTCCACAGTTCTGCATGTTTCCCACTTTCAAAATTGTTTTAACAATTAACCTACTTGAAATAATCTTATGATTTTATGAATAATGAGAGTATCAAACAACTGCAAGCATATCCAACATTCTTTGAGCAAGTATGTAAAGAACTTTTTATGTTCTAGGCTATAACAATCCACTTGTTCAGTAATGTCTTAAAAGAAAGACTCAATCCAGATTTACTGTAAGTAATTCACCTGTGTTGTGTCAGGAACTTGCCACAATATACAGACAGACACAAATATTTATAGTCACTATGTATAGGGGTGCACACACATATATATATATAAGTGAAAGAATTGTCAAAACCAGGAGAGGTTACAGGTTAAAAAACCAAAACTCTAGTGTCTACACTATGAGTACCCGTTTAATATGAAATACTTGCTCTCTCTGTCTCTCACTCTGAATGGCTATATGTCTAATTAGATTTCTTTATACTCTATTGTGAGAAATACAGATATTTTAATACAAACATATTTTAATATGACTTTTTATAAGTTCCATGCAAAGATAGATAGGGACTGAAAGAGGAGGCAGGATTCCGAGATTTCAGTGTTAGTCCTGTATTTGCTGGCCTATTTTCATAAACTTTTACCTTGTTTGCCATTCCTTGGCTTATTCCATTAGCCTTTCACAGTGGAGGCCTTCCTTTAATGGATTAAAGTAAGATATGCCTCTTAATAACCTTAACTTGAAGACATTTCTAATACTACACATGTAAAACATATATATTGTGCAGAAGACAAAATAAGTAAACTATAAGCTCTTAGTAAGCTGAATTTTCTTCTATAGCACTGAGAAAAATACTGGACTCTGCAGCCTTGGTGGTATACTCTATTGGTATCAATAAATTTAATTTAAATCCAATTATTCTGCACTTTGAGGAGTATTGCTGGTGAAACGAGGTACCTTCAATTTTGTTTTATCATAAGAAAGCATTAATTTAGCTCAAAAGTATGTATACTGATGATACATGGTCTTTTTAAGAATAACATTCAACTGAAAGCATTTTGCAAATGATAAATTTATGAAAATAGAAAATTAATATCTTTGTGATAAAAAAAATTAGTATGGTAACACCAATACCATGTATTTTGTACTGATATAGACACTTTGTTGGATATATAGTTGGAAAATCATGTATGCATTTGGATTAGGTTAAAAGCAGCTTATACTGAAACACTATCAGGCAAGAAGAGCCAGAATTTTCTCTCACTTCCAATTCATAAATCAGGAGTCAATACCAATACATGGTGACTGATCCTCAAGTGTTAGAATATGACACCAATTTTCTGAAATAAGTCACAATACGTTGTTCTATCCTGTCTGTTATGTGAGCTAAGTAAACGTAAGTGGGCTCGTGTGGAGGAATGGGTCCCTGACTGTTTAGAAAGTTCTTTATAAGACAGAAAGTTTGTATGTTGCTTGTGCATTTAAGATGCTATTTCCCCTGATTTGAATATGGATTGACTGAACACCTTACTAGCAAAAATATTTCAGCAAAAAATTGAGGGGACGGGCCTTTGTGCTACTCTCTCCTTGACTACTGCAGTGAGATAACTGGGTGACTTGTCAATGCAAAACCATTTTCAGAGCCACGTTTTCTAGTGTTAAGATTGTCTTCTCCAACAATTTGAATAATTTAAATATGCATCCATATTTGTATATAATTTGGAAAAATGAGGATTGAGAGCATGACAGTGAACTCTCTCTTGCTGCCAACTTTGTGTTCTAGAGGTTTTCTGAATTTGGAAGTTTCTGCTTGACATACAATGATACAAATCTGACTTGAAAACTGACTCTCTGCTTCAGGTACAAGAAGGGCCAGAAACTGACTGCAGATGAGCACTTAACGCTTTTACAAAAGGAGACAAAGCATACTTTACTCATTCAGAAGGTGTGTGATAAAGATGCTGGCCTCTATGTTGTTCGGGCTAAAAATTCTAGTGGCACCATATCATCAAGTGCCATTCTCCACGTGAAAGGTAACAGGCCACCTATTACAAGAATAGACTGGATAATGCTGTGTGTCATCTATATTAGCATATCACTAATGTACTGGCTATTCACAAAAGTACAATATTGACTGCACTGGACTTAATTCTCACATGCTAAGGCAACATGAAATTTATTGTCCTACACTGAATCTTTCACCATCTGTACCAAACTACTTCTATGCCACGCTCGATATATTGCTTGTTTCTTAATACCGGTATTATATGATTGTTTTTCTTTCTCATAGTGATGTTGAGATAAAAATAAGTTACAAAGATTTTCTAGAATCTAAGACCCGGTTTCCATTCTAAATATGTTGGCAATATGAAGTGTTGAAAACAGTTTTACTGGCTATTACATGTCAAAATACACACAGGTAGTGCACTCAGATCAACATATTTTTTATGATACAGTTTTTGGTGGGGATGAAGGAGGACACTGAATTTTATTTTAAACATAAGATTTATTATTTCCAATGACATTTTTCTCATCTACCTTTATTTTTATTTTTTTTTATCTGTAAGGTAAAGCTTCTTAGTATAAAATGGTAATATTCATGATTGCACTGCCATAGATCAGATTTAAATTTCAGTCTCATTCCAGAGGATCGTCTCCACAAATAAAAGCTGCAGTAGTTCCAGTAGAGATGTGATAATCTGCACTACAGAGATTTGACCCAGAATTGTCAGGATTTGTATAAGCAGCACCTAGCATACAGTAGAACAAAACCTGCACATGCTTACAAAATGAGACCTTCCAACATATCCATCTGCTTAGAGAGATGCTTGTGATACTTCTCTGCCTTCTTAAAAATTAAAATTATAAATATTTATGATAGTTCTCCATATTGTTAATATATAGGAAAAGAAAAATAATAGTTTATGAAATGAGCATTTATGCACATTTAAAAATTTTAATGCACTTATTTCAAACAATCACATTGTAGAAATACTCAAAAGTGTACTCACACCAAAAAATAATTAAAAGATCAGTCAAATAGAATTCTTCTGTAACTTCAAAGTAGTTAATCCAAAACAGAAATTTATCAACATATTGCATTTCATTCTTGACCAGGACAGCCGTAGATGTTATTTATTAAGTACTTTGCTTAAATATTTGATAAAAGCAACATAACTGCTAGTGGAAGAATTCATCTTGAATTCTTCTTTACTTCTAGTATTTGTTTAAGTACGGTAAAACCAATTGAGAGGAAGACACATGATTTTTCCTGCATCTTTGATTTTCATCTTTCATATTATGAAATATTCTTTCATAATCTTTCTTCTTTCATGTTATGATTATGGTGGTGTGGAAAATTTAGAGAGAGGAAATATTTACTTTCTCTTCCACATTTTGCTGAAAGAAAATAAGCCTTCTACTGTGCAGCATGCTGTGAGCAGAATACATATTGCAAATTGCAGGGCGCCAATGAAATTGAACACTGACATTTAGATATTTTGGCCCAGTGACTGTAACTTTATTAAAATTCTTGTAACTTTGAAACAGGAGAAGTTCTTAAGGGAATACAACCTCACAACTATAAGAGGGAGCTGGAGGAAGAGGAGAGGAGGTGGTGGGCAAATGACAGAACAAAATATTTAACTAAACCCTGAACGAACAATTTTCTGAGTTCAGTCATCTCCTGAAAAGGTTGTTCCATCTCCCAGCTATAAAAATCACTTCTCTAAAAGTTTACTTTCCATTTCACAATAAAACTATTTTTAATTAGTACAATTTTGAATGTTTCAATTTTCATAAAAGTAAAATTCAGTTTAGTGTGCTTATGCCCTTGTGACATTATCTGCCTTTAGTAGTTGTTACAAACATTCAGCAAAACCTTCATGAGCAAGCTGACTTACCTAACTGATCATTACATTAAGTAGTATTACGGTAAGAACAAACCCCACATGCCTCTCCTACACTCTGTAAGGTTTTGTCTGCTGCACAGCTGCCAGTGCTTGATAACCGTATCCTGTTTATAATGCTTATTTTCTGTTTGAAAAAAAAATCTTAGGTGATGGCTGCCTTCAGTGCTCTGTTTTTACTGAGAATTGTGACTCTTCCAGAAGCCCATCATTCAAAAATTAAAAGTACTCATGGATGTTGTTTTGATTTGCTTTCTGCTTTCTAGCTAACTTTATAGAACACTCAGATCGCTTTCCCAGGCATTTTTTCCTTCAATCTTGAGCCTAAGTTTATGCACCGAGAAAGGAAAATATTGGGGGGGGGGGAGCCAAAAAAACAGCAGTGAAAGCAAAGATGTTCTCTTCTGCCTTGCCACTTCCAGAATCAGGCCTTTAAATTATTCACTAACTGTCACAAAGCTAGTACCAGAGTCATAGCTCTGTAGAGGCTGGACTCGAAGCTGCATCTCTGTTTTAATGTGTGGATGCTTCATCTTGAAAACTACAGAAAGTTCATTGCTAGAATAATCATTGTTCTGTCATCTTTATACGGTGAGTGGGTGAGTTCAGCACAAAGTTGACATTTTGGTTGGAGGAGAGCCACTTGTGGAGTAAAACAGCAATGCAGGGTGAGCTTCTGTCCTTCAGGAGTCAAGGATTCTAATCCTGTTCAGAAGATCTTGTCACAACCCCACTTGTAGTTCCATCGAAGTGAAAAAACTTGAACTTTTCATCTTGTCATGGAGCAGAAACCAGAGGTAGCTTGGATATAGACTGGTAGTCAGATCCAATTGCTTGATAGCACTTCAAGAAAGACTATTTACAATAATCAGCTCTATGAGTTGAAAAGGAACCAGACAACTCCTAGAGGGGTATTCTTTCTCCTTCCTAATGTACATCCAGACTGAGGTATTACAAGGGAACAGCTATGCAGACCTTTTCTCTCATACAAATTACATTAAATCTGTTTCTGCTCTTATTCTTAATGTTACTTAAAAGGCTTTAGAACAAGCAGAAGAGAGCTCAGTTACTTGGTTCACGTGAGATTTGACAGACAATATCTAAAGGTAGTTTGCAAAATTAGGTGAGAGAAAGCTTTGAACCCAAGTGGGATTTATTCAGTCTTTTCATTATTATTATTATTAGAAACTAACTAGTAATGTTATCTGATATTGGAGTTTGGGTTACACACGCACTCCCAAGCATAGCAAGGAAGACTGTAATCTTTGCTCCGAGAGAGGAAGAGATTAAGAGATGCTTCAGAGCAAGAGAAAGTAGATTTTGTTCAAACTGTTGCAAATCTATGCTCTGTATGCTTATGAACAAGTATATTCTACCTTTTACAGTAAAACTCTGCATATGTACCATGCTTCATATTTCTAGTCTTGTATAGTTAACTTTTTGCCCCCCTTTGCAGAAAAACATTTAAAACCCGATTTTGCTCTTCTGAGTTATAGTTTAAATAATTCATGAAATGAGGATTGTTGCTAAAGATTGTGTTTCCATATTTATTTTTATCTTTTTTAAAATCATATTTTGAAAGTCCTATTGGTATACTATTCCTATTCATATACTGAACAAGACATGGAAGTAGTTTATCTTAATGGACTTTTTTAAGGCATTGCTATTTGAGTCTTGATTTGGGATGATAGTCTGGAATACTTTGCAGATGAGGAAGCTGCATTGATGTGATGTCCCTGTAGATGATCACTGCTATGATATGATGTTGAAACACCATCCATGCTCAATTTTGTTGGCTAGAGAAGGACATTCTTAAGCTACTTCTGTCTAGGAAGTCACTAAAGAAAAGCTGCCCTCTGACTGCAAAACTACCAAGGAAGAATGGTAGTGAAAAGCCACGCTTGGTGAGGTTAACACTCCTTTTCCAACTTGAACCGTAAATGCCAGTTCTAACGGACAAATTCCGTAGCTCAGATTTCAACAGATCGTCACCAAAGAGAGAAAAAAAAAAAGTCAATAGTGGTCTTGTCTCCAACTACGTCAAACAAAGACAAAATAAAAATTATTCCAATGGGGATGACTAGAATGCTGATAACAGTCTTTGAACACTGAGTAAAATTATATGCATCTAAAGATTATATGGAAGACCCCAGTAGATTACCTGTCACCCAGGGAAGCCAGCTGCCTTTCTAAAGAAAGTAAGCAGTAGTTTTGCTGTTCAATTCAAAAGCAGATAAAGTGGCTTATAATCTGTGCCCTTGCCAGCACATCCACTTTCATTTTTACTCAAACGTGTTATTTGTGAAAGAATGAGTTTCCTACTATTGGATTAAATCCTAGAATTAAGCTTCTATTTAAATATTAAATAACATCTTTCAAGTTGTTAAAAGAGAGTGAGATGCAAAGGAATCCAACTTTCAAAATCTAAGTATACAATTGTATTTAAGGGTGCACACAAGTATTACATTCATGCTGTTACTATGTGACAGACACTGTGAAATTGTAAAAGGTCAAAACCAACATATTGTCTTTTCTGAAAATACCATTTTTGCATAGTCGGATATAATTATTAATCAAAAAGGTATAAACATAAGGTAAAAATACTGTAGCACGTCTATAGATCTTAAATCAGTGCAGAAGTTTTTAATCTCATTGTTCAATAAAACTTTCCTCAGAGAATTTGGAAATTTCTGTGAATTTTAGATTAACAAAACTTGATTTTCACATATCTCAGAGTGAGTACTGTATTGCATCAAACTTTAATCAGAAATATTTTAAAATGTGTAATTTTTAATAATTATGTGGATATCAGCCACATTTTTAATAGCTGCAAGAAATAAAATTTTAAAAGAAAGAGGTTAGAGATACCGACTACACAGCGAGATACTTGAAAGCGTCCTGGTTTTTAATGCTTTGCTTTGTAAACAAAGGTGTAGTCAATACTGAGTAGTGCTTTGTTGGTAGTCTGGGTTAAATACTCTTGATTTGATGACTCTGAGTTCCCCCCAAAAAATTGCTGGAAAATTCCTGCCAGCCTCCTTCCCTCTCCCCACCCCCCACCCCTTTTTTTTTTCTCTAAATAGTTTGTTTTGTGTATACCTTGCTTCCTCCTTCTTTTAACCATTCCGTACAAGCAGAATAGTACGATGGGTGTTTTGAATTCTGTTTTTTCTGTGTTCTTGTTTTACCATACGGAACTCCCACGGTCACAGTTTTGAACCTATAATTAATGTAAGATCCAAGAATATTTACATCATCCTGACTGCTGTCTTAAGAAGCAGTTTTAGATATCTCTTCAGACTCACAACAAAAATATTCTGCTTAGGCACTTTACTAACCTAACCTCCCTTCCTCCTTCCCCATATACAGGCACCCATTAAAAAAGAAAGCGGTGAACAAGATTGCCTGACTAGAAGAAGTGGAATTATGTGAAAGGGTGCTTACACAAGGTGTACAAATTTGGAGGGGAAAGGGGTTAATTCTTTTTATTTTTCAAAAGAAGCAGCCTGATTGTTGGCCTAGGTGAGTCAATAGGCAAAGGGAAGCTGAGGCATTCCTCTGGTTGGCTTTGGATCAGATGTGGATGGAGCTGCAGTGGAGAAGGTGGCTTCCTCTCAAATGACTGGTAAGGTATGCCTATTTCTGCTCCTTTTTCTGGAGACTTTGGTAGGCTAAGGTAGTATTATTTTGTGTGTGCGGGGGAGTTTTGTCTTTAAAAATTACAGCTCAGTTTCCTTTTTGAGGCTATACCATGGTGTTCGATGAGACTTGAGCTCTGGATATGGTTATTTCCGATCAGCTGGGATCATCAACCCACTTGATGTTTCTTAATAAAATTCCTTGTGAGTGTGTTAGTAGCTTGACTAAAACAAAAATCGCCAAACAATAAAATACAGTTTCAAGTAAGAGTAATGCTGACAGAATCCAAATTCTCCGAGCAGAATGGTATGAATCTCAGTCTAGTCTAAATTTTTTTTAGAAGATACAGTTAGAAGTTGAGAAAATTTCCTAACGTCACATTTCAAGACATTCAGAGATTTGAAATTATGTGCACAGAGTAAACAGACTAAGAATAACTGTGAATCATAGTAATCAAAACTGGCTGCTGAAAACAATTTGGCTTGATCTGGTACCACCTGTGCTTGAGCATCAGTGGGGGTGGTAAAAAACATGTGATAAAGTCAAGCCCAGGTTTTCTCCACACCTGCAGTTTTTGCATTGTTCCAGACCTCTGAGTTTTCCTTTTCATGCTTGCCAGTTCCCCAGCTTGCAGCAGAATTGTACTGTTTCCAACAAATATATAACATTTAATATTGTGAAATGAATAGACAAATTTCTTGGATGAAGTTGACAGAGTGGGTTTTCAGTAGCCCTGACAGCCTGAAATGTTGTTTCCTTCCATAAGGCAGGGAAAAAAAAAAAAATCTGTTCCTGCTAATCGTTTGTGGTTCATACAATGTCTATCCTAGGAATCAATTTTAATTGGCAAGTTGTTTTAGCTTATTCTGGCATTTCATTATGATATCATGGGCAAATCACTGGCGAAATATAATCATATATTTCCTCTTGAAGGTTGCTGTCAGAGGAAGATCTCTCCTTTTTACATCAGAATGTTCCTTTATTGAGTACTGTAGCATGTTCCTCAAAGAGTTGTAGTTACTGCCACTTCATGGTTTTGTTTGCACATACTTTTCACTTTGCTGTCTAGAAACTGGTCATTTTAGTTTCTGTGTTCTGCTGATTTACTGATTCAACATCAAGATGTTATCTGATTGATCATTGTCACAGTACCATTCAAATCTTTTATTCTTTGGTTGGTTGGTTGTTTCTCCTGTTGAAGTGAAGCTGTAGACTCCAAATCTCTGCAATGTAACAATGGTGGCAGCGTGTGTATGCTAGCTTTCAACAGCTGAGAACTCAACTGTTGATCTACTGAGCTATCTTAGGTTAGCAAGAGTATGAGAGTAAAAGTCACATACTTCTGCTTTGTATTGTGGCCTCAGACCTACAGGATGGGAAGAATGTTACGCAGCTAAGACTTTATTGAAAGCTTCTTTTGAGTAATAGCTCACCTAAGCAAAGAATTTGTTAATACAGGAGGTGAAAATGTCTGCCTCACCATGTTGACAGTCCCCCATTAGGCAAATACATCCAAAGGACAGTGGCTAATAATCCATATATTATGGATTTAGATATTGCTGGCTACTTTTGTGACGTATGCTGTTTTTTGTTTCACAATAGCATAAAGCAAAATTATTTATTGTAATACAATGGGGTGATGCTGGCATAGTTCGTAGTACATTTCAGTAACTTCAATTTCTGAAAAGACTGATGATTAGTTTTGCTCAATATTATGGAGATATATTATAGTTTACCATAAAGAGGAACAAGAATTAGGGAAGCAAAATGTTTATTTTTGTTGTGGTATATATCTTTGTGTGTGTTCTGTGTGTTAGCATCAGGGCTGCTTTGAATTCCCTGTGTCATGAATACTTGATTTGAATTCTGAGGTATTTTTCTTCTTTTAATGTGGCCATGGAGGTAGAATTTAAGTGGAACTTTGGGTAGAAATATGATGTTTCAGTACATCCAGCTTTACAGCTCATTAAATTTATTGTCACATGAAGCAAAGCTCTGAATCAGTACAAACTGACTCAGATGACTGAAATTTCTTCAAACATTTCTGATGAGTTAATTTTTATTGGCCAGACTTTGTACTCTGGTATTGGCTCAGGTATCATCTGTCCTCCTACAGTTGGCATGAAACCAATACAAACTCCACCTCATGTGCTCTGGTTATTGCAAAATAAATGCAGTTATGTGCCCATGCTTCATCTAAATCAAATATGTGCTGCATAATCTCATAGTGTGTGGCCTTAGTGTTAATGATGGCCAAAATATTGATCTTGATGATAGTAGTACAGAGACCATGTTCTGGCTGTAATCATTGCTGTAAATATAGAACAATATATTTTTTTTTTCAACAACATATTAGACTGGAACATTGGAATAAAAAAAAGCGAAGTGTGTGATGTATGACAGTATGCTAAATGCAAGTTAGCTGTCTTAACCTTTTTCCTTTAAATTTGTGTGCGATATTTATTTACTCTTCACTGAAACACAGTAATCCACATATATTTAACTATTACCTACGCAAAGAACGTGATTCATTATCATTACTGTGGATCTAATATCACTGCTGATGCATGAAATTCTTGGATGCTTGATATCCATGTGTTTCAGCAAACTTTATATTATATAGATAAATGATGTGTGCCTACTCCTGTCTTGCAAAAAAGTTATCCTGAGTTCCAGGTGTCAATGAAGGCTCTCTTTGTCATGGAATGTGGTAAAGTTCTAACTATGAGAATGGATTTTTGCTTCAGTTGCTTTAGTTTTGCCATTTAAAGTAGAGTGAAGTTAGTCTTTTTTTCAGTACAGGGAAAACAGCCAAACTTCATACAAAAATTTGGACATACAACTCTACAAGAAGGAGAAGATTTAATCCTGCATTGCACTATACATGGAAAACCCAAACCCCACGTCTGCTGGACTAAGGATGATATCCAAGTGGTAGCTGGAGATATCAGTGTATGTTCTAAAGTTCTTGAAATATTTCTTGGAGAAAGATAATACATTTTGCTTTATGCTCCTTATAATTTCCTATGTGCATTCTATTGTTTTACAGATTGAGAAATTAGGAGATACCTATTACCTCTTAAAAAGAAATGTAGTCCTTGCTGATACTGGGAAATATATCTGTGTTGCCAGCAATGAAGTTGGGAAGGCACACTGTTCTGCTGTTGTAACAGTGATAGGTGACTCACCCTGGCCAGCTGCATGCTTTAAGGCACATTGCCATATTAATTGAGAACCTAATTTCCACTTACTGATGTAAATGTCTTGTTTCAGAGAAAAATAAAACCCCAGAAATTTCCACTGTAACTCAGACTAAATCAGAATGGAAAGATGGATATTTTTCAGAAAAAGTGAATGTCACCACAGGTGAACTACTACAAACCCAGGACACATTTTATGTGAGAGATCAAAGGCCACTCACTAAACATCTCCCATTAAGGTAATTTGCAGCTTACTCTGTGCTACATCTTGTAATACTCAAATAGCTCTAAAAACTTTAATTTATGAAGCACCCATCAAACACTCTTTCTGTTCCTATGAATTTTTGCATAATGGAAATGAAGCACATATTGTGACTGCTTTTTGTGCTTAATCCTGCATTAAAAGGTATAAAATTTTGTTAGTTTAAAGACCTTGTAATACAATAGAGAAGTGAATTTATGTGGAACAAGATATTTAGTTTGGTGATTTATTTTTTATATCTAGCTATATTAATCTTAATATTAACCTACAACTGAACAATATTACCTACAACTCGAAGGTAAAAAGTATTCCAGAAGTTCAGGTTGATATCACTTAAGTATTTTTCCTTCGTTGTGCAGATGGGCTTTTGACATGACATTAGAATACACTGATTTTTAGCCCATTAGCATTTCCTTTTTAAGGGAGAAAGTAGTTGCTATACATAACTTCCCTATTTAACATTTGCAGAACACTGTTGTACATTTTGCATAAGCCTTGAATCATTTTCTTTGCAAGAGCATGTTGCCTAAGTAGAGCAGTTGATATTTTCTGTATGTGCATATATATATATATATGCATAGACACTAATTCTCTTGTATTGCTGCAGTATATTATTCATTATTATTATTGTTTATTAAAATGGTAAAAGAAACGTGCACAAAAACCTCTAGTAGCCATTGATTTCTTATTATGTGAAAGATCAGCATATTAACCAAATATTGGATCTCTAAGTAATCGTAATACGCAGGTAGAATTTGACCGCAGTGAAGGACTATTTGTCTGCAAAATAATCTCATGTTATGTGATCTACATTTAAAAATTGTGATGTATTAATGAATAAAATAGTTGAAGCCTCCAGGACAAAGTTGTGAAGTTGATAAAGCAGCTCCTTGTCTGCTGTGCCATGCAGAAATTTGTAATATTTTGGACCTTTAATAAGCAAAAGGAAAATGTTCCTTATGACAGTAGGCCTCATTTCAATGCCATACATCTAGAACATGAAGTCTCAATAAATGAATATGCAAGCAAAATTTTCTACTAGGTAAGCATCTTTTTAGAAGTATTAGTAGCAATCCTACTAGCACAGGAGCAATCATTAACTGATTTAAGATGCCAAAGCCTTCCATTATGCACTTTGAGGAGATTAAGTACGGTATTTAAAGTCAATAGTCTTTGTGTTGACTTCCTGCACAAGATTGTATCTTGCCTTCTGAATTTAGGCTCTGATAGCCAACTGTAGTTTATAATGCTAGAACTTCACGTGCTTTGTAGTAATGCGTTCAGGGGTGAGAGAGAGTTTTTATATCTTGGGACTGTTACTAATCTAGTTTACTCCATTGTCAGTTCATTGTTTCATTGCAAACATCAGGTAAGATGACATAAGATTGGGACTTGGGTGTTGGGAAAAGATTTATATATACAGTTTTGCTGTCAGAGGTTTTCAGCATAAAATAACTGAACAGCTCTACTGATCATGTGTATTGCATGACTGAAACTAGTAAGAGTTTCACTGTTTTACAGTGAAAAGATGTTTTCACTAGGTATGGTAAAATAGCTTTATTTCTTGAACTTATTTGGAGCAATATAATGGAAAAGAGGCCCTGTGGGTCTCAAGGAAGAAGTAATGGTTAATATAACTTTGAAAAGTGGTTGACACCCTGTGGGACTGCTGTCAGGCTTCTCCTTCATGGTCTGCTCAAAATATTAATTTTACACTGGTCACATAAAAATGCATTTGCTTCCTGAAAATATCTAAATATATATATTTTTTCATACACAGTGAGTATTATGCAAAAGGTCATAGAAAAGAGCAAGAGCAATTTTTTTTCTTTCATCAGTTCTTGAGGTTTACCTATCTAGTTGTAGAGCACCATGCAAATGGAAAGCAAAGTTATTTCATATGTTGATAAAAAAAAGCTGTTCATGTTTCAGAAGCTGCCTACATGCTTTCCCTAATGTATGACCGATCAAGCGTTGATCCCTTGTGTTTTGTTCTGTGTTTTCTGTATCACTGTGAGGTGATGGGTATTCCAAAGCAATGAAATCAAATGCAAGGTCATGTTAATTTTCTGTGGTGCTAACATAGAATTCAGTATGATTAAAACATGTAGATCATGCAGAAAGATTAAAATTCTCTTTTAAAAAAAAAAAAATCTCTTTTGTTCATTATACCTAAAGTACTCTCTGGTTATTTGTTATCGTCAGTAAGATAGTTTTAGGATAATTTATGTTCTGTCTGGAGTCACTTTGCATTTGCTCTTTGATCTCTTACTGCTTTAAGACCAACAACCTATGTTAACTACCATGGTGCTGATTATGAAAGGAAATGCTGCAACAGCCACCATTTTAAAATATAGGAAATATTAACTGGCTTTTTTTTTTAATAGGTTTAAAGAGAAACTCTGGCTTCAAGGAGTGTATCTTGAACTTGTGAGGCCAACAGAGGTTAGCTTCAATTTGGAACATGATCCTGTTCTTCTGCATGCTTCAGAGGATCAGATGGACTGAACTGCAAAATACCTGATTCATGAGGGTGTTCATTTTGTTTGCTGTGTCCATTATTGGGTGCTGATCATGTGTGAGGAGAAAATGAGTCTTTGAGTGCTATTTGGTTTATATGTAGGTTACAATTTGTATTTTGGTTTCTCTATAAATCATCATTAATAAAAATTCACCTGTGCACAGCATTTGTTAGACTGGGATTTTTAATTTATGTTGGTTTTTTTTTTCCTTTGTGGTTTGTTAGACAAATCTAATAGAATAAGATGATGGGAAAAGGGAGACATAAATAATGCATATCTCCTTGCTGATTCAGCAGTACCAACTGTTTTGTACTAATTCAGTTGATGACAATCAATTCCATCAATAGTTCTTTCTACTACCTTATATAGAGAATTCAGACATAAACTCAGCTTGCAGAATGAGAAATTATGAGTTTATACTGTTTACAGTATAAAGCTCATAAACTGTAGTACAGTTTATACTGTACTACTTTACTGTTTATATCTATTCCTGTATAATAAATACTGTGTTACCTTATTTCTAACAGCATTGAGACATTTCCAGAAGGGGCTGGGCTTCTAAAGAACTGGTAGCTAATTATTGCAAACCTTGTCTAATGCATACTTAATACAAATAATGTCTTCAGGGAACAGGAAATCTCTTCAAGGCAGCATAATGGAGAATTATATAGCTTCTGTTTTCAGGATTGGATTGCTGTGACAAAGCAGTCCATTTCCAGTTGATGCATGTCATTGTGGTCCAAAGGCGTGGATTTATGAAGCAATACCCCAGCTAGTTTCTAAGCTCATCCTTAGTTTAGCCAAGGGGATTCTTCCCCAGTGGTAAAATTGCCAAAGACCTGCAGCATCCATTCAGGATACAGACAAAACCTAAACTGAAAAGTCATATGGATTGTAGGGCAATCATTAGCAAGATGAAATTTTTGTTTTCATCTCTTGAATTCAGAGACTAGGTGTCTTTTTGAGTTGGAAAGCTCCCTGCAGAGAAAGAGGAGGACATTTGGAGTGTCATCCACTTGCAGCATTAAAACAATTGGCTGAGGAAAAGACCTGTTTTGGCTGGCTGTTTGACTGGCACAGAACATCTAGTTAGACTTGGGACTATCTGTTCTTCACCTTGGTCCTTCTGATTTACATTTTCAAAGTCATAGTTAGCAAATGATTCCTGTTACTCATTTATCTATTTAGTGTACTGCATGTGGCTTGTATAATACAACAGATGCACATGTTTTTTCTCCAACTGCCTGTTGTGCAACAATTTGTCGTTCTTTTTATAAACATTGATTAGTCTTACACTGGATTTATATATATGACAACAATGCACTCACACTTCCCAGAGGGAGCATACAAGGGTTTAAGAAGCACAACATCTTTGTGCTACATCCAAGTTGATGTCATCTGTGCAAAACAGGGAATTGAATATTTTGACAGTTGCTTCAATCATAATACCAAAACATTAAACATGTTTCAAACAGTATGCAGGTTGGCTGGTAGAAACCTAGATTTCTCTCCAAATTAAAGCACAGTCCTAGAGAGGAAATGAGCTGAAAAAATATCATGTACATGTCTTCACCTGATCACATAAATCACTCGCTTGAAATTATAGGAAAGTCAATGGCATTCTGCCCATGAAAGAGTCACAAGGCTGTGTATATGTGCACATAAATATAGTAACTAAGGACTGATGTTCTTGCTCTTTTTATTTACACTGTATCTTTCACCAAAAAAAAAGGTTTTTTCCAAAATGGAATGGAGACATATTAAACACCCAGTGGATCCCATACAACTACATTTCTGCTAAACCCCTCCTCTGCATGTGTTGTTTAAAGATTTCAAAGAATACATTGTTTCTAACTGTAATAGCATTCAGAGGACTGACAGAATACATATCAGATATCTCAAAGAATGAAATCAACTCACCCTATAATAAATGATCTTTTATCAGTGGAACTTTTAAGTATGGCTTATAAGATTTCCTGTTTAAAAAGCCATTCTGTAAAAATGAAAGTGCCTTCTGATCTTAATACCTCAGCAAAGTTGCCTAAGGTGTTGGGTGGCTCTTGCTTTTCTTCTTGATTGTCAGTCTGCAGAAATAACTAGAACTTTGTTATATATGAGGTGGGCTTTTTTTCCCTGATGCACATAACATGACTTTATTTAAGTAAATAAATAAATAATTTTCTTTAAACTTTTCTAAATAATACATAAGGCAAAACAGAAATCTGTGCATCTGTTCTGTCACATGTTTTTCTTACGAAACAGTAGAAAGGTTTGTTTATAAACAGATAAAGAAAAAAACTGGCAACCTTCTTTTGCCAATGAGTAGCACAGCTATTGCTCCAAATGATCCCAGGGAATGTATCAGTTATGAAACAAGTTAATTTTTTGATTGTTTGTTCCTTGGTTTGTTTGTTTGCTTTTCTGCTTCTCTTTTTATAAATTGTTGATGCCCAGGCTGCTGGTAAAAGGTATGAAAAACTTGATGGGGCACATGCATCTATTAAATTCTAAGGGATGTCTCTGTGCAAGTTAATATTTGTCCCCAGTATTAAGATTTTAATTATTATTATTTTGCAAAAAGAAATGGAATGCTTAGACATTAGTAAATATATTCTTTACTCGGTGTCTCAGGCGTTGTTAATAGGACAACGTTTTCTCAGGTGAGAAGCTAAGTATTTTTTTATATGCCTTCCTTGTTTTGCATATGTAAACATGTATTTGAAATTAAAAAAAAAAAATACATAGGGAAAATTTGCTAAATATGAGCTCTAATGCAATGTCTGTAAATCTTCTCCGTATATATTTCCAAGGATATGACAAGTGACAACTATCAACATGAAGTTATTGTATATGGATCCTGATAACCGTTCCACACCCTTTCAAATCTTGTCACAGTTCTCAGTAAGTTGTTCACACATGAAATAACTAGAGTAGTTTGAAAAATTGCTTAGTGCGTTAGGTATCTTTTCTATGGTGGGAGCAACTGACAGTACCTTTTTCACTAGTAAGTAAAGCTATTTTCTTCAAGCAGGTTTTAGTTCATGTTGAAAAGGATTAATAGATCTTGCATTAACATGTACAATATCTCAGATAAGAGATGTTAGCGTTTGAAAATGTAGCAGCTTTTCAGAAGCCAGCTGCAGCACACAAACATGGTTCTTAATATCATGCAGTTTATAGTGTGTATTTAAAGTTCCCTAAGTTTCATTACAAAACACTGTTTATAGGATTTACAGGGGAAGGGGAGTTGATGAGGGTAGTGGAAATTTTTGTGTGTTGATTTCAGGTGAGAATTTAATGGTTAAATGGTTAAGAATTTTTTAGTCATTTCTAAGATTAAAGAAGGAAGGACTGTGAAGGGGAGGAAGAACTGAAACCAATTGTTTTTTCAGAAGTAGGCTTCAGAAAATTGGAAATTCAGCAAGGATATAAGATATAACTACGTTTCAAGTTGTGTTTTACCAGTCCTGTAAGGATTTAGGACAGCTTCTTATAGGTGAGAAGTTTTATTTAAAATAACCAAATGATTTTTTTCATGGCATGCTTGGTTTTATATATTCAGTTTGGAGGCAGAATGACATGAAAATAGTATACAGAAGGAGGTATAAAACACATCGCGTAGGAAAGGACAAAAATTATGAAAGAACCAAGGGAAAATAGAAGTAGAGAAGGAAATGAGACAAATACTGGTTCTTTCCATGCAGTTTGCAAATTAACCTGTAGACCAATGAACAGAACCCTAGGAAAGAAAGCAGGGTTTATGTTATATTGGCTTTGCAGCTGCAGCACATAGCAAACCACTGCTGTTTAAGAAATTATAAAGAAAAATTATGTTTTTTTGTTGTTGTTGTTGTTTTAAATCAAACTAGGAATTTTCATTTCACTGGAACTGAAGTAAATTTAAAACTTGCCCAAGCAGCTATTTGAAGCTTTCAGTATTTTAGAAAGAAAGATTTTGTTTCTAAGCTCTATTAGTACTGAGCTTTCAAGCTACCTTCATGTGGGCCTACTCAAGTAATTGTTTCTTTTGTTTAGCTATGCTCACCAAGTCAATGGGATTATTAGAATTGAACAAGGTGAATCACATACAAAATGGTTGTTGGTATCCATACCGCAATGTTTCATTATGTTTAACATTACCTGCTATTTCTCTAGTGTATTGTTGGCTTACAGTGTAATATATATACTGTAGTAACATTGACAATAAATAGTTTCTACTTAAAATAATAGCAGCCTGAAGCAAATGCTGAAACTTGAATAATAATCCCCAGTTTTTCTGTCTGCTTGTGAAAAAAAATATCTTCGTCGTTATCTTGATCTAATTTTTCCTTGATCCTGAAGCAAAGAAATAATGTCATGTTTTTATTAGCAATGTCTTTGCTACACAGTGTGAACATTGAACTCATCCTTCGCCTTTGTATTGTAGATACACTATGTGACACTAAGCATGCAGAAATCACACTGGGCTGACCGTCTGTTAAAGCATGGGATGCAAATTATTCATATTTCCTTAAGAGCATGAAAGAAATATTTCACTGATCTCATTTCTGAATCCACCAACAAAAGAAAAAGTTGAGAAAGTACAAACTTTTATTAGGATGCAAATAGATTTAGTAGTGATCAAAGGCAATGTAAACCTTCTGGGAAAAAAAATGGGAAGGGACTTTTATTAAAAATCCAGAATATTCTGTTTATATATTTGAATACAGTACAATGCTTTTTCTTATAAATGTCTATTGTTAGCAATTGTTGCTGACTTGATTGAAATTGCAAAAATTGAACTTCTGGCCATCTCATCTACAAAAGTGACAGTTTTCACATTTCTCTCACTTAGAAATTATCACAATTTCATAAACATTTTCATTGTTTATTTGACTTAGACATCATGAATAAGCTGGCTTTTTTCTTTTTTAATTGTTAAATTTGCAGATTTTAGATTGTGTTTTCTCCAAGTTGATGTTTCACTGAATATTTGAGTGTTCAAGTACAGAAAAAAATGCCATCTGTTATTTAAGCATCTCTATTTAGAGTCAGACCTTTACACAGATTTCTTCAGACATTCTGTATCCTTTAGCAGAAGACAACTTTTCCTCTCTGCTAATGAGGTGCATTTGTTATCATGCTAAGTCTTATGCAGACAAATTAGGTTCTCTGACATCTACTTGCACCAGAAGTCAAATATGAGGCATAGTACTCTGACTTTTAACCTCTGCAAGAGTCTAGATGGTACCAGTATAAGAGGCTATTCCAGTTTCTGTTGCTCGTCACTGCTGCATGCCAGTTGATGTTGAGGGATGGATAATTTAAAGGGCAGAGACCACTGTAGTACAGATGGATAAACTGAAGGGCAGAGACCACAGCAGTATGTCCTTTCTCGTTTATTTCAGATCTGTTAGCCATAGTGTAACACCCTTCACAAGAACTATAGTGGTGGTGGTCTCTGTTGTTGGCAGTTTCTGGAGCTCTTGCTGAAAGTTTCTTCAGATCACTTTCAAACACAAGTTTAGCTGGTATTACAAAACTCCAACTGTGTTTAATTTTCTAGGTATTCTTTTTATACTGCCTTTCCCAGTTGTACTTTTCTTAATTTTTGGCATTTTGCACTACTAGAGCCTTTTGGTTGAGAGATGGGATTGGTACTATGAAGCTGTTGATCTCCTTCCTTCCTTAGTGGGAGCAAACCTATTATAAAGATAGCTCTCAGGGATGTGCTCAGGGGATCATTTTCAGTGTGGATCTTGGTAAAAGCACACAGCCACTTACCAAAAAGGCTAAGCACAAGCTTGACTTTAACCACATAAATAGTCTTATGAGACAATTATGTGCTTAAAGAGTTTGCTACATGAGTTAGATATATTCAGTTTTATAGGGAAAGAAATGGATCTTTGAATAAGACAACAATAATTTAAACAGGGAGATGTGGAGCTGTGGTGATAAAACTCCCAGCTATAGACAAGAACACTCTTCTAATTCTGACCACTATTTCTGAGGGAACCAATCTAACAGTACAATTAGCTGCACAGACTGGAGAAGCTGCAGCAGTGGAAGTTTGCAAACTAATATGCTAGTCCATGAAAGATTAAATCTTCAGTATGCACGAGGCCACCACAGGTCTAGAAAAAAAATGTTAGACTTAAAATCTACTTTTTAAGCAGTTACCGTAGTTATCTATGTTGAATTATGCTCACCAAGTTTTTACTTCTGCACTCTGGATACTAGTGTTTAAGCTCAACTGCTTGGAATATCCAACAGAAAAATCATAAAGGAAATAAAAAGAATCAATAGTCAAATCTATACATTCGCAAATACAATTTTACAATTTACTGTTATGGGGAAAAAACAAATAAACAAACATGCATTTAAACTATATTCTAATAGCATACGGCCACATGTCTGAGATCAGTTTACTTATTTAGTCTGGTGATTGACAGATGCATTTGGTAGTTTCTTGTACGTTTTATAAGGCAAGAAAGTAAGGCTAAATCTCACTGACATGACTACTACTGACTTGCCTATGTCCTCTGCCAAAGTTCTTATTAATTTTTCCTCTTGTGCTTATAACTTAGGAAATTTGCAATGGCTTCTAAATTGTACATTATAAACCAAACTGAATTATAAATCAAAATCTTTGGAACAGATGCTGTTTCTTCAGTGAATCCCTTCTGTGCTTCTAAAATTAGTATTGTCAATCAAACCAACAGGTGGTGTATGGTTACATAGAGCAGGTCCCCTCTCACAGGATACTTTCTTTTAGGAAACCAATCAGAATTGTTACTGGTATGGTGATGTAGACCTGTCAGCAGAGCTGGGGTATATAAAGTAAAACAACTATGTTAGCACTTCTGAGCAGTCGTGCATTCCCCGCCTCGCCTCGGGTGTAGGGATTGCAAAAACAAAACTACACTGTCAAGACTGTGTAGTTTTGTTTTTATGGTTAGAGGCTCTACAATTCTCATGCTGGGATTGTCTAAAAAAACCTTACTCTGGATAAGGACGTCGTTCAAGAAGATTTCGTTGGGCTTAGCCCACTCCTACAGGCACTTTGAGAGATCAGGTTAGTAACACATTTCTCCTAAAGTAACAAGTATTTTATCAGTCAATAAGCCTAATGTGGTCTACTATCTGTGTTTGCTCATATGGGGTATAGATTTCAGACTATGGACATGGATCAAATAAATTCTCTAAAAAGATTATGTTTTAAATTTCAGGGGGTAAATTTTGATAATGTTCAGTAAAAAAGTTTTTACAGAATGTTGTTAAAGTTGATTTAAATTAAGGTTTGAAAAGTGCATGGAAACATCTGCTTAAATTAAAAACTCCTTTCTGGTCCGAGTGTTCAAGGTTATGCCACCAAGAGATAAACTGAGAAGCTCCAAGAATAGCTCTGATAAAATGCATATGGTATCAGCTAAGCGCTGATGACTTTTTAAGGGAATCAACTGCTAAGGTATCAATTACATGGCAGCTCTGGAACACTTGTCTGTTGTCATTCATATCTGGGAAGGTTATTTCTGGAACATGACATTTCAGATGCATACTTCCAATCCTAATTGTATGAAAAGCCTTATAAGATCAGATCTTCATCACCAAAATTTGCCTAGACAGTGAAATACATAAATTTTATGTGAACTCAATGACAATTATACTTAATTAAATGATTTCTAATCTATTCTAATGTCTTCAAATTTATGTATAAGCTTTCATACTGTTTATTTATATTGTAAGCTAATTTCCATGTATTTTAGCTGAGGTTCAAAACCTACAGTTGTAACGGAAGTAGATCTCAGTGAATTACATGTGAGAGATATTTTTTTTCACCTTCCTTTCAGAAAACTGCCATTGTGCTAGGACAAACTGTTGGCCATTTCTATCTAATTTTAACACATTTTCTCCCTTGAAGCTGAAAAGTTTGATAGAAGGCTGTTCTCTGTCAAGCTTGAACAAGTATCCAGATAACTAGTAGGGGCAATAAAAAGCAGGTCAAAATCCCAATATAATATCCACTGATTTCAATGAGAGAACTTGTCATGAAAAATTTTCACCCCTTTGAAAAGTAGCGTAAATGTGGCTTGTTGTGAAAGGAACTTCACCTTCTCATTAATCTTGAAGTCTGGAACTGACACAAAATCAGGTACAAAAGTCAAAGTAAACACCAGTAAATGTGTAAGATTAATTTGAAAAGATTATGAGGTTAACCATTTTTTAGTAAAACATGATATGCTCAGAGGAGTATTTTTTTAATGAGAAAAATTGTAACTTAGATATATGATATTAAGATACTAGCTAAGTTTTAAAAAACTGCAAATTTAAAACCTTGAGTTTAACATCACTGAATAAATATGTTCGTGCAAATGTAAAATACTTCTGATAGAAACTTTTTTTAGTAGCAGTATGCTATTTCAAAGTAGGATCTAGTGGCATAAGAGAAGGCAAACTATTTTTCTTTCAGATTTCACATGGGTCTGCAGTTGTTCAAACCATCAGTGTCAGTGGCTACCTTATACCCTAGCTCACATTTCGAAGGTGGTTGTCTCCCCATATTCAAAATTCCACTGAGATACTCTCTAAGAAAGAATAGTTTTATCTGCATGGTTCTGTGTAAAATGAAATTATTAGTTCCTTACAGACTGGATTTCAAAGAGAGTCTGCTGGCAACTTTTTAATTATTAAAAGCCAAAATAGATTTTAGACCTTCACATGTTAAGTTGCTGCTTACTGACCTAGTTCTCTTCCCACTGCAGAATGCAAATAATTTGCACTAACAAAATATTTTCAGATCATATCAAAGAACTTTTACATAGAGATTGTTTTCTCTTTAGATAAGGGAGATTAATGGAGAAATAGAGACTAGATGACCTGTACAAGGTCACACAATGAGTCAGGCAGAACTTCTGCTGCACATTTGTAATGCCAATTCACAGCTTTGCTAAATATACGTTTCACATCCAACTCAGCTAAGCGTGCCCTAAGATTAACTTGCTATACAACTTTTCAAAACCTACATTTTTCCCCTTTTCCCCTTTCACCAGGTCAATGTGATTTAAAACTGATAAGTGTGAATTATTATGAGTACAGACATTTCTAATATCTAGCAAGAAGAATGTGTGCAGAGTAGCAATATGACCAGTGAAATCTAATTTTGTTTTTGTTGCTTTCAGAGTGCCTGTAAAGATGACGACAAAAGCACCAACATTTACGCAGCCGTTACAAAGTGTTGTGGCATTGGAGGGTAGTGCCGCAACCTTTGAGGCTCATATTAGTGGTAAGGTTTTGCTTCATTCTTGCAAGATTAATTTTTATTATTATTGTGGTTGATAACATTTATGCTGTGGAAGACAAATGAAAACACTTGTCATAGCTCATAATCTGAATGGGTAAAGATCAGTTGAAATACGTTGAAATATGAATGCATCCCCTCAGACAGTACCGGTTGGTTCTGTGAGGTGCTGTCAGATTTCCACAAACATACTTTACAAAGTTACAATGGTTCCCAGTCAATAGCCAATCATCCTGCCAATGAGACTGGTATTGCAAGTTCTCATGTATGTTACAGTTGTCAAAACTGGGGGAAAATAGCATAAAAAATGTATATACAGAAAAATGGGTACTGTTCAAATTAGGGACCTTCATATTGATGCAGAAAGTAGTCTTGCTTGGGTGATAATGAGACGGAATGAGAAACCAAGGTGCAAAAGTGAGGGCAAGTGCCAGTTCTTCGTTGACCTAGTGCTAAGCCTTATTTTGGTTAGGGCATGCTTCTCCTTCTGTGCCCTTGAGTTTAGTTAATTTCAGAGTTCTGACAGGTTAGAAGCACAAACTCTAGGTTCACATGGCCAATGAAGAGAATAGCAAACTTTAATTTGCTAGGCAGTAGAGGTTGATATTGATCATGATAGTAGTACAATTCTGGATTAATATTATCTAAGTTGTTATTGCAATTTGAAGATGCACCCTCATTTTATATATATATTTATATAATTTTATTTAATTCTTTTTGCCAATCCACACAAAATGAAAACACCCTAGCATGTGGAAAAAAAACAAAACAAACATTCAAACCCTGAGACAACATTACCAGATAACCAACACTGTTCTAAGTGTGTCTCTGACCTCAGCAATGACTAAGTAGAAAAGGCACATGTCTTGCTGAGGGAATTATACTGTCTTACAGGCATTAGCAATGTGATGATCCACATACCATAAAATACTCTTCTGAGTCTGGAACTACACAGATGCTCTGTGACAGGTGCAAACACATGATCTGTCCAGCTATAAACCACTGACATCTATGGTCCACTGTGATTCATCACTTGGACCCTTTGGCCAGCACTGATTCACACAAGGTGTTTGAACACCTTCATTTCTGAAGACTAAATCTGTGATATTTTTTCATGTCATTTTTTGCTGTTTGGTCCTCTATCCTTCAGTTAGTTGTCCTCACCCTCTCTTGTTGTCTGTACATTTATATGAAAAACTTTTATCAAATAAATCCACTGACCATTACAAACAAATACATAAATATGCCATCAGAAACAGTTAGGATGCTAATATTATGGCTCAATGTGTGATTTCAGCTCTTTTCATTTGTGTAATATCATGGAGTACTTAGGGAACTTGATTTTCCTACTTTGAGAAGATATTGTATTTTTTCTAACTGTATATACCATATTTACCATATTTTTATTTTAGTTCCAAATCTCATGTGAGGATATCTCTCATCAGATCTTACACACACTGTGGTATTTTGGAATACTTCTGCACAAAAAGCATTCACCAAGATTGACAAATTGGACTGCGGTTTAGTTTTTCTAATGCATAAAAAGTGACAGTTTTCTTTCTTGAACTAATTGTGTTAATAATGGCCTACACAGCTTTATTCCTGCTGCATTAGTCTGTCCTTCCCATCAGTCACGAACTATTAGGAACTTGAAATTCAAACTTTTGGTTTATCTCTGATGACTCATATATAAAGGGCAATGTTAAGTATTAATACAGAGCTGCCATTTGAATGTGAAAAGCCCGGTTAATCTAGGAATACCACGAAGAGTTTAGCAACTGCCTGAGATGCAATTTTGTGATCTGTAAGGTGAAACTGTACTGTATGGTATCAGACTGTGCATTAAGTGCCATATTGCAGAGGATTGATACCTGATAAAAATATCCAGTCTTTCTCTATGCACTCAGAAAGCACAGCACACTCAAACCCCATGATTCGGAAGCAGCAAATGCTGGAGCAGCTGGTGCATAATCATAGGGGTAGCTCTACCGGGTGAGCAGTGGCTGAGGGGAAATGAGACAGCATGTCACTGTCAAGAAGGTCTGCAGTGCAGCAGGTGTTAGAACTGTGCCCATCCTCATGTCTTCACAGTACTGATCAAGAAGTTCTGTTTCTTTGTTTGTTTTGTTTTGTTTTTGCTTTTTAAAGAATTAATGAGTGCTCTGCTTGACTTTCTTTGAACCAATATTTTGTTGTATTACCCAATGCAAGCACTCTTTACATTCCACATACTGTTAAAAGCAGCACATATATATATAGGTTATAGGTTGGCAATTCCCATCACTTACATCATTGTCAGGACAATTTAATAGAATTCAACTTCTTAAACAGTAAAGCTGAGACACTTCATGCTCATATTCTTCTTTTTTAGCAATAAATCTCAAAAAAACTTAAGTCATAGTGTAATATGGTATGTATAAAAGTAAATCCCTACTCCATATAAACCAGGCAAAAATAGCAATAATCTGAAGTTGATTGTATCTTTTAGTACCCAAGCTTTGTGGCATGGAACTCAGGTTCAGAGTTTCAAAATGGCTTCTAACTTTGGATCCCTTGAACATGACACTTTGAGAAATCAAAATAGCCTCATATTTAAAAAATATTTCCCTTGTTTGATTTACCCCACAAACCCGTGTTCACTAATCATGATGCCGCATAAAGAAAATAAAAGATGTTGACAATATTTCAAGAAATTCACTACCTTAATTTCTAATCTCCTCTAATATTAGCTGCATTTTCTCATTCAGTGTGTTTGCGTTTATATTTTACATGTGTGTAAAAATGTTTTTCAGCTATGAGTAAAACTTTCCTAAACATCTAGTGTGACTACAGTCCTTCCTCAACAGGATCGCCAGAAACTGCAGTCCACTCCTTATTCAAGCAATTTCCTGAATGCAGTTGCCAGTGCCCTTATCCTAATGTTCTATGTATTTTACAGTCTTTTCTAAAAAAGAATTTCCTTTACTATTGTGTCACTGGAGGTATAATCATAAATCTGTGCCTATGCCATTGCTGTAACTGTGTATGCATGATCAAGTATTTTGGTGGTTTGGGACATACAGGATTTCATAGAATCTCAATCTCAATTTCTCTTTTTCTCTAGGTTTCCCAGTTCCTGAGGTGAGCTGGTATCGGGATGGCCAGGTTCTCTCTTCTGCAACTCTGCCTGGTGTGCAGATCTCGTTTAGTGATGGCCGCGCTAAACTGGTGATCCCCACCGTGACAGAAGCAAACAGTGGAAGATACACCGTACAAGCCACCAATGGATCTGGGCAAGCCACTAGTACTGCTGAGCTACTTGTAACAGGTATCAGGCAGCTAAAAAAAGATGTTCCTCTCTGCTAGTAACGTGAGAAAGGGAGCAATAGCAGAAGTGTCACAGATGATGAAAAAGGTTGGATGATCAGCAAAGAAATAAAAAAAAAAAAAATTTTTTCTCAAGCAGCCTAGACTTCAGCATATATCCTCACCGATAATTTATAATAGCATCCTTCACACTTTAACTGTATAATCTTCATTTTGTAAACTCTTAATCAGAATTACAAACATCTGTCCTACCCCTGTATACTACTACTCATCTGATCTGTCGTATTGACTACATTCAAACCAGTCATAGAAGAAGGATAAAGTTCTGCAGAATGGAACCCTCAATGATATTTAGAAGAGTAACTCACTTATAGAGTCAGACACCCTCTGTGGTTATAATCAATGTACTTCTAATTCTAGAAACATTTCTAATCATGGACGTAATCAGAAATAACAGAAATGTTAAACATATGGAAAAAAGTTAAGGGTGCTTGTGCTTTGGCAAATCAACTTCTAATGTTTTGAATATTCGAGAAGGTCTCTGTCAGTAGCACATGAAGGAGAAATAGACCTTGTGCGCTTATAGTAAAGAAAATACCTAGCCCTTATAATTCTTTTAAACTTAAGTTATTATTTTCTACTTATTTCTTCAATAAAACTGCAGCTGCAACAGCTCCACCAAACTTCTCACAACGACTACAGAGCATGACTGCAAGGCAGGGAAGTCAAGTCCGTCTTGACGTGAGAGTGACTGGAATCCCTACACCTGTGGTGAAGTTTTATCGGGATGGAGTAGAAATTCAAAGCTCCCCCGATTTTCAAATTTTACAAGAAGGAGACCTTTATAGCCTAATAATTGCAGAAGCATATCCTGAAGACTCCGGTACCTATTCAGTAAATGCCACAAATAACATGGGACGTGCTACTTCAACAGCTGAATTGCTGATTCAAGGTAATGAAGCTGAGATTACAAAGTATAAAAATAAGAGTATTTGTTGTTATAATGGTACCATTATAATGCACCACTACATCAAAGTTAATTTAAAACTTCTTTCTCAAGAGTTACTAATTTCTTATAAAAAAGCATTCTCTGGTGAAATTTGCCAAAGGTTGTTGTCTGAGAATTTAAAAGGACCCTTTATCCAACATAGGTCTTCTTTAATCTGAGGAATACCATAGAGAGAATCAAGAGTGGAATAGTTTCTGTTGTTCTCTCTTTGTTCAGCATATTTATCAAGGTTATATTTTTAATCTGGCTTTGGTAAAATAGATATATTACCCTACATAACTGTACATGGTCTTGTAAGTAAGCTGGGTAAAAATGACAAATGTTCTTAGAGGAGAATTATAATACTGAATCATTCTACCCAGAGAAGCCTCACTTGGATTTCATCTTTGTTAGACTTCCAGATTGCCTGTGTAGTCATGTGGGGTCCAGGACTGATTCTGAAGAATCTGCAATAAATGTGTTTTTATTTATGTATGTTCTAATGACATAGTAATTCAGAAAGACAAATATTATTTTGATTTTTTTTTCACAATTATCATTCTATGGATATTGCAGGAAAAACAGATGACTGCTTTATTCTTTCTCCGTTGTTTATATACATTTTTATATAAATTGACCATTCATTTATTTCTGCAAATATTTATTGTTGCCATATGCAATTCTCCTGACCATATTTTCTCTTCCAAAAGGTGAGGAAGAAGCCGTTCCTGCTAAAAAGACAAAGACAATTGTTTCGACTGCTCAGATTTCACAAACAAGACAAGCCAGAATTGAAAAGGTATACTCTTCAAAAACAAAGGAGGTAAAGCTTAAACGTGAATGATTATGTCTACAGTATCTCAGACTTTTTTTCTTGGTTTCATTGCAGAAGATTGAAACCCACTTTGATGCCAGATCACTTACAAGTGTTGAAATGGTCATAGAAGGTGCAACAGCCCAACAGCTCCCACACAAAGCACCTCCACGAATGCCTCCCAGACCTACATCAAAATCACCAACCCCACCAATAATTGCTGCAAAAGCTCAAATGGCACGACAGCAATCACCGTCACCTGTAAGACAATCACCATCACCTGTAAGACATGTCAGAGCACCAACACCCTCACCAGTAAGGTAAACCTCATTATTCTTTCAAATAATAGGTTTTGAATCACTTCCACCACCAGCAGAAATGCAATTGAGAGAAATGAAAATACACTGACTTAATATCGACTATGAGTTTATTCTGACTGTGAGTTATAAAATGCTGTATTTGACATTGCTAAAAAAGAAGTATGTACCTCCCTTCTGTAAATTTTCAATCCCATATGGAAGAAGAAATTCGTTTAGAGAATAAATCCCTTTTGACTATTTTACATACAACTGAAGTAGCACACAAAGCTCCAGGCTCGTGATGAAAGAAGAAAACAGTTGGGCAGTTGTCCTTTGATGATTATTTTATACAGAGAAAAGAGCAATGACACTTTGATGAGTGGCAAACAGAATGGAAGAATATATTAAAAATGTTCAATGTATGTGCTCGTAATGACTTCAGAAATCACGTTTGGAATGTAGGCAGGGTGAATGTGGTTATGGAAAATGAAATCTAGCTCTGCTGTGTAAAGGGTCTTGAGGAGGAAGGTGAGTGATTTGAAGAGCAGGACCTGTGGTCTGGGAGACCCTGGTAGGTGTATGCTGAGAGATAGGTAAAGAGATAATTGTTTCAGAAGTCCTGTAGTCCCAGCATCCCAAAGCAATATCTCCAAGCTCAGCAGAACCCCATCTAAATTGCCAATACTAGATGTGCTGATGAATTTTGCCCCAATGAGAATAACTTGCAAGTACAGACAAAAATGAATTGATGCTAGCTACCAATAACAAAGACGCTAGGTGAAAGAATAATTCAATAGCGCCATCTAGAGTGCATGTGGAACTAGAAGTCCCGTTCTGCTATGCTAGTCAAACCACTCCTAGACCAACATTACATTAGGAAATAAATCTAAAAGTTAGTGTGATGCTGCTGCCCCCTACTGCTGTAATAGTGCAACATTTATGAACGTTATCTGGGAAATGAGGCATAATATCTCCAAGAAAATGTAAGTTAGAAAGCCTGTGAAAGCATTTTGAAAAGGCCTTTTATGTCATTCCTATTAGGAGAACGAAGACAGAGGAAATAGAGACTAATAATATATTTTTATATTTAAATATATGTGCTTGTGTGAAATGCACTTTGAGATTTGCCCTTATTTCAACTTGGAAATCTAAGCTACTAAAACAATGTGGTTATAGTGATGAGTAGGAAAAGAATACACATTAGGTATAATTTTAAAAATAGGTGTATGTAATTTTCAAGTGTAGCATCTCAAAAGCTTAATTTATTACACTATATTAATACTATATCTTGTCATTAGGTCCGTTTCTCCTGCTGGAAGAATCTCCACCTCTCCTATTAGACCAGTGAAATCTCCATCGCCAATCCGTAAAACACAGGTAGTGACAACAGCTGGGGCTGAAGTCCTTCCTCCTTGGAAACAGGAAGGATACAGTGCAACCACTGAAGCCCAGGTGAAGGAAACCAGAGTATCTACAAGTGCTACCCAAATAAGAACAGAAGAAAGATGGGAGGGGAGATACGGGGTCCAAGAACAAGTTACCTTTAGTGGTGGCACCGCTGGTGAGGTTGCAGCTAGTGCTAAAGAGGTAAAGTCTATTTTTGGAAAGAACATTGTTTTTGCTCTGTGTGTGGACTCACTACTGCTGAATCTGAGAGGCTGTGTATAAAGACTTGGGTGTAACTGCTGTTGAGAGAGTCCTGCTGCAAATCTTTGTTTGACTGCAGTGTTCTTTCTATGTACTTGTTTTGTGCTTCTTTTGAGTGTATGCAAAACATGAAGAAATGTCTTCTGATGTGACTAATTTAGGTGAGAAAGGACAGTGAAAAAACAGCAGCTGTTGCTACAGTTGTTGCTGCTGTGGATCAAGCCATGGTGAGAGAGCCAGCTCCAAGTGTTGTAGAACAAACTGCTAAAAGGACAGCAATGACTGCAGTACATGTTCAGCCTGTTCAGGAGCAGGTAGAAGTAGAACACAGACATTCAATGATTTCCCCTTTATCCCTTCATCCAACATGCAAACAAAGCATGATTCAATGTGAAGAATTAACAAGCTATTACCACAAAAGCATGCATACTCATATAGAGCATCTGGACTGTAAAGGAATGCTCATGGATCACTTATTCCATCACTTCCCTTCATAGCAGGATTGAACTAATTATTCTTAAACTTTTTCTAAGTTTAAGAATGCCTTCTATGAAAGTGATCCTGTATTTTCCCTTGTCAGTTATTTTCTAACATTTTTCATACCCTGATGAAGTCTTTCCTCTAATGTCTTTATACTTTCCCCACTAGAAATAAAATAATTCTCCCTTAGTATTTTTCCTTCACTTGCATTCCTATCTTATTTTTCCTTCTTTTCATGATCAATTTGTTAAAATTAATTTTAAGGCTTTGGTTTTTTGTTTGTCTGTTACTACAAAAATCAGATGAGAAAGGAGGCAACGGTAGTACTTACCAGTGATAGAGCTACAAAACAAACAGTAATATCAAGATCTAGAGAAGGAATTGTTACTTCACAAGAACAAAGGCACATCTCTCATGAAAAGGTGAATACGGATGTTACCCACAATTTTCATACCCTATCTTATTTGAAAAAAAAAAAAACAAAAAACAAATATGAAGAAGACAAGCCTATGAACAATGAAAATGACATCCAGTGAAATTATTTTCTCCTTTGATATTTTTTCATTCTTCTAGTTTACATTGCTATCATTCTCCTGCCCCTCCTTGGTGATGTCTTTCCTTTTTTTTTTTCCTTTTTTAAATTTCATTTCCACAGTTAATACTTAAGAATGTGATATATAACTTTCTGAAAATTTAACTTAGAAAAAAAACTATTGTTTATGTTAAATTTTCATATGTTTCTAAGCTTGTAGCCTGCTTTGTTTGTTGGCAGCACAGTGGGTCAAAATAAGGAGGAAAAACTCATTCTGCATTGAAATCAGTTTTGACAATACTAGCAAGTGATTTGGGGTTCAGGTTATTTTAGCATATGTTTTATAAGATAAATTGATTTAATGGAATATCAGCTTTTGCAGAGAAATGTTACATTTGCTTTCTGAAATGCTGAAATGTGAGGAAGAAACTGTAACCCATGAGTACTGAGAAACAAAAACCCACCTGGACAGAAAATTACATGCTTGAGTTCAGGTTACATCTGGACTTCTTTGCAAAATGAAACTTACCTAAAACTTGCTTTAAATATCCTACACTTTTTCAAAGTGATTATGATGCAGAACAGTTTTTCTCTGATCCAATTTCTTTTATTACTGCTTTCACTAGCAAAACAAGCATTTTTTCAATGTTCTATGATTTTTATGTTAAATGCATATACATTTTATAAAAGGGTTATTTATGTTGTTAGCATTGTTTTCAGACTAGATGATTTTGAAATCCAGATTTGGACATTTTTCCTCTCTTTATTTTGTGTTTATTTTTTTTCTTTCGTATCCTCTTTTCCAAATTTACAGAAAATCACATACCTTATATTTTGAGCAATATATAATTTTAAATTCCATATTTGTAAACATCCAGGTAAGAAAAGAATCAGAGAAAACTCCAGTGCCCACAGTAATAATTGCCACAGACAAAGCCAAAGAACAAGAAAGAATATCAAGAGCTAGAGAAGTATCTTCCAGACATGAGCAAGTGCACATTGCTCATGAAAAGGTGAGTAAAGACGTTATAGATTTTTATACTCTAACAAGTTTATAATACGTCATTCCTCATCAGATGTCCTCTGCTTCTTTATGAAGAGGTCACAAAGTGAAAACTTTATTAAACAACCTATCCAGATATAGGCCCAGCTTTGCTGCTCTAGATCTACTGAATTTGTATCAGCTCTGTTTACAGAGGAAGAATGTAGCTCTAGGTCCTGTGAGGATTATAGCTTTTATTGCCAATTTCATTTGATGATTAATGACCTTTGCTTTTCGTCTGAAAGCAGATTTATGAAGATAATTGTAAAGGTTAATTATCATGATGGGATAATCCTTATTTACATGTTCAGATGGATTTAATGAATTTCATATTTGTGTGAGGACTGAATGCACCTGCTAGATCATATTCTGGAACTATTGTTCATTGAAGTAACCAATGAAATAGTTCCATGTATTGATGGAAATAAATTAAGTCAATAATACTCATTTTTATTCAATCTTTTTCTACAAAACATAGCAATAATATAGTACAATTGACCAAAAGTGTCTTCTGTAGTTCACACACAGATTAATGCAATATATTAATGGTTTTGAATGGACTTGGTTCAGCTAGCATGTAAAATAGGGTACAACTTGGACTGTACAAAGGAATTATTCCATTTCAGCAGTAATGTTTTTTGTATTGATATTTGTATTGATATACATTCTGAAATCTTGTCCCAATTTCATGAAAAACTGTGTAATTTTGATGACAGACATTATTGATTACTATTATTTTTCTTTACCATAAAAACTAGATAAGAAAGGAAGATGTGAAACCTTCTGTACCTAAGGTAGTAATTACCACTGATAAACCTAAACCACCGGTCATAATATCGAAAAGTAAAGAAGGAATTGCTACCAAACAAGAACAAGTGAGCATAACCCATGAAAAGGTGAATAGCACTATAAAAACCTTATTTGTTTTGTTATCCTCTAGTCTATGCAAATAGTTTCTTTCCCTGAACAAATACTAACTATACATTTACAGCTCATTTTTTTCTAAGATTTATTCCACTTACAAACTTTTGGGACTGCTATTAATTAGATTATATTATTCCACCTCTCTTCCTCTGCTAAATGCCTTCATTAATAGGATGCCCATAATTATTTTTGACTGACTTGTGGAATGGACTGACTGACTCCTGAATTTTAACTTTTTTTTTTTTTTTAAATCATGACTTGTATTTAAATAGGTGTCAGGGAGTAACAATACTTATCAGTATACATTTAATACAGAGCTGTCTGCAGTGCACAAGGTTGTAACCCCTTAATTTACCTTCCCTGTTCCCATTCCAAAAAAGCTTTTCCATTGTTCAAGTATCTTTCAAGATAACTGAAACTTTTATTTCTGCTGTAATAATTAGATTAAAAAGGAAGCTAAGAAAACTACTGTAGTTCCGAAAATAATTGCCACTGATAAAACCAGTGCACCAGTCACAGTGTCCAGAACTAGAGAAGAAATTACAGCCAAGAAAGAACAAATTCATCTAGCTTATGATCAGGTGAATACAGCTGTTGCAGATGTGAAATGCGCTGTTACAACTTGTCTTATCTGCAAAACTCACCTTTTAAGACCTACTTGAGTACAATAGAATGTATTCAAATTAATTTGTGATAATATGCCTGTTAGGTGGGTTGATGTCAAGTAATAAAGTCAGTGTGATTAATTAAGTTTCTAGTGATACCAAGATTGATGCCTCACCCTGTTAGGAAATGCCACTTCTAAGACTACATTCAGATATCTCTGTGAAAGCTTACTTACTACCAATGACTTTCAAGTAGTGTTTACTTGTCCAAATTTCTGACTCAGAAATCTTTTTTTATACAAGCGGATTCCTTGCAATTTTATGGTTGTCAGATTAAACAACTTATCTATATTAAGGCTGGGATTGTATTGTTCTTTGTACAATGAAAACTTTAACATCAATTCAGTTCTGTCCAGTTTATTATTTCTGACAATCAGACACTTGTTGACACTGCTTTGTTCCAGTAGGATTACCATAGTAGAAAAGTTTTTCTACTGTAGTACAGCTAGGAACTCTTATCTATGGCAGAACACTACAGTTGCAAATAGCTTTTACTTAAAGTCTATCTACTTTGTTAGAAACAGTATGGTACATTCATGCAGTACTGTTATAAAATATAATTTAAAGATCATGGCATTTGAAGATGACTAAAAGGAATCAGAATGCAAAAAGATCACAACTAATTGGTAGAAGATGTGAATTGAGGACCAAATTCAAGCTGGTATAAACAACAATTTTGAAATTGGCAGCAAACTGAACTGAGGTCCCTGTTACCTAAACACTAATGAAATAATTAAACATGTTTGTAAACAATCATATTTTGGCCTTGCTTAAGTCAACTTATTTTAATGCAATAATAATTTTGAAATCAACATTAAATTATAAATTAGTTGTGGAGGTTTTTTTGTCATCCAAAAGGCATATGTTTCATATGCTGTGTTGCTACAGAGGACATCCAGGCCAGTTACAGCAATAATAATATACAGTAGGACTAATCATCCTAATATCTACTGTTCAATGACTGGACAGAAGTTTGCACCCTGATAACATTGAAGCTGACGTTATTCATTGGTTATCAGAAAAAAAAAAAAAAAAGGTCCTGATAAAAGTACATTATTTCCAATTTCTCAGAAAGCATAGATTTCATTGTTTAGTAAAGTAATTTAAAATAGATTAGCATCTGAATTTACAGATATGCTTGCAGTAGATATTTCTATGGATATATTCCTTTGTAAATACATTTGTATCAGATGCCAGACATTTCACACATTTTTAGTAGCATCTAACTGTTATATGGAGTTGATGAGCATGCTGACTTTAAAATTGTGTATACACAATTGTGTATACAACATACCTGTTGTACTCACTGAAAGTAGTCATAAATGTGACTATAAAGTATTAAAAATGCACTTGCATAGAAATATTGATATTCATAAAGCATTCAAGCATAGTTATGTTCTGAATTTGTGTAGACAGCTTGGAAAAAATATGTCTATATTTGAATCTACTGACTCTGAAGTGTATGGGTGAACATATTTGATGTTTGTTATTACTTTTGCATATCTTTGTATGGAATGCACTATCTCTTTGTCTTGAATATACTTTACTGAGCAGTATGTGCCAAGTAAAATATAAATATTTGTCAAATATGCTAGCGGTTAGTATAATGATGAGTATCTGTATAAATTCTGCCCATGTTATTTGTAGATTGAAGCTGGAAAAAGGGCTGAAGCTGTAGCTACAGTTGTTGCAGCTGTTGATCAGGCACGTGTTAGATCACCCTGGGAACCAGAGCAAGCAGATGAAGCTTATGTCAAGCAGAAAGGTTTGGAATATGGATATAAAGAGCATGCTGTAAGAGAACATGTTTCTGAGGCACCAGCAGAACATCAGGTTGTCACTAAAGAAGTTAAAACTGTCTATGTTCCTCCTGAGAAACATATTTCAGCTGCTGAAAAGAAGGAAGTTCATGTATCAACAGAGGTTAGATTCTGTTTATGTTGCATTCTTTTCCAAAAACTATGTCCTGATTAAATCTGTTTCAGTTTGGAGAACAGCATCACATTCTCAACAACCTTTTCATTGCTTCATGTAGATTAAAAGAGACACAGAAACCAAGATAGAGAAAACAATTCATATAGAACACCCGCGACCCCGCACAGCAAGTCCTCACTTCACAGTCTCCAAAATTGCAGTTCCGAAACCAGATCATACATATGAGGTAAGAAGTGAAAACAGTGTATGTAAGGAGAACAACATGCTCATTTATAATAACCACTAGCCACCCATTTTTCTCTTCCTCCAAATCCAGTACGGTGCTTTCTCGAGAAGAAGGGTTGTATGTTCTCTACAGTTGTTGTTGTTGTCATCTTCTTTGACTAATAAAGAGTAATGCTGTAAACAAACACACAAACTGCTAAAATGTGATGTGTAACTATTACTGGTTTAAAGAAGATTATAACATATATAAGGATTCTGCTTCAATATTTTGCCATGCGGTGAAACCATAAACACTTTTCATACAACTTACATTTTTTAGAGCAGAAATATCCCTTTTCAAGCTTACTATTTGCATCACTTCACTAGCACATTGATAACAGTGCTTTCTTCTTTGCAGATTAGCACGTGCTAAGCTATTTATAAAAAAAAATCCAAACTGCATTATATCACACTGTTTTTAGTGTTGTATTTTCCATTCATCTGACCCCTTCACATAATATTAAAAGTTCACAGTTAATCTCTCATTCAAGCAAACCTTTTCTCCTCCTCTCGACTTTAAGAATGAGCTGTTTTTTTCTCAAACATAATTAAACACTATAAACTTAATAAATATTTCTCTATAGATTTATGCGTTTTCCAAATTTATTACACCTGCAATAACATTTTGAAATCTCTTCAGGTATTTTAATGCATGCCATTTATATAATTAGAGGTATAGTTTGATGTAGAATCTATCAAACTGATAAAATGGAAAGTTAAGGCCTAAAGTAAACAAATCTAGAGGACTTTTTACAAGTTTCACTTAAGAGTTTCTTGACTGTTCAAAGATCAAATTCTAAAGTAAAAACTGATAAAATATTTGAATATTAGCCAAATAGGAATAATAATGGAGGGATTTTACATCTCCATTACTCTACTACTGGAATCCAAACCTACAAGTCATTTTTATAGATATACCTTTTGCAGCATCGACAAAGGAACAAGGGGAGCAACTGTTACATATACAACCTGCTGAAGAAATACACTATGCCTTCTCTGAAAATAAGAAAATTACAAACTGCAACCCTTTCTCTTCTATTCTGTAGGTTTCAATAGCAGGGTCTGCCATGGCTACTCTGGAAAAAGAGCTATCAGCTACTTCCGCTGTGCAAAAGATCACCAAGCCTGTGAAACCACCTCAGCTAAAGCCACATGAAGTCAGGATAAAAGCAGAGCCAGTTGCACCTCCACAGTTTCCCTTTGCAGAGACTACTGAGACCTATAAGAGTCATTATGATGTTGAGACTAAAAAAGAGACAGGTGTAAGCATTAAAGGTGAAGCAGCGCGGGAAGATCACTTGGTGTTGCAGAAAGAAGGCGAAGCAAAGGTATGTCGTTAAGCAAATTTCAATCTCTCGGACTTTTATCTTTAAAAATGAAGTATAGCTTATTTGCTATTTCCTCCTTGCAGTTTTCTCACTTTTACAACATTTGACTGACTTTTATTTCTTTGCTGTTTAGCTCAAAATCTACTAAGGACCTAATATTTACCTTTCTAATTTCTTTTCTTACTTAATTCTGCTGTTTATTTCCTTGGCTTTATTAATTATGTTTTAAACAACCTAGGTGACAGAAACTGCCAGAGTTCCTGTGCCTACAGAAAGCCCTGCTACTCCACCCACCTTAGTCTGGGTAAGGAATTTTTATGTAGATTAAGGGAGTTACACTATGTTTACAACCATTTTGTATTGTGATTTTTTTTTAATCTTTGAAAACTTGACTGTGAACATTTGGTTTTATTTAATCTTTTTACCCTGTATTAGACTTACTCAGCCATACGCTTAATCTCTTATACAAACTACCCTGAATGTGTGTTATGGGGGTGAGTGTTCACAATCATGTAACACAGTAGGTTGACCTTTGATGTTCTGAAAAAAAATTCTCACCATGATCTGGAATAAACATCAAGCTACTTTTTCATTTTCTTTTTAATGAAAATAATGTTCAAAGATCCCAAATCCAGTTTCAAATACTTCCCTTTTAAAACTGCCTCTTTTTTTTTTTTTTGATGGATACACTGCTGAACTGAACACTTTTTTGTAGTAGTCATTAAATTTTCCATTTAAAGAGGTTTTAGTTGTTTAAATATCTCTTTTCTAGTGAAAATGTGTATTGACTGTGATACTTATTTTTTGTTACACAGGGTCTCAAAAATAAGACTGTGACTGAAGGTGAGTCTGTCACTCTGGAGTGCCCTATCTCTGGTCATCCTCCACCTACTGTGACATGGTACAGGGAAGACTACAAGATTGAGAGCTCAATGGACTTCCAGATCACTTTCAAAGCAGGACTTGCTCGCCTTGTGATTCGTGAAGCCTTTGCAGAAGACAGTGGAAGATTTACCTGCACTGCTACCAACAAGGCTGGGAGCGTCAGCACATCTTGCCACTTACATGTGAAGGGTAAGTATACGTATCACTGTAGAAAGATTATTATTTTATTAACTGCATATTACTTATAATGTAACTTAGATATTTCGTCAGTTGTCAAGTAGAACACGTGCCTTGATTTATACTCCAGGGCAGTTAGGAAACAGAACTGGAAGAATATAAGAAAAAAAAAAAGAAGGTGACAGACTCTTAATTTGTACTCTCAGTGCAAGTTCCTGGTCCTCTGGCCAACTAGCTACTTAGCCTTCTTCTTTCTCTTTGTGTTAGCTAAACTCATTTCTTAAGCATTATTCTCAAGTATTCTACCATTCACTATATCATATTTGCCTTGCAGTTTCAGAAGAAACTGAAGCTCGAGAAACCATTTTTGAGAAGGCTGTTACAGAAGAGAAACGGTAAAGTTACTTCCTAAACAGATTGGTCCTACTGTGATCATTAGTTTCTTGCACTATATTTATGAGAGCTTCAGACATCAGATCACTTACCTGTACTTTAATCTTGTTTCAGCTATGTGGAGACAAAGGATGTTGTAATGGAAGATGTCTCTGTTGCAGCAGAGGAAGTAACGGGAGAACCCATACCTCCTTTCTTCATAAGAAAACCTGTAGTACACAAACTAATTGAAGGTGGGAGCATTATTTTTGAGTGCCAAGTAGGGGGCAACCCAAAGCCACATGTCTACTGGAAAAAAGGTGGAGTTCCTCTTACGACTGGCTACAGGTATCTTAAAAACAATGCACAAAAACTCTTTAAGCATATTTTTAATAAATGTTTAATCGGTAATACCATAATTTTGATTCCTTATTGATGCTGAGCTAAATTAATCTGTCTTTTCACTCATTTCTGTGAAAATGATAGGATTGTGATGTGTAACTTGAGGTCTGCTGATTTTAAAAATATAAATTTTCAAAAGATCATAAAATGAGAAATGCTACATATTTAAAAAAAATCTGGAAGAAATGTTGCATTTGTTTTACACTGTCTGTACAGTGTTTGCATTCTGTCTATGCAAATGTCTATGGAAAGCAAAACACTTTCTAGCAGAAAAAATATGCTTCTGTAGAACTGACTCATATATTGACTCATTTAATGACCCGTATTAGAATAAACTATATGCACGCTGCATGTAATGTTTTACCATGTCTAATAAGTAGATCTCTGATACTTCAATTCTGCTCTTTGTATTTAATTTTTTAGTGACAGCTAAAAGAAAATAGGCCTGTTCTCTAGTTTCAGTATGGTTACTTTTCCTGAGCTTTTCTGCAGATTCATTGAGTTAGAATTGCCTGCAAAAGTTTCTCTCTTTTTTTTTTTTTTGGGTCTTGTATTAGTTGTACAACTAATCAGAATCACTGTTAAAGGAAATTCATGAAAAAGTCTGCTCATAAGAATTATGGAGATCTTGTACTTTTATGTTTTCTATAGATACAAAGTGAGTTACAAACGAGAAACTGGGGAATGCAAACTTGAAATTTCCATGACTTTTGCCGATGACGCCGGAGAATATACTATTATTGTTCGTAATAAACACGGAGAAGCTTCTGCAACGGTCTCCTTACTAGAAGAAGGTACATTGTAAATTAAAGGAATGGGGAAAATACTTTTTACAATTCATTTAAAAAAGAGAAAAAAATTCTAAATTGTGCTGCAAATTCTTTGCAGTTTAGTTGGTTCAGTTCAAGAAACATAAAGAGAATGTGCTGATACCTGTACTAACTGGTGGCTCTGTTTCTGCCAGGTAAAGAGTTTGACATCAGGTTCATGATGGATTTATGTTCTTTTCTAGAATGTGTAGCTATAGAAATGTTCTGTATGTTTTAAGAGTGTATGTAACACATTTGCAGAGTTATGTGGGGAAAGGAGGTTAAAAAAGTAACAGGCTTTTCTATTACAGGAAAAGAAGTTAGCTTAGATCCACACAATATCCTCATCTATAAATTGAAGAGAGATGGGTTTGAGAAGTGGACTATTTGGTAGATAAGGGATTGGCTGGATGGCTGCAACCAGAGAGTTGTGGTCAACAGCTCTATGCCCAGTTGGAGGCCAGTGAAAAGTGGTGTCCCTCAGGGCTCTGTCTTAGGACCGGTGATGTTTGGTATCTTTATCAATGACATAGACATTGGGATCCATTGCACCGTCAGCAAGTTTGTAAATGACACCAAGCTGAGTAGGTGCAGTTGATAGAACAGAAGAAAGGGATGCCATCCAAAGGGAGCTGGACAGGCTTGAAAAGTGGGCCCATGTGAACATAATGAGGTTCCACAAGTTCAGGTGCAAGGTGTTGCACCTGGGTTGGTGCAATCCCAGACATGAGTAGAGACAGAATGGGAGAACTCATTGAGAGCAGCCCTGCAAAGAAGAACTTAGGGGTTCTGGTGGACAAAAAGCTTGACATGAGCCAGCAATGTGCACTTTCAGCCCAGAAGGCCCTTTGCATCCTGGGCTGCATCAACAGAGGCATGGCCAACAGGTTGAGGGAGGTGATAGTCCCCCTCTACTCTGTCCTCATGAGGCCCCACTTCTTGGAGTACTACATCCAGGTCTGGGACTCCCAACATAAGAAGGACGTGAACCTGTTGGAGCAAGTCCAGAGGAAGTCCTCGAAGATGGTCAGAGAGCTTAAGCACTCTTTCTATGAAGAAAGGCTGAGGGAGGTGGGGATGTTCAGCCAGGAGTTAGAGTAGGCACTGGGGAGACCTCACTGTGGCCTTTCACTACTTAAAAGGGGTTTATAAAAAGAAATGGAAATTGACATTTTACATGGGCAGATGATGATAGGACAAGGGGGAATGGTTTTATATTAGAAGAGGAGAGATTTAGATTAGGTGTTAGGAGGAAATTCTTCGCTTAGAGGGTGGTGAAGCACTAGGACAGGTTGCACAGAGAAGTAGTGGATGCCTCATTCCTGGAAGTGGTCGGTTTCAGGTTGGATGGGTCTCTGGGCAACCTGATCTAGCAGGTGGCATCCCTGCACATTGCATTGGGGTTGGAACTAAATGATCTTTAAGGTCCCTTACAACCCAAGCCATTCTATGATAAAATTCTATGATTATTTTCAGCTGTCCATGTAAAAAGCATGAGAATCATTTAGGTTGGAAAAGACCTCTAAGATCATCAAGTCCAAACATTAACCCAGCACTGTCACATCTACCACTAAAAGAGGTTACAGGAGACAGAGCTGTGGGGAAGGAAGTAAATATAGTCACTAAAAGTGCTTTCACTTAAAGAACTAGAATACTTATAATGCAGAATAAAACTTTTACCTGTTTATAAAACTAATCTGAGGGCAGCAGTCTACATTTTATTATTAGTTGCATTTTATTGCCTAGGCAGACAGAATCTCTGCTCAAATCACAACCCTCCCCCCATCATTGTACAAAATAACATTAGTTTTACTAATGTTAATTAGTTTCACTGTTGTACAAAAGCAACAGTAAATTAAGTTTGTACTTCTTTTCTATTTCAATCCAGTGAAAACCACAAACACTTAGCAAAGTTAATGTTTTGTTAATTCTTAGCTGATTACGAGGCCTACATAAAATCGCAACAAGAATTGATGTACCAAACTCAAGTGGCTGCATATGTACAGGAACCTAAAGTGGCTGAGGTAGCCCCACCTATTTCATATGGTGACTTTGAAAAAGAATATGAAAAAGAACAAGCCCTAATTAGGAAGAAAATGGCAAAAGATACCACGGTGGTCAGAACTTTTGTGGAAGATGAGGTATGTCTACCACTCCATGCTCATTTTGTATCCTGATGAAAAGAACTGTTTGAAATCTTTTTTAATTTTACCAGTACAAGTCATTTCTTTTCAAGGGCATTACCTGACATATGGAACTAATGGTCTTGCTTTTTTGTACAGGAATTCCATATTTCTTCTTTTGAAGAAAGACTTATCAAGGAAATTGAACTCAGAATTATTAAGACCACCTTAGATGAACTCCTCGAGGAAGATGGAGAGGAGATGATGGTTGATATTTCTGAATCTGAAGCTATTGAGGCAGGATTTGATTTAAGATTAAAGAATTACAGAACCTTTGAAGGCACGGGAGTTACTTTCCATTGCAAGACAACCGGATATCCATTGCCAAAGGTACTCCAAACCTGTATGACATTTTTGTATTTAAAAAACCCTCTGGTGCTCTACTTGAAAACACCCTTAACCATCTCACTGTCATAAATTCTACATTCTACACAGAAAATGGCAAATCTCAAAAGAAATGCCATCTTTTGTTTTGATATCAGGCTGAATTTTTCATTTGTCCCTTAATACAGCAGTGTTAGATTGGTTAGCTATTTCAAAGGTACATTAGGTTTAACAGTTAAGTAGGTCTTGCTTCTGAATTTCTGTGAGTTAGCACTCACAAGTGGGGAGCACAGTAACAAGTCTGGTCTAGGTCACTTTGCTCTCCCTCAAAAAAAAGGCTTTATTTCTGTTTCTAGCTCAAGAATATCAAAATTTATGTTTCAGGCTACTGTGGAAACATATTACTTTAGTCTAACATTTTTACTTAAACTAAGAAAATGTTAATACCTCTAGAGCAACAATGCATCAGCTGAAAAATAGAACGTTGTAATTGTTGTATGTATGGGCCATTACTGGATATTTGTCTTTAGCAGGGTTCACTTAGCATTCCTGTTTCTTTCCATGCAGATTGCATGGTACAAAGATGGTAAGCGCATAAGGCACGGAGAGCACTACCACATGGAAGTTCTGCAAGACGGCAGTGCCAGTCTGCGTTTGCCTGTTGTTTTACCTGAAGACGAAGGAATTTATACTGTCTTTGCCAGTAATATGAAAGGAAATGCCATTTGCTCAGCAAAGCTCTATGTTGAGCCAGTTGCACCCACGGCAACTCCAGGTTATATGCCAGGACCAGAAATTATGAGAAGATATAGGTAGGTACACACTAATACACATTTCTTGAGACTTCACTCTTCTGCAATAAAGACTGTCCAAAACCTCATTATACAGAGGCTAAACCACTTAGGTTATCAAAGCTTGCATACTTCTGGAGAGGTTCTAAATGCTGTTTTCATGGCTTGCACTGATTTATGTGCCAAGTTAATGTCTGATTTGCCTTCTTAGTGAGCACTGCAGTTCCCAGAGTACTATCTTTCACATGCATATCCAGCCACGGTGTCAGATTTACAACCTCAATAGCCATGTCTTTCTTAAAGTGGTTATGTTTCAGAAAGAAAAAAAAAAAAAAAAAAAAAAAAAAAAAAAAAAAGAAAAGAATTGTATTTGGAAGTTTAGTACTGTATGCAACTCTTATTTTCCACTCTTGAAACAGCTGTATTTCTATAACAGAAAAAATCCAATGATGCCATATTCTATCTAAATATACATATATGCACACACATGCAAAAAGCATACACTGGATTACATCTGTGTCTGTACAGTATCTGAAAAAAATAAATTTCACTGACTGTGGTGTATCCTAATACGATTTGTCCATATAAATTGCTGTCAAAAAGAAAGAAAACTGACTACACAATTTCTCACATAGATAAATTTAAACACTTTAAAATATCTTGTTAAAGGCAAAATTTGAGCTTTGATTATCATGTCAGCCCATTGCTACATAACAGTGCCATATCTTTTCTAATCCTTCCAGATCTATTTCTCCACGCTCTCCAAGCCGTTCTCCTGCCCGCAGCTCTCCTTCTCGTTCTCCTGCCCGCAGATTAGAAGAAACTGATGAAGGACAATTAGAGAGACTATATAAGCCAGTTTTTGTGCTGAAACCTACATCATTCAAATGCTCACAAGGGCAGACAGCAAGATTTGACTTAAAAGTTGTTGGCAGACCTATGCCAGAGACATACTGGTTCCATAATGGTACATCAGTTTCATTTTCATCAAAGAATAATTTAAAAAAATAATCTTATGAGAATTTTACATCTTGTTGGGACACATTCTGAGTGCATTCTTTTTTGTTCATTTGTTTCTGCAGGCCAACAAGTGGTTAATGATTACACCCATAAAATAGTGATAAAAGAAGATGGCACCCAGTCATTGATCATTGTTCCTGCTATGCCCGAAGACTCTGGTGAATGGGCTGTAATTGCTCAGAACAGGGCAGGCAAAGCTTCAGTATCAATGACATTGACTGTGGAAGGTATCTACTGTGCATGCTATTTTTAGGTGGCTGGGCAATGTTTTCTATTAAAAAATGTAGTTATGTCAATTCCTCTTGTGGTAACCTTCCCTTGCTCTTTCAGCTAAGGAAGACCTAGTCAGACCACACTTTGTGGAAAGGCTGAAAAATGTTAGTGTAAAAGAGGGCTCTAGACTGGAGATGGCTGTGAAAGCTACTGGTAACCCTAATCCTGACATTGTATGGCTGAAGAACAGTGACATCATTGTACCTCATAAATATCCCAAAATAAAGTAAGCAGTTGTGGTTTTTGTTGGTTGGTTGGTTGGTTGGTTGGTTTTGTTTGTAATAGTAAAGGAGTTAATAATCAGTCATGTAAAGCACTGATTTCTCAGTACTCTGCAGGCAAAACTGCCATTGAATTCAAGGCTTCATATTATCATCGTTTTCTGCTTGATTTGTAGGCATTGAACTCATAAACATGAATAAATGTAAGCAGCATTTTTGCTTACAAAAAATTGCTCCAGTGAGTTGCCTTTGGAAGCTTTGATCTCATTTTCGAGAAGTGCAAAAATGAGTAACAAAAAAGTGCAAAAATGGATAACAATGAAGTGCTAAATTTTTTTTTATAAATTGTTTTAATATTTCAGGATTGAAGGAACAAAAGGGGCCGCTGCCCTTAAAATTGAATCTACTGCCAGGCAAGATGCTGCATGGTATACAGCTACTGCTATCAATAAAGCTGGGCGGGACACTACTCGGTGCAAAGTAAATGTTGAAGTTGAACATGCCGAACCAGAACCAGAAAGGAGGTTAATCATTCCAAAAGGGACCTACAAAGCCAAGGAAATTGCTGCACCAGAGTTAGAGCCTCTCCATTTGCGTTATGGTCAAGAGCAATGGGAGGAGGGGGATCTTTATGACAAAGAAAAACAACAGAAACCTTTTTTTAAGAAGAAGCTCACATCGTTAAGACTCAAGCAATTTGGACCAGCACACTTTGAGTGCAGGCTTACACCAATTGGTGATCCAACCATGGTGGTGGAATGGTTGCATGATGGCAAACCCTTAGAAGCGGCTAACAGGCTCCGCATGATCAATGAGTTTGGGTACTGTAGCCTGGACTATGGAGTAGCCTATTCTAGAGATAGTGGTGTGATCACTTGCAGGGCAACTAACAAATATGGTACAGATCATACATCTGCTACCCTTATTGTGAAGGATGAGAAAAGCCTTGTGGAAGAATCCCAGTTGCCAGAAGGCAGAAGGGGACTGCAGCGAATTGAAGAGTTAGAAAGAATGGCACATGAAGGTGCTCTTCCTGCAGTTGCAGTGGATCAAAAGGAAAAACAAAAACCAGAAATTGTTTTGGTTCCTGAGCCTGCAAGAGTCCTGGAAGGTGAAACAGCTCGATTCCGCTGCCGTGTGACTGGTTATCCTCTACCCAAGGTCAACTGGTACCTCAATGGACAGCTCATTCGTAAGAGCAAAAGGTTTAGACTCCGTTATGATGGGATTTACTACCTGGATATTGTAGACTGCAAATCATATGACACAGGAGAGGTGAAAGTCACTGCAGAGAATCCAGAAGGCTTTATTGAACATAAGGTGAGAGTTGAGATCCAGCAGAGGGAAGACTTCAGATCAGTTCTTCGTCGGGCTCCTGAACCCAAACATGAACCTGTAGTGACAGAGCCTGGAAAACTTCTCTTTGAGGTACAGAAGGTAGACAAACCTGCAGAGACAACAACCAAAGAGGTGGTGAAGCTTAAAAGGGCTGAAAGAATCACTCATGAGAAACTTTCAGAGGAATCTGAGGAGCTACGCAGTAAATTCAAGAGAAGGACAGAAGAGGGCTATTACGAAGCCATCACTGCTGTGGAACTTAAGTCTCGCAAAAAAGATGAATCATATGAGGAAATGTTAAAAAAGACAAAAGAAGAACTTCTTCACTGGACCAAAGAGATCCCAGAGGAAGAGAAGAAAGCACTTCCTCCTGAAGGCAAAGTCACCATTCCAACATTCAAACCAGAGAAGGTTGAGCTTAGTCCAAGCATGGAGGCTCCCAAGATATTTGAACGAATTCAAAGCCAGACTGTAGCCCAGGGGTCAGATGCCCACTTCCGTGTGAGAGTGGTGGGGAAACCAGACCCTGAGTGCCAATGGTTCAAAAATGGTGTGCAGATTGAAAGGACTGATCGCGTGTATTGGTACTGGCCTGAAGATAATGTTTGTGAACTGGTCATCAGAGATGTGACTTCTGATGATTCTGCCAGCATCATGGTGAAAGCAGTCAATATAGCTGGTGAAACTTCTAGCCACGCTTTCCTGTTAGTACAAGGTAATTTTAAATCTCTTACTTTTATTCTGCTGCCTCTCATAGTGCCTATTATATTTAAGTTTACATGGCCACTGCGCTGTTGATTAATTGCATATTGTTTTGCAGCCAAACAGTTAATTAGCTTCACCCAGAAGTTACAAGATATTGTTGCTAAAGAGAGGGACTCCATGGCAACATTTGAATGTGAGACATCAGAACCTTTTGTCAAAGTGAAATGGTTTAAGGATGGAATTGAGATTCATTCTGGAGACAAATACAGGATGCACTCAGACCGAAAGGCTCACTTTCTTTCTGTACTAGCTATTGAAGTGTCTGATGCTGATGACTACAGCTGTGCACTGGTAGAAGATGAATCCATAAAAACTACTGCAAAGCTTAATGTTGAAGGTAAGAAGCACACAGCTCCATACCATGGAGTACTTTTAAAGTGAAATCTGCTTCAGGAAGAAATAAAACAATTTAGACTACTGTCTGATGCATGAAGTGTTCAAGCTACTTTCATAGTTTTGAAATCCGGTATTAAAGTTCATATATATATTCATGTAAAGTGGTTACATTTTGTGTATATATATGTATTTCCTTAGGCTCAGTTTCGTAAGAAATGTTTTCATCATGGGTATCTAATCAAGCTCATTCAGGAACGTAATTATTTTTACCTGTAGGTGCTGTGGTTGAGTTTATTAAAGAACTTGAAGATGTTGAAGTCCCAGAGTCCTTCTCAGGTGAACTTGAATGTGAGGTTTCCCCAGAAGATGTTGAGGGAAAATGGTATCATGGTGATATTGAACTCACTTCTAATCATAAATATGTGATTGCATCCCGCCGTGGTCGGCAAATCCTCACTATTAAAGATGTTAATAAAGATGATCAGGGAGAGTATAGCTTTGTTGTTGACGGGAAAAGAACTCACTGCAAGCTAAAGATGAAGCGTAAGTATTTCTAATATTTATATCATCTATATTAATATGTTTTATATTATGTATTGTTATATCTCACACTCTCTTAATATTCAATATTCTGCTTATCTATTTTGAGGATTAATTAATTTCATTTCATTCCATAGCTCGTCCCATGATTATTCTTCAAGGACTTACTGATCAAAAAGTGTGTGAGGGAGATATTGTGCAACTTGAAGTTAAAGTCTCTCTAGAAAATGCGGAAGGTGTCTGGATGAAAGATGGACATGAAATTCAATCAAGTGATCGCATTCATATTGTGTTGGATAAACAGTCTCATATGTTGTTGATAGAAGATGCAACAAAGGAAGATAGTGGAACTTACTCTTTTAGTGTTCCTGGTCTTGGTCTATCCACCACTGGACAGGTCACTGTGTACAGTAAGTCATTATCATGAATTTGATTTTGTGCTTGATTTTTTGAGTTCTTTATGATAACTCTTTAAAAGTATAGCTTTTTCATGATGTTTATGTTTGTGACTTGGCAGGTGTGGAAATAATAGTACCCCTCAAAGATGTTCATGTAGTTGAAGGAACAAAAGCTGTTCTTGAATGCAAAGTTTCAGCACCTGATGTATCTTCATCCAAATGGTACCTAAATGATCATCAGATAAAGCCTGATGAACGTGTACAAGCTGTGTGTAAAGGCACTAAACAGAGGCTAGTGATTACCAGAACCCATGCATCAGATGAAGGACATTACAAGTTGATGGTTGGCAAAGTTGAAACAAGTTGCAATGTCACCGTTGAAAGTAGGTTTTGTTTATGGTGCAATTATTTTTGAAATAATTTCTTTAAATACAAAGTAGTGGAAGAAACTAATATATTTGTAATGTGCTCTTTTCTGTAGAAATTCAGATTATCAGAGGTCTTCGTGACATCACTTGCACTGAAACACAGAATGTATCTTTTGAGGTCGAGCTTTCCCATTCGGGGATTGATGTAATTTGGCATTTCAAAGGGCAAGAGATCAAGGCTGGTCCTAAATATAAAATTGAAGCACATGGCAAAATCTACAAATTGACAGTGGTGAAAATGATGAAAGATGATGAAGGAGAATATGTATTTTATGCTGGAGAGAAGAAAACATCTGGAAAGCTGATAGTAGCGGGTTAGTAGGCTTGAAGTCCAAGATTCTTATTTTATTGTGATTTAGAAACAATGCTCAATGTACTGTAGTTTTTAAATGTAGCAGTTTTGTTATTTCTATACTTTCTTTGCCTTCATTTTATCGTTTATTCTGTTTTCCTTGATCTTCCCCTTATCTTTTCTAATCCATAAAATATGAATTCAACAGAGCTTTTGAGTAAGTGTTTATACATTTTGCTAAATCAGAATCATAGTAACAAACACTATAGTATGCTTTTGATAAAATTAATGTAAGAAAGAAGGTTTTTTTTTTTTTCTTAAATGTTTGGTGTGCCTGTGTTGATAGCAAAAATAGTAAGTTAGAATAACTAGGATAGAAGTAAGAAATATTTTTCATGACATTCAGGTCAGATTCTATTCTTGATTTTTCACAGAACTCAGTATGACTATGGGCACATTGAAAACTAGGGCAGAGAATTGTATTCAGAACCTGCTTTTCATGTGGTTGCATTTCTGTATAGGGGCAAGCTGAACAGATGTGCAACAGCAACAAATGTGCTTTTGCTTTCCAACAGGCGGTGCCATTTCAAAGCCTCTCACTGACCTGACGGTGGCTGAGTCCCAGAGAGCTATTTTTGAATGTGAGGTAGCAAATCCTGAATCGGATGGCCAGTGGCTAAAAAATGGTAAACCATTACCTATGACCGATCAGTACCGTGCTGAATCTGATGGTGTAAAGAGGAGGCTTAATATCCCTGCCACAAAACTAGATGATATGGGTGAATATAGCTATGAAATAGCAAGCTCAAAGACGTCTGCTAAACTCAAAGTTGAAGGTCAGTATTTAGTGGTTTTGTTTGTATAATAACTATCTGATGCCTTTAAGACAGTCTAGCATCACTCACTGTGTCTTAGATCAGGCCCTGAGATACAAACATATTTTATTTCATATTTTGAAAATAATTTTGTATTACGACACGCTTTGTGAGGTAGCAAAACTTACTGTATTTCAAACTGTCCATATTTGGAAGTTAGCATGATATTTTAATAAAAAGCATTTTATTTGTGGTACTGGCAGATAGAAATAATTGCTAGCATATCAAAATTGCTAACATATCAAATAAATAAAATTTGTTTCTCGTGGATAGTACAAGTAAATGTTCTTTTTTTGTGTTCCAAGCACATCACTTTGGTGGAAACTGTATAAATTAATATATACATAATAGATTTTAAAATGAAACACCGTAATTCCGTTTTATTAAGATTATTATATTTACTATAATTTTTAAATTTTGGTCTGTTTTATCAATATTTTATTTTTTTCCCAGCTGTTAAGATAAAGAAAACTCTAAAGAACTTGACTGTGACAGAAACACAAGAGGCAGTTTTCAGTGTGGAACTGACTCACCCTGATGTGAAAGGAGCTCTGTGGATTAAAAATGGTGTTGAACTTGAATCAAATGACAAATATGAAATTTCAGTGAAAGGAACTGTTCACACACTGAAAATCAAACACTGTGTTGTCACTGATGAGTCTGTTTATAGCTTTAAGCTTGGAAAAATAGGAGCAAATGCCAGACTTCATGTGGAAAGTAAGTCAATCTATTTTGAAAATTTGCTTTAATGTGTGGTTTGAAATACAAATCAAGCACATTGATGAATCTTGCTAACTTTCTTCCTTAAGCTGTCAAGATCATCAAAAAACCAAAGGATGTGACTGCTTTGGAAAATGCTGTTGTCTCCTTTGAACTAAGTGTATCCCATGATACGGTACCAGTCCGGTGGTTCCACAAAAATGTTGAGCTTAAACAAAGTGATAAATACAAGATGATCTCTCAAAGGAAAGTTCACAAGCTGATGCTGCATAACATATCTCCTGATGATGCTGGAGAATATACAGCTCTTGTTGGACAACTTGAGTGTAAAGCTAAGCTGTTTGTGGAAAGTAAGTATTTTAAGTTTGTAAGAAAGTAATTATATGAGTTGCTATACCAACTCATATAGAACAACTCGATCTCACACTTCATAGACTTTACTCTTGTTTTTTGCTGTCTTGCACACATACTGACTTTTAAAAAATACTTTTATTCTTTTCCTTTTTTTTTTCTTTTTTTTAACTCACAGCCATACACATCACAAAGACCATGAAAAATATTGAGATCCCTGAGACCAAAACTGCCTCTTTTCAGTGTGAAGTTTCTCATTTCAATGTACCTGCTGTCTGGTTGAAAAATGGTGTGGAGATTGAAATGAGTGAGAAGTTCAAAATAGTGGTCCAGGGGAAACTCCATCAGCTGAACATCATGAACACAAGCAGTGAAGATTCTGCAGAATACACATTTGTCTGTGGAAATGACAGAGTCAGTGCAACTCTGACTGTAAAACGTATGTGAATATTAAATTAACCAGAATATTTTACAGTTAGCAATAATAGAATTTATTTTAATATAGGTACTTGGTACGATTCAGACAAAAACAGCAGTCTTGTGAAGATATTTTCAAATAACTGTATGCCACATAAGTTACATTTTAAAAAGAGATATAGAAGCTGTGCGCTTGAAAGTCAGGTCCTTGATCCTTCTGTTTATACCAACATCCCTAAGCACCAGGTCACTATAGGAGACAGATTTGGGATTCCTATGTCATTCAGAAGCTTTAGGAAATTTAACTGCAGTATTGATTCTGGACACAGAGACTCAGGCTTTCATTTTCATATTTCCAAAAATCGGGATCTGTCTAAAAGAATTTTAAACATCTCTAAGTTAAAGTGTGTTTAGAACAAAACAAAACAAAACCCCAAACCCTAAACCAGGTTCATTTCTTTTCTTTTAGCTATCCTAATTACCTCCATGCTGAAGGACATCAATGCTGAAGAGAAAGATACAATAACATTTGAAGTTACCGTTAACTATGAAGGTATCTCATATAAATGGCTCAAGAATGGGGTAGAAATAAAATCAACTGACAAATGCCAGATACGAACAAAGAAGCTCACGCACTCCCTCTCAATAAGGAATGTGCATTTTGGTGACGCTGCAGAATACACTTTTGTTGCTGGAAAAGCAGCTTCATCAGCGACTTTATATGTGGAAGGTATTTGCTCTCTTGATTTGTATATTTAGTGGCTTACAGTGACTTAAATAGAAGTATGGCTCTCATTCTATTCCACCCTCCCACAGCTCGTCACATTGAATTTAGGAAACATATTAAAGACATTAAGGTTGTGGAGAAGAAGAGGGCTATTTTTGAATGTGAGATTTCAGAACCTGACATTCAGGTTCAGTGGATGAAGGATGGACAAGAACTTCAGATTGGTGACAGGTAAATGATTGCTACTACACCATATAGCCTTTTGTTATATATTCTCTCCCAGGAAATAACTTGTTCACTTTCTTTTCTGATTTCCTTAGGATGAAAATTCAGCGTGAGAGATACGTCCACCGTCTCATCATTCCTTCCACAAGAATGTCTGATGCTGGTCAGTACACTGTAGTAGCAGGTGGAAACACATCCAGTGCCAATTTGTTAGTGGAAGGTCGTGACATTCGTATCAGAAGCATCCGTAAAGACATTCAGGTACAGCATACATAGGAGAATAAATATTTCATAACTTTATCATTCTACTCAAATAATCATGCAAAGGAAGAGCAACAATATCTAACCTGCAAATGTCATAGCAGGACAAACTGTAAATGTAAGGTCAGAGCATTCCTCTAGGAAGGTTTGGTGAAGTGTGAGACCATCTGTAAATACAAATGCTATTTGTAATATTTCTAATACTTGTTCTTAGGTCATTGAGAGACAAAGAGCTGAAATTGAATTTGAAGTTAATGAAGATGACATTGAACCACAGTGGTACAAGGATGGTATTGAGATCAACTTCCAGTATGAGGAAAGATACAATTATGTAGTGGAACGGAGAGTTCATCGAATGAGCATCTTTGAAACCACTTACTCCGATGCTGGAGAATATACTTTTGTTGCAGGACGTAATAGGAGTTCTGTTATTCTCTATGTGAATGGTACGTATATCCAAAACAAATACTTTGACTGCATTTATTACCCTTAATTTTTCTGATATTTATATAGCTTTTCTCAAACTCTAACCTTGGAAATAAAAAAATAAATCCAAAGGGAATTTTATCTATGGAACACTGCCAGAATCCTCATGTACCTGGATGTTTCTTGCTCTACTGAAATCGCTGTTTAGCTGCTGAAAGTGCAGTGACATTTCTTTTTCCCTCTGTATTTGTTTAGACCGGGAAATTCTGAAGTCCAAATAAAACTAATTTGCTCATATGGACAAATACACCTTGACAGAGAGGGACCAACCAAACAGTCATTGGAGGCATTTTGCCAAAAAACACTTATTTTAATGCAGCTAGTTCTGTTAAGGCAGTTGCTTATCATTCTTGCTTCTACCAAGGGCAGATTTTCATGTGCAAGCAAGGCTGGGAACAACAAGATTAAAATTGGAAATTTCCTTGCTAATATTTTTGAAGCCTCAGTAAATATAATTAATAAGATTTTTCTGTCTTTTTCTCCCTCTCCCTCCTCCCCTTCCCCTTGCCTCCCAATTTGCAGCTCCAGAGCCACCCCAGATTATTCAGGAGCTAGAGCCAACCACTGTGGAGTCTGGTAAACCTGCCCGCTTCAGTGCTATGATATCAGGCAAACCCCAGCCCAAAATTTCCTGGTACAAAGACGATCAACAGCTTTCTCCAGGTTTCAAATGCAAATTTCTTCATGATGCACAAGAATATACTCTATTGCTGATCGAGACTTTCCCTGAAGATTCAGCAGTGTACACCTGTGAAGCAAAAAATGACTATGGAGTTGCTACAACTTCAGCTTCACTTTCAGTGGAAAGTGAGTTTCCCATGCTCACATCGAGCATGTCTATGAAATGACATTGTCAGTAATCAGCTGTATCTGATCTTCATCTTGAAAAATGGCTTCCTTTTTCTTATCCTTTAGTCCCAGAAGTTGTTTCTCCTGAGCTAGAGGTGCCAGTGTATCCACCTGCTGTCATAATACCACTTCGTGATGCTGTTACATCTGAGGGACAATCTGCTCGTTTTCAGTGCAGAGTTACAGGGACAGGTGGGTTTAATGAAATACTGTACATCTTTTCATCTCTCAGAATTTTTCATCTTCAACTCAGAAAAAATGCTGCACTGTATGTGCTGAAATCAGTCTTTCCCTAGAGGTACAGTTGTCTGATATATACACACTGCAGATTGTTACTCATTGACAACTAGCTATTAAGCAAGTTATACATCACAGGGTGGTAGCAAGCATGGAAATTATATTCTGTCTTAAAAAATAAGTATTTCTGAAAAGAATAGCACATCTGATTAAAAAAAAAATGTCTTGGAGACTTCGGTGTTTCAAATGCTATCCGAAGTTGCAAAACTTTGTCACTGTAATAACATGCAGACTTTCTAAACAGAATATCAAGAGAGAAAACCATTATCCTGTTACATGAACATGGCAAAGTTTCTGATGTCACACAGCATTGCATCAATTATCTGAAGAAACAGACCAAAATTGTACTTTGATCATCCTATTATTGCTGAGCACTTCTACAAACTCTAAACTGCCACTGCATTATTTTCCTAGCTTTAAAAGGATTTCTGTTTACTCATTGTCTTTTTAAGTGTAGAATTTTCCTTAAATATGTTTTCTACTTTTAAGTAAATAGGATATCATCTTAAAATTTAAATAATTCCAAGTTAATTAAAAACCAAATCAAACTACATTTCTTCACTTCAGCAAATGGTCTTGAGTATGATTAGTAATAAAATATTCACATGGTAAAGTGTAGAATAAGATCTAGGTCCAATCCCAAAGAATTTGCAATTTTAAAAGGTAAAAAACATTCCAACTTTAGAAATAATCTTGAGTGATATCTGTGTAAAAATCCACAATAAATTGTTAGCACATGTGTGTGTAGATATGTATATATAGATATATATATATACAGACAAATATATAAAAGTTGCATTTCCATCACTTAAAGTCAAAATTCAGTTTTGATATGCTTCTCCCTTTAAAAAGGCTGGACAAATCTATTTCTGCCATAAAAGTGATGATAAACTCAGAAAATACATATTCGAAAGACTGGCCTGCCCCCTATGCTAAGCACGCTGGTTTAACTTTTTTTGAAAGAACCATATTTATGTAAATGTTGCAGTTTTATTTACAGCACAGAGCATAAGGAACCTTTCATCTAAGTCCCCTTTATTGAATACCCAAATGGATTTGAATACCGCTCACTTGTGTTATGAAAAATGTTTCTATTACCTTAAGTAATACACTATTTAAAAACATTGTTTAAGGTTGCACGCTGCAGCTGGCTATTGAAAACACTGCCTTTTTCTTCTAATGACAGTAATCACACTATTTGTGTGGAAAAAAAAAAAAGATTCATAATATAATACAGTGACAGGTAAAGAAGCACACTTAAAGTCAGGCTTCATTCCTTTTCTTTTCCAAGTGTATGAAATCTACAGAAGTAATACTTCTTATTTAGGACTGTTACAAAGAATCAAAGACAGGATCTTTCTGGAGAAATATGATCTGTAAAACTTAAAATATTTATGATAAAAAGGCAATATATTGTCCTTCTTAGTAAAAAAAATGAAAAATGAAAAAAAATTAAAAATCCATTTTAATTTGTTCAAACAGTTCAGCCTAACCTAGTGATTTTATAACCTGTTTAATCAGGCAATTGTAGCATAATCCCTTTTAAAAAATGTGACTTTCACTAATTTTAGCAGTAGAAAAATATTTTTAAATTTATACTTTAAGAGAGGAAAGGGAAAAAATGATTTTTATTCAGGACTATAGCCGCACTAGAATAAGTTTTCCCATACAAATATTTTCAGGGTAGAAATCAAAACTTAAAAACTACGTAGGCCATTTTCCAGTGATCATATGTTATCAGAGTAATGCAAGGCATATTCAAACTGATACTTGAGATAAAGATTGAGATTTCTCTCACAAATAGAAATATAAAAATAGTATTTATTTACAAGTCTCATATCATAACTTACAGATTTATTTTTTTTCTTTCTGTTGGTTGAGCAGATCTGAAAGTCTCTTGGTATAGCAAAGACAAAGAGATCAAGCCATCACGTTTCTTTAGGATGACTCAGTTTGAAGACACTTACCAGCTGGAGATTGCCGAAGCTTATCCAGAGGATGAAGGAATCTATACTTTTGTGGCTAGTAATTCTGTAGGCCAAGTGACAAGCACTGCCACATTGAAGTTAGAAGGTACAGTGTACAATTAAAGATGTCTTGTTTAGGTCATGTTCCAATACTAATCTTAATATACACTGATGATATGTGAGTCATTGTCTGTTGTCTTTTAACTCAACTAATTGCTACCGTTTACAATGTCCACAACATACACGTTATGCAAAGGAAAAAGTATTTCACAATTTTGCAATGTTCCATTCACATGACCTTTTCTTTCTCTCCAGTATTATAGTCTGGCATGCACCAAACATCGTAGTAATCTTCTCTCTAATGGAAGTGCTTTGTTTACACATTCTTGCTTTTGATTGTGAGGAGGACCTAAGAAGAGATTTTGTGTAAAATATATTGCTTTGAAAATTTTGAAAACATGTTAAATAAGGATGTGTAGTAGCCTTGGGAAGCTGAAAAGATATAGTTCACATTGATACATAGATTGGTTTGGGTTGGAAGGGACCTTAAAATCATCTAGAAATACAAATTGATGAAACATTCATCAGAGTTTTAGAGCATAAATATTGTTGGGAGAATCTGATATTTAAATTTTGTATTGTCCTTGATATTACTTAACCATAAACATTTTCTTTTTCTTTTTTCTTTTTCTTTTTTTTTTTTGCAACAGATTTTTTAAATGATGCGTTAGAATAATTAATGCTGTTAAGTTGCAAGTAAGAAAAAAAATCTTGAAAGAGAAAACAGCGTAGAGTAAGAAATTAAAAGTTGGCATGCTTCTTTTCAGGATTTAAAAAGGTTGAAGAACTTACAACAAAGTCCCATTGGCATGTTTCTTCATCTATTTCACTTAAGGAGGAATCTATTGGCCAAAGGCCCACCTTTATCCAGCCTATTTCAAGCTGCAGGGTGTGCAGTGGGGAAACAGTCAGATTTCAAGCTAGAGTCTCTGGCATACCCAAACCAGAAATCCAGTGGTTTCATAATCAGCACCTCATGTTACCAACAAAAGACTTAGTTTTCCACTTTGATGAGTCTACAGGTGCAGCTATGCTCATAATAGTAGATGCTTTCTTAGAGCATTCTGGCCAATACTCTTGCAAGGCAAGAAATAGTGCTGGAGAAACAACTTGTACAGCTACACTTACAGTGACTGAAGAAGGTAAAGCCCCATTTTTATTTCAAAGGGATTCAGTTTGTTGTATACCACTCTTTTACAATGTTACTAATGTTCTTTCCTCATTTCACACCTTTTCTTTAGCAGCTAATGTTATTAGTACCTACTATCTGTAACCCAGCCACTCTCATTTCTTCTGTTTAAACTATAACATATTTGAAGATTTGCAAATTTCTATCTTGATGTAGATCAAGAAATAGAATCATTTTACTGAAGGAGTTCAGATTTTTAAAAATGGAATTAAGTAATGGCTGTAGCATTGACTTGAGGTATTTTGCATTATCATGTAGAAAAGAAAAAGAAAATACCTCCTTTAAAAGTTCCATACTAAGCTATCTAATACTGAAATTCACAAGTGAAAGAAGAAACAAGCATCAACTGTGTATCAACTGCATGACTAGACTAGGCATCATTTGTCATTCACATTTGTGAATAGATATTCTTTCTGTCAAGAGCATAGTACATCTGGCATGCTGAGTTTTCAAGTGAAGATCACTCATTTTCATCCTCCGTGCTGTATGATTTTGTTCACATCATGGCCCAGTAAAGTTCTTTAGATACTAATATTGTTATTTCTTGTTACTTGATTACACAGTGCAAGCCCTAGATAGGAAAAGTTCTGGGAAAGATGTAAAAGATTCTATGCGGTCGCAGGCTCTATCAGAACTTCATGTTGCTCCTTTCACAAAGAAGAACATTAAAGCTTTTCAAAAAGAATTTAAATCAGTGCAACAACCATCACAGGAATTGAGTGTACAGGTTTTTGAAAGCATATCTGAAAGTTTGACCATGAAAGCTACGTCACTTGAAGAAACAGAAGCCATGCACACAACAATCCTTTCCCAAACATCTCAGGACACCAGAATCTCTATGGCCACTGCTCAGGAACTGAAAGATGTTCCTCCAAAGATTCTTCTGCAACTCAGAGACTTAACTGTGAAATCTGGTGACATTGCTCAGTTCATATGTGCCTTAGAAAATGAATTCTTCTCCGAGTTTCTTTGGGCTCATGAAGGTGAAAGGATAGAAGTGTCTGAAAAACTGAAGATATCACAAAATGGAAGTGTCCTACTGCTGACGATCTTAAATGCCCAGCTGACAGATCAAGGACTGTACAGTTGTACTGTATATAATGATCACGGAGGGACAACAACTACTGCAATACTAACAGTCAAAGGTGGTTATCTGACTTTAAAAATTATGACTTACCTTTTGTAACTTCATTATCACAGCCTATAGCTCACTAATATTTCTTTAATTATCAGCATTTAATTGAGAAAGCTCTAGTAATAATTCTTTGGGCTCCCACACGCACATAACTTTATGGCTCTATTCATAAGTGTTGTAACTTCACGCTTCTTCCCAGTACGTAACAGAAGTCTGTGGCTTTTTATTCCTCATATTCTTCATGATATGCAATGAGATGTAAAGTAGAACAGGCTGGTAGGAAATTTTGCATTTTGAGAATTCCTGAAGATGGAGTTTAAGGGATATAGGGGTGTCAGGTAAGCAATATTAAACTACGTCCCTGGTCATTTCAGATTGTAGGGGTCCCACTTGATTCGCATTCATCAGGATTGTAATTTGCTTGAAAGGATTAATGGGTGCAGGTTCTGTATGACTGCACTAATGGATTGTCTTCTTCCTTTCACTTGCCCTGATCTAAGTATTTATTTTTGCCAAGGCTCCTTTCCCTTCTTCCTGACATCATCATATTAAAATGTTAGTTGGGTTACTAGTGAAAACTCAAAAATGTATTATCACTACAATAGACAGGTTATAGTATTTCTGAGCTTGAAGGAATCAAGAGCAGAAAAGTAATGAAGAAATTATTGATGCAGTGACATTGATTTGACTCTTACATGCTGACATTTCTTTATTCATTGCTGAGTTGTGCGTAGTAGTTTACATAATTTTCTGCTGCTACTTTTCTGCAGCTACTTCCGCTGTTACATTGAAGCTCTAAAAAATTGAGGATAGGTGTGTATTAGGCCTTATGGACCAAATCTTGGTCCCATGAAAGTCATATAGACTCAACAGGGACCTCAGCCCAGCAGGAAAAAAGCTCTTAAATGTGTGATCAGTCATATTTAATAGCCTTATGACACTAACGTGTTAGACATTCTTTTCAGTACTAATTAATGCTTGTTTTTCTTCCCCGCCTAAATATAAGGATGCTTTTTATTCCTGCAAAACATCTGACCTAATCCTTTTCCTAACTTTATTCTTACCTAGCTAAAGAAGCACAAGCCAAAGCAGTAACAAAAATTACCCTTGAATCAGATACTAAAAGCTTTAAAGCAGCCAAAGATTGTCAGTTTAAAGCATCTGAAGTTAAACAAGAATCATCCAAGAAAACCTCAAGCTTATTTATATCTACCTCCCAAAGACTACATGAAGCTGAGAAGCAAAGAAGCAGAGTCTACTATCCTGATGTTGTGCCATGGGAAGACATTGCAGAAACTGATGCCAGAGCACCAAAGTTTCTTGAAACTCTGCCTTCAGAAACCATTGTAAAAGAAGGAGATGATGTTTTACTCTTTTGTGTAATGAAGGGCGTGCCTACACCTTGTGTGCTCTGGCTGTGCAATCAGCTAATAGTTGAGGAGTCTGCACTGTGTTCCTTAAAACATGATGGGCCACTGTGCAGTTTAAGATTGTTGAAAGTTGGTCAGAACCACAAGGGTATATACAAGTGCAGAATAGTTAATCCTGCAGGACAAGCCGAGTGCAGCACCCATCTGAGAGTGACAGGTTGGCAACTGCATGCTCCTTCCAAGTATCAATTCCTCTTTCATAACATCATTGCATTACAGTACATTCATTCCCTGGGAGATGATAAAGAACAAGAAACATCTCATAAGCCTGTGGGTTGCTGAATGTTTTCTTCAGGAATTTAAGGCATGATAAAGGCATGTTACAATAGAAACCTTCCCTCACCCTTCCAAAAAACAGAAGCAAATCTTGTAGAAAAGTATACATGGCAAACAAGTTTGAAAGCATTCAATTACTCTGTTCTCAAAGTTTATCAAGTATTTGAGTTGTTTGGCATGCATTTATGTGTATTTATGTGTGAATTTCTGTATCTTTGCAAGAGAGAGTGAATGTTTTTACTTCCTAAAATGTTGGCTGGTACATTTAGCAATTTTAGCTCAAAAAAATATGTTTTTTTTGTTTTGTTTTGTTTTGTTTTTCTAGCTCCTGAAAAAATTATTCATGAGAAGCTAGAGGAAGAGATTGAAATGGAAGTGAAAGGTACAGTCACTAATAATGTTACACTGAATAAGTAGTTACCAGTATTTAGTAACACTGAAAAGTATTTATCTGCTTCTGTGTAGTGTCTGATGGGGAAAAACAGACAAATTTTAAAGCATATTGGAACATGTTGCATGTTTGTTTTGATATGCAAAGGATTACCTGCTTTATAAAGTTATTTAAGTTTTAAATTGTTTAAAACTTCAAATTTATAATTTTGCAGCTATATTCTGAACTTTTACTTCATGCTTTGCAGCTATTCACAGAGCTTTTATTTGTTCAATTTCCTTTTGAATGCATGGAATAGTTTACTTCAGAAGGAAGCTATACAAATTTTAATCATATTATTTTTAAGCAAGTTATCAACCTAACCTTAATCAGTTCAATGGACGTTATCAGATGGATGAATTCTACTAGAAAGCATTTGTTGTTTAGGATATGTGAAAGCTATACATTCCCATTGATTCCTTGCACTTCATTTACATACATTAATTCATCATTATACATCTCTTACCCTGGCTTGCAGATAGCATATGTGGTTCATGTTGCTTGCTTTTTTTTTTTTCCCCTGTGCATAACACTGTGAAGTTAGTGGCTGTATTAGTTCGAATAAACGCCTTCTCATTTCATGTTAGCTAATTACTTATGGTTTTTTGTATATCTTTCAAAATATTTTTTCTCAATTGTTTGAACATTTAATCTATAAACAGAAGGGTCAGAAAGGGCGTTTATTCTACTGTCTGCAAGTCAGGTAAGATTTTCTTCTTTGCTACCCAAAGACACACAGCTTTTCCAGGCAGCAAAAACACACACACAGAAGAACGTGTTATTTTGAAATTCATTTTTGCTTGTTCAAGAAGAAATTTCCACAGTCTGAAGAAAGAAAAGACAACGAACGATTTTCGTGTCAATCTTTTAAACAGAGCAAGGCGTTGCGTTTATTCGAACAAATATGGTGAGTGAATTACTTTTTTTTCCTGGGTGTGTGATGAAATGTTGCATGCCCATTTTTTAATTCAATATATTGCTATTTAATTTTTTCAATCAGATAGCAGACAGAGTGGGGCATGCTGTAATCCCATCTCCTTTTCTTGCAGGGCAGCACAGCAAGTTGAACCTTGAGGGACCTGAGGCAGCAGCAGTGCTGGACTGTCCCCAGAACTGCAAACCCACCTTCATGCAGGGCCTCAAATGTAGGTCTGTTTTGGAGGGGGACCCTGCTGTCTTCCAGTGCAAGCTGGTGGCATGCCCGCCACCCCACATGGCATGGTTTCACAACAACCGGCCAGTCCACCAGGACTGCCGCAAAGTGATTCGCACTGAGAGTGAGGAGCACATGCATAGTGCCAGCCTGGAGGTGCGGGATGTGCGAGAACATGATGCTGGCAGCTACAGGGTATTTGCCATTAACAGTGAGGGCTCAGCTGAATCCACTGCCTCACTGCTAGTGGCACGTAGTGGTGAGCTTCAGGGCTTGGGTTTCAGGGGGAAAGTGGAGTTGATGCAGGAGAGCTGGGAGTGCCTGCTGCAGCAGCGGCAGCAGGACCGGCTGCGGGTCGTGCTTCGCTGCACTGGTTCACCCTTTGACAAGGGGCAGGAGGCTGAGCAGCTGCTCCAGAACCTCTCCCCAGCCCAGGGCAGGGTACGAACCATCCATTTCCAGAGGTTGCCACTAGTGGGATCTCATCGTCTGAGGCCAGCATGTGGTGGGGTGCAGAGAGACACAGTGATGAATGCTGATGAGCTGTTGGATGAGGAAATCCGCTGGAAGCTGCAGCGGCTGCGGGAGGCAAAGAGGGCAGCACTGAAAAAGAAGCAGGAATCCTTCATGTCTATGACCCAGGAGGGTCCTCCTGGGAAGCTCAGCCCACCTGAGGCACCTGGCAAGGTGGATGGCTCTGAGTCCTTCAAGGTGCAGGTTATGGAAGGGTATGGCAGGCCCAAGGCAGCAGGGAAGCGATGGCAGGCACCAGGTGGGCTCCTGGAGCCCTGCCCACCTCTCTTCGTCCAGGAGGTCAAGCCCCAGGAGGCTGTTGAGGGGCACAGTGTTACCTTCTCCTGCCTCTTCCATGGCCGCCCACAGCCAACAGTTACTTGGTACAACAATGCTGAGCCTGTGGGGCGCATCCGGGGCACCGCAGTTCACACCACAGGGTGCCGCTCTACACTGACCTTCCCATCTCTGCTCCCACAGCATGGTGGCAGAGTCACCTGCGTGATCTTCAATCCACTGGGCACAGTCAGCACCTCAGCTGCACTTCATGTGAGGCGGCAGATGCCAGCCTATGACGCCATTAAGGAGAGGGAGAAAGAGGAAGAGAAGAAAGAGGAGGAAGAAAAAGAAAAGGAAGAAGAGAAGGAGGAGGAAAAAGAAGAAGAAGAAGGGGAAGAAGAGAAGGAGAAGGAGAAAGAGAAAGAAGGGGAGAAAGAGAATGAGGAGGAGGAAGAAGAGGAAGAGGAGGAAGTCAGCCTGGCCTTTGCAGTGGAGCAGGGATTGCCAAATACCATTCCAGACTCAGACCTACTGTCACTGCCTGTGGAAATCAAAATCACTGCCCCCACTCCAACACCAGAGCAAGACACAGACATGAGGGAGACCACACAGCCCTCTCCAGATCAGGCTGCACCTGCCATAAAGCACAAGTTCAAGTTTTCATTTGATGTGGGAAATGAGCCACCCCAAATTGTGGCAGAAACCCCAGCACGCATCCATTGCTATGAAGGGGAGGCAGTTGTGTTGGAGTGTGCTGTGTCTGGGCAGCCTCCACCTGCTGTGGCCTGGTCCCAGAACAGACAGAGTCTCTCTGCAAGTGAGAGGCTTATGTTTGAGGAGGGTGAGAATGGCATTCATCGCTTACACATCCGAGGGGTCTCTGTCTCAGATGCTGGGCTGTATTGTTGTGTGGCCAAGAATGTGGCTGGAACAGCCCAGACTGTCTCTGAGCTGACAGTGCAGCCTAGTGCACACAAGTTGTATAGCAAGGATGGAGGTACTGAGGAACTGGCTGGCATGAACCATACCCCGCAACTCCAAGGCCTCAAAAAACTTGGGAAGGAGGAAGAGGAACAAATCACATGCTCCAAGGAGGAAGAATCCCATCTGCCCTGGCCCTTGCAGTGGTCTCCATCTTCTGGTGAGCAGGTTGAAAAGGATTTCAGGGAAGGTAAGATGGAGGAAACAGTGGTGCTGGATATCATGGAGGTTTGTTCAAGGCAGGAAATGGGTTATACAGAAGAGTGTGTAAGGGATACAGATGATATTTCTAAGATGAGGCAGCATAGGGGAAAAGCAGTCTCTGAGGAACATGGCTTTGGAATTGATGCCACTGTCCTGCACCCAAGTATGTCAAGGGAAGAGCATGAACTTGTGGCCAAGGACTCAGGTCACTTTTCAGAGGAGCTGGAGGCTGAAGGAGACAAGCTGGCACAACATACAGACAGTCTGTCCTGGGAATTCTTGAAGTCACCATTTATGGAAGTGAAAGGGCAAATGCCTGCCTCTGAGCAGTCTGCTCTGACAAGTGAGTGTGAGGATCCAGAGTTTTTCATTCCTGTATCACCACTGGTGCAAGAGGAGAGTGACAGCTACTTGGAGGAGAGTGATGCACCTGCCTGGGAGGCAATGCCTTCTGATGGATCTCCTGTAGATGAGCCAAGTGTGCCCCACCTACAGGACAACATTACAAGCACACCCACAAAAGAGCCATTAGGCTTTTATAACTTCTGTGCAGAAGAGCAGCAGGAGGAAAAGGCTAAGGAGCAAGAGAGATCAGTAGATATTGAACAGAACATTGAGGTTGATGACCATCTTCATAAAGAAGAAATGATTGGTGCTGGGGATGCTGCACACTGGGAAATATACAATGATAGACAAGTGCTTCAGGAAGCAGAGCCTGACTACTCTTTGGATCTAATTCTTACTCCTGCTGACATAGCAAAATCAGGTCAGGATTTTACTGAGGAAGTTGAAGTTCACCCAGAAGCTCATTTCAAAGAGCAATTACTGTCATCTGAGACCGATGATACCAGTATCATATTTGATTTGAAGAAGTTTGTGGAGCCTTTCCCAGCTAAAGAATCTGTGGACACAAAACAGGCACAACCCCCTGCAGGTTTGGAGAGTGTGCAGCCGGAAGAAACTGGGCCCATCTCTCCTGTGCACAAACATGAAGTGCTTGTGGAAGAGATTTCTCTAAGTGAGGAGCTGTGTCAGATCTATAGGATGCAGCTGGAGGAGGTCAGTGCCCAGGAAGAAGCGCAGCCAACAGAAATCAGGCAGCCTCATTTGCGAATCCCCAGTGGGAACCGTGGCAGCATCGCACTATCTGCTGAAGAGAGGACTTCTGCTGAAGAAATTCATGAGTCAGAGGCAAACGTCTGTGGGGAGGATTCACTTGAGGGACAAAATCATAGTTTTCTGGTGCAGCCCACAGCAGATTTCCAAAGGACAGTACAGGAAACACGTGTGTGGGGGAGTGGGGAGAGGCTGGAGTCAACAGACACTCAGAGTGACAGCTTCATCAGTGACTTGAAAAAAGCTGCACTTGAGAGGAAACCCCAGCCTGGGCATCAAACAGAGGAGGAAGATGTCTCTGGGGTAGAAAAGATCTTTGAGAAAGTAGTGAGCAGTTCCACTTGTGAAATAGAAAGCACAAGTTATCCTGAGGGAATGCTCAGAGACATCCATCCAGAACCAAACACAACTAACGGTTTCTCCTTTGGGCAACTCCAACTTGGTTCGATAATGGATGATTCTGTGGCACAGAAGGAGCAAAGGAAGGACTGTGGGGGCAAGAAGAGGACTCCCACTAAGAAAGCCTCTGAGAACAGCTTGGATGGTGGAGGACTATGGGAAGATGTTTCTGCAGGTCCAGAGCCCAGTGCTGTTCAAGCCTCAGAGTTGGAGCCTGACTTCTCCCTGGCCAAGTATTTAAGGTCAGCAGGGATGCAGGAAGCTCCAGATGTCAAAGGCACAGCTCAAAAGAAACAGCGAGAAACCATCACTTCCCTGGAAGTGGAGGAGGTTACCTTCAGCACGGTTTATGACTATTACAACAACCAGCAGGAGCTGGCCCGGCCCTTCTCTCCTGAGTCAGAAATGTCCATAGAGCTAGAGAGTGGGAACGGAGAGGATTCACCTGATTCAGACCGCTTCTACACACCTCCCTCCTCAGTGGAGATCTTTGAAACTGCTTCATCAGCATCCTACCACACACCACTCAGCACACCTGAGCGCTATTCCACTCCATCTGAGGGCTCAGAGTATGGCACACCACCTGAGCACTACTCTACACCATCTGATGGATCAGAGTACAGCATGCCACCTGAGCACTACTCCACACCATCTGAGGGATCAGAGTACAACACACCACCTGAGCACTACTCCACACCCTCTGAAGGTTCAAAGTGCAACACACCCTCTGAGCGCTACTTCACACCCTTCGAGGGACCTAGCTCTGCATTAGGGGACAGAACACCACCAGAGCGTTACCGGACACCCACTGGAGAGTATATGGATGCCCTGGCAATGTTTACTCCCTGTGAGGAAAGCTGTCAGACTCCAGACCACTCATGGGCTGAGGTGTTTAGGACCCCCCGTGAAGCCCTGGAGCCATCAGGCAATGAGATGCCACCTGCGTTCCTCAAGGCATTGAGCAGGAGGAGGCTGTACAAGGGCAGCACACTCAGTTTTGTGGCTGAGGTGGTGGGTGTGCCTGATCCAGGGGTGAAGTGGTATCATAATAAATCTCTTCTGGAGATGGATAAGAGAGTGCGGATAGAGAAGGATGGGAACAAGTGCATGCTGGAGATCACTGAGATCCAGAAAAACGATGAAGGACAGTATCTGTGCCATGCAGTGAACATTGTCGGGGAAGCTAAAAGCATTGCCCAGGTGGAAGTTTTGTCTGAAGATGGGCGATCACTAGCACTGCCACCCCCTGTGACCCACCAGCATGTTATACACTTTGACCTGGAGCGAAACACATCCTCACGGTCACCTTCACCACAGGAAATCCTTCTGGAAGTGGAGCTGGATGAAAATGAGGTGAAGGAGTTTGAGAAGCAGGTCAAAATCATAACTAGTCCTGAGTTTAGCCCAGATAAGAAGAGCATGGTGGTTTCCCTGGATGTCCTTCCACTTGCCCTGTTGGAACAAGTTTCAGGCTTGGCCTCAGAGGAGAGTGAGGATGTGAAAATTGATTTCCAAGTGACAGAAATGCCTCCCCGCTTTGCTGTGCCCTTTGCAGATGTGGAAGTTACAGAAAGCTCAGAGGTAGCCTTTGAGTGTGTGGTAACAGGTACTCCTGTCCCAGTAGTGCAGTGGTTTAAAGGTGACACCTGTGTGACACCCGCCTCAGGGAAGTATGTTGTGAGTCAGAAAGAGGGACTTCACAGTTTGAAGGTCCTTAATGTAGGTTCTTCTGATGGTGGCTGGTATCACTGCCGGGCGATCAATAGGCTGGGAGAAGCAATGTGTAAAGGCTCCCTCATAGTCAGAGCTCAGCGGGGAGCAAGTGCTAAGTTAAGCAGTGAGGCAGACATGAGCAGTGAACCAGAGAGGCCCCAGAAGTGTGACTTGCTTATGAGTAAGACTGTGTCCCCAGGCAACTGGTCAGAAGTAGAGCTAGAATTTAAACCACACATGGAGAACTCGGAGAGAGCAATACAGCTGCTTGCAGTGACTGAACAAGAGCAAGAGGTGGAAGGGCAGAAATATGTCGATATTAGTTTTGATGTGTTTGGAGAGCCATCCCAAGAAGAACAGATTGAGTTTAAAGCAGAGGACTCAGAGAGCTGCAGCTTTGAGTTTCAGGCCACAGAAACCCCTCCCAAATTTCTGAGGCTCATTTCTGACTACAGTACATTTGTAGGTGCCTCAGCTTGTTTCCAGTGTCTTGTGACTGGTTCCCCTTACCCGAGCGTTCATTGGTACAAGGATGAGATGTTGTTGGAAGGAGACAGGTACTGTGTGCAGGAAGAGCAGGGGGGTTCTCATAGCCTAACTATTGAAAATTTGATGCAAAGTGACAGTGGGAAGTACAAATGTATAGCTACTAACAGGGCAGGAACTGCTGAGACTTGTGCAGTGTTAACGTTATACTAAATGTCCATAACATAGAGTCTCTTCTGAAACACTAAATGTTATATACTGTCGTTCACTACAGGTAAAAATGTAACAATCATTTTAGGGGCATTGTTTTTCGTCTCTTTAGGGGTGAAATTCACTCCACATGGGCATGTTTCTATCTCATTTAAATTTACTTTCACTGTGAAATTTAAGTGAGATTTATGGTGTGCATAAGTTTTATGCACACTTTCTGTACTGAGGTGCATTTCAGATTCCTCCCAAGCTCCTTACTCATTCTTGTAAAGATAATTTAATTGACGTTCATATATATAGGAATCATTTGTATAGTGTACATATCCCTGTGTGTCTGTAGCCATGCAATTATTATTTTACATAGGCTAGAAATCACCTAAAAATGCTAAATTTACCTTTTTCTTGGAATCTAACAGTATGGAATACTGACTTAGGCTTATGGCTTACTTTTTAGTTTGGACATAATTCCATGAAAGAACTCCTTAAACTGGTATTTCCCCTTCTCACAATGTTGTGTCAGAAAATGTGAGTCTCTCTGATTCAAATCCTGTGTCTACAGTTTCTGTCATTGCAAAACTCTTACATCCATTGGTCTCACTCTGTTGACTTAATTAAAAAAATAAATCATAGGATTCCATGAGTCAAATAAAGTATTCTGTTGCAAAGAAAAGTGATACAATGGAAAGAGAATAGAAGTTTTGCTTTAGTAGAGACTGGACAGGATTTTTACTCTATTACCAAGTAATAAACATAAAAATCTATTTTGTACTGTATCTTTAAAAGTTAAAGAGAAAGGAGAGGGAGCTTAATAAATCGATGTAACTGTAAATTCATTAACATATTTTTTTTGTCCCCATATTCCAGTGTCATTCATAGGAAATACATAGTAGTAAAAAAAAGTAAGAGATTTTTTTATGCAGTATTCTTGTTTCACATTAGAACTAAATCTCTACAAATTCTTTTTTTTCCTTTCTTTTTTTTTTATTAGTAAAAGTTAGGTATGCTATGTTTCAATATGACCAGAAATAAATAGAATACATTCAATTGTTACCTCTGGCATTTTCTCAGCATAAAAGATTTTTACATTGATGTTCTCAGTTTGAGTATATATTTTTGTATTTAAAACTAATATTTAGGAGGAGGAATCAGCAGTAGCTGACATAATTAAATCAAAACTAAAGTAATCTGTCTTACATAAGCAATGATAAATTGATTAAGCAAGTATGTTAAAGGTATAAAAGTTATTAATTAATATTTATCAGAAGTTAAATAACTGTAATGCATGTGCCAGCTTTCCAGTTGCCTATATGCCAAAGTGAAACCCTAAACAACCCTTAGCAAAAATTACTTTTACTTTAATTATTTGTTTATGATGTTCATCACATTATTTACAAATTGCTGTCTGTTGCCTTGCAAACCTCTTTAAGGAGAATGGTGATTTTAAGTGTGAGAGAACTATTACTATAGTACAGCCAGCTATGTTTATGCATGTTCTTGTTTCTGAGTTTGACATATCCTCACAATGAGGTCAGTATGCCTCAAAAACTCAGTCTTTTAAGATAATCTCATCACTTACTCAGGATAGTCATTTTTGTTCAAAAGATTCACTTTGCCCAATTGTGCTGCCCAGTATAAACTCAACTTGTAGGAGAGGCAACTTCTAATGACCCAGTATGTGACTGGAGTGGTTAGGTTAATACCATTGTGTCACTTCGGTTTCTTCCCAGTCATGACCCCATAATCAATATTTAAGTATGTTGTTAATAGGTGGAGATAATTTTATTTTTTTTTTAGGTAACATTGGTAGGAAAGAGAAGTGGGAGTGTCTGACCCAACATTGTGATTGGAGTTAATTGCTTCTTCATCTGTCCATTCCGTGTGCAGATGTGTAACACTAACTGATTCATTAGGCAGCAGAGGTCCCTAGGGAAGTTGGCATGAATTGTTCTATGCTATGCATTAGCTGTGACATGAGTCTTTTAGGTACAAAGTCAATGAGGCCAGAAAGCCTTTGGTTAGGCCCTAAGCAATTATGACCTGTGTTTAATTTGCACATAAATTAACTGATTTTTTCAGTAGAAATAGGTCTGCTTCAAAGCCTTGTATCCAAACAGGTCCAAGTTCGTAATCACATCTGAAATATATGGCCAGGCATATTTATCTCTATCTGTGCAGCAGTGTTTGTGTTTTTTTGTAAGTTTAAAAGTCTGATTTTAAGTTTCATACATTGGCCAGGAGCACAGTGTTGTGCTTGTGAAGATAGAAAGCCTGACCTAAGATACAACAGTATAAATCTGGAATAATTCTAGTTTAAATAAACTTCCTCTGGGGCAATTGGTATAGCTTTAAGCTATGTTTGATCACCAACCTTCAAAATGTTTTGCTTTCAAAGGAGCTAAAAATATCACAATTTTATTGTCAGGTTTAATGTCTTCAATTTTACAAGTCATGTATCTTTAAAAAAAAAAAAAGAATGAATTATGTTTGTTTGTCACCAATGTGTAAATGTTAGCATGTATGGCTAATTTGTGAAATAAATATGTAAAATATTTAAGTCCGTCGCTTCTTGTACTTTATTCATTTCACAGACATAGCTACAATATAAAATAATCTGTATTTTTTGTCATAAATATGACAAACATGAACACAAAAAAGTGCATTAATTTGTACTCCACTCCTGTATATAATGCCTTCTCATGTCTGTTATCGTAAGTTCCCTTCTGCAATTTTTATACTTTCTTATGGGCCCCATTTCAATTGATCATCCTCAAGTTCACTAGCACATTGTATTTCTGAGGAAGCTGCTCTACTGGTTTAATGAGGCTGTTAGTTAATACTAAGGGATAGATGTAATTTTCTTTTTTTTTTTCCCGAAGTGTCTCTTCTGTGCAGGTGATCACTGTACGCACTGTGTTATGTCAAGTACACTATGATGTTTGTAGAAAGATTAATAATTGCTAAAACCAATGAGAAATAATTGGGTATGGCATATTCTGTTCTTCTCCATAGCTGTGAGGACAACAGGATTTGATTTCCAAAGGTTTTATTTGCATTGTGCTTTTCCTGGATAGCTTGTTTTGTTCCTGGAAATCTCAGAATTCACTGATGTTTCTAGTGTCTAGGATCTGCAGAGGACAGACAACATGTTCTTTCCATGATGTCTGTTTCCTCACATTTCAAAATCACCATTAGAACAAAGCGGTTCATCATATAACTGTCCAAGTTCACAAAGGCAAGAAGAAAAACCTTGAAGTGCTCTAATGTATTTTTCTTGGGTCTAACAATGGTTTTAATATGCAGGATAGTGCTAGGGAGGAGTTTAAAAGCAGAAAGGAAAAGCAATGACATTAAATCAAGAATGTAAACTCATGGTTTTAGTAATAATGGTGTTGTAAGTGCAAGGGTCTACTGATTTAAAAAAAAAAGGGGGGGGGGGGGGGCGTGGGGGGCAGGAAAAGCTGGTAAGGGAGTGGAAATATCTTGTGTTAGACAAAAAATAGAGTTGAAAGTAGTGAAGTAACTGCACCAGAAGGAAGTCTGGTGTGCTGTAAAGTTTGTCATATTTTTCCAAAACTAAATCTAACAATCTGTTTTTTCTTGGTGTTTTAAATTAAACCAGAGCCTTAGCACTGTTCTCCTGTACTTGTTTGTATGACTGCACATATAAGTATCTACAGCACATACCACTTTAATTATATTTTTGAAATGCATCAATGTTGTGCAACTGTTACTTGCAGCATACATTGAATACCACAAGAGGTTATGACTAACCCATACTGTGATGTTAGGTTTAAAGAGATGCCCATGTTGATCAAGATAGCAAGTTCATAAGTAACCTAACAGCACACTGTGTGTGGTTATTTATGGTAAGTGCATATTTAACAGAAGGAGGACCTTCTGTTCATGTTCATTGTTACCTGCTGCACAGGAGATTGTTACCTGCTGTGGAGAAAACCTCCACATATACAAAAACAGTTGCACTAACAGAGTTGTATATTACTCTTTGCTGTTTATTGCTGCCTTCAAGTGGTCACTTCAACATTCTAGTAAAACTAAACATATTTTTTTTCCCATACAGACTTCTCTAGTTCTCTTACTGTGCCTTCTGAGGAGGGAAGAAGTGAAGGCTACAGCAGCAGCCTTCAGTTGCCTGATAGAGAAAAAACACTTGAATTTGAGCCTGAAAAAACAGTTTATTCCAGCCAAACAAAGATGAAAATGGAGGAGGGGGGCAGTGCACCTGTTTTCCTCAAACAGGTCTCAGATGTTGAAGTCTGGCAGGGAGATGTAGCTAGGCTTTCTGTTACTGTTACTGGAAGTCCCACACCCAAAATCTTGTGGTTTTTCAGTGATGTCAAGTTAACCCCATCCTCAGACTGTAAGTTAGTGTTTGCTGGAAATGACCACAGTCTCATCCTCCCATATGTGGGCATGCAGGATGAGGGCAAGTACACGTGCATGGCCAGCAATGTACATGGTGAGGCTGCATGCAGTGCCCACCTCCATGTGAGGCAGCGGGTACCTGGGGCTCCTTGTTTTGCCAGGGCACCAGACAGTGTGCAGTGTGCACCAGGCTTCACCGCTGTCTTTGAGTACACCGTGGCTGGGGAGCCATGCCCTGATGTGGAATGGTTCAAGGGGACCGAGCGGCTTTTCTCTGATGCACGTCATTCTGTGTCTCACAACCCTGATGGCTCGGGCTCCCTGACGGTGTGGGAGTGCATGGAGGAGGACACTGGTCTTTACACATGCAGGGCAGTGAGCACCTTGGGTGAGGCTGCATGCTCCATTGAGCTCCTTGTGCTGCCCAAGGAACATGCCGTGTGTAGGCAGAGCCCAGCCTTGCAGCACTCTGCAGTGGCAGAAGACCAAAGCCCCCTCTCCTATGAGGAGGCCAGCGAGCTTCCCACTGTGAAAGAAGCACTCAGTCTTGAGGCCGTGAGGGAGCCCGGGGCTTTCTTCCAGCTCCAAGTAAGCCAGGTGGAGCACATGCTGCCCAAGGAGGACATCTTGCCTAGCCTGCCACCAGCCTGCCTCGCTGTGCAGAGTGTTGAAGGGATGCTGGCCCAGGCAGCCACAACACAAGAGAACAGCAGACTTCGGGCAGAGTCACTGCAAAACCTTCCTACTGGCCCCCAAGGTGCAGTGCCTGGAGCAGCAATTGAAACACAACTGCCAGGCTGCCTTGGGACTGTGGCTGCACAGATGCTCTTGCCCAAAGAGCGAGTCATCCCTGAGGAGGAGGAGCAGATGGCTGTCCTGGAGACAGAAGTTTCCCAAGCCCTTCTGCAGGTGTCAAGCACCACTGAGAGTTATGCCATAGATGGTGACCACTTAAAAGTCCTAGATGGCTTCCAGGCAATGAAAGGTGAGCTAAAGGCTGAACCCGGATTTCCTTCTGAATTGGCCTGCACTGGGAGTCAAGCTGTTCCCTTGGAGAACATTTCTGCCCTGGAAACAGCAGAGGAAGATTTTGCTGCAAGAATTTGTGAGGGACAGGCTATAAGATTTCCCTTACTGCTAGAAGAAAAACAGCCATTGGAGGAAGAACATGTTGTCAATCTTGCCAGCCCACTTAGGCAGTGTCCAAGGGTAGAGAGACAACCACGTGAAACAATGTACACTCACCAGCTCCAGGCAAGCCAAGTCCTTACCAAAGAGAGCCAGCTCACTGATCAAGTTCCCAAGAGCTGCAACCTCGACATAAAGTCCCAAATTAGAGATGCACTAAAAGCTGCAGTTGTAAGTGAGCAAAATGTCTTATTTACAGAATGGTTGGCTGATAAAGAAAGCATTGAAGTACAGACAATAAAAATCACCAAGGAACATAAACACACCTGGTGCACCTATGTTGTGACCACAGGAGGACTCACTCCCGCAGAAGTCCCAATCTCCCTGGCAGAAGTCAGCATTCAGACAGCAGACCAGAAAAAAGTCTTGAAGGAGGCTTTCTATTCTCTTATTTATGAAGAAAAACATCTCTTAACAGATGAAAAATCCAAAGCATTGCCAGTCCATCCCCATTCACTTAACTCAGGGAAATCCTGTGATGAAACCTCTGAGCTGGAGCCCCAGCAGGCTGAGAGAACTATGGAGGCAGAAATACCCCTGGAGCAGCCTTTGCATGCAAAAGTAATCAATACTGTGACTGAACACGGTCAAATCAAGGATGTAGGGGCAGCTGCATCCACTGCTGATGTAGCCTATGCAGGTGTTCCTGTTGAGAAACCCACAGAAGTACTGAAAAGGAAGGAGAAAAGGGAAGAAATATGTGAGCAAGAGGGCAAAGGGGGTCTGGAAAATAAAGGTGGGAGTCTAGAGGATGAGCTGGGCAAAGAGAATTACCCTATTATACGCAGCAAACTGGTCAACACTACTGTGGAAGAAGGGGAGACTGTCAATCTAGTGTCTGTCATAACAAATGTCAGAGAGGTGAATTGGTACTTTGAGGGTAAACTGGTGTCTTCAGGCAACAAATTCAAGTGTTTGCAGGATCAAGACACATACACACTAGTAATCAGCCAAGTGTGTGGGGACATCCACCAAGGAGAATACACATGTGAGGCACTGAATCAAGGTGGAAAAAGAGCAACAACAGCAAAAGTCACAGTTGTTAAAAGAGGTTGGATAATGGGGATAAAATTCTGCCTTTCTAATACACGGTTGTGCTAATGAAACTGCCCTACTCTGTCTATCTGGATACAGATACAATACTAATATAATCACAACACTAATGACAGGGTCCCCTTTCTCCCTGGATTTATGGTCTCCTTTTACCACATTGCAGTCTCTTACTCCTGCATCACACAAGCAAGATCAGGACAAGTTATACTGCAGTCCTGACTGCTTCATCCCATGATGAAGTTCAGCTATACTTGCCACTCTTCTCACTGCTGCATCCAGTCTTCAGAGTCATTGCACTGTTTCAGCACAATTTCTTAACCACACCACCATTTCTCACAGCTCTAAGATAGTGTGTATATGTTTATATTGCAATATTACCACATTGCTATTAAACATTAGTTTTCCAGTTTCACCACTGTTTTCTGATGTCATTAAGCACCATGACACTGTCTGTCCACAGTTTTTCTCCTTTACAATCACTTAATGTGGATTGCAAATAAATAATCTGTTTTGTTTCAGTTAGTCACTTCACTGTTACTTTCTAGAATGCCAGTATGCATGGCTTTGAATTACTCTCTGCTTCTGATTTCAGTTGCACCAATCCTGAGAAGAAGGCTTGAGTCTCTGGAGGTGGCCGTAAACCACGTGGCCAAGTTTACCTGTGAGGTAGAGACTGCTCCCAATGTCAGATTCCAGTGGTACAAAGCTGGCCGAGAGATATATGATGGGGACAAGTATTCCATTCACACCTCCAACTACCTTTCTACACTGGAGATTCTGAGGCCTCAGGTTGTTGACTATGGAGAGTATAGCTGTAAGGCCTCCAACCAGCATGGCAGTGTAAGCTCTACAGCCCTTTTAACGGTAACTGGTAAGTACAAAGTCAAAAGCACTTCTTCAAAAAATGTCTTGGTATATTGTAATGCTTTCTGTGGGGTACCTACAAACATTTGTGGTAGTGCTATTGATTGTCATTGTTATACATAATCCATACCTAATTTTGATAAGTACAAGCACAGAGAAGGAATAATTTTTGAAAATGCTGCTTTTAGGTGGTTTTTTTTGTACATAGTATGAAAAGTTTCAGGAGGGAAGAAAAATGGGATAAAGAGACTGGGAAGAACTATGTTGTCTATAGAATGGGATTGCTTTGTGAAAACATTCTTGAAGAGAGTTTATTGTACTTACAGACAACAAGCAAATGTGCAGTTTTAAATCTGATTTATTTGGTGTAGTAATCACTGGGCAATTACCCTACAATCTTACATTTATTCTTCAGCTATACTTGTGAGGCAGGCTGTGTGGCGATGCTTACCTAAAATCTGTGTGCCAGAGGAAACTCTGTGTGATGGGGGAATAGATCATCTTAAACAAACAAAAGACAGTTCAAAAGTATTTCATTTTAAAAAACTTTTTTTTTTTGTCTATTGATAACTATGCAATTATCTTCCTTTTTTTCTTCCTTTTTTTTTTTCTTTTAAATATCTTGTGGACCTTTGTGGGTGCATTTTTTTTTCATTCCTATTTTTCTTTTTGTGGGAAGAGTCTTTATGTAGTCTTTGCTAAGTGCCAGATGCTACAGACTAAAGAAGGATACTCAAACTGTGCAACATATGCAAACTTGTCTATCTTAAGGGAATCATGCACAAACATGTCACTCCTGGGAAAGGAAATTCTGTCTTTTGCTTTATTTTCCTTTGGCTTGTGCATTGTTCTAGAGTCAAAATGCCTTCAAGCTCTAGAGCAATATACAGACCCAAGAAGTACAAAACAAAAAGCCAAAATTCGTAATCTTTAACATCTCTTTTCTCCTTCACTGCTCTGGCCTCTTTTGCTTAAGAGTGTCTAAAAACAAACTGCCCCCTCCTGCTCTCTGTCCTTGGGAAACTTGGAGAAACAGCATAAGCTCTATTCTCCACCTCCGGATAACAATGAACCCCTTTATTTTGCAGAAGCACTTCCACCAACATTTCTTACCAGACCCGAATCTATCACCACTTTTGTGGGCAAAAGCGCCAAGTTCCTGTGTACTGTTTCGGGCACTCCAGTCATTGAAGTCGCCTGGCAGAAAGATGGCACGACCATTTCACCTTCGGACCACCACAAGATCTCCAAAGTGGAAAATAAGCATGTCTTAGAAATTTCCCTTCTCACCACCAGTGACAGAGGGGTTTATACTTGCAAAGCTTCCAACAAGTTTGGGGCTGACATTTGCCAGGCTGAAATGGTCATTATAGACAAGCCGCACTTTATTAAAGTTTTGCAGTCAGTGCAGTCAGCAGTCAATAAAAAAATACGTCTTGAATGCCAGGTAGATGAAGACAGGAAAGTAACAGTAGGATGGACAAAAGATGGAAACAAAATCCCTCCAGGCAAAGATTATAAGATTTACTTTGAAGACAAAATAGCCTCGCTTGAGATTCCTCTGGCTAAACTCAAGGATTCGGGCCATTACGTATGCACTGTCTCAAATGAGGCAGGAAGCAGCTCCTCTTCTGCCAGTGTCACAGTCCGAGGTAAGATTGTCCTAGGTACTGTTTACCTTTGCTCTTCTTCGGTTTCTGCTTTTTTCTTTTGCAGGTGAAGTCTTCTCTGGGGTGAAATCACACTGTGAAGTCTTCTGAAATCTTCCATCAGCTCCATTCACCTCTTGCTTTTTACCCAACTATCTTCCAAAGCACTGTGTATTGCTTCAATATTTCTTTTGTTAGCCACATCCAAGAGTCACTCCTGCATGTAGGGGAGAGATGGTGGGAGGGGGCAAGAGAGACCACAAGAACTGCAGCTCAGCAAATATTATGCTGATCTTTTCTAAAGTCATGTTTTGTTCTTTCACTAGGAACCAATGTCTTTAAGGCTTTGTATTTCAGACTGCTTTTCTTTCCCTCTTCTTTTTCCCCTTTTCCATTTTCTTCTTCTCTACTCGCTCCCTTCCCTTCCCTTCCCTTCCCTTCCCTTCCCTTCCCTTCCCTTCCCTTCCCTTCCCTTCCCTTCCCTTCCCTTCCCTTCCCTTCCCTTCCCTTCCCTTCCCTTCCCTTCCCTTCCCTTCCCTTCCCTTCCCTTCCCTTCCCTTCCCTTCCCTTCCCTTCCCTTCCCTTCCCTTCCCTTCCCTTCCCTTCCCTTCCCTTCCCTTCCCTTCCCTTCCCTTCCCTTCCCTTCCCTTCCCTTCCCTTCCCTTCCCTTCCCTTCCCTTCCCTTCCCTTCCCTTCCCTTCCCTTCCCTTCCCTTCCCTTCCCTTCCCTTCCCTTCCCTTCCCTTCCCTTCCCTTCCCTTCCCTTCCCTTCCCTTCCGTTTTCTTCCCATTTTTAGAACCACCATCTTTTGTGAAGAAGGTCGATCCGTCTTACTTACTGACCCCAGGTGACTCTGCACGCCTTCAATGCAAAGTCAAAGGGTCTCCTGAAATCCAAGTTACTTGGTTCAAGGACAATAAGGAAATCCGTGAAACCAACACACACAAGATGTCTTTTACCAATTCTGTGGCTGTGTTAGATATTTTGGAGATGAAAGTTGATGACAGCGGAAGCTACTCATGTGAAGCTGTAAATGAGGTTGGAAGTGACAGCTGCACCACAGAAGTAGTTGTCAAAGGTCTGTTCTTCCTGCTACTTACTGCCAGTCACACTCTTGAGGAAAAAGCTTTTTTTTTTTTTTTTTCCTGGGCAATTAATTCTTTCTTGCTGCTTTTATAGAGCCTCCATCTTTCATCCGAACACTCGAACCAGCAGAGGTAGTGAAGGGAACGAACGCCGTTCTTCAGTGTGAGGTTGCTGGCACTGGACCATTTGAGATTAGTTGGTACAAAGACAAGAAACAGATTCGCAGTAGTAAAAAATACAGGCTGACCTCTCAGAAAGCTGTTATTTCCCTGGAGGTGTCATCATTTAATAGTGCGGATGTTGGTGAATATGAGTGTGTGATAGCTAACGAAGTTGGAAAGTGCATTTGCAGTGCAACATACATCTTGAAAGGTCAGTGGGAGAGAGAACACTCCACTTACTGCAGGGAACCTCTTATTTCTTATATTTTCTCTGAATTTCTGCGTAGCTAGGGTGGTTGGGGATGGAGGGTATCTTCTCTTAAAAAAATTGTATATATCTTAACTCTTACTTGGCATCAAACCCATTAATTTGAAGAACGTTGGGCTTAAAGAAGTATTATTCTTATGCTTAAAAGCATTACTCTTTTAGCTGAATAGTGCAGCTCTTCCCTTTTCCTGCTCTTTAGCTGAATTGTGCCATGTACTGTGTACATTGTCTCATAAAACTATCTTTTGAGCATTAGATTTCATGAAAAAGTGTCATAGCAGATGCATATTTCTTTATGTCTCTTTTCTTTGAACTAGAACCACCATCTTTCGTTAAAAAAATCGAAAATGTGACAGCTCTGGCTGGAGACAATATTATGTTACAGGCTGTGGTGAAAGGGTCAGAACCTATTTCTGTGATGTGGATGAAAGGCAAAGACATTATTCAAGATGATAACAAAGTGAGAGTGACATTTGACCATGGGCTAGCAACACTGCAAATTACTGGTGTCCAGCTGAGCTCTGGTGGTAAATACACCTGTGTAGCTGAGAACGATGCAGGAAGTCAGTCTTGCTTTGGTGAACTAGCAGTTAAAGGTCAGTGGAGGAGTGCTGCGACTTCTGCATTGTCTCCCACCTAAGAAGAGCAATTTACTTTTGTTCTTAACACTGATTGTTTAATTCTGTTGTAGAACCTGCCAAAATCATTGAAAAATCCGAAGTGATTCAGGTGACAGCAGGGGATCCAGCCATTTTGGAGTACATTGTCACAGGCACTCCAGAGTTGAAAACCAAATGGTTCAAAGATGGAAAGCCACTACCTGCCAGCAAAAAATACAGGATCAGCTTTAAAAATAACATTGCCCAGCTCAAGTTTTATGCCACCGAAATGCAGGACAGTGGAGAGTACACCTTTGAGATATCCAATGATGTGGGGACCAGCTCTTTTACTACCAGCTTTACGGTGCTAGGTCGGTACTGACCCTTGGCAAAGAGGCCTGTTATTCTGCCCTGAGCCCAGCAGAGCCAGAAGCAGAACTGTATTCTCTTTTGCTCATGTGTTGGTTTATTTATTTTTTTTTCATACCCAACAGATCGCACTCTCCCTCCCTTCTTTACCAAACCACTGAAGAATATTGACAGCATCATTAACACCTCATGCCATCTAGACTGCAAAATTTCTGGCTCTCTTCCAATGACCGTCTCTTGGTTTAAGCAGGACACTGAAATCACTTCAAGTGCCAAGTACACAATACACTTTGCAGAAGGCTCTGCATCTTTGGAAATAAAACACCTAGATGCAAGTGATGCTGGAGTTTACATTTGCAGAGCCACAAACTCTGCTGGTAGCAAGGACAGCAGTAGTACTTTGTTTATAAAAGGTTTGGCAATGTTTCAAAATTCTTGCTCTTTTTTTTATTATGATTTTCTTGTGATAATACTTTTCTTCCCCACAGTGCAAGCTGTGTGTCTTATTCTTGGCAATTGTTTCCTTTCAATGCAATCTAGAACCACCCAGCTTCATTGTAGAACCGGAGTCTCAAGATGTGCTGCCAGCATCAACTGTACGTTTCAAGGGCACATTTAAAGGCACAACACCACTGACAGTGAAATGGTTTAAAGGTGATACTGAGCTGGTGACAGGAGGAGCCTGCTATATTATGACAGAGGCACTAGCAAGTTACTTGGAGCTTTACGCAGTCAAACCAAATGACTCGGGAAAATATATCTGCAAAGTCTCCAATGTAGCTGGTTCAGTAACATGCAGTGCAAACTTGTTTGTAAAAGGTTTGCATTCTTACTCTCTTTTTAACTTTCAGCTACTGGATTGACCCAGTGGCACTTTTTGCTGCCTTGTTGATACTGAAAGCTTTTCTTAAATCCACAGAACCTGCTGCCTTCAAGGAGAAGCTAGAGCCAACTCACCTGGTCAAGAAAGGCGGATATGCTGAGCTGACCTGTAAAGTCACTGGCACTCCTGAGATTAAAATCACGTGGTTCAAGGATGACAGGGAACTGAAAGAGAGTGACAAACACAGGATGTCTTTTACAAAATCTTTGGCAATACTCCATCTTTCAGAAGTTGAGACTGAAGACAGTGGGGAATATATTTGTGAAGCCAAAAATGATGCTGGGAAAGATACTTGCAGTAGTGTTGTTACAATCAAAGGTGTGTGTGACTTCCGACCACTCAACCAGTTTTTCTCTTTAAACTCAGTGCAACTTTCCAGGCTTCCAAAGTGTGATTAATGCAAATTACACTCTCTCTTTCGCACTGTAGAGTCACCTTATTTTAGCAAGGAGTTTCAATCCATGGAAGTCTTGAAGGATTCTGATGTGGTTTTGGAGTGTGAGGTGCTTGGCACACCTCCCTTTGAAGTGTTTTGGGTGAAGGATGATAAGCCTGTGCGGAGCAGTAAGAAGCACAGAATAAGCACTGAGAAATCTTTGATTAGCCTCCATATCTTCAGGTTTGATGCTTCTGATGTTGGAGAGTATCAGTGTAGAGTAACAAATGATGTTGGAAGCTGCCTCTGCAGTTCAGAGGTCACACTGAAAGGTTAGTGCAAGGTGGAGAATGCCACTAGCATGATCTTATGCTGGTGTGGGTTTCATGCCACATGGTCATGTACCAAACCTGTACTTACTTAGCCACTTTCTTCCTGCTAGAACCCCCACAGTTTTTGAAGAGGATAGAAAACATTAGCTCCCTTCGAGGAGGCACAGTCGTGTTTCAGGCTGCTGTTAAAGGCTCTTTGCCCATCACTGTATCCTGGCTGAAAGACAATGATGAAGTGATTGAAGACAATAATATCAAAATGACCTTTGTGAACAACATTGCCACTCTTCTGGTGAGGTCTATTGAACTGAAACATGATGGAAAATATTTCTGTCAAGCTAAAAATGAGGCAGGAATTCAGAGGTGCTCTGCTCTGCTGACTGTCAAAGGTTAGTCCTACACTGAGTGCTGGCAGTGATCTCAGACAGTTCTCTTGTTGTTGTTTTTTTTTTGGTTGGTTTGGTTTGGTTTGGTTTTACAGATGCCCCTAACTCCCTTCTCTGTATCTCTGTTTAAAACAGAGCCTGCTACAATCACGGACAAGGCTGTGTCCATAGATGTGACTGAGGGAGACCCAGCAACATTGCAATGTAAATTTTCGGGAACAAAAGACATTACAGCCAAATGGTTCAAAGATGGCAAGGAACTGACTTTAGGCCCAAAATATAAGATCAGTGTTACAGATACCGTCTCAGTCCTAAAGGTGCTCCATGCGGAAAAGAAAGATAGTGGAGAGTATGTATTTGAGGTTCACAATGATGTTGGGAGCAGTAGATGTTCTGCCAGCATCAATGTCCTAGGTGTGTATGAGCTGTCTTTTAGTATTTGTTTTTACTTACGATCTCTTCTCCTGACTTTGTGTCTACTACAATCATGGTTGAATTCCATATTTTGTCTTTTTACTCTGTCTTGGATAGATCTCATTATACCACCTAAGTTCACCAAAAAGCTCAAGAAAATGGACAGCATTAAGGGGTCTTTTGTTCACCTGGAATGCATAGTGTCTGGTTCACATCCTATAAGTATCCAGTGGTACAAGGATGGCCAAGAAATAACAGCAAGTGAAAAGCACAAATACTCTTTCCATGATAACACCGCCTTTCTGGAAATCAATAAACTGGAAGGCACAGACAGTGGCTCTTACACCTGTGAAGCAACAAATAAGGCAGGAAGCAACCAATGCAGTGGGTTCTTAACAGTGAAAGGTTTGAAATTCTTCTTCTCTTGTGTTAGGTCGCTTATTCATAATTTGGGAATTCACCTATCCTTGAGTAATCCTCTTTCTTCTTTTTAACATGTTATAGAACCGCCATATTTTGTGGAAAAGCCCCAGTCCCAAGAGGTTGTGCCCCATGCTAGGGTTCAGTTCAAAGCAATGGTGAAAGGCTCTACTCCTCTGCAGATAAAGTGGTTTAAAGACAGCCAAGAGCTCCTTTCTGGAGCCAATCGCTCTGTTTGGAAGGATGACACATCTAGTGTGCTGGAGCTCTTCTCAGCAAGGATGTCTGACTCCGGGAACTACACTTGTCAGATAAGCAATGATGTGGGGACTGCCACTTGCAAAGCAGCTCTGTTTGTAAAAGGTGTGAAGCCCAGTGTTCTCATTGTTGTGTTTCTGATTTTTCTATGCAATCTGGGGGGAGGAGGTAGGAAATACTTCTATTTCCACAAACTACCATGAATATTATAAAGCCTCACTTTTTCTTCTATCTTCTAGAGCCTCCAAGGTTTGTTCAGATGCCTACTCCTGTAGTAGCTTTGCGTGAAGGACAGTCCACCACTTTTGAGTGCCAGATAGTAGGCACACCAGAGATCCATGTCGCATGGTACCTTGATGGGAATGAAGTGACTGATGGAGCTAAGTATGGCATCTCTTTCATAGATGGTCTAGCCACTTTGAAAGTCACTCAAGCCAGAGTATCGGATAGTGGTATTTATGTCTGTGAAGCCCACAATGATGCAGGTAGTGAGAGCTGCAGCATCGAGTTGAAAGTAAAAGGTTGGTCTTGAACATTTTTCACCACCCAGCTATGCCATGTAGTTGGGGTGATGGAATAAAGGAGACCTCTTCTTCCCTAATAACCATCAAGGTTACTATCTACTTTTCCCTTATTCTTCTTTGTAGAGCCTCCAACGTTTGTTCGGGAGTTGAGACCTACCGAGGTAGTAAAGGGATTGGAGGCCACACTCGAGTGTGAGGTGACTGGTACGCCTCCATTTGAGGTGAAGTGGCTGAAGAACAATAAGGAGATGTTCAGCAGCAAGAAATATGCCATCTCCACCAAAGAATCAATATTTACCCTTAATGTGACCAACTGTGATGTCTCAGATGTTGGTGAATATCAATGCATTATATCAAATGAAGGTGGGAGTTGTTCTTGTAGTACAAGGCTCAGCTTGAAAGGTCAGTCACTAAGAAACATACCCCAAACATTGTATCCCCCAGATGAAATGTAGTGACTAGGATGACCTTATATGATCTCTTTTCCCTCTTCCCTTTCCATGACTTCTCTTCTAAACAAACAAAACCTCACACCACAGAACCACCATCTTTTGTCAAGAAGCTGGAGAATGTCACTAGCGTTTTGAAAGGCACTGCATTCTTCCAGTGCGTTGTAGCAGGTGCTCAACCCTTATCTGTGTCATGGATAAAAGATGAGAAAATACTGGAAGATGATGATTACCACCATATTACCTTTGAGAACAAAGTGGCTACACTGAAACTTACCAATGTTGACCTCAGCCACAGAGGGAGATACACCTGCCAGGCAAAGAACGAGTCTGGAGTGGAGAAGTGCTTTGGTTTGCTTTTTGTGCAAGGTGTGTAGAAGTTGTGCCCCTTCAAGCTCATCCTGGATGAGTGCTTCGGAAGTCAGTCACCTCTCTGTAGCTAACTACCATTTTTATACACTTTGTACCCCAGAGCCTGCACGGATCACAGAAAAGGCTAAATCACTTAAAGTCACTGAAAGAGACCCCGTAACTTTGGAGTGTACTGTGGAGGGGACACCAGAACTCCGAATAAGATGGTACAAAGACGGCAAACAGCTTCTGCCCAGTAGATACTACACAATGAGCTTTGAAAACAATGTGGCCAGTTTCAGGATTGAACCTGTATCAAAGGAGGATAGTGGTACATACAGTTTTAAGGTTGAAAATGACTTTGGAAGTAGCACCTGTGAAGCTGTCCTGACTGTGTTAGGTTTGTATTTGGCAAATTCGTGAAGCCAGCAGGGAGGGATTAAAAACAAACTAACAAACAAAACAAAGAAACAACTAAAAATAAGAAGAGTTTCTGAAAGATAAGCAATAAGGTAACCGTTATATTTTTGCCATGTTTTGTGTTGGGCAGATCAATCAATTCCACCCACATTTATCAAAAGGCTAACCAAAAAGGATACTGTTCTGGGATCTTCTATCAGAATGGAGTGCAAAGTCTCTGGATCACTTCCCATTACTGCAAAATGGTTTAAGGATGGAAAGGAGATAACTGACAGTGCAAAATATAGAAGCCTGTGCCATGAGAACACCATGTCACTCGAGATTGCTAATCTAGAGCTGTCAGACAGTGCAAATTACACATGCAATATCTCTAACATTGCCGGAAATGACTCTTGCAGTGCTGTCCTGACAGTGAAAGGTTTGAAACTCTTTGCTACTTTTACTGGAGATGAATGCTGGGAGAATATATTATATCTTGTGCTAACATAACACTCTTATACTTCTTAACACTAATGCTGAAAACTTGGTCTCCCTTTTCTTACTGTGGATCTTTAACCTCTTATGCATTCAGAGTCTCTGCTTGCCTCACTAACTTTCTTCATTCTTAGACATTCCTGATTTAACTGAATATTTCTTTTTCTTAAAAACTGCAGAGCCTCCAAGCTTCTTACTAAAACCTGAAAGCCAGCAAGCCATCCCAGATTCCACGGTGGAGTTTAAGGCCACGCTAAAAGGAACGCTGCCATTTACAGTAAAGTGGTTCAAAGAGGACTTAGAACTTGTATCTGGTCCAACTTGTTTCATTGGGATTGAAGGGTCAACTGTGTTCTTAACCCTCTATTCAGTGGATGCTTCTAGGAGTGGGCACTACACTTGCCATGTTTCAAATGATGTTGGCAGTGACGCTTGCACTACAATGTTGATGGTAACAGGTGTGCACACTTTCTAGTTGTTTTGCAGTCTTTTCATCTATTTGTTTTCTTTCCTTTCTAACAAGCCCACCTTAATGATCTCTGATACCCTGTCAAGTGAATTCTCTGCCCTGTGTTTGCAACCAACTCTTGTTTGTTTTGCTCTTTTCCCTCCTCTTTCCTTTCCAGTATTAATTCAGACCTTCTGACACCACTTTTCTGGTTTTTTAGAACCACCCAAGTTTGCTAAGAAGCTAGAGACGGCAAGAGTAGTCAAGCAGGGCGATTCAGCCCGACTTGAGTGCAAAGTAAGTGGTTCTCCAGAAATGAAAATAGTGTGGTTCAGAAATGACCATGAAATTATTGCCAGTGAAAAATTCCGGACCTCGTTCATCGACTCTGTGGCTGTGCTTGAAATGAATCATCTCAGTACTGATGAGAGTGGTGACTATATCTGTGAAGCTCACAATCCTGCTGGCAAGGCCAGTTGCAGCACCAAAGTCACAGTGAAAGGTCAGCTGTTCTCTTGTTCTCCAGTTACATCCTTCTTTTTTTTTTTTTTTTTTTTTTGGGCGTGTGTGGTTTTCTTCCTTGGAAATCCATAGGAACATGAAATTAATTCCTTATTCAGGGAATGCCTTTTTCCTCACATTCTGTTCGTTTTTTGATGACCCCTTACCCTCTCTGCCAGGGTCTGTACAAGGCAGTTGTTGTTCTTAATACAAACATGTCCTAGTCTAGGTGTTCCCCAGCTCTATGATTGCAGGGTCCAAGACAGGTAGATCTGATATACCATGAAGCCAAAATATGAAGTAAAATAACAGACCCAAACTGATCAGTGTCAGCTTTACACCCTGCATTTGAGACTACTGACAGCTAAATGGGACCTATATCCTCTCTATCAAGGGTCACCCTTCTGTTTACCTTTTATACAGAGGAGCTCAGAGCTCTGAATGCTCACCTGCCTGTTAGATCGTTTCATGATGTGTGCAGAAAATGAGGAAAATCATGTCCCGTTCAGTTAGTTTTCCCAGCAATCTTGTTGTGGAAAAGCTGATATCAGTAAACTGTTGGTCAAATACCTTCAGTCTCTTTTCTAAAAATGCTTCTTTCTTCCCTTGGTAGAACCTCCTGTCTTTAGCAGAAAGCCCTCTCCGGTAGACATGCTCCGAGGAACTGAGGTTAGCCTGGAATGTGAGATTTCAGGAACACCACCATTTGACGTTACCTGGTACAAAGACAGGAGACAAATCCGCAGTAGTAAGAAGTATAAGGTTACAGCCAAAAACTACCATACAAGCATTCGCATTCTTAACGTTGAAGCTGCAGATGTTGGTGAATATCAGTGCAAAGCTCAGAACGACGTAGGAAGTGACACTTGTTTTTGCACTGTTAAGCTGAAAGGTAAGGTATTGGCACATATGCCTTCTTTAGTGCTCCCAATGGCACTGCATTGCTCTTCTTTTACATGGATACCATAAGTATTTACTACAACTGCATGTTTCTTATCCAGAACCACCGAAATTTCTGACAAAAATAAACAGCGTGACTGTTGTGGTTGGTGAACCAGTAGAGTTACAAGCAAGAGTGGAAGGCTCACAGCCAATTTCTGTACAGTGGCTTAAAGACAAGGAGGAAGTTATTAGAGAAAGTGAAAACACAAAGATCACATTTATGGAAAATACTGCAACTTTACAACTTGTACACACAGAGACAAGCAGTGCTGGAAAATATATCTGTCAGATCAGAAATGATGCTGGAAGTCGCGAGTGCATGGCTACCTTAACTATTCTAGGTTGGTAAAAAGCATAAATTCATAAAAAGATATACATATTTTTTTTTAAGTTAGGAACTTGTTAATTTAATATCAGCTGCATGCTTTGCTTATAGCCCTGACTTCAAATAGTCAAAACAGAGAATCCTTGTGTCTCCATTAAATCTTATTTGGGTTCCTTTTTTTCCAGTTGTGTAGGGATAGTAGTGAAAAAAAAAAAATACAGGCCTTTACATTATGATGGAATTCAGTTGACTGTATTCACAGTCACATCTTCTGCTCATGCCTGCTTGGAAGAGGACAGATAGGTGTATTTCACTCCTAGGAGTTCCAAAATGTTTTTACTTTATTTTGGAGAGCTTCTGAAATCTCCAGATTAGGGTGGAATAAAGGGTGGAAAAAGGAGAGCTGAAAAAATTCCCAAACCCAATGAACTGAGATATCCTTAGTATCAAATGTATAAGCCCCATCTTATAATGCAATAATACTTATAGCTAGTACTAATCAAATCCAGTTTTCACCATACATGTTACTTGTCTCTCCTTCCAGAGCCTGCAGTCATTGTAGAGAAGGCAGAACCAATGAGGGTTACTATAGGAGATGCCTGTACTTTGGAGTGCAAAGTGGCAGGCACACCAGAGCTTTCTACTGGGTGGTTTAAAGACGGCAAAGAGCTGACCAGCAGCCAAAAATACAGAATTACTTTCCTCAACAAAGTATCTACACTTAAAATTATGGATGCAGAGAAGGAAGATGGTGGATTGTACACTTTTGCAGTGCAGAACGACGTGGGCAAAAGCAGTTGCACAGCATCGGTTGATGTTTTAGGTTGGTTGGGTAGTTTGTCTTCATCTTTTATCAAAACTTTTTTTTGGCCATGTTCTCTTTTCTTCCTTCCATTCATTTACTCCTTTTCTCTCTAACAATGGATGTATTATATTTTCTTATGCAGATCGAATCATTCCTCCTTCTTTCACAAGAAAACTAAAGGAAACACCTGGTGTCCTGGGCTCCTCAGCACTGCTGGAATGCAAAGTGTCGGGTTCACCTCCTATTTCTATTGCCTGGTTCCAGAATGGACTTAAGTTAGTTAGTGGGGAAAAACATCATATCACCTTTTCGGATAACCTATGTATCTTAGAAGTGAATTCACTGAGCAACTCAGATACTGGAACTTATACCTGCAAAGCTACCAACATAGCTGGTTCAGATGAATGCAGTGCTGTATTGACCGTACAAGGTCAGTATATGATGGTCAGCAACCTCTCTGAGCTACTCTTTTCTCTTTTCCTCTTGAAATTCCCTGTGGCCTTTTGTAAGTATACTGAGGAAAATGTATTGACTAGAAAGTAAAGGCTTTGTTCTTTATCTTTGGTAGGTGTGTGGAAATGCCAGGGATACGCTGTATTAGTCTGTCTTATCTCTTCTTTTCTCTTGTGTGTTTAGAACCACCTTCTTTTGAGAGAACACCTGAACCTTTGGATGTTTTGCCAGGCACAAGCATAACTTTTACAGGTGTTATCAGAGGAACCCCTCCTTTTAAGGTGAACTGGTTTAGAGGGGCCAATGAGCTTGTGCCAGGGGACAAATGTAATATCTACTTGGAGGACTCCATTGTGGAGCTTGAGTTATTTGATGTAACTCCTCTCCAAAGTGGAGAGTACACTTGTCTAGTGACTAATGAAGCTGGCAGGGCAAATTGTACGGCACACCTTACAGTAAAAGGTTTGTAAAAATTGCATTTCTATATTTACCCTAAAATGTTGTTTCCTTCCCTCCATTTGTACTGCTGTGCTCAACATTTGTGACTTCTTACCCTTCATTAGAGCCAGCTGTCTTTGTGAAGAAACTGAGTGATCAGTATGTGGAACCTGGCAAGTCCATCATCCTGGAGGGCACTTACACAGGCAGCTTGCCCATTTCTGTGACATGGAAGAAGAATGGCCACACACTCGCTCAGTCTCAGAAGTGTAGCATCACCACCACAGAGAAATCCTGCATCCTGGAGATCCTTGACAGCACCAAAGAGGATGCAGGAGAATACACCTGCCATGTTGAAAATGAGGCAGGAAGAGATGTTTGTGAGGCTGTAGTCTCTACCCTAGGTGTGTGCTACCTTTGCTTCTTTTTTTTCTTGCCTGTTCTTTTGAGTGTATGCTTTCCAAGGCCTGGCACTATGATGAGCCTTTCTAATTTCTTCTTTTTTTAGAACCTCCATATTTTGTTACACACTTGGAACCTCTTGAGGTGTCGGTTGGGGATTATACAACATTGCAATGCCACATTGCTGGAACACCAGAAATTACTGTGTCTTGGTACAAAGGTGATACAAAACTAAGGTCTACTCCTGAGTACAAAGTGTTCTTTAAAGACAACATTGCTACACTCATTTTCAACAAAGTGGTTAGCAATGACAGCGGCGAGTATATCTGCAAGGCAGAAAACAGTGTAGGAACTGCATCTACAAAGGCTCTCTTAACAGTTCAAGGTGATGATTTATATTTACTTGTTGCAAATTCTTCTTTACAGTACTTTTTCTCTTGAAAAAATATATTAAAAAAAAAAAGCTTCCTGGTGCATATTTATCCTTTACTTGCTTTCTTCCAGAGCGCAAACGACCACCTTCCTTTGCAAGAAAATTAAAGGACATTGAACACCCTGCTGGCTTACCCCTAAAATTTATGTGTCGACTCAATGGCTCAGAGCCCATTACTGTGACTTGGCATAAAGATGGTGTGCTGCTAAGCGATGACCACAATGTGCACACATCCTTTGTAGATAATGTAGCAGTGCTACAACTGGCACGAACTGAGATGAATCACACTGGACAGTACACCTGCACAGCCACCAATGCTGTGGGCACTGCCACCTCAAGTGCTAGGCTCACAGTGGCAGGTGTGTTGGCTTACAGAACTTTTGCCCAGATCTTAGGCACCCCCATCCCTTTTTATGTGTGCAATGGTATTTGTATGTTGGATTAACTAGCTTTTTTTTTTTTTTTTATGAGATACGAGTATTATTTTGTTTTCTTGTGTTTCTAGAACCCAAGCAGGCACCTATCTTTGATACCAAACCAGAATCTATTGATGTGCCTTTGGGAGAAAGTGCTGACCTCGAATGCCATGTTACTGGAGCCCAGCCAATACACATCACCTGGTCCAAGGATGGTCGGGAGATACGAACTGGAGGAAATTACAATATTACATTTGTAGCTAACACAGCTCACCTTCGAGTGCTCAGAGTGGGTAAAGGAGACTCTGGCCAATATACTTGCCAAGCTAGTAATGAAGCTGGGAAAGACTTTTGCTCAGCCCAACTCAGTGTCAAAGGTATTGAGATTAAGTCACCTTCATTTGTTGTTTTTCTTTCTCTTGGATATAAAAGGTCTCTTTGTTACTGAGCTTCATCTTCCACCCATTCCAGCTTGGACATATACAGAAAGTAGCTTATCAAAAAGCAGACATACCATGAGGTAACTCTCTGCTTTTATAATACTGCATGACAGTAGAAGCCTTGTGTACCTGCAAAATCTCCAAGGGGACAGGTCTTCTTGCTAAGCTGTTTGTTGGTATGGATAAATGCACACAACACTTCCCTGCTTTTTACTTTATCATTAGTGCTTAAACTACAATTGCATGGGTATTCATACATATCATTACTATATGGAACAAGAGTAATAGGGTAAATACAATTACTTTGCATTTGTAGACCAGCATTGGTGTCTCTTTCAACTTTTCTGAATGTTTCAGTTGGAGTAATGAATTGCTGATTTAATCTAGGCTCTAAATCATTTAAGTTCTTCAAGTAGAAATACACTTTAAAGATGTGCAAGCAAGTGAAACTGTACATACCATGTTTCTGCTGCTCCTGGGGTAAGAACTTGGGGGTGATGGGATTGTTGATGCTTTCATGTTGGCTTGGGGACATTTTTGCCCCCCAAAGGAAACTGCAAAAAAAGTCTCTTGGGTGGAGCAATCATCCTTCACGTGTCTTTTACAGCTCCAGTTGTCTCAAGCAGCAGGCTCCAGAGTTGATAGAACCAGTTGTAGTTGGTTTTGCTGTCTTCTCCTTGCATCGTTTCTTGAGAGGAAGCTCTTGGAGATACAGCCAGCTGCTGTAGCAAACTCACCTTGTTGCACCCCAGTATTCTTGTGCTCTCTATGACTCTTGCTCAGCACTGTAGATTTCACATGGCAAACGTGTTGTCACTCTCTACATGCTTATTTGTTCTGCAGAACCTCCTAAGTTCATCAAGAAGCCTGAAGCTTTGCGATTTGTGAAGCACGGAGACACAGTTCAACTTGAATGTAAAATCAGTGGCACGCCAGAGATCAGGACCGTGTGGTACAAGAACGATCAGGCACTCCACGCAAGCAACAGGCTCCACATGTCTTTTGTAGACTCCATAGCGGTGCTAACTATCTTGGATGCCAGCACTGAGGATGGCGGCGATTACATATGTGAAGCCCAAAATTCTGCCGGCACTGCCAGCTGTAGCGCTTCAGTAGCAGTGAAAGGTTAGCAGCATGGCTCCGCACATAACTAGAATCCCTGGCTCCTGGTCCTGCTCTCAGCTGCACACCCTCCCCCCCATGTCCCCCCCTCCTCCCCAAACAGGGAGCTACTGCTGTGGCAGTCAGTGGCTGCCAGGGCAGTTTCTTTCCAGCTGCTCTCAGATTAATATGCTGATGCGTTGTAGACATCAGAGAGACTAGGCAGGAAATGGTAGTGGGTGTTGAGCACTGTGCAGCCACTCCCTTGCCTTCCTGTTTAAGCCAATTGCAAGCCGAATAAGGCAAGGTTGTTGGGTCACATGGGATGTATGAACTAGATGAAGCACCAGCCATGGTGAGAGAGATGGACACACTTTGCAGACATCCCTCTGCCTGTTTTTTATGTACAGTGATTCTATCAGGAGTGAAATTTAAGAAGCAAGAGAGGGCTGTTGTACTGAGCCTCACTGGTGGTAGCTTTCATGATTGGAAAGAGGTGAGGAAAACTGGAATATGGTCCTGAAGAAAGGGGAGAGGGGCATTTGGGGAGAGGCCCTAAGTGCTAACTCCAAACAGGTGCAGAAGTGTCATATTTTCTGCCCTTGGGAGTGCTTGGGATGGCTTTCTGGGAGATGCCAGAGGCTCAGCATCTTTTAGAGATGAGACCACATAAGATGAGGATGCTAAATATAGGTTTACAAGAAGAAGTGTAGGCCTCCTTCCTGAGTATATTGTGTCTTGCTACTATCCAGAAACCTACTCAGGGAAGCAGTCTCAAATGTTATGATGTGATTCTTTTTTTTTTATAGAACCACCTGTTTTTAGCAAGGTGCCGAGTCCTGTGGACACACTTAAAGGCTCGGATGTTATTCTCCAGTGTGAGATAGCAGGGACTCCACCCTTTGAGGTGGCTTGGTTCAAGGACCGGAGACAGGTCCGGAGCAGCAAGAAGTTCAAGGTGACAGCAAAGCACTCCATTGCCAGTCTTCACATCCTCAATCTGGAATCCCAGGATACTGGAGAATATCAGTGCAAAGCAATGAATGAGGTGGGAAGTGACACTTGCACCTGCCCAGTAAAATTCAAAGGTTTGTATGGTAGAAGACCAACAGCACCAGCACCTTCTTTTCTTGATCTTCTGGCTGTACCTCTTCCAAGCAGGCACGCGTGATTAACCTTCCTCTGCCTCCTTGTTTTTGCCATCAGAGCCCCCACGCTTTGCCAGGAAGCTGAGTGACATTGCAATCTTCGTTGGAGAGCCAACAGCTCTACAGGCAGTGGTGGAAGGATCCCCACCAATTTCTGTTGTCTGGCTGAAGGACAAGGGTGAAGTTATTAGGGAGAGTGAAAATGTCCAAATGTGGTTTATGGACAACATTGCAACTCTTGAGATTGCCAGTGCAGAGGGAACTGATGTTGGAAAGTACATTTGCCAGATCAAAAATGATGCTGGCATGCGGGAGTGCTCTGCTTTTTTACAAGTCCTAGGTGGGTATAGCCTGTTCCACAAGTATTCTATCTTGCGGCTCTCACAGTTGTCTCTGCCACCCCTTGTTTGCTGCTTGTATCCTGTGCTCACTGGTTTGCAGGTGGATTTCCTGGTGACACACTGTCCCCTCCCTTCCTATTTCAGAACCAGCAGTAATCTTAGAGAAGACTGAGCCGATCACAGTGATGGCTGGCAACCCTTTTACCTTGGAGTGCAAAGTAGGAGGAACACCTGAACTTATCGCCAAGTGGTACAAAGATGGCAGAGAACTAAGGAGTGATCGCAAATACCAAATTACCTTTTTCAACAATATCTCCACTCTGAAAGTCTTTTCTGCAGAGAGGGGAGACAGGGGCTTATATACTTTTGAGGTGCACAATGAGGTGGGGGACAGCAGCTGCACTTCTTCAGTTGATGTTTCAGGTCAGCTCTATATCTTGTCTTTAAAAAACTGTTGTTTTTTGTTTGTTTGTTTGTTTTCTTGTTTTTGTTTTCCTTTGCACTAAAAAAAAAAAAAAAAACATTTTTCTTATTCTTCTTCTGCCTTGTCTTACTTAGATCGCCTTGTTCCTCCTTCATTCTCAAGAAAATTAAAGGAAACAAATGGGGTGCTGGGATCTTCAGTGCTGCTGGAATGCAAAGTGTCTGGCACATCCCCCATATCAGTGGCCTGGTTTCAGGATGGGAATGAGATTGTTAGTGGAGAAAAATATGAAATCTCATTCTTGGATAACATTTGTGCTTTGAAGCTCAATGCCCTGGATGTCACAGATACCGGGCCATACACCTGTGTGGCAGCAAATGTGGCTGGATCTGATGAATGTAGTGCCTTCTTGACTGTACAAGGTCAGTGGAAGGATGTTACAACCCCTTCTACAGAACACTTCTTTCCTCTTTCTTTCTTACCTCTGATTTCCTATGGCTTTTTCTTAGTTTCTTTTTCTGTTTTCTCCCTTGTTATTTCTATTTCTAACCTGCTTCAGTTTTCATCCCCAACAGGAAATCTCCTATTAACATTTTTCTCCCTCTTCACTTCTTTGCGTGACACTTAGAACCACCTTCTTTTGTGAAGACACCTGATCCCCAGGAAGTTTTGCCCGGATCAAGTGTGACATTCACCAGCTACATCAAGGGCAGCACCCCCTTCAAAGTCACCTGGTTCCGAGGCATCAGGGAGCTGGTGCTGGACAGCACCTGTTCCATTTCTCTGGATGAGTCTGTGGCACAGCTACAGCTGCACAACGTGGAGCCGGGCCACAGTGGAGATTATGCCTGCGTGGTCACAAATGATGCTGGCAGCATCTCATGCACAACTCAACTCTTTGTGAAAGGTGTGTGTGTGTGTGTATGTGTAGGTATCTCTCTCTTCATGCTCTGCCTGCAGCCCTGCCGCATTTGTCCCTCTCACTATTGACCTGTGCCTCCACACAGAGCCTGCAGTCTTCATGAAGAAACTAAGTGATTTCAGTGTGGAGCAGGGGAAGTCCATTGTTCTGGAAAGCACCTACATGGGCACCCCTCCCATTTCTGTCACCTGGAAAAGAAATGGAATGCCTATTGCTCAGTCTCCACGCTGCAGTCTTACAACTACTGACAAATCTGGCATTCTCGAAATCTTCAACAGCACCAAGAGTGACGAAGGCGAATACACCTGTGAGGTGGCAAATGAGGCGGGTGGGGATGTTTGCCACAGCCTTGTATCCATCTTAGGTATGCATCACCCCTGATCCCCAAGGGGACCCCAGTGATGCTCTGTCTCTGCTCACTATGCTCTTTCCTCCCCTAGAACCACCCTATTTTGTCACACACCTGGACCGTGTGGAGGTGAAGGTTGGCGAGCCTTTGATTTTAAAATGCCAGATTGGTGGTGCACCAGAAATCAAGGTGTCTTGGTACAAAGAAGACACCAAGCTCAGATCAACACAGGCTTACAAAATGCACTTCAAGAATAATGTGGCAACACTGGCGTTCTCTACCGTGGAGGAAAGCGACGTTGGAGAATATACCTGCAAAGCAGAAAATAGTGTTGGCTTTGCTACCTCCACAGCTTTGCTTGTCATTAAAGGTGATGGTCCTGGGGCCACTCTTTCCTGGGGTAGTTTGTAGGAACTCTTTGTTGTCTATAGAAAGGGGTTCTTATTAAGTTCAGTGTTAACTAATTCTAGGTTGACAAGGTAGCTTCCTACTTATGGTGATGATTATTATTATTTTGCAGAACGTCAACTTCCCCCTACATTTGCCAGAAAACTGAAAGATATTCAAGAGACAGTTGGTGCCCCAGTGACTTTTGATTGTCGCATAAATGGCTCAGAGCCTATCCAGGTCTCCTGGTACAAGGATGGGGTTCTTTTAAGCGACAGTGATAACGTGCAGACAACCTTCTTAAATAATGTTGCAGCTCTTCAGATCTTGCAAACTAACATGGCTTACTGTGGCCAATATACTTGCTCAGCGCAAAATGCTCTGGGGACTTCATCTTCCAGTGCCAAGCTTCTCCTCACAGGTTTGTAGCTCACACCTAAAGATATTTTGTACCTATTTGCGCTCTTATTCTTTTACTCTTTCTCCCATTCTACCCACTGCATGGTGGTAAGGGAGTGTGGGCATGGCATGGTCAGGTGTGTGTTGAAGGGGAGCTTAGTGGTGAGCTCTGCCATGCTTTCCTCTTTGCAGAACATCTACAACCTCCCTTCTTTGATGTCAAGCCAGTATCTACTGATGTGGCACTAGGGGAAAGTGCAACCTTTAAGTGCCATGTGACTGGCTCTGTACCTATGAGAATTACATGGACCAGAGACAACAGAGAAATCCGCCCAGGTGGCAACTACAAGATGACACTGGTGGAAAACATGGCCAGCTTGACGGTCCTAAAAGTGGGTAAAGGAGATGCTGGACTCTACACATGTACTGCTAGCAACAGCGTTGGAAAGGATGCATGCGCAGCTCAGCTGGCTGTACAAGGTATTGCTGGGATCTTTACTGTTCATCAGGCATTTCTTTGCAAGGCAGACACCCACAAAAAACCCTGAATAGTGCAGACGCGTGAGACTAACAATCTTTACAAGATGTCATGTTGAGATCTTTCATTTCATTTAAATATTATTTTATTTCATTTAAATGTTATTTTAAAACCTAAATGCTTATCCATCTTTCTTCTGGTCTGGTACAGTGAGTCTTATCAAGGGAATTCTGTCACTGAGATATTAACTCTGACTTAGTACCCTGTTGTGCTTTTATTAATAACTGTTGGCCAGCAAAATCTGTCTGCCTTAAACTCTTTCTCTAGTAGTGTCATTTGCTAAGTTGTCCAGAAGAGGGAAAGGTACCTGAAAGAAGCAAGTTCACTTATGAGGCTTAAATGTATTTTTAACGGGTGTGCAGTTCCTGAAAATATTTGAAAACTCCTGTTGTTGAATAGGAAAAATTGACGGATCTGAGGGCAGACTTGGTGACAAATATCTGCTCCGCCAACACTTTACTTCTCTACATAGTGTGTGGATCTTATGATTTTCAAAGATCTAAATTTATAACTGGATCAAACTGTCCTGGTACAAGTGACACTTGTACCTTACTGTAATTTCCTTGATGTAGGTGGGAACCTTGGATTTATAAATAGATGTTCCAGATACTTTATTCCTACTGATTTTATTAAAGGACAAATGTAAAATACACTACTTAAATGATGCATAAGATTAAATGTCCCTGTTGTTTCAGGGCATTCTTCTTTTCCCTCTCTCTCTCTCTCTCTTTTTTTTTTTTTTCTTCTGTATAAGTTTGGAGGGGAAATCAAACACTTTACAAGAATAAATATAATGGCTTTTACTCTCTGAGACAAATAACACAAGAAACTGAACTACCATGAGCAAGATTTTTTAACAAGTGCATGTCAAATATATTATGTCTGGAGTATATTCTATCCATAGGGATTTTTCTTGGTGGGGGTGGGAGGAGTGTGGAAAACTGCACTGCCTGTGGACTCAATGGCAAATAGGGATGCTGTTATTACACAGTTTGACTTAAAAAAAAAAAAAAAAAATTGAAATACTGTAGCAAGAAATCTAAGCTCTTTTAAAGATTTCAAGTTTGTTTCCAACAGAATCATAATTCTGTTTATTATTAATGATAACAGTACTAATAGGTTAATTTGACTGGAATTACTCTACATAAAATGATTCTAACTGACCTTATTCATTTTCTTACTCTTCAACTCTTTACTCTTCAACTCTTTATTCATAAAATTGTAAATTATTCTTTTATTACTTTTTCCAGGATTATTTTTCCTTTAATTCTTTAGATTTTGTGCAGATTTCCCAATGATGTAAAATTAATTTTGCTCATTGCTTGTCAGCCTATTCCTACAAAACTTGGAAGTGCAAGCTCATATGTGCATTGATTTGCATGGTTTTAATTTGAGAAGATGCTGTCTTATCTCTATGACGTACAGTCTTTTGTTTGTAGAATCAAGATCTTATATCCAATTGACTTCCAACACCTCCCTACCCCCCCCCCCGCTTTTTTTTTTTAAATCTAGTGTTCCCAATCTGTAGTTTTAACACCTGCCTTAGGTTCTAGAAACTACCTAACATTCTAAGTATATACTTTACTAACATATACTCACATTTTTGGAAAGGAATGGAAGTACTGTGTGACTAGTCAGCAATGTTAGTCTGTTAGTATGCAGATAGGTAATCAACTGTTTATCAAAATGAAATCTGAAAACAAAGTAATGAGATTCCAAGAGTTCTTGTTTTAACAAGACATAATTTCTATTTTTAGAAACTCTAAGGAAGTTTTGTTACTAACAACATAGGATGTTCTGCAAATGTCCCACAGATTGAAGTGACCCACAGTAAAATAGATATTCTTCCCACATGTTACAGATACACAAAAAGGCAATTCATCCTGTTCTGTAGAGAGATTTGTTAGTTGTTCCCACATTACCACCTCTTGGTTTTACTACTTTTATCTTTGATCCATGAGCATTCAGTCATGTGATTCTGAATCGTCTGCACGGTACTTTTGATGTAAAGTGTCAAACCGCCCTTTCCTTCTCTCCTTACAGAGTAAAATGTAGCCATCTGGTTTACTTTCCAGTCATATGACCTTTAAAACCAATTTCACTAGTACCAACCATCTCATAATTCTTCCCAGCATGATTGTTTTGAACTTCTCTTATTTGCTACCTAAGATCCTTGACTTATAGTCCTTATATGCACCTTTATGTTTGGCTTTGCAATAAATGTGCAAAGGGTTATAACTCAAATACACTTATTGACTGTATCAATTCTTAATGACATATTAAGTTATAAAGCAGTTGCTATAATGCTCAGCCTAAATTCTCTGAACAATAGTACTTAGATGAACAGTTTGGATTCTTGAATTTCCATCAGGCATTTTTATTACCAATGTACTACAAGAGGATATTACTTAAAGAAAACCACACGTGTCAGCTGAACATAGAGAAGCAGAACGAGAAAACAAAATAAGGAGAAACTATCTAAAATGCAAATAGAGAACTTGTTTGCTGCCTAATCTACATTTTGGACAAACTTCAAATCATCTAAAAAAAAAAATGGCAATTACAAAATTAGAATGATTGCATAAGTCCCCAAAAGTTTATATTTTCTGTTAGATATTTATCTGTTTATTCAAAAATCTGTGCAGTTAAAAACATCATCTTCCATTTTTGGCTTTCCAGAACCGCCAAGGTTTATTAAGAAACTAGACTCCTCAAGACTTGTGAAAGAGCATGACTCCACTAGGTACGAATGCAAAGTAGGGGGATCTCCAGAAATCAAAGTCATCTGGTACAAAGGTGAAACTGAGATCCACCCCTGTGAAAAATACCGAATGTCGTTTGTGGATTCAGTGGCAATCATTGAAATGCACAACCTCAGAGTTGAAGACAGCGGTGACTACAGTTGTGAAGCTCAGAATCCAGCTGGTAGTGCTAGTACCAGTACCTCACTGAAAGTAAAAGGTCAGAATCCCAGCTCTTCCCTTGCCTTTCTATCTGTATGTGTACTCTTGTGCGGAAGAGCTGTTAAATCCCACTTTCTTTAATCAGACAGACCAAAGCCTGTCTGAAAAGATGGCAACTCTGTTGCCTGCTTGTTATATCGTGGGAGATCTCTCACAGTGCTCCTTTGCTGCTCACTATCAGTTTGGCTACTTGCATACTCTCTTCTTTAATATCATCAGCTCAAATAACACAAACTTTAACTCCTTTGTTTCAGCACCCCCTATTTTTATCAAGAGGCCCCATCCAGTCCAGACCTTGAAAGGGTCTGATATTCGTCTGGAATGTGAGCTTCAGGGCACTCCTCCATTCCAGATTTCATGGTATAAAGACAAACGAGAAATTCGGAGCAGCAAGAAGTACAAGATCATGTCTGAGAACTACCTTGCTAGCATTCACATTCTCAGTGTGGATACTGCAGATGTTGGTGAATATCACTGTAAAGCTGTAAATGATGTGGGAAGTGACTCCTGTATTGGCTCTGTAACACTGAGAGGTTTGTATAAGGACTGTTAATTCACCTTCTTGGAATTTCATTTTTCCTGTTATTTTCCTCCTACTTTTCCCGTCCTGGAGTGTTTTTTACTGTTAAATATCTTCTCTTAAATAGCACCACCAACCTTTGTGAAGAAGCTGAGTGATCTCACTGTTGTAGCTGGGGAGTCGATCGAACTGCAGGCTGCAGTTGAAGGATCACAGCCCATTTCTGTTCTGTGGTTAAAAGACAAAGGGGAGATCATTAGAGAAAGTGAAAATCTTTGGATTTCCTATTCAGAAAATGTTGCAACTATGCGGATTGGAAACACAGAACCAGCCAATGCTGGGAAATATGTTTGTCAGATAAAAAATGATGCTGGAGTTCAGGAGTGCTTTGCCACACTTACAGTGCTTGGTGGGTAGCATGGTATAAAAAACATAATATGTTTTACAATGCTTAAAATTTTTAATTTTTATGGTGCTAATTACTATCACGTTGTTTTTAAAAATGCTGTGACTTGCGTCTCATTGCAGAACCTGCAATCATTGTAGAGAAACCAGGCCCCGTGAAAGTTACAGCTGGAGACTCTTGTACTCTGGAATGCACAGTAGACGGCACACCAGAGCTTACTGCTAGATGGTTTAAGGATGGGAATGAATTGTCTACTGACCATAAATATAAAATCAGCTTCTTCAACAAAGTATCTGGGCTTAAGATCCTCAATACAGGACTAGAAGATAGTGGAGAATATACTTTTGAGGTGAAAAACAGTGTTGGTAAAAGCAGCTGCACAGCTTCGGTGCACGTTTCAGGTTAGTTGACTACTCCTTTTGAGTCACATCTGATCCAAAGTTCTTTTATAATGCTTTTAGATAGCATACTGTTTCCCATGACTGGCAGTCTGAGGGGGCTCACTGCTTGTATAATCTTTGAATGTTTGGCACTCCACTGTGACAAGCATCAGGAACAGATGCCTACCTAGCATCTGAGGGGCAGGAGTTATAGTGCAGTTTGATTTCTTCAGCTTTAATCCATTTGTCTTTTCCAGACAACTGGTGCAATATTGTTTCATATGAAAAAGAACTGCAAAAAGAAAAGGTATTCCTTAAGTTGATTCCTTAACCATCAACTATCTATTTTTCAGTGTTTTAGACATGCAGGAGCAGATTGCTAATGCAGATACATCAAAATAAACTGGTTTTATTATGCACTGAAAACCCTCTGTATTTTAAGCTCCTGTACTGTAAGTTTTTTTGTTGTTTTTTCGTTTTATGTTTAAACAAATGCAGATCGTATTATACCTCCTTCTTTCACAAGAAAACTGAAAGAAACATATGGTCAGCTGGGTTCTTCTGCTGTACTGGAATGCAAAGTTTATGGGTCACCACCTATTCTTGTTTCCTGGTTTCATGATGGACAGGAGATTACCAGTGGAGACAAGTATCAGGCTACCCTTACAGACAACACCTGTTCTCTGAAAGTGAATGTACTTCAGGAATCTGATATGGGAACTTATCTGTGCACAGCTACTAATGTAGCTGGATCAGATGAATGCAGCGCATTTTTGAGTGTTAGAGGTCAGTATCAATAAGAAGCCAGAGCTGGATGACTCAAATTTGTTTTCAAAAAGACTTAATTCTTGGTTTTGTTGTATATTTCTGATAATTATGCTCTTCATCAAAAGCTGAATGTACTTCTTCTCTGTTTTATTTATATGCTTAGAACCACCATCTTTCATGAAGAAACCCGAACCGCTGAATGTTTTCTCTGGGACAAACATAACATTTACGAGCATCATAAAAGGCTCCCCTCCATTGGAAGTTAAATGGTTTAGAGGTAGTGTTGAGCTAGTACCAGGGCACAAATGCAATATAACCTTGCAAGACTCACTTGCAGAGCTGGAGCTGTTTGATGTACATCCACTTCTGAGTGGAGACTACACCTGCCAAGTCTCTAATGAGGCAGGGAAGATTTCTTGCACAACACATCTTTTTGTTAAAGGTTTGTCCAGACTACTGTTTCTTATGCTTCTTAAAGAAAAAAAAAAATCTCCTGGCTTTATTTAATTTATATTTTTATATTGTTCATTATAGAACCAGCAAAATTTGTGAAGAAGGTGAATGATTTAAGTGTAGAGAAAGGGAGAAATTTACTCCTGGAATGCACATATACAGGTACTCCACCAATTTCAGTGACATGGAAGAAAAATGGAGTAATATTAAAACACTCTGAAAAGTGTAGCATCACCACTACAGAAACATCTGCCATACTGGAAATCCCTAGTAGCAAACTAGAAGATCAAGGGCAATATTCTTGTCATATTGAAAATGACTCTGGACAAGATAATTGTCATGGTGCAATCACAATACTAGGTGCGTCATCAAGCCACCATCACTTCATCAAGTGTTATTTCAACTACTTGTGGTCATTGTGCAATACCTTTTTTTGTGCTGTTTGTTCTTCAGAACCACCTTATTTCATTACACCCTTGGAGCCAGTGCAGGTGACTGTTGGGGATTCAGCATCCTTACAGTGCCGGGTTGCTGGAACACCAGAAATGATTGTGTCATGGTACAAAGGCGATACAAAACTGAGAGGAACGGCTACTGTGAAAATGCACTTTAAGAACCAAGTTGCCACTCTGGTTTTCAGCCAGGTGGACAGTAGTGACAGTGGGGAGTACATCTGCAAAGTAGAAAACGCTGTTGGAGAGGCTGCTTCATCATCTTTGCTCACAGTTCAAGGTGAATCATTCTTTTTTAAAAATTAGGAAAATGGCCTATATTTCTTCGGTATGTTTTTTCTTTCAAATACAAAGATTGTCTTTTAATTTTTAAAAGCTCTATTCTTTTCTGACCAGTAAGATAACCTGTGGTAATGTGTTCTATTAACAAAGGTCTAACAGTAAACCTAACTTAAATATATCTCTTACTGACCACATTTCTTCTGTAGGGATAGTAGCTTCTGCATCTTCATTCCCCATTTAGGATATTGTTTTGACTGTTTCTGCAGTTCAAGAGTCCTGAGATCATAAGCTAGCTAGGCAGTCCTGAGGGTTAAATAGTCTCACTGGGTGTAAATAAGGGCAGAATGGTTATATATTTTCTTGAATCCATATGCACTGTGTTCTTTTCACATGAGCTCCCAAATTAAATGATGTACATTTAAATGTAACATTTTTAATAAGTTAAAAGCAAAAATCCATAATACTTTACAGTATTGGTGAGTACAATAGGTGCATAGCTTTTGAAAGACCTCATGGTACAATACCTGTTTTCTTACAGAGCGTAAACTTCCTCCTTCTTTTACCCGAAAAGTAAGAGATGTTCATGAAACTGTTGGCTTACCAGTTACATTTGATTGTGGCATTGCTGGTTCAGAACCTATTGAAGTATCTTGGTTTAAAGACAGCGTACGTGTAAAAGAGGACTACAATGTTCACACAACCTTCATAGATAATGTAGCAACTCTGCGGATTTTGAAGACGGACAGGAGCCTTATTGGGCAATATACCTGCACAGCAACCAATGCTATTGGAACTGCTTCTTCTAGTGGAAGACTTGTCCTTACAGGTTGGTGGGCTGTGAAATATTTAATGGAAGTATCTTAAAACTTGCTTTTACTTTATACATGTATTAAATATTGTACAAATAATATTTATTTCGAAAAGATTTAAAGCAAATTGTGATGTTAAAGTGATGCTTTTTAATTTCTTTCACTCTTTAGAAGGGAAGACTCCTCCATTCTTTGACACGCCAATTACATCTTTGGATGGTATTATTGGAGAAAGTGCTGACTTTGAGTGTCACATTTCTGGAACACAGCCTGTTAGAGTCACATGGGCAAAAGATAACCAGGAGATTAGAACAGGAGGAAACTATCAAATCAGTTATGTAGAAAACACAGCCCATTTGACCATCTTGAGAGTTGAGAGGGGAGATTCTGGAAAGTATACATGCTATGCTAGCAATGAAGTTGGAAAGGATTCTTGCACAGCTCAACTGAATGTTAAAGGTACTGAACAGATAATACATTGTGTGTAATTTTTCTTCTTTTAATTGTAAAGGAAGTTGGCATTATTGCTGCAAGAAAAGTTTGAGAAAAAACTTTAAACATAACTTTTGAGATATAGCTCAAAAATATCTATCTGGATGGTATAATACCCATGGATCTTTAAAAAGAAATTGAAAGGATCATTAACAACAAGGGGAGGAGGAAAGAAAGGATATTTTCTTCAGCCTAATTTCTTTATAGTCTTTATATTCTATAGGCCTATTTCTTCCTTGATAACTCATCAAAAAATCTTGTGTTTTTAAAGGCATTTGACTTAGATCAATCATCAATCAATCAAATAGGTGTGTTTTTTTCCTGTTGTTTTTCACAAATAAGAAAATCCACTAACACAGTGACTGTACAAGTAAAACACTTGCCATTGTTCTTGGAGTACTTTCACTAAAACAAACAAACAAAAAAAATCCTATTTAAATGAGAGCAACTATTGATTCCCCAATGTTATTTTTTTCTTGAAATGCTTTCTTTAGAATTTTTTATTTCAGCTTTGGTGCATATTTTCTTTTTTCACAGAACGAAAAACTCCACCTACTTTTACTAAGAAATTGTCTGAAGCAGTAGAAGAAACAGAAGGGAATGAACTTAAACTTGAGGGCCGTGTTGCTGGCTCTCAACCTTTGACTGTTGCTTGGTATAAAAACAATCAGGAAGTTCACTCAAGTCCTCATTGTGAAATATCATTCAAAAACAATACCTTACTTTTGCATATAAAGAGTGTAGAGCAATCAGATGCTGGTTTATATACCTGTAAAGTGTCCAATGAAGCAGGAAGCGTGTTGTGTACATCCTCTGTTGTTATCAGAGGTTAGTAGAAATCATGCTTTTCTTTACTTCTTAATTTTCTTTCTGTGTTAGCTGCAAATAGCTTCTGTCTTGTGAGTTTGTGCAGCCAGTAAAATAATTGTGCTGTGCTTAATTGTTTTTATTTGCCTTAATATTAATAATTTGTACTGAGATGGACATGATAAAACTGAGGTAAACCACAAAATCAATAAATTCTTTTGATTTTGTGATTTAAATTTGTGTGTTTAGGAGCTTCTTTTTCAGTACTTGCTATGACTGATCTAGAGTAAACATTGAAATCTGAAATGTTTAATGTGATTTTTTTTTCTTTTTTTTATTTTGCCTTTTTTAACTTTATTTATTTGTTTGTTTATTGAAAAACAGTTTTCCTGTGCAATTACAACTAAGCTTGGGCGGCTTTGATGGTGTGTTGTGGCAGCATGGCACACCATCCTAATACTATTGTAGGAGATTGCATATTTGATTCTCTACAGATGCCTATTGTAGTTTTGCAGTCTAATAACTGTTTTAGTTATTCTAATACTTTTTGCATGCTACCGTCCTTATTTTGTGGAGAAAAGATGTGTTATATAAAACATTTCTTGCATGTTTGCATGCAAAACATATACTGTCTTGTTATTAATTCTATTTTCTAAAACTGATTCATATTCTCAGACTTCTTCTTATCCTTGTTCATTGCTTTCCTATGTCTTAAGAATCGCATGTATTTCTTTTTCTCCTATGCTCTTCATATTTTCCTTCCTTGAATCATAGAATCAATAAGGTTGGAAAAGACCTCCAAGACCATCTGATCCAACCATCCCCATACCACCACTATTACCCACTAAACTATGTCCATAAGCACCAGGTCCAACCTTTCCCTAAACACCCGCAGAGACAGTGACGCCACCACCTCCCTGGGCAATCCATTACAATACCTGACTACTCTTTCTGAGAAGAAATTTCTAATTTCCAACCAACCTGAACCTCCCATGGTGCAACTTGAGTCCACTCCCTGTAGTCCTATCACCAGTTATCTGCGAGAAGAGGCTGACCCCCAGCTCCCCACACCTTCTTTTCAGGTAGTTCTAGAGAGCAATAAGGTCTCCCCTGAGCCTCCTCTTCTCCAGACTAAAGAATACCAGTTTCCTCAGCCGCTCCTCAGAGGACTTGTGTTCCAGGCCCTTCACCAGCTTCATAGCCCTTTTCTGGACGTGCTCCAGAGCCTTGATGTCTTTCTCGTAGTGAGAGGCCCAAAACTGAATGCGATTCTCAAGGTGTAGCCTCACCAAAGCTAACTACAGAGGAATGATCACCTCCCCGGTCCTCCTGGCTACACTATTCCTGATACAAGCCAGGACGCTGTTGGCCTTCTTGGCCACCTGGGCACACTGCTGGCTCATGTTCAGGCAAGCATTGACCAGCACCTCCAGGTCCTTTTCCTCCGCACAGCTTTCCAGCCACTCTGGACCCAGCCTGTAGAGTTGCATGGGGTTGTTGTGACCAAAGTGCAGGACCCGAGACTTAGGCATATTGAACCTCATCCCATTGGCCTCTGTCCGTCGATCCAACTTGTCCAGGTCCCTCTGCAGGGCCTTTCTACCCTCTGGCAGATCAACATTTCCCCCCAACTTGGTGTTGTCTGCAAACTTACTGAGTGTACACTCAATTCCCTCATCCAAATCATCAATAAAGACATTAAAGAGGATAAAAAGAATTCACTGAAGCACTTTCACATTCCAGAACCTAAAAAGCCTCCAGTTTTTGACCAGCCCCTTCAGCCAGCAACAGCAGAGGAAGGTGGTAACATACAGCTCAGCTGCCACGTCCAAGGATCACAGCCAATCCGGATTCAGTGGCTGAAGGCAGGAAGAGAAATAAGAGCTTCAGACAGATGCAACTTCAGCTTTGCTAATGGAGTAGCTCTTCTGGAACTTGCTGCAGTTACCAAATCTGATTCAGGAGAATATGTGTGCAAAGCTTCAAATGTGGCTGGCACTGATGCTTGCAGATCTAAAGTGACTGTTAAAGGTACAGTAACATGAACAAAATCAAGGATTGTGATGGAAATTTAAAACTCCATCCTACTTCGTTTTGTGTGGAACAAAGACACTAACATTGTAATAGTAATAGACTGTAATTAGTATCTTTCGGTTCTTTTCAAAACTGTAGAATCTGGGAAAACGGTGCATTTAATAATAATTTATATATAAATAGCAACATAAACAATGGAATATCATTGTCAAATCAATAGGATATTCTTACCAAAAAGGTTAAGGATTTAGTTCCTATAGCTAAACACAGAATTTAAGAAAAATGCAAGTAAGTGAAAATTACTTGGGTCTGCATATTTTATGGGAACAGTGGTGTTTATTTTAAAAAGTACAAAAATAATTTTATTGATAGTGTGGCCTTAGAGGTTAGCTGCTTCAAAACTATTACAGCTCCAACACCTTTGGGAATTTTAGCTAGAAGTAAATGTTGCCTAAGCATGAGAGCTTCCGTGTAGAGTCTTGTTTTACCATTGCATTCAAGATATGCAGGTTCAGTAAGATGTAGAAGCAGCATCTTTTTCACTGCATGGGTGGCAGCAGAACTAAGAACTAGTCAAAAGAAAAAAAAATGAAAAAAAAAAAAAGAATTTAACACATCAGTGTTACAAAAAGTTCAGATAATTCTGAGGGTGAGATTTCCAGAAGTAGAAAAGAGAACACCTCGCTAAAAAAAAATGTCTCATTTTAGAAAATTCTTCTTATTTGCATAGCCATCTATGAGCTTGCATCTATGCAGAATAAAAATGATCTGACTGATGTTAGTGGAAAGCATAACATGGCCTACAATGCTCAGTTTCATTTGCAATGTAAAATACAAGTTACTTAAAATATGAAAGTACTTTACATTTTCTGTATTTTGCATAATGTTTTGTTTCATCTTGTAACTAATTCCTTTTCACACAGGTAGTTTTGGAGATTTTCAAAAACCATCTGGACATGGTCCTGGGCAAACAGCTTTAGGTGTCTCTGCCTGAGCAGTTGGAAAAGATGACCTTCAGAGGTCCCTTCCAACCTCATCCATTCTGTGATTCTGATAAAACAGTCTGTTTAATTATTTGACTCATTTTATTTATTTATTTATTTATTTTAGAAAAAGTAGCAGCTGCACCAGCAGCTAAGAAAGCAGAAGTGGAGGGAAAACTCTATTTTGTGTCAGAGCCTCAGAGTATCAAAGTCATGGAAAGTAAGAACTCTTTTTCAAAAAATTATATTGTCTTCTATTTGTCTATACCTGTTGCTTGAGATTATGTCCTGTTGTCATAGAAACACCTGCAAAGACTTATCTTCCTCATTTGCATCTTTCTGTAGAGACTGTTGCAACATTTATTGCAAAAGTTGGAGGAGACCCAATTCCAAATGTTAAGTGGATGAAGGGGAAATGGAGACAACTCAACCAGGGAGGTCGTATTTTCATCCAGCAGAGAGGAGATGAAGCCAAACTAGAAATAAAGGACACAACAAAAACTGATTCTGGCATGTACAAATGTGTAGCTTTTAACCAACATGGGGAAATTGAGAGGAGTGTCAACCTACAAGTTGAAGAAAGGAAGCAAGAAGTCATTGAAGGGGATGTCAGGGGAAAACTAAAAAGGTATATGCAAAGATTTTATAGATTACTTTGCAATCAACACAGAAAAACTTTCTGATTAAATGTGTCAGATCACGATATAATATTTTGATATTCATGATAAAAGTGTAGCTGTGTACTTAAAATAGAAGCACCTAACCAGGTTACACTAAAAGAGTGCACTACATGCAGTAGTTCTAAGTTGATTCATTTTTTCATTGAACATCTTTCTAGAAATGAAGTATTGTATATATTGTATATTTAACTTATGTCATTGATTTGAATAGAACTCCAACAAAAAGGAAGGAAGATGAGGAAGATCAAACTATTGATATCTTGGAACTTCTCAAAAACGTTGATCCTAAAGAATATGAGAAATACGCTCGCATGTATGGAATTACAGATTTCCGTGGCCTCCTGCAAGCCTTTGAGTTACTAAAGCAAACCCGAGAGGAAGAAAGCCATAGATTGGTAAGATACAGTGTGACTACAGCATTGGCCTTGTTAAGAGTAACACAGCCCCTGTGAACAGACTTGGTGTCCATGATGTGATGTTACTGTGTGAACAGGATTTTCTGGTAGCTGTTTAGATCTTTTAGTTCTCAAATTCTTGCATGCTCAAACTGAAGAAGAAAGGAATGGCCCTTCTGGCCAGGTATGTTCTGTCTTGACAACTTGGTTGCTATTTTTTAAGATGAGAAGACAGGCTAGATACAGTATGGCTACAGCAAATTTGATGTAGGAACCAGTTATATGTTGGATAAAAGTGACAGCTTGACATTTAGGATCCTTTAATCTTTAAGTACATTCTGTCTTATCACAGGAAATTGAGCTTACAGAAAAGGCTCAAAGAGAAGAACAGGAATTTGATGAACTTGTATCATTTATTCAGCAACGACTATCACAGACAGAGGTAACCTATTTTTGTCCTGATTTGTGAAATATTCAAACCCATAACAGGGAACTTGAAACTAATTTAAATTAATATTTTTCAGCCTATTACTCTGGTCAGAGACATTGAAAATCAGACAGTTTTAACAGATGAGGATGCTATCTTTGAATGTGAAATTAAAATTAACTATCCAGAAATTAAACTTTCATGGTACAAGGGAACACAGAAACTGGACTCCAGTGACAAATATGAAATTAGAATTGAAGGTGATCGCCACATACTGAGAATCAAGAACTGCCAACTTGAAGATCAGGGAAATTTCAGAATAGTGTGTGGACCACACATTGCCAGTGCTAGGCTAACTGTGATTGGTAAGTGTACTTTTGAACTAAGTATTTGAATTAATTTTTTCTTTGATTATTCTACTGTCGGATGTCTGCTAAATATATATATATATTTTAACATGCTAATAGAACCTGCAGTTGAACGGCATCTTCATGACACTACTTTCAAGGAAGGAAACATATGCACGCTCTCTTGTCAGTTTTCTATCCCAAATGCCAAGTCTCAGTGGTATAGAAACGGGAGGCCCATTAAGATAGGAGGGAGATATTCAACACAAGTCTCCGACAAAGTACACAAACTCATCATCAAGGATGTTAGAACAGAAGACCAGGGACAGTATACCTGCAAGCTTGAGAATCTAGAAACAACTGCAGATCTGGCCATTGAAGGTTTGTAAAAAGATGTAGAATCTCTATATTACATTAGTGGTAAAGAGTTGCTGGATGTTCCATTAACAGAACAAATGAAAATAAAATGGATTTCTTAAAGAAATATCCTTGAACTTGGAAATGGATTAAACAAGAAATTTTGTTGTTCTTTCTCTTCGAACAATAAATATGTGACATATTCATATAAGTTAGTATTTTTAACTAAATCATCATTACTAATGACCCCTTGCTCTCAAATTGTTTGTCATACTTTCTTTTATCTTCTTTTATTCTGTTACTCTCCTATTTTCCTCATATTTCCTCTTTTTCCTTAATTATTCTTTATCTTCTCATTTCCCTAATGGCTTCTCTTGTATATTTTCTCTACAGCAATCTTATTATATTTTTATTCTTACATCTTCTAATCTTCATTCTTATGTATAATACTTCATGGTAGATGGAATTCCTTTTCTCTTATTTGTTATTACATCTCATTGTAGTGTAGCTATTTTTATGAAAACAGTGAGAAGGGATTAGGTAAACTAAATGACCTGGTCTTAGTTAATAACAGATATTTTTTTGTTGTCCCTGAAACAGCTGAACCAATCCAGTTCACGAAGAGCATACAGAATATTGTAGTGAGTGAACACCAATCTGCAACCTTCGAGTGTGAGGTGTCTTTTGATGATGCAGTTGTGACATGGTATAAAGGCCCCACTGAACTGAGAGAGAGTCCTAAGTACAGCTTCAGAAGTGAAGGTCGTTGTCATTATATGACTATCCACAATGTTACTGCAGAAGATGAAGGTAAAAATTCATGGCGTATTTTGGCCAATGCCATTCTTTTCCATGATTTTGTGTTCTTCTTTTCTAATGATACAAGCATACATAATACCTACATAATGATACGTAATGTTATGAAAATTTGTATCTGGTGCAGGTGTATATTCTGTAATTGCTCGTCTTGAACCAAGGGGAGAAGCAAGAAGCACTGCAGAGCTCTATCTGGTAACCAAAGGTTAGTGAATTTTCTAAACAAATTTATGATCCTAGCTACATACAAATTTGTGAGTTTGAAACATGATTCTGGAAAAACAAATAGTTCTAAAAGAAATGTATTACTCTTTTGCAGAAATCAAACTGGAGCTGAAGCCACCAGGTAAAGATAATGCACAAGATTACCACAAGATCATGTCTGTTATCTGTCATAGATATATTGCATTGTTCTGCTTTATCCTTTTTCCCCTGGCTATAGTAAGTCAAACCTACAGTCTGGAAAAATATTCCTCAGCCGTGAATATGAGGAACTATTTATTCTTATACATAGTGGCAATGACTACTTTGATAACTCTGAAAGCAGTGATTATTGTTGTGTCTGGGTCTTATTTTGGTCTGGTTGTGTCTGGTCTTATTTTGTACAATATGAGAAGCCACATTCTCTAAAACAAACAAGTATATTTTTATTTAAATGACTGAGGAATAGAACAATGAAGAGGTACCAATGAATACATTCAACATCTTCTGCACAGCTGAAAAACAGTTAACCAAGGAAGCAAAATGGGTAGCAATCATCTCCTTATGATATATAATGACCTTCCTTTCTGAATGTTCTTAAGAAAGAGCCTACTCCAAAATGAGGCAAATATATATATATATATAAATAAATAAAATGAAACCATGGAAAGTTTGGCCAGATAGAAAGATTAATTCAAGTAATTATCTATACATTGGCTTGCTTATGCTTCAGGAGCAAGTTACAATAATTGTATGCTAGAACATAAACAAATAAAGGCCCATGAACTAATCTTGGGGATAGCAAATTCAGATCTGTATTTTTTATTCAGTTAAACATTTTGACTTTCCAGATGTTCCTGATGCCAAGGTTGCAGTTCCACCTCAAAAACCAGCTGAAGGTAGGATAAAAAACAAACAAACAAACAAACAAAATACTTGTTGCATAGTGCTCTTTTATATCATCACTGAAGCAGCAGAGTCATGGGTACCTCAGAGAAAAATCTTAGACAGCTCCAGTGATAAAATCTAGTTGATTCTCCCTGTAGAAATATTATAAGAGCAAGCGTTGATGTGAATAGACTTCTTTTGCAGCATCAGAGATGAAAATTATACACAGACAAGAACGAAGCTATGTCTCTTAAAAAAAAAATTGCCCATCATTCCAGCTTGTTTTCCCGTCAGTCTGCTGTTAACTCCACTTTCCCTTTATTTCTATTTTCCTGTTACAATCATTCTTCATTTTTACCACATAAATATCTTTTAAACAAGCTCTCTGAACTGCAATTTTGAAAAATAAAAAAAAAGTAAAACAGTAATAATAAATTGAAAATAATTGTCTTTTGAAGACAGAATAAACAGGTCGCATGTGTATTGTCAGTGGACTTCTCTACCCAGGCTCTGTTATTGGTCTACAGACTACAAACATTACAAATGTTTCTGCTAGATTCAATCATTTAGTACAGATTGAGAAGTGCAGTCTTCTTGGTTACATTTCCATGACAATTTTGTAAATGCTTGGAGTGGCAGCAGGAGGGAAAAGACTGAAATTTAGATGAATTACTATCAGCAAAGATAGGAGAGTGATGGCAGTAAAGAAAACAAAGCTGTGAAGGGTTGGGGTTCAAGTAACAGTAGGCTGGAGATTCACATTCAAAATATATTGTTCCAGATACAGTGGGTGGTCAGCATGAGCACCATTTTTCCTTTTATTCATAGTTATAATAAAATAATCTCCTCTGCCTATTTTCCAAATGCACTAAGATATTTCTTCAAGAAGACAATACCATACTCACACTTTATTCTAAATATATTGTTTTTCTCATAAGCTGCCCCTATTCCTATTCTTCTGCCTCTTGTTCCACCACCAGAGGAGAAGAAGCCAGGTAAGAATATTTAAAGTATTTGGATAGCATGTGTATGTTTAATTATGACTGTGTTGTTTTGGTTTGTTTTAATTAAAATTTAACTTTTTTTTTTTTTTCTAAGCAGAAAAGAAGGTTTCAGTAAAGAAAGTCTCCAAAAAGGTGGTTAAAAAGGGTCCTGAAGACATCCAACCACCTAAAGGTAACTTTAAAAAACAAACAAAAAAAGTCTCTTAAGAATAGTAAATTTACTTTCTGGAACAGACATCTGTTTGATTTCTGTCTATATGTTAAATACATACACATTTAAAATCCAAGCTGATTAGGACTGCTGGGGAAAAAAAAAAAAAAAAAGGCACTTAAACTAAACTGTCCGTAAGGGAGAAATCATTTCATTAACTGTGAACATTCAATACACCTTGCAGATTCCAGGCTATATTTTATTTATTTATTTATTTATTAAGTTCCTGAGGTTCTGCCAGAGAAGCCCAAAGAGGTCAAAATAACATCTATGGCAAGGAGAGAAGAGATTCATGAAGAAAAAATGGAAATATATGAAAAGTCCAAAGAGCCTTATGAAGAATGGGAAGAAGATTATGGAGAAGAGCATGATTATTATTTCAGGGAAGAAGGTTATGATGAAGGGGAAGAAGAATGGGAAGAAGCTTATGAGAAAAGAGAAGTGGCTTATGAAGAAACACGAGTCATTCATGAAGAAGGTATAAAAGAGTTTTAATTATCTTACAGTTTGAATCTTAATATACTGCCAAGTTGCGATTGCTACTTGATAATACAAGGAGCATGGTATGGCAAGATATAGATGCAGATAGAAAGTGATACATTATAATATGATTACCAATGGACTTCGCAGATTGGACCATCTTTGAAACTTAATATGAATTTCTAGTTTGTAAGGTTATGTGTTATTTTTAGTTGTTTTAGTTATTTCTCCTATCATTTTCATGCATTCTACATAAACTTGATTTAGGTTAGATGTTTCAGACATTAATTTTTTGATGTTAATAACTGGATAATTTTGCAAGTCCTTGTATACTTTAACTGTCTAAGGTGGTAGTAATGTGTATGCCTCTAGGACTAGAAAATGGTTCTGTTGAGAAAACATCAAACACGGAAATGAACAAAAAATTTTACTGCAACAGTTAGATCTTCAAAACTCTGTGTATGTTTCAACTTCATAATCATATAATAGTATAACTAATTACTTCTGTCCTTAGTGAGCCTTTAGACAATGCATTTTTCATCATTAAAAATTGTTTTTATTTTTAAAGTGGCTGAAGTTCCTAAGAAGCCTGTTCCTGAGCAGAAGCCTCCAGCAATTACAGCAGAAAAGAAAGAAAAGAAAGAAGTAACAGTTCGTAAAGGTATGACTTTCCTGCAAAACTAACAGCAACATTCAGATTTCTCTCTCTAATACATCCCCTTCAAGCTGAACTGTGATTGCTATTCAGATATCCTTGAATAGGAATTTTCCTCATGTTGGACAGTTACATGACCAAGGGTCATGGCAAACCTTCCTCTTCTTCCACCTCAGATTTTCCAGCAGAGAGAGAATACTGGCAAGGGTGGTTGAAGCAAACCAAGAATTGCTAGCAAAATCAAGCTAAGCTTCAGTTATCTTTCCTTCTCACTATATATTAGCTTTGGGTCTGGGTGGTGCTTTTGAGCCAGTGAAAGCTGCACTTCTGAGAAGTGTCCTCCAAATAGATCACTGCATATCTGTCAGGGGAAGTGGGCCATATCACCTCTTTCACATGTACCTTTACCATTATTGTAGTGAACAATGCCCTAAATAAAGTATTGGATACACAAAGTTTATCACATCTTAAGCGGGGGGGGGGGAGGGGGGGGGGGGGAGGATCCAGTTCTACCTGTTTTATGTCTAGAAAATAATTTGCAAGATGATTTAAATGATAAATATATATGAATCACTTACAGTTGTCAAGAAACCTGTTGAAGAAAAAGTTGAGATTACCACTCAGAGGGTCGCAGAAGAAAAAGTCAAACAGGCTGAGGGTAACTACTGTTTAAATGTCATACTGTTTAGTGTCATCTTTACATGAAAGTTGCAGTTGTTGTTACTTAGGTGATCTGCATATGCTTTGTCTTCATTTAACATGGATCTGAACAATTTTTCAGCCTGAAACAGCTCTAGTAAAAGCTTCTGGTGAATTGTGTAAAAGGAAGACAAAAAAATTTAGGGGAAAATAGGAAATGTAGATATTAACATTGAATGCTTTAAAACAGGAAGGGTGCGTAAATTTGCATCAAGTGACAAAATATGTTCCACTCTGAGCTCAAGACATGAAATCCCTGTCTTCCTCAGCTTTCCACCTTGACTTGTCTACCAGGGTGTCTTGAATAAATGTTTGAAATAAAGATGCATCCTTATTCTCTTGGTAACTCACTCTTCTTGTATAACATTTACCATTCTGCAGCAGGAGTCTGTTGAATAGAATTCAGAACATATTGGGATATGACCTTCTGTCATACATCCTGAGCTACCCACCCCCTTTAGAAGGCAGCAATAAAATGAATGAAGCAAACACATTCCTTCTGTTGCTTTGCACAGTTCTGAAGAGCCTGGCTTAGCTGCTGAGCTAGATCATGTTTGTCACGTTTTTTGTGTTTTCAGCATTATTCCTAAATAGCTGTAGATTTATTTTGATCTCCTTGACAAATACATGACTGATTAACCAAATTTAATGTCAACAGTAACAAAGAAAGTTCCACCACCAAAACCTTCAATGATCGTTGAAGAAAAAGTTATAAAAAAGAAAGGTACAGATCAACATCTTTCAATTGCAGTTTATGTTTTCACCAGCACCCTGAGTATTTTCGCATCTCTTGTGAATATGTAGGGCTGTTTATGTACCTGAATTTTTTGTATTGGTCATGCTGTGACTAGTTGCATTGTTTAAAGCATTTGTGATTGGCCTTGTGATTCATCTTTAAATAACTTATAGGATATTGCTGTGTGATTTAGTTTTTTCTCTTCATATACTCTGCCTGCTGACATATGCTTACATAATAATGGCCCAGTGTCCCAACACACTTCTTTGAAGAAATGCCTTTGGTGTTATTCTGATACACTAGTTCTGAAAGTCTGTGCATGCATTTATTTTAAATTCTGGGGTTAAAAGTGTCTGTGTCTTTAGACTCTTAATAGATACTACATTTTTACTTGTTATGCTTGTTTTGTGTTCAGTATTTTAGAATGTGAATACTGACTGTCTAAATATGTCTAAGATTTAAGTACATAATACAGATAGAGATTTTGTAAAAACTCACATGCTTTCTACCACTACTGTGGATCTAGGATATAAAATACTAAAACAAAATCCTATCTTTAAAGTACCGACAGTAGAAACATGGACTGTTTCAGAAGAAAAGATGTCGGTTTCTGTCCACAGAGAAGAAGAGTACTCATATGTCACAGGTATGTACAAAACCAAAAATCTGTACACCCCAAAAAAATAAATAAATAAAATTAAATACAATGAAAAATAAAATTGAAAAAAAATCTACCTTGCTATACTTTCTTTAAATCTGTTTTTATATGTGGCAAATTACATATTTAGACATAATGTACATCTACGTTTCAATATGCATTGCTTCTTTTTGTTTGTTGTGTTATGTAGCCTCAGTTTTCTTTAGATTAACAGATGTTAATATCTAAGCTATTTTACCTTGTTAAAATGCTTTTATTTGAAGAGCCAGCAGAGCATGAGAAGACAGTTGAAGAAAGATTCTTTGAAGCTGTTTACCCAATTGAAGGTAGATCGATTATAATGAGAAGTTAATATTTAAGATTTTTAAAACATTTTGAATTCATTTGTCAATCAAAACTCACTGTGAGATTTGCACATGCTGTTAATTTTCTGGCTGCCTTTTTCTTAACATATTAATGTATGTGTTTCAGTGGACCTTGGTGTACTGGATACACGTAGTATCTTCTTAAAAGTATTTCAGATTTACTACAGACATTGACATTTCATATCTCCAAGTTTAACATCTTTCAAATTCCCATTGCAGCACGTAAGGAAGTCAAAGAGGAGGAAGAAGAAGAAGAGGTCATTTCTGCAGAACTGGAGATCCCTCATGATGAAGGTGAACAATATCATCATCATGTGCCTAATTTTTTAGAGTTTTCATCTTATTTGGCTGTACTGCTCTTTACCAAAGGACAGCATATTAGAATTCAGATCATTCCATTTCACTATGGCTCTACTCCCAAAAGTTCTATACCTACTGCATTTCTAACCTCTACTTCTTCATGACTGCTTTAATTAATTTTTTGAATATTTTTTAAATGAGACTGTTGTATCTGTCTGATAAAACAAAATATTTTTTGACAATACCGTGTTTGCTTACCCAGCATGTTGAAGGCAGCCTACAGTGATTTACTAAATATTTTCAGTCTTCTAAATGTTCACCACTTCTCTCTTCAAAGTGCCTGAGATACCAGAGAGGCATGTATCAGAAGAAAGAAAGCCTGTTCCTGTCCCAAAAGAAGTTCCACCAGCTAAAGGTATTTCTACTGCCCTAGTATAAAACACAAACAAACAAAAGAAAAAAAAAGTTATTGTCTTTCATTATATGTTTTTTAAGTTGTCTTGAATGTATTTATAAATTTGATATTTATGTGGTTTTGGCTCTGCACTATCTCCTTTCTCTTTTTTTGCTTTGTTCTATAACTTTATTTACAGTGCTTAGGTGTCTCAGCTTTGGCTCTTCCCTTTCCTAACAATTTTGTGTTTGTTTGTATTTAGATTGTGTGGATTTTGCAGATAAGTGTAGGGTGTTTTTGCTTCAATACAGTGCCATGAAAGATGATAGTACATTAATATTAACGTAGATATTTTATACTGTATTTTATTGTCTCTCCTAAGTAGTCTGCTGCTTGTCCAAAAGGTTTTACAGTGCATTGTGCTGTGGTCCTCAGCTGCTTGTCCAAATATTATGCTTTATAAAGCAATTTTGTCACTGAAATCTGGATAAGTGTTACAAAAACTAAAGCCCTCTCACTTTGACAATGCTTTCCAAAGTTCCTGAGGTACCTAAGAAACACGTTCCAGAAAAGAAAGTTGCTGTTACTAGAAAGGAAGTGGCTCCCCCAGCAAAAGGTACAGCATCTTTTGAAAGTGGACTTTTACCAGTCCTGTACTATTGTTCTAACTTCTAAATATATGTAGACTTTGTGTGCTATGTTATATGTCTGTTCTCACCTAAGACAAATTCAAAAACACTGGAAAGATTACTGAAACACATTTTAATATCTTTAAAGTGCCTGAAGTGCCTAAAAAACCTGTTCCTGAAGAAAAAGTACACGTTCCTGTTCCTAGAGAAGAACTTCCACCTGCCAAAGGTATACTTGGTGATGGACTATACATGTACCTCTTAAATATCTGTTTCTGTTGTTGTTTTTGTCGCTGTTCTTAACTTATCTATGTCAGGAAAGTACATATATATGTATATATATTTAATGTATAATTGTTTGTGCATATATAACACTTTTTAAGGCCAGGTAACATACTTGAACAGCTCTTTCCTCAGTTAAGAAATCAATTTCAAAACACGTTGCAGTGAATAGTTTAATATTTTTTACAAATATTTGTTGATCATCTTATATCTTTCCATGTTAAGTGTATTATTTATGTGTTCTATGATGTTTCTTGATATCCTTCTAAACAGATGTCTTTCTATAATACTCCAGTAGATCTTTCAAAAACAGAATTCAGTTGTCTTACATTTTATCTTTTTTAAGTGCCAGAGGTGCCCAAGAGAGCTCCCCCAGAGAAAAAAATTTCTGTTCCAAAAAGAGAAGAAGCTCCACCACCTAAAGGTATACCTAAATAAAATATCACTCTTTTCTTGTTATCTTAAACATCTTGATTGTGTGGGTAAATTTTCATTTTGATTGTTAAGTGAATCTGGTTTTGGTTGTACTTCAGTTATATTAGCTATGTACCTTTTGTGTCAGTTTTGTCAGTCCTTTAGATGTAGTCTTAAAACACCTGTAATTTGAGTTATTTAATATTATTTTAATTAATATACCTGAAGTGCCAGAAGTACCCAAGAAAACAGCTCCAGAAGAAAAACTACCTTATGCTCCCAAAGTAGAAGAGGCTCCACCTGCAAAAGGTACGATATTGTTTACTGCAGTCTTCAGAACATTAATATTTACTTCAATTTGCTCAGCTGTTGTGTTTTGTTAACAGAATATATCCGTGTGTAATCTTTTCCAATAATACATTTCTGTTATGTGTTTCCTTTTCCAGTTTTGCACTTTCTAGATCCTAAAACTAAATGCATTTTTTTTTAAGTGCCTGCAGTTCCTATAAAACCTGTCCCTAAAGAAAAAGTACCTCCTGCTGTTCCTAAGAAAGTTGAAGCTCCTCGAGCTAAAGGTACGCTTTCCAGTAGAATGAAAGAATATGCTGTTTCTCAACTTCTGTGTGGTGTATGTTCTGTGCTGTTTTCAGTCATTGATTTGTGCTTGCTCTGTGAATTGTGCTGTACTGATTTTGTGACAATGCATCAATGGATTATTTTGTATGTGTTGTGCAGTACTTACAAAAATACTATTTGTAAATGTTGAATCTCTGTTATATGTTATTTGCTCAATGCCCTTAAGCAATTCTTTGGAAACTTAGATTTAGCATCTTGCAACATTGCTTCCACACTAGGATTAGAAATTCATCCATTTAATGTTATTATCTTTCAAAGTGCCTGAAGTGCAGAAGAAAGCAACTTTTGAAGAAAGAATATTCAAAACAGAAGAAAGAATATCTGTAGCCATTCCAGAGGAAATTTCACCACCTGAAGGTACTCTATAAACAAACACTAATGAGAAACTTGTGCTTTTACTAGAAGTCTGTTGTTCTAAAACCAAGATCAAAATAAGAAAAAAAAAAAAATTGTGTTATTTACCTTGAATGAGTTTTCTACTGGAATACTTTATGGACTTGCAGGCAGTTAAGATCTTCTGAGTGCCACTTACCATTTCAGTCCTGAATGCCAGGATCCCAACCCACTGACATGAATGGAAATTCTACTACCAAACACAATGATCTCAGGATCAAGTTTTCATGAAATCATAGTAAGATGTATGTATAGGTGTATAGTGTTGAGGTTAGACTCCAGTACTTAGGACTGTAGCTATGGATTTCTTATAAGCCCTACAATGTCCTCTGAAGCACTGCAGATAGATAACAGTACTATTCTCTCTGCAGCTTTAGCTTCTCACTAGCTCTTTTAGATCAGATTCTCATACTCAAGGGAGGTTGAGATCACTTATTTTAAGTTGGCATAATTTTAACAAAGACCTGTTTGGAGATATCCAAAATCAACATTCTGACTGTTTTCCTATCCCATTCATGACTTGCCAGTCAATACAATTTACATATTCTCTTCAAAAATAAAAATAATTTTTAAAAATAGTTACGGAAGTTTAGTGGAGGACTTGTTAGTGTTAGGTCAGAGGTTGGACTAGGTGATCTTGGAGGTCTCTTCCAACCTAGATGATTCTGTGATTCTGTGAAGTTATTCATGTCAAATATGAACATGCAAATACATATATTCATATGGGTAGATATACTGTTAATTTCTGTCCCCTGCTTGTCAACCTTTTACCCTCAAACAAGTTGATGTTTTCCCTGATACAGTCATATTTGTAGATATACGTATGCCAGGTTTTCCTTTCAATACTTGACCTATCCTTATCATCTTGTTTTTGTCCCTCTTACTTTTATGTAGCTGGATCAAAGAGAAACATCTAATTCTTTGGCCCTTGTCTCCCCACATCAGTTGTTGTGATGGAGAGGTTTGGGGAGTTGAGGCATTCTGATGTACTGACCATTGACCAGCAAAAGATATTTGAGACAGATAACAGCACACAATAGGGTACATGAGGCATGCATAACAGACATCATTTAGTGCAAGTCATACTTATGTGTGTGCATGGCAGTTTCACAGAATGAATCATACAATCATAGAATGGCCTAGGTTGAAACAGACCTTAAAGATCATCTAATTTCAACCCACCGGCTCTGGTCAGGGTTGCCAGCCACTAGAGCAGGCTGCCCAGAGCCGCATCCAGCCTGGCCTTGAATGAAGGCCAGTTTCTGTATAGTATGCATAGTTTCTGTATATTTTCTGAAACTTCTGCAAGTTTCCGTATGGTATGCATATCTGCCAACTTTTCTTGATCTTCTTGCCCATCCACTGATCCATCAATCCATCCACCAAAAACACTAAAACTAAGTATTTTCTTTGAAGAACCAACAGTTGAAGAATGGGCTGAAGAAGAAATGGAGGAAGTATCTATTTCCATTCACAGAGAGGAGATTTCTGAAGGTATGACCACAATTCAAGAATACTAGGCAGAAGCAAACAGAGATTTTTATTTTATATCAAAAATATCATAGATTAAGATTTATTCTATTTAAAAGGAAAATTTACTACTGCATAAATATGCCTTAAGTTTCATATTTTATAAACTTTAACACTATGAATGTCTACAATTTCTTTGACTTGCTTTTGAAAAGTGCGGTTAATCCTGTTTTAACACTGAAAATAATGAGTTATCTCTTGGGTGTTGAGAATTATCAGCCCTTCATTATTTTTTACAAAAATTCTCTGTTGAAAATTACTCTTTCACCTTGTTTCTCAAATGAAGTAAAATCTCTTCAGAATATCATGATGTACTCTGTTTCCTCAGGCTGTTTCATGGCAAAATGACTAAGTTGTTTCCACCTGTAAATTCATTGGTGGTAACATACCCTGATTGTCTCAATTACTTTTACAGGTGACACCGTAGAAAGTATTTACAAAGGATGGCTCTAGCCAAAAAATTTTCTCAAAATCTGGGAGAGAGGCTTTCTCAAAATAGACAAATTCTAATATTAGTGAACTAGTGAGCAGAGGAATGGAAGTGCTGATCTGGCATTTTAAATGCTGAACATTTTCAAATTCCACAGAAATACAAGATAGGAGCTCAATCTCAGTTCCGTTTAAATTGCTTGGACTTGTTTCATCAGCTTCAGAGCAAGCAGGAGGGTTTGAATCTAGTTTTTGTAACCTAGTAATACCAGAGGTGTCTTTTAGTAATGCACACTGCTTATTCTTGTCTTATCAAATATTTTATTACTTACAAAGGCCATAAAGATGGTAATAAATGTCAAATACTGAAATCAAGTATCTTTATTTTACTATTTTCAAGTGACTGAAGAAGAGTCTTACTACATAGAGGAGAAGGTAACTCTTCCTATAAGAGAGGAGGTCCCACCCACTAAAGGTACACATTAATTTCATTTACGAAATATTAATTGTTTCAGTGTTCCTTGTTTCATCAGTCTGAGTGTTGTCACTACACGTTTCTCTAGTTGTTTTTTGTTGTTGTTGTTTTGTTTTTAATATATTAAGGAAATGCTTGCATGTTAAAGTGGTACTATTCCTCTTTGTAAAACTATGTATTGTAATCTCTTAAAGTGCCTGAGAAGCCTAGGAGAGTTGCTCCTGAACCAAAAATTCCAGCTGCCCCTCAGGAAGCTCCAGCAGCTAAAGGTATAAAACAGTTCCTCATCTGGGTCATGTATTCTTGTTTCTTCCAGGGGGTATTGTTTGCCTTACTGTCTTTCTGTGTTGACATGTGCAATGTCTGCTTTCAGTGATGAATGGTTGTCTCAAATTCCATCTCGTACTATGAAAAGTTTGTGTTAACTCAGCAAAATGTTACTAGTTAAAAAAAAAAAGACAATTACAAATAAAGCAGTTTAGTATTCTTTCTCATCTTTCCATCTTACTTATTTTTCTGAAGTGCCTGAAGTTCATAAGAAAGCAGCTCCTAAAGAGAAAGTACTGATCCCTGTTCCTAAGAAAGTGGAGGCTCCACCAGCAAGAGGTATATCAGTGGTTTGCTCCTGTTGCAAAAAAATGACTTTACTGCTGCATTCTTTCTTTGACATTTATCATGATAGATATCTATAAATATATATATATCATACCAATTTTCTTCAACATTAATAACAAATTTCTTCAACATTAAACATGTGCTTATGTCTGATTGTCTACAATATGGACTGTGTTCTCTGTCTTGCTGATGGTATTTATATGCTATTTCATCTTTTATGTTATCCCTTTTGGTGAGATCAATCCAATTTTCTAAAGTTGCACAATCTTTTTTAAGAACCTCCAGAAGAACAAGTGTCCACTTTCGAGACAGATGTTGAAGAAACTCCCTCAACCAAAGGTAAACAGAGAATGACATCATGGAGAATTTTTTGGTTGGTCTTGTGGTACTTGTATTTAGGCATTTTACATAAAAATTGTTTTTGTTAATATCTGAAATCTGTTTGCATCTCCCCGTTCTTTTGGTTATTTACTCTGCTTTGTCTGCACTGTGCCTGTAAAGTACACTCTTCTTCAGTGTCTCATTTTTGTTATTGAAGTTTCTTTAGCATTTTCTTTTACAAAAAAGTCAGATGAAGTAGAAAAAATCAAATATGCCTGCATTTAAAATACTACAATTAAATATTCTTATTCTTTTTAAGTGACTGAAGTGCACAGGAAAATTATCACAGAAGAAAAAGTTGCAGTTGCTAAAAAAGATGAGACTCCACCCAAAAGAGGTATATAATTTTTCAGAGCTACACAAGAGAAGTCTTGTTTCAGAATACTGATTTATATTTATAATGTCTGATTGTATAAAAAAAGTTGTTTCAATGTTTGCTGTCATTTCTTTATTTGACTTAAAGAATTGCCAGGTCTCTGCTTTTGTGTTTTGTCATCTGATCATGTTAGCAAACTGTGATTAATTCAAAATCTTTTAAAATAAGAATTTGTTTAATAAATAAATAAATAAATAAATAAATTTAATGCCAGCAGTGAGGAAGACTGTGCCAGAAGAGAAAGTTCCTGTTCCAGTTTCACGGAAAGTGGCAGTTCCACCAGCTAAAGGTATATAAGTTCTTTTGAATGTAGAGAAGGCTTCTAAATATCAGATGTATGCATGCATCATATTCATCATCTGAATGGGTAATAAAACCCCAGGCTCTCCCAACTAGATTTTAAATGAAAAGCAGCTTTGTCATCTCCCTTGCAAAAAAAATGCAGAAGGTAATGGAGAACAGTCACACACCTGCGTTCCTTGCATTTTCTAAGCTACTAGTAACTTAATTGATTATACTATCTGCTTGAGAGCTTTGGAAAGCTGAACAAAGACATCTACTCAGCGAAGACAATTTATTCAACAAATATCAACACATTTAGAAAAAAACTATCAATGTTTTATAACATAGTCAATATTCAGAGTGGAGGGTTTCAGACTTAGAAATATGTCTTCTGCTTCTGTGTTTTTTTGTGTCTTCTGCTTTTCTTGTGTTTGAAAAGTAATTTTGTAATGTATGCTTTATATGTGGTGTTTTGTGATTAAATAATATTTCTGAAGAGCCTGGAGACATCTCACCTTCATCTCCATCTTTGTATCTTCAAATTGTGTCGATATGCTGTTTGCTTTATGATGTGATTTGTATTTCTATTCTGTCTCTGTATTTCTTATTCTAATATTCTATGTATTATTTTAGTATCTTATAATATTAACACTTGATGATATTTCTGCTGTTACTAAACTTGCAAGGTGTTTCAAAGCATCAAATTTACCTAGGGAATTTATTCTTGGAAAAACCCCAAACTAATCCTATACAAAATACTTAATGCATATATAGCTACTATGCACTAAAATTTCAGCTGGTCATTTTCTCATTGAATTAAGTGTCTTTATCTTTGTATGTTCAATGTAATTGTTGTGTTTATTATAAGTATCCTTGATATGTAAAAGTGTACTATTTCCCCATAATTGTTTGCCCTTAATTCTTTCCTATGAACTTTGTATGGAAGTGTGTTTTTCCTTTTAGAATTTAGTATTCTTACAACTATTATCTTTTAAAGTGCCAGGAGAGCCAAAGAAAATTATCAAAGAAGAAAGAGTATCCATTGCTGTTCCAAAAAGAAAAGTGTCACCACCACCAGAAGGTATTCCTGCCCATGGATTAATCTATGAACCAACTTCCCTAAAGCAATACCATCAGAGCTTCAAACCTGCCACTGGCATGTTGCTTATAGTTCTACTGCCTCAGCATCGTCCCAAATGAACCTTAACAGTGCCTTTGAAAAACACTAGATTTTCCCCAATTACCCTGGGTGTGGGAGGTATCAGGAAATAATAATTAGTTTTCTAAGAAACACTTAATGGGATATTTATTATTCTACACAATATTGCACCAGAGAAAAAATATTAAAGTTGGACTCTGTCTTTGAAGTACCAACAGAAGAAGAACACTGGGCTATCTCAGAGGAAGTATCCATTTCTCTTCACACAGAAGAGGAGATTTCATACACAGGTATGAACAGACTAAAAAGATTCTATGTCCAAATTTACAAATTGTCAACTACTTAGCAAAACAAACAAACAAAAAAGCAAACAAACAAGAAAACAACAACAACAACAAAAAACAGCCAATCATAATTTCTTGTCCTATGCAGATCACCAGTAATTGGTTTATCCCAAAGGTATATCTTGTAGAGTACTAAAGGTACCAAAGGGATACCAGAACAGCATTCCATTCTCACAAAAGGCTGAAATTTTCCCTCCTGGCTTATTGCTTTTGTCATAGCGGAAAACCAACCATTTCACTAGCCCACCCTTTGCAAATCTTGCCACCTCTCAGACCTTTGAGGAAAAACAGTGCAGCCTTTTTCTTATTTATATTAATATGCTTTCCTCTTCTGAAAAGAAAGTGTGTGCTTTCCTCTTCTGTGACAGCAATCTCTCACCTAAATCTGAAAGTCAAAGCAGCAGCCTTTACCTTTGCTCTGTTTCCCAGCTGGCTAAGACACTTAGCACAATCCCATGTATTGGACGTACCAGTTCAATGGCTTTGAAGAAAGTCTCTTAATTCATTATCCTATTACTTTGGGTAGCAGTCTATTGATTTGTGGAAAATGAGTCACAAGATGCCTCATATTTACTGCATTCAGTCCTGTTGTTGTTGATAAACATTATCAATCACTCTGAACATATCAGTATGAATTGAAAGATTAATATAATCACACCAATGTGAAGTTAAATAATTTATTTAGTCTCTCTATTGGAGAATGATGAGGGTAAAGGCAGATCATGATTATTATAAGGATAGAAGGGGACCTTTGACTGTCTATAAGGCAGGAATAATATTCTAGCTGCTCTCGTAATAGAAGGGTCAAAGCAAAAGGACGTCAAATTCAACAGTTCTCCCATGGGATGCCAAAGAGAGGTGGTGTAGCTGGGACAAAACAATCCAAAAAATACTTGAGTTTCCTGACAAAGATACTGACGCACAATGCAGGTTTTCTAATCGAATCAACTGAAGTTACCAGGTCCAATCAGTTTTAGTTTAAGATTTTAAATGCACAAGTACCTGACCTTTACAATTATACATCAGGAAGGATTCTGCAAGAAAATCTTTAAGGAGGTGGTCAGTGTTCACATTGCCCTAAAACTAACACCCACAGCAAACATCAAGAGTCGTGGTAGCCATTCACTTCACCTCTACCCTCACTGTAGCCTACCATGAAAAAACCTGTATAAATTCTCAAATCTATCACTGACAAAAGGGATTCCATCTCTAAATATCAAAATATCTCTGATCTGTTAAGAAAAGTCCAAAGTTATCATCTTAGCAAGCCCAGCTGTCTCCCAGGTGTTAAAATGCTAGAGTAATTTTTTTGTTCAGTTTCCCTTGATATTGGTCAGAAAGTCCCATGAGACCTGCCTCAGAAGACAAAACCTATGCACTGCTGCTCTAAAAAAAGAGAATATGCTGCTTGAGTATAGTGTGCATTCTTTCCTGAATAAATCTTACAAACTGAACATATTTGTATCTTAATCTTTTGGAACTTTTTCTGCCATTATAGGCAATGATTGCTTGCCATGCCTGAATAAAAAGTAATTGTATAAAGCAATTGACAGAAGACAAACAGTACCTTCCCCACTGAACAATGAATTCTTTTGCCTTTAATTAGGCCAGAACTCTTATCCATAGTCATCCACTCACACAGCTTTTTTTCTATGTGCTCCTTTTTCTTCATTTGGAGTTTCCTTTGCAAATCTTTTGTTAGCAATGACTGAGACTTTGCTCTATTGCTGAGGTAGTATAAGATGTCACTGTTGTGGATAATGGCAGCCACAGAGGACACAAATGGAATTTAGTGATTTTGTAGCTGGTTGAATTTGGATTTTGAGCTCTGCCCATTAAGAAGCTTAAATCCACTGCTGGCAGAAGAAGGTGAAGCAGGAATCATCTCAGATACTTATGTTGGAACCTTGAAATGTTTGTTGTTGATTTATTGAATAGCAGTCTAATTGCTTCCATAATTACGAGTCCAGTGTCAATATATGTGGTTGTCTTCTATGTGTCAGCCATGTATTTGTAAGATATTTTTAATGTGTTTTGACAATAATATTTTTGCTCTTAAACACCACTTTTTCAAGTTATTAAATATAAATGTACTGTATTTTTTAAGTGCCTGATGTACCAGAGAGGGCTATCATTGAAGAAAGAGTACCAATTTCTCCTCCTAAAAAAATGCCAAGAGCACCAGCCAAAGGTATACTGGATAGAGTGCTGAAATATGATACAAATGTTTTTTGTGTCTTGTGTGTTCCATGTACAGAGGATAATACTGATTTTTTTTTTCTAAGGAATGTTTGTCCTTTGGTATAATTCTTACTTGACAATGCTTGTGATCCTTAGTGTCAGTAAGATCTACATGCTAAATTTTAAGATTCTTTTCATTGATATCTTTTTAAGCGCCTGAAATACACAAGACAGTTGTCCGAAAAGAAAAAGTGTATGTTGAAGTTCCTCAGGATGAAGAGGAAGAAGTTCCACAATATGAAGAAGTAACCAGATATGAGAAGGAAGTAATCCATTACAAGGAGGAAGTCCACCCTTATGAAGAAGTTAGTCCCTATGAGGAAGAAGTTCCTCAGTATGAAGTTTCTCAATATGAAGAGGAAGAAGTCACCCATTATGAAGAAGAAGCTGCTTATTACGAAGAGGAAGTTCCTCAATATGAAGAGGAGGAGGTGGAAGCTCCCCAGTATGAACAGGAGACTCCCCCACCAGTTAGAGGTATACTTTTATTTTAGGACTGTGTGAGGAAAAAATAGTATCTGTTCCTTCAGTTAATGTATCCAAGTTTTGTTTTATATGTTCCAGTTTGGTTTACATCTTACTTTTTCCAAGGCATTTTATGAATAGAATATACTGTAGAAAACAAGCTGGGCTGCTGTATGCCTACTCTTCACTACTACTTCTACAAATTTAAATGTTCTATGCCATAAATGTTCATTCCTCTTTACATAAATTCTGTATAACCCACTAAGAAAAATTAATTTAAATTTATCTTGTCCTTGTCTGAGATCAAATTTTCCTATCAGTCTCTGTCTGAAATGTTTAGAATTGCATATGAGAACTGTGTGTCATGAACAAAATTATTTGTATCTAGAAAATACGTGGGGTATTTGAAAATAAGTGATTTTGGAACACTAGTCTTTTTTACTTCCTCTCAGAAATGTTTGAGAAAATCTATATTTGTTAATGTATTTATTTTTGAAAGGGAACAGTATATTTTCATGGAACACAAAAATACAGAAGTTCTATTAAATCGCCATAGTTAAAAGCTCTTACGTTTAGATGTTTTCCTTAGGAATAATGTATATAGTGATGGTGTAAATTTTCACTACTTAGAGAGGACAACTAGCTTTGGTCTAGGTCTTGCTAATAAAGTTTTGCTACATGAAGACATAGGCTAACTATATCTATTTTTCCAAAATTATATAATCATCTAAGAGTACATAAAAATGTATATTTTCCAGTCCTGATTCAAATCACATAGTGCTTCTTCTCCAAAAGGAAGGTCAGGATTTCTTTTGACTAACTAATGAATTTCAAAACTATTTATAACATCGTTTGCACTAGAATTTTGATACATTGGTTAGCACATTTTCCTAGTAAAGAAAAGGCCATGCTGCACACAGCAAAAGCGAAGTTTATCCTGAACAGGAAATATTAGGATTGGCTGAAGTTTTATTGACTTTATCCTAGCAGTTAAGTTTAATTCATATGTGCATCAATCTTTCTCCAGTATGCTCAGATCAAATGATTACTCTCCTATCATCATAAAACTTGTATGGATATTTAGCCATTTTGGAGTACAAAAACTGTTAAGATAAAGTTTAGTTGAAATTTTTGCCCCACTGTAGTTAAAGGGAAAAATTCTACTTATTTCAGCATTCAGGATTTTATTTTATTTTATTTTATTTTATTTTATTTTATTTTATTTTATTTTATTTTATTTTATTTTATTTTATTTTATTTTATTTTATTTTATTTTATTTTATTTTATTTTATTTTATTATTTTCATTGAAGTACACCACTCATATACAATGTCAGTACCCACCAAATTGTGGTATAAACTGCTGTGTACTTGTCATATATTCATAGTTGTGTGTTAGAGTTAAATCAATTAACAAACTTGATCTGCTTGCTTTTTATATGTAGATAGCACTTGGAAAAATCTGAAAAGTAAAATGTAATCGGCAATATATATTCAATATACAAAACCAGCTTATTCAACATGATAAAATTAGCATATTACATGCCTGAGAAGTGTTAGCATCATAGCTCTGGGGGAAAATAAGGAGAAAAGTAGTGAAACCTTAAAGTATTTAATAAAGTAATTAAAGCAGGCTTTTATTGCAATGTTTGTTTTCATCCACTGATAGCATTTTAGTTTGCTCCAAAAATTGGAGGAAAAAATTAAATTTGTATTTTTGCAAGTTTCCCTGCCATGATGTTTCTTGATCTTCTTTAATAGCTGGTTCTAAAAAGTCACTCTCTGTCTTACTCTAAGCAATAAATAAACCCTTGAAATCAAAACTTTTTTTTTTTTTTTGATGGCATTAGTGGCTGAGCAGGGAGAATGGGCTTAAAAGCAGTGAATATATCCTGTTTGCTGTTTTACTTTGTCTTAGTGCTCAAACCATTTTAAATCATAGCTGTATGTTTTGGTTATGTACTTGGGATTTGTGCTAGGGGTGCTTGCTTGCGCTTTATTTTCCTGTTGTTTTCCAAGTAAATACCTAAGATATTAATGGTATCTTTCAAGTGCCTGACGTGCCCAAGAAGGCTGTTCCAGAGGAAAAAATACCAATTCTGAAGAAAAAAGAAGCTCCTCCAGCAAAAGGTATATAATCTCTTGATGTTAGCAGACATTCTCTGGATGTGTAATTCACACTATATCTTAGATGCATTACTTTTTCTGTTCTTTGGGAGGGGGCTCTGCATATGAAATATTTGTGCTGCTGTCTTTTTTGTTTTATTTCTGTTTTAAATAGTTTGTGGATTATGTTTTAATCAAAATAATGTTTTTGAAGTGGCTGAGGTGCCGAAGAAACCTGCACCTGAAAAGAAAGTCCAAGTGCCAAAGAAACAGGAAGCTCCCCCACCTAAAGGTATAGCAACTTGTATTAGCTGTGATCAGAAATGTCTTCTAGACTTTATTTATCTTCTCACTTGTGTTAAACCATGTGAAAGCAAAAGGATTATTGATCTTAAGAATGGTGATTCTATGTGTTTGTGTTAAATTGTTTTGTGTCACTGGCTTTTATGTAAAGGTGTTTTAGCTGCTTATTCTAAACTCATTTTACAATAATATCTTTAAAGTTCCTGAAGTGTCAAAGAAACCTATGCAAGAAGAGCAGGTTCCTGTTCTTGTAAAGAAAAAGAAGGATGTCCCACCAGCTAAAGGTATATCAGCTCTTGCCTAAATGTTTGATAAAACAAAATGTTCTTTGTTCACCTTTCCTCTTTAACATAATATGAACAGTCTATTCTTGTTAGTTCATTTTGTCATTCCATTATATTGATTCATGTCATTCATATTGATTCGTTCCATTTTTATTGATTCTTTACACTGTGGTGTAATGAAAAATGAAATTCTTAAACTGCAACTATATTTTTAAAGTGCCTGAAGTACCAAAGAAACCTGTGCCAGAAGAGAAGGTACTTGTCCCAGTAACTAAAAAGGTGCAAGAGCCTCCACCAGCCAAAGGTACACCGATTTCTGATTCAACCAAGTAATTCTAATTTTATTTCTTTGGCTTTAGAAGACAGCAAGTAACAAACCCATTCCTCTTCACTGTATTGTGACTCTGTTATGAGCATTTCTTTTTGTCATGGGTGATATTCTGTGCTTTGAAAATGTCTATGTTTGTGTTGTACTATTGTTTGTCTTTTTTGGAGAGGAAAAAAAGATAATTGTTATTTACATATCTGAATTCTTTAAATGTACTTGCTGTTTCAAAAACAGCTGCTCCAGAAGATAAACAATATTTATCTTCCAGAGATAAACATTCCAAACAGCCAGACTTCCCCCCAGCCTTACTACATCAACTTGTAATGTGGTAGTTCGGATGTTTGTAAGTTCGCATCTGTGCATAAATCTGTGGAAAATTATATACTTTTAAATCAATGATTTTTTCATACACAAATTAATCATATTTGTGTAGTTACCTTATGTTATTTGCACAGTTATTGTTTTATATTACACTGAAAATGAATTTCTTAAACAAAAATATCTTTAAAGTGCCTGAAGTACCCAAGAAAGTTCCAGAAAAGAAAATACCTGTCCATGTACATAAAAAGCCAGAAACTCCAACAGCTAAAGGTATCTTTTCTCATAAGTGAACCCATGGACAATGTTTCTTGTTGTTTCTGTATGTTTGTTATTAGAATTTCACTGAAGTATCATAGCAGTTTGTGACAAATGTACTTGCTAATTTAAACTCTTCATCTTCTGTGTAAATCATCCGTCTGTGTCTGATGTTGTGTTTAATCTTCTTACAAATAAATACTATCTTTGAAATGACAGAAATATCAAGACTTTCCCCTGAAGAGGTACCTGTCTTTGTTCCTGAGGAAGAGGAAGAAGAGGAAACTATTCCAGAGATACCAGCAAAAGGTATAGCATTTCTTCCTGAAAATTACCAAAGAGCTCTGTCCAGTTAATTAAAAGACCTTCATCTCTGTTACGTGTTTTAAGCTGGATGTAAATCTTAATTATCTTTTTGAAGTGAGTTTTCTTCTTCTTACGGGTCTTTGTGATCATTTTCCATGTTTTAGTAGTTTTGATGCTCTAAATATAATTGAAAATTTCTTATCAAAACAATATCTTTAAAGTGCCAGAGGTGCCCAAGACAGCTGTCCCAGAAGAAAAAGTGCATGTTGCAGTTCCTAAAGCAAAGAAAATTCCTCCAGCTAAAGGTATATCACTTTGCAGTGTGTGCAGATAATTCTTCTTCCTTATATTTTCGTATTTCAAAGAAATCTCCTTTTAAAGATCAATTTATAGTCATTCAAAGTCAGATCCTTGGTTCTAGCACACTTTTGCTTCCCAGCAAGCAGTACTAGATCACAGATAGGGCTTGATTTTTCATTTTGTTCTTGACCAATCAGAACTCATGTTCCCAAGGAACAATGTTTAAACAACGTTCCTGGAATAATGTCCTATGGGACTTTATCTGGAAATTCTTCAATTCAGAGAGATCTTTCCGACATGCACCTTGAGAATATATGTTAAAATTTCAAGCTTTTTAGCTAAATTTATACAAAAATAAAATGAAAGCACAATGGACTCTATAAATAACTAGAAGATGGACCCTGTCAGCAAACACTGACAATTTTTTATGTTAAAAATTAGACTAAAAATCTTCAACAATCTTTCATTTGTAGCATATGTTGGTAATATGTTTGGCAATGATGATGTGTAATTCAGAATTGGGCAAAAGAGCTAACCCTCATGTAATTCTTATAACCCAATTGCATTTTGCTATCCTTAGGGAAAGAATTAAAAATAACGAATTTAGTTTGCCTCATGCTTATTAGTGTTGTTATTTTAAAGTTGGTGTCCTTGTGTTTTGTGTTGTGATGTTTTCTTTGGGATGTTGCGCAAGTAAAGTTTTTAATATCTTTAAAGTGCATGAGGTGCCACAGAAAGTTGTGCATGATGAAGGAGAGGAAGCTTTTCCAGAGGAAACTGTACCAGCAAAAGGTACAACATCTCTTGCAAGCTACCCATGTGATCTTTTGAGCTGATTAAAATGCTTCTTTATTTCTTTTTCTGTGTAAACCTTGATGATCTTATCAGGGAGTTTGTGATCTTGTTTCATGTTTTTTAATGTTTTTGGTGCTCTGAAAGTAATTTTAAAATGTGTTTGCAAAATAATATCTTTAAAGAGCTGGAGATTCCTAAGAAACCAGTCCCAAAAGAAAAAATACCTGTACCCACTCCTGAGAAACTGGAGCTTCCTCCATCAAAAGGTACATAAATTAATAACTTTAATAACTAAGAAAACAATCTGTGCTGTTAGTCTCATTCACTAGCTATATTCATTTTATTTTATATTGTTTGTTATTTATGTTATTTTTGTGTCCCTGCTGTCTTTCTGTATTGATGTCTCAGAATACCTGTCAGATTCCTGGCAAAAAATAATTTCTGAAATGATCTGACTTGCTCATAAAGTCTTGCATGGATATAAAATGTCTTTTTACTTCAACTTCTTTTTTAAATACTTTAAATATGTTCTGCAAATCAGTTATTTCATTATGTATGTATGTATATGTCTTCTGTTGTCTTTCTAATATTACTGGTAGAGGACATTCTAAAAAGAAAATAATATCTTTAAAGTGCCTGAGATGCCTAAGAAACCCATTTCTGAAGAGAAATTACCTGTTCCTAAAAAGGTGCCAGCTCCACCAGCCAAAGGTATTTCAGTTTGTAAATGCTGTGTCATTAATAGATAATATTCTTCATACAAGTTGACCTTAGCACAAGACTTAGTATGTCTGTCTTGCATTATATTTGTCGCTACACTATAAGTTTTTGTTCTGCTGGTGGTAAGCTTCTGGGTTTGTGTTTATTTAAAAACTGTGCAGCAAGTACACTGAAGTCAGTCATATCTTTAAAGTACCCAAGGTGCCTAAGAAAGTTGTTCCTGAAGAGAAGGTAACTGTTGCTCCCCCTAAAAAAGTGGAAGCTCCTGCTGCAAAAGGTACATATGCTCCATAATGTTATTAATATACATGCTAAAATACTTTTGATCTTCTTCGTTCTAACTTTTGTCTTTGTTGTATGAGATTTTTGCTCTAATTTATGTCAAAACTCTTCAGTATCAGTGTTTGCATTGTAAAACCATAACACTGCTTATTGTGTTTGTTTTTGTTTTTACTTATACTGCTTTAAGTTTTCATTTTAATTGCTAAAAGAAAACCATATCTTTAAAGTCCCTGAGGTGCATAAAAGAGCTGTTGCAGAAGAGAAAGTACCTGTTGTTGTCCCAAAACCCAAAGAACCACCACTGAGTAAAGGTACAGATATTTTCCTTAATCACATTTTTTTTTTACTCTTCCCTCCTAAAATCTTTTAGAATATATATATTGTTTCAGGAGCATGTTCTTTTATTTTAAAGTAACTTATGCTTGTGGTTATCAATCACATTTTCTGTTCTGTGTGGATGGTCTTGAACAACTGTAAAGAATATTAAATAATTGTAAAGTTAGTAACAATAATACTGTCTCTAAAGTGCCTGAAATATCCAAGAAACTCGTCCAGAAAGTCCCTGCTCCTGTAGTGGAGAAGTATGAATATACATATGAGGAGTATGAGAAGTATGAGACATACGAAAGTATTGAAGATTTTGAGAAGGTTGAGGAATATGAAGAAATTGAAGCTTATGAGGAACCTGAAGAACCTGAGGGATATAAGGAGATTCAGGAACAGGAGTATGAAGAGGAGGCTGAGGAGAAGGAAGATATCTATGAGAAGTATGCGTTTAAGGAGAAGGAAGAGATCTATGAGAAACATGAGGAGGTTTACGAGGAGACTTACGAAATCCCACCAGCTATAGGTACATCATGTCATGATTTCTTTATTCTTATCATTGTTTGTTGAGTTTCCAGCTGCTGTTTAAGCCTCCATCTTTATATATTTCCCCATTTATACATCTATGTATGTCTGCTGCTGGTGATGATACATCCATTCAAAGTTTGTTTGTGTCCTACTCCTTCCTAAGGAATTCTTCCTTTCAAAGTGGAATAGAAAGATTCCCCATCTGACTGACAGAGCTAGTGTAGATATGATACAAGCAAAGTAAATTATAATTTTCTGGTGCAGTTCAGATTCAGTCTGGATTCAACACTTCCGTGTGTCAATGTGTTTCTTTTTCCCAGTTTAGCTCCAATGAGTAACAGAGATGTTAAAACTCAAGTAGGGCTTTCCGTCTTATCATGTTTACGATTACAGGATCATAGGATCCCTCATGCCAAACAGAAATTGCATCCAAAATGTGCCAGAAACATGTACACTGAAATTTCTTAGCTTTTGTTGCTCAAGATCTGAGTCAAATGTCTGCTCTCCTGTCTCTGCATAAATTAGGTGATTCTTCTATGAGTGGTTGCTCTGCTTGCTGTCTTTGTGTCTGTTGTAATTCCTCATAAATAACTTAAAATCCATAATTAAATATTTCTTAAAGTGCCTGAGGTGCCTAAAAGACCTCTGCCAGAAGAAAAAGTACCTGTACCTGTTCCTGTTCCTAAAAAAGAAGCTCCTCCAGCTAAAGGTACATGAGCTATAAGATAAATCTGAAAACACAGCCCTTTGTCTTCTCAGAATCCCCCATCTAGTAGTCAAATCAGAATATCAGATTTGACTACTAGACCCTTAACTTTTCTTCCCAATACGGTCAAAGACTGGGATTAACATACTAAAAAGATAAGTAAATACTTCTTAAATGAATCAAAACTTAGACAAATTACATGCATACTGAGGGCAAAGGAATTGTGAGGAGGACCTCCACTATTTAATTAATACCATCAGAATGTAAATTACATTTTTTATCTAATGATTGAAAACAAGCAGATGTAAAAATTAATAAAAGTCCATTGAGCTCAAAGTCTATGTCAGTTAAAATCTAGTTTCCCATCAAATCCCCAAAACCAAGGGCTTTATTCACCCTAATTACATGCTAGAGTGGGTATAATGTTAATATGTGTTCACTGTTCAGTCTTTATAAAAGCTAAGGGTCATGAATAGAAATTGTCAGTGTATGTTAGTAGAGTTCCTGTACTAGTCCAGAGTTCTGTAGTTTTCTTTTCAGAGCACTTAATTTGCCAGAAACTCATCTTGCACTCATTTTTTTTAGCTGTTTCTCATTCAAATTATCAGAATGAAATCAGTGGGAAGGGGGTTAATTTTTGCATGATGACTTGGAGTTAATTGATAGAAAATTATAACTTTACCATATTCCCAGCTGGTATTAATACAGCTGACAGTCCATAAAACCTGATTATTAAGCCATATCCTGCTCAAATGTTCACCAAACAATCAGCTTGAATCCAAGCAAAATATTTGAGATGCGTGGCCTTCAAGGTCAGCACTGAATAGCAAATGAGTACAGTGTATTTTTATTTTTCTAACTTCTGTGACTCTTTGCATTGCTTGCTTTTTGTTTACCTTTTATTCTTACATAATATTAATACTGCAAATATTCTTAAAAACACAACAATGTTTTTAAAGTGCCAGCGGTGGTGAAGAAGCCTGTTCCAAAGGAAAAAGTACTACCTACTGTTCCTAAAAAGGAAATGATTCCACCAGCTAAAGGTATATACTTCCTCTGCATTGTCCTCACAAACCATGAACTCTGATTTCAGTCTTTTGTCCTCATTATTTGTTGAGAAACATGTGTCTGTTTTATGTCTTCATGGTGCTTTTTCAGCTGTTTGTGATTGAGTCTTTTTTGCCTGTTTATGTCAAGTCATTTTTTGAAAACATGTGAGTTGCATTGAAAAATGTGTGTTCTGTCTTTAAGATACATATGAAAGAAGTTCAGAAAGAAAGAGTATTTTTGGTCATTGTGAAAAGGAAGCAGATTTCATCATCCAAGACTATGGTTGTCTTTCAAGAAAATGTTTTTAATATGTTATTCTTCAGTTTAATCTTCAAAATTAATGTAGATATTCTTTCAGGAAACATTTAGTCTTTTGTTGCTTCATGAATCTGTCGTAGATTTGTTAGATTTGTTCTTCTTTCTAACTTCTTCCAAGAAAATTTAAAAGCCCTAAAAGCAAACAATGTCTTAAAGGGCTGGCTGTTCTCAAAAGACCTGTTCCTGAAGAAAAGAAACCTACACATGCAGCTGAAATAGAAGTTCCACCAAAGAAAGGTAGAACATTTGATATGAGATTTTACGGAAAGGAAATATTTGCATTGTTTACTCCAACTAACATCTTCTAAAAGAATACTAAAATTCTTTAGGCCATGACAAGGATATAATCTAGTCTCTAACTGCAGATTCAGTTCTGAGTGATAAATTGAATGCTCTTAGGCAAACATTTCATATATGTGCTATACATATGCTAGACGGTAAATAAACTGATTTATGACAGAAAATGTGATGAGAACTTATTGCTACTTACACCATCTGTACATAAAAGCTTCAGTGCTTTTATTTTTGTGATGTAGTTGTAAATTCAGTTTAAACTGGGAGTTGGAAACGAGTATAATGGTCATGATATTCTGAGAAGTAATACAGCAAGAGCAAGTTTAAACCAATAAAGCTGTTATAAATATCAGAAGGAAATATCAGCATGAAGATACAGTGTGAAAAGCAAATGGCTTATGCTCTTTGAGAGCAGAAACAATGAATTTTCTACATAATTCATTGTTCTAGACTGTATAATATATCTTTCATCAAAATGCATAGTATTTGGGCCATCAAAAAATCTCAGGTTTCTGGGTTTATTTCTGTTTGGGAATTTAAAAGTTGAAAAATATTTTGAGGTTACTAAAAAAGGGATAATATCTTTTCAAGTTCCTGAGATTCATAAGAGAGCTGTCCTTGAAGATAAAGTACCCACCTTTATTGTTGGAGAAGATGAACCTACTTTGTATGAAGGTACATCAGTGAAATATCTACCAAGAAGTAAACTGCAGAGATTCATGTTCTAGGTTGTTTTTTAAAACATGAGACATTTTCAATTTATGTATTATTATTTTTTAGTTATTTAAAAGTAATTTCTATGCATGTCTTTGAGACTCTCTAACCCCAACATTTATAGTTTAACATTTTTTAGATGTTCTTTTCTCTCCTGTTGTTGGGTGAAAAAAGCATAAGAGAGAAACTAAATTTCTGATCCAGGAAAACCCTTCAGCCATATTAGAACAAAAAAATGGACTAAAGTAGATGTTGGCTTAAAAACCATCCTGAGTATGTCTTAATTAATTTTTGAGCTGGGATATAGATAATTAACTCCAGATGGGGAAATGGGAAACTCAATTCAAATACAATGTCCTATGTAACACAGAAAACTAAGTAACTAGAAAATAAAATGAAATATTTTTGAAAATTTGTATTTTACTAATTGATAATGATCACTTCTAGCAATAGTAGGTAAATGATCAGGCTGAAATGAGATATTTAAATAATTTATGTTCAAACAGGTCTTTGTCTATATACATGTCTGTGCATTATAAGTTGTCTTTGTAATTTTGTCTTGTAAATACTATTAAAATCCGTAAAATAAACTAATATCTTTAAAGAGCCTGAAGTTTATGAAGATCTTCCAACAGAAGAAAAACTCCCTGTTGTTATTCCTAGTAAACCAGAAGCTCCAGCAGCTAAAGGTACTGCAACTATTCAAACAATATATAAAGTGACGTGTACCCTACAAATCAGTTATTCATTGTCATCATTCCATCTGTGCTCCGGTCAGCTATTTAATGTATTCATTCTAATGTTTCCTTAGATACTATGTGCTTGTCATTGCTTCTTTGTTTTGTTACTTACATTTTGTTATATGATAATGTTCTTAAAAATATAATATCTTTGAAGAACCTGCGGTGACAAAGAAAACTGTCCCACTTAAGAAAATACCTGCTGCTGTCCCTAAAGAAGCTCCTCAAACTAAAGGTATACGATCTCCAAATGATTTTTTTTTCTATTCTCTCAAAATTGAGGTACTAAGAAACCCCTCATGCTTGCTTTTTCTGAACAGCATTATAAAGTGCTATATACACACCGTTTTCTTCCCTTTGATTTCCTATTTTAAAAGTAATTTATTTATCTCAGGAAGAGAGCATGTATACAGGGAGATCAGAGATGAAAAACATATAATCATTTTGCAAACACAAAGAAATCCAAATATTTCAGCAGTTTTCTTCATATGTTAAACTAATGAATGAGCAACTACTAAGACAATCATTCATCATTCAGGAAAACAAATTCAATGATCATTCTGTGTAAATTCTTATTTTTGGTTTGTGTCAGGGACTGCTCAAACATATTGATACATTTTGCATCAAGAATTTAAAATTTAAACAGACAAATTTATACAACTACTCTCCCCCCTCAGAAAATTAAATAAATAAATAAATAGATAAATAAATAAATAAAAATTAGTAGACAGGTAATTCGTTACAGGCCCAGGGATTAACCTTATATTTTTTGACTTCTTGTCATATTCCATTTCCCAAACTACATTCTATGTTGCTATTAAAAAAAAAAAAAAGTCGTGACAGAGCTTGTTCCTGAAGCACTTTTTCCAGTCATGTCAGGGGTTCTGATAAAGATTAGGTTAAGACTTCAATTCAGAAAAAAAAATTCAAAAAACCCACAAAATATTTTATAGAAACATAGTTTTGTAATAAAATACAATTCCAGTATTGAAAAGTTTGACAAAATATTTGATTAACTTCACTGGAGTTTTGCTTTGCCTTTTTTAGGAAATTTTTAAAGAAATAAAAACATTTGAATTGACAAAATTCCTAAAGGTTGTTTGATAACAACAACAACAACAAATATTATCCTTTCAGAGAAGAGAAAATTCAGACCTGTAAGTGTTAGGAGTTCCAAAAACAGAGAAATGCATGAAGTTAAGTTGCCGAGTTGTATTCATAGCTTAATACCATATATTTTAATATTTTTCTAGTAGCATTTTTTATTGTTTTACAAAACTGTAATACTTATTTCCTAGTGCAAATTTGTAAAATAAACCAATCTTTTTAAGTTCCTGAAGTACCAAAGAAAGATGTCCACAAAGAAAAAATACCTCCTGCTCTACCAAAAGAAGCTACGCACCTTAAAGGTACAAGACATTCTGAGCGGGGTTTGAAGGCTAAAAGATCTGTTTTCATGTATATATCTTTAATGATTTTGAGAAAATTCTACATATCATAATCTAAAGTGTAGTTAGCAGCCACGGTATAAAATTTATTTATATATATATATATATATATCACCTGGAGTTGTTCTTGAGGGGAAAAAATTGTTTAGATTTAACGGCAAAAAGCAAGGGACCCTGCTACATGAGATCAGTCCAAGGAAAGCAATAATTATAAAACAGACATTGAAAAATTGATATAGAGTAGTCAGAGAAGTCCATCTCTCAGCACTCGAGAAGTAACTCAGTTTAGGACATAACAAAAATCTTTCTTCTCGCAACCTGCAGAGGTCAGATCATGGTACTATACAAGGTTATTTCTTCCCTCACTTATAACAAGACTAAATTTGAGGGTTGATACAAAATAGACCTGTGTGTCTTAAGCTGAGCTTGAATATTTGATTTTCTCTGTTATTTGTTTTCCACATTGTCTTGTTGTCTGAAGATACTACTCTGAGTTAATTTAAATATTTAAACTAATATCTTTCAAGTACATGAAGTTTATGAGGAAATGTACATAGAAGAAGAAATTTCTACTGTTCATAGAAAAGAGGAGGCTCCACCACCTAGAGGTATATGATCTTGATCATCTTTCCTGAAACTTGCAAAGTAATGACCTCCAAAAAAAAAAAATTTAATAATGTCCATAGTTTAGGTATTGTTCAGTATAACTAATATTTGTGTTCATTCTTTTTGTTCCTTACTTACTTGTCAAACTTATTTTTCTGTGTGACTTGTCTTTCTGTCCTATATAAATTCTTAAAATGAACTAATATCTTTAAAGTGCCTACAGTAGTTAAGAAAGATGCTTCAGAAGAAAAAGTGCCTATTGCTGTGCCTAAAACAACAGAACCTACACCAATGTCTAAAAGGCCAGAATCTCCACTATCTAAAGGTACTTTAGTAGCCCAATAAATTGAGGTCTTGTCTTTTGATGATAATATATTTTGTGTTTCTTACGTAGTTACTCATTTAATATTTTATAATCCACGTCAGTTTTGTGATACTCGTGTTACACATGCCTGTTCTTCTGTTTCCCTACTAGTCTTATTTATTTGTATGTTTACTTTAAATAATAAAAATTAAAATCAATAAATATGTTTAAAGTGCCTGAAGTGCCCACGAAAGGTATCCCTGAACAGAAACCTGTTCTTCAAACTTCAATTTGTTTTTTGCTGAGACTTTTTTGAACATGTAACTGTTGTCAGACTGTCCTTTAACATCTACTTGTTTTGTATTACTTCTCTGTATTCCATATTTTATTTTTCTATTTCTCAAAAGTACATATCTTTAAAATTTCCAAGCTACCTAAGGAATCTGTCTCAGAAGAGAAAGTACCTTTTGCTTTACTTAAAAAGGCAGGAGTACCACCTGAAGGTTACATGTCAATAAAGGTGACACTCTGAGATTTCTCTTCCTCTTGGGCAGAAGGATTAATATGAAAATAAAAAAAATACCCTTTATTTCTCATTTATAAAAATTAATAATTAAAATTAATAAAATTAATAAAAAATTCCTAGTACTGTGTAGTACTATACAAATCTTTTTGCATTACATATTTCTTTCCATATCTGATCTTATGAATCTTGACAATATTCTTCTTGTGACACTCTTTCTTCTTAATATCACATATCTTTAAATGCCTTAAACATAACAAAAATAAATGTTGTTTTCTTTAAAGTGCCAGAAGTGCCCAAGAAAATTACAGAAGAGAAAGTACCTATTACTGTGCCTAAAAAACTGGAACCAACGCCAGCCAAAGGTATGTTTCATTACATAGAACTAAAACATGGAAGAGAAAAAAACAAACAAACAAACAAAAAGAACTCTACCTTGATTTGGTGAATTAGTTTTTGACTGTTTGTATGTTTTGTACTATTATATTTATTTTCTGTGGCCACAGTTTGTATATGTTACTGCTTTCGAAACTCTCTTTCTTGAGCGATAGCTGTAATTAGCATATCGGTGAGTTAGAAATGCTCATGTAACTGGGCAGAGATGAGATCAATCCTCAAGGACCACAGCAGAAATCCTACAGTAAAAAATTAGCTGCAAAAGAGTGTTTAAGAAACTCAAAATACACAGTGATACAGTCGTCTAACACAGGGGAAAACCCTCCATGAAGAGACAAAAAATTGATAACGAGATGATATCATCATGCATAGAAGAATGTGACAAGGAAGGCAGAATGGACAACAGCAGTCTTCAGTCGAATGCAGATCCAGGGAGGTCATTGACTTAAATGGAAAAATAATTTAATGTAGAGGGATGTGTTTAAGTCAGCCACCTTGCTGATCTGCATTTGATTAAGGCTTTAAAAGGCTCTGAGGTTTTACCTCAGACTTTACAGGGGCATAAAGGAATGTAAAGTGAATAAACATATGAAATCAGTGGTTCCATTAATTTTCAGTTTCTACTCCAAAGTTTTGAACATAACTGTAAAATCCTATATACTGATTGAAAATAATTTTTTTCCTCAAAGAACCTGAAGCACCCAAGGAAGTAGTTCTAGAAGAGAAAATCAAAGTTCCTGTGCCTAAAAAGCCAGAAGTACCACCAGCTAAAGGTACTTGTCATTAATAAATCCATAACAATAATTTGTTTTCCTTCACTGATAAAATCTTTTGATACTATTTCCTCATCTTTTCTATCTCCTCAACTGCGATTTATATACTTCATTTTTGAAGCAGACTCTTTTTCTACTTGATACTCTCAAACGTCTATCAATCTTGATTGAGAGCAAAAAGCATGTTTGGTAAAGGATATTATCTTTAATTGATCCTACTTGGTGTCCTTTTGTTTGTTTCTTTTTCTAATTTAATGCTATCTAAATTTCTTTATATTCTTTGTATTAACTTAAGTATTAATTTTAAAGTGCATGAAGAGCCCAAGAAAGTCCCAGACAAGAAAATACCAGTCATGGAGCCTAAAAAACCAGAAGTTCCACCACCTAAAGGTATTTGTCATTATGGAGAAAAATAAAATAATAAAAAACAAAATGGAAAATATTGCTCTTTATTGTTTTGACACTATAGAAGACAATACCCAAGTCCCTTGTGGAGATTTTCTTCTGTTGTCTGAGGTTTTCCAAGTGAACAAATGTTTTGTTTTTCAACATGGAAAAAGATAATCCTTGTAATTGGTGTACTCACTAACACTATTCTGCTGTTGTTCTTTAATGCTGTTCATGAAATTCTTATAGTAAAATTTATTAATATTTTTCAAGTGCCTGAGGTACCAAAGAAAGTGGTCACAGAAGAGATTTCAGTCAAAGTACCAAAGAAGCCAGAACCTCCACCAGCTAAAGGTAACTGCTGTAAACAATGAATGACAGAAAAACCCTTTGTGTATTATTTTAATAAATTAGTGTATTATTTTAATAAATGGTTATTTTCTTGTATTATAAATGTTTTATATTTGTTGTTGTTGTTTAAATTGTACCTTTTATATGTGTGAGAGAGATAAACAGAGAAGCTAACCTATTTGTAGCCCGTGAAAGACCATTACCTCAGAGAATATTTTCTGTAGGAATACGAAAAAGTTGATATTTACATCCAAAACCACTGATGTTGTTGATGTCCCTGAGTTTTACTTTTTATGTCCCAAGTACTAAAGACACTCTGTTTGAATTTCATACAAATAATAGAAATTACTTTCTTTAAAGTGCCTGAAGTGCCCAAGAAAGTGGTTCCAGAAGAAAAAGTACACACTGAAGTTCCTAAAAAACCAGAACCTCCATCACCTAAAGGTACATTTTCAGTACTGATAAAGTCACACAACATTTTAATTGGTTTATCTGAATATCATCTTTTTAATTCTATGTTATCCTCTTTGTTATATTCTAATATTTGTAGGTGTTATGGTTTGTGTTGTCATCCCTTGTGAATAACTTATTTAGCAACAATGGCTATTATTGGTGCACATTGGGCAATATTAAAAACAAATAGACTATTTATGAGGGGTATATTTTTCTGATGTTGTCTGATAATTTTCTCCTTGGAGCTATTGTCCCCTTTTTAATTCCAATTCTTCAAATTCCTGAAAGTAAAATAAATAAATATTTTTAAAGAACCTGAAGTGTCGAAGAAGCTTGTTCCAGAGAAGAAATTACCTGTTCCTAAAACACCAGAACCTGAGATTTTGCCTAAAGAACAAGAACCTGTGGTTGTCCCAGAACCAGAGGCTGTACCTGAAGAACCAAAACCTCTACTAGAGAAAGGTAAATCTCAACACTAATAAAATAATATGAGCAATATTTTCCTCTTTTCCTAAACACTGTGGTTTTCCAGGTCTTCTGTCTTCTGAGAGACCAGACTGTATTCGTTCTATGTATCTGCATATCTGTGTGAAGTAGGCATACACGGGTCTTTTTGAAGAATAGTGACAAATTCGGGATGTCTGAATTACCTGCGTTTTTCACTTCAATTCTTCTTACTATTTGGAGTATTCTTACCATTCTACTTACTACATGCTTTGGTTCATGAAAACAACTGTAACTAATATTTTTCAAGTTACAGTAGTAGTAGAGGAGAAACTATCCATTATAGTAGCTAGGAGCAGAACATATCAATATACTTGAAATATCAGAAGCCCTACCAAGAAAAGCTGGATGCCATCACTGATAATTCTTGAGTCTTCAGCTTATTACCTGCAAAATTATTAATATCTTTTGTCCTGTCCACTTTGTAAATACTGTGAATTCTACGTAGAGCTTAAGATATACTGTCATTGCATGTGTATGCTTACATATGTGGGGGCATGAGGTGTGTATGTGTGTGTATTTGAAGGAAGAAAAGCCAATGTGTGTTATCTCCATCCTTAAAAAGGCTAACATAAATGCTTGGTACCTCATACGTTTTTAATGTTTCCATTCCAATTGTCTTTTTATGTTTTATGATTTACTTAAAGTAGGTATATGTGTCTGAGCAACTGTTAATTTAGAACTAATATCTTTTATGTACATGAAGTGGTCAAGACAACTGTTCTAGAAAAGAAAGTACCTGTTGCAGTTTCACGAAAACCAAAGGACATTGCAGGACCCCCCAAAGTAAAACACTTTGTGGCACCTCAAGAAGTAGAACCTGTGACAGTGGCCCTAAAACCAGTGCATGCTGTGTCACCTGAGGTTACAAGGTCTGTTGTGGCACGCCAAGAAACAGAGGGTGTTGTGGCATCTGAGGAGCCTGAGGCTGTCTTGGCACACCGAAAAGCAGAAACCGTTGCGGCACCTGAGGAAACAGAGCCAGTTGTGGCAGCCCAAAAAACACTACATGTTGTGGTGCCTGAGAAAACCGACCTTACTGTGGTACCTGAGGAACCTAAGCTCGATGTGGCACCCCAAAAACTAAAGCATGGTGTGATGTCCCCAAAACAAAGGCCTGTTGTGGCAGCCAAGAAAACAGATCATGCTGGTTTGCCTGAGAAACGAGACCTTGCTGGGGTACCTGAGAAACCCGTGCCTGATGTGGCACCCCAAAAAATAAAGCATGGTGTGATGCACTCAAAACAAAAGCCTATTGTGGAACCCCCCAAATTGGAGCCATTCATGGCCCCTGAGGAACCTGAGATCACTGTGGTACCTGATGACTTGGAGGCAGCTGCAGCACCCTCAAAAACAGAGCACATTGTGGTGCCCCCCAAAACAAAACTTCGTGTGGCACCCCAAAAAGCAGAGCTTGTTGTGGCACCGGAAGAAACAGAGTTTGCTGGAGATTTCAAAAAATCGAAGCCTATTGCAGTGTCACAAAAATCAAAGCCTGTTGCGGTGCAAGGCAAGCCAGAACCTGTTATGGTGCCTAAGGATTCAGAACAAATTTTGGCACCCCGAAAACCAGAGAATTTTACAGCACTTCAAAAACCGAAGCCTGAAGTGGCATCTGAGAAGCCAGAGCCTGTTTTATCACCTGAGGAACCACCACTGGCCAAGACGGCTGAAAAGCCAGAGATTGTTGCCATACATAAAAAACAAGCAGCTCTACAAGCTAAAGGTACATCTTATGAGTAGGATGTCTATTCCTTCTCTCAAGTATAGTATGTTTCACTGCTCATAATAAAGCTTAATATGAATAACTAAAATATACTAATATCTTTAAAGAGCCTGTAATGCCTGAGAAGGCTGTCCCAGGAGAGAAAATTCCTGTAGCTGTTCCTGAAAAATCAGAACCTCCATCAGCCAGAGGTACATATTATCATGAATACATGATAAACACACCTAATCTTCTTAAACATGATTTTAACCTCTTCTGTCATTTTGAACCTTAGATTTTAAATTGTGCTTGCCGCTACAAATCACACTGAGCATGTTTGTGACAGATTGTTATTTCACAAGATTTCACATCTTCTATGTTTCAATCTGTGTACATATGTTTAAATGTATTTGAATTGTAAAATGAATTGAACTAATATCTTTGAAGTGCCTGAGAGGGCTGTCCCAAAGGAGAAAGTGTCTGATGGTGTACCTAAAAAAACAGGAGCTCCACTTGCTAAAGGTACATGTCATCATGAGCACCATTACAGGGATGGTGGTTTTGTTGTTCCTGTTTGTGTATTTGTCTTTCTTTCTTTTTTTTTTTTCTTTCAATGAATCCCATTTTAAATTGATCTTTTATAGTCATACTCTAGCATCTAAAATGTGAGAGAGATGTACCAGATACAAATTAATATGCAAGGTTGTCATATGAGGACTTGATTTTCTCAGAATACTCAGATGAAAGATGTTAAAGTTGAAATACTCAAAACCTGTATGCACAAAAAATTGATGCACTGCTTCACCATTTCATTACTTTTAGAAAGTACCAAATACTGTCTAGAGAAGTAAACATTTTCTCTAGCACCAGATTCCGTCCATCCAAAATACAAGGACATAATTCAAGTGAAGTGCCATTTGCCAATGATGACGTTGAGAGTATTTAAATACTAGAAATATTTAAAATGAATATTACATGAAACAGCTGTAAGCAGCATATAGTGTAATACTGAAAAAAGAAATGAAAAGATGACAATGAAAGCAAACCCAAGCCCATAGCCCACAGCGTCTCCAGCCCCATCTTCTACTGTGCATAAGGCTGCATATGTAATTAGCCAACCAGTCACTAGATGAACCTCTATTTTAAGAAATATCTAAACTCTTTGATTCTGTCATCAGTTTTATGATCTTTTGTATTTTTCTAAACTGTGAATTTAAGAGAAAATAATATTTTTAAAGTGCTTAAGGTGCCCAAGAAAGCTGTCCCACAAGAAAAAACACCTGCTGCTGAACCCAAAAAACCAGAACTACCACCAGCCAAAGGTATATATCATCATTATACTGTCATTATTTGAAATAAACATAGTGCTCTTCTGGAATTAAATTGAACTAACTTTATGAATTATGCTCTGAGATACGTGCTTAAGTAATACGAAATGGAGAGGCAAAAATGTGGCATGCATTACAGATAAATCTACTTCATTTAAAAATATCATCAGCTTTCTGACCTTCTTGTAAACTTTAAAAATTAAGATTTGCAGAATAGTTACTTTAAAGAGTATAAAAAGTTGTTTTGAAAAACAGGCTGCAAATATGGCTTCAGTTTAAAATACATAATTTTGCATCCCAGAATCTTTCAATAATCATTATTAATGGATGAGAGCAGCCATATCAGTTCTCTATCTCTTTAAAAGTGAGTAAATTCCACTAAACTGGAGGTGGACTTACTACCAAGACTGGATATATCTGCTGATTATTCTTTTAGCACATGAAAGGGCCATTCATTAATACCAGCCAGCAGAGAGGAGAGAAAGTACACATTTCTGTAGGAAGAGGGATCTGCAAAGACAGGAACTGTGGAAAACTGAAAATGAAAAGGAGGTTAAAATACTGGAAATAACATAGGAAAAAGGAGGGTAATAGTTAAAGCAAATGGAAATTTTGTTAACAATTGTTAGAGTTGACCAAGCAGTCATGAATGCTAAGCAACAGACCTTCAAGTATGGTTGGATTCCATACATAAGTTTCTGACCAGCTGTTAGAAAGATGGGGTGTGTTTTCTGCATTTCCACCTTGCCTCAAAAACTGAAACTAAACAAAGACTTCCCATGTCCTGCATGACATCTTTGACACCCTTGGCATACAACGTGTGTGAAGCAAAGCACAACCGGTGACTGAGTGTAAGCACAGCGCTTTCTCAGGGAAGACTGTGTGCGCATGTTATTGATTGTCTTATTGTTTCATATACATCTGTACAGCCCACAAAACTAAAATATACTGATATCTTTGAAGTGCCCAAGGTACCCAAGAAGGCTGTTCTGGAAGAACCCATACCTGTAGCTGTGCCAAAAAAGCCAGAACCTGCACCAGCTCGAGGTACTTGTTGCCCTGCACATTGACCTGAACAAGACTGTTTCTTACTATCTGAAATGTTACTTCTGAAATCTGATATCCTGTCCATTTGTGATTACCTGAAATTTCCAAGTTCTTTGTGTGAATTGGGAATTCCATTATTTAGTATTTTTATGAACAACCCAAAAGATATTTTGAATTTACTGTTTCACTTTCATATTCTAAATCTTCAGACACAAAAATTTGATTTTTAAAATTTGATCATTGCTTTTTTGTAGAGTATTGCCAAACATTATCTTAAATTGATGACACAAATGTCCCCATGACTATTTTGACAGTCTCAGTGACTGTGTACCATAAGCATGAGTCTTTCAGAATTTATAAAACAAAACAAGTTACTCAGAAATGCACATACGAAGGGAGTTATAAGAACTGATAGCATATTAAGTGCTTAAAGAAATATCTGACCATTTCAGAGAATGTAGTGAAGAAAGAATGGTTATAAAATCCAGTGAACCATATTAGCTGTGGGAGTTGCCACAGTGAGAGGAGAATTGAGGGATGAGAACTACTCAAGATAAGAAAATAAACCAGGGAAGTGAAAAGCATAAAGAAAGAATGGAAACGGAGAAGGACAGGAATAGAGATGAAGGAAAACCAGTGGGATTTCTGTTCCTCTCTCTATCAATGCCTGTATGAGGAATGACAATAGATAAGGTATGGGCTGAGGTTGTTCCCAGCGAACCATCAGATCCCAGCAGGGCTGAGAATGACAGTCTCTCTTCCCTGGGAGGGAAGGCTGCTGAGTACATGGAGGGGTACCTTTATTCTCACCTCGCTCTTGAGTCGTACATAAACACAGGCACTCTGTATCTGTTTGTGTTTTTGTGAGCAAGTGAGGGAGAGGTGGGGTTGATACCATGAGACCAGTTTGGTTAGTTTCTCGAGGGCACCTTTCGTTTATGTTTCACTGTTCATTATCCTGTTCAATGTATAAAACTGACTGTTACTAATATCTTTAAAGTGCCCGAAGTGCCCAGGAAGGCTATTCGTGAGGAAAAAATACCTGTGGCCGTTGCCAAAGCCCCAGAGCCTCCAGCACCCAGAGGTACCTGACTTCATGGATAACTTGACAAAGAAGATACTTTATCTCCTTCTCTTAAGTGTTGTCCTACCCTCTCTTGGCCTGTCTTTGTCTTAAATCTGAGACTTGCAAAGTTATGCATGCTGGGCGTACTGTGCTGTGCGTGTGAGGTTTTGAACAGGCTTTTGTGGTGTTCAGCGTCTGCGTTGCCCTGTTTTTTGTCCTGCGTGGCATGTCTTTTCAGCAATGTAAAATGAAACACACTAATATCTTTGAAGTGCATGAGATGCCGGAGGCAGAGGTCTCAGAAGAGGAAGAGGTGGAAGTACCACCAGAGGAAGCGGTAGCAGTTGCCGAGCCTGGAGAGCCAGAAGCTCCTCCAGCTGAAGGTATATGGTGGTGTCCCAAAGTGCCTGCCGTGCTCTGGGTGTTGACACAGTACTGACTGTTCTCTGCCCTTCTGCCTTCTGTGGGGAGGGGTGTGAGCAGCATTTAGCCATGCTGTGTCTGTACGAGTCTGTATGGGCCTGTGGCAGAGGGTGGGGCTGGTTGGCAAACGCTCTATCATAAGCCCCCGCTTGGGCTCTTTGCTGCAAGTAGTCCACCTGAAGGAAGTGGTGTTATCTGAAAAGGACTCTTCCTTTCCTGCTTCACTGCTTACCATTAAGCTGTTTGCGGATCTTTGTCCCTGTCAAGTAAAAGGAACTAATATCTTTAAAGTGCCTGAGGTGGTTGAGGAGGAAGAGCCAGAAGAGGAGGTGTCGGTGGTTGTTCCCCAAAAGCCTGTGGCAGTGCCCAAGAAGCCTGTGGCTGTGCCCAAGAAACCGGAAGTTCCAGAAGCTAAAGGTATATTTGTGAGAAGAGCTGCTTTTTATTTTAGTATCTTGATTAATACTTTAATTTCTTGTTAGCCACTTTTTTTGTTTAAGATTTCTTATGTGTCTCCAGCCCCATCTTCTACTGTGCGTAAGGCTGCATATGTAATTAGCCAACCAGTCACTAGATGAACCTCTATTTTAAGAAATATCTAAACTCTTTGATTCTGTCATCAGTTTTATGATCTTTTGTATTTTTCTAAACTGTGAATTTAAGAGAAAATAATATTTTTAAAGTGCTTAAGGTGCCCAAGAAAGCTGTCCCACAAGAAAAAACACCTGCTGCTGAACCCAAAAAACCAGAACTACCACCAGCCAAAGGTATATATCATCATTATACTGTCATTATTTGAAATAAACATAGTGCTCTTCTGGAATTAAATTGAACTAACTTTATGAATTATGCTCTGAGATACGTGCTTAAGTAATACGAAATGGAGAGGCAAAAATGTGGCATGCATTACAGATAAATCTACTTCATTTAAAAATATCATCAGCTTTCTGACCTTCTTGTAAACTTTAAAAATTAAGATTTGCGGAATAGTTACTTTAAAGAGTATAAAAAGTTGTTTTGAAAAACAGGCTGCAAATATGGCTTCAGTTTAAAATACATAATTTTGCATCCCAGAATCTTTCAATAATCATTATTAATGGATGAGAGCAGCCATATCAGTTCTCTATCTCTTTAAAAGTGAGTAAATTCCACTAAACTGGAGGTGGACTTACTACCAAGACTGGATATATCTGCTGATTATTCTTTTAGCACATGAAAGGGCCATTCATTAATACCAGCCAGCAGAGAGGAGAGAAAGTACACATTTCTGTAGGAAGAGGGATCTGCAAAGACAGGAACTGTGGAAAACTGAAAATGAAAAGGAGGTTAAAATACTGGAAATAACATAGGAAAAAGGAGGGTAATAGTTAAAGCAAATGGAAATTTTGTTAACAATTGTTAGAGTTGACCAAGCAGTCATGAATGCTAAGCAACAGACCTTCAAGTACGGTTGGATTCCATACATAAGTTTCTGACCAGCTGTTAGAAAGATGGGGTGTGTTTTCTGCATTTCCACCTTGCCTCAAAAACTGAAACTAAACAAAGACTTCCCATGTCCTGCATGACATCTTTGACACCCTTGGCATACAACGTGTGTGAAGCAAAGCACAACCGGTGACTGAGTGTAAGCACAGCGCTTTCTCAGGGAAGACTGTGTGCGCATGTTATTGATTGTCTTATTGTTTCATATACATCTGTACAGCCCACAAAACTAAAATATACTGATATCTTTGAAGTGCCCAAGGTACCCAAGAAGGCTGTTCTGGAAGAACCCATACCTGTAGCTGTGCCAAAAAAGCCAGAACCTGCACCAGCTCGAGGTACTTGTTGCCCTGCACATTGACCTGAACAAGACTGTTTCTTACTATCTGAAATGTTACTTCTGAAATCTGATATCCTGTCCATTTGTGATTACCTGAAATTTCCAAGTTCTTTGTGTGAATTGGGAATTCCATTATTTAGTATTTTTATGAACAACCCAAAAGATATTTTGAATTTACTGTTTCACTTTCATATTCTAAATCTTCAGACACAAAAATTTGATTTTTAAAATTTGATCATTGCTTTTTTGTAGAGTATTGCCAAACATTATCTTAAATTGATGACACAAATGTCCCCATGACTATTTTGACAGTCTCAGTGACTGTGTACCATAAGCATGAGTCTTTCAGAATTTATAAAACAAAACAAGTTACTCAGAAATGCACATACGAAGGGAGTTATAAGAACTGATAGCATATTAAGTGCTTAAAGAAATATCTGACCATTTCAGAGAATGTAGTGAAGAAAGAATGGTTATAAAATCCAGTGAACCATATTAGCTGTGGGAGTTGCCACAGTGAGAGGAGAATTGAGGGATGAGAACTACTCAAGATAAGAAAATAAACCAGGGAAGTGAAAAGCATAAAGAAAGAATGGAAACGGAGAAGGACAGGAATAGAGATGAAGGAAAACCAGTGGGATTTCTGTTCCTCTCTCTATCAATGCCTGTATGAGGAATGACAATAGATAAGGTATGGGCTGAGGTTGTTCCCAGCGAACCATCAGATCCCAGCAGGGCTGAGAATGACAGTCTCTCTTCCCTGGGAGGGAAGGCTGCTGAGTACATGGAGGGGTACCTTTATTCTCACCTCGCTCTTGAGTCGTACATAAACACAGGCACTCTGTATCTGTTTGTGTTTTTGTGAGCAAGTGAGGGAGAGGTGGGGTTGATACCATGAGACCAGTTTGGTTAGTTTCTCGAGGGCACCTTTCGTTTATGTTTCACTGTTCATTATCCTGTTCAATGTATAAAACTGACTGTTACTAATATCTTTAAAGTGCCCGAAGTGCCCAGGAAGGCTATTCGTGAGGAAAAAATACCTGTGGCCGTTGCCAAAGCCCCAGAGCCTCCAGCACCCAGAGGTACCTGACTTCATGGATAACTTGACAAAGAAGATACTTTATCTCCTTCTCTTAAGTGTTGTCCTACCCTCTCTTGGCCTGTCTTTGTCTTAAATCTGAGACTTGCAAAGTTATGCATGCTGGGCGTACTGTGCTGTGCGTGTGAGGTTTTGAACAGGCTTTTGTGGTGTTCAGCGTCTGCGTTGCCCTGTTTTTTGTCCTGCGTGGCATGTCTTTTCAGCAATGTAAAATGAAACACACTAATATCTTTGAAGTGCATGAGATGCCGGAGGCAGAGGTCTCAGAAGAGGAAGAGGTGGAAGTACCACCAGAGGAAGCGGTAGCAGTTGCCGAGCCTGGAGAGCCAGAAGCTCCTCCAGCTGAAGGTATATGGTGGTGTCCCAAAGTGCCTGCCGTGCTCTGGGTGTTGACACAGTACTGACTGTTCTCTGCCCCTCTGCCTTCTGTGGGGAGGGGTGTGAGCAGCATTTAGCCATGCTGTGTCTGTACGAGTCTGTATGGGCCTGTGGCAGAGGGTGGGGCTGGTTGGCAAACGCTCTATCATAAGCCCCCGCTTGGGCTCTTTGCTGCAAGTAGTCCACCTGAAGGAAGTGGTGTTATCTGAAAAGGACTCTTCCTTTCCTGCTTCACTGCTTACCATTAAGCTGTTTGCGGATCTTTGTCCCTGTCAAGTAAAAGGAACTAATATCTTTAAAGTGCCTGAGGTGGTTGAGGAGGAAGAGCCAGAAGAGGAGGTGTCGGTGGTTGTTCCCCAAAAGCCTGTGGCAGTGCCCAAGAAGCCTGTGGCTGTGCCCAAGCCGCCTGTGGCTGTGCCCAAGAAGCCTGTGGCAGTGCCCAAGAAGCCTGTTGCTGTGCCCAAAGTAACAGAACCTATTCCTGTTCTTAAAAAACATGAAGTTCTTCCAGTTAAAGGTACATATGTCAGTGACTGAGGCCATCCTTTTTAATTTTCTCTCCATTCAACTTTATAGACAATGCTTAAACATCTGAGTGTGTAATTTCACTGAAATTTTTATTCCTCATATTTTGAATCTCTTCCTCATCATTGTACTTTTCAGTATTTTGCATATATATGCATCTTAATATTCCCAAAAATGAAAATTAACTTATGTCTTTAAAGCACCTGAAGTGCCACAGAAAACTGTCCCAGGAGAGAAAGCGATTCTTGCAACACCTAAAAAGCCAGAATTTAAGCAACCAGAGCCTCCTCCAACCAAAGGTACATATTGCTAGGAGGTGCTTCCTGAAAATACGTCCTTTCTATTCTTTTCCCTTTTCTTTACTTATAACTCTGTATATAAAATATGTCAGTTATATTATCTTGTTGACTACCCAGGGAAAGATCTTTTGGAGCATAAACACTCTTTTATTGTTATGGACTCATTCACTGTGATTTTCTGTGTGCTAGTTGTCTTTGTCTTTCTTATGTTTTGTACGTATCTTTATACACATGCATGTAAAACAACCTAATATTTTTTAAAGTGCCTGAGGTGCCCAAGAAAGCTATCCCAGAGGAGGAAATACCCGTTGCTCTTCCTAAAACACCTGAACCACTACCAAGTGAAGGTACAGGCCATCATGGCTATTATTGTAAAGATAATCGTTTTTCCAGTTCTTCCAAACATAAGCTTTAAAAATAATTTTTCCTCTTTTTCGCCATTCTAGTGTTTGTAAGTTTTTCACTTCATGTTTTAGATTATATCAGTCTGTTTCTTATATCTAATATTATATTTTCATATATGAGAGTAAAATATAGTTTTTTAAATTAAGTATTTTCACATGATTCTGCATGGGATATTCTTGAGAATGAGTATCCTATATTATTCTCTTTTATATAATAATCAGTTCTCACTAAATTCAAGTCTCTTGAAACCTACTATTTGGTGTTATATTCATGCTATAATCTAGAATGAACTGAGAACATTACCATTTTTATTCTTTCCAGTAACAATTATTTATCCACAAATTTAATGTTTAATTTATATTGTATGCATAAAAAACACTATTCTTCACACAACCTTGAATTAAAATTACATATAAATAGTTTTCTCAAGGCATGCATTAACTGCAGAGTTAACAGTATGAACAGATTCTGAGTGACTTATGTATCCTAATGTGTTATTTGTCTGTGTATATTGAATTAGTGTTCTTTTTAGTGATATTTGCATGTTCATGTGAAATGATCTTATCATTGGAAACTTACACCAGTTATCAATGTTCTTTGAAGAATATGAAATCTTAAAGGAAGTTGAACTTGAAGAAACAGAAGAAATTTCAGTTGCAGAAGTAGAGGCTTTGCCAGTTGAAGGTATACAAAGTACCTAGAGGCTTTCAGACACCTTTTATTATTGTGCATTATTTTTTTTTTCTTGCTCTGTTGTATGTATACTAGTATGCTCTTATTTTAGTTGCTTTCACTTTGTTTCCCGTCAACTGGAGTCTTCTCATCATTTTGTTTCCCACATTTGTTCTCATGTTATTAACGTGTTTTTTTTTATATCAACTTGAATATTTGTGTTGTGTGCAAGCTACAAAGCAACAGCCTAAAGCTCTTTTATACTCCAATTAATTGTGTGATTTTTCATTAACTTCACTGGAAATGGAAAATTACCATCTTTATATTTGCACTCTTCACACACCTACTGTGGTAGTGAGTTTGTACTAAATCTACCTAATGTTATTTAAAGTGCCGGAACCTGAAAAGAAGCTTCCTGAAAAGCGAAAACCAGCAGCACCTACTCCACCAACAGAAGATATTAAATTGGCAAGAGAACTACTTAAAGGTATAAGCATCTGAATCCACCATTAACAATGGGAATTCAAACATATAATCCTTTTTTAATTATACTGATGAATCTTGAAAAGCGTGCTTTAAAACATATCACCATGGTTCTTTTTTTTTTCTTATTTTTTATTATTCTAATGGTGCGTCTTACTAATGCTAAAGCCTGTATGAATTTTCACCATATTGTGGATAAATATTTTTTACTTCACCAGTGTCATGCCAAGTCAGTTTACATGGGTTCTTTTCAAAACTTATTGATTAAATCCATGTATTTAAAAAAAAATCTTTTGAAAGTTAACACATTCTTCTATTCTTAACATAATTCTGCTATCTTTAATACATTCTTACAAATGAAAAGAACTACCAGAAATAATTTACTGGTGCTACTTTGTGAACATGGTTTTCAGATCAACTGTGGTTCATCAGACTTCTAAACAGTTAATCAGCCAGAATCTTAACTTTGTAGATCTTGTCTTTCTACTAGGTCAACAGTATTAATCAGTTGTTTGATTTTTTTGGAAAGTTTGAGGGTTTTTTTAATCTAATGATGTGTATGATAAAATTCAAATATTTTTCTTTAAAGCTCCTGAATCAAAGAAGAAAGTTGTGACTGCAAAACCTGTTGAGTCTCCGAAATTGGAACCCCCACCTGCTAAAGGTACCTACCTAATAGAAGCATCTTACTTCATTGAAGCCTCTTTTGAGCCCAGAGTTGTAGTTTTCAGTATCCTCTTCAATTTGCTTAGAAATATCAAATGGTGTCTTTATTAGGTTATAATTCAAGAGTGGACTCCAGTCTTGAATATATATGTTCATTTTGTTGTATTTATGTTCACTTTAATTTCCCATCATGATATTAACAAACTGCAAAAAAGATAATCACGGAAGAGTAAGAAAGAGAGTGGTTTTATGAGTTTGTCACTTGTGTAGATGTTCATTTCAGTTCTCTGCTTAAGGAGGAATAAAAAGTACTATACTGTTTAAATGTGTATGGCATAGCTCAACCATAGTAACTATTTGTCTGAAATGTAACTTAATTTTGTGAGAAGAAAATTTAGAGTTGGCAATGAATTGTGAATTGAGCAAGCAGCTTTGCAAGTATTCCCTTATATTTTTCATATGTACTGGACCTTTAGACAAGCTGCTAAGCAGCACAGTAAACATATCTTGTTAATGCTGCTTAAGGTTTAGCGACTAAGCTGACTGTATCTTTATGAGTATCATAGACAGTGCAGATGAGCTACATAACCATGTAATTCAAGAGAAAAGGGTGATTAAAATGTAACTATAACTCTCTTTGAATACATAACTTTTCTAGTCTTGTTAGACCATATTTCTCTTTTGTTGTTTTGCATGAAAATTTACCTTTATGTATAAGCCTGTAAGGCAACTGAAAACAAATAATGTGGAAAAAAGATTAAAAATAATTGACTTCAATCTCAGCAGTTTTACCTTTGCTTTGAATGTTCAGTAGTGGACCATCATTTTATCTGTGTGTGTTTGGAGTGGTTAGTTGTTGATTAGCTCTTACTACTGTTATGAACCTGTAATAAAATCTGGAATAATATTCTTTTAAGTTCCTGGACTTGTAAAGAAACCTCGCAGAGTAATTCCTGAAGTTACCCCACCACCAAAAGAAGAAGTTGTTTTGAAAAGAGGTATAGTAGCTTGTAGTGGTATAAAATCCCAGCATATTAACATTGCTCAGTGTATTCCCTAAATAACATTGGTTTGTATGGTGTGAAAAATTACATGAACAAAGTACTACTTCATGTATGTTTATCGGGGAAAGAGTTTATAGCTGCAGGAATGAAGCAAGAGTCTAACAAATCCAAAGGATCTATGCAGAAAACAGGCAAGAACACTGAAAACTGCTTCCCTTTTATAGCTCTCTTCTGTTTTCCTGTTCCATGTAAAGCTTATGGAAAATTTCCAGTTTCTTCAGCTTGTGGACACTTAAATATTTTCCAGCAATAGTGTAAATGTTCTTAAAAATCACATAAGTAAAACAGTATTCTCTTTTACGTTTTTCTTAAAAGTACTGCACCATTCCCAAGGGTTAGTGGGACTGTTGGACATCAGTCCTGTTTTCTGCAAAGTCTGGGGCCTTATAAATTACTTTGTGCTCAGTTACTGCTTAAAAAATAGATAGCACTAATTCCCATTCTCTTTGAAATACGGGCAGGGATCATTATTCATGCCCACGTACCTTGCAGCTCACCTTCTAATTTCAGACAGTCTAGTAAAACATAATGTTCATTTTTCTGACATGTCTCATCAGATACCCAAAATGGATATCTGAGACGACAATTATAAGCAAAATGAAAAACAGTCACAATAAAAATTTGAGCTCTCCAAACACAACAAATTATTTAGCCTTCTTCCCTCACTGAAGTCAATAGGAGTTTAATCCAGAATCCTCTGTTTTGTCCCTGAAAATTGCCTGTAACTTCAGTTATTAAGGCATGAATATGTACAGTAATTTATCATTCAAATGTACTACTTGTCATTTTTGGCAGAAGAAGGCATGGGACTAACAGAAGTCATTCAAATATTCTATACAGGCACTTGTCTGCTGACTAAAGCTTCAAAGAATAAATCTAATATTTACTCAATGTAGATGCAAAAATACATTAGGAACAGTTCCTAAAATGTATTGAAAAGCAAGCAGTAGGAAACTGAAGTGATGTTATTTAATCTAACACATTTTTAATCTCATACTGTTTATGAGTTTGTAGATTAAAAACAACTTGACATGAAATGTCATTATTAACTAACCTACTTTACGCACATACATGTGTGAATAGATAATGTTATTTTTTAAATCTCAGTATTATAATAATATCTTTTACTGTTCTTCCAGAATATATATCCACCATATCTTTTCCATGAAGGTTCTGCAATAAGAAATTTTGTTCTATCATAGACAGTTAACGTTCACATCTTTCCTCTCAGAGGGAATGGTCTTAAATAAGCATCTTTTTGCTCTAGATGATTTTGAATTTTAAAATGCTTTCAGAATAGTATCTTACTAAGTATTTTATGTGCTTAGTTCTTTATTGTTGTTTACATATGTTTAGTCTTGTCTTGCTCGCTATACTATTCTTTTGTTTATCTGTGCTTTAAAAACTGAAATTCCTTTTCTTTTAAAGTTCTTAAAAAGAAGCCAGAAGAGGAAGAAATTAAACCAGAGAAAGAACCTAAACCTGAAGTTAAACCAGTACCTACACCAGTAGAAAAAATTAAGAAACCTGAAGGTATTAGTTTTCATTCAAACCTATCTGGTAAAACATAATGCCAAAACTGAAAAATTAAAAATATATAAATAAATCCCACAATATTCTCTGAAATTCAGAGTTCGAAATTCTCTGAATTTTAAAATTCATATTGTAATGGGTGGCTGTCATAAACCTAATTGTGTGAGTTAAAGCTTTGCTGAAAGCACATCCAAATTTGTCATCGCCTTTTCCAAATTTGGATCTGGTTTCTGTGTCATGTGATTACTTCTCATCTTCACTGTTAGTAGAGAACTTTACAAGTAATTTATAACACTGATAAAAATATAACTATGTTGAAATAGTTAATCCAAATATTCTTTAGTTAAGGTCTTGCAAATATTTGTCCTTTTGCCCCCTTAGTGTTTCTGTTCAAGTCCTTGTATTAAAGATAGATGTTCCCCAAACTTACAAACATCTAAAATTCAAAGTCTAAAAAGAATGAAAACATTTAAATATATTAGAGAAATTGGTATTTGGGGATGCAAGATGTTTCAAAATATCTTACAAAATAATATTTTAAAGTCCCAGAAGTTCCTAAAAAGAAAATTGAGATACCTGTCATAAAAAAGGAGGAGAAACATGTGCCTGAACCACCAAAAGGTACAGATGTGTGGTGCTATTTTCCTTATTGCAGCAACTAGATTATATTCCTTGCTGCGTTTCATGCTATATTATACTAATGCATTACTGTCATCCAGTCTGTCTGTCACATATACTGATTAACCACTTTGCTTTCTTCTGGATTTCTTTTTGTCTTTGATTCTTCAGTGCTTGAAAAATTCATCTTTTTTTTTTTTTTTCTGTTGTATCTGGCTTTACAAGAATTCATCCCAAGTAAATTTCTTGCTTTTTGGCTAAATAAGATACAAATAAAGTCTGTCTTCTATTAACTTTCTCTGTAATGTTGCTTCTGATTTTAATATTCAATGAGATTTTAAAACATGTAAATTAACCTATTTGTAATCATTGTGTTTGAAATGCCAGAACCTAAGCAAGCAGCTATCCCAGTTCCTGGGCCTGAATCTAAGCCTGCAGTAGGTAAGTCTTCTTTAGTCATGAATACCAATGCAGCCTTTCCTGTGCATCTTTTTTATTTTCCATTCAGAATTTTAAATTTGGAGATTTCTGGTTAAAAGGACATTAAAAATACATCTCAGCTTTAGTACTATAATGACTGGAACATCCATACATTCTGCAGAACATCGTAGAGAACATGGTGCCTAAAACACAATTATTTATTGAAATAAATAAATGAGAACTCTTTCTTTTTTTTTTCCTCCAGCTTTAAAATCTCCAAAACCAGTAGCAGAACCAACGCCAGCTATTACTACTCCAGTGACAGTCCCTGTGGTTGGAAAGAAAGCAGGTATTTGTGTTAGTTCTATTCTATTCATAGGGTTTTTCTCTCTTAGATACATAAATACCTTCAAGATAATGAGAATTACAAGCTGTACAATCATACAACTCATTCATTACAAGGAGATTTGAGATCCTATCCCAGGATCGTGTTATTCTTGATACTGCCACCTAATGTAAAAGAAGCTTGTCTCTGTGAAAAACCGTTGAGATAAATCTGTACTCTTGTTTCTGGATGGTTAAATGTTTGCTTTTATTGTCAAAAATTAATATGAAACTATGAAAATTGTGTTTTCTGTTGATTCCTTTATGCAGTTCTGTGTTTTGATGTATGTCTTCTGACTCACATCTTAAGTTTTCTGTGTAGCAAATGAAAGGTTACACGTATTTCTAAACAATTCCTGCATTATTTGGTTTTCTGTTTTATAAATTGTTACTGAAATCATGAGGAACAGTAGCAGTAGTCTTGAAAAACTAGAGTATTACTAGTTTCCTGTTATATGCTTAGGATCCTAGGTCATATCCACTGTGGAAAAAAGAGAGTCCTTTCTCCTGGAAGCACTCCAGGTCTGAAGTCTGTCAATAGAGTTGATGTACATGCTGCTTGCCCATCATTCAGAGAGCCTTATCTTAAAGCACAGCTCAGACCTTGGGCACTTGAGAAGCCTGCTCATGAATGTCTCATGGTCATTGATTTGGTGATGTAGTCAGACCTGCAGTGGCACCACTAAACCATTCTATATAGATGGCCATGTCTTAGAGAACCATTATTTTCTGGTACTTTCAACCTGGATTAGATTTGGACTGGCAAACTAGTGGGATGATGCTCTGCACCATAACAGAGGTTTCCTTGAGTCCTCTGTGCTGTTTGTGTGTGCAATTCTTATCTTTTCTGTGTGTGTGTTGTGTTGTAAATTTTGTGTTATATGAAGATAGTGTTCTATGTTCATTTTATTTCAGGTATAGCTGGAAATTTTGTCTTAAAATTTATTATTCTTGATGCTTATTCTTATGGATTTTAACTCTCTAAATTACCTGTGAAACCTTTGTAGCTGCAGAAAAGCCCGATGCACCATCTGTACTAAAGCATAAAGGTAAAATGTCCCCAGTGGAAGAAGACAAGACCGAGTCAATTGTGTTAAAGAAGATTTCAGTTGAGAAACACATACATGTCAAAGAGAGAGTAAGTCCTAAGGAGACAGTTCTGGATGTTCAAATGGTAGAGCCACTTGAGTTGAAAATCTCACTGGAAACAGCTGATGGAATACTGAACCTAGAGAGAGATGATCAAGTGGCTCTTAAATATTTTGTGCTGGCTCCTGAAGGAGGGGAGCCAGAAATGACACACACAGTTTCAAGAAAAACTCCTACCCCTACAGGTGAGAAAAGAGAAGTTACAATAGATCACCTTATTTATGAAAAGGATGAACCACTACTACCTGATGGGGAATTGAAATTGATCTATATGTCATCTGAATATGAGGAAAGTGATTCCAGAGAAGAAAGGGGGGGTGGAACTACATTGGCTGTTCATAAGGAACGTGCTATAGAGAGAGTCTCTGACAAGTCTAGGGTTCTTCAGGAAAGAAAGATTCCTGTGCATGAAAAAGGAGAGGTAACTGAGTCAATTTATGTACCTAAACATATACTCAAAGAGCCTTATGAGCCCGGAGACCAAAAAAGACTAAGAAAAGGGAGAAAATCAAAAATCAGGTTGCAGCCTGAAGAATCTCCCATTAAGGATGAAACTTCATTTGTAAAGAATATCACAGAAGCAAAAATAACTGAAACTCCTCTGATTAGAAGTGAGGAGAGTGGAGGATTTACTCTAGAGAAATCTGAAGTTCCTCTTGAAGAATCTATGAAACACAGTGACATACAGAAGAAAACTCAACAGATAAAGAAATACGGTACTACAGTAGCTGAAATTTGTATTGATAAGATTCTTAGTAAAGAAGCAAATAAAATGGAAACTATTCAAGATGATGAGAAAATGGACCTTACATCAGCAGAACTATATTCCTTAGAACTGTTGAATAAGACTACTGAACCAGCATTGAAAAAAGGTGTTGATCTAGAATACCCCACTGAAGAAGAGGAGGTTCCCAGAGAAAAATCTTACAGAATCTTTGAACAGTCTATTCCTAAGCCACAAATAGTGGAAATGAAAGCAGGAGCTAAATATTCTGCGCAGGAAGGAGAACCCACTGAAGTTCATTATGTGGAGGGTTCAGAAATACTGACTGAGAAAGCACTACTAAGTGATAGAAAAATCAGCAAGAGGATAACATCAGAGAATAAAGACAAAACTACTTTCAGCACCCACTTAAAAGAGAAATTTAGACAGTCAAGTGCCCCTGAAAAGTTGCCTGTGGAGAAAGAAGAATTTGATACAGTGATTACAGGAGGAGGAATGGAAGGTGAAGTTTCCATAGGAGAACATGAAAAGGGAGTCACAGATGAAATAGCTGACAGAACTGAGTCCGTAAAGAAAGCTCCTATTCAGCCACCAAAGCGCCAAGATAAAGAACAATTCCATAAAGTTCATACCTCTCCAGATGAAAGTGAAGAAGCTCCATCCCTTAAAGGCAGCAAAGCTAAAACTGAAGAAAAGAAAGACTCTTTGACTGTGGAAGAAGTGAAGATTTCTGGAAGAGAGCTTCAAGGTACAGAACCTACTTCAGATGAAAAAACAGCAGCTAAAAATGGCATTAGAAAAAGCACATCTCTTAGCAAGAAAAAAGAGAAGGAAAACCTTCCAGACAAAATATCATCAAGCAAAGGAATCTCTGCAAGTGAAACAATCACTCACTCCTCAAGCATAGGTAAGATAATCACTCCGAAGAATGTAGGAAAGAAGGAGTACTGGAAATCAGAACCCACTCACATGAATGAGCAAGCCAGTAGCCTTTTAAGTGAGGGCAGGAATTTGGATGCACCTGGAGAATCACATGAATTTCTGGATGTTCCTGCAAAGTCTCATGCAAAGCGAGGTGAGGAAGACTGCTGCCAAATTCTTCCACAAAGTGCTCATATTATTTGCTTCAAGAGAAAATACCATTTTCCATTGTGATGTTTGTTTTTCTTCTTTAACACCATTTACATTTCCATCCAGTGTATTAGCTGGCTGCATTGGCATTCAGCCACTCTTGATATGTTTGTCGTACTCTATGTATGTATATCCATGTAGTTTATGTTCATTGTCTGAGCCTTACCTTTTTGTAAGACAGTATAAATCATGTTACATGTCATTATCTCCTCAGAAAAACTAAAACTTTTCTCCTAGTATTCATTTTTCCATCCACTGCAATAAAATCTGTCCTGCATTTCATTCACATCATTCTGACATTAAAAGTGTATTTTATATTTTCTTACACAAAATGATGATGAGAAGCAGTATACTGGGGGAAATATTTTCAAAAGTTTTAGATGTGTCGTCACAATTTGGGCAACTGATGGAACGCGTGAGAATGTCACATTGTACCAAAACATATATTTAATTTTTACAACATATGTTTTTGTTGTCTTCGTTAGTAAAAGTGTGTGCTTTGCTCAGTTAACACATTTTTTAATAGATACTTGAACTATTTTGGTTGATGGTTGAGTATTGATCAAGAGTTTAATTGTGAGAAAAGTGTCAGGGAATGGCAGAATTTTACAAAATAAGGGACAAGACAATAAATTGAGGAACTAGGAGTTCCTAAGCTGCCTTTCAGTCCTCACTGCTGAATATATGACTTTTCCACCCTTGAAGATGCTGAACTTACCATTCAGATATAGATTGTATAAGCTGTACAGATATATATGTATGTCTATATCTTCCTTCCCTTGTATGTGTATATAACTAAAGAAAGAGAATATCTGATTTGTAAAAAAGAAATAAAAAATAAAAAAAATGCTTGTCTTAATTTTCATATGTAAGTCTATTAAACTCCATTCCTAATGCTATTGCTGTTCTGCTTCAGAGGCCAAGCCATCAAAAGAAGAAACTCCGAAGGGTATCAGCCCAGTCAAAGGTAAAAGTTATTATAAAATGCCTGTGATGGGGAATGACTGTTAACCTTTCCATGCTTGTTTCAATAGTTAGACATTATGAGAATGTTAGGTAGGTCCAGAGTCAGATATAGTATGTATGTAGTTAGAGGTTGTGCAGCCTCCCGGCACAGCTTCATCATGTAAGCAAGGCTATGCATTCCCCTTCAGGGCACAACTAGTCCACTTGGGGCAAAGAAGAGACAGTGGCAGAACTACTTCACCTCCTTTGAAATTCATAAAAATCAAACAGTTGTGAAGTTTAAACACAGTTACCCTCAAAATACCTATCCCTTCAGATTCAAGACATAAATGCATGATTCTGTTCTCCCATGTTTTGGTCTCAGTAGATGAGATTTGGTAATCAGGAGTAAATCTTTGAAAGATGACATAGTAAAACTTGGTCAGCACAATTGTACTAACAGAGACCCAATTATTTCAGTTCAGGTAATATAACAAAAATTTAACATTACTTGCTAGCTCTGTTGAAATTCCATTAGAGGCATAGGGTCCAGCAACACTGAAATGCATCAGTGAAACAGGTGGGTCACAAACCCATTCAAGTTTGGCTCTGCAGAATACTTACAATAAAAGCAATAAATCAGGGTTAGATTATTAATTTCTGTATCTGAATTACAGCCAAGAAGACACCTTCACCAGCAGATGCAGAAAGAAGGAAACTCAGGCCAGGCAGTGGTGGTGAAAAACCTCCTGAAGAGCCTCCATTCACTTATCAACTCAAGGCTGTGCCACTGAAGTTTGTCAAGGAGATGAAAGATATAGTCCTGACAGAAGCAGAATCTGTTGGGTCTTCTGCAATCTTTGAAGTCCTTATTTCACCATCCACTGCAATTACCAGCTGGATGAAAGATGGAAGTAACATCCGAGAGAGCCCAAAGCACAAGTTTATCGCAGATGGCAAAGATAGGAAGCTGCATATTATTGATGTCCAGCTATCAGATGCTGGTGAATATACTTGTGTGTTACGACTGGGTAACAAAGAGAAGACCTCTACAGCCAAACTCATTGTTGAAGGTAATCCCTGTTTCAGATCTGTCAATAATTTAAAGGCTAGCTACTCCTAAAGCTTTCTAGCTTTACTGGTACATTCTGAATTTACAGCAATCGTTAGATGCATTCTTTGATTTTCATTGATCACTACACAATTTGATTTAATATGTAAGATATTCTACATCACACATTCTGTATACAAATGAGACAAATCAAAACATTGTTTTTCCCGCAGAACTCCCAGTGCGGTTTGTGAAAACACTTGAAGAAGAAGTCACTGTGATTAAAGGCCAGCCACTGTACTTGACCTGTGAGCTTAATAAAGAAAGAAGTGTGGTTTGGAGAAAGGATGGGAAGATCATCAAAGACAAGCCTGGGAAATTTGCTCTGGGTATTATTGGTTTGTCGCATTCCCTCACCATCACTGATTCAGATGATGCTGATACTGGCACCTATACTGTTACTGTGGAAGACTCTGAGTTGTCATGCTCATCTTGTGTTAAGGTAGTAGGTAAGCAATCAAAATCATGTTCTCCTTTCTCTGTGGGATATTGGGGCTGTTTTAAAATTAGTATTTTCCACATAGCATTACAATATAAACTGGCAGATAACATTTTACAGATATTAAAAGCTTGTTGTAATATAAAATCTGTAAGTTCTGTTTCTTCTATTTTATTTATATTAAAAGTCCATTAACCTGTATTATTGTGTAACTTGTTATGCAGAAGTGATAAGAGACTGGTTAGTAAAGCCTATAAGAGACCAGCATGTGAAACCAAAAGGAACAGCTACTTTCACCTGTGATATTGTTAAGGATACACCAAACATTAAGTGGTTTAAAGGAGATGAGGAAATTCCTGCTGAACCGACTGACAAGACAGAAATCTTGAAAGAAGGAAATAAAATTTTCCTGAAAATCAAGAATGCTGGCCCTGCTGATATTGGAGAATATTCAGTGGAAGTTGAAGGTCGCAGATACCCAGCTAAACTAACCCTTGGGGGTAAGGAACCTTTTATTTGCTTTATATTCAAAAATGAAAAGTCAAAATTCAAAAATCTCTAAACAAACAAGCAAAAAAAAAAAAAAGGTAACCTGACTTCCTATAAAGCTCTATCAAAACTTGCCCTAATTATTTATGTGCTAATTTGTATATTCTAGAACGTGAAGTTGAACTTCTGAAGCCGTTAGAGGATGTCACAGTTTACGAGAAAGAAACAGCAAACTTTGATACAGAAATATCTGAGGAAGATATTCCTGGTGAATGGAAGCTGAAAGGTGAAACCCTGAGACCCTCACCTGTAAGCATCCTTGATTTAATAACATAGTTTACTTAAAATTAAACACTGTGATCAGGTTCACTTCAGTCATTGTGGTATGATCTTTGCAGGCATGCCATTTTTACTCAGTCCAGAATGTAGAAAGTCTAAACATTTTGGTTATTAAAAAAATGTTTATTGAAATAAGAGTTATGTACCTTAAAGGCAATCTTTTGAACTGCTTTATTTTCTCACAGAATTGCAGCATATTATTATGACAATAATAAAAACATCTTACGTACATTGCAGAGGACTATGCTGACATTTAAAAAAACTCTGGAAGGCTGAAGAAATGTGCTCTTTTTTTTATTATTATTATAATTTTTGAGTTAAAATTGTTACTTTTAACTGAGGAATAAGTCCAGTCTTCTTTCTGACTGACTCATTACTGTGTATCAAATATTTATAGAATTCCTTTATTAAAAATATATAGCAGCAAGGTATCTGCATTTTATTTACCAAAGTCTGTCATCCCTGCAGACATGTGAAATCAAAGCTGAAGGAGGGAAACGCTTCCTAACCTTGCACAAAGTCAAGTTAGACCAAGCTGGTGAAGTCCTTTACCAAGCACTTAATGCAGTTACTACAGCTATCCTGACAGTGAAAGGTACAATGCACCATGAAATGGAGTACAACATCAACTTACAAAGAATTCACTTTGAGTATGTTACAAACTACGTGTTCCATTTTGTTTCCAGAAATTGAACTGGACTTTGCAGTTCCCCTAAAAGATGTCACTGTCCCTGAGAAACGCCAAGCAAGGTTTGAATGTGTCCTTACCAGAGAAGCCAATGTTATATGGTCTAAGGGCAATGATATACTGAAAATTGGAGAAAAATTCGACATCATTGCAGATGGAAAGAAACATATTCTTGTAATCAATGATTCTCAGTTTGATGATGAGGGAGAATACACTGCTGAAGTTGATGGCAAGAAGAGCACAGCAAGATTGTTTGTGGAAGGCAAGTATCTTATTACGTACAAAACAATAAATAATAAATATGTAAATAAGTATCTTTTAAAATCACATTAGCGTTTTTTCCAGAGGTACTTACGTGTGCCTTCTTTCTATGCTATAGGTGTGAGGCTGAAGTTCATTTCACCTCTACAGGATCAAACAGTGAAAGAAGGAGAAACAGCTCACTTTCAGTTTGAGCTTTCTCATGAAGACATGCCAGTGAAATGGTACAAAAATGATAAGAGACTCCACACAAGCAGAACAGTTGTAATTACTTCAGAAGGCAAAGTTCATAAACTAGAAATGAGAGAAGTGACACTTGATGATATCTCCGAAATAAAGGCTGTAGTCAAGGACTTGAACACACAAGCAAACCTCAAAGTCTTAGGTAATTATAGAAACAATATAAAACACACTATAGCGTAAGTATAAACAATGTTAATAAGTGGAGTGTGACAAAATATTGATCTTTTAGTAAATTTATATGACTAATTTAATGTTTCATATCCAATATGCCTTTTGTAGAGGCTGATCCATACTTCACTGTGAAATTACAAGACTACAGTGCTGTGGAGAAAGATGATATTACACTGGAGTGTGAGCTTAGCAAAGATGTTCCAGTAAAATGGTACAAAGATGGTGAAGAACTAGTTGCTTCAAGCAGAATTTCCATAAAAACAGATGGCTTGCGCCGTATCCTAACGATCAAGAAGGCTGCAGAGAGTGATAAGGGTGTTTATGAGTGTGACTGTGGAACAGACAAGACAAATGCTAATGTTGGCGTTGAGCGTAAGTCATCATGCCTTGGCTAAGGGAAAGTACTGAAACCTTTGTAAAACACTATAGGCAAACAGACATTCTCTAGAGTACAGCAGCAAAAATTGTGCCTTTAGAAAACATGTTGTTATGATGACTAGTTGAAATATCTAAATTTACAATTGTCAAATATATTTATGAGAAGAGACAATATATCTTAAGATATATAAATGGCTGTTTTAATGACAGCGATGATCATTTTTTTCTCTATGTCCATTTCCAGTCAGGAGAAAAAAAATCAATTTATTTAACTGTAACATATAAGTTAATTACATGGAAAAATATTCTTACTGAAGCTAACTAAACTTTCAGACATATTACAGAAGGAGGTTATATACTGCCCAAACTTGAGCTTTTTTAAAAAGAAGTTAGATAAATACTTGTCGGTGATAGTATATGAATTTCCTAAAGAAGGGATAATAAGAGAGCTGAAATCCTTTCCAGTCCTGCATTTCTATGTTATAGAATGAATAAGTAGATGTGAACTTTTTTTTTTGTCTTTTAGCTCGCTTAATTAAAGTGGAACGCCCACTGTATGGAGTGGAAGTATTTGTTGGTGAAACAGCACGTTTTGAAATTGAAATTTCTGAGCCTGATGTTCATCCTATATGGAAGCTGAAGGGAGAGACCCTAACACCTTCACCTGTGAGACTGCTGCTCTATTTTTAGATCATAATTTACACTAGGAAAACATATTTGATGATAATGTTGGCTGAGTAGTTTCCTAGAATACTCATATTTTGATGGGTTCTTTTTTCTTTATTACCAGGAGTGTGAAATAATTGAGGATGGGAAGAAGCATATTCTTCTCCTTCATAACTGCAAACTGGATATGACTGGAGAAGTGTCTTTCCAAGCTGCTAATGCTAAAAGTGCTGCCAGTCTGAAAGTGAAAGGTAGAGTCTGCAGTTTGCCAACATTTCCATGTGTGTCTCAGGGCACTAGAACAAATCTAGTAGCAGAAAGATCTATATAAACCTATTACAGAACTGAAAGTGCTCTTCTTTGATTTCAGAATTGCCTCTCATCTTTATCACTCCACTAAGTGATGTGAAGGTCTTTGAGAAGGATGAAGCCAAGTTTGAATGTGAAGTGTCTAGAGAACCCAAGGCTTTCCGTTGGTTAAAAGGAACACAAGAGATCACTCCTGATGAAAGATTTGAAATTATTTCAGATGGAACAAAACATGCTCTGATTATTAAATCTGTTGTGTTTGACGATGAAGCTAAATATAGTTTTGAAGCTGAAGATAAGAGAACAAGCGCAAAACTAATTATCGAAGGTTTGTCTGACTTTGCCTTTCTAGGGAAGAGTTACACCATAGTTGTCTTTGAACAGTTTTTATTGGTAGCATTATTATTAATGAAATGTTTTGTTGATATAGGTATTCGCCTGAAATTCATTACTCCTCTCAAGGATATAACAAAAAAGGAGCGAGAAACTGCAGTGTTCACGGTGGAACTCTCACATGAAAATATTCCTGTTGTCTGGTTCAAGAATGACCAGCGATTACATACCAGTAAAGTGGTTTCAATGACAGATGATGGAAAATTTCATACACTCACAATCAAAGATCTTACTATTGATGATACTTCTCAGATTAGAGTGGAAGCTATGGGCAAATCCTCAGAAGCTAAACTCACTGTTCTTGGTAAGCATACCCAAAAGAATTCACATGATGTATATTATCAGAAGTATTATTAATGAAAAATGAATAATCATCAGAAAGTCTTGGGATTTGTTTGATTTGGTTTTTTTTTGGTTTGGTTTGGTTCGGTTTGGGGGTTTGGCCTAAACTTACTTGGTGATTTTTGACAACTTGACAATTTGCTTGTATTCCTTGGGGCTCCACTTTCCAAAAGGATAATTGAAATCTCTTCAAAATTTCATCCAAGTGTGGTGAAAATAGCTATAAAATACTTGTATGGTGCTCTGAATCTACCAGAACAGCAAAATCATGTTGTCAGTAACATGAGTAGTACACTGACTTTTTTCTTAGCTATTTGTTATTCTCTCTTTTTGCGACATAACTATGCAATAATTATAAGGACTGTATTTAATCCCCCTTGCAGGGCATAAGCATGAAATGTATCTGATGGTAAGAACCCTTTTCCTTTCTGAAAGACTTAATCTTCACATTAAAAGATGTCTTAACTTTTACTTGCAGAGGGAGACCCTTACTTCACTGGGAAGCTTCAGGATTATACTGCTGTAGAGAAAGACGAAGTGATTTTACAATGTGAAATCAGCAAAGCAGATGCCCCGGTGAAATGGATGAAGGATGGCAAACCAATTACTCCATCAAAGAATGTTGTTATTAAGGCTGATGGCAAAAAGAGAATACTTATCCTCAAGAAAGCTTTGAAGAAAGACATTGGAAAATACACTTGTGATTGTGGTACTGATCAAACCTCTGCTAACCTCAATATTGAAGGTATGGTTATTTTATTGGGTTGCTATGTTGAAGAGAACTTTTGGATGTTTATTAGTGACTGAGGTAATCAATCACTTTTTCGCACCCACCTCCCCAGACAGGGATATTGAGATCATACGTCCGCTATACAGCGTGGAGGTGATTGAGACAGAGACTGCCCGTTTTGATATTGAAATCTCTGAGGAAGGTGTCCATGGCAATTGGAAACTAAAAGGAGAACCCCTGACTGAATCACCTGTAAGCAGATATTTTAAGATGTTACTTACGTGTGGCTCAACAACTTGCATGGAACTGGGATGTGAGGGAGAAGCAGACAGCTGCAGAAATTAAGTGAAAACTCTTTCTGCTTTCTATAATCATGTATCTGAAGTGCTAAGACCACACATAATTCTCTTAAACGTAACGGCATTTAAAAATTGAACCTTTGGATTCAGTGAATTTACCTTTTGTTTTTTTGGGTTATGTTTGTTTTAGATAGATGTGGATCACATTTTCAAACTCTTCACTATTGCTCTGGTAGCTGAAATTTGTTTAAAATGGCATAATGCTTAATTAAATATTCTTAAGTCCTAGCTGGTAGGATATGGAAATTAAAAAAATGGTACAATCATGACTAACTGTAATTTGGCAATGCTTTGATGTTACAGTACTGATGTGAAAAATACACAAAGATAAAAAGTTCCAAGAAAATCAGTGTGAGGGTAAAAGAAAAAGACCCTTCTCAAGGAAAAGGGACAACAAAAGCTTAGTATTTCCTATTTCTTCTCAGCCTTCTGACCGGTCTGCATCTGCATATATTGGCTAGTCAATCAGCACATACATGCCACTCTCATTAATGCATTGCTTCTTGCCCTTTCTTGCTAAGAAGAAGTAGATTGTATTAGAACAGAGGAGACTGAAAGGAAAGGGGCTAGACTATGGATGAAAGTTTAGAGGGCATATTTTAGGGAGTTTGGGTCTGAGTTTTGTGGAGGAAATAATGGACCCGTGGTATGAAGAGAAATATGGGCTCTTGTGCTGAGCATGAAAAAGATACTGAAAAAATTTGCTTCACTTTTCTTTTTGAAGGACTGTGAAATCAAGGAAGAAGGCAAAAAGCACTTCCTTACACTGTATAACGTACGCTTAGATCAAGCTGGTGGAGTAGATTTCCAAGCAGCAAATGCTAAATCTGGTGCTCACCTTCGAGTGAAACGTAAGTGTCTTTGAAATTACCTAAATGAAAACAAGGTGGAAAAATCTCTACACTATACTCAACCCAGAGCAATTATTTCTAGAACAGCAATTCAAATATTAATTACTCAAGCTGTCTTCACCTCTTTAAGTTAAGGAATGTTCTTTCTTTCTCCATTTACTTATTTATGTTTGTAATTTATGTAGTTTATTCATATAGGAAAAGAAAAAGTAAGGAGATGGCTTTGAATGCTTCTTCATGGTCTGGCATCATATGCAGTTATGAAATCAAAGTATCATAAGCAGAGGCTTTACAGCATTGAAATATCATGTTAACCTGAGAGGATGGGATCACAGTGATATTTGGGGATAGGGTTAAGAATGTGATGGACAGGGACAGACCACATGGTTGAAGACCACTTGTTTCCCACTCCAATCCTAGCCCTCGCTATTTTGGAAAACACATGCCTTATCTAGCAAGAGGCATGCAGGGCTTGGCAGAGAGACAGATGCACAGCAACTTTCCTGCTGACCTTGTTCAATTTAAAGAAACGCACTCTGCAAATAGGAAATTTTCGGTCACTAGCCCTCCCCCTAAAGCCCCAGGGTGGCCCCTTCTATTTAGGGAATTAAACAAGCAGCACTGCGATGTCTGTCTCTCTTGAGGGAAGCCACCATGGAGATTAGTACATAAGGACAGTGGTTCTCTCTTGGGTACAAGTGACTAATCTGAAAATAATGTTGTCTTCTTACCAAGCTCGAGTAATAGGCTTGCTGAGACCCCTCAAGGATGTAACAGTGACAGCTGGGGAATCAGCAACCTTTGACTGCGAACTCTCTTATGAAGGAATCCCAGTAGAGTGGTTCTTGCAAGGAAAGAAACTGGAACCCAGTGATAAGGTAAGGAGACTAAACTTTATTTTCCCTCATGTTTGCTACTCCTTCCTCTCTTTCACTCTTCTTCTCCATATTATTTCTCATTTACTTTCTACCAGTAGAATTGCTAAGTCACAAGAATGTAATAGTGCTACTGTGTTGAATGGAAAAATGGTAAATCCTCACTGAATCAGACATGGCTTTCTTTTTTTTTTTCTTCTATTTTTTTTTTTTTTCCCCTGGAGAAGTTGGAGGATCTGGAATACTATAAGTTTTTATTGTACAAAGGGAAACTATGACTTACGTGCCTGATTCTGTGGGAGACTGAGCTACAGAGATACTGAATGATTTTTATTTTTTTTTCTCAGATTAATTGCAGTAACAGTGAGGGGGTTTTGAAAGGTGCTATCAGGAAATGCTTTTTTTCTCCTGAATGCTGAGTTGCAGTCCAATTCTGCATATAAGGGGATTAAGAGGATTCGAATTCCATTTCAGGCATTTGTTCTGGCTCTCCAGATAACTTTCTAAGCAGGTTTGCTTGTCAAGCACTTCTCACTAACTATTTTTAACCCTTCATCAAGTGCTGACTCTTAGCTTTGAGATCTGAGTAGTGTGGAATGCAGCCAATTTAATATTTGAAGTTAATGGGAGAGGAGATACTGTAAAAAGCTAAAATAAAAAAATGATATGACTGGTTTTAAGACTTATTTTGTTTTTCTTTGTTTGTTTGTTTGTTTGTTTGTTTTTTACATATTAGCCCTAAGGGAAGGTAATGCAAATGAAAGTATCAGTTGCAAACCTCATACAAAGCAAACTTTAAAGGCATCATATGATGTAGCAAAGTTTAAGAAACTGTAATAATGTGGCTAACAATACTTCAGTACATATTTTTTACCTTAAGATATAATTTTAACAGTTTGTTTTCAGTTTTGGGAAATAGATCTTTCAAAGCTTTACCAAATTTGCTTAAATTAAAACTATCTCCTACAAAAAATAGATTATAGAAGTCAGAAAAAAAACATCAAAGAAGTAGCAACCCCATTACTATGTTTAAAGATAGATAGGCAAAACTGAAAATCAACAGAAGAGACATTTAATAAATCAAGGTAATCACTTCTCAGCCTAGCTATAAAAATATGGAAAGCTATTAATCACTACAGTGACTTGTTAGTTATTACTGCCTCACAAGATACTACAAGTTCAGTAGTTCTGTATGATGGAATATTATTTTGTTCTTATCTGTGTTGTCATTTGCATTACATGGGAAAAAAAATTTTCCTTCAGCTTACATATACACTCAAAACTGTCATTTGTCTTCAGCTGAAATTTTGTGAAGTGGTGTTTATGTAGGAGTACCCTGTTAAAATGCATGATTGCAAAGAATCACGTATTTTAATCATGCAAAGAAAAAAAAAATGGAAATGTTCTTTTAGGCAGAACTTCCTACCAAAACTTGATAATAGAAAGTCAATTTAGTATTTGAAAAGGGGTATATGGGGAGGGTGCCAGACCCCTTTAAATTTCTCTAAAAGTTTTTACTTTGATGTAGACAGGAATAATAAATTTTCCCATAAAGTTATAAACTTATAAACTACTTAATTTGGCATTTATTAGTACATGTTCAAAATGAACGTGATCTCAAGGTTCATTCTGAACTTTGGTAGTAAACTCAGGTTTTCTAATATAAAGACAGAAGTAAAATGTGTGGTAACATAAAATTCCAATTTCTCATAAGTGAAAGAACAAAACAGAAATGATTCTCAAAATCCTCACGACATTTGTATCTTGAGATCTATCTAGTGTATACAAAAGGAAATAATCCAAACTTCATATAAAAGTAAACAAAAAAACCTCCACAGGTAACAATAAATAACAGTTAACTATTTCGTTAAATGTTCCTCAAATATTTGTTCTAGATATTTACGCAAGTATTTTTTTATGTACTTTGTAAGGTTGTCACACGTGCTGAAGGGAGAGTTCACACACTTACTCTTAGAGATGTCAAGTTAACAGATGCAGGAGAAGTTTCACTGACTGCAAAAGATTTCAGAACTCAAGCAAATCTTTTTGTGAAAGGTAAGTCAGTCATTTTAATTATACCATAGTCTCTATTAATAGTCTGTTCATGATTCACCCTGCAAAAGGACATAATATGTATATATTATATGTACACCATATATCAGATTAGGAGGTTCATACATGCAATACTGGACTGGTAGACAACTTTCATGATTAAAATATCCACTTAGTTAAAATGTTTATGCTTCACAGAAGGGCTGGGAAAACAAAGGAATACTGGAAACATGTCAGATGTGGGAGTTGAATTCAGGTTTCCAGAGCTTCACTGCAGATTTGAACATTCAACTGGCCTCAACATAACCCATGAATACTGGCTATTGTATCTCCTCACAGCTTGCTTCTGATTCTTGCATTAGAGTATCTAGAAACCTGAGAGTACAACTATGACACCAGTCAAGTGATAGAATATTGGCTAGATTTCTTAGCTATGTGAAGCTAAGAAGTCAAAAAAAAAAAAAAAAAAAAAAAAAAAAACTGCACACGCTTCTAATTTAGCTATTCAAAGAAAAAAAAAGTTCCTAAAGTTCAGGGTAGAACTTCAGAGTCACTGAGCTCACATGGCTGTAGAGTGGCTAAAGAAACTGAGTTGCAAGTCTTTGTGATAATGATTTGTGAGTAAAATAGTCTTGGACAAGGAGATCATTGAAACTATTTTACAGTAAGCTGAAAATGAGGAAATTGGCTGAATTAACTGAGTATTATTAGGGATTAAAATAATAAAAAACTTTAGTAGAGAAGTCTAAGAGCATTGTTAATTATTCAGTCAAAAAAAAAAGTTAGTAAACCACATGGGAAAGTTCTGTATTAGCAGAAGGCCGGATAAAATTTGGATCTTCTCTATCAAAAATCTGTCTCCTCCTTTCAGAACCTCCAGTTGAATTTACTAAACCACTTGAGGACCAGACTGTTGAAGAGGAGGCCACTGCAGTACTGGAATGTGAAGTTTCCAGGGAAAATGCAAAAGTGAAATGGTTCAAAAATGGAGAAGAAATTCACAAGACAAAGAAGTATGATATCATTTCTGATGGCAGGGTCAGAAAACTCATTATCCACGGCTGTACACTGGATGATGCAAAAACATACACCTGTGATGCTAAAGATTTTAAGACATCATGTTTTCTCAATGTAGAACGTGAGTCATTTATAAATTTCCAGAAAATATCTAAGTACTAGAGACACTATGTACTATTGTCTATGCATATAGACACTATGTACTAGTGTCTATGACTAGCAATAAATAATATCAAGTGCAGCAATTTATCTTCTTTTTTTCTTTCTTTCTTTTTCTGTAGCAATTCGTGTTGAGTTCCTGAGACCACTAACTGACCTTGAAGTAAAAGAAAAAGAATCTGCTCGGTTTGAATGTGAAATTTCTCGTCCAGGTGTTAAGGTTAATAATAATAATTCTTAATCTGAGTAATTCCTTTTACTACAGGTTGTTGGGGCTTTTATTTTGTTTTGTTTTTAGTTCACAACTTCATAGTGTTGTTGCAAAACAATACACAACTGAAATCTATTGTAAGTATATTAATGTTAATAAGCATGTCAATTTGTTCTAAAACAGGTGAAGTGGTTTAAGGATGGCATTGAAATTAGAAAAGGCAAGAAATATGACATAATTTCCAGAGGCACAGAACACATTCTTGTTATCAGTAAATGTGTCCTTGATGATGAAGCTGAATATGCCTGTGAAGCAAAAACAGCTCGAACTTCTGGCCTACTTACAGTGTTAGGTGAACAAACCTTTTTAATAATCTAATATATGAAGAAGAAAAAATCTTATTTTGATGAAAGGTTTTAATTGTTTTTTTTCCAAATTCTTGTTGCAGAGGAAGAGGCTGTTTTCACAAAAAATCTTCCTGATCTTGAAGTAAATGAAAATGACACTGTGAAATTGATCTGTGAAATCTCAAAGCCTAATGCTGAAGTTACTTGGTTTAAAGGAGATGAGGAAGTGCCTGATGGTGGTAGATTTGAATACATTTCTGATGGTAGAAAGCGAATTCTTGTCATACGTAATGCTCATCCTGAGGATGCTAGCAAATACACTTGCAAGCTCCCAAGCTCTAGTACAACAGGAAAACTTACTGTACATGGTAAGAGAGTTACTTTTGTGTCTTTATTTTCTGAAAAAAAAAGGTCAATAAGAATACATAATTTGGTTTATTCTCTTCATAAATAGAAAGTAAAATGTTTACCTACAAAAATATTTTCTTTCAGAACTTGCAGCAGAATTTCTTACCAGACCACAAAATCTTGAGGTTCTTGAAGGAGACAAAGCTGAATTTGTGTGTTCAGTATCCAAAGAGGCAATTACAGTACAGTGGCTTTGGGGTGACACAGTTCTGGAACCTGGTGATAAGTATGACATAATTTCAGATGGCAAAAAGAGGACGCTTGTGATAAAAGACTCTACTCTAGGAGATGCAGGAAAGTATACTGTCATGGTTGGTGAAGCTAAAGCTACAGCACGCTTAACAGTGATTGGTAAGCTTTATTTTATCAATGTACAGGTACATATTTTACTGTATTCCTTCTACTACATGATGTCATATTTCTTCTGTTTTCTGAATTTCAGAAAAACTCAGGATTATAACTCCCCTTAAAGACCAAGAAGTTAATGAGGGTCAAGAAATTATCTTCAACTGTGAAGTCAATAAAGAAGGTGCCAAAGAGAAATGGTACAAAAATGATGAAGCAATATTTGATAGTGCCAAATATATTATTGTCCAGAAGAATTTAGTTTACACTCTCAGAATCAGGGATGCACAGTTGAAAGATCAAGCTACCTATACTATTTCACTATCAAACCAGAGAGGAGAACAAGTCAAGAGCTCTGCTGCATTAACAGTATTAGGTAAATAGCTTCCACTGTATTTAAGCTGTTTAATCATCCTGTATTCAATTTCACGTAAGGATAATGAGGATGTAAATTAATCACATTTTATTTTTTGTCTTAACAGAGGAGGATCTCAGGATTGTTGAGCCCCTTGAAGATATTGAGACCATGGAAAAGAAAACTGTCACATTCTGGTGCAAAGTCAATCGCCTTAATGCAACTCTCAAATGGACAAAGAATGGTGAAGAGATCACATTCAACAAGCGCATTTTGTATAAAATCGATAAATACAAACACTCGCTCATCATTAAAGATTGTGGCTTTATAGATGAAGGTGAATACACTGTAACTGCTGGACAAGACAAATCTATTGCAGAACTTCTCATCACAGAAGCACCAGCAGACTTCATTGAACATCTCCGGGACCAGACAGTCACTGAATTTGATGATGCTGTCTTCACCTGCCAGCTTTCCAAGGAGAAAGCTAGTGTGAGATGGTACAGAAATGGCAGAGAAATCAAAGAAGGCAAAAAGTATGCACATTTTATTATGCTTGCTAATATGCGAAACACATTTGCTTTACTTTGTATCTTTATCTGGGTATTATAATGCTGCTTACTTATTTTCTCCCCATAAAGATATCAGTTTGAAAAGGATGGAAACCTGCACAGATTAATCATAAAAGACTGTAGACTAGATGATGAGTGTGAATATTCCTGTGGAGTGGATGACAGGAAATCTAGGGCAAGACTTTTTGTTGAAGGTATGTATAAAATTAAATAGGATTAATTTCTTCATTATTTAGTGATAGTAGAAATGACACACTAATACCACCAAATGAATTGATGTTTACTTCAGAAATCCCTGTTGAGATTATCCGACCACCACAAGATATCTATGAAGCTCCTGGTGCAGATGTCATCTTCATGGCTGAGTTGAACAAAGATGGTGTGGAGGTCAAGTGGCTGAGAAACAACATGATTATTGTTCAAGGTGACAAACATCAGATGATGAGTGAAGGAAAGGTCCATAGGCTGCAGGTGTGCGATATAAAGCCCCGTGACCAAGGGGAATACAGATTTATTGCTAAAGATAAAGAAGCTAGAGCTAAACTTGAATTAGCAGGTAAGATGTCTGCTTTGTATTTATTTTATAAAATTTGAGATCAGAGAATTAACTCTTCAAGTAAAGTTATTAAAATGAATATGAAATCAGGCTAAGACAAGTGCAAGTCTGTTAAACTGTATGAATTATGATTCAGACAACAAATTTTTTTTATTATACCATGCTTGTCCAGCTGTCAAGGAAATTATAGGTCACTTTTCAATGTCTACAGTAAAGAGCAAAAATTGAGCTTATAGGATACAAAATCTTTTCATTAGGTCACTGCAGATGTAAAGTATGCAAATTATTTGACCTACTCATTTCAGTCATATAAGACAATGAGTTCCTCATTTGTCTTTTACAGGATCAGACCAATAAAATTAATAGTCAAAAAGCAGCTCCCTCTTCCTTCATTTTATAGGAGAGCACGGTACATAATGTCTGAGTTTCTTGCTCTCTGGAGCAATCCAATAAATATATGAAGGAATTTGTTTAGAATTGACACAACAGTTCCTTTTACTTTTCTATGTGTGCTTCTTAGATGACTTCGCACATACATCATTCTTATAATTTGTAAGTACTCACTTGTCATATTGATCTTCCTTAGCTGCTCCTAGGATCAAGACTGGTGATCAAAACCTTGTCGTTGATGTTGGGAAGCCTTTAACTATGACTGTTCCATATGATGCCTACCCAAGAGCAGAAGCAGAATGGTTGAAAGGGGAGGAAGGTCTGCCAACAACAACTGTTGATACAACAACTGACTGCACTACCTTCAAAATTTATGAAGCAAAGAAATCAGATAAGGGAAGGTACAAGATTATACTTCGAAACAAACATGGCCAGGCAGAAGCATTCATCAATGTAGAGGTCATTGGTAAGAGCTCCCAATGTTAAAACCTTGACTACCATATTTTAGGCCAAAACAAATAAAAGATGCAATGCACTAAATTATTGTTGTATGTTTCTTAGATGTTCCAGGTCCAGTTAGAAACTTAGAAGTCACTGAAACTTACGATGGTGAAGTTGGCCTTGCCTGGCAGGAACCAGAAAGTGATGGTGGAAGCAAAATCATTGGCTACGTCATTGAAAGACGTGATATCAAACGTAAGACCTGGATTATGGTCACTGATCGTGCGGAAAATTGTGAATACACAGTTACTGGACTTCAAAAAGGAGGAGTTGAGTATCTCTTTCGTGTTAGTGCAAGGAACCGAGTTGGTACTGGTGAGCCAGTGGAAACAGAGAGACCTGTGGAAGCTAAGAGCAAATTTGGTGAGCGGAAGTTATGAAAAACTCAGTGTTTTATGACTGTGTGGAAAAAATACTACTAACTCTAGAGAATAGATAGAGAAACACATACCTTGTTTTTCCTTTTTGTCTCTAAAATAAAATGCAGAAGTTCCTGGTCCTCCTCAAAATGTAGAAGTTACTGATGTGAACAGGTTTGGTGCTACACTTACCTGGGAAGTACCTGAGTATGATGGAGGAACTCCAATTACTGGCTACATTATTGAACTGCGTAACAGAGCTTCCATCAAATGGGAGCCAACTATGACCACGGGAGCTGATGAACTGTCAGCTGTCCTGACTGATGTTGTGGAAAATGAAGAATACTTTTTCAGAGTAAGAGCTCAAAATATGATTGGAGTTGGCAAACCAAGTCCTGCTACACGTGCGGTAAAAATTATGGACCCAATTGGTAAGTATGCAAGTTCTATTGTGATTGCATTACAAGTTAAGGACATTTTGGCTATTTAAATACTAAGTGTACAGGAATGTTCCCAAAAGCAATCAGAGAAATGGGTGCTGAAAATAACGGGCGTAGCTAAACTTCTCCTGACTTTAGTATTTAAACATACAAGAAGTACCTTACTATTATTTGACACAATAAGAACTTCCAATATTTCAGCTCTGAAATTAGGACCGAACCTCAATTTAAAAAACAATTTGGAAAAAAACCTCTGCATAGGCTTTAAAACTAGTACTTTAAGATACAGACAGCTGATATGCAGAGATACATTCCTCTACCAGTTGCCAACATTTGTTTCTCTCAAATTATTTTCAGAGAGACCAAGTCCTCCCATTAACCTTGATCATTCAGATCAAACTAAGACATCAGTGCAGCTCACATGGGAACCTCCTCTTAAAGATGGCGGAAGCCCAATCTTAGGGTATATTATTGAAAGGCTGGAAGAAGGAACAGACAAATGGATCCGCTGTAACCCAAAGCTAGTACCAGCTCTTACTTTTAAGGTAAGATGTTTGATTCATCAACAAAGTACACAAAATGTGTAGATCATCTTTAATATGAGTTACTAAATAATTATTTGTGCTTTTTAGGTAACTGGATTGAAACCAGGATCCCGTTATTACTACAGAGTCTCAGCAGAAAATGCAGCTGGTGTGTCTGACCCAGCTGAGGCTATTGGGCCATTAACTGCAGATGATACTTTTGGTAAGCCATATGCTATGTATCAAAGATATTTTATCAGAAAAGATGCACAATGAAAGCGCATCAAGTGGCTAAGATGCATATCTTTCACCATCAGTGATGCCAACTAGCAAAAAGAACCTTAGACCTTTGAGATTCTGAGTTATTTCTCCTTCATCTCCTTCATTTCCTCCTGAAGGAGGAAAAGGCAGAGAAGACTCAAAAAAAAAAAAAAAAAAAAAGACTATAAAGACTATAAAGTTTTTATATTAAAGGATAGATTAATCTCCTATCTAGTAATGCTAAAATAGCTTATGATCTGACATATTTCTAAAAACAAAAACAAACAAACAAAAAATAACAACAACATTTAGCTGGGAGAGTTAGGGAGTCATAAGCTACAGCTGCCTAGACAGCTGCAACCTGCTAGCAGAGATACAGTCGGAATAAGGCAGAATAATACAGAAATAATACAGAAATCATACAGAAATAATTAGCCATATTCAGAACATCTGAAAATATTTCATGGAATCAATTTTTCACTTTTTCAGTTGGACCTACAATGGACCTAAGTGCATTTAAAGATGGACTGGAAGTTATTGTTCCAGAGCCAATCAAGATCCGTGTTCCTATCACTGGCTACCCTGTGCCAACTGCCACATGGTCTTTTGGTGATCAAGTCTTAGAAGGGGGTGATCGTGTAACAATAAAGACCACTGCCTCCTTTGCAGAACTTGTAATTACTCCAAGTGAACGTCCAGACAAAGGAATTTATACCTTAACATTAGAAAACCCTGTGTCATCTGTTTCAGGAGAAATTAATGTTAACGTTATTGGTAAGTGGACGGATACATATATTGCAACAAGAACATTTTTAGATTAATAATGTGAAATTACACAACTTGCAGTAAACCAAGAATATTAAAACATAACTAAAAACTAGAAATCCATCCCATAAAAGTTTTTTCTTGTTTTCAACATCCAGCTGTTAGTTGTTTCAGGAAGAATGAGTACGGTAAGTCTTTTGATGGGTAAATGAAATAGAGATGATCTGACAAGTTCTGATTACAGAAGAATTAATAAAATTTCTTCGATTTCTAGCTCGCCCAAGTGCACCAAGAGAACTTAAAGTTTTAGACATAATCAGGAACACAGTTCAGCTGTCATGGGAACCTCCAGAAGATGATGGTGGAAGTCCAGTTACTGGCTATATCATTGAAAAACGTGAAGTAAGCCGGAAAACATGGATCAAAGTAAGTTCATTTTTTCTCAATTCTGCTTCTGTTTGCTATATTGTTTCCACATGTGCTACTGAATTTTATGTCGTACTTTTGTGATTTTTCTTTGGAAATAAATTTTAGAAGCACAGTGGATTCTTCCTTCTCTTTAGGTTATGGATCATGTTGTTGACCAAGAATTCACTGTTCCTGATCTCATCCAAGGAAAAGAATATTTATTTAGAGTTTCTGCATGCAATAAATGTGGCCCAGGAGAACCTGCATATATTGATGAACCTGTAAATATGTCAGCACCAGCAAGTGAGTCACCTTTTTCACATTGTTGGTGATTTTCTTGCTGACTGTTTCTGAAAACATTGCTGATTTTCTTTATGAGAAGATAGAAAAAAAAATCTCCCTTATATGGTATCTTAGAAACTAATCTGTATTTAATTTTCAATAGCGGTGCCTGATCCACCAGAGAATGTTAAATGGAGAAATCCAACATCAAAAGGAATCTTCCTAACATGGGAACCTCCCAAATATGATGGTGGTGCCCGCATCAAGGGTTATCTGGTAGAAAAATCACAACGTGGCACAGATAAGTGGGAGACATGCGGGGAGCCTGTTATTGAAACGAAGTAAGTAAATTAACATCTTGTCCTATCACTATTTATCTGCAAGAAGAGGCTGACCTCCAGCTCGCCACAACTTCATGAGTTGTAGAGAGCAGTAAGGTTTCCCCTGAGCCTCCTCTCCTCCACACTAAACAACTACAGTTCCCTCAGCTGCTCCTCATGAGACTTGTGTTCCAGGCCCTTCAACAGCTTCAGAGCCCTTCTCTGGACACACTCCAAGGGCCTTGATGTCTTTCTTGTAATAAGGGCCCCAAAACCGAACACAGTACTTGAGGCGCTACCTCACCAGAGCTGAGTACAGGGGGACAATCACCTCCCTGGTCCTGCTGGCCACACTGATCCCAATACAAGCCAGGATGCCATTGGCCTTCTTGGCCACCTGGGCACACTGCTGGCTCATGTTCAGGCGAGTATTCACGGTGGAAATTAGAAGAAATTTCTTCTCAGAAAGTGTGGTTAGTCATTGGAATAGATTGCCCAGGGAGGTGGTGGAGTCACCGTCTCTGGGGTGTTTAAAGGAAGACTGGAAGTGGTACTCAGGGACATGGTTTAGTGGGTAATATTGCTGGTAGGCAGACATTTGGACTAGATAGTCTTGGAGGTCTTTTCCAACCTTAAGGGTTCTATGATTCTATAATATCCCTTCAAGTAACTGTATCATCTGCAACACTTTAAATATTTGTTTGTTGATGTTTTTAACAACCAGAATGGAAGTAACAAAACTGAAGGAAGGAGAGTGGTATGCATATCGGGTTAAGGCTTTGAACAGAATAGGAGCTAGCAAGCCAAGCAAGCCAACAGATGATATTCAGGCCATTGATGCAAAAGGTAATTACGTATATCACTGAATTACAATAGACACTTTATTTCTACCTTTATCACTTTATTATGTGATATATGGTTTCTATAACAATGGCTTACTTTTCTCCTAAATCAGAGGCTCCAGAAATTTTCTTAGATGTGAAACTGCTCGCTGGACTCACTGTGAAAGCGGGAACCAAAATTGAGCTGCCAGCTAAAGTAACTGGAAAGCCAGAGCCCCAGATTACTTGGACAAAGGCTGACAAAATTCTAAGACCTGATGACAGAATCACCATTGAAACCAAACCTAATCATTCTACAGTCACTATTACAGACAGCAAAAGGAGTGACAGTGGAACCTATATTATAGAAGCTGTAAATTCCAGTGGACGTGCTACTGCTGTTGTTGAAGTTAATGTTCTCGGTATGCCTGTATTTTGTATTGTTTATAAAAGTCATCAGTAACATACTGAGTTATGCAAGCAGAAGATTAACATTTGCATCTTGTCTGCTACAGATAAACCTGGTCCACCAGCTGCATTTGACGTATCAGAAATCACAAATGAATCCTGCCTTCTGACATGGAATCCTCCCCGAGATGATGGGGGTTCTAAAATTACAAACTACGTCCTTGAGAAAAGAGCTATGGACAGTGAAATATGGCATAAGTTGTCATCAACTATCAAGGACACAAAATTCAGAGCTACAAATTTAACTCCTCATAAAGAATATGTTTTCCGAGTCAGTGCTGAGAACATGTATGGTATCGGAGAGCCAGCACAGTGTAGCCCCATCATTGCAAAATATTCATTTGGTTAGTGGATTAAATGAATATTTAATTTTGACAATATTTTAACAGAAATAAAAACATTTGTGATGGTTTTGATTTTGTTGGTTTTAATTTGTTATTTTATACAGACCCACCAGGCCCTCCAACAGGTCTCAAGCCTATAGAGGTCACTAAAGATTCAGTGACCCTAACGTGGAATGAACCAGATGAAGATGGTGGCAGTCCCATAACTGGCTACTGGGTTGAACGATATGATCCTGAACAGGATAAATGGATAAAATGCAATAAAATGCCAGTGAAAGATACAACATTCAAGTAAGATATAGTCACTTTAGACTGAAATAGGTAACAGAGATATATAAATGTAAAAGGAGCCTTTTAAACAATTCTTACATTGTGCTTGCTCTTTTTTCCTTGCTTCAGTAAGTTGAGATCCAACTAACATCCGGTGACATATTTCATTTCATAATTAGCTTTAAAAAGAATAATGTCTTTACAGAAGACTGAATCATTCATTATTTTTTTTAACTGTTATGCTTAATAACTTCTGTGCTTTGTGATTACTTATAAGACATTCTAAAATCTCTGACATAACTACCTAATGCATCGATTTGCTGACATCCCTTTCTTTTTTCCTCCTGAAACATATTAACTAACAATCATGCAACAAGCAGAAATGCAAGATGGCTCTCAACACATCGATTTATCTATCACAGCACACCATTCTACTGTTGGCATTTTACCTATTCTGAATGTTCACCATTTCATATAATATCATTAACAGTAACATAGGTAGTCTCAGATTGTCAAAGAAAATTATAATATGAAGAGTATGGAGGATAACGTTTTAGGCAAGAGTTAATGTATAGATTTTGTTTAATCAAATTTAATTTTGATTTCCAGAGTTAAAGGTCTTACTAATAAGAAGAAATATAAGTTCCGTGTCTTGGCAGAGAATCTTGCAGGACCTGGAAAACCAAGCAAGGAAACAGAGCCAATCTTAGTGAAAGACCCAATTGGTATAATAAACACATCTTTTTACTGGTTTAATTTAACAATATATAAATATGTATGTTTGTTTTCAATCATGTAATTAATATTGGGCTCCTGCCTAGATCCACCGTGGCCCCCTGGAAAGCCAACAGTGAAAGATGTTGGCAAGACATCATTATTCCTGAACTGGACAAAGCCAGAACATGATGGAGGGGCAAAGATTGAATCTTATGTCATTGAACTATTAAAGACTGGAACAGACGAGTGGGTGAGAGTGGCTGAAGGTGTTCCCACAACTGAACACTTCCTCAAAGGGCTTATGGAGAAACAAGAATACTCATTCCGTGTAAGAGCTGTGAACAAGGCTGGAGAGAGTGAGCCCAGTGAACCCAGTGACCCTGTGCTGTGCAAAGAGAGGCTGTGTAAGTACTGTTTCAGAATGTGTTGCTACTGCAAGTACGCTCTCACTATATTTTTAAAAAGCCCTATGTCTGCCTACTTGTGTAGGTACCAAGTGAACTCTTCCAGGCTTATGAAATACTAAAATCTACCCTACTTCATCTAGGAAAACACAAAGTTTTTATAGTTTCCGTATTATTCTGTGTCTTCCAAGATCTTTTTCTGGGCAATATATCAACCTTTTCCTTGTACTGATATTTTACAGATCCTCCTTCACCACCTCGGTGGCTTGAGGTTATTAATATTACTAAAAACACAGCGGATCTTAAATGGACAGTACCAGAAAAAGATGGGGGTTCCCCAATTACCAACTACATTGTTGAAAAGAGAGACGTAAGGAGAAAAGGCTGGCAGACAGTTGATACAACAGTAAAAGATACCAAGTATACAGTGAGCCCACTGACTGAAGGCTCACTGTATGTTTTCCGTGTGGCTGCTGAAAATGCCATTGGTCAAAGTGACTATTGTGAAATTGAAGATTCAGTTCTTGCTAAAGATACTTTTAGTAAGTATGAGATTTGCTAGCTGAGTGGTCAGTAGAACAGCTCACTTGTCATGAGTTCCTCTTCTTTTCATGTGTGTATGTTTTTTTCTTTAGCAACCCCTGGGCCTCCATATGCTCTTACAATAGTTGAAGTGACAAAAGGTCATGTTGATTTAAAATGGGAACCACCTAAGAATGATGGTGGCAGACCAATTCAAAGGTAAGCTCATTTTATGTTTCTGTAGTGTTTCCTGTAAATGAAAATTTATTTTTTAAATTTTAAATGAACACATTTTATGTGAAAAAGAGGTGAATTTATGTTAAAAAAAAAAAAAAAAAAAAGAGAAAGAAAAAAGCAGCAGCTGTATGGTTACAGCAATTAAGAGTTTAAAGTGGAAATTATACAAATAGATATTACCTGATGTGCATAAACAGTGAATGTGTCTAAACATCATCAAAAGAGCATCTAATCAAATCAGATGAAATTGAACTGTAAACAAAATCAAACTGTAACGCAGCGGTAGTTTCCATCTCTAGCTGGACCTCTAGCCACTTGGCCCCATCTACCAAGTAACATTGTTACATTTTCCTTTTGCCTGAGTTTCTCATTCAAACTCAGCTAGTGCAAAGCCTCATTGTTTTATGTTTATTCTCCTTGTTAAATTTTTCAAGCAGACATTTTTCCTCCTTTGGGTTTCTTCTAGCTTCTCAATTTCTGTGACTTCTCAAATATCTGAGCTTTGAAATTTATCTTGAATACTAGTTAGATTTTTCTCTTCATATTTTCACCATTCCTCTTCTTCCCAATCACAGCAAGCATATTCTAAACAAACTGACAACTACAGAGATCTGCCTGAAGCAACGTAAATCACTCAATTTGCATTACTTTCCCATAGCCTGTCATAGACAAAATTTTGACAGCTGAAGAACTAATAGATAATATCTACAAATGTTCTCAGTGGAACTTATCCACTGATGACTGAACTAGTGAATATTTAAATTTAGCATGGAGGTTCTTTTCTTCACTTCTGCAACTCTTCAAGTCCTGAGAACACAGCAGAAGTTCAGGAATAGTCTCTCAAAATTGGCTCTGTCATTAATGTCAACCTCATTATATCCAAGACCTATTAGGGCAATCAGGAATATGTCGCTGATATATGAAATAAAGCCTACTGAGTCTGTCACCCATGACTGTCTTTACCTTTCAATTGGCCACATCATTCCAGTCTCTCACTATCTATTTTATTGAGCATGAAGTCCAAAATGTTCATATTTCACATGCCTGATATTATTTACTCCTATTTATTCAGATATGTTATTGAAAAGAAGGAAAAACTAGCTACCCGCTGGGTAAAAGCTGGCAAGACATCTGGTCCAGATTGCAATTTCAGAGTGACTGATGTCATTGAAGGTACAGATGTACAGTTCCAGGTTCGTGCAGAAAATGAAGCTGGCTGTGGTCATCCCAGTGAACCAACTGACCTCATTCATATTGAAGATCCAACAAGTAAGTAGTGTTGTAACGTACAGTGAGTGAGTTATGGAAACAGGGTGTCTATCTAGAACAGATATTCTGGGGGAAAAAATCAAACAATTCTTTTTGATTTCTGCAGGCCCTCCTTCACCTCCTCAGGATTTACATGTCACAGATGCAGGTCGAAAGCATATTTGCATCGCATGGAAACCACCAGAGAAGAATGGTGGAAGTCCTATTATTGGGTACAATGTTGAGATGTGTGAAGCAGGAACAGAAAAATGGATGCGAATCAATTCTCGTCCAATAAAAGATCTAAAATGCAAAGTGGAGGAAGGTGTTGTTCCAGACAAAGAATATGTGCTGAGAGTCAGAGCAGTCAATGCTGTTGGAGCTAGTGAGCCATCAGACATCTCAGAAAAAGTTGTTACCAAAGACCCAGACTGTAAGAATAGATCTCCTTTTTCAAATCCGCATAACTGATAACTGAAAAAAGACTTCACTGTTTGGCAACTTTCTAATAATATTATACTTACTTTCACAGGTAATCCAACAATTGATCTGAAAACTCATGACATTATTGTTGTAAAAGGACAGAAATTAAGTATCCCTGTGCCCTTCAGAGCCGTTCCATCCCCAACTATAACATGGCACAAAGATGGCAAAGAGTTGAAAGCTGGTGACAGAACAACAATGAAGAGTGATTACACTTCTGCACTGCTTGAAGTCACAGACAGTGTTCATGCTGATGCTGGTGTTTATACAATCACACTGGAGAACAAGCTGGCATCAACAACTGGCTCAGTCAATGTCAAAGTCATAGGTAACTAGATTTCGTTCACTCTGTGAGAGAGACTTATCTCCACCTGAACCCACCAACTGATGGGAGAAAAGACTAGTAAAATCTCTTTTCCATGACGTAGAGGAATCACTTCAACTCAGACGCCATGTAAATTGCTGTAAATACCTTAATGTTACAAAATCCCACCAAAAAAACACTATATCCCAAATTGCTATAACTGCTATTTAATGGGTATTGTGTCTGCTCAAAGTCCAACTACTATGAATATTCATCGTATAAATATTTAAAAAAGCTTTTAAGAATTATGGTTTTCTCCACCTTTAAGAACATAAATTCATACATATGCTGTATGGCCAACATTTGTGGGTTTGGTCTGCTTTCTGCAGAGCAAAGAAATGCAGTATAATTGTATATTTGTAATAATACATATCCCATCTATTTAGTTAATTCTTGTATTAATTAATTTTATTATTTTTATTACAGGTCCACCTGGACAGTGTAAAGACATTAAGGCAAGCGAAGTAACTAAGAATTCTTGCAAGGTAACCTGGGAACCTCCAGACTTTGATGGTGGTACTCCTATTCTGCATTATGTTCTGGAACGCAGAGAAGCTGGTCGTAGAACGTATATCCCAGTTATGTCTGGTGAAAATAAACTTTCATGGCAAGTCAAAGATCTTATTCCAAACAGTGAATATTACTTTCGTGTTAAAGCTGTCAATAAAATTGGAGGAGGTGAATATCTTGAACTGAGAAACCCAATTATTGCAGAAGATCCAAAACGTAAGTTTGCTACTAAGTGACATAGCAAGTTGAATTTCAACTAAAATTTTCATGTTTTTTTTTTCTCATATGATCCCTTTTTTGTTACTATTCCACAGAGCCACCAGATCCTCCTGTTGACCTTGAGGTCCACAATCCAACGTCAAAATCAGTAACGCTTACATGGAAACCACCTTTGTTTGACGGTGGAAGCAAGATTATGGGCTATATAATAGAAAAGCTTGCTAAGGGCAAGGAGAGGTGGGAGAGATGCAATGACTATCTAGTACCTCTGTTAACCTATCCAGTGAAAGGTCTTGAGGAGGGGAAGGAATACCAGTTTCGTGTTCGTGCTGAAAATGCTGCTGGCATCAGTGAGCCTTCTCGAATTACTCCTTTTGTGAAAGCTGTGGATCCTATTGGTATGAATTGCTTTTTTGATTGTTTTTTGTAATTGCCATTCATCCTCAAACATGTGGGTAGATTCTACTCTCAATTTGTCATTCTGTATTATTACAGAGGCTCCAAAAGTTTTCCTTGCTGCAAACCTGCAGTCTGGCCTTGAAGTGAAGAGAGGTGATGAGATCATACTTGAGGCACATATTTCAGGGTCACCTTATCCATCTATCACTTGGCTGAGGAATGATGAAGTTGTCAGACCAGAGGAAATTAAAAAGAGAGTAACGACATACACTAGAAAGAAGAAGGGTGAAGCTGAAGAAGAACAACCTTTTCAACTTTCACTGCAAGAACGTATGAGTATTGACAACCATAAAGAAGGAGAGTCTGTGCTATCAATTCGTGACTCCATCAGAGCTGACCACGGCACATTTACAATTAAAGTGGAAAATGATCATGGTGTTGCAAAAGCCTCCTGTGAAGTCAATGTGTTAGGTGTGTAGTGAATGTGCTTGTAAACAGCTAATTTTTCAGAGAGTTGTGTGGCAATTGCACCAAATGAGTATTCATCATTTTTCCTTGCTTTACTAACAGATACTCCTGGACCTCCAATAAACTTTGTATTTGAGGATGTGAGGAAAAATTCTGTCATTTGCAAGTGGGAGCCTCCCCTTGATGATGGTGGAAGTGAAATCCTGAACTATGTACTGGAAAAGAAAGACAACACAAAAGCTGAAATGGGTTGGGTCACTGTCAGTTCTACACTCAGGCAGTGTAAATTCCATGTAACAAAACTGATTGAAGGGAAAGAATATCTCTTCCGTGTATTTGCTGAAAATAGAGTTGGATCAGGGCCACCGTGTGTTTCAAAACCACTGACAGCAAAAGACCCTTTCTGTAAGTTTCCATTTTGAAATACAGTCTTTTCAGAAAACCACTGTAAATCTTCACAGGCTCTTAGATAATTCAACTTCATCCTTGTGAAAGTTTCCCAGAAGAAAATTGAGCAATGTAATTATTGAACACCATGGAAAACCATTATTGAAATCCATGGAAATAAAGGGAAAAAGCATCCTAATTTCAATATGAAAGAATGAAGAAATAAGAATAACAGTCACTGTCATAAAACTTTACATTTACACTGCTTAGCATCTGAACCTTGATATTCTGTGTTCCGTAGACTAATATTCTTACCAAAAGAGAGAACCAGTGCAAGTTTGATGACTGATTGCAGTTAGGAATCAAAGTTACTATGAAAGAGAGTAAAATAATTAAGAATTCCTTAAAAGCAGTCATTTCTCATATCTTTGTTCTATCTTAGCTCTGAATAAGACAGCAGTGATGACAAAATTATAACTTTTTTTTCAGCTCCACCAGATCCTCCTAATAAGCCTGATGTGGAAGATGTTACCAGCAACAGTATGTTGGTTAAATGGAATGAACCAAAAGACAATGGCAGCCCAATCATAGGATATTGGATTGAAAAACGTGAAATTAATAGCACTCACTGGGCTCGGGTCAATAGGAACCTTGTGAATGCTCTAGAAATTAAAGTTGAAGGACTGTTGGAAGGGTTAACCTATATCTTCAGAGTATGTGCTGAAAATGCAGCGGGCCCTGGTAAATTTAGTCCACCATCAGATCCAAAAACTGCACAGGACCCAATAAGTAAGTAGCTTAACAGAAGATGGTAGCAGACTGATGACAGAATAGGATTCATAAACTTTAACTTCAATTTACATATATTTTTTTATAGTGCCACCTGGTCCACCCATTCCAAGGGTTGCTGATACAAGCTCGACTTCTGTTGAGTTAGAGTGGGAACCTCCTATGTATAATGGTGGTGGAGATATCACTGGTTACCATGTATACAAACAACTAATGGGAACAAAAGAGTGGTCACGCTGCACAGAGAAACCCGTTAAGGTTCGGCAGTATACTGTTAAAGAAGTCAGAGAAGGTGCAGACTATAAACTCCGTGTTACTGCACTTAATGCAGCTGGTGAAGGGCCACCTGGTGAAACGGAACCGGTAACAGTTGCAGAACCTCAAGGTATTGCAATTTTCAAGAAATGTCCAGCTCCTAAAGGTGTATATGAATCTCTGTTTTGAACTAATGAATTAACCATTTCTCTCTCTTCTGCAGAACCTCCCACTGTTGAGCTGGATGTTTCTGTCAAAGCTGGCATTCAGATCATGGCTGGGCAAACTATTAAAATTCCTGCTACTGTGACAGGGCGTCCTACTCCCACCATTGCATGGACTGTTGAGGAGGGTGAATTAGACAAAGACAGAGTTGTTATTGAAAATGTTGGCACAAAATCAGAGTTAACTATTAAGAATGCACTGAGAAAAGACCATGGAAGATATGTAATTACTGCTACCAACAGTAGTGGTTCCAAATCTGCAGGAACAAGAGTAGAAGTATTTGGTGAGAAAAATATTTTCTGAAATCAACTAAGCATTTCTTTTGGTAAAATAATCTTTGCACTTTATCCTACTTCTTTGATTTTTATTTTCAGATGTTCCTGGGCCAGTCCTTGACCTAAAGCCAGTGGTCACAAACAGAAAGATGTGTTTGCTTAACTGGTCTGATCCTGAAGATGATGGAGGAAGTGATATCATAGGCTTTATTGTTGAACGGAAGGATGCCAAAATGCATACATGGAGACTAGCTATAGACACAGAAAGATCTAAATGCGATATTACAGGTCTAGTTGAAGGGCAGGAATATAAATTCCGTGTCAGTGCCAAGAACAAGTTTGGTACTGGTCCACCTGTTGAAATAGGACCCATTCTTGCAGTTGATCCATTAGGTAAGATAATTAATTATGTTTTTGTTGTTGTTGTTTTTACATAATTTAAATCTCTAGGAATACAGGTTAATAAAACAATAATGCTGTGTGGATTGCTTTCTGTACAGTTACAGTGTATTTTCTTTCTCACTACCTGGATAAGGCATCTACCTTTACAGATCATTTACTTAACTCAGATCTGTAAAACAGTTCTGTAAAACTACTATGTCTCTTTATGTAATGAAATACCAGTGTCTACTGAGGTGCTGCTTGTTGCCTTTTTATCCGTATACATTAGAAACTTTCTAGTATCCATAACCATGCTCAGATATTTTGCATATGAAAGATGCAGCTTTAAAAAGCCAGAGCTATTGTAGCTACTGTATTGATATAATTTAAAATTATTTAATATTGTCAATGTTTTTTTCTTATGATTTATCTGTGTTAATAGGTCCTCCAACAGCACCTGAGAGGTTCATGTACACAGATAGGACAAAGTCAACCATTACACTTGATTGGAAGCCTCCACGTAGCGACGGTGGTAGTCCTATCTTGGGATACATTGTTGAGAAGAAGAGACATGATTCAAAAGACTATGAAAGAGTTAACACAAGGCTCTGTCCTACCACATCACTTCTCGTTGAAAAACTCGATGAGCTCCATATGTATGAGTTCCGTGTCAAAGCTGTTAATGCCATTGGAGAGAGTGAACCATCGTTGCCTCTCAATGTAGTTATACAGGATGATGAAGGTATACCTGCTTTAAAGAGATCCATACAAATATCTCCAAAAACTGCAATACATTTTCTATTTCATCTCAATCTTCACTGTCTCTTTGTCTGTGTGTGTTTGTGCTTTTCAGTGCCTCCAACTGTAACATTACGCTTGGCTGTGAGAGGAGATACTATCAAAGTGAAGGCAGGAGAACCAGTTAATATTCCTGCTGATGTGACAGGACTGCCAATGCCAAAGATTGAATGGGACAAGAATGAAGTTTTAATTGACCAAACATCCAGTGCACTTAAGATAACCAAGGAAGAAGTATCTAGAAGTGAGGCAAAAACTGAACTTATCCTGCCTGCAGCAGTGAGAGATGATAAAGGCACTTACACTGTGCGAGCTTCCAATCGTCTTGGTACTGCATTTCGCAATGTGCATGTTGAAGTGTATGGTAAGGATGTGACATTTAAATAAAATGACAGCTAATAAAATGTTTTTATCTTTTTCTTAATGTAATTCTGTGTTCTTTTGCTTTCATGCAGATCGTCCTTCTCCACCAAGAAACCTTGCTGTTTCTGATATTAAAGCAGAATCATGTTATTTAACATGGGATGCACCTCTCGATAATGGTGGTAGTGAAATTACCCATTACATTATTGAGAAACGTGATGCGAGTAGAAAGAAATCTGAGTGGGAAGAAGTCTCCAAAAGTGCTGTTGAGAGAAGATATGGGGTAATTTATAAAATATTTTTATTATATACTTCAGTTTGCTTAAAAAAAATGGCAATAATTCACACTAAATGAAAACTGCTACTTGCGTAGATACCTATGCTAGTGTTTCATTTAGAGTCCATAATTACTGGATGCATGTTGCCTATCTGTGTGTATGTATTTTCCTCATGTGACAAAACAAAATAAGTTGTTCCTTTTTGCCGTTTAATCTCAGCTGAGTTTGGATGACACCTTCTTTTCCATTTTTCAGTCTTATTTGCAGCTTTACCAAATGCAAAGAGAAACCCGGTGACATTTTTATTTATATTTGGTCCTATGAACAGGAAATAAAAATATACCCAGGGCATGGCATGTGGCTATGTAGCTACATATGCAAAAGTATATCAATAATGTTCCAAGATATAATTTAAAGCCAAAACCCCTAAATAACTGCAAATAAACTTATTCTGAAAATAGACGCATATTGACTGAAATCTTATTTTTCAGGTGTGGAATCTTGCAACAAATGAAAAGTATCAATTTAGAGTCCGGGCTGTAAACAAATATGGAATAAGTGATGAATGCCTCTCAGAAAAAGTTGTTATTAAGGATCCCTATGGCCTTCCTGGACCTCCTGGAAAGCCAAAAATTTTAGATCGCACTAGATCATCAATGCTGGTGACATGGGAGCCTCCTTTGAACAACGGTGGCAGCCCAATAACTGGTTATTGGCTGGAAAAGAGAGAGGTGGGAGGTGTTTACTGGTCACGTGTTAACAGGGCTCCAGTAACAAAACCATCAGTAAAAGGTCTAGAGTACAACGTGCTTCGTTTGGCTGAAGGTGTGGAATACCAGTTCAGAGTTATGGCCGAAAATCTTGCTGGAATTGGCCCTCCCAGTGAACCATCAGATCCTGCTTTAGCAGCAGATCCTATATGTAAGTCTATAATTTGTATGTCTACTTTTAAGGACTGTATCAGACTAGAACCACAGTGTGCTAAATGTTGAATTTAGTGCAGTTAATCAAATGCATTGTTTTCCTTAAACCAAAAAGATGTTGTTGATGCAAAATAGTTGCCTATTTTTCTATTTTTCACTGTTTTTAAGATAATTAGCTAATTTTACTTTCTGACATGTCCTTTATGTACATTAAACTGTGATTATATCTGTGCAAATGTTGCCAAATATACCTGAGTTCAGAATCAGATTTTTATATAATTATTTTCTTTTGTTGTTAGAGTTCAACATTTGTGCCTTTTACCTTAAATATTCCTCAATAATATATGTAACATATGTAATTACTATGCACGTTCTGGAATTATGCACTCTACATATGACTGGAAAAAAAAAAAAAGTGCTTGCATTCTCCTAGAAACTATTCAGGAATACATAGGTAGACACTAACTCTCAGGTAACTTTTGCTTGCTTGCTCTTGTTTTACAAGTTGTGCCTGGTCCACCGTCTTGCCCCGAGGTCAAAGACAAAACCAAATCATCTGTGGCTTTAGCATGGAAGCCTCCACAGAAGGATGGTGGCAGCCCAATAAAAGGATATATTGTTGAAATGCAAGATGAAGGAAGTACTGATTGGAAAAAGGTGAACGAAGGAGACAAACTCTTTCCCACTTGTGAATGTGTTATACCCAATTTGAAAGAGCTCAGAAAATACCGGTTTAGGGTGAAAGCTGTAAATGCTGCTGGAGAATCAGAACCAAGTCCTGCAACATCTGAAATACCTGTCCAAGATATTCTCGGTAAGTGTTTTGGGAATTATTTTAGATATTTATATCAAAATGCCACCTACTGCTGAAAATGGTTGAGCAGGAAGACAATCAAGCAGAGTCAAAACCAATCAAGTAATTATGCAAGAGTGTAACACAAGACTGACATTTTGGAAAGTGTCATGATGGTCCGTATGAGGGTATGATACATTATAACACAGATGAGCACCGACAGCTATGTTACGGAAATACTTGGTATTTTATGAAGAAATTACTACCCCCAAAAAATGCTTTATTTATATACTTCCCAGCTTTTTGCACACTCAGCTTTTTCACATAAACATGCATTCTGCATGTGTGACTAGGAGTTTAGACTAGTGCTGACAGAAATTTACTCAGTAGCTCTGAAAATTTATATACTAAAATATTTTTGCAGAGGAGCCAGAAATCTTCCTTGATATTGGAGCACAGGATTTTCTCTCTTGTCGTGCTGGCACAACGATTAAAATCCCAGCTGTTATCAAGGGTCGTCCAGTTCCAAAATCATTTTGGGAGTTTGAAGGAAAAGCAAAGACAACAGCAAAGGTTAGGAAAAGAAAAAACTTTCTTTTTCATCTATTGCTAGACATGTAAGTATATCCCCTTCATATTTACTTTTTCCCTTTATTTATAGGAGGGAGGTCATAATGTACCTGAAGAAGCTCAGGTAAAACAAATGTTTTTTTAACTTCAGTATTGCAACATCTTTCAAATGTAAATATTTAAAGTTGGTCTATAACTTCTTTTTCTTTATATGATGCACAGGTGGAAGCAACTGATACACGTTCAGTGATTATCATTCCTGAGTGCAACAGAAGTCATTCTGGACGATACAGTATTACAGCAAAAAACAAAGCGGGACAAAAAACTGTGCATATCAGAGTCAATGTGCTTGGTATGGTTTACACATACTGAAATGTTCAGATAGTAGGTTTTATTTTATTTTTTTTCTATGTAGTTATGTGACATTGTTTCTATTGCGCTTTTACCTTAACAGATGTCCCAGGTCCACCCAAAGACCTAAAAGTAAGTGATATCACAAGAGGTAGTTGCAAACTTTCATGGAAGATGCCAGACGATGATGGTGGAGATAGAATCAGAGGATATGTTATAGAAAAAAGAACTATTGACGGGAAAGCCTGGACAAAAGTCAATGCAAACTGTGGAAGCACTTCCTTTGTTGTACCTGACCTCATAGCTGGCCAAGAATATTTCTTCCGGGTACGTGCAGAAAACCGTTTTGGTGTTGGCCCTCCTGCAGAAACTATTCAACGGACCACAGCCAGGGATCCAATTCGTAAGTTAAATAAAGGTGAATAGAATTCTTTGAAACAAAATGGTACCGTATGGTGTATTTATTCACATTTCTGTTTCCTTTGTGAAGACCCTCCTGATCCACCTATTAAATTAAAGATTGGCCTTGTAACCAAGAACACAGTGAGCTTGACATGGAAGCCACCAAAGAATGATGGTGGAGCTCCTGTTACTCATTATAATGTTGAATGTCTGCGATGGGATCGTACTGGAGAAGTGAAAGAGACTTGGAAACAATGCAACAGACGTGATGTAGAGGAAACAAAGTTTACTGTTGAGGATCTTGTAGAAGGTGGAGAATATGAATTCAGAGTCAAGGCTGTAAATATAGCAGGTCCTAGTAGGCCGTCAGCCACTGTTGGCCCTCTCATTGTCAAAGACCAGACATGTAAGTAGTAGCTAATACCAGTAAATACAGATTCCACTCTACAATCATGAAGCATTTTTGAATGTTAATTTTTTTCCAACATTTCATCATAGGCCCACCATCTATTGAACTCAAAGAATTTATGGAGGTTGAAGAAGGAACAGATGTTAACATCGTGGCTAAGATAAAAGGTGTACCCTTCCCCACATTAACATGGCTAAAAGCTTCTCCAAAGAAACCAGATGACAAAACACCAGTGCTGTATGACCAACATGTCAACAAGATTGTTGGTGAAGATTCTTGCACTTTATTGGTTCAACAATCTCGCAGAAGTGATACAGGCTTATATACTATAACAGCTGTAAATAATCTAGGAACTGCTTCAAAAGAGATGAGACTAAATGTTCTAGGTAGATATCAAGAACTCTTATATGTTACACAAATTGATAACATTCCTGTGACGCTTTATTTGAATCACATTTGAAATTAATTCTTCTTTATAAAAATTCATCTTTTAGGTCGTCCTGGACCTCCAGTGGGACCTATTAAATTTGAATCCATTTTGGCTGACAAAATTACAATATCATGGCTTCCACCATTAGATGATGGTGGTTCTAAGATTACAAATTATGTTATTGAGAAAAAAGAAGCAAATAGGAGGACATGGGTACCGGTTACCAATGAGCCTAAGGAATGCTTATTCACTATTCCCAAGTTGATGGAAGGCCATGAATATGTGTTCCGCATTATGGCACAAAATAAATATGGTGTTGGAGAACCTTTGGATAGTGAACCAGAAACAGCAAGAAACCTTTTCAGTAAGTAGGAATTTCAAATTATGTCAGTTGTCTTCATACACCGGTCTGTGTGCAGCATCTGCAAAATACTACTACTGCTTTTCTCTCTTCACTTAAGTAAACTTTCTAGAGTAGATTAAAGAGGTTTATCATTAGTATTTGGTTCTTAAAAGCATGTGTAATATTGGAAAAACACTTTTTTTCCCCTTGCTATAAATTTAAATTATTTCCAGTTTTTTTAAGATGTAAATATACAAATAAGGTTTTATCTTAAAGATTTAGGTCAGATTCTGTTGTCTTTGAGATAGCATTGATCTTATACATCAAAATTTTTCTGCTTTGAATATTGAAAGAGAAATTAAACTAAGTAGCTCTGATGTAAAAAGAATGTTAGACGGACGAGAGAAATCAATGTTTAAAACATTCAAGATTAGGCCAGACATTGAAATGAGGTACTGGTCAAGGAAGGGAAGGAAAACTCATTCTTCACTATTGTTATTAGAAAGAAAGATACTTTTTCACAGAAGTGTACATACATGAAAAGGGATAGGAAGATGAATAAAGGAAGGAGTCTTGTGCAGATGGGTAACTACCTAATGCAATTACTGTCATGTAACTGCACAGTTGTTTTGTACCTTAGATGTCTTCATTTTCCTGTAGCATTTTTTTCCAAGCTATGTATAATTTTTTCCCCCCAGCTGTTCCTGGACCATGTGAGAAGCCAACAGTTAGCAGTATAACACGTGACTCCATGACTGTAAACTGGGAAGAACCAGAACATGATGGTGGCTCACCTATTACTGGTTACTGGTTGGAGCGCAAAGAAACTACCGGAAAGAGATGGACCAGGGTTAACCGTGATCCAATCAAACCTATGACACTGGGTGTTTCATACAAAGTTACAGGTCTCATTGAAGGCTCTGAATATCAATTCCGTGTATCAGCTATTAATGCAGCTGGTGTTGGTCCACCAAGCATGCCATCTGATCCAGCAATTGCTAGAGATCCTATTGGTAAAGTTTTTAGGTTCCTATTTTTGTATTTGAAAATAATAAAATGAGAACATATAGTATATTGTTATGCTGCAACTGTGTAATAATATCTTTCAGCCCCACCTGGCCCTCCTATCCCAAAAGTTACTGATTGGACAAAATCTTCTGTAGACTTGGAATGGACACCACCATTAAAGGATGGTGGCTCTAGGATCACTGGCTACATTGTTGAGTATAAAGAGGAAGGAAAGGAAGAATGGGAAAGGGTAGGTGGAAAAATATTACAGAATCTGAATTTCTTCTCTCAGTGTGGTTATCAAATGAAATCCCTCCAGAAAATACTTTTTCACAAATTTTCATTTTGCAAGTTATTTTCTAAAACTTCATATTTTTGCACCATAATTATTTTCATATGTTTAAAATATAAGACCAAATTTAAAAGTCAGTAAGTGCCATTGTAGTTTCCTAATCTTAGATTTTAATTCTGTATTTAAAGATGTGACAAAATAGGTAGGTATCTGTGATATTTTTTTTTAAATTCCGTGATTAAATATTTGACAAAGTTATGTAATCTTTGATAAAAACAAACCAAAAACAAAACAAAACAAAAAAAAGAAGAAAAAAACAACTTATCACTGGATTAATCTGTGCCAAATTATTTATAACTCCTATGTCCCTACATTTTCCTATTGTTTTCAGCAATGCATTTCTGACAACTTAAGTGATGCATACCTTGGCCAGTTTTTTGTATCTCCATAGACACTGGGCTGCATTTAAAGTAATACCTAAATTTTCTGCACTGTTTCCTTGCGAACAGGCTTCATATTGGGGTTTATAAAAGAACAAAGAATTCCCTTTTTCTACCATAGTCACTTATATAAAATTATTTGACAAATAATTCTTCTGAGACTACAGACTATTGTAATTTCTGTAACCTTCTTGGTTGTTAAAAGTACCAGAAATGTCAGTCTTCAGAACAATAGTTTATATGTCCTGTATTTCTTTACAGTTTCTGAAGACTAACATATGAGCTATATCACTGTATGCTTAATACTGTCTTGTGCTTATAAATGGAAAAAAAAAAAATCTCATCTGTTTCAAACATCACAAAGAATTTGATGGTACCTTGATGGTGGCTGATTTTATAATATTTCTTCCAGGTAAAAGATAAAGAAGTTAGAGGAACCAAGTTTGTTGTGGCAGGATTAAAAGAAGGATGTTTTTACAAATTTAGAGTTAGGGCAGTGAATGCTGCTGGCATCGGAGAGCCTGGAGAAGTTACAGACATTATTGAAATGAAGGACAGAATTGGTATTACATTTACATTTTTCTCATTTACATTTACATTTTTAGTTACATTTTCTCAAAATCAGAATAAAAAACACTGATTTTTTTTTCTTACCTCCCACAGTGGCTCCTGATATTAACTTGGATGCAAGTGTCAGGGACAGAATTGTTGTTCATGCTGGAGGAGTAATTCGGATTATAGCGTATGTCTCAGGAAAACCAGCCCCAACAGTGACTTGGAGCAGAGATGACCAAGCTTTACCTGAAGAAGCTAAAATTGAAGAAACAGCTATTAGTTCTTCCTTAGTCATCAAGAATTGCAAAAGGAGCCACCAGGGTGTATACACTCTTCTGGCTAAAAATGCAGGTGGTGAGCGGAAGAAGACCATTATTGTTGATGTGCTAGGTAAAGAGCAATTCTACTTCTTGTGAACAAGTTAAATTTCATAACATTCAGTATGTACACTTAAATACTCCGTTTCTTCTTTGCTTTCAGATGTGCCAGGCCCTGTTGGTATGCCATTCCTTACTGAGAACCTAACCAATGATTCTTGTAAATTGACATGGTTTACTCCAGAAGATGACGGCGGTTCTCCTATTACCAACTATATAATTGAAAAACGTGAATCTGACCATAGAGCTTGGACTCCAGTAAGCTATACAGTTACAAGACAGAATGCTACTGTTCAGGGGCTGACTGAAGGGAAAGCCTACTTCTTTCGAATTGCAGCTGAGAATATAATTGGCATGGGTCCATTCACAGAGACAACAAAAGAGATCGTCATTAGAGATCCAATAAGTAAGTACATTTGACGGTTTAGATTATTGTCATATGAGACGAATTTGCAGAAAAATTTACCATATTTACCATATTTTTTACAAAAAAAAAATGGTAAATTTTGGTAAAAATATGGTATTTACCATATTTTTTACAAAAAATTATCATATTTACCATATTTTTATATTTATTCACAGCTGTTCCTGACCGTCCAGAAGACCTGGAGGTAAAAGCAGTTACCAAGAACTCTGTTACATTAACTTGGAACCCTCCAAAATATAATGGAGGATCGGATATCACCATGTATGTTCTAGAGAGTCGTCTCATTGGAAAAGAGAAATTCCACAAAGTTACAAAAGAGAAAATGCTTGATAGGAAATATACTATAGAAGGCTTGAAAGAGGGTGACACCTATGAATATCGTGTGAGTGCTTGCAATATTGTGGGGCAAGGCAAGCCATCATTTTGCACAAAACCAATCACATGCAAAGATGAAATTGGTATGTATATTTCCATATTTTTTTTGAAAACAGTTATCACATTTACTGGTTTCATATTTTTTTCTTATTAATATTGTTGACATTTGTGGACATTGTAGTTTTTTTATTTCATTTTTCAGCTCCGCCATCACTTGACCTTGACTTTAGAGACAAGCTTATTGTTCGGGTTGGTGAAGCATTCAGCCTGACTGGACGTTACTCAGGAAAGCCTACACCAAAAGTTACTTGGCTAAAAGATGATACTGTTGTGAAAGAAGATGACCGTACAAAGATCAAGACAACTCCTACAACTCTTTGTTTGGGGATACTAAAATCTGTCCGTGAAGACTCAGGCAAATATTGTATTACTGTAGAGAACAGCACAGGATCAAGAAAAGGGTTTTGTCAAGTTAATGTTGTTGGTAGGTTTTCCTGATAAATAGTATTGTCTTTGATGTTTTACAGTGATTAGAATTCATTGAATTTGTAAAATGTTAATGCATCCTTTATTACAATATTTTGATGTATTGCAATTGTATTTTACTGAAATACTATTTACTGATTTTGATTCATAGTTAACTCTGACTTAGTTTATTCCATATGAATAAGTTAATATTTTTACATGCACTTAAATAACGTCAGTAGAAAATGTCAGTCATCAAATACCTTATACACATTGAGGAATAAGATCCAGTGAGTCAAACAAGTTTTAAAGAAAAATAGTCTTGAGGTTTTGACTCCTTATTAAGAATATGATCCCAGGTTTCTGTTTTCATATTATATTTATTATATTGACACTATTTTAATCTACATCATTATCTGAAGTTCTTATAAAAATATAAGTATGATTTTTTTTTTTTTTCTTAAACAGATCGCCCATCACCTCCAGTGGGCCCAGTTATATTTGATGAAGTTCATAAAGATCATATGGTAGTTTCCTGGAAACCTCCACTAGATGATGGAGGTAGTGAAATTACAAATTACATTGTTGAGAAGAAGGATGCACACAGGGATATGTGGATGCCAGTTACATCTGCCACGGTTAAGACAACATGCAAAATTCCTAAGCTGCTTGAAGGAAGAGAATATCAAATTCGAATTTATGCTGAAAATCTATACGGCATAAGTGATCCTCTCATCTCTGATGAGATGAAAGCCAAAGACCGTTTCAGTATGCCACTCATTTGCTATCTTATTTTGATACTTTAATCTTTAACCTGTTTATTGTGCTCATTAATTCTTGTTTTTTTGGTTGCTTTTTTTCTAGATGTTCCTGATGCACCTGAGCAACCAATCATTAAGGATGTTACAAAAGACTCTGCAGTGGTGGTTTGGAACAAACCATATGATGGAGGCAAGCCAATAACAAACTATATTGTAGAAAAGAAGGAAACAATGGCAACTAGATGGGTCAGAGTTACCAAAGACCCAATTTTCCCCAGTACTCAGTTCAAAGTACCTGACCTCCTTGAAGGCTGTCAATATGAATTCCGTGTTTCAGCAGAAAATGAAATTGGCATTGGTGATCCTAGTCCACCGTCAAAGCCAATTTTCGCTAGAGATCCAATTGGTAAAGTATTAAATTTTATTTTTCATTGAATTTTTAATGCATTCTTGATTTTAGTTAGAAATCTGTATTAACGGTTTTCTTTTTTCCTTTTTTTTTTTTTTTTTGGTTCATTTTTTAACAGTAAAACCAAGTCCACCTGTTAATCCAGAAGCAATAGATAAAACTAAGAATACAGTTGATTTATCTTGGCAACCACCACGCCATGATGGTAACGGCAAGATAATTGGCTATCTTGTTGAATATCAGAAAGTTGGAGACGAAGAATGGAAAAAGGCCAATCTTACAGCAGATTCATGTCCTGAAACAAAATATAAAGTCACAGGACTTACTGAAGGTTTGACCTATAAATTCAGGGTCAAGGCAGTCAATGCAGCAGGTGAATCTGAACCAGCCTATGTTCCTGATCCAATAGAAGTAAAGGACAGACTTGGTGAGTATAATAAAATCACATAAGTTTACTTAAGATTTTTTTTTTCTCCCATTTTATAAAAAAATATCATCTTGATTCCAGAACCTCCCGAGCTGATACTGGATGCTAATATGGCCCGAGAACAGCATGTAAAAGCTGGAGATACCCTGAGACTTAGTGCTGTTATTAAAGGTGTTCCATTCCCAAAAGTTTCTTGGAAGAAAGAAGATCATGAGGTCTCACCGAAAGCTGATATTGAGATTACAGGAGTTGGCAGTAAACTTGAAATTCGTAACACTGTCCATGAAGATGGTGGAATTTACTCCCTGACAGTTGAGAATCCAGCTGGTTCAAAGACCGTTTCAGTAAAAGTTGTTGTCTTAGGTAATCTTTTTGATGTTCCTTTTGTACTGCCTGGTTTTATTCTTTAATTAGAGATTAAGAAAGGAATGTCAGGAAAATATCAGTAAATTAAAATATAAGAAATTACAAAATACTCAGTAGGGAGAAAAACTGAAGCTTATAGGAAATACTTTTTCTCTTGAGGTTTGCTAGTTGTTTGTTGTTGATTTTTTTTTAATGCTTTGATTATCAAATAGATAACAGATTTGTTTTTGGCAATATTAGATAAGCCTGGTCCACCTAGAAATCTGCAAATCAGTGAAGTTAGAAGTGATTCTTGCTACCTCACTTGGAAGGAACCAGAAGATGATGGTGGTTCTGTCATTACCAACTATGTGGTGGAAAGGAAAGATGTAGCTTCTGCACAGTGGGTACCCGTCTCATCATCCTCCAAGAAACGTAGTCACATGGCTAAATATCTGATGGAAGGCACTCAGTATCTCTTCCGAGTTGCTGCTGAGAATCAGTTTGGTAGAGGACCATATGTGGAAACGCTCAAGCCAATTAAAGCTATAGATCCACTGCGTAAGTGTTATTCATCTGTGTTATTCGTGTGTTCATATTGCTCTAGGTAATTTTTGAATGATTTTGTTGGTACTAATGTGAACATGGTATGCTGCTACTATATATCGGCCATCTAGTAACTGGTTTGGGTTTTGTATTTTAAAAGATCCTCCAGGGCCACCAAAGAATCTACATCATGTAGATGTTGACAAGACTGAAGTTTCCCTTGTTTGGAATCGACCAGATCGTGATGGTGGTGCTGAGATAACTGGATATTTGGTGGAATATCAAGAAGATGGTGCAGATGAGTGGACAAAGTTCCAGACAGTCCCCATGCTAGACTGTGTTGTTACAGGCTTACAAAAAGGAAAAATATACAAATTCCGTGTGAGGGCTCAGAATATTATTGGCCTTAGCCTTCCAGATACAACTATACCAATAGAATGTCAAGAAAAACTAGGTAATTTTTAGTTTTTCATGTTGTTTCACTGATTCTTTCTCACCTTTAAGTATTCTCTCTGAAAAACATAACGTAATTTCTGTGTGTTTTTTTTTTTTTCTAATTTCAGTACCACCATCTGTGGAACTAGATGTGAAGTTAATTGAAGGTCTTGTTGTTAAAGCTGGTACCACAGTGAGACTTCCTGCAATTATGAGAGGTGTGCCAGTTCCAACTGCAAAATGGGTTACTGATGGCACTGAAATTAAAACAGATGGCAGACATAAGATTGAGACTGATAATTATTCAACTGTGCTTACCATCAAAGACTGTGTAAGAAAAGATACAGGAGAATATCTACTCACAGTATCTAATTCAGCTGGCAGCAAAACTGTTGCTCTACATCTTACAGTTTTGGATGTCCCTGGCCCACCAACAGGTCCTATTAATATTCTTGAAGTAACACCAGAACATATGGTTATTTCTTGGCGCCCTCCTAAAGATGATGGTGGGAGTCCTATAATAAACTATATTGTTGAGAAGCGTCAATCAAAGAAAGAAACTTGGGGAGTGGTTAGCTCTGGAACAAGTCACACAAAAATTAAGATTCCACGACTACAGAAAGGCTGTGAATATATTTTCCGTGTTCGGGCAGAAAATAAGATAGGCATTGGTGCACCTCTTGATTCAGAACCAACAGTTGCTAAACATATGTTTGATCCACCATCCCCACCTGGTAAACCAACAGTTTATGATATTACAGAAAATGCTGCAACAGTGTCTTGGACCCTACCAAAGTCTGATGGTGGAACTCCAATAACTGGTTACATACTCGAACGTCGGGAAGCATCTGGTAAATGGGTGCGTGTCAATAAGGCTCCAATACTTGATATGAAATACAGAGTCACTGGTCTCTTTGAAGGCAACACATATGAATTCAGAGTTTTTGCAGAAAACATGGTGGGCTTAAGCAAACCATCCCCAAGCTCTGATCCAATAAAAGCATCACGTCCTATCACTCCTCCTGGACCACCCATTAATCCAAAATTAAAAGACAAAACCAAAGAAACAGCTGATCTTGTATGGACAAAGCCCCTCAAAGATGGTGGCAGCCCAATTCTGGGATACATTGTGGAATGTCAGAAAACTGGAACTACACAGTGGAATAGGATTAACAAAGATGAACTCATTCGACAATGTGCCTTTAGAGTACCTGGGTTAATAGAAGGAAATGAATATAAATTCCGAATAAAAGCTGTCAATATTGTGGGAGAGGGAGAACCACGAGAACTGGCAGAAACTGTACTTGCAAAGGATATTCTTTCTCCTCCAGAAGTAAACCTAGATGTGACCTGTCGAGACTTAATTACTGTCCGAGTAGGTCAAACAATCCGTATTACTGGTAAAGTAAAAGGCAGGCCAGATCCTGAAATAACATGGTCTAAGGATGGAAAAGTACTGGTCCAAGAAAAACGTGTTGAAATAGTCCATGATCTACCTAATGTTGAACTGCAAGTGAAAGAAGCCAAAAGATCTGATCATGGCAAATATATAATAGCAGCTAAGAACAGCTGTGGACATGCTCAAGCTTTTGCCATTGTTAATGTACTTGACAGACCTGGACCATGTCAGAACCTGAAAATAAGCTATGTTACAAAAGATTCTTGCATGATTGCTTGGGAAAGTCCGGTGGATAATGGTGGCTCAGAAATTACAAATTATATAGTAGAGTACCGTCAACCAAACCAGAGGGGATGGTCAATTGTGTCTTCTGATATCACTAAACGGTTAGTGAAAGCAAATCTTATAGAGAACCGTGAATATTTCTTCAGAGTTTGTGCAGAAAACAAAATAGGTCCAGGTCCTTGCATTGAGACTAAAACTCCCATCCTTGCCATAAATCCTATTGACAAGCCTGGAGAGCCAGAAAATCTTCACATTGCAGAGAAAGGAAAAACATTTGTATATCTGAAATGGAGAAGGCCTGATTATGACGGTGGAAGCCCTAACTTAAGTTATCATGTGGAGAGAAAACTGAAAGATTCAGATGAATGGGAAAGGGTTCACAAAGGCAGCATTAAGGAAACACACTACATGGTAGATAAATGTGTTGAAAATAAGATCTACCAATTCAGAGTTCAAACCAAGAATGAGGCAGGTGAAAGTGACTGGGTAAAAACCGCTGAAGTCACTGTGAAGGAAGATCTGCAGAAACCAGTGTTAGACTTGAAGTTAAGTGGGGTGTTAACTGTGAAAGCAGGTGATCCAATTAGAATTGAGGCTGGAGTCAGAGGAAAACCACAGCCTGAAGTTGTATGGACAAAAGACAAAGATGCTACAGATCTTACCAGATCTCCAAGAATCAGTATTGAAACAACTTCTGACACATCTAAGTTTGTTCTCACACAATCCAGGCGCAGTGATGGTGGGAAGTATGTGATTACTGCGACTAACACAGCTGGTAGCTTTGTGGCATATGCTACTGTTATTGTTTTGGATAAACCAGGTCCTGTAAGAAACTTGAAAGTCACTGACATTTCGAGTGATAGATGTACTGTTACCTGGGAACCTCCAGAGGACGATGGCGGTTGTGAAATACAAAACTACATCCTAGAAAAATGTGAAAGCAAGCGTATGGTTTGGTCTACATACTCTTCCTCTGTCCTAACAAACTATGCAAATGTGACACGTCTCATTGAAGGTAATGAATATATATTCAGAGTTCGTGCAGAGAATAAGATGGGCACTGGTCCGCCAACAGAAACACATCCAATTATTGCAAAAACTAAATACGATAGACCTGGACGCCCTGACCCTCCGGAGGTCACAAGAGTTAGTAAAGAAGAGATGACTGTAGTTTGGAATCCACCAGAATATGATGGTGGCAAGTCAATTACAGGATACATTTTAGAGAAGAAAGAGAAACGATCATTAAGATGGGTTCCTGTTACTAAGACTGCAATCCCTGAGAGACGAAAGAAGGTTACTAATCTCATCCCTGGTCATGAATATCAGTTCCGCGTCAGTGCTGAAAATGAGGTTGGACTTGGAGAACCAAGCTTACCATCAAGACCAGTAGTAGCAAAAGACCCAATAGGTATCGTACTACTGTATACTACTGTTGTTTGTTTGTTTGTTTTTAATGTGAACAGATTGTTAAATTGCATAACTATATTCTTATCTGTAACTTCTATTGTCTTTCAGAACCGCCTGGTCCTCCCACAAACTTGAGGGTGGTTGATAGCACAAAGAGTTCCATAACCCTTGGCTGGGGAAAACCAGTGTATGATGGTGGTGCTCCAATTATTGGATATGTTGTGGAAATTAGACCAAAAGTGGAAGGTGCTGATCCTGAAGCAGGATGGAAACGATGCAATGTTGCTGCCCAAGTTATTCATACAGAATTCACAGCCACTAGCCTGGATGAGAACCAATTATATGAGTTCAGAGTTTCTGCCCAAAACCAGGTTGGCCTTGGCCGGCCAGCTGAACTGAAAGAAGCTGTGTCTCCCAAAGAAATACTTGGTGATTTTTCCCATCTTCTTCATGTGTACTTGCACATAAACTTTATTTGCTCTTTTTTTCCTTTTTTCATGTACTAAACTTTGCATTTTATTTCTGTGAATTTGTCTTTCAGAACCTCCTGAGATTGAATTGGATGCAAGCATGAGAAAGTTGGTCACAGTCAGGGCAGGTTGCCCTATTAGACTTTTTGCTATTATTAGGGGTCGCCCAGCACCAAAAGTCACCTGGCGGAGAATGGGTGTTGATAATGTTATCAGAAAAGGACAAGTTGATCTAGTTGACACTATGGCCTTCTGTGTCATCCCTAATTCAACACGTGATGACTCAGGCAAATATTCATTGACACTTGTTAATGCAGCTGGGGAAAAGGCTGTGTTTGTGAACGTCAGAGTTCTGGGTGAGTAACTGAGAGAACTACATGTAGACATCATTTTAACTTTTTACATTGTTTTAATTATATTGTATGTTCTACACAAAAATCTTTATTCCCCCAATGCTATAATTTTTGAATACAAATGTATCAACTAATGCTACCTCCCCCTGTCTAAGAGCCTATTAACCCCCTTTAATTTTAATTTATTAAAGAAGGAAAGACTAACATAAATTGAAATTCCTTTATAGATACTCCTGGACCTGTGTCAGACTTCAAGGCTTCAGATGTCACCAAGATGTCATGCCATCTTTCATGGGCACCTCCAGAGAATGATGGTGGTAGCCCAGTGACTCATTACATCCTGCAGAAACGTGAGGCTGACAGGAAGACCTGGGGAACAGTCACTGCAGAACTAAAGAAAACTAGTTTCCAAATTGCTAATCTTGTACCTGGAAATGAATATTTCTTTAGAGTAACAGCAGTAAATGAATATGGGTCAGGTGTTCCAAGTGACATACCAAAACCAGTCTTAGCAACAGATCCCCTATGTAAGTATGCCTTTATGCACATTTTATCATTTTCTCAAATTTAAGTAAGATTTTGCATTTATGAAAGCAGTTGTTTCTAAACAGGGCAATGCTACTATCTACTTAGCAACAAGCATAAATATTTGTGTCAGTTATTTTCAAATAACACAATCTGTGAATATAGTACCTTTGCAATCATTCAAATTTTTCCTCTTTTCTGTATTGTCCTTGTTGACTTAGCATAGATAGTATCCAGTATTTCAGAAATTCTTGGTAATTCAGTGTTTAATGTTTCCTTTCCTTCTCCCCATCTGCAAAAGGTGAACCTGATCCACCAAGAAAACTTGAAGTTACTGAAATTACAAAGAACAGTGCCACTTTAGGCTGGCTGCCACCACTGCGTGATGGAGGCTCTAAAATTGATGGGTACATTGTAAGCTACAAAGAAGATGACCAACCAGCAGATCGCTGGACAGAATATTCAATTGTCAAAGATCTCTCCATTGTTGTAGCTGGTCTGAAAGAAGGAAAGAAGTACAAATTTAGAGTGGCAGCTCGAAATGCTGTAGGAGTAAGTTTGCCAAGAGAAACTGAAGGAGTATTTGAAATTAAGGAACAACTCAGTAAGTAATTAAATACTACCCATGTTGCAATAGTCTCTTTAATAATGAAATGAACAACCATTCTTGTTCTTAGACTGAGACCCGGAAAGTCAAATACTTTATGAAGTCAGCTGAAGGATTACAGTTAACTGTACTGAATATTTTGACAGCTCAGAAAGGATGATGCATGACCACTAATTGAGAATCGTTAAAGAATTTTGTGGGTGTGGTTTCAGTTTGAACCAGAAGATGAGAGAAATAATAAATACATCCAATTAACTAAAAATGAAAGAAAAAAACAGAACAGTAGTTTGGGAGATAAGTGGGCCCAGAAGTGTGCGTTGTTTTAAGACAATAGAAAATAAATTGCTTATATTGTAGAGTCAGTTGGGAATGTAAAGCTAAAGGTACCGAGGACAAACTGGGGAGACCCTGAGGCACAGGAAGATGCAGGAGTATGGGACAGATAAGAACAGCCTTCTTCATCCATGACGTGGAAATAGGTACAGGAGCAAGACACTGAAACGTAGCCAATGGCAGGAAGAAAAGTACACTAACCATATAGCCAGGCATCTTTTGCTATAAATTGGGAAAATTTTGTGCAGAAGAAGTGGGAGAAGGGGCTCTAGTTGAAGAATAATTCAAAGGTAGTAAAAAGAGGCTGCAGAAATGGGTTTAATTCAGTAAGAATTCCAGTCTTTCTTTTCTCTTCCTTCATGTCTGTCTTGCAGAAAGTCAGCAGGAACCCATACGTCCAGTCGGTTAGCAATGACAAATTCCACATACACAGGGGAATTATGTGTGCAGGAAGGTGATCCAAACTTTAAAATATTCTCTTATAATCTGGATGAGAATGTGAAAGTAAGACTGGAGTGGATATTGCACACTGCAGAATCTCTAGTCGTACATAAGTGGAACCTAAATTAAAAATTACCGAGTCATTCTTACTGGTGATTCCACTTACGGAAAAGGAAAAGAACTTTCACATGAAAACATAAGAAAAAGTGAATTAATATGTCACAGACGTTGAATTTATATGTCTCTGTGTATTTTTCTCCAGTCCCGCCTAAGATCCTGATGCCTGATCATGTTCACATTAAAGCTGGGAAGAAACTGAGAATTGAAGCACATGTATATGGGAAGCCTCAGCCAGTCTGCAAATGGCTGAAAGGAGATCAAGATGTAATTACATCCAGTCGCCTTGCTGTCCATAAAGCAGAAAAGTCTTCTGTTCTTATCATTAAGGATGTGACTAGAAAAGATTCTGATTTTTACACTCTTACTGCAGAAAATAGCTCTGGTACTGATAGTCAGAAAATCAGAGTGATAGTCATGGGTATGTTTCATTTAATTATTTTAAATCCAGCTTTATACAAAACTATTTTTAGTGTATCCCAATGTTTGCCATTTTCCCTTATACCTTTTTCCTAATGTATTTCTTTGTGTAGATAAGCCAGGTCCACCACAGCCCCCATTTGACATTTCTGAAATAGATGCTGATGCTTGCACTCTTGCGTGGCATATACCTCTTGAAGATGGTGGCAGTAACATTACAAACTACATCGTTGAAAAATGTGATGTAAGCCGAGGAGACTGGGTAACAGCTTTAGCTTCTGTCACAAAGACAACCTGTAGAATTGGAAAACTGATTCCTGGAGAAGAGTACATGTTTCGAGTTCGTGCCGAAAATCGTTTTGGGATTTCTGAGCCACTTAATTCTGGCAAGATGATTGCAAGGTTCCCATTTGGTACGTCAGTTTTTAGTAGTGGCATTTCTCTTTTCAGTCCTCCTAATAAGAAGGCATGTGATTGATATCCAATTTTGTATTTCTTTATAGATGTTCCCAGTGAACCAAAGAATGCACGTATTACCAAGGTTAATAAGGACTGCATTTTTGTTGCCTGGGATAGACCGGATAGTGATGGAGGCAGTCCAATCACTGGTTATCTCATTGAGCGAAAAGAAAGGAACAGTTTACTGTGGGTGAAAGCTAATGACACAGCTGTTCGCTCCACGGAGTACCCTTGTGTAGGGCTCATCGAAGGTCTTGAGTATACTTTCAGAATTTATGCGCTGAACAGAGCTGGAGCAAGTAAACCTAGTAAACCAACTGAATTTGTCACAGCAAGAGCACCAGTCGGTAAGTCAAACGTATCAATGATTTGCAGCAGGCTGTTGTTTTTATGGTTATTTTCAGTATATCTGCAACTCTATAATCTTCAGTTTGCATTTACATTTATGTCTTTGTGTTTGCTGTGAGTGCACTGTGTGGTTGTACTGTAAACACGATTCATCACAATTAAAGCTACTTTTTAATATGTTAACCCTTTTGGCAAAACAGACTATAACATGATCTTACTTGCCTTAGATCCCCCTGGAAAACCTGAAGTTATTGATGTCACTAAGAGTACTGTGTCACTGGCATGGACAAGACCAAAGCATGATGGTGGTAGCAAGCTTATTGGCTACTTTGTTGAAGCTTGCAAATTACCTGGTGATAAGTGGGTCCGGTGCAATACAACTCCACATCAAATACCCCTAGAAGAGTACACTGCTACTGATTTGGAAGAAAATGCTCAATATCAATTTAGAGCAATTGCTAAGACAGCAGTTAATATTAGCAGACCTTCAGAACCTTCTGACCCAGTGACCATTCGTCCAGAAAATGGTAAGAAATGCAAAAGCATTTAAGAACTCTGATGAGAGTCTCTCCATACTGAATTCATGTGAAGAATGAGGTGTTCACCTCATACTATATTGATTTACTCTTTTGCTTTTTCCCTTCAGTTCCTCCCAGAATAGAGCTGGATCTATCTATGCAATCACAGCTTACAGTAAAAGCTGGAACTAATGTGCGTCTGGAGGCAAATGTATATGGAAAGCCTATGCCAAGCATCACCTGGAAGAAAGAAGGAGAAGTTTTAAAGCCTTCAGAAGGTGTTAAGATCACCACTAAAAGAAATCTTGCTACTGTTGAACTGTTCAGTGTTAACAGGAAGCAGACAGGAGACTATACTATTACTGCTGAAAATGCAAGTGGATCAAAGTCAGCAACCATTAAGCTTAAAGTACTTGGTAAGCTAAACACTGTCTGTTAATAAATACATTTATGGTTAAATGATATAGCAAGAACTGTAGCTGTAATAATGGGATATTATTTCTTCCAGATAAGCCTGGACCTCCAGCCTCTGTAAAAATCAAACATATGTATGCAGATCGTGCAATGCTTTCTTGGGAGCCTCCCTTAGAAGATGGAGGTTCAGAAATTACTAACTACATTGTTGACAAACGTGAAACAAGCAGACCAAACTGGGCCCAAGTCAGTGCCAATGTACCCATTACAAGCTGCACAGTGGAGAAACTAATAGAAGGACATGAGTACCAGTTCCGCATATGTGCTGAAAACAAATATGGTGTTGGAGACCCTATCTTGACTGAACCAGCAGTTGCTAAGAATCCATATGGTAAGTGTTTTGTAGGATAGTTTCATGAGTCACTGTTTTTTTATGTACACTTACACATATGAAAATAACTTTCAAATAAATCTTCACAGATGTACCTGGACCTTGTGATCCACCGATTATCAGTAATGTAACAAAAGACTTTATGACTGTTAGCTGGAAGCCACCAGCTAGTGATGGTGGATCCCCAATAACTGGTTATATACTTGAGAAGCGTGAAACTAAAGCCCTTAACTGGACAAAGGTAAACAGAAAGCCTGTCATTGAAAGAACTGTTAAGGCTACAGGACTCCAAGAAGGAACAGAATATGAATTCCGGGTGATAGCATTGAATAAGGCTGGACCTGGCAAGCCTAGTGCACCATCCAAAGCTGTGTATGCTCGTGATCCTCAATGTAAGCTAAAAGTCTCAGACATTTTCTATGGTATTTCCAAATACTTTTGTACAGCATTCGGTATGAGTAACTTTCTGCTCTTTTAATTCTCAGATCCTCCTGGCCCACCTGCCTTCCCGAAGGTGGTTGATAGTACTCGTAATTCAATAAGCCTGTCATGGAGCAAACCAGCATATGATGGTGGAAGCCCTATTATTGGTTATCTAGTGGAAGCAAAAAGAGTTGACACAGACAACTGGGTCAGATGCAATCTACCTAAGAATTTACAGGCTACACGATTTGTGGTAACAGGGCTGATAGAAGATACAGAGTACCAGTTCCGCGTTTATGCTGTCAATAAGATTGGATACAGTGATCCAAGTGATGTTCCTGATACACACACTGCCAAAGATATTTTAAGTATGTTCACTGAAAACATATTGTGACATTAACTTTTGTTTTAATTCATGGGATGGCTTCTAAATGAAGGGTTTGTCACAGATCACCAAAAAAAAAAAAAAAAAAAAAAAAAGATTAATTTGGAATGTGTCATTTCTCAAATAAATGTAGTTTAAAAGTGGCTAATTTGGAAGAGAATGGGGCAGTTAGGAACTGAGAAGAATCTTCCCAGTGTCTGCATTTTTAATTTGTATCCCAGATGCTCTTCCATCTCCTGTTTTGTTTTTTTCTATCTGATCCTAAAATCAGACTTTCCATGCCTCTCTTCTCTTCTGAAAACTTTAGTCTTCGTGTCTTCTAAATAGTTTGAAGCCAGACTATTATCCAAAAAATCCACTGACACACAATTTAATTATATGACACACATTCCTTAAGAGCCATGCTGGCTTCTGTATATATTTTGCTATCTGTAGAAAAGCATTGCTTCAGAGAATTGCCTCAGTTCAAGAAAAGCAGTGCAGTCTTTGAAACTCCTTTGAATTACAGAGGAAAAGGGAGTCCTTTTCATATGATAAGCAACGTAAATGGTGGAAAAGACAGAAGAAAAGCAAGTGAAATCACTGGGGGAAAAAAAAAAAAAAGCAGGTTTACAAATGAGCTTGAAATGGGAGTCAGGACATTAACTCATTGATATCATCATGACATAAGAACAAGCTAGTTAATCTAGTGAAATGCCTGTAAAGAGGTACTTCATGTCACAGACTCTTTAGTGATAGTCTTAAAGATAAAGTTTTAATCACATCTTTTTTGTTAAACACAGTTCCTCCTGAAGGAGAACTTGATGCAGAACTAAGGAAAGTCCTTGTTTTGCGTGCTGGAGTCACAATGAGGCTTTACGTGCCAGTAAGAGGACGTCCACCTCCCAAGATTACGTGGTCTAAAGTGGGTGCTAACCTAAGAGATAGACAAGGATTAGACATCAAGTCAACTGACTTTGATACCTTCCTACGTTGTGAAAACGTAAACAAATATGATGCTGGAAAATACATTCTCAGTCTAGAGAACAGTTGTGGCAAAAAGGCATACACCATTGTTGTGAAAGTACTTGGTAAGTGTCAGTTTTCCCCAGTATAATATATTTGTTCACTTTTTAACTGATTTTTTTTTGTATTTTTGTTTACTAAATCAAATTTGGGGTGGGGGGATTGTGTTCTTCCAGATACTCCAGGCCCTCCTGTTAACCTTATTGTAAAAGAAGCATCTAAGGATTCTGCCTTCATTACATGGGAACCTCCACTAATAGATGGTGGCAGTCCAATCACAAATTATGTCATTGAAAAACGTGATGCAGAGAGAAAATCATGGTCCACAGTAACAACAGAATGTCCAAAGACAAGCTGCAGGATAACTAACTTAGAAGAAGGCAAATCCTACTTCTTCAGGGTTTTTGCTGAAAATGAATATGGTATCGGTGACCCCTGTGAAACTCGTGATGCTGTTAAAGCCTCTGGTAAGAAAAATGAATCAATTTCTCCTATTTTTTATTTTCATTTTTATTTTTAGTTTGAAAGGACACTTACTATGCTTTTCTTCCTCTTCTAGAAACTCCTGGGCCAGTTGTGGATCTAAAGGCTTCAGCTGTGACAAAATCGTCCTGCAATTTAGTATGGAAAAAACCTGTCAGCGATGGTGGAAGCCGTATTTTTGCATATGTTGTGGAGGTTCTCACTGGTGAAGATAAATGGCAAGAAGTCATGCGAGCAAAAAACCTCCATTTTTCAATGAGAGATCTAAAAGAAGGACAAGAATACACTTTCAGAGTAAGAGCCCAAAATGATGCTGGATATGGAACTCCAACAGAGATCACAGTTGTGGCAAGAGATGATGTTGGTAAGAAACAACTTCAGATAATTAATTCTTTTATCTAAACCACATTTATTTCATGCATAACATCATTGTTAAACATGTGTACAAATCAGATGCCTTTAAAAGAGCATCTGAATTTTATCAGAGTTTATGCATAGTTGAATAATTGGTGCCTTGATTTTTCACAGTGGCTCCTGATCTTGATTTAAGAGATCTACCTGATTTGTGCTATGTAGCTAAAGAGGGTAGCAATTTCCGTCTTAAAATCCCAATTAAAGGCAAGCCTGTCCCAACTGTAACTTGGAAGAAAGATGAAGACCAGGCACTTACCGAGAGTGGAAGAGTTGCATTTGAATCTACAGCAGTTAACACCACCCTTGTAGTACGTGACTGCCAGAAAGCTGATGCTGGAAAATACACAATCACCCTGAAGAATGTCATTGGCAGCAAGGAAGGCACTATTTCTGTGAAAGTTGTTGGAAAACCTGGCATACCAACAGGTCCAGTAAAATTTGAAGAAGTCACAGCCGATGCCATAACCTTAAAGTGGGGTCCTCCAAAAGATGACGGTGGTTCAGAAATCACTAACTATGTCCTAGAGAAGAGAGATAATGTAAACAATAAGTGGGTGACTTGTGCCTCTGCAGTCCAGAAAACTACATTTAGAGTTACAAGACTTCACGAAGGAAATGAATATACATTCAGGATCAGGGCTGAAAATAAATATGGAGTAGGTGAAGGTCTTAAATCTGACCCTGTCATTGCAAAACATCCATTTGGTAAGTATACATTATAATTTAAAAAAAAAAAAAAAAGTTTTACAGGTGATACTTATTTTTAATGCTTCTGCATTTTTTTATGTTGTTTAGATGTGCCAGATGCTCCTCCACCTCCCAACATTGTTGATGTTCGGCATGACTCTGTAGCTTTAACTTGGACTGATCCCAGAAGAACTGGAGGCTCACCAATCACAGGTATATCCCCAAAAGTCTCGTTAATATTACAGTTCTTAATACTTCTTTCTCTTTGCCAAAGGGTAAGATAAGGTGTTTATTATTTAAACTGAGTGAGTGAGTGAGTTAATGATTTCACTGTTTTCCTTCCTACTCTTTCTGTATGATGAAACTTTCAAAGGCTTACCTTAAAAATCAGGAAGAGACTAACTAAGAAACAATATTTTTGCAGAGAGACAAAACATCTAAAGAACAAATAACAAACTCAACTACATGTTACATCACTTGAGGCTGTAAAATCAGAAATTTGCATTTGCAAGCATCTCATTCTTACAATTACATACATCTTTAATGTATGTTCATATCCATTTCTTAATCCGGTTTTCAATGTTGTTCCGGCGCAATTCTTATGTGGCATGCCGTACAGACATTATGATATTTTGCAAAGCTAGGTTAAATGAAGATTTATAGAAAATTCCTCATTTTCACTTCATCATTTATCTTTTAGGTTATCACATTGAAGTCAAAGAAAGAAATAGTCTTCTGTGGAAGAGAGCCAATAAAACTCCAATAAGAATGAAAGATTTCAGAGTGACGGGATTAACTGAAGGACTGGAATACGAATTCAGAGTAATGGCAATCAATATGGCTGGAGTAGGTAAACCAAGTCTGCCATCTGAACCAGTTGTTGCACTTGATCCTATTGGTAAGTCATCAGAAGAACAAAAATAAAAATTCTGAAAGTTGAAATCACTCTTGTCTGACCATGGTTTATTGTTTTTTCTTTTAGATCCTCCTGGGAAACCTGAAGTTATCAATGTAACTAGGAACTCAGTAACACTCATTTGGACAGAACCAAAATATGATGGTGGACATAAGTTAACTGGCTATATAGTTGAAAAGCGTGATTTGCCCTCAAAAACTTGGACAAAAGCTAATCATGTGAATGTTCCAGACTGTGCATTTACTGTAACTGACCTTACTGAAGGCTCCAAGTATGAGTTCAGAATTAGAGCTAAGAACACTGCTGGAGCTATCAGTCCTCCATCTGAATCCACAGGAACCATAATATGCAAGGATGAGTATGGTATGTGGAAGATATCAGAAATAAATTTTATTTAACTCATTAAAACGTGTTTTTTTTTTTTACTTTCTTCTTGTTATGACAAACTTGTTTTGTTTTGTTTTGTTTTTTTACAGAGGCACCAACAATTGTTATTGATCCTACTTTGAAGGAAGGTTTAACAGTGAAAGCAGGAGACACAATTACAGTGTCTGCTATTAGTATTCATGGCAAACCACCTCCAACTTCAGCATGGTCAAAAGCTGGAAAAGATTTTAGACCTTCAGAGCTTGTGCACATTGAAACCACACCAACTTCTTCTACTCTAAACATCAAATATGCAACTAGAAAGGATTCTGGAGAATACACGATCACTGCAACCAATCCTTTTGGCACTAAGCAGGAGAGTGTACATGTGAAAGTTTTAGATGTTCCAGGACCTCCAGGGCCTATTGAGATCAGCAATGTTTCAGCAGAAAAAGCCACTCTTACATGGTCACCTCCTGCAGAAGATGGTGGTTCACCAATCAAATCATATGTTCTTGAAAAGAGAGAGACTAGTCGACTGCTCTGGACATTAGTTGCTGAAAATATTGAGAGTTGTAGGCATGTTGTTAGCAAGCTGATTCAAGGAAATGAGTATGTTTTCCGTGTATCAGCAGTAAATCAATATGGCAAGGGTGAACCAGTACAATCAGAACCAGTTAAAATGGTGGACAGATTCGGTAAGTAGAACAAGTTAAAAGGTTCAAGTGTGCTTTTATTAATCTCTGAAGACTTGATTTTTGTTTAAACTTTGTACTTTTTTCTTTCTTACCAGGTCCCCCAGGTCCTCCTGGAAAACCAGAAGTAACAAATGTGACTAAAAATACTGTGACAGTTACCTGGAAAAGGCCAGTAGATGATGGTGGAAGTGAAATCACAGGTTACTATGTGGAGAGGAGAGAGAAGAAAGGTTTAAGATGGGTCAGAGCAACAAAGAAACCAGTTTCAGATCTTAGGTGCAAAGTAACTGGTCTCCTGGAAGGAAATGAATATGAATTTCGTGTCAGTGCAGAAAATAGAGCAGGAGTTGGACCACCAAGCGATGCTTCAAACTCAGTCATATGCAAGGATGTTGCATGTTAGTATCATGCCTTTTGTTTTTCAATAGTGTGGTAGGTGGGGGATAAGTTCAGACAGTGTAAGAGTGACTTCCTCTGTAATGTAATGATGTCGTATAATATGGTATTTTATCTTTTGCTCACTTTTCAGACCCACCAGGTCCACCTGCAAATCCAAGAGTGACTGACACTACAAAGACAAGTGCATCTTTAGCCTGGGGCAAGCCTCATTATGATGGTGGTCTTGACATCATTGGCTATATAGTGGAGCATCAAAAGGAAGGAGAAGAAGAATGGGTAAAAGATACAACAGGGACTGCTTTAAGAATCACTCAGTTTGTTGTTGCTCATCTGCAGCCAGGAGCCAAATACAATTTCAGAATCTCTGCCATGAATGCTGTAGGTGTTGGTGAACCAGCAGTAATTCCAAGTGTGGAAATTAAAGACCGGGAAGAGATTCCTGACTTTGAATTAGATGCTGAGCTAAGAAGAACACTTGTTGTTAGAGCTGGGTTAACTATTCGGATTTTTGTGCCAATTAAAGGACGTCCAACTCCAGAAGTTACGTGGACAAAAGATGATGTTTCACTCAAAGGACGTGCCAGTATTGAAAATACAGACTCTTTTACACTCTTGATTGTCACAGAGTGCACCAGATACGATGCAGGAAAATATGTAATGACTCTTGAAAATGCTGCTGGTAAGAAGACTGGCTTTGTAAATGTAAAAGTCTTGGATACACCAGGTCCACCAATAAACCTTAAGCCTAGAGAAATAACGAAGGACAGCATCACCCTCCAATGGGATATGCCTCTGATAGATGGCGGTTCACGTATAACCAACTATATTGTTGAGAAACGTGAATCAACTCGGAAAGCATATTCAACAGTCACAACCAACTGCCAGAAGTGTTCTTTCAGGATTCCTAATTTGGTGGAGGGGTGTGAATACTATTTCAGAGTGCTGGCTGAAAATGAGTTTGGTATTGGTGAACCAGCTGAAACTGCAGAACCAGTAAGAGCTTCTGAGGCACCATCCCCACCTGAGAGCCTTAATATTATGGATGTGACACGAAACTCAGTTAGCCTGGCTTGGCCAAAACCAGAACATGATGGTGGTAGTAAGATCACCGGGTATGTAATTGAAGCACAAAGAAAAGGAACCAACCAATGGGCACACATCACAACTGTAAAAACACTGGACTGTATAGTGAAGAATCTAACTGAAAATGAAGAGTATACTTTCCAGGTTATGGCAGTTAACAGTGCTGGAAGAAGTGCCCCAAGAGAAAGCAGACCAGTTATTATCAAGGAGCAAATGATGCTTCCAGAGTTTGACCTCCGTGGTATCTACCAGAAAACAGTCATTGCCAAAGCTGGTGACAATATCAAGATTGAAATCCCTGTGCTTGGTCGTCCAAGGCCAACTGTGACTTGGAAGAAAGAAGACCAGATGCTTAAGCAAACACAAAGAGTAAATTATGAAAATACTGCAACTGCAACCATACTAACCATTAATGAATGTACACGAAGTGATAGTGGTCAATATCCACTGTCAGCTAAAAATATTGTTGGAGAAGTTAGTGAAGTTATTACAGTTCAAGTTCATGACATACCTGGACCTCCTACTGGACCAATCAAGTTTGATGAAATTTCATCTGACTTTGTTACATTTTCATGGCAGCCTCCTTTGAATGATGGAGGTGTACCAATAAGTAATTATGTTGTGGAGATGCGTCAAACTGACAGTACCACATGGACTGAATTGGCAACCACAGTGATACGTACTATATTTAAAGCTACTCGTCTTACTACTGGAGTAGAGTATCAGTTCCGAGTTAAAGCTCAAAATAGGTATGGAATTGGTCCAGCCATTACTTCAGAATCTGTTGTTGCAAACTATCCATTTAAGGTACCTGGGCCTCCTGGTACTCCTCAGGTGACTGCAGTCACCAAAGAAACCATGACCATTAGCTGGAATGAGCCAGTTACTGATGGCGGAAGCCCCATTCTGGGATATCATGTTGAAAGAAAAGAACGAAATAGCATTCTTTGGCAGACTGTAAGTAAAATGCTGGTATCGGGCAATATCTTTAAATCAACTGGCCTTACTGATGGCATTGCATATGAATTCCGTGTTATAGCAGAAAATCTGGCTGGCAAGAGTAAGCCAAGCAAGCCATCTGAGCCTGTATTTGCTCTAGACCCAATAGATCCACCTGGTAAGCCAATACCTCTGAACATTACCAGACATGCAGTGACGTTGAAGTGGACTAAACCAGAATATAATGGCGGTTTTAAGATAACTGGCTACACTGTTGAAAAACGAGACCTTCCTAATGGCCGTTGGCTGAAGGCTAATTTCAGCAATATACTAGAGACTGAATTCACTGTAAGTGGTCTGACAGAAGATGCTGCCTATGAATTCCGTGTGATTGCTAGGAATGCTGGTGGGGCTGTCAGTCAGCCCTCTGAGCCATCAGATGCAATAACTTGTAGAGATGACATTGAAGCACCAAAGATAAAGGTGGATGCTAAATACAAAGACACCTTAGTGCTGAAAGCAGGTGAAGTTTTCCGACTTGAGGCTGATGTTTCAGGTCGCCCTCCACCGTCAATGACATGGACAAAAGGAGAAAAAGAGCTTGAAGACACAGCAAAATTAGAAATAAAAATAGCAGATTTCTCTACTGTTCTTATCAATAAAGATTCTTCAAGAAGAGATGGTGGTGCCTATACACTTACTGCAACAAATCCTGGTGGCTTTGCCAAACATATCTTCAATGTTAAGGTTCTTGATAGACCCGGTCCCCCAGAAGGGCCTTTGGCTGCGTCTGAAGTCACTGCAGAAAAATGTGTGCTGTCATGGTTACCTCCACTGGATGATGGAGGTGCAAAGATTGACCATTATGTGGTTGAAAAACGTGAAACCAGTAGATTGGCATGGACAGCTGTAGCCACAGAAGTTCCATTAACTAAACTGAAGGTTACTAAGCTGTTGAAGGGCAATGAATATGTGTTCCGTGTTATGGCTGTTAACAAATATGGAGTTGGCGAGCCTCTGGAATCAGAGCCCATTCTTGCTGTAAATCCATATGTGCCACCTGATCCACCTAAAACACCTGAAGTAACAGCAATTACAAAAGATTCTATGGTTGTCTGTTGGGGCCATCCTGATTCTGATGGCGGGAGCCCAATAACTAACTACATTGTGGAACGTCGTGACAGAGCTGGTCTTCGGTGGGTAAAATGTAACAAACGGGTTGTTACTGACTTACGTTATAAGGTGTCGGGACTAACAGAAGGCCATGAATATGAATACAGAGTCATGGCTGAAAATGCTGCTGGAGTCAGTGAGCCAAGCCCAACCAGTCCATTCTACAAAGCTTGTGACACTGTGTTTAAGCCTGGTCCCCCAGGTAATCCTCGTGTTCTGGATAGCAGCAGGTCCTCTATTACAATAGCATGGAACAAGCCAATATATGATGGTGGTTCAGAGATCACGGGTTACATGGTTGAGATTGCACTGCCTGAGGAAGATGAGTGGAAGATTGTAACTCCACCAGTAGGTCTAAAGGCCACTTCTTTTACCATCACTGACCTAAAGGAAAACCAAGAGTATAAGATCCGGATATATGCTATGAACTCTGAAGGTCTTGGAGAACCTGCTCTTGTTCCTGGGACTCCAAAAGCTGAAGAAAGACTGCTACCTCCAGAGATTGAACTTGATGCAGAACTACGTAAAGTTGTAACTATTAGAGCCTGCTGTACTCTAAGACTCTTTGTCCCAATTAAAGGAAGACCAGCACCTGAAGTAAAATGGACAAGAGAACAGGGTGAATCTTTGGATAGAGCAAGCATTGAATCAACAAGCTCTTATACTCTGCTTATTGTTGAAAATGTAAATAGATTTGATAGTGGGAAATACATGCTGACAATCGAAAACAGCTCAGGTAGTAAGTCAGCATTTGTGAATGTCAGAGTTCTTGATACCCCAGGGGCACCTCAAGATTTGAAAATAAAAGAAGTTACAAAATCATCTGTTACACTCACATGGGAGCCTCCTCTCATAGATGGTGGCTCTAAAATAAAAAATTATATTGTTGAAAAGCGTGAATCAACAAGAAAAGCTTATTCAACTGTTAATGCCAATTGCCACAAGACCAGCTGGAAAGTCGATTCATTACAAGAAGGCTGCAACTACTACTTCAGAGTCCTAGCTGAAAATGAGTATGGAATAGGCCTTCCAGTTGAAACTTCAGAATCAGTAAAAGTCTCAGAAAGACCACTTCCACCAGGGAAGATAACCTTGTTGGATGTGACAAGAAATAGCGTGTCCTTATCTTGGGAAAAACCTGAACATGATGGCGGTAGCAGAATTCTGGGCTACATTGTAGAAATGCAAAGCAAAGGCAGTGAAAAGTGGTCAACTTGTGCTACAGTAAAAGTTACTGAAGCCACTATCACAGGATTGATCCAAGGTGAAGAATACACCTTCCGTGTTTCAGCTCAGAATGAAAAAGGTATCAGTGATCCTCGCCAGCTGGGTATACCTGTTGTTGCAAAAGATCTTGTGATTCCACCAGCTTTCAAACTACTGTTTACCACTTTCAGTGTTCTAGCAGGAGAGGACTTAAAGGTTGATGTTCCTTTTGTTGGTCGGCCCAAACCAGCAGTGTTTTGGCATAAAGATAATGTGGCATTGAAGCAGACTACCAGAGTAAATGCTGAAAGTTCAGAAAATATCACAGTGTTAACAATAAAAGAAGCATGCAGAGAAGATGTGGGAGCATATTTAGTTAAACTTACAAACTCTGCAGGTGAAGCAACTGAGACCCTAAATATTGTTGTCCTTGACAAACCAGGACCTCCAACCGGCCCAGTCAAAGTAGATGAAGTAACAGCAGATAGTATTACCATTTCCTGGGAGCCACCCAAGTATGATGGTGGTAGCTCTATCAATAATTATATTGTCGAAAAAAGGGACACATCCACCACCACTTGGCAGATTGTGTCAGCTACTGTTGCAAGAACAACCATAAAAGCATGTCGGTTAAAGACTGGCTGTGAATACCAGTTCAGAATCACAGCTGAGAACAGATATGGGAAGAGTACATATCTTACTTCAGAGCCGATTGTAGCCCAATACCCATTTAAAGTTCCTGGTCCACCTGGAACACCTTTTGTAACAAGTGTCTCAAAAGACAGTATGGTGGTACAATGGAATGAACCAGTCAATGACGGTGGTAGCAAGATCATTGGTTATCACTTGGAGCGCAAAGAAAGAAATAGCATTTTGTGGGCTAAACTAAATAAAACGCCTATTCCAGATACCAAATTTAAGACAACTGGCCTTGAGGAAGGTCTGGAATATGAATTCAGAGTTTATGCAGAAAACATAGTGGGCATTGGAAAAGCAAGTAGAACATCTGAATGCTATACCGCACACGACCCATGTGACCCTCCAGGTCGTCCAGAACCTATAATTGTCACAAGAAGCTCAGTAACACTTCAGTGGAAGAAACCTGTATATGATGGTGGAAGTAAGATCACAGGCTATGTTGTTGAAAAGAAGGAGCTACCTGATGGTCGCTGGATGAAAGCAAGTTTTACAAATGTCATTGATACCCACTTTGAAGTAACTGGTCTGGTTGAAAACCAGAGGTATGAGTTCCGTGTTATAGCACGAAATGCTGCAGGTGTTTTCAGTGAACCATCTGAGAGTTCAGGTGCCATTACAGCCAGAGATGAAGTAGAACCACCTCATATAAGTATGGATCCAAAATACAAAGACACAATTGTAGTACATGCTGGTGAGTCATTCAAGCTTGAAGCCGATGTACATGGGAAACCAATACCTTCCATTCAGTGGCTAAAAGGTGATCGTGAACTGACAAATACTGCTCGTATGGAAATTAAAAGTACCGATTTTGCAACAAGTCTTAGTGTGAAGGAAGCCATTAGAGTTGACAGTGGTCAGTATATACTGTTGGCAAAGAATGTTGCAGGTGAAAAGAAAGTTCCTGTTAATGTCAAAGTTCTTGACAGACCTGGACCACCAGAAGGACCTGTTGAGATTACAGGTGTTACTGCTGAAAAATGCATGTTGTCATGGAAACCTCCACTACAAGATGGTGGTAGTGATATTTCACACTATGTTGTGGAAAAAAGGGAAACCAGTCGCCTGGTTTGGACTGTTGTTGATTCAAATGTGCAGACCCTTAACTGCAAAGTTACTAAACTTTTAGAAGGAAATGAGTATGTTTTCCGCATCATGGCAGTAAATAAATATGGTGTTGGTGAACCTCTTGAGTCTGAACCAGTACTTGCAAAGAACCCATTTGTAGTGCCACTTCCACCAAAGGCACCAGAAGTCACCGCCATTACCAAGGATTCTATGATAGTTGTATGGGAAAGGCCAGCTTCAGATGGAGGTAGTGAAATCCTGGGCTACATCCTTGAAAAACGAGATAAGGAAGGTATTCGCTGGACAAGATGTAACAAACGCCTGATAAGTGAACTGCGATATAGAGTGACTGGACTGATAGAAAATCATGATTATGAATACAGAGTTTCAGCTGAAAATGCTGCTGGTCTTAGTGAACCAAGCCTGCCTTCCATTTACTATAAGGCATGTGATCCTATTTACAAGCCAGGACCACCCAATAATCCTAAAGTCACGGATGTTACAAGATCATCAGTTTTCCTTTCATGGGGCAAACCTATCTATGATGGTGGCTCTGAAATTCAGGGATACATTGTGGAAAAATGTGATGTAAATGATGGTGAATGGGCAATTTGTACCCCTCCAACTGGAATTAAGAATACCCATATGGAAGTAGAAAAACTAGTGGAAAAACATGAATACAAATTCCGCATCTGTGCGGTTAATAAAGTAGGAGTTGGAGAGCATGCAGATGTTCCTGGTTCTGTTATTGTGGAAGAAAAGATGGAGGCACCAGACCTTGACCTTGACATGGAATTAAGGAAGATTGTAAATGTGCGTGCAGGAGGTTCCTTAAGACTGTTTGTTCCCATCAGAGGTCGTCCAACACCTGAAGTAAAATGGGGTAAAATGGATGGTGAGATCAGAGAAGCAGCTATTATAGACACCACTAGCAGCTTTACTTCCCTTGTTCTAGACAATGTTAACAGATTTGATACTGGAAAATATACTCTGACTTTAGAAAACAGCAGTGGAACAAAGTCTGCCTTTGTCAGTGTAAGAGTACTGGATACCCCAAGTGCACCTGTTAATTTAAAAATTAGAGAGATCACTAAAGACTCTGTCTCACTTTCATGGGAGCCTCCTCTCTTGGATGGTGGGGCAAAAATAAAGAATTACATTATTGAAAAGCGTGAAGCGACAAGAAAGGCATATGCAGCTGTTGTAACAAACTGCCACAAGACTTCATGGAAAGTAGATCAACTTCAGGAGGGCTGCTATTACTTCTTTAGAATCTCTGCTGAGAATGAATATGGAATTGGCCTCCCTGCAGAAACCAGTGACCCAGTTAAAGTTGCTGAAGTTCCACAGCCTCCTGGGAAAATAACAGTGGATGATGTCACAAGAAACAGTGTTTCACTAAGCTGGGCAAAACCTGAACATGATGGTGGCAGCAAAATCATACAATATATTGTTGAAATGCAGGCAAAGGGTAGTGAGAAGTGGTCGGAGTGTGCTCGTGTGAAAACACTTGAAGCAGTTATTACTAACCTAACTCAAGGGGAAGAATATCTTTTTAGAGTAATGGCTGTAAACGAAAAGGGTAAGAGTGATCCTAGAGCCCTTGCTGTTCCAATAGTTGCCAAAGATCTGGTGATTGAACCTGATGTAAGACCTGCTTTTCACAGTTATAGTATTCAAGTGGGACAAGATCTGAAAGTAGAAGTACCAGTTGCAGGTCGACCTAAACCAACTGTTACGTGGCTAAAAGATGGCCAGAAATTAAGGCAGACAACAAGAGTCAATGTTAGTGATTTAACTGATCTCACTATACTTAATATTAAAGAAACTAGCAAAGAGGACAGTGGCACTTATGAAATCACTGTGGCTAATGTTGTTGGGCAGAAGTCTGCCTCTGTTGAAATTATAACTCTAGACAAACCTGACCCTCCAGTAGGACCCGTGAAGTTTGATGAAATAAGTGCAGAAAGTATTACTCTGTCATGGAATCCTCCAGTGTACACAGGCGGTTGCCAAATCACCAACTATGTTGTTCATAAGAGAGATACCACAACCACTGTTTGGGAAACAGTTTCAGCTACTGTTGCAAGAACTACACTGAAGGTGACTAAACTAAAAACTGGTTCAGAATATCAGTTCAGAATATTTGCTGAGAACAGGTATGGGCAAAGCTTTGCATTGGAATCTGCAATGGTTGTAGCACAGTACCCCTACAAAGAACCAGGACCTCCTGGCACACCATTTGTGACAATGGTTACAAAAGACTCCATGGTCGTACAATGGCATGAACCGATAAATGATGGTGGCAGTAGGGTGTTGGGCTACCATCTTGAGAGAAAGGAGAAAAACAGCATTTTGTGGACTAAAGTGAACAAGACTATTATTCAGGATACAAGTTTCAAGACAACTAACCTTGAAGAAGGAATTGAATATGAATTTAGAGTTTCTGCAGAAAATATTGTTGGTATAGGCAAAACAAGTAAAGTTTCTGAGTGCTATGTAGCTCGTGACCCATGTGATCCTCCAGGTCGCCCAGAAGCTATAATAATAAAGAGAAGTTCTATTACTCTACAGTGGACCAAACCAGAATACGATGGTGGAAGTAAAATTACAGGTTATATTGTAGAGAAACGTGACTTACCTGATGGTCGCTGGATGAAAGCTAGCTTCACAAATGTCATTGAAACTCAATTCACTGTAACAGGGCTTACTGAAGACCAAAGGTATGAATTTAGAGTAATTGCAAAGAATGCTGTAGGTGCAGTAAGTAAACCTTCTGACAGTACAGGGCCAATAACAGCAAGGGATGAAGTTGAACTTCCACGAATTTCAATGGATCCAAAATATAAAGACACAATTGTTGTAAATGCTGGTGATACATTCAGACTTGAGGCTGATGTTCACGGAAAGCCACTACCAGCTATTAAGTGGTACAAAGGAGATAAAGAGCTTGAGGAAACTGCTAGATATGAAATAAAGAACACAGATTTCAGTGCATTAATAATTGTAAAAGATGCTATTAGAGTTGATGGTGGACAGTATATTTTAGAAGCTTCTAATGTTGCAGGAACAAAGACAGTACCAGTAAATGTAAAAGTCCTGGACAGGCCAGGCCCTCCTGAGGGGCCTGTCCAAGTGACAGGAGTTACAGCTGAAAAATGTTCATTGGCATGGGCTCCTCCTCTTCATGATGGTGGCAGTGATATTTCTCATTACATTGTAGAGAAAAGAGAAACTAGTCGCCTAGCATGGACTGTTGTTGCTTCAGAGGTTTTACCTACAATGCTCAAAGTAACAAAACTCTTGGAAGGAAATGAATATATTTTCCGTATTATGGCAGTTAACAAGTATGGGGTTGGTGAGCCATTAGAATCTGTGCCGGTGATGATGAAAAATCCATTTGTAGTTCCTGGTCCACCAAAGGCCTTGGAAATTACCAATATCACAAAGGATTCTATGACTGTCTGCTGGAACCGACCAGATAGTGATGGAGGTAGTGAAATCATAGGTTACATTGTGGAAAAGAGAGATCGAGCAGGCATCAGATGGATAAAATGCAATAAACGACGAATTACAGATTTGCGATTAAGAGTTACAGGATTAGCAGAGGATCATGAGTATGAATTCAGAGTTTCTGCTGAAAATGCTGCTGGAGTGGGTGAGCCAAGCCAAGTTTCCCCTTACTTTAAAGCTTGTGACCCCATATTCAAGCCTGGTCCACCTACAAATGCCCATGTCGTAGATACCACCAAAAGTTCAGTTACACTTGGTTGGAGTAAACCTATTTATGATGGTGGTTGTGAAATCCAAGGATACCTTGTAGAAATCTGTAAAGCAGATGAAGATGAATGGTCACTTGTTACTCCACAGACAGGTGTACGTGCTACTCGATTTGAAATCACAAAGCTTGTTGAACATCAGGAATATAAACTACGAGTGTGTGCTCTCAACAAGGTCGGTGTAGGAGAGGCTGCATCAGTTCCTGGTACTATTAAACCAGAAGACAAACTTGAAGCTCCAGAACTTGATATTGATTCAGAACTAAGGAAAGGGATAGTGGTTAGAGCTGGTGGGTCTGCAAGGATTCATATACCATTCAGGGGACGACCAACACCTGATATCACGTGGTCTCGAGAAGAAGGTGAATTCACGGATAAAGTTCAAATTGATAAAGGCATAAACTACACACAACTCTCAATTGACAACTGTGATAGAAATGATGCTGGAAAGTATATTCTTATGTTGGAGAACAGCAGTGGTTCTAAATCTGCATTTGTTACCGTAAAAGTCTTAGACACACCAGGGCCACCACAAAACTTAGTAGTAAAGGATATAAAGAAGGATTCTGCTGTATTATCTTGGGAACCACCCATTATCGATGGTGGTGCAAAGGTGAAGAACTATGTAATAGACAAGCGTGAGTCAACCAGGAAGGCATTTGCAAATGTCAGTGCTAAGTGTGGCAAGACAAGCTTTAGAGTTGAAAATCTTACAGAAGGAGCAATCTATTACTTCAGAGTCATGGCTGAAAATGAATTTGGAATTGGCGTTCCAGCTGAAACCACAGATGCTGTGAAAGCCTCAGAGCCACCTCTGCCTCCTGGAAAAGTAACTCTCACTGATGTGACTCAGAGAAGTGCATCACTCACATGGGAAAAACCTGAACATGATGGAGGTAGCAGAATTTTGGGATACATTGTTGAAATGCTGCCTAAAGGAACAGAAAAATGGAGTGTTGTTAGTGAGACCAAAACATGCACCGCAGTTGTGTCTGGTCTGAGTCCAGGACAGGAATATCAATTCCATGTGATTGCCTACAACGAAAAAGGCAAAAGTGATCCCCGAGCACTTGGAGTTCCTGTGATAGCTGAAGACTTGACAATTGCGCCAAGTTTCAAGCTGATGTTTAATACATATAGCGTACAGGCTGGAGAAGATCTAAAGGTAGAAGTACCATTTATAGGTAGACCCAAACCTACTATTACTTGGACAAAAGATGAGCAGCCACTGAAACAGACAACCAGATTAAATATTCAGGATACATCAACATCAACTATCTTACATATTAAGGAAAGCAACAAAGAGGACTTCGGTAAATATACAGTAACAGCATCAAACACAGCAGGTACAGCAACAGAGCACCTGAGCATCATTGTATTGGAGAAGCCTGGCCCACCACGAGGACCTGTGCGCTTTGATGAAGTTAGTGCAGACTTTGTTGTTTTATCATGGGATCCACCTGATTATACTGGTGGCTGTCAGATAAGCAACTATATAGTGGAAAAGCGTGACACAAGCACTACCACGTGGAGTATTGTGTCAGCAACTGTTGCAAGAACAACTATCAAATCAACAAAGCTTAAAACAGGTTCTGAATACCAGTTCAGGATTTCTGCTGAAAATAGATATGGAAAGAGCTCTCCTTTGGACTCTAAGCCAGTTGTTGTGCAATACCCCTACAAGGTGCCTGGGCCACCTGGAACACCATTCGTAACAGCAGCTTCCAAGGACCATATGATTGTACAATGGAATGAACCAGTTAATGATGGAGGAAGCAAAGTTCTTGGCTACCATCTCGAACGTAAAGATAAGAACAGCATTCTTTGGATGAAACAGAACAAGTCACTCATTGCAGACACCAAATATAAAACAGATGGCCTTGAAGAAGGTCTTGAATATGAGTTCAGAGTTTCTGCTGAAAACATCGTTGGCATTGGCAAAGTCAGCAAAGTGTCAGAATTGTTTGTTGCCCGAGATCCATGTGACCCACCTGGCCGCCCCGAGGCCATTGTCGTTACAAGAAATAATATCACACTGAAGTGGAAGAAACCAGAATATGATGGTGGAAGCAAAATAACTGGATATATTGTAGAAAAGAAAGAACTACCAGATGGTCGGTGGATGAAAGCCAGCTTTACAAATGTGTTAGAAACAGAATTTACAGTAAGTGGTCTTGTTGAAGACCAACGATATGAATTTAGAGTCATTGCAAGAAATGCAGCAGGTTGCTTGAGTGAACCATCTGAAAGTACAGGGCCCATTACTGCCAGAGATGAAATTGAAGCACCATGGGCTTCACTGGATCCTAAATACAAAGATGTAATTGTTGTTCATGCTGGAGAAACCTTTGCTCTTGAAGCTGATATCCACGGCAAACCTATTCCTGACATTGCATGGTCAAAAGATGGTAAAGATCTTGAAGAAGCAACTGCAAGAATGGAAATTAAATCTACCATTCAAAAAACAACTCTTACTGTCAAGGACTGTGTAAGAGTAGATGGAGGTCACTATACTCTTAACCTCAGGAATGTGGGTGGCACAAAATCTATACCTATCACTGTAAAAGTTCTTGACAGGCCAGGACCTCCAGAAGGACCTTTGAAGGTTACCGGTGTCACAGCAGAAAAATGCTACTTGGCATGGTCTCCACCTTTACATGATGGTGGTTCTAGTATCTCACATTATATCATTGAGAAGAGAGAGACAAGCAGGCTTTCATGGACACAAGTAGCTACAGATGTGCAGGCTCTTAACCACAAAGTAACCAGACTCCTTGCTGGCAATGAGTACATTTTCCGTGTAATGGCAGTGAACAAATATGGAACTGGAGAACCCTTGGAGTCTGAGCCAGTTGTGGCTCGTAATCCGTACAAACCCCCTGGTCCTCCTTCAACACCTGAAGTTTCAGCAATCACAAAAGATTCTATGGTTGTAACATGGGGTCGTCCAGAAGACAACGGGGGTGCTGAAATCGAAGGTTACATACTTGAAAAACGAGACAAAGATGGTGTCCGGTGGACAAAATGTAACAAGAAAAGGCTGACAGACTTGCGATTCAGAGTAACAGGTCTTAGTGATGGGCATTTCTATGAATTCAGGGTTTCTGCTGAAAATGCTGCAGGTATAGGGGAACCCAGTGAGCCATCCGTTTTCTATCGTGCTTGTGATGTTTTATATCCACCAGGTCCACCAAGCAATCCAAAGGTTACAGATACTTCCAGGTCATCAGTTTCCCTTGCCTGGAGTAAGCCCATTTATGATGGTGGTGCTCCAGTTAAGGGATATATAGTAGAAGCAAAAGAAGCAGCTGCTGATGAATGGACTACCTGCACCCCACCAACAGGATTACAAGCAAAACAGTTCACTGTAACAAAACTTAAAGAGAACCAGGAGTACAACTTCCGCATCTGTGCCATTAACTCAGAAGGAGTAGGAGAACCTGCTACTATACCTGGTACAGTTATAGCAGCAGACAAGATTGAACCTCCTGAAATTGAACTTGATGCAGATCTCAGAAAAGTAGTTACTGTACGTGCTAGTGGTACGTTACGTCTGTTTGTCACCATCAAAGGAAGACCAGAACCTGAAGTTAAATGGGAGAAAGCAGAAGGAACAATTAGTGATCGAGCTCAGATTGAAGTCACCAGTTCCTATACAATGCTGGTAATTGACAATGTGAATAGATTTGATAGTGGTAGATATAATCTAACTTTAGAGAACAACAGTGGCAAAAAATCAGCTTTTGTTAATGTCAGAGTGCTTGATACGCCCAGTGCACCCATAAATCTGACAATCAGAGAAGTGAAAAAAGATTTTGTAACACTAGCCTGGGAACCACCACTTATTGATGGTGGAGCTAAAATTACCAACTATGTAGTTGAAAAGCGAGAATCCACAAGAAAAGCATATGCCACGGTTACAAGCAACTGCACTAAGAATTCCTTCAAAATTACTCAACTGCAAGAAGGATGTAGTTACTACTTCCGTGTTCTAGCTGTAAATGAATATGGGGTTGGCTTACCAGCAGAAACACCTGACCCAATTAAGGTTTCTGAACCACCTTCTCCACCTGCAAAGGTCATCCTTGTTGATGTGACTCGCAACTCTGCTTCAATTAAATGGGAAAAGCCAGAGAGTGATGGTGGCAGTAAAATTACTGGTTATATAGTAGAAATGCAAACCAAAGGAAGTATAAAATGGAGTGCATGTACCCAAGTGAAAACATTAGAAGCAACAATAACAGGCTTAAGCATGGGAGAAGAGTATAGTTTCAGAGTGATTGCTATTAACGAAAAAGGAAAAAGTGATCCAAGAGAACTTGGTGTCCCAGTTGTTGCAAAAGATATTGAAATCCAGCCATCTGCCGAGCTCCTTTTCAACACATTCACTGTGAAAGCTGGAGATGATCTTAAGATTGAAGTGCCATTCAGAGGGCGACCTCTTCCATCCATTAGCTGGAAGAAGGATGGGAATCCCTTAAAAGAGACAACCAGGGTAAATGTTCAGACATCAAAGACTTCAACTTCACTATTCATTAAGGAAGCTTCAAATGAAGATTTGGGACATTACGAATTACATCTTTCAAATACTGCTGGATCATCAACAGCTTCTTTAACTGTAGTTGTCCTTGACAGACCAGGACCACCACTTGATGTTCATATTGATGAAGTTAGTGCTGATAGTGTAACTCTGTCTTGGAAACCTCCTGAATATGATGGTGGGTGCCATATTAGCAATTACATTGTAGAGAAGCGAGAAACTACCACAACAACATGGGATGTAGTATCTGCAGCAGTTGCAAGAACATCAATTAAAGTAGCTCGACTTACCACTGGTTCTGAATATCAGTTCCGTATTTGTGCAGAAAATCGGTATGGGAAAAGCACTTACACTAATTCTCCATCTGTTGTGGCAGAGTATCCATTTAAGCCTCCAGGACCACCTGGAACTCCTCATGTGGTACACGCAACTAAAACTTTCATGATTGTAACATGGCAGATACCAGTTAATGATGGAGGTAGCAGAATACTAGGGTATCACTTGGAGCGTAAAGAAAGAAGCAGCATTCTTTGGGCAAAAGTCAACAAAAGCCTTATACCGGATACACAAATGAAAGTTACAGGTCTTGATGAAGGACTGCTATATGAATATCGTGTATATGCTGAAAACATTGCAGGCATAGGCAAATGCAGTAAATCATGTGAACCAGTTGCTGCAAGAGATCCATGTGATCCTCCTGGTCAACCAGAAGTTACTAATATTACAAGAACATGTGTCTCACTGAAATGGACTAAACCAGAATATGATGGTGGAGCTAAAGTAACAGGATATATTATTGAACGCAGAGAGATACCAGATGGTCGCTGGCTAAAGTGTAATTTTACTAATGTGCAAGAAACGTATTTTGATGTAGGTGGACTTACAGAAGACCAGCGATATGAATTCCGTGTGATTGCAAAGAATGCTGCTGGACTTTTCAGTCAGCCGTCTGAATCAACTGGACCTGTGACTGTAAAAGATGATGTAGAGGCTCCAAGAATTATGATGGATGTCAAATTCAGAGATGTTGTAGTTGTGAAAGCCGGAGAAGTGTTTAAAGTCAATGCTGATTTTGCAGGACGGCCAATTCCAGTGATTTCGTGGACAAAGGATGGCAAAGAGCTTGAGGGAAAAGCTAGAGTTGAAATAGCCTCAACAGACAACACTACTGCAATAACTGTTAAGGACTGTATCCGAGGTGATTCAGGACAGTATGTACTAACATTACAAAATATTGCAGGAACAAGATCTTTGGCAGTTAATTGCAAAGTACTTGATAGACCTGGCCCACCTGCAGGCCCATTAGAAATAAATGGCCTTACTGCTGAAAAGTGTCATTTATCATGGGGACCCCCTCAAGAAAATGGAGGTGCAGATATTGATTATTATATTGTAGAAAAACGTGAGACCAGTAGAATTGCATGGACTCTTTGTGAAGGAGAGCTTAGAACAACATCCTGTAAAGTGACAAAACTGCTGAAGGGTAATGAGTATATTTTTAGAGTGATGGGAGTTAACAAGTATGGTGTTGGTGAGCCTCTAGAAAGTGTTGCTGTCAAAGCCCTAGACCCATTTACAGTTCCCAGTCCACCTACATCTTTAGAGATAACCAGTGTGAGCAAAGATTCAATCACTTTGTGCTGGGCAAGACCTGAGACTGATGGAGGCAATGAGATCTCCGGCTATGTAATTGAAAGACGTGAGAAAACTAGCCTAAGATGGATCCGGGTAAACAAAAAGCCAGTTTATGATTTAAGAGTGAAATCATCTGGTCTCCGTGAAGGATGTGAATATGAATTCCGAGTTTATGCAGAAAATGCTGCTGGCCTCAGTCTTCCGAGTCAAAGCACACCATTGATTCGGGCAGAAGATCCAATTTTCTTGCCATCTCCCCCGTCTAAACCTAAGATTATGGATTCTACAAGGTCAAATATCACAATTGGGTGGACAAAACCACTATTTGATGGAGGTGCTCCAGTAACTGCATACACAGTTGAATACAAGAAAATTGATGAAACTGACTGGACAACTGCTATTCAGAACTTAAGAGGTACAGAGTACACAATAACTGGGTTAGCATCAGGCTCTGAGTATGTCTTTAGAGTGAGATCCATCAATAAAATTGGTGTCAGTGAACCAAGTGATATCTCAGAACCTCAGGTGGCAAAAGAAAGAGAGGAGGAACCTACTTTTGATATTGATAGTGAAATGCGGAAGACACTAATTGTAAAAGCTGGTGAATCATTCACAATGACAGTTCCTTTCAGAGGCAAACCAGTCCCAAATGTAACATGGAACAAACCAGATACTGATCTCCGTACACGAGCAAGCATCGATATTTCAGATAATCGCACATCTCTTACTATTGAAAAAGCAACAAGAAGTGATTCTGGAAAATATACATTGACATTACAAAACATCCTCAATACTGCTACCTTGACTTTAGTTGTCAAAGTTCTTGATACTCCTGGCCCACCATCTCATATTGCAGCAAAAGATGTAACTAAAGAGTCTGCTGTGTTATCGTGGGATGTTCCTGAAAATGATGGTGGGGCACCTGTGAAGAACTATATTATTGAAAAACGAGAAGCTAGCAAAAAAGCATGGGTCACTGTGACCAATAATTGTCACCGTCTGTCATATAAAGTAACTGGCTTACAAGAAGGTGCCATTTACTACTTCCGAGTTTCTGGAGAAAATGAGTATGGTGTTGGAATGCCTTGTGAGACCAAGGAGGGAACTAAAATAACAGGTATGTTTCACTAATAAAAATAATTTAATATTATGTAGCAATACATATTCTAAAATGTTTACTTCAAAATAATATAAAAATGTTAAATCTATTAACTGTAAGAAAGGTAAATATGTGGTGGTTATGTCTGTGGTTTTACAAAAGTAAATGCTAAGTAGTAGCTTGAATGTTAAGTTTTGCTTGCATTTTACTTAAAATGTTTCTAATATACGAATTCATTAAAAATATATTTTCCCAATCCAGATGGCATTCCTATGTAATTGTAACATAAAAAGGAAATACTTCGTATATTGCTTAAGCTGTTAAACTTTTTTTTTTTTTCTTGTCAGAAAAACCCAGCCCACCAGAAAAACTGGGAGTAACAAATGTCACAAAGGACAGCGTTTCTCTTTCATGGCTAAAACCAGAACATGATGGTGGAAGCAGAATTGTGAGCTACCTCATTGAAGCTCTTGAGAAAGGACAGCAAAAATGGGTTAAGTGTGCAGTTGTAAAGACAACTCATCATGTTGTCCATGGTCTTAAGGAGAATGTTGACTATTTCTTCAGAGTGTCTGCAGAAAACCAAGCAGGTTTAAGTGATCCTAAGGAACTACTGCTCCCTGTTACAGTTAAAGAACAATTAGGTAAGCTTCCTGACATGAGACAAAAGTTGATATACATTAAATTGGGTTCATACTTCAAAAGAGATAATATTTTTTAATGATTTGAAAATGTTTTCTTTTTCAGAATCTCCTGAGATTGACATGAAGGGCTTCCCTCATAATACTGTGTATATTCGAGCGGGTTCAAACCTGAAAGTTGAAATTCCAGTTTCTGGAAAACCATTACCAAAGGTGACATTGTCAAGAGATGGTGTCCCACTCAAACCCACCATGAGATTTCACACCGAAACTACAGCAGAAAGTTTCATTATTAACCTTAAAGAAAGCGTAGCTGCTGATGCTGGCAGATATGACATTACTGCTGCCAACTCGAGTGGCACCACAAAGTCATTCATTAATATTGTTGTGTTGGATAGACCAGGTCCTCCTGTTGGTCCTGTTGTCCTTAGTGATATCACTGAAGAGAGTATAACACTCAGATGGCAGCCACCAACTTATGATGGTGGAAGTCAAGTTACCAACTATATTGTACTGAAAAGAGAAACAAGCACTGCTGTCTGGTCTGAAGTGTCTGCAACTGTGGCTAGAACTGTTATTAAAGTCATGAAGCTTACAACAGGAGAAGAATACCAATTCCGCATCAAAGCTGAGAACCGTTTTGGCATTAGTGATCACATTGACTCACAATGTGTGGTTGTCAAGCTTCCTTACAGTAAGTAATATATTTCTCACACTGTACATCAACATTTTAATGTTCAGATGTTTGAAGTCTCATTTTGTTAACAATTAATCAATTCTTTTGATATCATCAGCTACCCCTGGTCCTCCTTCTACACCATGGGTCACTAATGTCACCCGAGAGAGTATTACTGTTGGATGGCATGAACCAGTCACTAATGGTGGCAGTGCAGTCATTGGATACCACCTGGAAATGAAGGACAGAAATAGTATATTATGGCAGAAGGCTAACAAGACCCTCATTCGTACAACTCACTTTAAGGTCACCACCATCAGTGCTGGCCTTATCTATGAATTTAGAGTTTATGCAGAAAATGCAGCTGGCATTGGAAAAGCAAGTCATCCATCTGATCCAGTCCTTGCAATTGATGCTTGTGGTATGTATTCTCCAGAAGATAAAGAAGCCCAACCACTGAAGTAATGTTTACCCATCCCCACCCCCCATGATACTCTGTCTTATACAGGAAGCCAAAACAGCCGTTATTCATTACAAATACTTTCATGTTTCCTACTTCAGAACCACCAAGAAACGTTCGTGTCTCAGATATCTCGAAGACTGCTATTACTCTGTCATGGAAGAAGCCAGCATTTGATGGCGGTAGCAAGATCACTGGATACATCGTAGAAAAACGTGATCTTCCAGATGGCAGATGGACAAAAGCTAGCTTCACCAATGTTATTGAGACTCAGTTCACAGTATCTGGTCTGACACAGAATTCTCGGTATGAATTCCGTGTCTTTGCTAAGAATGCCGTTGGTTCCATTAGTAATCCATCAGATGTAGTGGGTCCTATTACATGTGTTGATACATATGGTAAGTGTTTTGTAATGATATAATGGTATCATTTTATGTTACTAGAAAGCTTAAAGGCAGCACTACTTTGCAGAACCACAGCTTTTTTAATACAGAAAGCTAATTTACCTTGATTGATTTACTAAGCTTGAATGATTTTGAGCTATTTGGGCATGGTTGTAATGAGCATCTTTGGCTGTATCTGCATTTTTACAGTCTTATGATATTTTTATTCTTTTGACAATGGAAGTCAGCCCATGGCCAAAGTGATAATATTTATACATTTTGTTGCCTTTTTGGTAGTGTTAGTTCTAACTTGTTCCAGGATTCTGATTTAAGTTATGCATGCTAGCTTTACTTTAACCAATATTTACAAAATGCCTGTAACTGTTCACTTAGAAAAAATATTATTTATTTTATCTTTATTAAATACAAGTTTAAAATAACTATGGTTTTTTTTTCTTATTTTTTCTTAAGGTGCACCTGAAATCGATGTACCACCGGAATATACAGAAGTGGTAAAATATAAAGCAGGAACTTCAGTTACATTAAAACTAGGCATCTCAGGAAAGCCTGTACCTACAATTGAATGGTTCAAAAATGGCAATGAGGTACAAACCAGTGCACTACTCTCAATGGAAAACACAACAGAATTTGCTTCTATACTCATCAAGGATGCAACCCGACTCAACAGTGGAACTTATGAATTAAAACTGAAGAATGCCATGGGTTCAGCGTCAGCCCATGTTAGAGTACAAATACTTGGTATGTCTTGAGATATGACTGTACTACATTATTAAACAGTAATCTACTAATAAATACTTACATATGATTTCTTGCACCTTCCACAGACAAGCCAGGACCCCCAAGTGGACCTATACAGTTTAAGACAGTCACTGCTGAAAAGATTACAGTAATGTGGGACCCTCCAACAGATGATGGTGGTGCACCTGTAACACACTATGTTGTTGAAAAGCGGGAGACAAGTCGGGTTGTATGGTCTTTAATTTCTGAAAAACTGGAGGGGTGTATTGTAACTACAACAAAACTCATCAAAGGAAATGAGTATGTGTTCCGTGTCCGTGGTGTGAACAAGTTTGGAGTTGGTGATTCACTGGAGTCTGAACCAGTTATAGCCAAAAATTCATTTGGTAAGAAACATATAAAATAGCTAATGTAACTGGATCATCTTGTGTATTATTTGTACATGGTATTGATCAACTAACATATATGTATTTTTATTTCAGTTGCGCCTGGACCACCTAGTGTACCAGAAGTCACAATGATAACCAAAAGTTCTATGACTGTTGTCTGGAATAGGCCCACTGTTGATGGAGGCAATGAAATATCAGGATATTTTCTTGAGAAACGTGACAAGAAAAGTCTTAGTTGGTTCAAGGTTACTAAAGAAACCATTCGTGACACCAGACAGAAAGTAACAGGTTTGACTGAAAATAGCGAATATCATTTCAGAGTTTGTGCTGTCAATGCAGCTGGACAAGGTCCATTCTCCGAAGCTTCTGACTTCTACAAAGCCGCAGATCCTGTTGGTAAGAGACAATCACAATATGTCTAATTGGTTAGAGATCAGTGGACAGCGAACAATTAGGGTGGCTTGCATAAATATAACTGAGACAGATTTTTTTCCTTTTTATGATTAAATGTAAGTATGTCTTTTGATTGATTTATTTTTTTTAACCATAACTTACAGATAAACCAGGCTCACCAACAAAGTTGAAGGTTGTGGATACAACGAAGACATCTGTCACCCTTGGCTGGATTAAGCCTGCTTATGATGGAGGAAGTCCAGTTACAAGCTATGTGGTTGAGAAAAGGGAGGGTGAAGAGCAAGAATGGACTGTAGTCAGCACTAAAGGAGAAGTGAGAACAACTGAGTATGTTGTATCCCACCTTCAGCCAAGTGTTAATTACTATTTCCGTGTGTCTGCTATAAATTCTGCTGGACAAGGAGAGCCTATTGAAATGACAGAACCTGTTCAAGCTAAAGATATTCTTGGTACTGTACCTTTCAGTGACTTACCACTTTCCCGTGTTTTGATTTTTCAAAGCACTTTTTATTTTACATTCCAAATATGCATTATTCATTTTTATTTATTTCCACAGTGGCACCAGAAATCGATCTGGATGTTGCCCTCCGGACCTCTATTGTTGCTAAAGCAGGTGAAGATGTGCAAATAACAATTCCATTCAAAGGAAGACCTCCTCCAACTGTCACATGGAGAAAGGGTGACAAGAATCTTGGGACTGATGAAAGATATATCATCCAGAATACAGAATCATCTACATTACTTACTATTCCTCAAGTTACCCGAAATGATACAGGAAAATATGTTCTTACAATTGAAAATGGAGTTGGAGAACCAAAATCATCATTTGTGAATGTAAAAGTACTTGACACGCCATCTGCCTGCCAGAAGCTACAGCTTAAGCATGTTTCTCGTGGAACAGTTACACTAGTATGGGAGCCACCTCTCATTAATGGTGGTTCTGAAATAACAAATTATGTTGTGGAAAAAAGAGATGCTACAAAGAGGGCCTGGTCAACTGTAACGACAAAGTGTTCTCATACCACTTTTAAGCTAACTAACCTGTCAGAAAAGACTGCATTCTTCTTCCGTGTTCTTGCTGAAAATGAAATTGGACTGGGTGAACCTTGTGAGACGTCTGAACCGGTGAAAGCTGCAGACATACCTGGACCTATAAAAGACCTAGCTATGAAAGATTCTACAAAGACATCTGTTAAACTGCAGTGGAGCAAACCTGACTATGATGGTGGTAGCATTATATCAGACTATGTTATTGAAAAGAAGCAGCAGGAAGAAAAAGAATGGACATATGCAGGCACAAGCAAGAGCTGTGAATTTGAAGTTGAAAAACTTAAAGAACTTTCTGTCATGGAATTCAGAGTTTTTGCAAAAAATGAAAAGGGCATGAGTGATAGTGTTATGGTTGGACCCATTACAGTGAAAGAACATACAATAACACCTGAAGCTGACCTTTCTGACATTCCTGGAGGTCAAATTGCTGTAAGAATTGGACATAACCTGCATATTGAATTGCCCTATAAAGGTAAACCTAAGCCATCAATGAGCTGGCTCAAGGACAACCTCCCTCTTAAAGAAACTGAACAGCTTCGTTTCAAGAAAACTGAAAACAAGATAAGCTTAAGTATCAAGAATGTGAAAAAGGAACATGGTGGCAAATATACTTTGATTCTTGATAATGTCATCTGCAGAAAAACATTTGCAATCACTGTCATCACTCTTGGTCCTCCATCTAAGCCAAAAGGACCTTTAAGACTAGATGAAATCAAAGCAGATAGTGTAGTTTTGTCATGGGAAGCTCCTGAAGATGACGGTGGAGGAGAAATTACTGGCTACAGTATTGAGAAAAGAGAAACTTCACAAATGAACTGGAAGCTGGTGTGCTCGAGTGCTGCTAGAACAATTTTCAAAGTACCAAACCTTGTTAAAGACACTGAATATCAGTTTAGAGTTCGTGCGGAAAACAGATACGGAGTAAGCCCACCTCTTGTCTCAGCAGACGTTGTGGCAAAGCATCAATTTAGACCACCAGGTGCCCCAGGCAAACCTGTTGTATACAATGTAACTGCTGATGGAATGACCATAGCTTGGGATGCTCCTGTTTATGATGGCGGCTCGGAGATTATTGGATACCATGTTGAAAAGAAGGAAAGAAACAGTATTTTGTGGCAGAAGGTTAATGTTGCATTAATATCTAACAGAGAATACAGAATTACTGGACTGCTTGAGGGCCTGGATTACCAGTTCCAAGTGTATGCAGAAAACACTGCTGGTCTAAGCCGAGCTAGTGAGCCGAGCAAGTTTACTTTGGCAGTTTCTCCAGTAGGTGAGTGAATGACCAGTCACACTTCACCTAAGAAAATTCTGGTGTTGTAGACTATGGTGAACAGTAATAGAAATAAATATTTTTTATTTTTTTTTCCAGACCCGCCTGGTACTCCTGATTACATTGATGTCACCAGGGAAACAGTCACTCTTAAATGGACCCCCCCACTGCGTGATGGAGGCAGTAAGATTGTGGCCTACAGTATTGAGAAGCGCCAAGGAAGTGAAGACCGTTGGCTCCGATGCAACTTTACTGATGTCAGTGAATGCCAATATACAGTTACAGGACTCAGTCCAGGTGACCGATATGAATTCAGAGTTCTTGCAAGAAATGCTGTTGGCACAATTAGCCCACCTTCACAGTCTTCAGGCTATATCATGACCAGAGATGAAAATGGTAAGATTTCTTAATATAATTGTATTTGGGTACTGAAGCCAACTAGAGCTTCCGGAAGATGGGAGGCCAAAGTGGGAGGAATACATGACTGCCCTTCCAGCCAACTCAGAATCATTTCTGTTTGAGTCCAAGGTGGGAGGAGCTAAATTATAACCTAAATCTGGTAGACATAGGTAATCAATTGCTGTATTAGAGTAAAGCAGTAATTTTTTATTCAATGTACTAATAGACTTCTTTTGTCTTATAAATAGAATTTTGCTGGGATTTATTTGAAAATGAAATATCATCCTACAATATGTTTTTGATGTAGTTATGGTTTTGTTACTCTGTGGCAACTTTAACAGTTCTTATAATGTACTCTCAGACTTGGCAGCCATAGTTATTCTGGATGGCAGCCCTCTGGTTTTCCTTTCCAAAGTTACTGATGATTGTGACCTTCAGGAAGGTATTCAGAGTAATTTAAACCTGTCCAGGGAAATCAGTTTCCAGATACTTTTGCTGAAAGTCATGGCACTCTACATGTGTTGGATAAGAAGCAACAGAAAAGTTGGAAAGGAATAATAGACTGTAATAATCTGATGCACTGAGTAATTTAGAAATGAAAATTTGACTCAGCTTGACATGCTGTAACAACAAACATTAATTTATTTCACCTATGGTAATACATTGCACTGATTGCTAACAGGATAAATAAGTTTACAGTTCATAATTCTTATACAACAATTGTTTATAATTACTATAAAATAGTATCAGGAAAAATTACTTAGCTATATGAGAATTAATTTATATTTTCCTTTTTTAGTTGCTCCAACAATTGAATTTGGCCCTGAGCACTTCGAAGGCCTTACTGTTAAAGCTGGAGAGAGCATTAGACTTAAAGCTTTAATCAAAGGACGTCCAGTACCTAAGGTGACATGGTTTAAAGATGGTAAGGAGATTGAAAAAACAATGAGTATAGAAATAACTACAGCTATTGGATATAGCACAATCTTCATTAGAGATGCGACCCGGGATCATCGTGGAGTGTACACAGTAGAAGCCAAAAATGCATCAGGCACTAAACGAGAAGATATTACATTCAGAATACAAGGTACTGCACCAAACACTTTCAGCCTGTATTTTTTTAATAGAATTTTAATCTAAGTGCCAGCAAATTTTAATTCTGAACCTTTAATTTTGCAGACACACCAGGAAAAGTTGGTGGACCAATACGATTCACAAACATTACTGGAGAAAAAGTGACATTATGGTGGGAGCCCCCAGCTAATGATGGTTGTGCTTCTATTTCCCACTACATAATTGAAAAACGTGAAACCAGCAGGATTGCTTGGGCTTTAGTTGAAGACAAGTGTGAAGCTTGCAGCTACACTGCACTTAAATTAATAAAGGGCAATGAGTACCAGTTCCGTGTCTCTGCAGTAAACAAATTTGGAGTTGGCAGACCACTGGAGTCTGATCCAGTTACAGCACAAATACCTTACAGTAAGTTTCCGTCTCATTCTGTAGAAGTAACTGTTGAGTTAACATTTTGTATTTCTAACGATGTTTTTCTTTTTATTTTTATTTTAGCTCTTCCTGATGCCCCAGGAACTCCAGAGCCCACGAATGTAACAGGAGACAGTATCACACTCACATGGGAAAGACCAAGTTCAGATGGCGGAAGTGAGATAAATGAGTATATTCTAGAAAGGAGAGAAAAGAAGAGCATGCGCTGGGTTAAAGTATCCAGTAAGAGGCCCATTGCTGAGAACAGATACAGAGTAACTGGCCTTATTGAAGGCAACGAGTATGAATTTCGTGTCATGGCTGAAAATGCTGCAGGAGTTGGACCTCCAAGTGATGCTTCAAAGTTGATTAAATGTAGAGAACCCGTGAGCCCACCAAGTGCTCCTAATGTTGTAAAGGTGACAGATACATCAAAGACTAGTGTAAGCTTAGAGTGGACCAAGCCAGTTTTTGATGGAGGTATGGAAATAATTGGGTACATTATTGAGATGTGCAAAGCTGACCTAGAAGCATGGCAGAAAGTCAATGCAGAGACCGTTCTTGCTACTAAATATACTGTTGTTGATTTGGAGGCAGGAGAACACTATAAATTCAGAGTTAGTGCTGTCAATGGTGCTGGAAAAGGAGAAAGCTGTGAAGTTCCTGCTTCAGTCCAAACCGTGGACAGGCTTTCTGCACCTGAAATTGATATCGATGCAAACTTCAAGCAGACTCATATTGTACGAGCAGGTGCAAGCATTCGTCTGTTTATTGCCTTCTCTGGAAAACCTATTCCTACTGCTGTGTGGTCCAAAGCAGATGCAAATCTTAGCTTGCGTGCTGACATTCAAACAACTGATTCATTCAGCACATTGACTGTGGAGGAATGCAATAGAAATGATGCTGGCAAGTATGTCTTTACTGTGGAAAACAACAGTGGAAGTAAGTCAATTACATTCACTGTCAAAGTTTTGGACACTCCTGGTCCACCTGGTCCTATTACATTTAAGGATGTGACTCGAGGATCTATTACTTTAATGTGGGATGCTCCTGTTTTGGATGGAGGTTCACGTATCCATCACTACATTGTGGAAAAACGGGAAGCAAGCCGTCGTAGCTGGCAAGTGGTGAGTTCAAAATGCACTCGACAAATCTTTAAGGTCACTGATCTGGCAGAAGGTGTCCCATATTACTACCGAGTGTCAGCAGAAAATGAATATGGTGTAGGTGAACCCTGTGAACTGACGGAACCAATTATAGCCACTGAAGAACCTGCTCCACCTAAGAGACTAGATATTGTTGATACAACTAAATCTTCTGTAGTATTAGCTTGGCTTAAACCTGACCATGATGGTGGTAGTCGTGTTACTGGGTACCTTCTTGAAATGAAACAAAAAGGATCTGACTACTGGATTGAAGCTGGTCAAACAAAACAACTTACTTTCACTGTTGAAGGCCTGGTGGAGAACACTGAATATGAGTTCCGGGTCAAGGCAAAGAATGATGCTGGCTACAGTGAGCCAAGAGAAGCTTTCTCTTCTGTTATTATTAAGGAGCCACAGATTGAACCAACAGCAGATCTCAGTGAAATAAGCAGACAGCTCATAACATGCAAGGCTGGAGGCACCTTTACTATTGATATACCGATTAGTGGCCGCCCAGCTCCAAAAGTGACATGGAAACTTGAGGAGATGAGGCTGAAGGAAACTGAGAGAGTGACCATCAAGACAACAAAAGACAGAACAACACTTACTGTAAAGGACAGTATGAGAGGTGACTCTGGGAAATACTACCTCACACTTGAAAACACTGCTGGTGTGAAAACATTTACTGTCACAGTGGTAGTCATAGGAAGGCCAGGTCCAGTCACTGGCCCAATTGAAATATCGTCTGTCTCTGCTGAATCCTGTGTGCTGACCTGGAAAGAACCTGAAGATGATGGTGGCAGTGACATTACAAACTACATTGTAGAGAAACGTGAATCTGGAACAACAGCGTGGCAACTGGTAAATTCCAGTGTAAAACGTACACAGATCAAAGTTACTCATCTTACAAAATACCAGGAGTACAGTTTTAGAGTAAGCTCAGAAAACAGATTTGGTGTCAGCAAACCCCTTGAATCAAAAACTGTGGTAGCTGAGCATCCATTTGGTAAGTGAAACTTTTAAATCTGTTGTTTTCGTCGGACTACTGTAACTATTTGTAACAACTAACATTCTCCTCACCTCCCATTTGTGTTTAGTCCCACCAAGCCCACCCTCAAGGCCAGAAGTCTATTCTGTGTCTGCAACTGCCATGGCAATTCGCTGGGAGGAACCCTATCATGATGGTGGCAGCAGAGTCATTGGATACTGGGTTGAAAAGAAGGAGCGCAACACTATTCTTTGGGTGAAGGAAAACAAAGTGCCGTGCTGTGAATGCAACTACAAAGTCACAGGATTGGTGGAAGGCCTAGAATATCAATTCAGAACGTATGCTCTAAATGCTGCAGGTGTTAGCAAAGCTAGTGAAGCTTCCAGACCTGTAGTGGCTCAAAATCCAGTTGGTAAGTATTACTTTCAATAGTTGTTTTGTTAATTAAGTTAAAAGAGAATTACATTTCTCATTTTTTGTTTTATTTCTCCAGATCCACCAGGAAGACCGGAAGTAACAGATGTCACCAGATCTACCGTTTCCCTGAGCTGGTCAGCACCACTTTACGATGGTGGAAGTAAAATTATTGGATATATTATAGAGCGTAAACCATATAATGAATCTGGTGATGGACGCTGGCTGAAATGCAATTATACCATTGTCTCGGAAAACTTTTTTACTGTGACAGCTCTTAGTGAAGATGAAGCATATGAATTCCGTGTACTAGCAAAGAATGCTGCTGGTGTGATTAGCAAAGGATCTGAATCAACTGGTGCTGTCATTTGCAAAGATGAATACTGTAAGAAATACTCATTTGGAACAAATAAAATATAACATTCCATTTTTAATACTGTCATGTAATTTGTTTTTAATCTTTTTTTTTCTTTATGACAGCACCACCAAAGGCTGAACTCGATGCTAGATTGCACGGAGAAGTTGTGACCATTAGGGCTGGATCTGATCTTGTTCTCGATGCAGCTGTTGGTGGGAAACCAGAACCAAAAGTCTTCTGGTCCAAAGGCGACAGGGAACTGGACCTATGTGAAAAGATCTCTCTGCAATACACCAGCAAACGAGCCATTGCAATTATCAAGTTCTGTGACAGAAGCGATAGTGGAAAATATACTCTAACAGTTAAAAATGCCAGTGGGACAAAACAAATTTCTGTTCTTGTCAAAGTGCTTGGTATGTATTCCATGATTAATATTCTTATATAATATACTAAAAAAAAAAAAAAAAAAAAGGCATTATTTTAAATAAGTGAGAAGTTTTTCTTAGCTGCTAATAACAATACCTATTTTCACCTCTACTCAGATTCACCAGGTCCATGCTCAGGCAAAATCACAGTTAGCAGAGTAACAGAAGAGAAATGTACTCTGGCATGGAATATTCCTGAGGAAGATGGAGGTGCACAAATCACTCACTACATCGTCGAAAGGCGTGAAACCAGCAGACTTCACTGGGTTATTGTTGAGGCTGAATGCCAGACGTTATCATGTGTGGTAACAAAACTTATTAAAAATAATGAGTACATCTTCCGTGTCAGAGCTGTCAACAAATATGGGCCAGGTGTTCCACTTGAAACAGAACCTGTCATTGCCAGGAATGCTTTCAGTGAGTGTTAATACCTTCCATCCTGTGTCAGAATGTGTGGAATGTTTCTCATAGATTAAAAAAAAATGGTAAAACTTTTTTTTTTCCCACATTTAAAAAAAAAAAACAGCTATCCCAACGCAGCCTGGTGCTCCTGAAGAAGTGAGTGTTGGCAAGGAACACGTCATTATTCAGTGGACAAAACCAGAATCAGATGGTGGCAGTGAGATTAAGGACTATCTTGTAGACAAACGTGAAAGGAAAAGTCTGCGCTGGACACGAGTGAACAGAGATTACACAATTTATGATACCAGACTGAAAGTCACTGGTCTTATGGAAGGCAGCCAGTACCAGTTCCGAGTCACTGCAGTGAATGCTGCTGGAAACAGTGAGCCTAGTGAAGCTTCACAATACATGTTATGCAAAGAGCCATCATGTAAGTTGCCACATTTAAAATATATTTTTATAAATATATTTAATATAAAATATATAAAAATATATTTTAACATAAAATATATAAACTGTGAAATGTTCCCTGCACCAATATGAAATACATTTTCTTCTTTTTCAAAGATACTCCTGCACCACCTTCAGCTCCAAGAGTTGTGGATACTACCATGCACAGCATAAGTTTAGCATGGTCAAAGCCCACATATGATGGTGGTGCTGACATCTTAGGCTATGTGCTTGAAATGAAAGAAGAAGGTACTGAACAGTGGTACCGACCACATACAACTCCCACTCTGAGGAATGCTGAGTTCACTGTAACTGGCCTTAAAACAAACCAGAAATACCAATTCAGAGTTGCTGCTACAAACGTGAATGGTATGAGTGAATTTAGTGAATCATCAGCAGAAATAGAACCTGTGGAAAGAATAGGTAATTTGAAAACTCAGTGTGTATTTTAAGGAATAATTATGTTTTCCTTCAAAACTACTAAAAGATTAATTCATTCTGTTTCTTACACCCCTTCATCAGAAATACCTGAGCTTGAGCTTGCCGATGATCTGAAGAGAACAGTAACAGTGAGAGCTGGTGGTTCCCTGCGCCTAATGGTCTCTGTGTCTGGCAGACCTGCTCCTGTAATCACATGGAGCAAGCAGGGTGTTGACCTTGTAAGTCGAGCTATTATTGATACTACCGACAGTTACACTCTACTTATTGTGGATAAAGTTAATCGGTATGATGCTGGAAAATACGTCATTGAGGCTGAAAATCAATCAGGAAAAAAATCAGCGACTATTTCTGTAAAAGTGTATGGTAAGTACTGCTACAGTTATGTATGGGTATTACACCACTCATAGTGCATGTTGCTTGGGAGTAAGAAACTAAGTTATTTCCAAAGGAATTTTTTAGTTTAAATAACATAAGAATGTTTGGGAACTCAAAGAAACAATTCAACCCAGAGGAAAATAAGTAGTTTTTAAAAGCTGTGCTAGTTTATAAATCAAATCCAAATGTTGTTTTTCCTCTTTTTTTATTCAGAACTGAATCATTGACCAGAAGAGGAAGGGATCTGGAAGAAAAAAATAATTTGTTGTTGTTGTTGTTTTAGATACACCTGGTCCACCAGCTGCAGTGAGAATTAAGGAAGTATCAAAAGATTCTGTGACACTTACTTGGGATATTCCAACCATTGATGGTGGAGCCCCAGTCAGCAATTATATAATTGAGAAACGTGAAGCTTCCATGAGAGCTTACAAGACTGTCACTACCAAATGCAGCAAGACATTTTATAGAGTTACTGGACTTCTAGAAGGAGCTTTGTATTATTTCAGAGTACTGCCAGAAAATATTTATGGCATTGGTGAAGCTTGTGAGACATCTGACGCAATGCTAGTATCTGATGTACCTATGGTACCACAAAAACTTGAAGTGATTGATACCACTAAGTCAACTGTCACTCTTGCATGGGAGAAACCACCACATGATGGTGGAAGCAGACTGACTGGCTATGTTATTGAGGCCAGCAAAGCTGGAACAGAAAGATGGTTGAAGGTAGTGACAGTGAAGCCTACTATTTATGAACATACAATTATCTCTCTCAATGAAGGTGAGCAGTACTTGTTCAGGGTCAGAGCACAGAATCAGAAGGGTGTGTCAGAACCACGAGAGATTGTCACAGCAGTGACAGTACAGGACCAAAAAGGTAGGTATCTACTGTTAAAAATAACAGCTGACACCAAATGAACGTGTTATTTATAAAATGGTTACCAAAAATATTAATGTTTTTCTTTTCTTAGTTCTGCCAACAATTGACCTTGCTGGAATACCTCAGAAAACAATTCATGTACCTGCTGGCAAGCCCATTGAGTTAGCTATTCCAATTGAAGGACGGCCACCTCCAGCTGCATCTTGGTTCTTGGCTGGTTCTAAACTAAAAGAATCAGAACGCATCAAAATGGAGACCGTTGCCAAAATGGCTAAATTAACTGTGCGTGAGACCACCATACATGACACTGGCGAGTATACACTTGAACTGAAGAACACAACTGGAACAGTTACTGATACAATAAAAGTTATAATCCTTGGTAAGAACCTATGCAAGTAATTGTCCACGATCTTTAACTGTCTGAACTTTGTCACCAGTGATATGATTCCTTTTCTCAACATTATTTTTTGGCCTTTAAATTTATTTATTTTTTCATAGACAAACCTGGACCACCTGTTGGACCTATCCGAATTGATGAAATTGATTCAAATTATGTTACCATCTCCTGGGAGCCACCTGAGCTGGATGGTGGAGCTACACTTAGTGGCTATGTGGTAGAACAGCGTGATGCTCACCGTCCTGGATGGCTTCCAGTCTCGGAGTCAGTAACCAGGACAACATACAAGTTTACCAGGCTTGTTGAAGGTGCAGAATATGTATTCCGTGTGGCTGCTACAAACCGCTTTGGAATTGGATCTTATCTGCAGTCTGAAATTATAGAATGCAAGAGTAGAATTCGTAAGTCTACCTTTAAAAATATAAAAAAATACATGTACATGGGCTTATGTAGCCACACAAAAATACAATTTTCTAGATGCAACTACCTCTTTTGTTCAAATAATATACATTATCATGCACAGTAGTCTTGTTATACTTCCAGGGAACAATGCCATCCACAAACCTGTGCAGGTATTATAGATGCACTGCACAGAACCTGGACAGTAAAATTGGATTTTATGCTCAGGTCTACAGTTGACCTTGAAAAATTGCTTTACCCCATTATAAAAGCAGGATTATTTCACTGATCTAGTTTCTAAACTACTTTGATATCTGCTGATAAAAAGAATTTGATAGGACATTGATGTTACCTTGTCCTATATAGTATGTTGCATATTTCTGTGTAGAACCATCTGGTGCTTTCTTCACTAATTCTGTTTTTTCTTTTTACAGGTATTCCTGGCCCTCCTGGCACTCCAGAAGTGTTTGATGTCTCTCGAGATGGCATGACATTAACTTGGTATCCTCCAGAAGATGATGGTGATTCACAGATTACTGGTTATATTGTGGAACGCAAAGAAGTTAGAGCAGATAGATGGATCCGTGTAAATAAAGTTCCAGTTACTATGACTCGTTACCGTTCCACTGGGTTGGTTGAAGGATTAGAATATGAACACCGGGTTACAGCAATCAATGCCAGAGGTGCTGGGAAACCCAGCCGTCCTTCCAAGACTGCCATTGCAAGAGATCCAATTGGTAAGTAATTTCCTATATAGATTAAGCACATGATAGCAGAATGGAAATGATCCTACTAGAAGTCACTCTTTTTTGTAATTTGGAAATTTATCTGGCTATGAAAATGAATGTCAGGGGAGATTCTGACTGGAGGAAACCAAGGAAAATATTAGTGAAAATCTTTCATTCCAAGTTGCCCTATATAAATCCTATTATGACTTAATACAGATCATATGCTAGAAGTTAGCATTTGTTATGTCTTTTAAATGTTCATAAAAAAGTTCCCACTGAGCCTCCCCCTTCCCCACCCCCCCATCTGGTCTTCTCTTCCAGCTCCTCCCGGTAAACCTCAGAATCCAAGAGTCACTGATACTACAAGAACATCTGTCTCCCTGGCTTGGAGTCCACCAGAAGATGAAGGTGGTTCTAAAGTTACTGGCTACTTAATTGAGATGCAGAAGGTTGATCAATTTGAATGGACCAAATGCAATACTACTCCAACCAAGATTCGTGAATATACCTTGACACATCTCCCTCAAGGTGCAGAGTACAGATTCCGTGTGCTAGCCTGTAATGCTGGTGGGCCAGGAGAACCTGCTGAAGTGCCAGGAACAGTCAAAATAACAGAAATGCTTGGTAAGACACTTGTCTTAACTCCCATTGAAAGCTGTCCTAAAGACCTATTTGCCTAAAGGAGGCATATTGTCTGTAAAACAGACATAGCATGACATGTTAATTTTCTTTCAGAATATCCTGACTATGAACTTGATGAAAAATACCAGGAAGGTCTCATGGTGAGACAAGGTGGAGTTATCAGGCTTACAATACCCATTAAGGGTAAGCCCATCCCAATATGCAAATGGACGAAAGAAGGACATGACATCAGCAAGAGGGCCATGATTGCAACTTCTGACACTCACACAGAACTTGTGATCAAAGATGCAGAAAGAGAAGATTCCGGCACCTATGATCTGGCACTTGAAAATAAGTGTGGCAAAAAAGCTGTGTATATTAAAGTCAGAGTGATTGGCATACCAAATCCACCAGAAGGGCCACTTGAGTATGATGATATACAAGCTCGTTCTGTCAGAGTAAGCTGGAGACCTCCTACAGATGATGGTGGTGCAGATATACTAGGTTATATTGTTGAGAGACGAGAAGTACCAAAGACTGCCTGGTACACTGTTGACTCTAGAGTAAAAGGGACATCATTAGTAGTGAAAGGGCTGAAAGAAAATGTGGAGTATCACTTCCGTGTTTCTGCAGAAAACCATTTTGGTATTAGCAAATCTCTCAAATCTGAAGAACCAGCCATACCAAAGACACCTCTAAGTAAGTCCCCATTTTATATTTTTTAAATATTTTTTTACTACTGTTTACTTACTACAGTATGGTTCTAAAAGTGCCATAGACTATGCAATTTTTTTAATGCTGTCATTATTATTTCTATTACTTATGTTGTTATCGTTATTAACAGATCCTCCAGAGCCTCCAAACAACCCACCTGAAGTACTTGATGTCACAAAGAGTTCTGTTAACTTGTCCTGGTCCAGACCTAAAGATGACGGTGGTTCTCGTGTAACCGGCTACTACATTGAACGTAAAGAGACATCTACAGAAAAATGGGTCCGGCATAATAAAACACAGATCACCACTACAATGTACACGGTCACAGGACTTGTTCCAGATGCAGAATATCAGTTCCGTGTCATTGCTCAAAATGATATTGGTGAAAGTGAAGCAAGTCCTGCTTCTGAACCAGTAGTTTGCAAGGATCCTTTTGGTAAGAAAATGTTTGCATTAACAATTAATTGCTTGTGTACAGCAATTTAGTGACATTCAAAGAGGAATTTAACTTCTGTATATTCTGCAATTTTCAGACAAACCAAGCCAACCTGGAGAAATTGAGATCACTTCTATATTTAAAGACAGCATTACATTAGAATGGGAACGACCTGAAAGTGATGGTGGCAAAGAAATCCTTGGCTATTGGGTTGAGTATCGACAGTCCGGAGAAAGCACCTGGAAAAAATGCAATAAAGAACGGATCAAGGACAGACAGTTTACAGTAGGAGGTTTACTAGAGGCCACAGAATATGAATTCCGTGTTTTTGCAGAAAACCAGACTGGACTCAGTAGACCTCGAAGGACTGCTATGGCCGTGAAAACTAAACTAACATGTAAGAAAAAAAAAAAAAAAAAGTAATATTTACTGTGATATTGCCATGATCTTGTGTTTCATAAACCATGGTGCTGCACTTAATATGCTGTTTGCTTTACATGTTAATTGCCAACATGACTGTCTTAAAGCACAGCCCAGTCATTCAAATATAAGAGGCACAATTTTAAATAAAGGTTAAATTCCAGCACCATAGTAATAGAGGAACATTTATTCTTCATTATTTTTTAATGAGGAACATTTCATCTTCATTATTTTTTTAATTTTCTTTCTTCTAGCTGGAGAAGCACCTGCCATAAGAAAAGAAATGCAGGATGTTACAACTAAACTGGGTGAAGCAGCTCAACTGACATGCCAGATTGTTGGGAGACCTCTTCCTGATATTAAATGGTATCGCTTTGGCAAAGAGCTGCTGCAAAGCCGAAAATATAAAATGTCATCTGATGGACGCAACCATACGCTAACAGTAATAACAGACGAACAAGAGGATGAAGGTCTCTACACTTGTATGGCTACCAATGATGTCGGAGAAATTGAAACTAGTGGCAAGCTATTATTGCAGGCTCCTCCTCAGTTCCACCCAGGCTTTCCATTGAAGGAGAAATACTATGCGGGTGCAGGTGGCACCCTCCGCCTTCACGTTGTGTATATTGGCCGACCAGTACCAGCAATAACTTGGTTCCATGGCAACAAACCTCTGAGAGGATCAGAAACAGTTACTATTGAGAACACAGAACATTATACTCATCTTGCTATTAAGAATGTTCAACACAAGACTCATGCTGGGAAGTACAAAGTGCAACTCAGTAACACATTTGGAACAGTTGACACCGTACTTAATGTGGAAATACAAGGTAATTTTATGTTCATTATTTTTGTGGAATATTTTATGAAATATTAACTGGCAAAAGAACTAAAAATATGCTGCTTTTTTCTTTTACAGATAAGCCAGATAAACCAATAGGACCTATCATTATAGAGTCTATACTGAAGAACTCTGTGGTGATTAGCTGGAAACCACCAGAGGATGATGGAGGTGCTATGATAACAAACTACATCATAGAGAAACGTGAAGCCAAGGAAGGAACTGAATGGCAACTTGTTTCTTCAAGCATTTCAGGCACAACCTGTAGAATTGTTAACCTAACTGAAAATGCAGGCTATTATTTCCGTGTTTCTGCTCAGAATACATATGGCATTAGTGAAGCACTGGAGGTCTCATCAGTTGTTGTTATGAAGCCTCCATTTGGTAAGTGAACACCAAAATATCCAGTTGTGTATGTCCCTATAATTACTAAGGCAAGCTCACTTAATCTTTGAATTATTTTATTCTTTATAGAAAAACCAGGACAACCTGGTCAGCCAGTAGCAAGTGCTGTCACAAAGGATTCTTGTGTTGTCTCATGGAAGCCACCTGCAAGTGATGGAGGGGCAAAGATTAGAACTTACTATCTCGAGAAGCGTGAGAAAAAACAAAACAAGTGGATTTCCGTCACAACAGACGAAATTCGTGAAACTGTCTATTCTGTGAAAGATCTTATTGAAGGTCTTGAGTATGAGTTCCGTGTAAAATGTGAAAATCTAGGTGGTGAAAGCGAGTGGAGTGAGGTATCACAACCAGTCATTCCAAAATCTGATGTACCGATTCAAGCACCACATTTCAAAGAAGAACTAAGAAATCTGAATGTGAAATTTCAAGCTAATGCCACCTTTGTCTGCAAAGTCACTGGTCATCCTAAACCAATTGTCAAGTGGTACAGGCAGGGCAAGGAAATCATGCCAGATGGTGAAAAGATCAAAATACAGGAATTCAAGGGTGGATATCATCAGCTGGTCATAACAAATGTAACGGATGATGATGCCACAGTATATCAAGTTAGAGCTACCAACCAAGGAGGATCTGTGTCTGGCACTGCCTCTTTAGATGTTGAAGGTAATGAAGGATCTTGATTCCCAAGATAAATTATTTTTTAAGTTTTGAATATTTAAATTATTGGTGCTCTTTTCAGGTGTTTTTGCTCAAGTGTTGTTTTTTCCTTCCTCTTTCCTTTCCAGTTCCTGCAAAGATTCACTTGCCCAAGAACCTGGAAGGCATGGGAGCTGTTCATGCCCTCCGAGGAGAAGTAGTGAGCATCAAGATTCCGTTCAGTGGCAAGCCACACCCCGTGATCACATGGCAGAAGGGACAAGATCTCATTGACACTAATGGACATTACCAAGTCATTGTTACACGATCATTCACATCTCTTGTTTTCCCAAACGGTGTTGACAGAAAAGATGCAGGGTTTTACATTGTTTGTGCCAAAAACAGATTTGGAATTGATCAAAAAACAGTTGAATTAGATGTGGCTGATGTGCCTGACCCACCAAGAGGTCTAAAGGTAACTGACATTTCAAGGGATTCAGTTAACTTAACCTGGAATGAACCAGCTACAGATGGAGGAAGCAGAATCATAAACTACATTATTGAGAAACGTGCTACAACAGCAGAGAGATGGATTCGTGTTGCACAAGCTCGTGATACACGATACACAGTGGTGAACCTGTTTGGCAAGACCACTTACCAGTTCCGTGTAATTGCAGAAAACAAGTTTGGCCAAAGCCAGCCCTCTGAACCTACTGAACCAATTATAACAAAGGAAGATAAGACCAGAATAATGAACTATGATGAAGAAGTTGATGAGACCAGAGAAGTCACCACAGTTAAAGCGGCTCACTATTCTACAAAGGAACTCTATGACAAGTACATGATTGCAGAAGAGCTTGGACGTGGGCAGTTTGGCATTTCACACCGCTGTGTTGAGGCAGTTTCAAAAAAGACTTACCTGGCTAAGTTTGTCAAAGTAAAAGGTGCTGACCAAGTTTTGGTAAAGAAGGAAATTTCCATTCTAAACATTGCTAGGCACCGAAATATCCTATATCTTCATGAATCATTTGAGAGCCTGGAGGAATTGGTTATGATCTTTGAATTTATTTCTGGAGTTGACATCTTTGAAAGAATCAGCACTGCTTCATTTGAACTGAATGAAAGAGAAATAGTGAGTTATATACGGCAGGTCTGTGATGCACTAGAATTTTTACATCGCCACAGCATTGGACATTTTGATATCAGACCAGACAATATTATTTACTTCACAAGAAGAAGCTCAGTAGTTAAAATTGTTGAATTTGGTCAAGCCAGACAATTGAAGCCTGGAGACAGCTTTAGACTTCAGTTCACTTCTCCTGAATATTATGCACCTGAAGTGCATCATCATGATTTGGTCAGCACAGCGACTGACATGTGGTCAGTTGGTGCTCTAACATATATACTTCTCAGTGGCATTAATCCTTTCATTGCTGAAACAAACCAACAGGTTATTGAAAATATTCTAAATGCTGAATACAGCTTTGATGATGAATCATTCAAAGATATAAGCATTGAGGCCATGGACTTCATTGATCGCCTACTAGTAAAGGAAAGAAAAGCTCGGATGACAGCTGCTGAAGCACTTAACCACGTGTGGCTAAAACAGCAAATAGAAAAGACCAGCACTAAAGCCATCAAGACCTTAAGACACCGGCGTTACTACCAAACTCTAGTAAAGAAGGAGTGGAACACAGTTGTGTCAGTAGCCCGCATTTCCTGTGGAGGTGCAATTAGATCTCAGAAAGGTGTAACAGTGGCTAAAGTTAAAGTTGCGCCAATAGACATTGGTCCTATTGCTGGGCAGATAAACCATACTGTTACAGAAGAAGGAGGGCATGCCAAATATGTATGTAGGATTGAAAACTATGATCAGTCCACACAAGTCACCTGGTACTTTGGTATGAGGCAATTAGAAAGCAATGAGAAATATGAAATCAAATACGAAGAAGGTGTGGCAACCATGTATGTCAAAGATGTGTCTAAATCAGATGACGGGACCTACAGATGCAAGGTTGTAAATGACTATGGTGAAGACAGCTCTTATGCAGAACTTTTTGTTAAAGGTGTGAGAGAAATTTCTGAGCACTACAGATGTAGAACTATTAGGAAAGTGAAACGCCGGGTTGATACAATGAGACTACTAGAGCGTCCACCAGAATTTACTCTGCCTTTGTATAATCGCACCGCATACATTGGAGAAAATGTCAGGTTTGGTGTAACTATAACAGTCCACCCAGAACCTCGTGTAACATGGTTCAAATCAGGCCAGAAAATCAAACCTGGTGATGATGATAAGAAGTATACTTTTGAATCAGACAAGGGTCTTTACCAACTTGTCATCAATAAAGTCACTGAAGAGGATGATGCTGAATATAGTATTGTGGCACGCAATAAATATGGGGAAGACAGCTGCAAAGCTAAGCTGACTGTGATTCCACATCCACCTCCAGCAGACGCTACACTAAGGCCGATGTTTAAAAGACTGCTGGCAAATGCTGAATGTCAAGAAGGCCAAAATGTCAGTTTTGAGATCAGGGTATCTGGTGTACCAAAACCAACACTGACATGGGAGAAAGATGGTCAACCTCTGTCCTTTGGCCCTAACTTTGATATAATTCATGAAGGTTTAGATTACTATGCTTTACATATCAGAGATACTTTACCAGAAGACAGCGGTTATTACAGAGTTACTGCTACAAACAGTGCTGGATCTACAAGCTGTCAGGCTTATCTAAAAGTTGAACGCTTGAAATATGTCAAACGTGAGTACAAGACTGAAGAAGAGCGGGAGAAGCATGTACAGAGGCAAATTGACAAAACCTTAAGAATGGCAGAAATCCTTTCTGGGGTTGAACCTGTTCCATTGACACAAACGGCACAAGAGGCTCTCAGAGAAGCTGCTATCTTATACAAACCAGCTGTCAGCACTAAGACTGTCAAAGGTGAATATGAAATTAAGAAAGAAGAGAAGAAGGAAGAAAGAAGACTTCGTATGCCATACGAGGTCCCAGAGCCTCGCAAACATGTGCGCACTACTATTGAAGAAGATCAGAACATAAAACACTTTGTGCCTCTGTCAGATATGAAGTGGTACAAGAGGCTGAGAGACCAGTATGAAATGCCAGGAAAACTTGAGAGAACTGTTCAGAAACGCCAGAAACGCATACGTCTTTCCAGGTGGGAGCAGTTCTACGTGATGCCACTGCCACGCATTTCTGATCAGTATAAACCTAAGTGGCGCATACCAAAGCTAACACAAGATGATCTTGAAACTGTGAGACCAGCACGTAGGCGTACCCCATCTCCAGATTATGAATTTTACTATAGACCAAGGAGGCGATCACTTGGTGACTTGTCTGATGAGGAATTACTCCTGCCTATTGATGACTATTTAGCCATGAAGAGAACTGAAGAGGAAAGACTGCGCCTTGAAGAAGAGCTTGAGTTAGGCTTTTCTGCTTCCCCACCAAGTAGGAGCCCCCCACGCTTTGAATTGTCTGCACTTCGGTATTCTACTGCGGGAGCACAGGTCAGTTCAGAGGAAGAAAGAAAAAGAGAGATGAGGTATTCAAGCTACCACATTCCAATTAAAGCTGAAACCAGTGCAAGCTATGCAGAGCTTCGTCAGCGGCATGACAGGGCTGCCTACAGACCACCAAAACAAAAACAAAGAATAATGGATGAAAGAGAGGATGAAGAATTGCTCCGTCCAGTTGGCACTGCTCAACGGCTCTCTGAGTACAAGAGTGAGCTGGAATATATGGCAGAAGAGGAAAAGAGTAGACTTAGGAGAAGGAGGGAAAGAGAAATAACTGAGATCACATCAGAAGAAGAAGAAGAAATAGAAATGGTGCAACATGTTCACAGGGAATTTTCACCTCCCTCTAGATTACTAAGAAGAAGAAGATCTCTCTCTCCAACTTACATTGAGTTGATGCGCCCTGTATCTGAATTAATTAGACCCCGCTCACGGCCTCCTGAAGAAAGTGAGAGAAGATCCCCAACACCAGAGAGAACTCGACCTCGCTCACCTAGCCCAGTTTCTAGTGAAAGATCACTCTCTCGGTTTGAGAGGATGGCAAGATTTGATATATTTTCTCGATATGAGTCCATGAAATCTGCTTTGAAAACTCAGAAAACTATGGAAAGGAAATATGAAGTTCTAACTCAACAGCCTTTCACACTTGACCATGCTCCCCGCATCACCCTGAGAATGCGCTCACATCGGGTGCCGTGTGGCCATAATACCCGGTTCATTCTGAATGTCCAGTCAAAACCAACTGCTGAAGTGAAGTGGTACCACAACGGTATCGAGCTGCAAGAGAGCAGCAAGATACATTTCACTAATACCAGTGGGGTATTAACTCTGGAGATTCTTGACTGCCATATTGACGATAGTGGAACATACCGGGCTGTATGCACAAACTACAAAGGAGAATGTTCTGATTATGCAACATTAGATGTTACTGGAGGAGACTACACTACATACTCTTCCCAGCGGAGAGATGAAGAAGTACCAAGATCAATTTTACCTGACCTGACAAAAACAGAGGCATATGCAGTCTCCTCATTCAAGAAAGCATCTGCTACAGAAGCAAGTTCTTCAGTAAGAGAGGTCAAATCAGAGATATCAGCAACAAGAGAATCACTTTTATCATATGAACACTATGCTTCTTCTGAAGAAAAAATCACTGCAGCAGAAGAAAAATCATTGGAAGAAAGGACTGTACATAAAGCATTTAAAAGCACTCTGCCAGCAACAATCCTTACAAAACCACGATCGATCACAGTTTCTGAAGGGGAGACTGCAAGATTTTCCTGTGATGTTGATGGTGAACCAGCACCAACAATAACATGGTTCCGTGCAGGTCAACCTATTGTTTCTTCAAGGCGCTTCCAAGTAACACGCACACAGTACAAGTCTACTTTTGAGATTTCCTTGGTCCAGATGTCAGATGAAGGGAGTTATACTGTTGTGGTGGAAAACTCAGAAGGAAGACAGGAAGCACACTTTACTTTGACCGTTCAAAGAGCAAAAGTTCCTGAAAAAACAATTACATCACCTCCAAGAATCAAATCTCCTGAGCCCCGTGTAAAGTCTCCAGAACCAGTTAAGTCTCCAAAACGAGTGAAATCTCCTGAAACCATCAGTAGCCCCCCAAAAGCAAAGTCACCGCCTGCAGACAAAACAGTACCAACAGAGAAAGTACAATTACCAACTGCTTCTCCTCCAAAGATAAAACAGCAGCTGAAAGCAGAAACTCTTGGAGATAAGGTAAAGTTATCCTGTGCAGTTGAAAGCAGTGTTTTAAGTGTCAGAGAAGTGGCTTGGTATAAGGATGGCAAAAAACTGAAAGAAGACCATCATTTCAAGTTTCATTACGCAGCAGATGGCACCTATGAGCTCAAAATTCATGACCTCATGGAATCTGATAAAGGAGAATACACCTGTGAAATTACTGGGGAAGGAGGCATTTCAAAAACTAACTTCCAGTTTACTGGACAAGTATTTAAAAATATCCATTCCCAGATAAGAGGGGTATCATCTGAAACTCGTAAATCAGTTCAGAAAGAAGATGAAGTACTTACAGTTTCTACCCAGAAGAAATCATCAGTGGCAACTGAAGGAAAAGCAGCAGTTCAAGAAGTCATTAAAAAGTCAATTGTTACTGAAGATGTCAAACAATTGAAAGCAGAAGTTAGAGCTTCTTCAACTCAAATGACAGTGTCTGAAGGACAAAAAGTGACTTTGAAAGCCAGCATTCCTGGTGCCTCTGAAGTAAAATGGGTGCTGAATGGAATGGAGCTAAGAAATTCAGATGATTACAGATACGGTGTTTCTGGAAGTGATCACACACTAACTATCAAGAAGGCTAGCAATAAAGATGAAGGTATACTCACCTGTGAAGGTAAAACTGACGAGGGCATTATTAAATGCCAGTATGTTCTTACCTTTTCTAAAGAGCGCTCAAATGAACCAGCATTTATCATGCAACCTAAGTCCCAAAATGTCAATGAAGGACAAGATGTATTGTTCACCTGTGAAGTTTCTGGGGATCCTTCTCCTGAAATTGAGTGGTTTAAGAATAATCAACCTGTAAGTATTTGCTTCAGGTATTTACTTGAAAATTTAGATTTCTTCATAAATCTGATCTTAATGAAACATTTTTTTCCCTCCTCAGATTGCTGTTTCATCACACATCAGAGTAACTCGCTCTAAAAATATATATTCTCTTCAGATTCAAAATGCTGCAGTAAGTGACACTGGAAAATACACAGTCAAAGCTAAAAATTACCATGGGCAGTGCTCTGCTACAGCATCTTTGACTGTACTCCGTAAGTTTGTTCTCTGGGTCTTGTGTTCAGACTAATCAGGACTTTTTGCTGTGGTGCATCCACTAAAACGATTTTTGATAAATAAAACTCCGGTAAAGTTGATACAGGTAGTTTAACAAGTTTCTATTTATTTTATATATTTATATATCTGCAAAACTAAAACAGCATTAGAAATCTTCCCACAGAGGAGCACACAGATGCTCCGTTACATCCATAGATGAGTGTTAACAGAAAGCTGTGAACATTCCTTCTAGGATGACCCTGTTACTAAGACCTTGGTCTGGCAAGTACTCTTTTCTCAATTGCTAACCAGAATCTGTTTTGATAAAGTAATTCTGCATTTAAAAACTGTTAGGGTAACTTATCCATAACTAAACCAGGTTTAGGATTTTACTGGCTGTACAAGGACATCTCCGTTCCTAGCACCAACAGGTTACTATAGTTTGCTTGGATGAATGTGTTTGTGCTTAAAGGAAAGCTGCAGTGACCGATCTCTTCTGCTTTCTTTGATAGTTACAGAACAGTGCAGTGAAGTATAGAACTCACAATACCATACCTGTAAGAACTTGAAAATGTTTCACAACTTCTACAAATATGAACTGAACACACAATTTCTCAATGTCAAATTCTAATAATAGCTTTAATAGGAAATGCTGTGTGATGACCTATTTCTTCTTAAGTATGTTTTTCCTTCAAGCTCATACATACTAGTAACAGTTCTGCTTCCTACTTGTTTCATTTACAAATTAGCGTTTGTAACTTGGACATCTTGAATCAAATGAAATTTTATTCTCCACTGCAGTTTTCCATTGAAAGCAAACAATGCGCTCTTCATTTCTGTGAAATTAACCATATAGACTGCATGACTTCTTTAGTTAATGCAATGTTATTGGTTTTTCTTCTATGTTTGCGATGCTCCCAGCTCTAATTGAAGAACCTCCAAAAGAGGTAGTATTGAAGACAAGTGGCGACGCAAGCATGCACGAAAGTTTTTCTTCTCAGTCCTTTCAAATGGCTTCTTCTAAACAAGAGGCTTCATTCAGCAGTTTCAGCAGTAGCAGCATGACTGAAATGAAATTTGCGAGCATGTCTGCCAAAAGCATGTCCTCCATGAAAGAATCCTTTGTAGAGATGAGCTCCAGCAGTATTATGGGGAAATCTAGTGTGGCTCAACTGGAAAGTTCAACTAGTAAGATGCTTAAATCAGGTCTGAGAGGTGAGCAATACAATTATTGGTAGAGTTAGTGCTTTGAATCTCCTGAAGTAGTCCCTAGAGTAAACCTGCTGCATGTCAAAAGGGCTTAGTGGAAACAGACTAACTTGATATTTCTTCTCCTGTTTTGTAAAGGAATACCACCCAAAATTGAAGCTCTCCCATCTGATATCAGTATTGATGAAGGAAAAGTTCTCACAGTATCTTGTGCCTTTTCGGGTGAACCTGCTCCTGAAATAACATGGTACTGCAGAGGAAGAAAAATTACCAGTCAGGACCAGCAAGGCAGATTCCACATTGAAACCAGCGAAGATCTAACCACCTTGATCATCATGGATGTCCAGAAGAACGACGGTGGACTTTATACCCTGAATTTAGGAAATGAATTTGGTACTGATTCTGCCACTGTGAATATTAATATTCGATCAATTTAGAGAGCTTGATCTGTATTATTTACACTTGTCTTTTTACAAGTGATTAATATATGGACTGAAATATCTGATCTGTAAATAATAATAAAAAAAAAATATTTTTGTACCTACCTGAATGAGACAAAGTCCAAAGATATACATTATGACTTATAGTCATTATTGACCTAAGAATTTTAAACACTTTTTTCACTGACATGTACATACTGTATATAGCCGAAGTTAACGGTTATGAAGTTTTGTACCATTTATTTTATGACATTTTGAAATGTAACTTTTGGAATTAACAGTTGGTAGGAGAAAGTTTCCTAGCAAACGACTACCCTGCTCAACATTTAACTAATTTTTGTGCCTCAACTCATTGTTGATGTCTAAGAATGCCTCAACAGGTAGAGAGGCTCCCTGTTGAAGATTACCTACACCTAAGAGATGATACTGTGCATTGTATTTCTTACGTGCACAACTATTTATGTTGAATCAGAAATGTAAGGCATTAGTGATGTTTGCAATTACCCTCCTGTAAGCATTGCTTTAATGTTTTACGTTTTATCTGATTATGTCATACTTTCCATGCCTGACTGACAATTTTTGGACAAAGTGCAAGCGGCCAACACTTTGTTCACCCACTGTTTGGGTACTGTTTCTGACACACTGACTGCCTGAATAGCTTTAAAAAGTAACATCACCTGGCCATCCCCTTAATCAACAAAGCTATTGAGGTACTCAAGTGCAGCAGCAGTACCAACTCTCGGAGGTTCGTAGGGTGCAGTGATTGAGTTTGTGTGGTAGTATTAGATACCTAGTAGTCACTTCCAGGCAACTAAGCAGTGAACCACAGTTTGAAAACAAACTGTTGTTACAACATCAAATACCACCCTGCACTTCAATTTGCTTTAGTTCTCCTAATGTAGTATAAATCTTGTTAGCTGTTGAGCCTCCTTGAGATAGAATTGTTAATTTGAAATAAAGCATGCTATCTGCACCTTAAAATGTGTGATTCCTTGTTATTTATTTATTGTGCTTTGCTTTTATAGTTCATGTACTATACTACAGAAAGAGAGTTGCTGAAAGAAAAGTCTGGGTAGAGCTGTGATTCCCCACTGTAAGCTGGGTAACTGTTGAAAATTTAGCCATCTACCAGAAACATCCTGGCCATCAGACTATAGAGGACTAACAACAAAAAGTAAAAAATTTTTCATAGGTTCTTCACTGACTAAGGATAAATTCTAGCACATGCCTAAGCATTATGCTGTTTTTATGTCTCTGTTGAGTGAATTTCCAGGCCTTCCACTACGCCCTATATGGAAACATTAGTAATCTCTTAACAGCTGGTCTCTGCTGGAACCAGTTTAAAAACTGCCTCCAGGAAACCCAGCTATTGGCTCCTCTTTTTGGCAGCTGCAGCTAGTGCAGACTAGTTGACCATTGACTAATTGCTTGGACCTAAAAGTTCTCACCTGCTGCAGGTCATTAAGGGCCCATAGCCCATCAGCTCTTCACCCTTCAAGTCAGCTGACACACCTATGGGGAGCAAAGCTTTTACATTCTGGGGCAGGGGGAGAAAATCACAAATCCCATACAGGCAGGTCACAGTTTTGGTTATGGGAAAAGAGTATCAAGTTCAAAAGAGCAATTCTGTTTCTAGAATTCACTCTGATCAGTAGAAAGAGCTTGAGAGCAAAAACTCAGAGCAATGCAACACTGCTTCAGAGCCTGTAGAAGTCTCGTAAGTGGTGCAGGAGAGTTATTTGGCAACACCACGTATTATGACTCCCAGCGTACTACTGCTAAAATGAAAGATCCCAAGTTTGCCAAAAGCAGTAAACACAGGTAGTATGTTTAAAAGCTTATCCTAAAAAGATGCACTAGAGAAACAGACTGATTCTTTTTTCTTTCCTATAAGCCTATATACTATCAACCACTAGCTATCCAAATGATACTTTTTTTTATGTATCGTGTAACAGACAACAAATAACAAAAAAACTTAATTATTTCAGCAAGTACCTATGTAGGGCAGTTTTAAACTTAGATGAGACAAACCCTGCATTGGGACCAAAGCAGCAAGCTGTTACTAAATCCACCACCTCTCCTCCCTGATCCTTGCTACTCTACACTCTTACCAGGCAGGGCAGTTCCACCCCTGGGGCTGGTGGCGGGGGGCGGGGGGGGGCCTGCACTCACCTGACATTTATCTTTCTTGTTGTTAACACATTTCTAACGGCTACCACAGACAAGCTAGTAGGGATATAAAAATTCTGAAGAAAATTTTATAGTAATAGAATTTGACAGGGCAATTTAAACAAAGCTGCTTGTATTTAATAATTTTAAGGTACTTAAAAAATAAATAAATAAAATCACTATTTGAAGCCACAGCTTGAGTGTAAATGCCCTCAAAATCATCTGCTGCAGCACTCACACCACTGTGAACCTACCAAGAGCATGAGAACGTGTTTTAGCTGAAGTATGAAACATTCCTAGATATGTTGTCATAGCTGGGGACTTAGACTGTGCAGTGTACACAGAGGCTTAACACCCTCAAGCCCCATGCTAATCAGCCTACCTAGGTTACCAGAAACACAAGATCTAGCACCATTCACCAGCTGGGAAAACAGACCTTGCTTCTCAACAGGGTATCTTAGCTTAGTGCTATACAGCACTAACAGGGCTGAAATCATCCATGGTGCAAGCTCAGCATCACACAGATAGTGTTAAAGTCACAAAGCCAGAGCCAAAGTGAGCTGCTCTCTGGCTAATAAATGGAGATGAAACAAGGTCTAAAGTCAAAATATGGATTTCAGAAGCTAAATTTTGGGTCAGGACAAGATCCAGACATTTTCAAGTGATGGAACCATTTAGAAGCAATGAAGACGACAAAGGATTGTGAGAGTGTGCAGTACTTTTTCCTTACAGGCAAAAGTAAAAATGAACAAAGTAAGGTTTTAAAAAGGCCATTAATTTTAGTTGTTAAAGCATTCAAAGGGGAAAAAAAAAAAAACAAGAAAAAAAAAAAGCTCAAGAAACCATCTCATTCTAATACCATTACAGGTATTAAAAAATAATTTTCAAGACAACACACAAAGATACACAGGTACAGCCAGCCAGCCTTGTTTCAGCAACTTGTATGCACATATATTTGACAATATTACCACTAAAAATGGGCTAGCCAGTAGTCTCATCAGAAAGTAATAGTCACCAAAAAAAAAAAACTGCAGACTTAAGCATGGATTCTATTCCGCAAATGCTATTGAAAATTCAGTCTTCAATGTCCTCTACTGAATCTAGACACATTTCCATGATCAAGTGGAAAACATTCTGGTGTGGCAGCATAAGCAAGTTTGTTCTGTCTGTAATGCTGCCTGAACTCTGCATGGTACTTAAACAAGCACACCTAACTTTAAGCTGATGAGTCACTCCCGCGCCTAAAAATAGAATTTAAAGCACTTAGAGGATTTGCTGAAGTACAATTTTAATAGATAATTCTACATGCCAACCTGCTGAGCCATTGTTTTTTACAGGACTACTAAATGAATGCTAATGTAGAGGTGACATTGATAAAGTCACAACATAAAGTTTCAGTCTTCTTCAGTTTCATAGAAGACATCTCAAAACAATTCTCAGATTACAATTCTCAGACAACAGATTAAGCAGTCTCTGAATAAAAATAAATTCATAAAATGAAGCATGAACATTTGAAATTATTTGCCTACTCTATTCAGGTAGAATACTGGGATATTTTTACTTTACAGGCTGACACTTGCTCTGTTTAAAAACAAAACCATTGCACTACAGGACCAAGTTCACAAAAATATACTAGTATATGCTAGCACTGACGTCTGAAGACATTTAGACAAAGAATGACATGTCACAGCGATAGTGCATAGAAAAATGAGTCAGATCCATGTAAGGTAACAGCACCCTGCTGCTGCAACTGTCATCGAAACTTTGCAGAAAATGTCTGGGCAGCCAAGAAGGTGAAGATAGATACAGAAATAGCCAAAGCAACATTTAGCTCAAGAGAATATGGAGGAAAGCATGTGACATTCTTAAATCCTGACCCTCCCACCCCCCCTTTGAACTGAGAATTACCTTTAGTATCCTTAATCAACACCCTTGGAGCCATGTATTTACCCATTTCTTTAAACATAATGCATTTGATTTGCTTGTTTTTTTTAAACAGAGCCATAAAATACAGTTGTGCTCTTACCTTTATCTCTCTCTCCCATATGAGTACTAGTTAAGAATGGTCAGGATATGGCTACAAACGTACCTACAGTGTCCTACCCTGAAGAAAAAGAAGGTACCAGACAGCAATGCAGGGAAATGGTGTGACTACTTTCTTATAGCACTCACTTGCCAAACAATATTCTGAATTGCTCATGCAGGCTTAACAAATACTAAAATGCCAACTGAAGCAATTAAATTCCTAAATGGCACCTTCAAATCAGTATTGTACACAGTGGGAACAAAAATTGTAATACATTTCTTTTAGCATGTTATAAAGTGGAGCCCAGTACACTCACCTTCTAGTAAACTTGGTCATGCTTGTGTATTAGACATCCTCTACAAAATAACGAAGAATGGGTCGCTCTGCTCTATGGGTAGAGGAATGCTTAGTTTCTGAATCTCTTATCATTTCATTGCTTAAACTAGCTGCTAAGCTGCTGAGTCCTTCTGAGACAGTGACAATTCTAAGGGTGTTACAATCATCTGATGAGCTTTACAAGTGAAATAATAATCTGTATGATCCTTTGGTCTTCAATGTTAAGCAGCAGATATTTTCAGGATAGCAGCTGTGGCTTTGGTCACTCAATTTCTACACGACACCTCCTCCCTTTTAATCAGTAACATTCCCTTCTAGAGGTTGATCTGAAATGCTTAGGTTCAGCCCTGGAAGTAGTCAGCAAAGAATGACAGGTATGTTTTACATTAACACTTTAAAAGCTGAATAACGAGGATCACCTGAAAAAAACAGGTTTCAGACAAAGAAGTTTCCTCCATTCGTGTATTATACCTCTGTAAAAAGTTGCTAAGAGTAACATCAGCAGTAACAACAGCTACAATACCTATACTGATTGTGGTGTAATGAGCAAAATTTAAGTTCACAGTTTGTGAAATTAACTGTAACACAAATACTTATGTCATTTTCAAAATAAATTAAATGCAAAAATTTTATGCATTGCAATGTATGTATGTATGTTTTGGGATATAGCAATGCCTGTATTCCAAAAACTGACCTCCACTTGGGGCGGGGGAGGAGGGAAATCAAACTGACACTATAAGCTAATTTACTCACTATACTTCCATACAACGAGTGAAAAGAAATACAAACATTAATTTTCTGAGTTTTAGACTCTGAACATTGTAATGTAAGTATTCATGAATTTCCACATTATTCTGAGTGCTTGATCATTAATTCTTTATAGAGTACAAGCTGGTATGTCATTTAAGTGCATTCCATTTCTAATCATCTAATGTTAGAAACTTCATAGATAAAAGTCAGTAACTAGAAATTAGCACTTTTAGCCTAAGTATATGTAGTATGCTTATATCCTTTAAGTGATAAATGCTTTAAAAAATGAATTTGGTTTCACTGGGAGCTCTTCGGAAGCAAGCGAGATCAAAACTAGAAGCATCAATTACATATCCTATGTTGACATTCAGCTCCCATTCTCCACCAGAAAGAGTAACAATATAATTATCAGTTGCTGATTAGCTCTCCCCTAACCCTGGAAATGAAAAGAGCATATAGAGTTTTCTAATCTTACCATACATGGACCACTGTGGTTCTTCCACAGTATCATTTTCCAAAATTACTTCTTAGATCCTGATGCCAAAAGTATGATGGCATATCTTCACTGATTTCCTTTAAATACATTTTAGGATTTTAGCCATAGAGTTTAGCAGAGGTAGATAAAAAGGATGATCTAACTTTAGCAAGAACATGTTGCCTATATATTAAGACATAATACCAGCTTCAGTCACATAAAGAAACCCAACACAGTGCTGAAGTAATTATATAACTGTTGTGCTGGAATCTAAGCCTTACAACCTGCGTCTAACCAATCCTATTACAAATATTTTATCAGCAGTATTTAAAATGCTGATTTACAACTACATGCACAAATCAGTCTCAACGATCTTTTTTCGCACAATGTGGAGTCCGAACTATTTTTTCTGTAGTAGCTGGAAGCCAGAAATAGATACCTGTTGATGTGACATGAACTTAACTCTGTACAATCTGGAAGAAACCTCAGTGAAATTTCAATAAGTAGCTATAAAGCAATGTATATGATTCAATGAAACACTCAGCAATATGTTGTTTACTTCTCTGAACATGTCTTTAATACTTATTTTTACAATTGTCTTAAGTGTCATAAAGAATACATTAAAGCAAAATTTCAGGAAAAATGTACAAGCATGTGTGTGGCTGATATGCAAATGCTAGTTGCATGAAAACTGAGCACAAATAACAGCTCTGAGCTAGTATCCATAAATAACTTTACTCACACAAGACCTTCAATTCCATTTGATCCCCAACATAACGGTTCAAAACCTGTTAGGCTAGACAGGCAACAGGTTCTGTTTTTCCTCAACATTTGGACCTTTTTTGATTTAGATGAATCAACGTAACAGAAGTTTATAATGAAAATTTCCGTTCCAAGCCCATCTGTCTTTTCCACACTGCTTCAAAAACACCGAATTATTCATATACACCAAAGGAAGACAAGATAGACCAAATTAAAGACTGGTTTATAAGAACAGATTTTGGTATGTGCTTGAGTGCAAAAAACCCTGTGCATTTATTTAGGAATTGTGTAAATCAAAAACAGTAAATGGCTTGCTTAAAGTGCTCTACAGCTAAGACTTTATAGACCAAGTTTATCCCTAAATGAATACCCCCAAAAAATCCCCCAAAGTTTACAGTGCTAACTCTAGCAACCTTATGGACCAAGGTGCTAATAGGCACTGTTATACTATATAACTCATGAATTATTCAGAGTCAGAATCCGATCTCACTTACAGTTAATGCAAATTTACACTGATGTAACTGAGAGCAGAATCCATCTCACAGTTTATACCACCTTGAAATGATATAAAGGAGTCACCAAATCACAAGCTTTCTCTTGTATAAATATGTCATAAATAAAATATGTATAGATACAAATATCCATTTCAACAGCAGCTTCATGGTCTAATAGGTTCAGCTCTTACTTCTATAATACTTTGCTAAAAACACATCTCAAGTGAGCAGAGTAAATCTTAGTCTTGTTGCATTAGCTAATTGTGATGCTACACACCCCAGAAACAATTTATGGACATTTTGAAGCCTTTAGTAGATCCTCGGATCTTTAGTAGTGAAATTAGGTAAAAAAATTCTGATGCAAAAAAGAATAAATAAATAAAAATTATTAAATATCCAATGCTTGGTACAAATGCTTCATATTAAGTTATTTTCATATTTTTGTTTAGAAAAATACACTAAACATTTCTACTTTCATTGGCTAAAAATAAGGACCGGATTATGTATATCCTTGTGTTTTTAAAGAAGGCAATGTCAATTACCATTAAGCTGCTAGAGTAGACTTATTAGTGCCCAGTCCCACAGCCCTTATGCAGGCAAAAAAGCCACTGCAGGGCTATCAAAGCTCCAGGCAGATTGCTTGTACAAATGACCAGCAGGCCCATGGCACAAATTACATTTTCTCCAAAAAAAATAAACCTTTTTGCTAAAGTTTTTAACCTGTAGATTTACTAATGTATCAGTCAGACCTTCACACTTTAAAAAGAGCAACATTTACAAATGTAGATGCTTATCTGTTAAACCATCATTTGTTCCAAAAAATGCACATTCAAACTGTGAAATATTAGGAAAATACTCTTGCAAATAAACTATATAAAGATAAAATACACTTCGAAGATAGTTTTTATGTTATTCTATAAAGTGCAGAGAAATCCTTCTAAAAAGGGAAATGACTACTTTCTATAACAACAGTATAATTACAGCAGCCTTTGCATAGCATTATTTATAGAAAATTGAATACTTTCAATTTCTTCATGAAGAAAAGGATGAGAAAGTCTCTTCCAGTTCAGATCTTTCGTTTGATACTGATCTATTTTCTTCAGGAATGGTTGATGATACCACCAGATCTCCATTGACAGCACTTCTAGAACAGTGAGCAGATCCTATGAAGATATCAATAAGTATTTAAATTTCAATGAAAAAACCCTCATCCAATCTGTCAGTTATTCTATTTGCTATTTCCTATCGGACTTCTCCAAAAATACTTCAATTAATACCACGGCCAAGGGTGACAGATGCAAAGAATTTTCAGTTAGTATAAATGTGGTAACATTTTTCTTTTAAACAATGATTTTTATATTATGAACAGCAGTAATCTGTGAGGTGCAGACAAATTCTGTATGATGAAGAAAATTTTTTTGAAGAAAAACTGATGAATCAATAATATTTAATTAAAATATTTTCTATTATCAAAATGAGATGGATGACTTCGACTTCCTGCAAGTTCAGTATTGCTAGGCTACCTGGCACAAAAGAGAATGAACTAAGATAACTAAAAAGTAATAGAGGGAACTTCTAACAAAGGAAAAAAAAAAAAAAGGAAAAAGAAAGTGAGCTAGAAGCTAGAGCTAGTAAGGAACCAAAAAAGTCTGGTATTAGCAGAAACACACAAGACTTCTCATCAGTTCTGAAAAGAACCAGACTGGGTGACCAACCCCAGGAGAAGGTCCAGATGTTAACAACAACAGACTTAGGTTACAGAAAGCAAGACTGATCTGCAACTACCTAGGCAGTGAGATGCAGGCTGGGGTCTAAACTAAGTTTATTAGCTTGGGATAGGTGCTAGCAGACCCTAAACAGGTGGCAGGTAAGTGAGATGAAAGTGGTGGTTGTCCTGCAATATGTGAGCATCAGAGAACCAAGAAGATGGTGTGGCGGTGCAAATACTTGTGCCGTGATAGTGTAAAGCATTAGTACCTCTTTGGACTTGCATGGACTTTCAGCACTGCACAGGCCCCAGTTTTTTTTCAATCCAAATGAGGCACTAGGAACTCCAGAAGGAAGCAAGACTAAACCAGAACTAGCCAAGAAGAACTAGTCATGTTAAAGTCTCCCTGAGAGGAGTTAGGATGGAGTCAAAAGGAAAGCAAGATTCAAGACTTAAAAAGACAGAACTGGATACTAACTCACTCAGTAGGCCCCTCTAACCAGTAGGGTCTAATATTCTGAATATGACATCACTTTATCATTTTTTGGTTGTTTTTATTTATTATTAGCAAGGCTGCACTATTTCAGAACAGTGCTGCTCTCCACAACAGGCAAGCAGCAGACACTGAAATGAATGATCTTTCAGCAATGCACTGTGGAGAAATTAACCACCACCACCCCCGCCCCCCATTCAGCGGGACCAAAGAAAGGAGATTTTTTTTAGTAATAACAAGCAGATAGCAAGTAACAGTATACCACATCACATACCAAAATAATGTTCATGCAAGGTCCTTTTAGTACAAACACTCTTGTTCTGGTTGGATCTCCATTTTAGATAACAAGCAGTCCTACTGATTTCAGTACAACTGCTCCAGCTGTAAGATCCTTTTCAACACCAATGAAAGCTAGCAAAAGTCAGCTACATAAAAACCTACACAAGTGCTTCGATTTATAATGTTGCAACCTTACAACCAACTCTTTTTTCTCATACTGATATCAGCACTAAAACAGTTGCTGTAAACAGGGTAATAAATTCTACATAAAGATAAAAAAGAAAACCATCCCTTTTCCAAACTTACTCTGAGAATCTTCCACGGGATTATCACTGTAAGATTCTGTATCTGAGTATGTTCTTCTGCGTCGCTGTGATAATCGGTGAAGGGATGAAATTGGTTCTTTTACAGAGTGATTATTCCTACAAATGAAACAAGATATATTAGTAAGTAAATTCTGTAACAACCCACACAAGCTTAACATACTCTAAAATAATTCTGGTTTTTAGTTTGTAAATATCAATGTTTTTCACTAAGACAAAAATAACAGAGTCAACAGAACATTTTGATTTTCACAATTTCAATGCCTGAAAATTGAAATAAAAATGTAATACAGTGTTTGCAAGCAGAAGAAGTCATTTGCATAACGTTTCTAGCATGAAGAAATATTTACAGGGCAAGTATGAGAGACATTATGACACAATGAGCTCCATTATTTGCCACTGACACCAATAATCTGCTCCTTAGTTTTCAAAATTAGATCAATTTATGCCATTTAATTATTTTCCCAAGTGAAAAATTTCTCTCATACTTTTATTTTAATGCCAGCATGTTCAGGGAGGTGTTTTAAGAAATTAAGAAAAAAAAATGAAATAGAAAATTACCTTTCTGAATAACAAGGACCAGGGTGGCTAATGGAACGCTTCATCTAGGAAGAAAAAAAAATGCCACAAGCTACTTTCAAGAATAGTATACATACCTACACTAATTTATACTCTATTTACAGCCTCTATAAAGAGGGTGGGTAATCTCTTTTTTTTTATATATAAATGAAAAATAACTGTTCTTAACGGGAAGTCTGCTTTAACTATATGGAAATGGATGGATTGTTACCAATATTAAAAGTTTTAAAGCATTCACACAGGAAATGCAATTTACTACACAGAATACAATCTAGTTAGAGAGCAACTCGTAAATTGACATGATATAGAAATATTGAAGTATTTTCCCCCACCAAAAGCCAGTTTAAATTCTCCATTACACAATAAAGCCAAAAGTCTGCCTCTTGATTCTTTGCGGTTCTTCTGATATCACTGCCGAATCTCTATGTGTGAAAGTTATTAAGTTATACAAATGACATACAGAATCGTACGTCGTTTGATGGGATGGAAGATAAAAGGCCAATATCCAAGTACAAAGAAAGGGACTCCCACAAGAGAATCCTACAACACAGCCTATCTTAGAAACTACATACGTGATCAGTAAGACATTTAAGATGATTTCACATACACTGTCCTCCTAAAAGAAATAATTAGTAATGAAGAGTTATGCGAGTATCTTTACCATTATTTACCTTTTTGGTAAATAAGGGCATGTTATATTAATATGAACATTTTTGAATTATATACATTGAAAAATAACCTTTGTTGCTGAAGTTCTTCAAGTCACAAGGCAGTTGTCTGTTTAACTGAGGAAAAATTAAATCTCATTTATTTATGAGATATCTCAGTACAGGGTCTTGACACATATGACAAATTACCCTGATTATGTGAATGGTAGCAGACGAAGACTGGAAACAGAGAAGTATTGATTTATAAAATATTTAGGACCCGCACTGATCACAGTAGTGTCAAGATTTCATTTGCTGATGTCATAGCACACAGCAATACTATAGTCTTCTGCCATTCTTCCCCATATCTAACCAACTACATGACACTTAGAAAAAATAGTATTTTAAAATGTCTAAACCATTTGGACAGGTGATGGTGACACAGGAGAAACCAAGGGATCAGGGTGAGGCAGCTGGAACATTTCTGGCTTAAACTTGGCATTAGCAATCTTCACACATTCTTCAAGTGTTGTGATAAATGTATTACAGGTGGCACTAAGCAAGGAAGAGGCTTCATTCATGTTCTGAAAATAAATGAAAGCACAAGCATAAGCAAGAAAAAAAAATGCAAATACAATCCCCCCCCCCATACCCACTTATTTCCCTCCTTACCACTAAGAACTAGTGATAACTTCCATTTCCCATTTACTTAATCAAACGTACACTTACATTGAGGTCAATTAAGCAACTAAATGTGATAGCACTCTTTCTGACATCTGAATTTTTTAGGGTATCAGCCAATGATGCTATAATGTTTTTACTGTAAATACAAGTAGCTTGTCTCAGAATAGCTATCTGGTATCAGAAGGTCAGTGAAATAAAAGAATGGCATGTGAACAGCTTTATCGCTCCAGTGCAACGATTCTGCAGGCCAATTTCACTTTGCTGTTGCAAACTGACAGCCATTTTCTCTGTTGCAACAAAGTATCGACACCTTGCTTTAATTTGCCATAAGTCACAGAATCATAGAACAGTTTGGATTGGAAAGGACCTTAAAGATCACCTAATTCCAACCCCCTGCCATGGGCAGGGATGCCTCCCCCTCGACCAGTTTGCTCAAAGCCCCATCCAACCTGGCTTTGGGAACTTCTAGGCATGGGGCATCCACAGCTTCTCTGGGTAACCTGTTCCTGTGCCTCACCACCCTCGTATTAAAGAGTTTCTTCCAAATATCTAATCTAAATCTAGTCTAGTTTAAAACCATTACTCCTTGTCCTATCACTACACTCCCTGATAAGGAATCCCTCTCCTGCTTTCTCGTAGGCCCCCTTTAGGTACTGGAAGGCCACCATAAGGTAACCCCAGGGAAGAACAGCCCTGTCCCTGGGTGGGCTTCAACCACCAACCTTTCAGTGAAGTGGACTACAGTATTTTCCACACACTATTCAAGAGTATAAAGAATGAGGCCCAGCATTAACTTTCATTCAAAAACAGAAATACTAGAATACTTTTATTTGAGTATATTCGGAGAGACTTGGCAGGTTTCCGATCATAGTGGGTTTACGTGGCAAGGTTTTGGTAGCAGGTGGCCATAAGGGTGGCTTCTGTGAGAAGGATCTAGAAGTTGCCCCATGTTTGGTAAGGGCCCCACTGCTGACCAGAGCTGAGCCAATAAGTGATGTTGTTTTGCGCCTCTGTGAGAGCATATTTAAGACAGGGAAAAAAAAAACACTGCAACACACAGCAGCTGGGAGAGTGAGAGGAGTGAGGAACAGCCTTGCAGGGGCCAAGGTCAGTGAAGAAGGAGGGGGAGAGGTGCTCCAGGTGCCAGAGCAGAAATCCGCTGCGGTCTGTGGTGAGGACCATGGTGAAGCAGGCTGTCCCCCTGCAGCCCATGGAGAACCACGGTGGAGCAGGGTTCTACTCTGCAGCCCCTGGAGGAGACCACAATGGAGCAGGTGGACCTGCACCGACGGAGACTGTGGCCCGTGGAAGAACGCTGCCAGAGCAGATTCCGGGCCAGACCTGCAGCCCGTGGAGAGGAGACCACACAGGAGCAGGTGACCTGGCAGGAGCTGCTGCCCGTGGGGGATCCCGGTTGGAGCAGTTCGCTCCTGAGGGATGGACCCTGTGGTACGGACCCATATCTGGAGCAGTTCTTGAAGAGCTGCTGCCTGTGGGCAGCCCAAACCGGATCAGTTCAGCAAGGACTGCATCCCGTGGGAGGGACCCCACAGCACAGGGAACGAGAGTGACCGAGAAGGAGCGGCGGCGAAGAAGCGCTATAGACTAACCATAACCCCCATTCCCCCGTTCCCCTGCACCACTCGTGGGGAGGAGGTGGAAGAGGGTGGATGGGGGGGAAGGTGCTTTTGGTTTCTTTCCTTTGTTTCTTACTTCTCTAGCTTGTTAGTAGTAAGTAATAAATCTTACTATCTCCCTATGCTGAGTCTGTTTTGCCCATCACAATAATTACTGCACGATCTCCTCGTCCTTATCTCAACCCTTGAGCCCTTTTCATCGTATTTTCTCCCCGTTCCTCTTTCAGGACGGGGAGTGAGAGAGCGGTTGTCGTGGAGCTTGGCCGCCCACCCGAGTAAAACCACCACACCGATACCTGTAACACTAGCTCTCACTGACAACAAAATGGAATACTCTCCTAAAGGAAGTAAAGAATGGACAAACAAGATAGATAGTTTCAACCACTCTGCACATAACAGAGATCTGAAACAAGACAAATTACTATATAGCTGATGTGACAGCTCTTCTGGCCTTTTAACCAAATGACTCAATAACACAATTGATTCCTAATACATTTTATGGTTAAAATTAAATCATACAGGTTCTTTGTGCACTTATAATCAATGTCAGCATTATGTACACACAACCACTCAAAATCTGACTTAAATCTGAGTTAAAACTCCCAACATTCAGAAGAAGGGAAAAAAGCAGAAGATGTCAGCAGAAACTTTAGTTGAACTATGTAATCAGGTTCTCCAATGCCATTCTAGAAATTCAATACCTCAATGCTGGGAGGAGAACGAGTCTCATCACGGTGAACAAATTCTTGTATTGTATGAACTTGCTGCATTAAAAGATCACAGTAGAGACGAAGTTCGGACATTTTGGTTTTAAGAGATTCATTGGTCTCACTTATTTCTATAAAAAATAAAGGAAATGTCAATTTATGCAATATAATTTATTACATATTCTAATTTTTAAGTGCACTTCTCATTTAAATCTAAATATTGATTTAAAAATTTGCTTAAGCTATCACTTGAATTTGAGAAAAATTGGATTCTGCAATGAATCAAGAACTATACTTGCAGACACCAGAGTTTGTACTTTTTGATAACTGATGCTACTTTAATGACCACAATGACAGAGGCATATAACAAGAAAAGATAAAGTTGAAACCTTTCTTAGTTACAGCGTAATGTAGGAAAAAAATCAGTAGATGAAATTTATCCCCGTTACAGTGGGTAAACGGTTACATCAAGACATTCAAAAAAATATATATTCTCATGGGTTATATTGACTTCCTTCGGTGGAGGTAATTTCATCCAGTGTGTTTTAGTGTTTTTGTTTTTTTTTTCCTCCAGTAAAAGGAAACTTGTACAATGCCCACATACTGAAATTCTACATGCCTTACTGTCAAGGACAGAGCTGAATACATTCAGGAATTTTAACAATGAAGCATGTGATTGGTTTTACATACAAGTGATTTTTCAAAACTTGGACAGAATAAAGACACAGAATATCACCGCTGGAATGTCTGTAAAAATATACTAGGCATATAACTAAGATGCATGTATTTTCTCAAAAAGGGCCCAGGGAATTAGACACCGAAACCCCATGGACTTTGAGTTTAAACTCCCTGTCCTTCTAACTGTTAGACTCCTAGTCAGACATGCGTATTTGTAGAAGAGAAAGGAGTCTGAACTGATAGCAACTGATACAGGTTTCTTTGAAGTAAACAGAACTCATATTCATGGCAGCTGTGAATTTGATACTTCATATGGTCACAGCAACATTCCTAGAATGCCACACAGATATGAGGTGCAGGACAAATCTGAAGACAGCACAGAAATCCAAAATGGAAAGGCAATATAGAAAACACAGAAGTGAGAACGCCTATGATCAGCAAAATAAAGTCAAAAACAGACTATGTAACACAGTGATTTGCATCATTTACTAGCACAGTTCAAACACCATGGGGAAAATTACATTACAGATGGCTAGGAATAATTACAGTTCATATTTTAAAGACAATAGTACTCAATTTCTAACACAATATTTGTGCTATCATTACCTGAAAACAAACATTTGAAAAAGTGGTTAGCTTGTGAGTGCTCAAGGTAACACACATACCTTTTTCTTTTTTTGTTCTAGTATCTGCTAAACAGGCTTTTGCACTCCCCAGTGCTACCAGCCACCTCTGCCTTTCAGCTGCATTAACTGCTTTCATATAGAAATGCTGTTCCCCTGGGATGATTAGCTCCATTCTGGTGTTGTCTGTTGCATGAACTTACGATAGAGAAGAATAAAAGAACAACTTTGAAAAAAAAAAAAAAACAAAACACAATCTGGTAACAATTATTTATTAAAAATAAATCAAAGTATTTAGTAATACAGTACACCACAGTAATACAGTAAATCACAATGTGCTGCTGCCAAATAACAGAAAGCCCATGCCTTCAAGTGAAAAGGCAGGAATAACAGACACTAAACAAACAGTGACTAAACTCAAGTAAAATGGGGTTCCCTTACTGCATTGAGAATTCACTGCATGAATCTGTAGTAACTTTTACACTCCAACCCTGATCTAAATATGAGAAACTGAAGAGTTTTGTTGCAAGGACAATATTTACGGAGGACTAAAAACTGAATTGCCTTTCTAGATTAAACCTGTCTTCAGGTCCCAGAGTCCTAGAGACAAGAATTGAGGTGGACTCCATTTACAGTCCATTATATTCATATAATATGATGAGTTCTAATTCTCAAAAAAGAGCTCCAAGTGTGAAAAACATTTTTCTTTGTCCCCATTTCATAATTCACATTCGTTATTATTTGTAAACTAATGACATTGGACTATAAATATACAAAAACAGAGGAGAAAAGTTTGTCATGCAAAATTGGTGATCTCTTCTTGTCTCCCTGACAGCTAAAATTTCTTCTAGCAGAAACTTAATTCTTACCTTTTATTTCACACACAGCCATCTTTATACTTCCTTTGCTGCCTTTGCAAACATCATCTTGTGAATCATAGTATGACAATATCCCATTGTCTAAAACAAACCACCGAGGCTGCCAACCTAGCAAGATCGAAAACAGGAAAAAGAACGTTTAGTCTAATTACTAAATTGCAAATTTAATTCAGCTCTTTGGCTGCTAAAACTTTTACAAAAGATGCAAACATTACACTACTCCCATGACACACCAGGAAGTAAAGAATCTGTGGTCCGAAGACCGGAGCTGCTCTACAATCAAACCAGTATTATACAGCTATTTCATTCCCATTCATTTTGAATGACAGATTGGCAGTATTTCAGTGTTCACTATACTCCATTCTACCGCAGAATGAAATTTTAATTTAGCCACTATGGAATCCCATTTTGAAGACTGATAAATCACATACCTCTGAAGAAAAATCCTTTTTTAAATATATTTTTCAGGTAGACTTCCTTTAGACTGTAGTCCCAGAAATAAATGACTGTCATCACAAACTATGTTCATTCTCCTCTCTCTGCCTACTATATTTCAGTGAAAATGTCTATATTTCACACTTAACTACTGACATACTGTTTTCTCTGAAAGTAGCCCAGCTCCACTGTCAACAACAATTTAATGGCAGGCATTGTGCTGGGAATTGAGACATGGCTTACATTACTAAGAGTCCACTTGTGAGGACAGCATACGCCAGCTCCCCTACTACTGTTTTCACCAGCTTTACATCAGCAAAACTATTTAATGATCTCTGACTTCATTATGTCTACAAAAGAGAGCAGTGTACACATGCACATGCAACTCTCTCTGAGAACTCTATGCAGCATTACACCAAGTAGAAATGCTGATTTATTTTAATCAGAGAGGGCCTTGACAATAATTTATCTCTTAATTTATTTTACAGCTATTTTATAAAGCTCAACACTCAGTGGATGGGTACTCTATTTTTTAATACTACCAGATATGAATATTTTTGCCTAGCAAAGCACCTTGGTTTCTAAAAACAACCTAGAACTAAAACATTCCAGTAGAAGATAGCAAGCACTCAGGCCTATTACAGCCTGGGTCGGATAGACAATAGGAGCAGACTCTCCCTCTATTTTACAACCTGAGACCAAGCGTATACCTTCCTGCTTGGCTTATGGCTTGGAACAGCAGTAGCTGTGCAGCCAAGAACTCGACACATCTGGCGATATGACAGTGTGGTCCGCGGTGTTCACCATCCTGTCATCCTGAGAGAACAAGCTGCAGCCACCCAGCAGCACCGCACTCTAACACCAGAGGCTTCCTCAGGCATCCACTAGAGGCTTCATACTGCTCACGTGCAGTCATTACCAATTTTAACACCAATTCAGAAAGTGCAGGACCAGACCACATTACATCATGTCACAGTTCCAGGATAAGGAAATTATAATGCGTAACTTTATTTTTTTAAGTTATTTATTAGCTATAATGGTAAACATCTTTATCATTCAAAATGCAGATGAGTAATTAATAAGCAGATCCACATTCTCACAGAAAAAAAGAATGAAAAAAAAAAAGTAAAAACACTGAGGGACCCCAGTTCCCACAGGAAAGATTTCAAGTTATATGTGCACACCACAACTTACACTACAGTAATATGCAAACAGCCATGAAATGACTGTATGGAAGACCCCGTCGTGTAAAAGGCAGCTCAGAAACGCACTCGTGTTTGTTTTAAGCTATGTCGTGTTGCAAAACATCGACTATGTACTGTCCTTATCTCCTAAGTGCATGTCCATGTCAGTGCCTTTCTGAACAGTGTTATTCTGATAAAAAGGGACCCTATATGGATGATTAATTCAGCCTCATATTATGCTGGCTTTGAAAAAAACATCTGCAAGGGATTTAAAGGACCCCGGTGCCTCACAGAAGTAAGTAAAAGAACAAAGCCACTTCCTACTTGAATTTGGGCAAATAAAGTGTCCTGTATTCAACAAAATATTTAATACATTCCTTCACATGTCCTTAGATGAACATGTATTATTTAAGTAAGAAGGAGGAAACTAAATAATGTTTTCCACAAGCAACAATAACAAGCTTCTTTGCTGCTTGGCTTCTACTGTAAATAGTACCACAAATACCGCAGCCTATTTTTGGCTACAAAAACATATACCAGAGTAACAAGAAAGTTGATAACAACTTTGAAAAAATTCACTGATATGCTTTCTTTTTTTTTTTTTTTTAAATTTGTTTCCCTCATATTCAGGAAATTCTGGGGAATTTCTGACACTATAATTTTCAAATGCAACTGGAGCAGATGCTGTCAGCTGGGCTACACACACGGAAGGAATGGTTCTGCAGTTCAGTATGTTAGAGGACTGCTGACTTTTAGTGGAAGTTAGCTGCATGTAAGTTTTCATCAAACACCACAAAGGTTCATTACCCATGACCTTTTACCTTTCACCGAATCACTTCTGGTCACAAAAATGGAAGTGAGAAATACCATTCTATTTTGAAAAGAAATTTGCACTCATTTTCATACATAGCCACATTTTTTTCCACTATGCTATCTCCCCGCATTCACTGTGAAGCAACCAAAATATCTTATCTAATAGCTATTTAATTCCAGCGCAAATATGGAATCCTTTCACTGGTAGGCCAGTATACGTGGACATGGATTTGCTCTGAAAAATACAAAACTACGTACATTTCAATTCCAAGCAAGCACACAATCCTTGCAGTGTAGGGCCTGCACTTTATAAACGCTCAGAACTGAGTTTTACACCACTCCACATTCAACACCTGAATTCACCGAATTTAAAAAACAGCACAGGCAAAGACCGAGAGGGCAAAGAAGGCACGGACACACTGCCAAAGCCGCCCAAGAGGCCTGGTGAGGCACAGTATGTGATCCGGCTCTGATCTGCTCTACAGGCACAATTACAGGATCAGAAGAGGAATCTTCTTCCCCTTGGAAGTACAGCCTGTCCACTGCTATCTCCAGGGGGAGGCGACGACTCTGTTACGACAGAGGGTGAACCAAACACCTCTGACAGCAAACGCAGGCCTTTGGTGCGCTTCTGCCCACAGCACTTCACAAAATACATTTACCCAGAATGTGTCCTCCAGAACCAAAGTTTGCTTGCATATTTCACAGGTTAGGATACAGACGCAGAGAGTCCAAAAAATTACCGTCCCAAATCGGATCAAGAGAATCCAGGCTCGGTAAGCATTTAGCACCCAACATTTAAAGACCGAGCCCTGCGTGACTCCTCAGCCGCACGTGGGGATACCGGCAAGGCTAAGCGCCGCAAACATAAGATGGAGGGGAAAGATGCGACAGCCGCAACGAGCCGCACGGGGCAGCGGCCGCCCGCGGGCCGCCCGGCAGAGCCCCCGGCCCGGCTGTCAGCCCGCAGCCCCCGCAGGCCCCGGGTGCCCGGCGCCCGGCGCCCCTCACGCAGGCTCCGCCGCGCCGCAGGCCCGGCCGCCCCGAGCCGCCCCCGGCCCCGGCGCCGGCGCCTACCCGCCAGGTAGTTGGTCCACTTGTACAGGGCCCCCTCCATCGCTCACAGCCCCGCACCGCCCCGCATCCTCCTGCGCCGCCGCGGGGAAAGCGCGGCCGCCGCCGCCGCGGGGATGGGCGCTCCCCTCCCGACCTCGCTGCTCCCTGCGCGGAGGCGGAGCCGCTCGGCCCGGCCCGGCCCGGCCCGGCTCGGCCCGGCTCGGTTCAGCCCAGCCCCGGCACGGCGGCGGCCCCGGCGGCGCCACCCGGCCGGCGGGGCGCTCCGCGCCTCCCATGCGCGCCCCCCCCGGCCGCTCCCCGCCGTCCCCCTCGCTTCCTGGGGCCGGCCCCGGGAGCCGGCCCGGCCCGCCCCGCCCACAACGAGCCGGCCCCGCCGCGACAGTGCCACGCCGGCGGCCTGCGCGGAGCGAGATGGGCCGCGACATGATCCTGGTCCCCATCCTGCTCCTGCGCCTCCTCGCCATGGCCCCGTCGCGGGCCGAGGGCGTCGCGGCGGTGGCGGAGGAGGTTAAAATAGAGGTGCTGCACCTCCCCGAGAGCTGCGGCCCCAAGAGCAAGAAGGGGGACCTGCTGAACGCGCACTACGACGGCTTCCTGGCCAGCGACGGCTCCAAGTTCTACTGCAGGTGGGCGGCGGGGCCCGGTGTGCGGCGGGGCAGCTGGGGCAGCGTCTGATCCAAACCATGCTGACATTGATGCTCCAACCTCCCCCCACCCCCCCCCCCCCGCCTTCTTTATTCTATTTTTTTTTTCCCTAAGCTGAGCGTTGAAGGATTTCTGAAGCCAGCGCCTGGCGGTTTACTGGAAATAAGTCGTTTTGGACAAAAATGTCAGTACAGGCTTCTGCGTGGTTGGCATGGCGGCTGCCCCGCACCAGGCCGCTGCGGAGGCAGCGCGGTTGCCGGGGCTCTCCTCCTTGCACCCATCTTGCCGTTTAAGCGTACGCTTCTTCGCCTCGTCCCATCCATCTGTCAGCAGGCTGTCTCTGCTCGTTTTGCTGAAGCCATTGTGCAAAAGCTTCGTTTTATTTTTAGTCTTAATTTTAACAGTGCCTTGCTTTTCTTGTTGGCACATCCTCCTGAGAGTGGCAGGACTCGCTGCGCAGAGCTGCAGAGGGGAAGTCTGCCTTCTTCTGGCTCGTTGCTTGCCCATATATCACAGATCTGACAGGCATTGATGGGCCTAGTTTATTACCCAACCTTGATTCATCCCCTTACTTGTATTATTTAAGAAAAAATCAGTAGAGGATAATGGTACATTTAACTGCCATTTTACTTGCATTTTTTTCCTGTTGGAGTGGCTAATTTTGACACATTTAGTGCTGCCCTTTGACTTTTGAGCTGCTCATTCACAGCTCAGCGTAGCTCCCATAGTGGGGACACCTCCTATGAGCAGAAGCTGGCTCAGACACTGTTTTAAGTGAACAGAGCAGTGGGTGAGCACACAACACTGTAGGCAAGCTTTCCACGTTCCCCCAACACTCAGTTGTGTGCTCCATCCCATCCCATCCCATCCCACAGGGAGCTGCTGAAGTCGTTCTCACTTCACAGCAGTGAATTCCTCCCAGGTCTCCTCTCACAGACTTCCTGAAGTAACACCTTGTTTCTGGCATGCAGTATATCTCATGAGCAGGACTGAACCTTTTTAGTAAGGAGTTAGTTTTTTTACATGTTCTTTGATTTTAAAAGGAGGTTGCCATTTATACATATCGAGCTTTGATCGTAAATTGTGAGTGTGGCAGAAAAATAGTGTTAATACTTAGGATATTCTTGCACTCTAAACATTCTTGTGTTTAAATAATTTAATGCATACTTTTATCAACTGCTAATTTAAAGTCATTTAAAAAATACAAATGCTAAATTAATTGTTACCCACTCACAATTGTTTTTAATAGTCGGACGCAAAATGAAGGTCATCCAAAATGGTTCGTTCTGGGTGTTGGACAAGTCATAAAAGGGTTAGATATTGCTATGATGAATATGTGTCCTGGAGAAAAACGGAAAGTGATCATTCCTCCATCATTAGCATATGGACAGCAAGGATACGGTAAAAAAAAAGATTTTAAATACTGAACTTTGTCTTTGCTCTGTTTCACTGCTCTGAAATCAGGTTTGAATTTATGATGCTTAAGTGTGCAGTCCATTTAAAAAAAAAAAGTTCCATTAAGAGTATTATGCAGTGTCAGTACTCAGTTGTAGATAACTTAAATTCAGGCTTGGGTGTAGTAGTTTCTCTGAAAAAGTAGCTCCTGATGTGTAGTAATTATTTGGCAATGGTATTGGGTTAGAATCGCATGCACTGGTTCTCTATTTGATAAAATTCCATTCTAGCCAATGAAGTTTAGTAGGAATAATTTGTTGTCCCTTGAGCGTAATGTTTAATAAAAAAGTCTTGTAACAACAAGGAAAAACACTGACACAAAAATACATTCTTTAAATCTAATACTAGCGTTAACTGTTTGTTCTAGGTAGCACTTCAAGAAAATACTGCTTTCCTACAGCATACTTGTCCTCTATCTCAGCGTATTCCTGCATGTTGGGGAAGATGCCTGCCTAATCTTGAATTAGAAAAGATGCATGTGGCTTTCTAAATCTTTACATGTCTTTCTTTTGTTGGTATGTATATTTGTAAACTACGGGCACCGAATTCTAGTAGTGTATCTTAATTTAGTAGGTAGTATATAAACCATGACATATGTTCAGATATATTTAAAACTTCTACACATTCAAGCTTGTAAGATTAAAATCTTTTGAACTCTGAAGCCTGTCATTTTTTATACAGATATTTTAGATGAGAAGTGCAAGTAATAGTTCTGTTTGCCTTGTGCTTATAAACAAGTTTATGAAAGGTGGTCACAAGCTCAAAATTCTGTCAAAATTCTGAGGTTACAATGTCATACTCACTAGCTTTGGCTACGAACAGAAACAGCTTGCATGTTTACATTTTAATTTTACACTGCACGATTTCTAGATGCTTTTCTGGCTTTACTTTCAGACCTCATTAATTTATTCTTGTCTCTTCCACTTCCTGTTTTGGCCAGATGCATGATGCAGTGATCTATGCTTATAGGCAAAGATCAGGACACAGGAATAATAGTGTCTAACATGTTTTGGTGTCTTTTTACTAGAGACCAGACAAAATATTCAAGTAGTTCTCTTTTGGTTTTTTTTTGTTTGTTTTTGTTTTGTTTTGTTTTCTGGTGAATCAGTTGAATTACACATTACTGCTTCTTTCTAGTGAGATGCATATTTAAATCACCATTTTGCATAATGTCCTTTAACCACAGGTATAATTCATAGTAAGTTTGTAAAACCTGTTATTACCTGCTTGTTTCTTCAGACAGAAAATACATATGAGTGTTGGCCTAGTACTGTAATCATTTAAATCACATTACAAATATTAAATAAAGTTATACATCTCTCTCAATAAGCCCCAGCATATGACAGTATGTGAAATAGTGAGAAACTCAGAAATAGCTATTTTTCATAATGCCCAAACTCTTCTCAGAATCATATACATCTTCATTTTTAAAAGTACCTGAATTGATATGATCAATATAATTTTGTTTTGGGGAAGTATATTGTTTGTAAATCTCTCAAAGTCATTTGTGTAACACAGTTACCTTCTCAATGCATGCCGTTTCTGTCTTGCCAAAACATGAACAATCGTCCTGTCTAGCTGTGTAATATTTAAATCCAGAGTTTAATCTGAATATTAACAGTCTTTTGTAGTAGGAAAAATAAGAAAATTTACATGTGCATTTACCATATGTGTGATCACTGAACATTTTGTTTGATTTCTTAAATGTGTTCTTTCTTTTATTCATAGCACAGGGCAAGATTCCACCAAATGCAACATTGATCTTTGAGATTGAACTTTATGCAGTAAATAAGGGACCGCGCAGTGTTGAAGCATTTAATCAAATAGACAAGGACAGGGACAGGAAACTCTCTGAACTCGAGGTAATAACTAATTTGGAATAGATTATAAAATTATGGATATACTTCATCAGCGTTATCTTTACATGAGTTACCTCTGTTGCAGTTCATCATGTAAAGCTTCTGTATACTTCCACAAACTGTACAGTGCTATGTACATATTTGCTTTCATACATTAATAATCCCAAAGTTGGAAGGAGACAAACTTCAGACATCTGCACAGCAACTCACACATACATGACAATGTCACAGTAACTCACACATATACGACAATGCTCTTGAAGACAGATAGCTGCTGAGTACTGCTATAAAAGCCACAATAGTTGATTTTTTATTTCTTCTGTTCTAGATAAGCCAGTATTTGAAAGAAGAATTTGCAAGAGATGGCAAAAAACGTCACCCCTCAGTTCATGATGAAATCTTAGCTGATATATTTAAGAAGAATGACCATGATGGCGATGGTTTCATATCAGCAAAGGAGTACAATGTCTACCAGCATGATGAACTCTAAACATTCATAAAATCTTTGGCTGTTTTCTGGACACTGAATTTAAAAAAAAAAATCCAAAATAATATTTCATCACAAAATCTTTTGTATTTTTTATAGTGGCATCTTTTTATGTCTAAGGTAACTGTAAAAATCTTATTTTTAACACTCAACTAATAAAATGTGTTAGGTGTTGGAAAAGAAATAAATACAATTGGAACATAACAAGAACTATTGTTACTGATTTGTCATTTCCTAATCTACACTAGTGTTCAGTTGTTTTCCTTAATGTGTAAATTACTGATCAAAATAATTGTTTCTGTCCTGTCAGTCACCAAAAAAAAATGGTTCCAGTAGTTGTTGACAAAATGAGAAAATAACTGGATGAATACTTCTAAGTTCCCTGTAAAATAAAAGGAGAAAACAATTCCAGGAAGGTGACTCCATTAAAACGCTGCATAGGCCATTGGCCATTGCAGCAAATTTATCTGTAAAAAGCCTTAAAATAAATGAATCTTGTCTGTGGAATTTCAACATAAAAACACAAATGTTTTTAAAGCAACTTAAAATACCCTCTTTGTAATATTAAGTTGAAGTTTGGTGTTTATGAAAATACAGTATTTTCAAGGAAGTTTTTAAACTTTGAGTGTAATAAAATTACTAATGCAGTTAGTCAGATTGTTCAGCAGCACAACGTTGAAAATCTACAATATCATATTTTATTTGAATGAGGTGGAAGATGATAGGAGATATTCTATATAAGGTAATTATCCGGGCATGAAGCTGTTTTCCCTCACTTTGGAAAAATGCAAACTAACACTGATAGTTAATACATGGTACTTCCGCTTAATGAGCTGTTCTGTGTATGTAGATGTCATCACAACACTTCCGTAATGTACCTTTCTAGTAAGAAAAATGATCATTTATTTCAACATGAAATAAGGAGATGTACACAGTGAAAATGGCAGCCTAGGCAAAAAGATTTCTATATATGACTTATCTTAAAACCATTATAAAACATACAAAGAAAATTTAATTGTCTTTCTGCTTTAACATAGCGTGGGGAAGGTTTGAACAGTACACTCAACAGCACTCCCAATCTCTGTATTGGGTGCTATTCTCTAGTGCCCCCTGGAGTACATATTCTTAACATCACAAACTTAATTTGTCATAGTTGAGATCTATAGATGAAGACCATCAGCCGGAAGTCTAGTTGGAAGGATTTAGTTCTGTTATCTTTGTAACTTTCATAAACATTTCCTGCTAAACACTTTTTTTCTGAACACATAAATGGTATGAAAGTCATGAGTAGCTATGACCTAAAAAAAAAACTCAAAAAAGGTAGACTGGCTGGTACTTATTAGTAAAGACACTCTAATATGAAACTCCCATCCCCAGTTTTAGTTCCCTTTTGTGAATGAAACATTAGATGGAGCTAAGCTTTAGCATGTTTTTTAATCTGATACTTCAATGAAACATTCATGAGAACACTAAATTATTAACAAATATTCTCATTTTACCATTCTATGCCAGTGTAGATAAAGGCAACATTTTGGGGTTTAACAACAAATTTATGTAAACAACTTATTTATAGGTAGGTTCTAGCATATATTTTGACATTATGAAAATACAGTTTAAAAGCACATTTTTAATTATGATAATACAATGAGAAGGTACTAGAAAAAAGAAAAGCAAAATGTCAGGGAATGCATTAGGACATTTTCAAGTAATTAAGGTCATTGTGAAGCAAATAATGTTGAAAATAATAGTGTTATAAAAAGTTTTGCACCTTCACTATTTTGCATTTAAATAAAATGAGTCACATTTACTAATTCTGAAAAGTTTGTGGCACAGTTCTTTATGCCCATGTCTGCAATAGGCACTTACCTACATCAGTTACTTCACCCTCTTATGCCAGAGGTCAAAACAGGGCACAGCATGCAGTCGTACATACTTTTGTCCATTAAAAGAACACTCTAGGCATCCATAGACTGTCTCCCTTTTAGAACTTCCCATTCCACAGAGGACGCAGGGACCTTTCGGGATGTTATTATGAAGTAAATTAATCCGGATATGAGCCCCTTCTCTGAGATAGCTTGTAGAGAGATCGGTCAGGCTTGCAGCTTTTTCATAATAGTCTGTAAAAAGGTCCTCCAAGTAAACATCAGAGTTAACGACGGTATCCACTACTCTTTTATCTGAAAAAGAAGGCACACAAAAAAGAGCAATCGTTTATCATTACATTATGAACTGCTCACAAAACAATTGTAAATCTACTGATGGAAATGACAACTGATTCATGAAACCATTCTAAACGTGTCACACCATAGATGGCTTCTCATCAAAAGCCCTGCATGATGAAAATTTTCCTTTATTTTCACAAAAGACATTGGCAGAAGCTGGAATTATTTTTATATATGACCTGTATAACAGTAATTTTTTTTTTTTTAGAAATGCACCTAATAAATCACAAATCGCCAAATCACAGCTGTGTACTTTCCTGTTTAAACATTTTTATTTTAGTTTTTCTAATTTCGTTTTATAAAAATTGTTAATTCTGTTTATTTAAAGAAAAAAAAAACACCATTGCTTAAAAGATTTAGAAAATTTGGAGGACTCTATGCTGCCCTCCTAGAAGACTTCTGAGCATCCAAACACCCCAGGGAGAAGTCACTCTCAGACTGACCTGCTTTTCTCCTCTTTCTTCATGGACTAATTAGTTTAGATTGGATGACCAACTTTTAAACAGCCAAAACTAGCAATACATAGCATACCCACAGAAGATTTGTTCCCTTAGCGTAATACTGGAGCAGAACTGAAGGCCTGGTCCATAAATGTCCTTTGATCAAGAATGGGATACAGTGGAGCAAGGACACATGGACAGAGCAGCCTTTAGAAGGATGTCTTTGAGTCTTAAGGTTTATCTTCACTTTCAGCTTTGCAGCTTTCCACAACACTTAGACAAAGAAATCTTAAAAAAAAAAATAATAGAATATTGTTCTACATTCACTAGAACAAATCCCCAGATTTGAGTACTACAGAGTCAGAGATATCCCAAAGAAGACATAGCTACATAAAGTGACACTTAGCATTGTTGGATGTTGTATTTGTATCAGAATGAGAAAGAGAACTATGATGCTATCCTGCCCATATCCCTGCTACGTGAAGATACAGCCTAAAGAGTACATTCTAATATTTAAATTAATATTGTTTGATACTTAAACTTAGTCATAAAAAGTATGCCCTGAAATACTATTTATAGATTATAACTTATATTGCATAATGCGCTATGTAAATTGCAAACATATGAAATAAGCTTAATATTAACTGATTATTTGTATAATTACTCAATACCACTTTATCATCAGCCATGGACTAATATATTTTAAGATTTTTAGTTTTAATGAACAGTAACACCATAAATTTGTTATTGTGAAAAAGATTGTCATAACTTGACAATCAGTACATAAGAAATTGAAGCACATTTTACACTGAAATTTTCTCATTTAAATGTTCATCTTGCACACAAACTAAAGAAACAAATATCTACTCTTCATGCATTAACTAAGACATTTGTGTATAAATATCAAAAGCCATACTTCGATGGAAGAGATTACTCTTTAACATCCTTAATTTGTTCATTGAAGATGATCTGGATTTCTCTTTTTCAAATCCTCCTTTTGAAATTGGAGTCACACACAGTTCTGTAAAAATGAAACATAAGCTTTTAGAAGAATGCAACATAAAAGCAAGAGCTGCTCAACACAATTTAGTCTGCTTTTCTAATCTATAATAAGTTGATGAAGCTAGCAGTGATTAAATTCAGCTTTGCTAAAAATTGTGAAGGCTAGTACCACTGTCTAATCCAAGTCTGCACGCAGCAATAACACATAGAATCAAATGACACGTCCAGTAGGATTTTTTAAACGTTCATGGCTTCGAACATACATAATCAGTTTGTTTATAGTTTTTTTTTTATGCAATTCCAGCCCACGTTAAGGGTTAATTCCTTAAAACATATTGACAGAGCTCCCACTTCTAAGGAGAAGTATCTCCATAATCTCTGTAGACTCATTTGAAACTAAAAATAAGAACTTATAAGCAACGGTGCGAGATCTATAGTCCTCTCTTCCAATGGAGATTCAACTGCCAAAAGTTATATTTTTGAAATAAAAATAAGTATCATCTTAGTTTCTATCCATAACTTGAAAGAAAAACTTGAAAGCAAAATATATGGATAATCAATTACAAGGAACTGAAGAAGCAGGATTTCAATTGATAATTATTTTTAATTTAATTAGACAGATATCAGCTTCATTGATGATTTCAATGACTTAGCTAAAACATTATTCTTGTGCCTACCACTACATACACGTAAAATAAAATCCGAGCACTTCAGAATTTGAAGTTAATGTTGAGCTTTATGGAACTGAATATAAAGAACTACTGTACTGTATTCTCTCTTCTACTTTTAATCCAGTAATTAAGCCTGATTGGGAGTGTATTTAAAGTTTTTACAGTAAAGTTCTTTCACTGCTCAGTAAAAAGGTGCTTTAAAACACAGAGTTTCTGTCATAGAATTTGAATACTGCATATGCCAAAGAATACAGAGCTATTTGCAACTTCTAAAACTGGTACTGCTGTAGAGATCTGCAGAGGTACAGAACACTTCCCTAATCTTTTGTCTTGCTATTTTAAAAAGGCCACAATGATAATCAGAGTCGAGCAGTTCCTGAAACAATTCAGTGACTCTCACAGAGGTCCCTGTATTTAAGTACGTGTAAATTTGGTGGTTGAAACACAATATAACGTTATTTGGTTTTACCAAGTTCTATATCAAATCCTAAAATTGAATTTCTGCTTTATTGCAAACAACACCAATAACATTACAGGCTACACATGTAAATGTAGTTAGTGTAAATAATATAAACGCATAAACTCTATCCTTTCTCCAAAAGGAGACAAACTTACAGGAGCTGCATAATCCTTTCCATGTTTGTTTTCAGTAATTCTGATTATTTCTTTGTAAATATCTTCAGATAGCCATACATGTAATGATATATCAAACTGAAATTACAGCCACAACAACAAAAATTCTTAGCTTTGCTTAAAAGTTCTGCACACTTTCTTCTTTACTTAGGTCTTTTTACTTTCCCATGTTATGCAAGTGTTCAGATGGTCGTAAAAGTCTCGAAAGATAAATAAATGATTTTTGTTCCTTGCAAATGGAACATGTGGGATGTAAAAAAAAAAAAAAAGGCAGTAATACTTAAGTTTTAAAAATATTTCCATGGCAAAGTATTTTCCACTATCTGCTTTGTTTATCTTTTCAGTAATAATCATTTTCCTCAGAAATTCAGACTACTTATGTTCCTAAAATTAAGGCATACCCATTTTATAGGATTGAGGCTTATGTAAATGAAGAGCAAGAAAACTGTTGAAAAAACTCAAACCACTTCAAAAAATGACAGTAATGACAATAATGCACATGACTTACCAAAATTACCATCCAAATGAATATAAAGCTCAAATACACTAAAAGCAATTGTTGTATGTGCAGGAAAAACAATGGCTTTGTCCCGTCCTTTATAATTTTGGTCTTCAATAATGTGAAACTATAATTTAGAAAATCATCAAGAGAAAAAAATAAAAATAAAAAAAATAAACAAAACAACATCTTAATTGTATATATAGAGAACTATAATACCAGGAGGAAGCTCTGAAACTGAAGATCAAATTTCATCAATAAAGAATTTTATACTATCAGTGTTGCATTTATACAGAGACAGTAATTTAACTTGCATCAGTCACCAAAAATTATGTGAATGTTATAAAAGCTAGCAATGGGCAAAACTCAGAAGATTCGAAGTTTCAATTATTCAAACATATTGATGACAGAGAGAGAGAGAGAGAGAGAGAGAGAGAGAGAGAGAGAGAGAGAGAGAAATGGGACAGGGAGTAAGATGCCAATCCTTGAAATAATAACAACCTGAAGTTGTAATGAGTTATAGAAGATGTATATAGTAATAAAAGATATGTTATATGATTATCAGAGTTTCAAACTGAAAAGAAGAAATTTCCGCATTTTTGCCGAGACACCCAAAGAAACGGCTCATTGTCTAGCCATCCTTTTATGCATTTTCCATAGCTCACTCACATAAACAATACGAATAAAGAAGTTCTCATTCAGTTTTACATCAGTGCAATAAATTCACTTTATTCATCAGTGCATCGATTCACTTTAGAATTTTTCTGAGCTTACTTCTGTAAAAATGCAATTAAATCCAGCCATAAAATCTATAAAAATGAGCTTATTGTTTGCCTGTTCATTTGAGTTACAGAACTTTATTTATCCTCAAACATATTTACCCTCATTGTTTCTCCACGCATTCCAGTATGGACAGTTAATGAGCACTGCCTTGTAGTCCTAATACTTTCCATGACCACGCACAAAATCTCCATCCTACTTTTTCTTGATTGATGTACTAGACAGTGATCAAAGTTTATTTTTCTAAAATCAATAGGGAGACAAGGAGGACATTCAGAGATTATTAGCAATTTGCATAATTGCATAAATCTTGTATAATCAATAACTTGTATATTATATATATCTTGTATATTAGTAATACAGTTATGAATTTTATAAGTAGAAGTAATAGCTTTAATGCTCTACCTTTGGGCTTCCATAAAGCTTATAATTGTGGAAAGTTTTGGTTAGAAATCTAAAATGATAACTATAGAAGCTGGCATACACTGAATGGATTAAAAACTAGCTGATGTGTATGAACTATAACTGCAAAATACTATATGAAGTACGAACATGAAATGATCATCAAGTGTGTTTCTAGGAGAATCTCTACAGGCACTGGCTCTTAGTCATATAACATTGAATTATTTTTTTTGTTTGTTTTTATCATCAGATTAAGATCTCTTCTTCCTAATGTTATTTGAAGTAAATTTCAAATTTGCAATAGTAGGAAATTTAATACATAGGATCTTTGATGGACTCGTCCTCTCTAGATTTTTTTCTTTTTTTCTTGGAAGATGCACTGTAATTCAAAACAGAATTAATTCAGATAAATTCTATAGCCTCTGTTATACTGGAGGTCATGTGTCTAATTGCAGTGATTTAATCTGAGACTTGTTAGTCATATGAGAAACCTGGAAAATATCTGATGGTGACTGCTATTTATTGCCTAAAAATAACCAAAACCTAACCCTTTTTTGTATTAATAGATTTTGTTCAGAGATTCAACCTAACTGTATGAAATATAACTATGGAACTAGAAAAAAAATATATATATATAATATAACCTTGTAGTGAGTTCTTTAAGTAATGTCGGTACTTCAACCTCATGTTTGGTCACTATGCCAAATGAAGCTTTAAAGGCAACAGAATCTGATCCAGCAACATCAAAACCAACATCGTTCATTATCTGATTTCCTCTTCTACCATTGAGCGTAACATCCGATTTGTCTTCATAATTGAGCAACTGGTAAGATGAGACACCTGAGTAAAAGAAGATAACCATTGTGTGATGAAGATCTGAACACAGTACTTTTACATAACGTCATATGCTTGTAACAGGACACTTTAATTATTTTAAATTTGTACAGAATAAATGTAAAGAAGAGAATAAAGTGCACTGTTCCTACTGTACTTAACCATTTTGATATAAAATTCACAGCTCCATTATGTGCTTATTTATCAGTGCTACTACTGATGATTAATGGAAAGAGAGTGTGTGGGGTCTGAGGGATCTCTGCGCCTCTCACTGGCAGAGTTTTGCCCGTAGTCCCACATGGGATATACCTTAAGAATGAAATGGTGATTAGGAATATTTCTGCATTTCTGTGCTTAGTGCTATTCTCCTATATCAGGAGATATAGAACAAACAGATACGCAGTGTGTTCTGGGTTTAATGAAACACATTACTCTGAAACACAAACAAAATGATTTAGTGAAGACTGCACAGAATATGAAAACGAGGAATAAAGAGAAAGCCAACATGGCTGATACGCATCATGTCCATTTACTAATAACTTCAGTGCAGCTCTGGTACATAGCAATTCATTATGAAGACTTACTGTACAGTAATATATATATACATTACCTGTGTATAGAATATACAGGTAATTTTTCCTTTTTTCTTATTTTTTGAAGAATTAAATGTTTTTTAAAGTTGCATTTACATATTTCCCTTGTAAAATAATGTTAGGAAATTCTGAAATTTTCTGGATGTAGTACAAATGAACCTTACATTGTTTTTCATTTTTGCAATACATGTATAAAGTGCAGGTCTGCCAGTAACATTAACTTTGCCTCTTTCCCTGATAGGTCACAATCAGAATGTCTTGCCACACTTTCAGTGTGTCCCTAGTCATTCCAGAGAGTGTCAATTTAATCTGAAGGAAAACAGATTAATTCTGACTTACTCAAAAAAAAATCTTGCTCTATTGTACAATAGAAGGGTGGGTTCCAAAGCATTTTTTTTTTATAACATTTTCTTATATAATACGTTATAATACAACATTTTCTTTATAACTTTAAATACCATTACACTAACAGAAAAAGATTAGAACACATTGGTTGCAAAATTAATATGAACAGAGCAGGTAGATCAGGGAATTAGGCATCCAACTACATTGAAGAATCCAGGTTTTATTAATTTTTGTCTTATTCTTTGAAGCTTTTAGGATAAAGTGACACTAGAAAGTCATCCAGTATTAATCCTATTTGTCTTTATTTTTAACAACAACAAAAAAAGTTCACGTTTTTTCATAACATTAAAAAGATTGCAAATGTTTATATTTGTCACAAAAAAAAAAAAAGGAAATTCAATTAGAAATGTCTTTGCTTACACTAAAGGACAAAACCTTCTGCACATGACATCTAACCTTTACAGAAAAGACTAAAGGTTTTGTGAGATTTTTTAATGAGATTTTGACTCAGACTTTTCCTCTGACTTCTTAAATGAGATTTTTCAACTTTTTCAGCTGACTTGTCCTGAATGCAAGACTAGTAGAATTGGTAGGATTCCAATTTTGTTTCATATTGCTTTCATCCTGAAATCACCTCTCTGTGGAGTCAGGTTGCATTTCTGTCTTCCTGTGCACATACTGGTTTGTCTTAGAGTTTGCAGTTAATGCATTTGTTGTGTAATTAATACCTTTTTTTAAATGTATTTAAAAAAAATAAAGCGATGAAACTGTTTTGAGAAAACATCTGCTGTTATAAATTGCACAGACTTTTCAAAGGAAGGTACAAGAAAATATAGTTCAATTTTGCACCTGTTAATTGTCATAGGATCTTCTCAAAACTTTCTGACATTGCATAGCAAAAGCAATTTAAATAGTGTTAGCTCTTTAGATATGTGAAAAAGATTACAAACATGGAAAAAACTTACAGAAATCCTATTACTTCTGTCAGATATCTGCTGTCAAATGTTTCTGCCTATGCAGAGCTTAGTTCAAAACATGAGATCACAAGCATGAAACAGATACCAAACTGAGTTCATTGCTACATATTTAAAAGTGAGAATATAGAGAAAGGTGCAAAATAAAAACAAATATTAAGTAGCAATTAATCATACATGCATAAATAAATATGCATCAATACATCTTTCAGGAACTTATGATTTGGAAACAAACACAAAGCTTAACTAAATCTGTTGTGTATTAGTTCCTATCAAGGTTTTAAAATATAACTGACTTTTTTATACTTCTTCCAGAAGTTTTTGTTTGTTTGTTTGTTTGTTTGTTTTATCAGTCTAACTTATACTTTTTTCCTAAATATTTATTATATGACGAAGCAAGATACATTATATTACACATATACTAAAGAATCATCATACTACCAGTACAGACTAAGCCATAACTACTGGTCTGTATTTATGGGAAAGCATGCATTATTCTGCTTTCAAGAAAGATAGAAAACTTACCTGCAGAAATTTCTTTCTCCCCTTGAAGAATGTCTTTTAATGTGAAAGGTGTTGATGCAAATTTAGATTTTTTTGAAAGCAAACACTTTCTTTTCTTAATCACAAGGCTCAGAGGCTGGTATTTATCAGCTTCACTGAGACTGGGCACTGGAACTAGTCTTCCTCCATCACCAACCTGTTTAACAAAGTTTTTGGTTGCAGCAGCAAACATATTACAACATTAGTGATGATAATAATAAAACCCTCTGCATCAAGTGTAACTTCCAGACCTCAAACCCATGTTCAATTTCTCTTTACAATGTTCTTTGAAACAAAGTAATATTAAAAAAAAAAAAAGCCAAACTTTTTTTCTTTTTTTCCTTTTTTTTTAAAGCAAGTTATATTTTACTTGGAAAGACTTGAAAGCATCTTAACTATCCAGCTTCTAGATGTGTAGATGTGTTGCTGAAGACCTCTCCCAAAGACCTTCAGCTAAGCTCTCTAGTTCTGCATCATGAATAATGAATTACCAATGTAAACTGATAGGGAAATGCTTGTCCTTTCCTCTGCAGTCTAACACCACTGTTTGGAAACCAAAATTAAAATCTTAGAATGAGAAGACAGCAACTTCCACAATCCTTAGCTTCCTGACAGGAGTTATTGATGCATTGCTGTTTATTGCATCCTTGCTACAGCCAAATCCTAGCATGTTTTGCCACCAGCATCAGGGACAGCGCCTCAATTACACATTTGTGGAAGCAAACAGACCTGCTGAGGTGGTGTTTCCTTTCAGCAGCAGCGGCACAACAGAACCTGCTCAAGCTCAGCGAGGGAGTCAGTGGCACGGGGCTCTGTGGAAGCACTGAGGCCAAGCGAAGGCTGGAAATTGCTGGAAGGCGGCAGTGGGCTCTCACTCAGCGCATGGTATGCTCCTCCCATGGAACACAGGACTGGTTTTGAGACAGACCAGCTGCATATATTTGGCTCTGAATTTGAAATTTCCAAATTTTCAGTAAGAGCTCTCAGAAAGTGTATAGAGTGTACTTGTGGAAAATAATAAATGTAAAATTACAGACAGAAGTGAGATTATTAAGGAGCAGCTCAAGGATCCTAGAGGAAAAACATTAGTACAAAAAGATAAATTGTAAAGGGAAGAAAGAGGGTCAGTAGGCATCACTGTGGTGGATGCTGCAGGAACTGACATATCCCCATGTAATGATGATGGTCCAGCTGGCAGGGACTTGAACTACTTACTTCTTGCAAGAGTGGTGAGCACACAGCTGCTTGGTGTTGGAGCACTTCTTTTTGGTACTTCTGCAGTTACAGAAGATAAAATATCAGCCACAGCCCTGTGAAGTTACACTTTGATATGAACATTATCACTTGGTGCTGGGTGATTTTGTTTGGTTGGCTTTTTTTCCCGAAGTACAATTTCCACATGAAAACATTTTTTAAACTGTTTTAATAATAATATCATTTATTTAATAATATAAAACATTTCAATTTTGTTCTTTCCAATACTTTCATAATTATTTTTTAAATGGTTAGACTATCGGGAAGTCCAACACAAAGGGAAAAAGAAAAACAGAGTTCCTCAGCTGCCTGAGATGGAGGCAAAGGCTGTCAAAGCTTCCTGCTTACTCTAGAGGGTGCTGAAAAATCGAAGCTGGCTATGTAAACTTTGAAATGAACTCGTGAAATGCTGCAGCTCAGTCTGACTGTCATTCACATTACACAACACTAACAACAACAAAAAAACTGTACATATTTACTCAAAACAAATCAACAAAACTTCAAAAAGCTATAAAGAGAAGGAAATGCTAACAAAATATTTAAATTAAAATTGATTATGATTTAGATTCATCTCACGTATGTCTTATAATAACTGTTTGACAGAAGACTATTTTTTCTACAGGCTACTAAGCTCTGCTGCCTCTGTTTATTCAACATCTTTTTGGTAAAAGATCATACTCATTCTGATCCTAGCACTAGTTCTAGTTCTAAATAGTGGTTTCATTGGATATGTTTATGTGGTACTCATGTTACTCCAACACCCAGAATGTCCACCAGAAATGCCACAGCAGCTGCTTGTTATTCTCATGCTACAGGTCAGAGAACTGGAGTGCAACTATGTTAACTTTGCCATTTCAGAAAACATTTACCAATTTTGCACATCCAAGTGAAAACTAAGTTAAACTGAGATGGTGTATGCCTTGAAAGAGTTAAGCTCACATAAACAGTACCAAATTATGCCAGTAAATTGTTTCATACCTTCTTAGCATACGAAAAGGTGCGATCAGTTGCCAGACCTCCTGATGTAAGTGCCTTTGAGCTATACTACATTTACCCAAAGATCTTTACCAAAAAAAAAGTGCAAGAATTTAACACAAAAAAAAAAGGAAAAAATGCTAGTGAAAAATTACTTGCAGAATTCCATAACTTCCCAGCAGATGGCATGAGTATTTCCCTAAAAAGCAAGGTTCTCAGCAATGTAGATCCCGTTATAATTCAGAAGCTAACAAAAATACCATCTTATGGGACTTATTCCATATATGCATCATTTTATATTATACCCATATTTGTAAGCCGATTTAAAAGTTACATTCATTTAAATAACTAGGTATAATCTAGTTATTAGAATAGAGCTGGAGGTGACGTTCAGCAGCCTGGACATGCCTGAAGCTGCCACAGACCCTTGGCAGAGAGGAGATAAGCCTTGTATGAGAAGGGGACACTAAAGCAACAGAGGCTGGGAGACGGAGTTTGTCACCAAACCTCCACAGAGCTCAACAGGTGAGGAAAAAGTGTCTTAGTGTCCACCACCGGCACTAGGAGAAACCCAGAGGAAGGGGTGGGCTTCCCCTGGGACCATGAGAGGGTACTCTGTCAGCAATACTGCTTTCTGTGCTTTGTAGGTATGTTGTGACATAACGTATTCCAACGTAGCTATCAAATATTTTGGAGAGATCATGTTTATATCGTGCTATTATTAGTCACTGGTACACTTCTCTTTTGTGATCTGGGTGGCATTTCAATCTATCTAGATGCAAAAGAAAGTAGTCTGTATGTCGTGGTAACTGTGATGCTGTGAGCAGAGTTAGGACTGAACTGCTGTACACCAGAGCTGGCCAACCTTAGATTTTTGTTCTGTTTATGCCTGTCCCAGAGATGGCTGAAGACTGACAGTTCTACTCACCGTGGTCTGACCAAGCCTGCTAGACTGTTAACATTTTTCCCCTTTCATTTTGCTGTCTCTCAGTTTTCTCTTACGTACACCGTTCTTCTCTCCCTTCTTAAAGTGCCTTTATTTGAGCTGCAGCATGACATTCTACAGGTAAGAAAGAGATATTCTCCTTGTTAGATGGGACTACCAGTACCAAAGTGAGCAAAGATTTTTGGCTTCAAGCTGAGATGCTGTTAGCACTATAAAATACTGTCCTCCAAATACAGATGTCACAACAAATGCTTTTACACCCTCATATACATATATTCTGACAATGCTTGCCAAAAAACTCTTAGTTCAGTTATTAGGAGATAATTAAAAACATCTAAAGCCTGGTATACAGGCATTTTATTCATGTGCTGGACAAGAAAGTAACACACTGTAATTTTGTTTTCCACGTTGCTGACAATTGCTCTAGCCACAGTTCATGCAGAACGTGTGCAAAACACACGAGGGGCAGGGAATAAGATAGACACTGCAGGCCCATAGGACTGCAGTGCATGTCCTGCTGTTCCTCTTGGATTTCCCATCCGCATGGGAATGCTGTCAAGGAGTATAGTACACAATTCAGACTCTTTCGCTGTTCTAAGCAGTTTTCAAATCAGTTGATTACTTTTTTTTTTTTCCCCAAAGTGGTGCTTGTCTAGCAATTCTCTTGTATAAGCAAAAACAGTTTAATATGGTGACTTACATCCCTCTGGAGCTCAGCACCAATGTCATGATAAACTCCTGGTCCAACAGTTTGCCAGGACACTGGGGTCTCTTGGCATGATGCTCACACTGACTGATGCTCCCAAAACTGCATGGTATTTAGAGACTGTTATGGGAAGAACAGCAAATTAAAGCCAGATGAAAGCTTTCAGCAGACTTGGCTTCAGCATGCATATACCTGCATGTTGGATTTCTTTATTATCTAATTCAAATGCAGTGAAACTTTAAATCAGTTCACAAATGCTATTTCAATTATGCAGTATAGTGGAACAATTAAATTAGCTATGGCAGTATTTTAATTTTGTGTAGACTTACTTTATTAAACTCTCAGTTTGGTAAAGTTACTGCCTGTGTATCTGAAACTTAATTAGTTCATTATGGAAACTTCTCTAGGCGGCATGATAAATATGCCGTATCATTAGAGAGCTCAGAAATTAAAGGATGCAACTCATAGGAAGCCCAGTTTTAAGTCCCCACATTTAAAGTATGTTCTACTTGTGGAGTCAGATCCTTTTGAATATTCCACTACTATCTATGTTCCCAGGAAAAAAAAAAATAGTAATAATGAAAAGCTTCAATAGATAGGTACTTTAATAGACTTTCATGTTTTATGTATATGGGAACTTTGTGATCATTTTCTTCACCAATTAGAAAGGATCTGAAAAGAAAAAAATTAAAAGGTGTGGGAAACACTGTTGTCCAGTTCTATAGTGTTCTATCACTCTTCCAACAGATACCAAAATGTATCATTAGGGCTGTTCTATAGTGGAATATATGTCATCTTTAAATGTATTTATCTGATATAACCATGAAGGGAAATCTCTCTTACAGCTTTTACAGTAATTGTCCCTTGTTCTGCTCCTTACTTCATTCTAGTTACTCAAGTGAGTAAGTACACATTTCTCCAGATAAGCACACCTTCAAAGATAACTACTCCGATGTCACAGGAATGTTAACTGAGTAGTACTGCTTAAGTCAGCGATCAGGATAATCTAAGTTGCATTTAACATTCCGTTTGGAAGACAGGCGCACACGTACTCACTGTAACTGTTTCTTCTATAATACTCCTCAGGTTGACAGCTCAAGTAAACTGCTGGAGCCTCCTTGTATGCTGTGTCACAGAACAGACTGTGATAACGCATATTCATAGCCCATCCTACAGTACATACAAAAGGCAAATTTTGTGTCAGGAGGTGCTGTATTACAGTGCAGCACTTGCCCAGCAATCAATGTATTAAAAGCTGACCTTTACAGTAAGTGTTACACCAATGAAAGGCTGCAAGATGTGGCGTTACCTCGCTCCTTTATGGCTTCTGGTTGGCATCATCCCCTGCTCACCTTTACACAAGCAGCTTCTGTTGAGTTGATGAAAAGGGAAAGTGTTGCACAGACGGGTCCTTTGTACTACCTCGCTGCCTTTCTGTAAGAGTCATGTTAAATGATGAGGAAGGAACACAAAAGAGATCAGGAAGCATACATTCTGGTGGTAGCTTCATAATCTCTTCCACAGACTCACCTTTCAGGTCACAGAGCTTTGTTCGTAGCTGTGGATGTGAAGATTACTTGATCCGTGCTTCAAGCGTACATATCGCAATAACACAATATTAAATGACCACTGCTGGTTGATGTGTACAAAATATACCAGCTTTTGCTTCTAATTGCCCTAATTTTATTGGCAATGTTTAGAATGGGCAGATGGATGTGTTAGCTGTAAAGCATTTACTAGTAAGAAATGCAAAAGTAGTACTTTAGGGAGAGATTTGCTGAGACAGCATGCTTGCATTTAAACTTATTAACTACGAGGAGAGGGCACGTATTTCAGCCAAAATAAATGGTCTGTCGTGTTACATAAACAATACTGCACATAACGAGGCTACTTTCATCATCTAGTATTATTAGGTTAGTGAAGACAGATCTCCTGGAAACAAACATCCCAGTGTGATTTACTGTGGGTTTATCACTGCCTTTCCTTTAGAGGATGCTGCCCTACAGGCTCAGTCCTTCTGCCAGCATCTGTGATCAGGCATCTCTGCGTTGGAGGACAGCATTGTGGGCTTGAGCAACCACCTGCAGAACTGTAGCTGCTGTGTCACAATGTCTGAAGAAAAACTACAAAACAAAGGACTTGTTTACTGTGATATAATTCAAACTGTCCATGCTGGTCTGTCTGATGGGCACTGGTAAAGGTAGCTCTATACAGTATGTCCTTCAGCATAGACATTGTGCTCCTTGCTTCTTGTTACATTTTCATCCGAGCAGCAGACTTAACTGTATTTATTTTTGGCATTGCCACTGGCCACTCTCTGATACTGGGCAATTAACCTCAGCCTATGAAACCCACTGTATGCAGCTGTGGTAAGACATCACTTCCCCGAGTAGGATCCTGCAAGAACTGACTAGTATTGTAAAGTACTCTCAGATCTTTGGATGGAGACTATTTATAAACAGATTAAATGACGTAGGTGTTTGTAGGGCGTGCAAGAATTCAGCATCCTCTTTCATAACCATCCCTAGTCTTATTTAGGTTGTTTCTTTTCATGCTACAAGAACACTTCCTCATCTAGTTTCCTTCCCTCCCCCGGCCTCCCCCCCCCATATAGGCATAAAATAATATACTTAAGCAGTTTCCAGATACTAAACATAATAACAGACAGATCACATAAAAAATTCTTGCCACCAAACATAAGAAGCAGGCTGACTAATACTGTTGTACTGGGCTGGCTGTTCAGCATTTAAGTGAAATCAGCTCCTAAACTAGAACTGTAGAATGCATGTGCCCTTGTGCTGTATCACTTCAGTTTCTTTGACTGCTAAGTGGCATGCTTGGCACTCAAAAATAATGTACTTAAAAGACAATCCATACCTTAAATTTTAACATTTAAAAAATAAAAAAGCTGGAATCTCCTTACCAGAATTTGCTATACACTTACAGTAGAAAAAGGGTAACCTCTTGGAAATGTTATTTTTTCCTCCACATACTCACCAGAAAACCTGGTCAAGAAAACTGGGGTAGCTGTGAAATTTGAGCTACTAATTACTGTAATTTCTTTGCTGAAGAAAGACATATACCCAGACAGACAGCAACAAGAAAAGCAACTAAGTGTCTGATTTTACTTTGGAAGATTTCCACGTGAATAGACGTTGATTACAAATGTAATCTAATCACAGGTAAAACTGTTTTCATATCAGATTCATGCCTGTAACACTCTTTCATCTGTCCTGTATTAACTTTCCCTGAACACTTGTTAAATTTACCCTTAACAAAAAGCACTTGAGATATAGATATGGATACAGAACCTAGCCTCCCTCTTCACTACTTAGCTTAACAGTTACAACATGCACATAACTTTCAGAAATAAAAAGCACAGTCTAAATGTATGACATTTTATTTACTGGCCTTGAGTAAAATTAGACTCACCACTCAGTCTAAATAAATTATAGGGTAATTTGTTAGTTAACCCATTGTACCTTATTAGTTTTGAATAACGTTTCAAGTTAGTGTCTTTTAATCTTATTTAGTAATGATCACTTAATGGGAAAAAATAAATTTGCATATTCAGGTGCAGGAACAGTCAACATTGCCTACTTGTGGTTTTTAACATTTAGACTATTTTAAATATTTAATAAGCTAATAGGGACTTGGAGAGCCATGCATCTTGATATGTCGGCTAGGCAAAAAATGCTGTGCATCATCCCATCAGAACAGATTTTTGTACCGGCAGTGCCACTGGGAGCGGCTTTCTCTAGGCAACTCCTTTAGCTGAGTCAGGATGAAATCCTGTCAATAGCTTCCTACACGGTCTCACTTCACCACACCACTGCGCCTACATGTTTGTGGTGAAGAAGAAGTATCATCTGTCTCTTGGTTAGATTAAATTTAAATATAAAATTGATTCCCATGCTCAAGGAATAGTTTTTATGCTACTTTAGATGTCAAGAGAGAGGCAGAACAGCAGTGCTGCCTCACGGGCCTCTTGCACTCTCATCTCTTCCCAAAGGTTTGGTGGTTGGTTTTTCAATTAAGTACTGACATTTAACTTTTCCCACTTTATTTATGCACACCGATTTTGCTGAGCAACCGTCACTGAAGAGAGTTAGACTGTTTTTGCCAAACATTGAGGGAAAGTACAGGTCCAAACTACAGAAATGTGAAACCCAAGCTGAATTCCACTAAAAGAACTGTTTAACAGAAAATTAGCTCAGGGCCTACAACCATGCTCAGAGCATCTGTTTGGATGACATCAGACATATACTCTGCCACCACACACAATAATAATAATAATAATTTTTTTTTAATTGCCATTCATGAAAAAAGGTGGTTTTACTCCATTGCTGTTGCTTCCAGGCAGGCAGCCTTCCAGACTGCTTGAACACTTGTTCTTTTATAATGCCAAGAAACAACACAAACTTTAATTTCTGCCCCAAAACATTTTTTTTACTGTGTTTTCATTTTAAATAAAATGTAATTGATTTAAGGGCTGAACAACAGACAAGAACACATAATGGAAAAATCCCACATACTGTTGTTTTTTCCAAGATATCAGAATGGGTGGGTGTCTAGTAACTTTTTTTCCCCTTTATTTCCACACCTCTTTTTTTCAGTTCTATTAGAGAACATCAGGAACCCATTTCCCCCACTCTCTCACACACAACTTGAGAAACATACCACAAGCTCCTTTTAATCACAAAACGCAAGCTGACGTAAAAAAAAAAAAAAAAAAAAAGGCAAAAGGCTCTTACCAGCTGTAGCATGAAGATAAAACTAGGAACTGCCAAAAAGAAAATTGTCTTCTTTGAGGCCGCAATTGGTAGCTCCTGCCAGATTTAAAGGAACTGCACAGAGAATCACGTGGCACAAGTATTATAAAATAATCCTGCAGTGGAAACAGGTTAGAAAGGAACAGGATGATGCTTCTGAGAAGCAGCTGTTTCAGTGCTATTGCTGCCACTATCACCCACCTCTACAAAATCAATCTGCACAACGTATATTCAGAATTATACGATTAATAGCCAGTCCACTTATCTAGTTACAAACAAGTCATTCAAGACTCTTATTCTGAGGCATTTCTCATGTTAATAAATCAGAACGCAGATGACAGCAGTTTAAACAGTGTACATTGAGTTTTATTAGAACAAGCACTAATAGCAGCAGTGTACAGAGTGATGGAGACAATGTACTGTATGCACTGAACAATAATAATTATACAATTGCACTTCTTCAGAGATCTATTAGAAAATGCTTTTCAGTAAACAGTTTCCCAAATCTAGCATTGTTTGGATTTGCCTCTGAGGAAAAAAATACAAAAAATATGCTTTTTTTTTTTTTTTGGTAAGGCATTAGCAACATTCATTGGCAGGCTAAACAAGTCATTTGTACATGCATTATCCAATTACATTGCAACAGGTAAAAGAGCATCACGTTTCCTCAAAAACTAAAATTGTGTGTGTGGTTTTTGGACACAATATCCTGATAAATCCGGCTCAGCTTGAAGGAAACAGATGACATCTTTTGTTACATTTTAGAGCACAACAGAAACTATAGCATAGCCAAGTTCACCTTTATTTCCTACTAGAAGCTGTAGGACCTTCCTCAGTTGGAGTTGGTATTGTGGGTATTGTCTATACCACACGCATCACTGGATTGAACTCCTAATTAAAGTAATTTCTCTTGTTTACTACTGCCTCCACTACCACCTCCCTGAATCACGTGTCCAACAGATGTTCCTGTTGCCAAAGGATCATCACCAACACCCACTGCTGCATGAGCTTGTTATTTATTGCACGAGAGGTAGTCGGCGTGAGGCCTCATCTGCATTCAGGGTTACTACAACAGCATGGTCAAAAACAACTCATGGGTGCAAAGACACAGAGTAAGTGCATTGCAGCTGCGCTACGTGAGAACTTGAAATTATTTTTTTCACTGCTGTTTCCCAGCTAGCGAGTGGGTTTGATCTCTGAAGTAGCCAGAGAACTCAATATCCCAAAAACAGTAATTCTACTGATGTGCTAAAGCCTAACAGGGGAGAGGGGAGGCACTTTCTCACATTCATGCTTTTTGTAGGCTGAGATTTGGAGCATGCTCTTAGTTAGCCATCCCTTCTTCACAAGTCAGCAAAAGTAGTCTCCTGCTCCCCTCGGCACATGGCACTAGCAGCCTTTGCTCTGGCTCACACCAGCCTGAGGAGAGCACAGGGAAACAGGGACAGGAATTGCAAATATTCACACAATTAAGCTTGCTAGAGTGAGACATAGTATGATTAATTGTCAATGATCTGATCTCCTGCTTTTTCTTCCAAATGTCATACATAATTGATCTTTGCAGAGATGTGAAGTTAACTGATTCTTAAACACTGCAAGCCCCAGAATAAGGTCCCAAAATGTAAAAGAGCCAAAGTCGAATAAATTGCTCTGACTGGCAAACAGTGAAAACAGCTGCATTTCACACATTGATCTTCCATGAGATTGTGCACATGGTCAAAAATAAGCTCAAGTATAAGTAGCTGAATATCTATGCTGGACTGTACGATAAGCCTGAAACTGAAATATGATTTGGGCAGCCAGACCATCCACTCCCCTGGAAGCTCACTGAGTTCAATGGAGTATCAACAGGAGCTGCTCAGCCTCATCTGCATTGGTGTTCATTTGTTTAAGCACATAGGGATTAGAAATCAAGTGCTACAAAGCCTGGTGCAACCAGGTACATTGTTTTGATTTCTTAAAAATGTCAACATTGAGCCTTTTCATTTAAACATGAATACCTACATCTTTTTAACTGAATTCAATGAGACAACTTGCAATAGGTATCCTAAGGATGTACTGGCGCCTGTGCAAGATCAGAGTCCAAGCACAAAAAAACCTGGGGTGTACATTGCTGATTAGCTATTGCATTTGAATTAAAGGTCTAATACAAATTATATCCTACCTATGTTTTTCATCAACTGTTGATGCTTAGTAACTGTAAGCAGTAGAAGTGCTTTTTACAGGCACAATTATAGTCAGTATTTGGAGCATAGGATCAAGAAGATGTAAAGAATCATCATCCTGAAAGATCCCCCAAAATGGCAAACAGTCAAGCAAAAATGAGTGAGCATTTGCAGGAAAGCAATCAAGATGAAGATTTTTTTATTATTATTTTAAATTACTGAATGTACTATGAATCACTAAATTTAAACCTTTAAGAATTGCAATACTTTAAGTAGTTTATACAGCCTTTAACACAAAGATTTGCACATCAATTTTCAATTGAGTCATTTAGAAATTATGGTATTGACTTTTTTTTTCCCCAGTATCCTTTTCACCTTCATCTTCTTATGGAAGTCCACAGTGAACTTCTGAGCATAAAATGAAGGGTGCTGCGGGTGCAGTTTAATATTGCAGTGTTCAAAAATAATGTTTTCGGCAATGTTTCTGTATCTGGATACATAAATGCTTCTTCTTTTCTTTTTTTCCTTTAGTGACAGTTTTCTACTCCTTTTAAACAACATAAAATTTTTGTCTGGTGCATCAAGGTACATAGACCCTTTGCAGTTACAGTGTTACTGCCCTCCAGAACAATCACTGTCTATCTGTTACTCAAAAAGCAGCACTGACTCTTTATGTTGGGCTTCTTAGAAAGCAAGTATTTGCTTTTAAAATTCATCTTAAAAAAAAAAAAAAAGATGAAGCAAGTTTCTATATACCCTTCTAGCTACCACAATAGTATAATCACAGTGGAAAGACTCTGAGGACCTCCTTTTACAAGGATGCTATACAAAGGTGCACAAGAAATCAACAGAGTTGTTGGTGTGGGGGGTTTTGTTCTTTTTTTTTTTTTTTTTTGGTCAAATAAGCACAGAGATATGGAAAATCAGCAAATAATGCCCATTTAGCTATTTATGTTTTGACATTTTTACGTAGCAAAGAAATGGTGCAAGGTTGTTTCCCATCTGAAAGTAAATGCTGATAAAAGTAATGAAGCTCAGTAAGCAAAGTAAAACTGACAGCTAATCTAAACCTTACTCTTATAATGGCATTTCCAGCACGTGAGCAATCTATAAATACTGGAATTTACTACGTCACATGTGTGCGTATGGGAACTAATCTCACCATAAAGTGTGACATTGCTCCCACTTTGTGCAAAAGGAGAGAAAATACAGAATTCTCTGCTGTTGAAATGCTCAGAAATTGCAATTCACCAAAAAGATAATTATACAAAGGGAAGTAGATACAGACTGAAAGAAGAAAGCTTGCTACTGGTTTCAACAAAGCAAATATACCTAATCTCCTAATACAAAACTATCTTAATGATCTCTCTGAATGCCACAGTAGTTCAATTTTATGATGGCTTCTTATACACTAAGTAAAGCATCTGCTTCAGAAAACCTGCTGTAACAGTTAAAGAACAAGCAGTTTGGTGAAGGAAAAGATTTCAGACATAAGATGCCAACAGCTTGATTTCTCACTTATTATATAGTAAATAACAGACACAAATCAATATACAAAAAGGAATCCCATCCAGAAAAAAAGCTGAAAAGTATTTATTTTGGGTCCACACAAAATTTTAGTGAATGATTATTCTAGGTCTACCTTGATCTGGGAACTGGAGGTTTAGCAAGATCTGAACATCAATTGCATGACAGGAGAACCATCCTCCATGTCTGTCAAGTTCCAAACACTGTTTAATTTTTAAAACTCAAACTTGACAAGTAATTAATTCTTAGTGGGGAATGAATGCTTGAAAATAATTAAGTCTATAAATAATTTTAAAGAAACAAGAACACCGCTTTTACTAATTATAGCAAAAGCTTAACTAAGCTATTAGTTGCTATCTTTGCATATATGCCTGCATACCAAAATACATTCATTAACATCTGTTCTCAGCTCATAGTCACATCATGTTTGAAACTCAGCTGAATATTAAATTTTGTTGTGATCTGAATTTGTTATGCTACCTTTAAACCACCAAAGAATATCAGTCACACTTATTTTAAGAACTAAATAGACCTCAATTCTATCCTCATATTAGAATAATTTTCAACACTGACTTCAAGACAGGTGACAAATGCAGGTTTAAAATTTTTATGTATTATTTCATTATTGCTGGTCTGATCTCAAAATATTTTTTATAAAATATTATGCAAATACAATGATAGTTGTACATCACATCTCTATTTATTCAACACAGTTAAAGAAGCTATCCTGAATTCTCCTCTGCCCAGAAAATACTGAAGGTTAAACTAAAATTAACTTTTTAAATGCTACTGTAATATTCCTGATTGAGGTGAATTTACCAAAGGAAGAGGACTATGAGACAAAGGAACACAGGATTACAAGAAAAGAAATCTGAACTTGCAATCTTGTCTACTGCTGACTGTCCTTGGTGGGCATGAGAAATCAGCCCAATAGGCTCCAACTGTCACAAATGCAATCATAAACAGCAATACAGTTCCGGGAAAAAAAAAAAAAAAGGGAAAAATATTTATTTGTGGCTGAACTGACTGGCACAAGGAAGAATTGTTCTGGTTGAATATTTATCACTCTAAGTGCTGCTTGTGTATGACACTTTCATCATAAGGATGCCCAGAATATAAACAATTAAGTTACCCAATTCTGCATTTTTGCAGGAATCTGCTCACCTCTTCACATTTTGCATCCCTAATAGTTTGTGGCAGGAAGATTATAACTTAGCAGAAGATATCCCTCATTCACTAATGCACGCTATTACAAGTAGCAGTAAATATGGAAATACGTTTTAGTGTTTCATGGGAGACAACATCTGGATCACTGCTCTAAGGGTATATATAGGTAGCTTTGCCACTGAACTGTTCAAAGGTCATGACAGAATATATTACATGCTGCTGATTGGAATATATGTTCCAACTTTATGGTTTCCCTGTTTATAAAATCTATAACTCTCTTTGTCCACATTACCAATATACTTTTACCAAAATGTTGTCTACAGTACTTTTTATTTATAAATGGAATAAAACTTTCCCTCACCTTCAGAATTGTTTCTGAACAAATGTCACCAATCCTCCCTTTTCTCATGCTGTCATGAATCAGTGGAAAGAGAAATGGTATTAACATAACCTGCCTGGAACAGATTTAACAGCTGCTCTGACATTTTAATTCATGCAAGTTTGAAATTTTCCTATTTTTTTCTATTTTGTTACAATGGTGTCACTGACAGAATTGCTGTCATTAGTTTCACTGTTCTCTGTTGCAGTCTTTCTCTCCCTTCTCTGAGGTATGTCAGAGAACACAAGGGAAAAAGAATTAAAGACATGATGGGTTTAGTAATACCACAAAACTTCACAAAGGAGGAGATGGGTATATAAAGCAGCTACAAGTACATTGCTGCCACTTTTTAACTTACAAGATACTGTATAAAAATCTTCCAAAGGAGGTTTTAGAAAGAGGCTTTCAAATTTAGTGGAAGAAAGATGGAATGTGTACCAAAGCTCATCAATGAAGAGGGTTTATACACTCAAGTTTAAAGAGCGAAGAATGTGTTTGCTTTTGTAAGTAGACTCCTTTACGGTATATAACACAAAAATAAAATAAACTGCTGTAAATATGCCATTTCTTTCAGCTTACTGAGATTCTTAACATTCTTATGGATGCCATTCACTTTTACAAGGTAGCTCAGGGAGATATCCTCCCCAGGAATAATTAAACCTTTATTCACACACTTAGTCTAGATTCTTCTGTTAAAAACAACTATGACAAAAAAAAAAAAAAACTTTCTCCATGAAACTTATGAGTGATGTGAAATTATAATAAAAGTAACCAGGCATTCCCTTGCAATTTTAGCAGATGAACACAAAAATTTAGTAGCAATTGTATCCTTGACCACCTCTACTTTTAACAATATATGCTCAAAAGAACAAACTAAAGTTTTATACTATTTTGATGACTGTTACTTAATGCCAGCCAAGAAGAAAATGCTAGATAGCAGCTCCAGTAGTCACTAAGATAAGCAGAAAGTTGTTAGCTTTCTCCAAGGTCTGTTTATAACACAGGCTGACTGGTGAGGACATTCCAGTGTTTCTTACACAATTTTGTTAACGCTGATCGCTTTTCCCCTAGCCACCTGAAACTCTCTTTAACATAATCCTTCCATTTTAGTGTATGAATACAAATAACTACCTTTCAGGTAGATTTAATCTAAAAACTCTTCTTGCTTTCATTATGCAGCTCCAGTATTAATCCTGACAACTGAAATAGAGGTAATTCCTCAGCTTACAACTGCAGCCAATGACATTTTAAACAGCTAGTGTTGATCTCTGTCTCTGATCTCACCAGTGCTGGCAATGTGCACGTCCTGCAATACTTGACATCAGCCTGGTATCTGTTGTTCAAACAGACCTCACAAATAACATAAAAGTTCATTCAGAGTCAGAAGATCAAAATGAGGAGAAAAAAGGGTAATGGTATTTGTAAAATGACCAGAGTATTACAGTGGGATTACATTTTTAAAGGCAAATACAAAAATAGTTTATTTCATGCAACCTATATCAGTCTAGAAGTAGAATGGGTGTTGAGATGACTTTTTAATCACAGTAAAACTATGAAAATCAACTCATATTCAAATTTTATCTCTTAGTGAGGTAACGATTTCTAATACACAGAAAAATCTGCCATCCTGTTAATATGGATCCAAAATAGGAATGAAGTTAAGTAAGATGACATGACTTTTGATGAGAATAGCTGTTGTTAACCAATCATATCTGCAGTACCGGAACAAGGAACAAACTGAAGTACACTTTAAAATATTAATTGAAAGTACATTTCACTATTGTTGAACTAAAGTATAAGGGCTGTGTATTTTATACACAAATATGTACTTTGAGAAAACAGGAAAAAGCGAAAATGTCTTTGTAATAAAAGTCAGAACTTCTTAAATTGTTTAAGAGTTTTTAAATACACTAATTTTCACCGTATACTAAACCTGTAGCAATTAAATCTACTGAGTAAGTAAGCAGCTTTTATGCCTTTCCAAAGGAAATACTGCCTGGCTGAATGGAGGAGTTTTCAGTGGGCTGAAAACTGCCTGAATCCCAAGGCTTGAAGGGCACTGACCAATGGCTTACACCCCACTGGCAACCAGCAAGGAGGGGTTAATTCTGGGGCCTTTATTGATGGATATCTCACCAGTGACCTGGGCAAGGACACAGATTACACCCTAACAAGTTGGCATTTAATGAGGATTCGATGGCACACCAAACGGCAGAGCTTCTGTCAGGAGGACCTTGCTCAGCCTGAGCCCTGGGCCATAAGACACTTTGTGAAGTTCAACAGAAATGGAAAGGTCTCCACTTGGCGCACAAAAATCCCACAAGCTGGCATGGACGGTCAGGCAGCAGCAACCCTGCCAAAAAGCAGCAAGTGCTTACTGCAGGTGCCAGGCTGCAAAGGAGACTTCCCACCACACCGCAGGAAAGCCGAGTGCACTGCACTGGCAGAAGGGTGGGCAGCCTGCCATCCCCCCCACCTCAGAGATGGTGAAATCTCACAGGATGTCTGCAAATCATAGTTTGGGCACGAGCCCCAAGACCTGCCTTTTAGTAATCCATTCTCTAGAAACAGCACAAAATATGTCCCAGTGTCTCCCCAAGGTTGCAGGAAAAAAAGTAATCGATTTTACACAGGAAACAGAGAATTCTGTACTATAGGAAACTGCCCTATGGCACACCTGCTGGCACTGTTAGAATTCTGGTAAAGACAACAATATCTTGCAACACTTTGCTTTGCAATTCCTCTAGCCAATAATTAACTAATTTAACAATCAGTTAATTTAACATCCAGTAGGTTTAAACAGTTCCTTCAATAGAAAGATTAAGCACATCGTGTTTTTTTAATTCTAAAAATTTGAAAGCTTTTTTTCTTTCAATGAGTATCAGATAAATAATTGTAAAAGAATAATTCAAGCAGTGATAACAACCTCATTGTTCACCAAGTTTCAGTTTGCATTGCAAAGAATGGCATTCAGAAAACACTAGAACACTAAAACTAAATACCTTATTTCTATATTTAAATTAAAAGACAACTTTAAAAAAAAAAGAGAGAACATGCAGTTTCTGTCCCTCAAATGTACTTGCAATCATGCACTCGTAATACTTTCTAATATCACAGAGAACTGCACACAGACTGGAGTGTAATGTGGGCAAATAATAAGGTTGCATTTAAGGGAAGTGACGTAAAATAATTGTTATTTTAGACACTGTGCCAATTTGATTCATAGTGTAACGCCATTAAAGCAAGTACGACAAAGTCAACTAAATATGATTAAAACAAACAAACCTTTATATATTTTCATTTTCTTATAATAACTGCAGAAAAAAATGGGTTCAAGTAGGAATTAATCAAGTATCATTATTCAAATAATTCACAATTTTCTTTGGAAGAAATCCTGGTAATCTGCACACAACTTTTTATACCACGTATTCATAAGCAATGTTTAGTATTCAAAATTCTTTAAAATTCTACCTTATATTTTCTTTAGGTTTTCATATTTGTTCCTGATAACATAACTGTGTGAAGAAGCTGGAATACATCAGTAGCTAGTTGCTCTGCCTTACAAACAAGGTCGAGAACTAAATGGGTATTAAATAATCACAGTAATCTCAGCTCTGTGGGGACCTGACTGTGCAAAAGGAAGAGGCAGGTAGAGGGATGGGTACATGTGGTATTCCACTGAGAGCTGTTCACACAACTCTACTGGCAGGATCACATAGCTACCCAATCATTCTTTTAGGTCTCATTACTGGAATCAATCTTAAATACAAAAAAAAAAAAAAAAAAGAGTGCATTATGTGTGCTGTGCATATGTAGAATGGAAGACTACGTCATACCATATGAAATGTAATTTTTACCTAATAAAGTCATTTTTTTTCTTTTATTAAAATCTGTCTTTCTACTCTTTAGTGTTTCCAAGATTTTCATACAGAAAATGCCAAGACTTCTCCCACATATATTAACTGAGGCTTAGCAACACATATGAGGCTTGGTTCCTAACCAAAAAATATAGGATCACTTTACGAAAAACTAAAATATAATTTTGCACAAAAGTTATTTTGGCAACACAAGTAGTAGTAGCTATCTACAATGCATGGGAGCCTCTTCCCTACTCTCAACTATAAACTTAGATAAGAGTGGATGGGGAAAGAATGGAGCCAGTAAACAGCATGTGTGGCAGAAAACATCAGTTGCATTTAAAGTACTATCCAACCTCTGGAGCGAAGCCAGAGACCTTCCCATGAAATCTTTCTGTGCTTTAACACTGTTGCAAAGCTTCACGGAATCCTAATTGTATAAGCAGTTACAGAGAAATGAGATTCGCTGTAAGACCATGTCCACTCTGTGGTAAGAGATGATCACATCTCAGAATCAGTCATTCAGAATATGAATTTTCTGACTAGCTATTCATACGCATTTACTAAAATTGCCTCAAATTTAACCAGTTAGCAGCTTCTTTTCAGTCTGATTATACAGTCAGCTTCCCAAAGCATACAGTAGATCTCGTTTCTCTGAAATACAGTTAAGATGTTTGGTTGTCTTTTGATTTTAAATAATACAGGTTCTCTAATATTTATAGCATGATAAAATCCTAGGGCTATAAAAATCTGCCCTTCACACAAGCCTAAGCATACATATTTTAAAATGACTTACTGTACATCTTCATATTTTGTTTAAGGCATGAACAATGGCATATGAATGGGAACAGCTTCCAGAAAAGCATATCTTTTTGACAAGGTCAGTCCAAGCACATCACACCAAAGGACTAACCTGAAGCCAGAAATGACAGTGTGGTGACGCAAGAGTTTTTAACAAAAATAGTTGAAACAAAATGGATTTTTTCTGTTTTTCGTCCTCATTTTTTTTTTTAATTTAAATTACATTACTCGTAATGTCTGTTTAAAGCACCGGTTGCAGTTTTGTGTTTACCACCTCTTCCAAGTGATTTTGGATAACTCATCTGCTTCTCTTGTTCTGACTTTTCAGTGTATGAAACTTTAAAAGGTTTCTGTTTTTTCCTTTTTCTTTCTTTACTTTTTTTTTTTTTTTTTTTTTTTTTAATGGCTGCTGCAAAATTAAAAAGATCCAGAAGTGGTCAGGGGCCTGGTCTAATGCACTTTCAAAAGTCCGTTATAAAGATGAATATAAATGCAAATGATAGGTTTTTCCGTAGACCCACAAACCACGCTTAGCTATAAGAATCACATTGTGCATAGTTATTTTTTCTTCCGAGAGTGATATGTTTACTAGATCTACATTCTCAGTTTACCAGAGCACGGGAATTTCTACTTTATTAAATCCAGGATCCTTTCGCAGTTCCCAGTAGGTTTCATTGGTAACCCAGGCTTCTCTTTGATTGGCATCGATAACTTTTCTGTAGAAGAAAAAAGAAAGATAAAGGTCTGACCATAGATCTCTGCTCCTATACAATATGCAATCAAATCCCATACCTCTCTGATCTAACCCCAACATTAAATCTGATTTAATATTTCAAAAGGAGGCAAGAACAGTCAGGGATTTAAAAACAAAAATCAATCTCTCTCTGTGCCAGAAGTAGAAAGTTTAGAAAACAATCAAACCCACAAATCCATTGTTTGATCTTGGTAAGCAGTTTTTAGAGCTACAAAAAGCCTCTTTGGTCATAACAGATTCAGGTTCTGTGCAGGGGATCAAAAAAGAGATCTAGCTTGCAGAATACTTGATTGTTTGCTCTGGATTATGTTCATTTTCCACTAAAAATAACACACCAATCACTTTCAATCTGTTCACTTCTGATTCCCCAAGCTATCACACTATTTGACATTTGATATTCTTGATTCAGAAGAATGAATAATTAAAAAAAAAACTCCACTCTCAAAAATAAATCAACTGCAATTTAAATGCATATATATACATTTATATATACATTATATGTATGTGTGTGTATGTATGCTTTTTTTGTTCAGGTCCCTATTTATTACTTTGTTTATGCAATGGCTTAAAACAATAGCCTCCTAAGAGCTAGCAATAATCTAAGCTAACAGCTCCTAGAATGTTATACTTCTATTCCATTTCTAAGTTCAAAAACCATTGGCCATGTGGTGCAGCAGAATTGTTAGCTGTTGCCCATTGTGAGAAAATGATCAGATACTCTCCATTACAAAGCCTTAAACTACATAAAAATTGCTTCAGACTGAGATTAGGTATCTGATCATTACAATTGCCATTTTCCAGGCTTTCACGATTAAACAGATTATGCTGGTGGTAATTCATGTAGTTCTTCATCCAGTTACACCACTGAAAACAGAGAGAATTCTACTGAAATGAAAAGACTCACTTAAAAAATTTGGGTACATATTCAATGCTGTTTTCTTCCATGTACCGCCTCCGACTTCTCTGGAGTTCTTCTATTCTTTGTTTCTCTGATGCTGCTGCTTCTACATTTCCTTCTTCCAGAAGCCTGTATGGATAACAGCAGGCCCTATAGCAATCATACAGTATCCAGAACAGGGGATTTTCCAGCAACAGTCATCACAAAAGACGAGCAGAAACCAAGCCTGTTGTCTGTGTTTTACTCACTTTAAGATCTAGTCAGAACCCCATAAAATGAGAATAACTGATATTTGACTCCCCAGTTGCATGTACCTGACCTTCACCCTTAGGCATACAACTTCTTTAGCTACTTCAGTGTTATCACAGATGCTGAAGTAGTGTGAACTGAGAATTAGGAGGGAATTAATATTGCCTCCGTTCACAGCTGGAGGGCATGACGTTACAGAGCACGTCTTTCCAGCTCATCATGAAGAATCCTACCTCTGCTAAAAGACTTGTATTATAGCTCTACAAACAGGATACTTTCTACTCTCCCTCAACTGGGTAAAGCAGAAATTTGATTGCAGTACTGAGTACCTTCTCTGCTAGCAGAATCCTCCAAGTTCAGACTGTAGTGAAGACAGACAAAATTCAATACTCAGCCAAACCCAGCCTTAAAATGACCAAATATTAAGTGTTTAAACAAGCATTCTTGCCTTTGATCTGGCCTGAATCGTGCATCTGTTGTAGGAAGAAGATCTTTCAGCACAGGATCTAACTCATTGAGCTCAATAGCAAACCTCGTGAAGCCATAATAACGTTCATAATTGGTTGGCATGGAGCCTGTATGCATATGCATGAGAAACAAAGAAGTTTTTACTATTACTATTACTCTGAATATGCAAGAGACTCATGTATTTATTAAATTATAAAAGCAAAAAATACTAATATATTTTACCCTTATATACAGTTATTAAGCATCAAGAGCTATTCTCTAGATAGGAAAACGTTCACTCAGTATTAATTTCAACTGCTTATTTTTCATAGGTTGTAATTATATACTAATAGATTCAAAATGTTTACGATCTTTCATTTTTAAATAAAAATTACTGTTTTTAAGATTTTTAAGCTAAACAGTTTCCCGTTCCTAGGAAAGCAGGCTTATCAGACATCTATATAAAAGCTAACCCTAGCTAATCTTCAGTGTTGATTTTGGAACATACACTTGCTTGAAGACTGATTGGGCACTGTTCTGAACCTTTAGCACTAAGAGCAATCAGAGCAGAGTGGGTGCAAAGCATTAGCAATAATGACAATTCCTGGATAATCACTCTGCACATATGAAAAATACTGTATGTGCAAAGGAAGAGTAATTTAACACCAAAGTCTCTAAGCAAGCAATAAGGAAGCTGAATTCAACTACTGAAATTACAGGAGCTCACCACCTCTGAAGACCAATCCTTCAGTTTAATAAAGGACTAAGACAGCAAACTTGGTAAAATGGTATTTCCTATTCTGTTGAATCCAAACAAGTTACCCTCTCTCTGTGAGAAAGCAGTCAGGCAGACCCAGACACCTGATTATTTTCTTAATTTTATTCTTAGGTTGTCCCCCAAAATATATGACCAGAAGTCAGACCAAGATGTGAAAGTCTAGGCCCTGTAGGAGCATTTCCATTTACCATTATTATAAACTCCTGTAAATTCTTATTTATTTATCTAGTCAAAAAATTATTTCCCCCATAGTATTTTGTGTATTTAAAATGATGGCTCAAACTGCTTTACAAAGTTTAGAGTTATACCATGGTGCTCGCCAGAGTTTATCACAAGCTTCTTACCTGGCCTCCATACACATTTGGCTGAAGGTGCAACCCCACAGTAAAGACCTTCATGCCACTTTCCAAACAAGCGATGCACCACCTTCCCTTCTTGATCTATCACAACACCTTGGACTTCATTTACATTTGAATTCCAGTAGTTTACCTGCAAGTTTAATGAAGAATTACTAGTCAGCTATCATGTTACTCTGTACCAAAACAGTTACTGCATGAATCTTAAATGCCCAAATTTTGTATTAGAAATGCTCAGCTGAAACCAAAAATAACAGTATTCAAAATTCAGATGATTTGATTATTAATTGCTTTAGTTTGAGAAACCTTGAATGACTTGATATGTGGTTTCGGTATAAGGTATTCAAGTACAGTTAATTATCAGAACATAGGGGAAATATATTGTTGTTCATTAACCAAAATCCCAAAAAATAGAGCAGTAAAAATGACACTTTGAAAGCTGCAAGATCAGAAGCACCTAATTCTCTTCTTTCCAGATGGGGAGATACTGAATATATATATAAAGGAAACCTTTGATGGGTCCAGCACACTACTGTTTGTAGCAGGGAAGACTCTCAGCCAGTATTACTTGGTATTTGCTTTCTGTTTCTCTCTTCTGTTTTGCTTTTCTTAGACACATTTAACACCTTCATCTAGTGTTGGTCACTCATCAGAACATCCAACAAGACACGAATTTCAGATTTGCAGTGATACACCATTGGTCACACTGCAATGGTATCAATATATTTTGTCACAATACAAAGACAAACTTGCTTTAGGGAAAATAATTGATACTAACATATCTATACATTCACCTGTTTTTATATATGGTTCCTGCCTGGATATTAAAATAGTGTGAGCTATTGAAGCCAAAGAGATAAAATACCAATGGCCAAATTCTAGCAAAAGCAGAAGTACTATGGCACAGAAGTCTGTATCGTGACTTTGCATTTTCATAGTATTAACAGATAAGAAATTTTGTCATTTTATTTTTAACCTAAAAACAACAACAGCATAGCACACAGGTGTATAGCAATGTAAGACATTGATATCAAACATACCAGTTCAATGGAAAAGTCACACTACTTGACATTGCACTCTTATTTGACGATTTAGATATTCTCAAATGTTGGTAAGACAAAATGTGGAATGTGGATTTCCGGAATATTGAAGAAACACCTCTATGCATACTTTAACTGTATACTTTTATAAATAGATGATATGCATTAGAATACATACACTACCTTGACAAATGTGAGTTTACAAATACAAACACTGCTTTTTGTGTTTCTGATAGTTATCTCTCCATAGTGCTCTATCCACCTCCTTCCACTAAGGATGTTATGTATGCATGTAGTGACTTTGTTCCAGACATAGTAATCTCCATACCTAAGAACAGATTAACAAGTAGTTGGTAATATAAATTAATCAAGATCATAAACAAGAAAAAAAGTAAGAAAAAAGTAAGCCATTATACAATTTCATATTCCTCAAAAATGTTTGAAACAATAGCTTACTTGATTAAAATCATAGGTTCTGGGCACATTACTGATCCTCCATGGAGGAAGTCACCTATGGTCTAGTGTGGAAAACTGAGGAATGATGCTATGAACCACAAATCAAGATAGCATGAGCCACTGAAGTCCTGCACGGCAAATTCACTTTCCCCAGAGCATTAAGGTGCTTTGACCTTAATTCCAGGAGTGCTGGACCCAAAGATCAACATAAGGCTGGATTTAGGCCACAGGCAGACAATGCAATTGAATTACAAATAGAACAAAATAAATGTGGAAGGAAAGAACAGAAAGGAAGTAGGCAGGAGCTAATTGGCACACCATCCCTTTTCCTTTGTAACAACTACTCGCACTCAGAGCACCTCTGTTGTCAAACAAGGGACTAAAATGAGGGAATTCTATCGTGCAAAGCACATTCTCCTTCAACGACTGAGGGACAAATATGGAGACAGAAGACAAAGCTGCTCACAAGTGCATTTACTTGAATTTCAAGAGATGAATAAAAAGGTGAAATGGAGTCCCAAAGAATGCCGTACTGGTATAGTCAGAAAGAAAAGTGGCTGCAACATATAGGAGCAGGAATAGTACTGCAAAACCTGCAGATGTATTTAAAATATCCTCTCCTTGCATATTCTCAGCTTACAACCAGCTTTATTTGTATTGAAACTTCTTCCTCTCACTATTCAGTCAACATCTGAAGAACATTTTTGGGCTTTGACATTTTGAAAAATGACGTTGCATTATCAGTTCTTCTGAGGAAACAGCACTACTGAGAGCTTTAGTAAGGACAGTGCTAGCTGCTGACAGCCCTATATTGCAGCCTTGTTTTGAACAGTTGATCACTACTGTATATGTAGAACTTGTGTTTTCTCTCCTAAAACATTTCTATTCTCCTGTCTGTCAGTTTCTAGAGAGTTCATACATTTTCCCTCCAAAAACCCAAATGAATCTTCAGGCTTAGCAATGCTTCTGTATCCCCATCTGTAGACTCAGGAGAAATTTGAGCTAGGTGCTGTCACCCATACAATTCATGCGATCTCTGCATACACGTTACCCAATCCAGTCACAAAGCAGCTTAGATTAGACTACACCAAAGACCAAACCAAAAGGAAATAAAAAGGAGCTTACTTTGGAAGAGTCACATTCAAGGTTCCAACTGGCAGAATTTCCATCGATTTTCCCCAAAACTTGTTTTTCCACCTGATATCTGAATATAATAGTGAAAGATTGTGAAAGATGTACAAAACCAAGAAGACCAAAGTCTTCCATTCGTAGTGATCTGTGGTAGATGATGTGATCTATACTACACCATCCAGTTTAAGACAGGACCGTATGAGGTTGTCATGAAAATACAAATAAATAAATAAATAAATAAATATAAAACAACCTAGAAAATGACATGAGGTCAGAAAAAATAAAGAGAATTTTGATTTTCTTCTAGGAGTTATGCCTGTGTTACATCACTGTCAAATCTCTCATGAGAACATTCCATATAAATTAAATGCAAATGCCAGTAGAGACAAGAAAAGAAACAGCTGCTTGTTCAACTGTGTAAAAAGAACTGCTTGTGTTTATAAGAAATAACAATTTTCTTGGTAAAAATCTTTTAAGCAGAAAAGTATAAACAGACTGCAAGTGACAAGGAAAGTTGTAACACATCTACTCACTCTTCAAAATGAGAATTTGGAGTGAATTAATTCAGAGCATGAGTTTGTAATATGTTACTACAAAAATTGTAAGTATAAAAATTTGGGGTAAGTTCCAAACACAAAGCTCAGCTTGTACAAAGTTTTTACTTGCTAATAAAACAGGTTTTATGCTTTTGAATTAAAAAGGTATACCTTGCCAAAACACAAAGTTCTTCGATTCACAGTGACAGGCCGAAATGGGAGGATGGTGGCTAACCTGAAAAACAGTTTGGCTGAGTTAAAAGCAATTAATTTTCATTTCTAAGACAATACAACTGTTACTGCAATATAACAATATTAAATAGCCCACACTATCTATTAGCTTATGTTGCTATGAAAACAGATGAAACTTATGCTTCAGTTTTACACTATGTACTTAAAACAACACTACTACAGTGATTAATATGAAAACATACCTTCTTGTATTTAATGAAGTTCATACATACTTACCACCTCTTTTTACTATCAAGAAAACAAACCTTTTTTAACCAGAAAATAAAAACAAGGTCAATCTATTAATCAAAGAAACCAACCTCTAAACATAACCACCAGTGTCCATCTAGAAATAAGCCTTACCTGCTCTGAGAAAAATCGAAATCCTTTGTCTTCTCTAATACATTCATAAGTTTCACCAAGCACTGGGTTAAATGGCTTGCTTCCCGCTCTAAAGTATGTACAGGCATAACCTGACGCTGCAAAAGCAGCTATTAGAACCTGTTGAAATGCAGACAAGAATATAAGAAAAAATACGCAAAGATTCCTGTGCATGTACCATCACTGTAGGGTAACACACATGTTTTTTGTGAACAGGAAGAGTGAGAGGGGACTCTGCACAGACCTCCACACAACAGCTCCCTTTTTAATATAGACATAAGAAGCGCTACGCTAAATTTATTACCATGCGTTCATAAGGATCATCTGTTTCTGCAGCCTTGTCCAGGAGTTCACTGTATTCCAGCTCTTCACAGAGGTGTTGCAAGGTATTCAGAGGTTCATTTAGCTCAACTGGCATGGATACTTTGGAAAGATCTTTGCCAATGTTATTTCTCAAAATATTCCACAGATTGATGTTACTGGTGTCAGGACTGGGAGCTGGGAGACAAGTTCGCCGTCCGTTCCTGAATGCACCTCCTGTTAGCTCACCATTGAGAACTGAGAAGAGAAAAAAATATTATCACAATAAAGCACCACATAAAGAAAAACAGATTTATTCCTTGAACCAAATTCACCACCAGAACAAGCAAGCAGCAGAGTTGGTCTTGTATAGAGAAGCAGTAAGTCTGGTACATGAACAAAACCAACATTATTTCCCAAAGTTCAAAACATAGCAATATACTTTGCCGAGAAATGTTGTCTGCAACACTGGTGTTGTCCTCTGATATATTATCACTCACATCGCTGATATAAGATTCGTCATCAGAAGCCTAAAAAATAAAATATCAATTAAGTCAAATATATATAAAGAATACTGACAAATTAGACAAAAATAATTACTTGAAACACTAATACTCAAAGAAATCATCTGTACCCAATTAGATACATTTTAACTAAATCAACTAGATGTTTCAATCAGTCCATACTGCCAATTTGCTAACAGTGTCAAAACAAATGCTATGCTCTCCTTATGTTCTTGAACTGCTATTACGAAGCCAAATGTAGGCATTAAATTTGCAAAAGGGTGACTTCAAATGAGATCATGGATCAACAAAAAATTGACAATAAAACACACTGGGGTTGGTGGTGAGAAGAGACAGTCAGGCTCCTGGTCTTTATACAGAATCCAACACTAAAATGTAGCTTGTATGTCAGCAAAAAAATACATAGACATTGACCTATCATTTTGCAAAAACAAGAACTACATTAGCATTAAGACTACTTTTAAGATTATTTTTTTAAACATACGAGCAGCCCGAGCTCTCAAACTCTATAAATGACTTATTCTTTTACATTTATTAGACAAATTTAATTACAAAAGAAAGGATTTTCAGTTTAAGAAAAAAAGTTTTATTGGAGTCTGATGGAGTGTCTGCCATTCAGATCAGCTGAAGTGAGCCAAAAACAGATTCTAGTTTTGGGGATTCAAAGGCTTCTACTGCAATCCAGAGAAACTGATATTGAGAAAAAATTAATAGTTTATCATGAGCCCAAAATGGGATGAAATCGCTCATTTTAAAATTTGCTTTGGAAGGGCAGTGCAATTTTACAGCTGAGGAAAATAAACCACTTTTTTCTGCCAAATTTCCTGAAGAGTTTAGCACCTTTAGCACCTAATCATCCCCTTGACACAAGCAACAAAAAAAGTATAGAAGACTTTTGCACACTTTACATTCTAGATATTTAAACTCTTTGTCAAAAGGGAAAACTCTGGATTTTCCATAATCTGGAAGGACTGAGAATGTCCCCATTTTGTTTATTTTTGAAATGATACTTTTACTCTCAACTGCTTTCAGCCTTGAATGTGTCTTTTCCCTATCCTGTTTCTCTCAACATTGCTTCACATTGCTTACTTCTAATGCCACAGGCTCCTCTCTGTGCTATGAGAGCAAGCTATGGCTGAGGCTGAAATTGAAACTAAAGCTGTCAGCTTCAGGTAGACACCCTGAGGTCTTTGCCTGACATATGCCTGACAACAGGCAACAGCACTCTCCATATAACATAAAAGAATTTAACACTGCAATTGTTTCCCATTACAAGGCAGCAGTTCTGGACAAACCCACCCCTTTGGCAAGCCCATCTTCTGCATGAAGCTGCTATGGTCACAAGCCAGTTGAACTGGCAATTTGTAACATGAAACCGGATTTTCAGGACAAAAAAAATGCCGTTTGTTCCTAAAAAAAATTATACTGGACAGTGACAATTTAGAAACAGGATGTTCTCCACTGTCTGAAACTATGGTTTGCTTTTAATTTGCATGGTTTGGAAAATAAAGCTTGAGAAACTCTAAACCTGTGAAATTTTGACAGAGCTCATCTGCTAGCAAGTTAGAGAGATCGATAATGAAGGTGGAAGAAAACTATAACAGTCTGCTCTGCAGACAATCATTTCATTTAGAATCATGGTAGTTTGTGATTGAGTTTAGCAGTTTTGTAAACAGCTCTCTTAGAATTAATTATAATTAATCACAGATGATTTTCCAAAACTCACATGGAGAAAACAGGTAAGTATAAACAACAAAAAAGACAAATTGGTAATCTCCGTTTGTCTGATGCACAACTTGAATAGGATGCTGAAGTGCCGACCCACAACATACCAGGTCACTTAACAAGATAAATTGCATGGGAAAGGTGGGGACAGCCACATGACACAGAGCCCCAGAAGTATCCAACTGTTTCACCTTTGAGCTTCAATGAGGCAATTTTTTATGCTTGTCTACTTCTCTGATTACAGAGAATAACCTTATATGTATGATAGAAGACCTTTTCTTTGTTTTTAATGAATATTTTAAAATCAAAATCTGCATAGACAGACCTATTTGGTCCTGTCTGTCATCCATCTCTGAAACTGCCATAGTCTATCAAGGACATGTACTGAACACACATTAATTATACAACTTTCAGCTCAGTTTTATACTTCAGGAAACCTCTGCAGCCCATCGTGAGTGAGTCTCATGTGAATTTATCTATATCTTATGCATTTTGACACCTTTTTACTCTAAGCAGCATTAAAAATAATCATCCACTAGAGGCAGCAATACCTGAATCCATCTGACAGCAAAGCTGCAGCATGCCATCATAGCCTACCTCATTTTCTGATGAGCTGGCAGACAGAAGCACCTCCTGTGCATCAAAGAACTCTGACACTGATTCAGACATAGAGAGCCTGCTCTCATTAGAAACTTGCTGGGACAATGGCAAACTGACATGAATTTGTTCACCTGTCTGCAAATAAAGCACAGAAAAATAAAAGTGTTATTTACAATAATAATAAAGAAATATGTATAAAAGGGGTAAATCATCTGAATATTTTTCTATGTCAAATACAGTAAAGACAGCATTTTAGCAGGACTTTCTGTGTACCAAACATGTGAAACTCAGACAAGTACGAAATGAAGTGCAATCTGAGCAGTGACATACATGTCTTCATTTGAGGCCTGCTTAGCATCAACTGCTAAGCTTTAGCAGCATGAATAATCACAGAGCTAGTTCTGTATCCAGAGGAACAATTTTGTGGACGATAACCGGATTGTGTCAGACAAGTTCAACCACAAAATTCAGATGAAAAAGATATCTGATCGTAACAACTAATATTATTGGGACCTAGCCTTGATACAACCAAAACTCAGAAAGACCAGGAAGTTATAAATTACTTTCAAAATAAATAGCCTTGTTAACCAGTTTAGTAATGTTTGAAAAGTTTGAATATTCAAGAGGATGGCTATAATAAACATTTATTTGCCTTTATTCCATATTTGTATTCCAAATCTCATCTGAATTAAACAATTAATTCTGACTTGCTACTACTAGCGGGAATGTACTCTTTATGGCTTATCATAAAGAGAATTTAACAGCAAAGGTAAGAATTCCCAAACTGTGCCATGTGTATATGAATATGGGGAGAAGCTAATTTAAATAGCTTGACATATCTTCCTGTTCTTGCTATTTATGGGAAGAACACCACGTTTCAAAAAGTTACCCAACAAGCTTTAAGAAGGGAGAAAAAAAATTAAGATTCTCTCCCTGTACCATTCCACCAAAGTAGCTGCTGCTGTGGAAGCAAACAGGCTACTGACTTAATCCCCCAATTTATACAGCATAATGCTTCAGGGATAATACAGACGAAACTACTGAAGCCCTTTTAAACACCATTACTCTTCAGATGGGAATGCCACTCCCATTCATCTTACTACAGAAGTCCCGCAAGTGATTTTGTTGACATCTCAATCTTGCCTCTATACAGTTGCCTTAAAATGCACTAACAATAAAAAAATCACAAACAAGCCAAGAGGTCAAAAACCTTTCATTTTTCCCTGGGGTTTTCACTTGGGCTTGTGGCTGGGTTTCGATTTTTGATGAATTATAATGAAAACAGAAGCTCATTTCAGTATTATCTTTACAGAAGTGATTAAAATTTTAATTTTTTGTACAAGCTGGAGGGACTTGGAAAAATACACATGCCCCTACCTGAAAAGGATGCTTACTCATGCATATATCTTCAAACTGTAACATTATATTTTTAAAGCAATCAAGAGAGGTGAGAGGGAGACCTGGGATCCTCTTTGACATACTCCCTCAGTCAGATAAACTTGTACCAAGGTAACTATGAATATAATGAAAGGAAACAGCTATCCAACAAAAAATACAAAATAGAAGAGATGGTCATTGCTCAGATCCTCACTGCCAGATGATCTGAATGCACGTTGCTGTGCTGTGGCACTGCATCACCTCTATGTTCTGTTACCAGTGTACAACATCTGGGCTTTTAGAAAAATTATATGGACATTTTCAAAAATCAAATAAACAAAAGTAACCAGAAACAGATTTTCACCTGCCTTTCTTGTTGGAAAAAATAATTAGGAGACAACATTATGTTAATTGAAACAGTGTATGCATAGAAAATAATGAGTGGAAATGACAAATGGAAAGTATTTTGGTAAAATGCAAGCAGAATGTTGTCAAAATGACAATATTAATTGCAACATATAACTCACAAATTCAGATCTGTCCTTCTTTTGAGGAAGACTGATTTGAAATTAATATAAACGTTTGGTAATCTGTTGACTCAAGAAAGCAAAACAAGATAGACTATATGTTGCAAACGTGCTATTAATCTAGTGCTTGGTTCATAGACTGAACTGTCTGAATGCCACTCAAGAAATTAAACATCAAGCAAGCCCTTAAGCACTTGCAAGATCAGGCTATTAAATAATACACTGTTCTGTTGATTTGGCAAGAAACTAAGATACAGAAGTGGTTACCTACTGTGTCTTATTGTGTGCTACATTCAAATACAGTAAAACCTCACTAATTCCCACACTCAACAATTAATATTTCAAAGTTGCAGTCCTTCCCTATTTCTCTGCAGAGGCCAGAGTTATTTTGTTAGCTCTGACATACACAAAATACAGAAGTTTAATTTTATATACAAAAAATATAATCTGAAAATTTCTATAAAAATCTACTTTCCAATCTTTAAGATTTGATAATTTGCCAGGTGTGTTTCAGCACTTTCACTTCTCACCTTCAGTGAGAATTAGCAAGGTTTGATTGTACTCTAAATCCATTAAAGGCTGAAATCTTACCTCATCAGGACTAGGGATAATATTTACACTGACAACCTGATCACAAATAACAGATTCTGAATGTATTCTGTTCAAGCGACTCCTTAGTTCGGCATTCTGGTTGAGAGCCTTAAAATAAAAATTGCACATTTCATTTAAAATTAAAAAGAAAGTGTTAAACAGGAAAAAAGAAAAAAGAAAAAAAGCTTATTCTCAGAAATTTCCTAAGAAATCACAGAACTTCCTTTCTTCCGTTTATAGATAAATACCCATTTTGAGATCCTCTCTAACATGACTTAACCTTTTCGTTGGCTTGCTTTCAGTAATCTTCCAGGGTCAGGGGGAATGGATATTCTCCCACAGTATTACAGTTACATTCTACCTTGATTCTTCAGATAGCTCCTTGGCAGCTATACCAGTGGGTTATGTACATTACCAAAATGGAGAGTGAATGCAGCAAGAAAGAATGAAACTGCAAAACAGCTAACAGGAACCACCTGCGAAATTCTTGATTTACAACTCTACAGCACTTTCTGAACGAAGGTTATCAATGCTAAGAGCCCACAAAAGGAAATGGCTTGCTTTCCAGCAGGGAAAAATAAAAATAATGATAAAAAAAACCCATAACCACTAGCATCACTAGGTGACTGTCTATTGAGATCAAGCTGATAAATTTGCATGTATGTGCTCAGTTCAAACTACTGATCCATTTGGTATCTGCTGTTTTTTCTCCTTTGTTAAAGCCCAAGCTAGATTATAAATTTGGGTGCACATACACATCACCTGATGTCTAGAAGCACCTGTTTGTTGAAATCCAGAAAAATACAATGTGTTACCCAGAACATGAACTGACTTAAACCTAATACACCCTCAGTGCTAGGGATCATAGAAGCAAACAGCAGACAGACATACTGATTTAGTGGACAGTGTCTTTTATAATACAGTAATAATCTGCTTCTCTCTCCCCCAAGAGCAAACTCTGAAATAGATCCCGTGATTGCACTGACAAAGTAGGACCAATAGGTTAGCTTAAACTGTCTCTGAAAACAGTTTAAATTATCCCATTTTGCTTTATTCTGAAATGGTCTGGGTACGTTCATAGTTGTCATCTACCAGGTGAGCAGATACAAGGTTAGACCACTAACAACAGCTGGGCTGTAGCTTCTTAAACTCCTCAAATCTGGTCACGAGACTGGTTAAACCCATCTGTCTGACTGTGCCAAATTTCCACTTACTCACCATTGAGACAATGAAATATTGAAAATTGAAAATTATTTTTAAACTAACACTGGAGGCCAGCAACTATAAGAACGTGACCACCTATTTCATACACGTTACTAGTGAGTCTCGACAGGTCCTGGTTAAATTTTTATCAGTAACCAGAAATGGTTGCCCTTATCTTTAGCCTTAACCTTTATTACAATATACAGCACTCAATCTGCATAATGTGTTATGCATCTATGTCTACAGAAACATTATGCATCGATTTTAATCTCACAGCAATAAGAAAAAACAACCACAGTAACAATAATAGTGTTGGAAATTTTCTTCACGTTTAGGTGAAGTTCTGTTTGCCTTTAAATCTCTGCTTTCATTTCTTGCAGATGCAAAGTTCCAAAGATATCCACTTTTTATAGTAAAATCTTTCACTTTTCCTTGTCTATGAAATCAAATGTTTGAGTTATTTTGCGACCGAAAGATACATCTCATGGAATGGTGTAGGGTAGGAGTTCACCAGAGCACTTACTGTTGCTTCATCTTTCTTTCCAACTAAAGCCAATGACAATTTTCCTTTTGGCTTAAGTGGGAGAGACACCAGCCAGTAACAAGTTAGTATCTGAAAATCCAATTTATTAATGATTATTCTGTAATCATGTAATAATGCATGATTCCTTTTGCAGTTGGAGACATGGACATACAAAACAAATCAGAAAATATACAGTCAAAATGTAAAACTTAATTAAGAAAATGAGACTATCTCCTTGACTGTGGTGGAAATAGCTCCAGTAAAAATATATATCAGTTGCATAAAAATCTTTGATGCCCTTACTTTACCTTGGAAAACCATAATAAATGCATGCTTACACAAGCAAATTATATTCTCCACATGCACTGAGGTTAGGCCTATGTTCTCATGTCCATAACAGAACATATGCCATAGTTCTGGTTAAGAACCTGGCTATTTTCTTGGCTCCCTCTACCTCAGGGAATGGCCAAAATACAAAAGAAATAGTGCATTTGGCAAAGTAGATGTGCCTGGAATCAAATCAAGAACATACCTGAGAGAGGGACTGTCTGAGGTGTGCTATTTGAGCATTGTGACCTGTAAGATCCTGTTCTGAAACAATCTGCTTAAGCTTCTCCTTCTCTATAGCTATGCTGTTAAAGGCAGACTTCAAAAGAGAATGCACTAAGGAAAAATGAAACAAAAAAGAAAACAAGTGTTGTCTCAGCTATGGATCTGCACATTTACATTTACTAAAATATTTCAGCAATAAAGACAGAGAGAGAGATTTCCATCCCACAGTTACATAAATTCATAACAAAGATCTGAACTTCAAGTAATCTGTGCCCAAATTAAGTACAAACACTTACAGCTTACAGGTTGTAATGTGCATACAATATGTTCACTTATGTCATCTGAGCATATTCTTGATGCTGAGCGTATGGAAAATTGTATATTTAGAAAACCTGTGTCCAATGTTGTCTTTTTTTCCTGTTTTTTTTTTTTTTTTTTTTCAGGGTAATAAAATCTAAAGTTCTCATAAAACTTAATATTGCACTGATAACAAAGATTACTTGGTCTTTAAACAGATTTTTGATAATTTTAAAGAAAGTAGTGTCACATTTTTCCTGTGTTTGTTATGTAACAGATAGCAAACTGACTACAAATACTTTTTAAAATCGCATTTTTCAGTATGCAGGATCATTCTTTTATTAGCAATACAATGACATTTCTAAAGTACATTCTACTAGTAAGCACTACTTCTGTTGTTTCCATTGATGCAGAGAACATCTCACAAAAACTTGTGCACAAAAACACCCTGCAAGAGATATATGTAGTAGTGGCATTTTGATTCATCTTTTGGAAGAGGTAAAAAAAATGTTTGCAAATCCAATCATGTATTTACAAGGTGCAAAAAGAAATTTGGAAGTTTTCTAAGAAAAAAAAAATCCCTTATCAGACAGACTTTACCTATCTCCATATTCACAACATCCATGGAAAATATATTAAGGACAACACATGTCATCTTTATGTAAGCCACGTGTCCAGCTAAAAATTCTCGTACAGTATCATCTAATACGGATGAATGTCTTGGTCATAACTAAGTGAAGGAAATAATGAAACACAACAGAGAAGCGTAGTGAAGGAAAGGCTTGACATTTCCAGTTACCTTTTTGAGCCATCAGGCAGAATTCTTCTTGAAGTTTCATGTACTCAGTAGAGCACTCCAGAGGGTCTGTTACATGGCTTGGGGGAGTCTGAAACTCGATGTCTGCACAAAGGTTGGGATTGGATGAATGCAGCCGAACAGGGGACATCGTAGCACTGAAAGGGACCTACAGAGAGAAACAGTAAATAAATATTGTTTAAGGTGCAAACAACCATTTGATTCTGTTGCAGCAAAATATAAATTCCTTCTGAAAAAAAAATACATGATTCACAATGTGATGAACATAGCAAGAAAAAACATTTAACTTTTTACTGTCCAAAATCTCAGTACAGTCGATGTAGAATTCCTTGTACTTCTTGAAAATTTTCACTGAAACAGACAAAAGAAAGCCTAAATACAGAGCTAACTGCTAACAGTAGAGTATTTAAATTCTAACATTTACAAAAATGGACCAGCTCCTAGTGCTTAAAAAAGGATTGGAAAGTTGAACCACCAAACATGCTGCTTTATATTTTGGCATTTTAGAGTCCATATCGTATGAATCTGTCTTTACAATACCAACATCTGTATGCAAGTATGCAAGTTCCTCCACAGATCTAGAAATAGGATACAATATTCTCAAATATATCATTAAATTTTTTCAAAACTACTGGTACACCTTGAGTTGAAACCCACTGTACTAGCAACTATGAATAGGGAAAAAGCATGTAGTCTTTCTATATTCTTTCTAATGAAACAAACAAACAATAAATCAAAACTCCATCTGACTCTCACTTAAAGCGTATAAGCCATAAATTAATGCAAAGAGATGCAGTTTAGTAAAATGCAGCAAACATTTTAGATTATAATTTCCACTTCTCTTTTTCTTTTTACACTTTTTAAGTACAGCAATATATATATATGCGTGCATACCTTATTTATAAGTAATATATATAAATGTATCATATGTACTGAACAGTTACCTATATGCTCCATATGCAGCGTATGGATACTGCTGTTACATATGTGATGTGTGTGTGTGAGAGTATATGTTTTATTTTAATTTCACCATTTACATACATTTGTATAAAAAATAGGCCAAGAGCCTAATTTTCAAGTCTAAATGCAAAGGGAAGGCATGCAGAACTACATTTTGTTACTTCAGTATTAAACACTTTTAACCACATTCAACACATTCAATCTAATTTATTTTATGATATTCATCAAATGTATAAATAAAGAATTTCCACACTGCAGCCCAATGTAATTATTCAAATATGAAAAATGGGGACAAAAAATAAAATGTGTCTTCTGAGGCATGATAAAAGTGGCATATAATATAAAAAGTCATATTACTAAGGTTTTTTTTTTTTTTAATCAACAGATAAGTTATATACTGCCATCAGTATTTGAAATCGGTACCTTGTTATTTGATTAGAGAATGGTTCTATAAATCCCATAACATTTGCCATGAACACATGTTTTAGGTCTCTTATTCTCTGATGAAACTCTCAAAATCCTGTTGGACCTAGTCATCATATCCCACTTCAACCTGGAGCACTTTCTGCAAAATATCACTTTCCACCCTGCTCTTCAACTTCCAGGTATGTACAGCACAACCTAATGGCCCTATGACACCTATCCAGTGTCAACTTTGTCCTCTTCTCTCATGTGTTTTGATTTCTAACTATACCAACAAAGTAGGTATTTTTCATTGGACATTATTTTTGACTCATATCAAGAAGGCTTTATTAACAAGGGATGTAGAATAAATTCCTTCCATGCATGCTGGACATTTGTCCCGTTATATTCTTTGCCAGTACCAGACTGCCTCTCTCAGCAGCCAAACTCCCTTATATTTTTTACACAGCTTAATTTTAAGTTTCCTTTACAAAACCTTATCTCTTCTTACACGAGAGAATACATTTCCAAAACTTTCTGGCTGGGCGCACTGCAAAGGTCTAGTTGCTCCAGGCGGCTCTAGGACAGCAGAGTAGGTGGCTACAGCATAGCGCTGTGTGTGGGGAACATGTCCCCAGTCCTCAAACCCATCCTGAAGGCAGGAAAGAAAGCTGCCCTGTTATAATGCAGGAGCTGGAGGGAGCCCCGCAGCTCCACGTGCCCACAGTGACAGGGCAGGCTGCCCCAGCCCCATGCAGACTGGAGGAGCTGTGGCCCTGCTGCCTGCACGTGAGGGTTTCCTGAGACACTTCTTGATGAACCTGGCTGAAGAGACCTGCTCTAGTCATCACTTCTGCCTTGTACCTCAGCTGGCCAGGCTGAAAAGCAATGTTCCTGCAGTGAGGTCTGTGGAAAAAAGAACATGTTCTACAAATATTGTCACACTGTTCACAAGAAATGTACATTTACATGACAGAGACAAGTAGCTGCTTTGCTGATCGCTTTAGATACAAGAAACAAAAATTCTTAACTGTTGACTGATATGAACTCTCCTCATCTGCATCTTTCAGGACAGTTTCCAAGTTACTTTTCGCAACTGATGAAAAACATCAACACTGAACAAACTCATTCCCTTGAAGTCTAAGAAACACTGCCACATACTTCTCTTCCCTTTTTTCCTTTCACTGCCGTGCTTTCTCTTATGGTGACTTCATACTGCCTTGAGTACTTGTCTAATTTTTTTCTGTTTTTAAAATATTTAACTCCTTGACGCATCCCTCTATTTTTTTTCCTCCTCACTCTTCTAGACATAACCGCAGGTGTACCTTGTCCTGACTTTCTGCTTTACTCCAGAGGCTGAAATACCCACTCATCCATCAGCCTCTTCAGAATTAGATATCCATGTAGGAACAGATTGTAGTGTGGTACAGGAACCAGTGGTACAGGAGTCATTTTGGTGCCTCCAGCTTTCCTCCCTCCTGCATTTTTTCCAGCTCTTCCAAGACCTCCCTCCTCAGCTCCTCACGTCAGCTTCAGGTGACAACTCAGCAATCCCCTGGACATCTACCACCCCTTTTTGATGCTGGCTGCCTTGCAGTCCAGGACCAGCTGTATTTGGTCCACTTGAGCACTCCTTGGCACAGCCCTTGTCCAGGCTGTTTAACTCCTACTGAACTTTCTGGTCGAGCCTCCCATTGACACTGCTCAGCCATGAAGACTGAGATGGGGGTAGATTCCGCTGCTAGGTGGGCAGACTGATGAGGCTGGACTACCAATCAATTATTGACTGATATGCTGCACCAACACTCGGCATCAACTGATTACAGGAGATTAAATTTAGATGATTTAATTTTGGAACTGGAGTAGCACTGACTTCACTCATATTTTTTATGAGGACCTCAGAGTAAATGAGGTTTGTGGTTCAGGCAGCCGGGCTTAAGCAGAAGCTGTGTCTGATCTAGCGGATTTTAGCTGTGGGCTAGAGCTGCAGACCCTCGAAAACTTCAGCTTGATGTTCACTGCTTGATCTCAGCAAGGGTTTGTGTTTAAAGCTCACTTTATTCTTTAGTTACACAGAGTTCTTTTTTCTGATTTGTTTTTGTCTTCCCTATCTAACTGTTGCACTAATCAGCTAAGGGACTAGCCTAATGTCTGTATTGTGCATTCCCAATAATTGCTTTCCTGACAAGGCAGCAGCTGAAGATATACTTATGATGCTAATTTGGTTTCACAAATAGCTCCTCCCCTCACAATTAGCAGCCCCCACATTGATTTCAGAGCTCCAAATTTTGTTTCAAAGACTTGGAGAATTAGCAAAATGAAATACAAACATTAGTGGTAGTAATATGACTTTTGGGGATAATGGAATGTAAACAGAAAGCGTCTTAAATGGAAAGGCTAACCTTGTATTACTAAAAAAAAAATCAAGAAATTTCATGATTTCATGTTTGTAGCAAACCTCCTTGGTTCTGCTGTCTTGCTATGGACTGTCACAAGAATCTTTTACAGACTTTGATCATTTCTTTCCATTTTGAATAATAAAGAGAGAGTATATCAAAGCTATGTTCAAAGAGTGCAGGGCCTGAGTCTAATCACCACCTGCACTTGCCTAAAGGAGGAGGGACATGTACCACGAAAACAAGCTCAGACCCGCATCTGTGAAATTCAGTTGTGTCAGGCCTGACCACTTCTAAGTGACTCAGCTGAGAGTGGGTAGAATGGACACCTCCATAAAGCATACGAAACATCTTCATAAGCTTATTACACATTCAAGTTACACAGCTTCCCATCTTTAGAGCTATCCCTTGATTTTTAAATCCACTCACTGTTGTAGCCACTGCAGCTGCTAGTCTCTGCCGGCGTCGTGTTGTGCTGAACTGGCCCTTCGGTGCCGGCCCTTCCTGACAGTGAATGCGAGAAGAGAAGGAAGTAGAGAAAGAGAAGGGAAGGGGTGATGGGACACAGGAAGATGAAAGGTGATCAGAAAAGGGAGAGGGAAAGTCTTTAAGTGGATTTCAATTTTGTTAACTTGTATGGCCTACACATTCTGAGAACATACAGCATGTTCACACCTGTGTATGCCAGAGACTTATATAGCTAGGTACTTTGCTAAAATTATCTCCATAAGAGGTGGACTGCAGTGCACTCACTAAGACTACAATAAATAAATAAATAAATAAAATAAAAGTTAGCTCTGCATTTCAGAGCTGTAAGACAATTATGGAATAAGAAAACAAAAAGGATGCTATGGCATGGCAGAAAACAAAACCAAAACTCCTTCTTGGGGTCACTTGACCATCTAGAAAATGAATTCTGGAAGAGATCACTTTGCATTAGTGGAAGTGCATGAACTGCGTTTACTGGAGATGCATGCATCTCAATGGTAAAACTTGTTGGGGTGTGTGTTATAGGCAGCTTGCTTATGTAAACATTCCTCTGCAAAGCTCTAGAATTTCTATGTCCATCCCTGGGCTTATTTGTTCATTTTTCCCACACACCATTCTTTGAGTTCCATAGGATCAGATTTCTCCTTCTGTACATTACTAAAGACAAGGCTTCCAAAGCAATGCAAAATCTCAGATAAAGCAATGCAAACGAAAACTAAGTATTCTAACAACTACTTCCTTTTCCGCATGCCTAACTTGTGTCCTCTTCCTGCCTAATTTCACTTGTATTTTACCTTTAAGAAAATTCATCTTGTTACATCAAAGTCAAGTACATGGTACATGAAGTCTGCCTAATGAAGAAGAGCTCCACACCTATCATAAAGCCCTTCTATTTTATGTCTGATCAAAATGATACTATTCTGAAGTCATTTAAAGAATTTGGAAGACTAGAAAAGCCACCTTTCTGCTTATAGAAAACAATTTTTAATTCCTTTACGTTCTTCTTCACCTATATCTTCATCTACAGCCACTTCAGTATTTTTAAATCTATATACATTTTTACATGTTTTTTCTGAAAGCTACATGGGCACCATGGAAATAACAATGGTATCGACTGGACACGTGGACATCATACTGAAGAACAGAATACTGTAGTCCAATTATTAGCTGAAGTCTCCATACCCTCCACCCTCTGGTTGATGCTTCTGGCAATGCTACGGACTGTGGAAGGTTTTTCTGATGATGGCAGTAAGAGAAGCCTTGCTTTGCACCTTTTTTGTAAAACTGTTATATTAAAAACATGTATAAAACCTCTAAAACAGAGAGTACCAACTTCATTAAAGCAGATACTGCATCATATGCAGAATACAAAGCTCTCTGCCCTACAGAAGTATGTCTATCCTCTGAATAGGAATTTAGAAGAACATTACAGTTTAATAGGGACATATATGAATTTATACATACACGTATAGAGAGATAATCATGCACAAATATATATATTAAGCACTCAAAATCTGCAAGATGTGGAATGCAAGTATACTTTATTAAACGTGGAACAATGAGCTCTGCAGAACCACTACCCCCAAACACAATATAACGTGAGGTAAAAATCTGAGTTACGATTAGTAACATTTATATAAGTACTTATTTAAGGGAAAAAGTAGCAACCCGGTCTTTGGGTCTGGTTGTTTATGAGCTGAAAGCCTCAGTAGAGCAAGCTGACTTTTCAGGTCACTCTGTGCTAAATAGTTTTGTTAAACAAATTCTCCCTCCACCCCCCTTTAAATCAGTCTTGGAACTTTACATCTTGGAGCACTGAAGGAAATCAAATCAATGATAGTTCATTTTGATCAGTAGTACTGTTCAGTAGTATTTTATTTTTTACTTCCTTTGAAGATCTTTAGAATGCCATGAGAATGACAAATTGGTCTTTTACCCAAAGAAAAAAGAATGTCAGTTTTTGTACAAAAGTATCATTTGTAAAATGAATGAATACAGATCAACTAACCTGCTGTTGCAGACTATTTTCTTAAGACATTTTTAAAAAAGACTCTTTAAAAACAAAATAAACCTCCTTTATGTAAGCAACCCTTCTTCAGAGAAGCAGTCCAAGTATTTTTTCTTTTGAATTTAAGCCTGTTATTTAAGCTGTTTATTCAGAAATACTAAACCCCAAATCTTACAGAAGTATACACATATTCTATGGTCAATTTTACCTGGGGAAGCAACCCCACTTTTGTCAGGGGGATTAACTGTGTGAGCAAAGTTAAACGTATACAGAACTGGTATACCTAAATGGTAAATATGTACTTGTAAAAAAAAAAAAAGTAGTCAAACTTGTGTAAGTTGTGTAAGTACAAAGTGTTTAAAATATACTTTTTTTATACACCTACCACTCATATTCTAGGAACGTGTCAGCAGGAATACAAAAGCTATCTTACTAACTCATTATGAGTACAATACAGAACCTCAATGGGAGAATTCTCTTCTTGCATCTTATTCAGTGGACACGGAGCTAGAAAAAAAATTACAGCTTTGTTCCCCATTATTTGTGAACAGGTCAGCTATTTACAGAGCTCCCTAATTTTCAGGCTCTCTGGAAGGACGTCTCTCAACGTCATACTGCCAAAGGCTCTTTTGATGGTAGTTAACAATCACTCTAAAATACATTGGTGCGAGTATTTCAAATAGAAATAATAGTACAACTAGCTGAAAGTTACAATGTTAGTATTAGCATTCTCCCATAAACCTAGTGAAATGTATGGAGGAATGGGGAAAGGAAAAGGATAACAAGCATTTCTGGTATCAAATCTGTCCACACCACTTATTAGCAAATTATGTGTAGCTTCCATGAAGAAACAATTACAAATTAGACAAAGTGATTCTAAGTAGTGGATGTCCTTATAAATAGTTTATAAAGAGTTGGCACAGTCTTGAAAAAAATTACCTATAAGGAAGGCCATGGAAACTAGAAGGCATGGCTAAAAGAAGAACAAAATGGGACTGCAAGCTTAAAAAAGCCTAGGCATGTGAAGGCAGTAGAATAGCAACATGAGCAAATTATGAATAACACAAGCAGTCAGAGTGAGGCCATCTTGCACAGATCACAGCTTTAGACCTTTCCTGGGACAGGATAGCCCTTGGAAGAAATGTATTTGAGCTCATAAAACTAGTTATGATACCAGAGCAGCCAAAAGGGAGTAAACATCCTTCAACTTGCATGCAATTTAGAATCATTTTATTTTTTCTGTTTCCCTGCAGATTAATTTGTAAATCAGTCATCAATAATGTAATGCTTTGCTCTAATAAAATAAGCTTTATATTTCCACCATTAAACTTGTCAGAAGTTAATGCCTGCCAGGAGCTAACTTTGCTGTTAAGCAGATTTCTTTCTCTCCCCAGCAGTGACAAACCCAAGCAGAGCAGTCCATGCACACAAACTCTCCCAGGGGAATCTGCAAAGTGACCATACTTGAGATATTCAGGAGCAGGAGCACAAGACCTGTCAAGCCACCAACAGCAGTTTGAGAGTCGGGTGCCAAAAGGACAGTCTCCCACAGAAAGCCCAAGATGGTGTCACTTTGGCAAGGTGCAGGCGACACAAGAATGACTTGCAATTCCTCATGGACCACACTAGATGATCATACATTGACTGCTTTCATCATTTTTTCATCTTTTTTTAATTATTATTATTATTTTATTTATTTACTTATTTGTTTGTGGAGAGGAATTTCTCCACGACCACTGTGGTATGAACGAAGAACATGCAGTATTGACTTTCTTTTCACAGGCACCAAGTACTTGCATCCATTTTTCTGGTATTTATTAGTAGCCTATATTATTCAGCAGCAGGAAAACATAGTGATCCTTCAAATGCTGGGGATAGGGTATGACATCAATCACCAAAATTCCTTCTTTACAAAATGAAGCTTTACAAACCTAACAAATAAAGCCTTTTAAGCCTAACAGATGCTTTATTGTACAACCTGTTATCATTTATCTAGTATAACTGTTAGAAGAAAAGTCACCTAAAACAGCTGCAATCAGAAAGCTGGCACAACTACAATTTCTTCTTTCCTTAAGATTGTCAGTCTTAAATGAGCCACAGAGTACTCTATATTGTGCCGCTGAGTCACAGAAAAGTCCTTATTGTGTCCCTAGGGAACATATTAAAGGCTTTCAAAGTTTGCATGAATTTCAAGGAATTTAAATGGATTAGAAGTTGCTGGCATTTATTTATTCTGCTGCAGACAGCACTGTGGTGATTGTTTGCTCCTGAAGGCAGTTGACTATAGTCTTCATTAGAACTTGCTGATTTATGAAAAAAATATTTTTTTTTTTGGATTAGGCTTCAAAACACACACTGACTTCTGACAAAACACAGTAAGACATCCTGGATCGAGCAGTGATCTAAGCTTCGTATGCTTATTTTTGTGCTTTTACTTTTAATCTCTAAGGCAGTAAGGATGGGGTAAATTCTTTTTTCTTCATGAAATTTATTCTTTAGTTTATTCAATTTGTTCCCATAGTAGCCTTTTCCGTAAGAGAGGGCTTTTGAGAATACTTCTAATTGGTAACATTCCTAGTATAGGTCTTAACAAAGACAACTGGTATGTTTAGTATTTCAGTCATGTTTTCTACTTTTAGCTTGATGTCACCTGTCCAACTGCCCTTCTTGGCAAGTTTAAGATGGAACATCAGTATCCCCGTGTGCTGCATGCATATTGCCTTTTTTACACCTTAATTGACTACTGTTCAGCTTCTCCTCCTCTCCCTAGATGGCAATGTTTTCATATGAATGAAAGTAAAATCAATACATTTTTCACTATCTTATCTAGGTTTTAAACAACCAACTGAGATTTAATTTACATCATCAGAACCATAAGAGACAGTACATTGACTTCCTACTTTCAGTTAATATAACATTTCATGCTTAAAAATTAATCTAAAAGTACAGTGAAAAAGAAAGCATTGTGCATTCAGTACCTGAAGTTGAATTTTTGCATCTTTGCTGACACTTTTTGTTCTCCACCGTCTTGTGACCCGCTTGTCTTTCTTTGAAATATCTACACAGTTAGCCTACATTACACAAATAGTTAAAAGCGACAAAGTACTATTACGTTGACACAAGCAACACAGACAAGTACACCAAGTTAGTAAAGAACTGTAGAGTTAGACATTGACAAATTAGAAAGTAAGGAAAAGAATGCTGCTGCAAGGCCCCAAAACTACAGCAGTGACCAGGTGTAGCTACCCATACACTTCTATAAACTAATGATTTATTTAACTTATTTAGCAAAACTATTGGTATACCTTCTTCATAGTGCACAATATTTAGGACCAGATTTTGAAACTCTTATGTACTTCTGTTCTGTTACTACTCCAAGCAATGCAGGGTTCACCTGTTCCTGAAACCAATGGTAAGCCTCGTTATCTCATTGGATATGAGATATGGATGACTTTCCAATGCAGCAACACCACTGGGAGATTTGTGTACTCAAGGGGGCTGAGTGAAAAAAGGAAGAAAGTATTTAGGACTTAGGATCTGCCGTTGCTTTCTTGTGGTCAGAAGGAAAACTCACCCTGAACTGGGAAATGGTTCAACCCCCTTAGGACCTTTGTGACTATGCCCTTTTTTCTAGAACATGCAGTGTGCTTTGTCTTTGAGGGTTTGGGTCTCCACTCCTTAAAAACTTAAAACAGTTTCTTACTCAGCACAGTAACGATTCCTTAAATATAATTTCAATGCATACATGTATTTCTGTTGCATTAGTTCTTAGTTCTGCTTTTGCAACTGACTTAATCATTTGATTCATCCTATTTAAATCAAATAACATTAAATTAATACACCTTATCTGTTTACACATTAAACACTATTACATACAATTAAGATAAACACAAAATTCAGATAAACTTTTCATCCAAGAGTTCCTATGATTTCAGAAAATCATTCTAAGTCAACAAACAATGTCTTTATACTTCCCTTAACACAAAGAACAAATTTTTCAACATGATTACTTATTCTCAAACATATTTACCTGCATGTCTGTGAAATTTGGTGCTGACTGAGTTCTCTGCAGTATTTCTAAATTTTGAAGAAGTTTACTGAGTTCCACAAGGTTTGACTGACAATGAGCAAGATCTAACATATATGAAACAAAAATACATTAGGTGCTTCAGTTCAGACATATTTTTTTGCCATGATGTCCATCATTGGCATTGTATTGTATAAGAGTTAAATGCCCCAAACCCTACTAAGTAAGGCATCTAATAACCTTATTTTCAGAGATGTTGAGCGCTTTTTATTTTTATTTGAGTCAGCAACAAGACTGAACCTCAAAAGTTGACTGCATTTTAACAATGATATCCATTAAGATAATATAGATTATTAAAATAAATTTTAAAAGCATCATCCCACCACATGCAAGGAGGGAATTTCCCACCGTAAGCATCTAAGTACCTCAAGAGCTCCCTCATGTGCAAGTAAAGATGAAACTTAACCACTTTCATTGACCGTACATTATTTTATACCAAGAAGATGTTTTGCTGAAAGAGTAAGGAACAAAAAAAGTAAAGACTAACCTTCTGCACATCTGTCCATCTCTTCCGAATCCTGCAACCAGGCTGCTACTTTACTCTGACCAGTAGTGCAAGTTGCAGGAAGACTGTTACTGCAAGGTATAGGAGACTGCCATGGGAAGTTATTTTGTTGTACCTAAGACAAAATAAAATGCTTACACTTGCTGTTGCATGTCTTGCTCAGTCAGTGTAATGATCATACTACTTTCGCATAAAGAAATAAAATAGGCATTGTGATTTCAGTGGTATCTGTGATTTGACTATATACTTCCCCAAGATGCAGGGGTTTCTGTAGAGCATATTGAAGAAACAAACTAAGCACAAACTCAGAAGCACACTGCATTTGCTAACCACTATGAAATGGTGTTAGACAGATTTAGACAGAAAAATAGATTTATTTCCAATGCCAAGGGCTAGAGCAAATTTTTCTGGAGACATTGAATTCTTTGCAGGATCTCTATAGCAGCCTGTTTATGAAGTCTATGGTACAGATAAATTAGACAGTCTTTCAGCTGCGTGCTCTCAGCTTTTTGCTGGCCATTGGTTCCCCCAGCAGAAGGTCTCCTCTATTGGCATTACCAGCAGAGCCCACTGAAACTGCCCTTAAGCAAGCCCAGAAGGCATGAGTTTCCAACAAAAGGACACTACATACCTTTCCATCCGATACATTAGCAGCTGGTGAAGACTCTGTAGTAGAGGCTGAAGGGAATATATGGAAGCTAGCATCTCTTGGAGATCTCACAATCTCGTTCTGACGGTACAACCGGTGGTGGCGTAATTTTGAAACCCATGCATCAAATGAATCCTGGGACTTCACCTAGAAAGAAACTCACTGTCAAGAAGGTATTCAAAATATTACTCTTTCCCCCTAACTTTTACTGTGGTTTTTTTTCTAATTATTGTTATTTATTTCCACTGCGGATGAGAAGAGAATAAACATTTGCACCATTTTTTACCTTCAGATGATAGATATGTTCTTCTGTGTCAAGATCTATTCTGCGAGCCTTCTTTTTGATGGACATAACTGATAAACCTACATCAATGCTCCCGTGTACTTTGCCTTTCTGTATCTGAAATCAAAAAGCAGGGTAAGAAATTAGCAGTATCATGCGCTTCACTACAGTTAAGAGAAAAATATCTTGTGCTGATGTGTTTTCCCATTTTAGGAATATTTTAATATAAAGCCACATAAAAATTAAAACCTCAATCAGACTAAGCACTTAGCGTTTTTATAGATGAGAAAAACATCACACAAGTGCTTAGTGCAGTCCCAACTCCAAATGAAAAATGTGTTAGTTCACACCACCACACAACTACAGGTGAGAAGCTGAGAAAATTAGACAGCTCTTAGCTCCCTGCTGTTACAGCTTGATGGTTATTGGTATTTAATGTAACTAATTTAATGCTACCCCCTGTATCTCAAGTACATTGTATTACTTCTCTGTCCTATCCACATATCTCAGAATAATCAGCTCTCACTAACATTAAAATTGAAAAAGTAAAATACATGGTCGGGCTAATCTCTCAAGCACCTTCACTGAATAAATTACTTTAAGAAATGTAGCTTGTATTTTCATAGAAGTGAGAAAAGCCAGAAACTGGGGGGATATAACTCAACCAAAACCTTACACACTTTATATAGCTCTCTCTCTGAATCCATCAACAACTTTCATGGGTGTGATGTCATAAGTATGCCTAGTATGAGAATGAGGTTTAATCGCTCTAGCAGGTTGAATTTGAATACAAATTTTAAAATAGTCTGCAACTTTACTTACATCAATTGGTGACTTTGAATATTTTAACAGTCCATTATCCAGGACAAAAAATCTCTGAAAGTGAAAAAAAAAAGAAAAAACACCTTACTTTATTCATGAGCAGATGCAATTTAAACTATGTACAATTATTTATCTGCTAGAGAAAATGATTACCCTGTAACAATTTAGAGTGTTTATGGGTTGGAAAGAATATAAATATGGTAGTGAAAAATTTTAATTCTTGTTCTATCATGACAATGATCATCTAAGCAAAAAAAACTAGATTCTCTGTTTCCAACAGTATGTTCTAGGTTTAACTTAAGAAACCTCAAAAATGAAGGTTGTTTGGGTTTTTTTGTTTGTTTTCCAGTCAATTCAATAAAGTCTACAAGAAAGACACCATAGACTGAAAGAGTTAAGTGTTTTTCTTCATTTTCTTCCTGTTTTTCTTCCCAAATTATTATCCAAGACTCTGTAAGCCATCTGACATGGAAGGGAATGACAATGTTTTCCTGATGGGAGCCTATTAAATTGACAATATGAGGAGGGTCAGTGCTTGTATGGCAGAAAATATCTCCTGAAGATGTTTCTGGAAGTGATGTCAGTTGCACAACAGATGGTACCAATATCTCACACACGTTGAGAAAACAGTGCTTTGCTGGAGACATAACTTCTTGAATAAAATGTCAAAATAACAGGGTTGTGTTTTTTGGTTTTTTTACTAGGTATGGTCATTAACGGGCTTCAGAAAAATATGGTATTAATTTCTTATTCCTCTGCCTCTCTAGGTTCCACACACCAATGACCTTTCCTCATATTCCATTTCAAAGCATACTGAACTTCAGAAAATGGTGAGCTAATCTGTAAGTTGTACACATTATATCTGATATACTACTAAAGCACATTGTGAACCATCAGAATATGACATAAAGCATTCAGTAGACAGCTGATGGTACAGCTTTGCTAGCAGGTTACTAGCACAGCACACGCTAAAAGTACTGTCTCTCGAATTCACTATGCTCTCAGCACAAAGTATTGTAACAGAAACTGCAGGATATCAAAGCACTAGTTGAAAAAGAAAAACCTTATTAACAAGTCCACAGCTTCTAACCAGAAGTTCAGTATAAATCCCTAAATGAAATGTAAGGCAGAATGAAGGGGGATGCTGAACTGTGAAGCTCTTACTACACTAAAAATTATTTACTAGTAACCGGTATTTTCACTGGTAACTGCTCTAAAGTCAGCACGAAAACCAGATCACCAGTAGTAAACTCCTTTACAGAACTGTGAAAGTTAGACTCCCCTTGTTCTCTTGTTAAGTTCCTAAAACAGACATTTGTCTAAGAAACAACATATTAACATAATGTATTTTAAAAGAGTGGAAGCAGTGAGTTATCCCATAAGTTCTTATGTATTCAATTAATTGCTTTTTGCTTGTTTGCTTTTAGTGTTTTGTTTTTAAATAAACTCTCCTTTTATGTTCTGTCAGTGTTTAAATATAACATTAGGCAGCATGGTCTGCAATGTTGAAGCCACAAAGCTGTGTGTGCAAACTAATTCTTTACACAATCTGAAGAAAAAGTCATACACTGAAATCCTGGGCATTTATTTGACAGCCGTTCTATTTCCTCTAGACAAAACATCCCAACTCACAAAATGAAGTAATAATCCTTTGACTGTTTTATGAGACCTTTACCTTGTGCCAACCTTTTAAGGGCCATTTTCTCTTTTTCAGCATGAAGCCTTCATGTTTGTCTGGCTTCTGGACATTGGTTTGGCCAATTTTCAGACCCTCTATGATTTCCCAACTGTCAGGTTCCTGGTGAAAAAGTATGAAGACACATTGATTAATAACTGTGTGTACACATAATATAAAACTGCATTTATATGTAGCACAAATTCTCCAGTGCAAAACAAAGAGTATCTCTGCACTGTAAGAACTAAAAGGATTGGACAGATGTTACAAGTGGAGCACAGGCAAAATCTGTGTGTTAAAAATCTACCTTTACTCAGAGTATTCCTTCTCAAAAAAATAATGGGATCATGAAATAAGATGAGATGAGGAAGAAATCTTACTGCTAACTATATGTAGTGTGCACTTTGTGGTATTCCCTGATCATAAAAATGTGTAACTTTTCTGATCTTTAAAGTACAATCTACATTGATTCTGGATACTCTGATTTTTCCTTAAAATCTGACAAACAAGCAGAAGAGGTTGGTTTGTCGTTGCTTTGAACATAGCCTAGCTCTTGTCTTCAGTTACATTTCATGACACAGAGTTTCACAAGCTAATTGCACTTTTTGGAATCGCTAAAAGGAAATTAATCTTTTTAAAATTTTCCTGTCATTCCTTTTCACTGCATTAAGAGAAATGCATAGGGAGGCTAGCTAATTTTCCCCCTAGAGAAAAGAATATGAACTGTATCGTTTCAGACACAACCAGCTGTACGCCTTTCTGAGAGCCAATTAAAGCACATCCCTTGCACACACCACTTGTTATGCATGACGACTTGTATGACTTGAGCCTGACTTGTGATATACCATAATGAACAGATAAAGAACAATGTTTTTAAAGAGAAAAAAGAGCCATGCCTCTACTCACATTCTCTTGCTACTTTTGCAATCAACAAAATTATAAGTATACTAGACAGTTTTAAATTGGCATTTTCTCAACTGCCACAACTCCCAGTGATAATTATGAAAAGTTACTGGGAGAGGAACGAAGTCATCCTGCATCAAACTTTTAAAGAAAAAAAGTTTTCCTCTATTTTCCACAAACCTGTCCAAAGACGAGCACTGTCAGCCTTTCCTAACTTTCCAAGTTACACAGCTCTCATAACATGAACATTACTGTTGTGGAAATACGATTTTAAAAGTAACAACAAGCTATACATTTGCAAACCTCATTAAGGAGTTGCTAATCTGACAAGGATGAAAAGCTCTATTCCAAACAATACATATGAAAATTTTAACAAAAATTTTTACTCAGTTTAACTTTCCTTGCATAACTGCAAACTGGAACTATGATGGTGCTTGTAAACACTGTGCTCAAGAACCATCTTTTTGATTTCACTGTGTTTTGCTTGGACATTCTATTTCCATTACTGTAGGGGGAAGCACATATGCATTATTTTTTCCCTATGAAGAAGCACTTGGCTCTTGAGGGAGGAAATTAAACTATGAGTCCCCTGGGGCAAGCAGAGGATTTCTCTCCACTACTCTGCCAACTGACTCCTCACCATATTGATTTCTCCTTTAGAAGATCAGCTGCAGGCATAAGTCTTTTATCTACTAGATAACATCAGTATTGATTACTTCTCAACCAGAAATCACACAATCTCATAGAGCTATTCATTTAAACAAAAGGCCAGATACTGGGGGACAAAATGAGCCATTATTCAGTGCAATACAAATACCTGCCTTCTGCTGCACCAGCGCCACAAGCTGCTATAAAGCCACCCTGACAACCCTAACTGTGGCTCACCCCAGTCCAGGTTTGGTCTGAATGTGCCCAGTAAGAGGGATATTATGCCATGGACCCTTCTGCTGCAAGAACAGCAAGAAGCAAGGGAAAAACAAGGTGATGGTGATGTGCTTGAAGGGCCTCCATCTGATGTTGGCTCATCCAAAGCACACCTCTACTACTTCAGGACTTCTGCAATTTAATACATATGCAAAACAGCTCTGCACAGAGCAGCAGGGCCAGGAAACACACACGTAACTTACAGACTCAGGTTCTGCTTATGCCCCAGGTTCTGGCAATGAGGAAACCACTACCAAACATTTTTTTCTGAACCTTGTCTTCTTTTTGTATACAAAGCTTCTTTTCTTTTTTTCAAACAAAACAGAACAAAACATTTCATTTTACCCAGTGGAACAGAATGTTTCATGTGGGATTTGTTTTCCCAATACTGTTTCAGAACTTATACTTTTTTTTTTCTTTCCTGCCAAGTATTCCATAACAGTATCCTCACATTTTCAGTAACAATCTTACTTTCTTATTTGAAGTATCTTAAAATGAAGTCTTCTTTATGAAGCATTAGACTTATCTGGAATCAGCTATTCCAAAATTCAGGAATTCAGCCAGGAGGACATTGACTGCAAAGCACTGCACACGAGGCTGCATCTTTCAGAAACCAGTGGTATTACCTCTACAGTTCTATCAGCAACAGATTTCTTTTTTTTAAGAAACTACCCACAAGGAATACCATTAGGAGGACTGGCCTATTTTTTTTTACATTAATATCATTATTGATTAACAGTGCTTTTGGACTTAGATATGATATGCTCTGCCTTTAGAGGACTGTACTGAACATTTTTCAAAGACCCTGCTAGCTCCACATTTTGATACTATAAAACTTGGTCCTGGGAGCCATTCATGGGGGGAAAAAACAACCACTACCATCCAAATCCTTAATTTTGCTAATGCAACATCTACTAAGGATTACTGACTTCTCTGAGACCTCAGCTGGCAAACAGGAAGCTCCAGGACACGCACATAATGTATTAAATAACAGAATCATAAAAACCAATATCCCAAAGCTGTTAGTCAAACTAGATTGTAACCACAGAAGGAAACACCACCTAGACCACAGCCTGTGCTTTTGCTTACCTTGGATAGAGAGATAGGGTCAGTTTCAAGGAAATGCTTGCTTAAAGAAGGGTCTGTGCTCCCCGAAGAAGCCTTCCGCTCCAAAATATGTACGCTCTAAAAAAAAAAAAAAATGTTATTAAAGATGACTACTTATCATTCAATGGTATTTTTTTTAAATACATACTCAGTAATGAGTGACTGATCATTATAGCCTTTATAGAATATAATTCAAGGTATTATAATAAAGTATAAAACTTTCTATCAGCATCGTGGCTCAAAACATACATAAAGTACTACCCATGCATAACGAAACTACACAGTTTGTCTTCCAGGGCAACAGACGTCCCTTTCCTTCCCCTCTTTCATTTCTTATCATTGGTTCTAAAATTAACTGATCTGTTCAATCTAGAAATGACTGGGAACTAATAAAATAAAATAAAATAATAAAAAATAAAATAAAATAAAATAATAAAAAATAAAATAAAATAAAATAATAAAAAATAAAATAAAATAAAATAATAAAAAATAAAATAAAATAAAATAATAAAAAATAAAATAAAATAAAATAAAATAAAATAAAATAAAATAAAATAATAAAATAAAAAAAATAAAAATAAAAATAAAAAATAAAATAAAAGCCAGGAAAGGCAGGTAGTGCAGTTCTTGCCTACGGAGATTCAAAGTGCTCCCAACCAGATCAAGCATATTTTCTGTTGAGCTATGAGACGCTGACCATACATATCACGCAGTGGGCACCACCACACATTCACTTCCAAAACAAACCATTACGCATAAGTTATTACTGCCCCAAACATATTCATTATCACATCTTGGCTTTTTGCTGAAGTGAGGTGAAGTAACTCATTACTTGAGTGCTTGCAACAGATTATAGGTTTTCACAAGATCAGTTACTGGGTCTGTGCTGACAGCCTTGCTGGTGAACATTTACAAGGCAAAACAACCTCCAACCATTACAGCTGTTTTTCTAAATAAGACTACTTCAAAATTCTGTATCTTTAAAGACTGGTATAAATGTGAAGTACATAATTTCAAAACCAGCCTTGAAAAAACATTCATTTAAAAACAAACAAAAAATAAAAGACGTCTTCCCATTTTCCAGAAGAGTTTTATTCATATTTTGTAAAAGAAAATGAAAAAGCATTCTTGCTACAGGTTGGAAAAAAATAACCTCATCCTGCCTGCTTGGGTTTGCACTTTGTTCTCTGGTGAAATTTTGCTACATCTCATGCTAATATTTGGTATTCTACCACAGCACATCAGTAGCACCTCTGTGGAATGATAAACAACTGTTTCGTTTCCAGTACTTGTAGCACAACGACAAACTATTGCAATTACAGTTCTCTTAAAAGGGCAAGTTTTTTTCAACTCAAACAACAATTACATTTTTGTTCACAATTAAGCTTCTTTACGTTCACTGAAGAAGGGATTATACAGGTACAAGTGAGAGCAGAAATAAGCAGGGAATATAAAAATACATATAAACAGAAGACTAAATGCTATTGTTTATACAGACAACTAAGTACATAAGGACCATAATCAAAGCAAATTATAATAAACATAGCTATTCACATAAATGCACATATAACACAGGCTGCATCTTGCTGCAGAGAGACTCACAGACCTTTCTTTTCTCTTTCAGTTTGCAACTATGAATGAATAGGAAAACATGGGGACTGACTCTGCTGTCAATGAAGATTAATAAGCATCCCTGCCACTGTGCAACAATAATTGGTATTTTTTTCAGTTACTTTTAATTTAATTTTACAGTGAAGAATTAGGAAAAGCAGCAGTGTTATTGTATCTGCCACATTCCCCAGGGCCAACAAGCAAGAGCTTTGTCATCTGTGCTTTGAAGTCTTTCTGCTTTATCAAAGAAAGGCCAACTTCATTATTTAGCCCAATGTCCACTACCAGCCAGATAAGAAAAGGGTTATGTTTATTTAGCACAAGTTCCTACATTACATGTTGAAGAATTTAATATACTCATTTGAGCTGAGCACCACATGGTTACTAAGGAAAAACTATGGTAATTTTTTTCTCACTGAACAGATGAAATACTACATTTCCACACACAGCATCAGATTTGAACAATATACAGCAAAACCTTAATCCATTCTTCCAAGGAAGATTAACATGCCTCTTGATTATCACAGTCAGGACGATTCCCAACTTTCTTGCCAGTTCTGTTTGGCAGGCAGGAGCCCCTCCATCTCGAGATGGAGCAATGCCCAACACAGATGTTCTGAAGGTCTCGCGTGTAGCAGCCAATGCAGTTTGTTGTTACATAACTGCAATTTCATTTTGTAAAATATTTAGAGTGGAGCAACCCAGCAGCCCCTGACTTGCCAGATTTCCAGTGACATTTTCAACCACGTGATTCTAAGGCAAGGTTTTTGTGTGTGTGTTGTGTTATTTTTTTTTAATCAGCCCTCTGTTATTACAGTTCCACTTCAGTTGAGAAATACATTATTAGCTAACAGCACTTTAATGAATGCTGACTTTTTCAACTATTTGTCTGGAAATCAGAAAATGAACACTTTTAAAATAAAATTGCCTTCTTTACATGCCTTACTTCAAGAAGTGTTATCTCATTTTCTGTAAATATCTCCTTTCCAATTCTTTTCTGTCATAACCACCATTACATTGACACAAAATAATTCCTTTAAATTTATGACATGTCTCTAGCATAATATTAAGACATATTATTTGGTGCAAAATGTTTTCCATTAATGTATGTTATATTTCTGCAAAATTACTGCTAGAAATTACACAATTATTTGACATTTTGAAAAGCAGCTATTTTTATAATGCAGGAGTTTCTTTACCTATTTAGTACCACAGAAATAAGAATTATTTCAATCTAAAAGTTATTATCAACTTTTTTGGTTTTAACAAGAAAAAGTCACTAAAAGAAGCACTTAAAAAAAAAACTTATGGGAAGAAAGAGGCAGATCAATACAGCTTCTGGGTGTTTTTTATACGAACAGAAAACTGACTAATCCATGAATCCAGGCATATTGGCCAGCCTGGAACTCATCCCATCCCAAGAGCACAGGCAGACTATTTCATGTCTGCATTGCTCATTTCCAGGCTTCCCTCATGCTTCAGGATTATTCAGGATTACCTGTGTGCTATTTTTGTCCCGGTAGAAAATGCCAGCAGTTCTTGGAAATTAATTCAACAAAACTATGAGTTTGACTGAAACCATTTCATAATCCCATTCCTAAATCTTAGTCCTAACTGTGACCCTTCCTTCAACTTTGAGATTATTCACAACGTATGTAACAGACAAGACCGCAAATCTGCTCCAAAGTGTCCCTAGGAACCCTACACATGGTGAACACAAATGCTGATTCTTTCCTGTGTTTATTTCATGTTGCTTCCCAAAGACAGGTGAAGGAGAAGAAAGTTGATGGACAGAATAATGATGTGATGATGTTTCATATTCTCACCTTTTCTAGAGGTATTTTACTGTAAAATGTATTTTACAGTATAAAGATATCTTTCTAGATAACTTGGCTCTACATAACTGGCTTTACATGCCAATTTTGTTTCTCAGTGAAGAGTTCAGTGACCCATCCACCTCATCCACTAGAACAAATGCTGGCATAGAGCATCTGGTCTCTATCAGGCCATAGAGGCTGAAGACTCTAATGCTTTTTAACTGAATGTGACTTCCCCTGTAGAGAAAAGACATTCAAGTGTGTTTTCAAAGGGAAGGCAAGGAAAGAAGAGCGACGTTGGGTAAGTAAAGACATGAAATCAAGTGAAGGACAAGTCCAGCACTCATGCCTCCCTTTCTGCTTTGCTTCTTAATTACTTAATGGAATTAATTATACTTAATGCAATGAATTCTCTCTTATTTGATTTATAATTTATTGATTTTCCAAAAAATAGACAATCTGGTGAGGAATTTATTGCTCTCATCAGATTCAGATTCCCTTTAGTTAAAAATATGCAAAACGTGGCTATCAATTAATGAAAATGGATTGGTGGGTCACTCTCTTTGCTCACAGCACTCAGCAATCTTCAACACCCATAACCAGAGGATGCATACAGACACTAAGAAAGCAATGTAAAACATAGTTTTTCACTGTTTGTTGTTGTTGCGTTGTTTTTTTGTTTGTTTGTTCATTTGTTTTAGTTTTATTTTTAATCCAAAGTACTGACTAGTGCATCTTCATCTGCTATTCACTGGAATTCTTTTTACAACCTAGCTACCCCTGCACAGACGTGTGTTCTGTATTTGAATCCTGCCTCATATGAAGTGCAATGCTTAATAACTTTGTCATCTAAAAACACAGCATTCTTCACTTATCTGAAAAACAGCAGTAGTAATAGGGTATATACAGATTTAAATGCAGTTTTTGTCATCTTTTAAATAACACTGCAATACATGCTTTCATCTGCAATATTATTTCCAAATGGAATAACCTTGAATTTGGTTTTATCTTAGGCTACATCTCAGTTTTCTCCGGCTTTCCTTCTGCTGACGTTGGAATAAAGACAGAGTCCTGAATATCAGTTTGAGAGAAGGGTTAGTACAAAACAAAGTAACCATGTCTCCATCACTGTATTTCTCCTTTCTTTCTTCTAGCATGCTTTTTTTCTTTGTATAAGACAACCACAGTCCTGTTTTTATCCTCAATCTCTCCTATCGAACCTGCACCATACCTGTCTTCCAACAATCTGAGCTATCAACCAACAAACAAAGGAACTTAATACTTCATGAATAGCACATGTAGTTCATCTTTTTTTCACCTTGTAACACATGCTCACCTGGTATAGAGATGTGCTTAAGAGCAGTTCAATCCTTAAACATTGTCTCTTTGTAACCTTTTTACTGAAAGACAGATATATCTAAGCAGTCGTTCTGTACCATATTAATAATATACAGGTATGTAGGTATCCACCAGGTAGAAAATAAACACTTCTTGTATTACAGAAATGTCAAGGATGCTCAGGAGCTCTCTATCAGCCCTTTCTGGAACTCCAGTTTTGCATTGCAGGCAGTATGTTACAGGCAGTATGCTTTTAGCTGCTGGAAACAAAGACTCCTTTGCTTTTAAAAGATTTTTTTGACAAACTGAAGAGAAGCAAGCTCCGGCTCCTCTGAAGAGTGTCTTAGAGGGAAGCACTAACAGAACTGGACAAAGCAGAGAAGAGCTGTCATTGTAACTGCAATCATAGCTGGAGTGACAGTGAGCTTGGGATGACTACCAAGTTGCAGCCTAAGTCTTTAATGACAACTTTCTTCTTTCACATTTTAGATTTTGACAAGCTTATCTCAAAACACAGCAAACAGATAAACTGACAATATCTGACTGAGAGAATTTAAATGTTTGCTAATGATACAAAGCTATATTATGACTGTTGAAGAATCACAATTCAAAAGATTGAGATTTTTCTAAATAGTTCCAGGCTAGCAATTCTTTTTATTAATGCTAATATAGTAAAAGAAAAGGAGGGAAAATAAAATCACATGCACACGATAAAACTTCCTTGCTATGTTAATTTGTTAACTAATACAAGCATTCTAGACATGGTGAATGGCCTTCTTTAGAAAATATAAGCAGTTTTCATTCTAATAAATGGTTGCAATCAAATTTAAGTTAACACAAATCAAAGGACGAAGTTGGATGCTCACCTAAAAATGTGTGTAGGTTCACAAAAGAAAGCCCTTTCTTTCTGGGGCTCTTTCACATCCTACTGTAAGCTACCCACTTAGACTCTTTCAATATCATCTAAACTTTCATATACGCAGCAGAATAATATGAGGTGTTAAAAAAAAGAAAACAGGATTTTTGAAATTTTTTTGATCATCTTTTTTTTATTTATTTTACCTAAAGTCTTTTTCTACTGAGAGAAAAAAAAAAGTTTCAATTTAACAGCTTTATTTTCAATGCCAGTATTTAGTAAAAAAGTATTTAGTAAAAACAGTAAAGTTACTTCCTGTTCTGACACCTCTGTAAGGCACACATTTATTCTGCTCAATACATTTGTATGTCTTGAACATGGATCTTCCCAGTCTTGCACAAATGTCTTGAAAACGGAAGCCTTCATATCATACCTGCCATTGCTCCCATCTTCTTTCCACTTTTGTGTCTTTGCTGTCCACTGAGGAAATGAACAAAATCATGCTTCCTTTTCTTTCCAAGAAACCATAAGTCACTTCAAAAGTGTTGCACTTCCCTCCTCAGAATTCCTGTGTGTGTGTACATGCACACACCAATCCTCAAAAGCCCATTTGGGACTGAGTTAGAAAATGAGTGCATACTACAGTAATCTCAATCAGTGTTTTAAGACACTGGAATTGTATGACTTCTAAAAAAATTATTATTTATTTATTGACGTCCAAGCCAACCTTTTAATTTATGTTGTCAAGAAGAAGAAGGAAGACATTCCCATGTAGGTGGATGCATGGCCGAGGGGAAAAAATGGAACAGGAGGAAAGCAGGAGTGACCATGTTCTAAAAATACCACTTGAAATTATCTATCTTAATTTGCATGGGTAATTGAGCTTTTATGTGAGTAATTTCCTGGGTTTTGTAACAGAAGATAGCTACATAGACCATTTCTAATTGAACTGACAGTTTAAAAAAGGGAAATCTCTCTTCATAGCAGACCTGTGAATCTCAGCGTCCCCCTTGTAGTGTCTGAAGCATTCCTAGAGCCAAGATAACTCCAACTGCCACATTCACGAGGCTCAGACAATGTGCACACAGCCCCGCAGGACAGCACTGCATCCACACTATCGCTGTCACGGATCAGACCCATTCTGATTCTCAGCCTGCTTCCCACACTGTGCCAGTGTGCCTTCTAGACCAGCCTAGGCTGTCTCTCCTTCACTGCTCCAGCCCCTTTTATTTCTTCAGCGGCTTTAGCACAAAATCCTTCTTAGAAACAGGCATCATCTCCCTGCTGTTAATCGCCAGGATTATACTCTGGGAGATCTTGTCCACAAATCACTATAGATATTACTTAGTGCAGGAGCACTCATGATCCAAATATCTGCTGACTGGAGAGGACCCACCCAGCGCACGTGGACATGGACACACATCTTCTGGCTGCCATAAATCTGTTCTGCAAATTCTAGGCAGAGATAAAGGCACAAAGTGAGGATTTCTGGGTATGTGGTGCTGCCAATCTGTGCCAGCAGTCCTTGCCCTTGGGACGCCCAGTGCTGGAGCTGAATTTCCTCATGCTTTCACTGCACCCACCAGCATGTGTTCTGGGGGATGCTTGCCTAACCTCCAGGGTCCATTTGCACCAGTTCACTCTGAGTCTTATTTACACAAGTTCCTACTCCTGTCTCACACTCACAGTCCAAAGAGCTTCACTCTGGAAGTTCGTACTTTCTTCTGAAGATCTGATTGTAACACTCATAGACACTTACTTGTGGATTAAGTTCACTTTTAACCACTGAAATGATAAACAAGGAATCTAGCAGGCCTGAGAGTTATGACTTCCTTTAAGACAAGTGCTATGGCATTGAACATTCAGAGATGTCCTATAGCTTCCTGAAATTACTCTATTCATCATTTCAGGCATTTTTTCAAACACTGAAATAAAAGCCACTACCTTCTGAACATAATGAACATTTTCAGACTGTATTAAATGCAGAGGATTATCAAAAAGACTTGTAGAGTAGCAGTAGTTAGATGACTTGAAGAATAATTGCATGTTTTTGTTACCAATTTTGCCACTTCATTCTTTGGCTCCCTCAGAAGATTTGCTTGCTCCAGTGAGTTGCTGCCATTTAAAGTATTTATTTAACACTTCCTGCTCTAATGCTGCTTCATCTGTATTATCTGAAGAGAGTTAATTAGGAAAGAGAGGGCAAAAGAGAATTACATCACTGCAACAACAGTACTTGGCATTTAGCAGCATCTTCAGTTTGAAGCTCTCAAAGGGATTAGCAATTATTATTGAAATAATTCTCACAAACTATTGAGAAGTAAAAAGGCTCATAGAAGTCTACACTTTGTTACAGTGCAAGGCTGGGAATAAAGCTCCCTGTTCTCATGTCTGTGTATTAACTACTGGACAACCATCCATCCTTGCCTTTCTTTCATGACTTTTAAAGTCACAAGAGCGAATGAAATTTCCAGGTAAACATCAAGAATTTTTTCACAGATGTCATACCAGGTTGTCAGCAGTGAGCAAGAGTATAGGTTTCTATAGGTTTCTACTCAATTAAAGAATAAAGAAGGAATATAAATGTCCTCAGACTTCCACATGGAATATATTATGTTATACTGTGTTGCAGCCTTATATGAGCAACATTTTCTGAGGCACACTGAACAGATAGGCAGGCACAGTAAAAAGGCCCATCAACTATATTCTCATTGTTTATGAGGCAGAAATCTATAACAGAGCCTCAGAAATGTCCTTGATAATGTGCCTGTGATCATAACTGGTCATAAAGAGAAAGCTGAGCTTGAAGTAACTCATCAACATACTAAAGACAAAAAAATAAATTACACAAGTATGAACACTCCTTTCACCAACTTTCCTGTCCTTCCACCAACTCTAGTGTCCAATTACTTCAAGTGTCCCAGAAAAAGTACCAAAAATGCTAAACGAAACAGGACAACGAAAAGAGAGAGACTTTTTCAAATGACAAGTTTCCAGCAACCACGATGGACCTGTGTACATGATATGCCTCACCCTGCCACTCTAGCCTACCAAGAAAAATTGCTAGTAGCTGAAATCTCCATTAAAAATAAATATACTTAAAAGAAACTTTTATATATATTTTTATATATATATATATATAAATATATATATATAAATCACATACCAGTAACTCACAGAATCTGTTTCGGATAGGTGATTCATAAGTATCGTCTTGATTACAGTGGCCTTCAGCTAAATTAAATGATACATGAACCATTGCAACCTTCTGTCACAACAGCTCTTCATCCAATTGTACATCTACAACTGGCAAGTTTTCTCTTCTTCCACACCTACATCAAGGGGCTACAAAAAGAACTGCTTCAGCATTTTAACTTTAATTTCCATATTCCGGCTCCCTCCTCCTTTCTCCTTAGTGGAACATTCAGGAGCCGGTTAAGTACATGAGAGCATCAGCTACACTGCAGCTCCGTGGAACTAGTTCTGGGTTTCTACTAAGCTTCCCTTCCATGAAAACTAGATCTAGATATAATAGAAACCTTCCCTCCAAAACCTTGATGGCATTTTTCTTTCCCAAGAGACTTCCCTTCATAACTTTCCTTTTACTCTTCTCAACATTAGCCAAACAGAGGAAGCTGGAATTGACACAGAGTCTATGGTACTCTGCTTTCAGAGGAAGCTGGAATTGACATAGAGTCTATGGTACTCTGCTTTTATGCACATCTCTTCTCATTATGTTTTGTTATTAGTTGATGAAATAGACAACAAGTCACCTCTGTATTTCTTTTTCTCCTTCTAATCTATGTTTGTCCCATCTAATCAGCATTTTATGCTAGCAACTGACTTTTATTACATGCTTAACATAGTGCCTAGCAGTGAGGTGCCTGGATTTATACTGTATTCCTATATCCAAGTAACAATTATTAGTCCTTTTTTTTCCCACGTACTATACATTTCACCTTCAGATTCGCCTATTGCAATAACTTTTTTATGGTCTTCCAGTTACTCTGTAAACTAAGGTTTGGTTAAGGGTGCTGCAGAAAAATGACTCTATCCTTCCATCATCATTAAAGCCCTTATTCCTATAAAATGGGGATATTTGCCTTAGGAGAAACTGCTTTCAGGAGACTACTTTGTCTACTAAAATACAGTGGCTACAAAAAGCTAACATTTCCCAGCACAGACCTCCAGGCAAGATCAGAGTCTTGACTTTGGAATTGCGCTCTCTTCCTTCATTTCAAAGCCAGGTTAACATCTTCAGTCCAAACTCAGCCCTTTCTCCATCCCTTGAGTACACCCTCTTCTCCTATTAGTCGTTATTACTCTTACAGAAAGATTAAAAAAAAATACATTAAAATCTAAAAAGCAGACGATTGTTGCTCTAGAAAATCTATTCTCTTTCTCCTTCAAAGACCGTTCTATCTTTCAGTCTTCACATATGGCTGAAAGACAATATTCATTTGTTATATGAAAGCACTGCCAGCAGAAAGGTGACCATACAAGACTAAATGCAATGGGACTAAAAGCTATTCTAATTTTGTGTTTGCTGTGTGGAAAAAGAAACAAGGTTTTGTTGAAACAGCAATCTGACAGAGAGAAACAGAAAGATAAAGAGATAATAGATAATCGTATCTCCTCCCTAAAGGACCAAAAAGAAAACTGAGACATTAGAAGAGAAATCCTCACATGTAAAATAGCAGACACTGCAAAATCTACTTTACATCATGTATTAGCTAACCTTTACAAGTGGTCAGAAAAGTCAAACTCTTGTCTTTGTTCACAATTTCATTATTATTACTCTCCTCCTGTATTACTCCCTCTTTGTTCTGTGACTGCAGGCTTAATAGCCTGGGGTCAGGCCCCAATTTAAAAACTGCACAACATTAACCCTATAACCTACATGCTTCCTTCTGCCTTCTCAGCACATTGTTACTTCTTATACACTGCAGTGAATACATAACATATTACAGTCCACAGTATTACTTGCATGTTCAGTCAATTACTATAATATAGAATGTTCATAAAGAGCTTACAATCATCAGATTGAATGCACAGCATACAATTTATGATATTCAACTGTACTTTCTAAAAACAGCACTAGCTTTCCTCCAAATAGTTAAGTGGTATGACTAGCCTTTTCAGAGTCTCACAAGGAATGGAGAACAAGAACCTCCCCTTCCAGCATGGCCCATAAAAAAGGTTGTTAGAATTGCAGTTTTTACATTCAGTTTTGTAAGGGGACTCAGTTTTACTCAGGAGCTTCAGTAGTCCTGACACTTGAAATGACAGGGGCTTTATGCTCTGCAACAGCTCCACAGAAGAAAAACCTGCTGCTGCTTGTCTCTGCAGTGTTCCCATCAGCACAGCACAACTGTCCTGCAGAGCTGCTCAGCTCAGGGGTTAACAACATGGGTTAAGCCTGGGCCTGTCCAATCAGCCTAATTAACCAAGATTTCAGTGAGAACAAATGATGCTAAAGTTCCTATGATGATAAAAATCTGAAACCATTTTTTTTGTCTATTACTGGCTCCAGTACACTCTGTTCATTTATCAATTACTTAGTCATGGAGGCTGCAAATTGGCAATGTCAAAGCTTCTGCTGACTGCTAATTCTCTTAGGTGATGTATATTGCACAAATAAGAAAGCTACATTAAAATGCCAGCATTATATACAGCACAACATTTTCCACTCTCTCTGAGATGATTTATCATAGTCATGCTCACACTCATTCTGCCTCCTGCACCATAATTTATTGGGAAACTGTTCCATAATTGCTGGTATGACTTTGACAAGAATTATATGATGAGAAGATTTCAGTCATTAACCATCCAGAAATATCAAGTGTTATCCTCACATATGACAATGAAAGCTACATGGACACTTTACCCAGTCATATCACTTCCCATATCCATAAAGATTACCCCTTCAGGGAGGGTGCTTTTCTCCCAGCTCCTATGAAGAGTTCAAGGAGGCAGTAAGACAGAATTTTCAAGCCTTCTCAAAGCAAAAACCAAGAGCCCCTGAAACAAAATCCCCCACAACCCCAACTAGCACTATGTTTTGGGGAAATCCTATAAAAAGCAAAGTATATACAAATAGTGCCATAAGTGAGGAAAGAAATCAGACATATAAACATTACAGCAGATGGCCCAAAGAAGCCAAATGATTCGCTGCATCTAAGAATATGCACAAAGAAAACATTCATATGTTTACTTCCTTGGGTATAGTACCACTGCATCTCATGCTGTATTGCTTACTGTAGTTCATCCTCCTGGGTATTTGTCTGCCTGCAACGCCAAGGTGAAAAAATGAATGCCTGGCTGTAAGCCTTTCCAGTCCACATCTACGTGCCTAAATAAACTTGCTAAGCATCATCAGACATTACTGGGTCCAAGGTAGCTCCAGATGCACCATCACATCATCAACCACTTCAGGATTATTTTAAAATTATGCTTCATGTTTCAGTGACCAAATACAGACTTAAAGCTAAGCATCCATTTTATTACGATGACAGCTATACCTTACACTACCCCATTGCCATGGTAACAAATACGGTAGACACTAGATTTATGGTAAAATGTATTCCCAAAAGGTAATTTTTTTTCATTCTCTCTTGCATGATCCTACCAAACTACATAATTACAAAGAATATTCAGAGGATATGCTCTTAGCTGAGCTCAGCAGCTCAGTCACAAGTCCTGCATTCATTTTCTTTGGGTTTAATAAAATACACTGACACTTCACACAAAAGATGTCAGAACTCTGGATTTCAAACAGAACTACTGAAAAATTAAGAGGAGACTATGTGCTGAGATTTAACTGAGTACAGCTATCCCAAGTTCTGTACAACAGGAAAGGGAAAGTATTTATCATCTGTGAGGAAAACATTTCTGCCTTCATTGAAAGGCAATGGAAATTATTTTTAAAAATCCAGGCACATTTCCTGCCTGTTATTGAACACACATCAGAATTCTTTTGATTGTTTAATGTTTTTTACATACCTTATGGTGAGACTATTTACATTCAAAGCCATAAATGTTATAATTTTCATCAAAATTTTTACAAGTCAAGTCAGGTAAGAAAAAAACTATCAGCAGCTGAGTAAAAAGCATCCCAGCTGGAAAACGTTCCTAAGCTATTGCCATTCAAGTAAACGTATACCACATAAACACTAGTTTAAGTTCTTTTCCTGCCTCTTTTTCTTGTCAAGCTGAAAAGAAGTCAGTATTGCATGAATAATAATATTTTCGCATTATTTAAAATTATGAAGTTGTAAGATTCTTACATATAAAAATTCTTTTTAAACAAAATTCTTATTTTTTTAATTGTTAAATTAGAAGCTGATTTAGTGTTGAAGGTTTCCATAGATCCAATCTTCAAAGTACGTTTTTGGTCTAATCAGATTTTCAGTATAAAATATTGCATTTGTAACAACTTATCTGAAATCTGATAATAGATCTGATGCTTCCAAATGGCCCCCACTGATGCTGGAGCCAGACTATACAGCCAGCTCTCAAAAAACAAACAAACAAACAAACAAACAAAAACACATTAATATGTAGGTTGTTTTGAGAGGAAATAACACAGCCCTTGTCTGAGGGGGATCCTGGAGAAAAGGTGTGATACATCCACATGAACAAGAGCTTCTTGATAATGGAAGTCTAACAATTAGACTGGCACTGCATGACGTGGGGGCAACTGGTGTAAACTTGTAGTAAACCAAGTATTTAAAATGTTATGTGCTTCCATAAAGGATTAACAATGAAACATTTAAGTGGAATTGAAATATGCTGTGGAAATAATACATCTCTGTAGTTAGATTAACAAAAAGAGATATTCATTTAGGAGGAAAAACAGTCTGAAGCAACTGTAGGCTCATGCTGCCAAAGAACCCACTTCCCAAAAGATGTTAGAGCTCATTTCCTACTTGTCCACATGATTATATCCTTCCTGCTACAGTACTACACTTAGTGCTCATGCTGCTTCTGAATCTTTTTTCCAACCCCTGCGGGAAGTGGGGAAAAAAAACACAAAAGCAATGGTTCTTGGCTGTAGTGATAATATCCAGTGCTGTGAGGAAGAGAATTTGGAGCCAGCAACAACAAACTGCCATACTATTGGAATAAATGAATCCTTTCACCAGATGTTACAAACATTTAGATCTTTTCCTTACCTGCCTCCTATCTCTCTGAGATGATGACGAAGAGGAGGCACTTCTGTGTGATGGAGTGGATGTTTTGTGAGCAGGAGATATACTCTTCTCCTCCGAACTCATCTTTGCAGCAAACTTGTAGTAATGGTCTTGTGCTCTTACCATTCATGTACAAAAAAGCAAGGGATACTCTTCTGCATCCTTCTGTTTCACAGTTTACGGAGAGACGAAAAAGAGTTCAAACTCAGCTGAACTGCACCTTAATAATAAAAAATAATAAAAAATAAATTAAAGAACAGATGTGAAAGAGTGAATGAAGACACCTTTGCTCCAAAATAGTTCTGCTGGAAAGAAATCTGTTGACAGTCACTATTTATTCCAGCAGATCTCCCGATTTTTTTTACTTCCTTTCCTAACATTACCCAACACAAACACAAATGCATTGCTCTGCATTCTCACAAAAGATAAAAGTGATGTTGTGTTATTTCAAAAAAAAAAAAATGGAAAGGCTTAGGCAATTCACAGCAATTCTCATGCAAAGTTTACAATCCATGACTGGGGATCGATAACACAGTCTTGCATGATACCATAACACTATCAACAAACTCTTTAGTAGCCGCACCAGAGGAGATGGATATTCATGAAGGAACTGCAGCTTGTGGGGAACCCACGCCAGGGTGGGGAAAAGCATGAGGAGGAAGGAGTGGCAGGGAAAACTGTTCCGTATTGACTGTAACCCACCACCCACTGCCACATCCCGTAAACGTATTGGTTTAAATTGGTTTAATTTGGTCTTTGATTTCTCTCTACCCAGATCTATTTTATTTAGCGATAAATTAAATTCATTTTCTCCAAGTTGAGACTGCTTTGTCTGCAACAGTAATTGGTATGCAATCTCCCTGCCTTTATCTCACCCCACATACTTTCCCATCCTATTTTCTCCTCCCATCCCACTGAGAGGCTGGATGGGCACCTGGCTGCTAGCAAGGGCTAAGCCACCACAGCCACAAGGACATTCTCTCTCCTGCTTACTCAGCCACTGCAATGTGCATTACCTCTTTACGAGTTTTCTCTCACTGACTCCTCCTCTTCACCCAAATCTTTAGTTTCAATCCAAGAACGGAAACTTAGATACATATAGCAGCACAGAGGATATTTACGTTGATTATAAACACTACTAAACATTGTATGTCACCAGTACGCTGCAACGGTTCAGGAACAGAGTTACAGTTCTCAGACCTTAACAGATAACTTCAGACTTGCTTCAGCTGATAGATCCTGTGTCTGTTCTTCTACTAACCTTGGATAAGAACGTTCTTTGAATGATGTCCTTTGCATGAAACTATTATCTGTCTCCTCCACCTCTCTTTCCCTAGTTTTAAACTGGCCTTCCCTTTGCTATGCATTCCTCCCCCCCCATCTGAGCTATCTTCTGCACTATGCTCAGCTACTCTGAAGCCTCAAAAGCCAAAACAAAACAAAAAACACCCCACCACAAGCAAAAAAAACACCTCCAGAGCTACTGTAATTCTTCTTGTTTTGCCACTCCTGTTTGAAGACTTCCATTTGCATTTGGTTAAAGACAAGGTATACATGATGGCACCGCTGCGAATCTTGCATTTTTATAACAAGTTGTATACGGCAAGAAAAACACTTAGCATTTTTAAAACATCCAGCATCAGGTCAAATCAACTTTTCCTGAGAAAATACATTTCACTAAGAAGTACTGAACTTTATCTTTCATCATAGGAATGAGCAGGAGAAAGTTGACATTTGTCTGTAAGGAATAAATGAACAGCATTAACCAGCAGTGCTGTGGTTTTTTTTAAAAAAAAAGGCCGCACAACATATTTGTTTCAGAACTTCAGAGGGAAAATATAATGAAGTTGCATTCTGAGAGGCTTTTCCTTCCAGCCTAGCATACCAGGGACTGCTGATCCAGCTTCACAGCATTTTCATATCCTACAAGTGCATCAGGCAAATTTCAGCCAAGGATGTGTACTGACGATGTCTCAAGACCTATGCAAATTTTCCTACAAATAATGACTCAAATTACAAAAATTAGAAATAGCAGAACACTGAAATAATAATCCCGGTTTACAAAGCTGTGCAGAACAGTTGAGTTATGAAATAGCTATAAGGACAAATTTTCAGTCACTTCCAGTCATGAGGTCACTGAAAAATTTTTAGCAGAGCTGCCTTTGGGCAAATGAAAATCAAGTGCTTTTTAAAACATCTGATCTTCACTCAGCTGACTCGTGTAAAAATTTATACTTAGCATTGGCACAGGAGGACAGCGATCTGGCACTTCACGTTTTTTAAGGCTTTCCGGAAGCATAGGTGCTGTTGTAAGAAGCAAACACAAAGCTAGCAAGAGGTACTCAGGAGAAACAGTTCACTGAGTCTGTTCTCACCGGGTTGGCAATTCTGTGAAGTATCTGCTTTTTCTTTTGAATGGTATTGAAGCCAAATAAAACAGTCACACCTGAACCAAATTTCCCAGTGGTTCTGTGGTGTTTCCCAAGCATGAGCCTGAAGCTTACCAAAAACTCACTTAAAGCACACTAATTTGTCAATAGCAGGCTCTCAAAAAGGACATATAAAACAAAATCTTACCCTTCACGCTACAAGAAGCAAACTGTTTCTTGCCCTATTTAACAGAAGCAAGAACTTCAGTACAAAATTGCAATTACTTATATGTAGAAATTTCTGATAGAAGAACAGTTCAGGGTTAAAACTTAAAAAACACAAGATAGTTGAGAAAATGAGCACTGTAAACACAACAAAAATATTTACATAAACTAGCAAGAGCTAGTATTGAGCTTTTTGTTATTGTACTTGCACGTTAAGTTTGGATTCTGTTTCTCTACATTGCTAAGAGCTTATCTTCCAATTCTGCCTTGAAATTTGGGTAATACATCTTTTTTAGAGCATGTTAGAAGGAATAAATGTAGTGAAACTGATGTAAAGAGGCGCCACTCTCTCCGTAACAAAGATAGAAGCAAACAATTATAAATCTAATTTTTTGCCCAACCAATTCAATTTACCAAAATGAAACCAATGCTTTTGAGGCATTTTTCATGCATTTTTTTCCAAGCGTCACTGGCAATTTTGCTATTGGCTTCAGTGGGAACAGAAGCAAGCCACACACTGTGTTACAAGTATTTCTACACTACTTCTAGAAAATACGAGAAAATCTAAGAAAACATTCAAAAACTGTGATGTTAGGATCTTGAGCGGGGAAATATTATTATTCTAATAATTGTGCGTTTGTTCTGATACTGTTCCCTGACAAAGACCAAAATGTCTGATTCATTGTAGGAGGTCAATTTTACCATCTCTACACCACAGGAAATCATCTTAAACCTGAAATTATTTTCAGTGATTTCAGTTGGGCAATTCAAACAGAATGGCATTACCCTTCAGAAATCACGGTGACAAAATTGGCCATTGGATACTAATTGCTTCTTATCCAATTATCATTGACCTGTAGGCTGCAGTTTGCAACCACGACAGCTAAATCCCTCACGAACTGCTAAAATCCACCATCAGTTTAGGACCATCACTTGATTCAGCCCATCAAATATGACTGGCTCACTTCAAAGCTACTTTGCCATGAGGTCCTAGGGTGGGAAATACATTAATCACTTACAAAGAGAAACAGATCTCCTAGAACGCAAAAAACAGACACTGCACAGAGATTTTGGTCATCGCAAGTGACAATCACCTAGCTGGGAGTTCTGTCTTCACCTTTTTTATTTGGCATCTCAACTATTTTGAATGTAAATCATCATTGGTTATTTAGCAATTATTAAAAAAAATACTCATTCTTCAGTACAATCTTTTCTCAATCATTTACTTATTTTCTATGTAAAGCAATGGATATAGAAAGGTAAAATGCCCTACCCAAAGTCCAACAGAGCAAGCAAGTCTTGTAACCAGAACATGCAGTGAAGTGTTATAATTCCAATGCATAAATAAAAATACCATGTGCCATGACTGTAACATCCTCCATATAAGGCAAAAGATCTATATCTGCTGCTATTCATAAAGGAGTACACAATGACTGTATGGAAACAACAATAAGAAATTATTCAAGAAATACACTTACGATTATAGATTATTTACTGAGTTATCAAGAAATTGTTTATTCTTTCTTTTTATTCTGTTTAACCACCAAACACTTAATACACTTAATTCTTACTGTTCACTCCTACTATGCTTGTTTTCAAGCTAGCCTTTGAATTCAGCTTTTTTTTTTCCAGTAATGTTTTTGTGTTTGATCTCAATTGTTACAGCTCTTCCAAGTCTGAAAAAAAAAGGAGGTGAAAACATAGAGATTCCCTTATTCTACCTCTACTTCTAAAATATTTTAATACACAGTAACTTTTTTCCATTTCTTTTTGGTTTATGGGGTTTTTGCCTTTTTTTCTGGTGTCTTAAGTCAAGTACTAAACACATCTTAAAAACAAAGTGATTATTCATTTTCTTTCCATCCACAAAGGGTTGTGGTTTCTTTTGGTCTCTTTCTGGCTAAATAAATAAATAAAACTGTGATGTTTTCTTTTCTTTATTTCTCATATTTTTTTGACAATAGAGGTATTATATTAACCCAGAAGTTCTGCTTTCTACCATCAGAAACAATTGTTTCAGATGCATCAAAATAACCTATCCAATACCAAGAGGTAGTATGATTATTTTTTTATTACACAATGTTACACTAAATAGTTTGAAAGGCAAGAAAGCACTGAGAGCTACATCCTGATTTCTCTTCACCTTCTATCCCATGATACAATAATATGTGTTATTTATCATCTCTTAAAAAGAAATTCTTGGGAATTTTGTAGACTGGACCTTTCAGATTTACAGAAATATTGAGAAGGCACTTGTTCTCAATATAAAAATTCATTACTCTGTAGCTTGTTCAGCAAAGAAAATAAATTATATCTAGAGTTGCATGTGATGCGAATTTTCATTTTAAAATTAAGTATTTTTATGTTGCTAGCTAAAATTAAAAAAAAAAAAGAGAGATTAGAATGGGCAAAGGCTATTTCTATTGGGAAAAGTTTGTGTAAAAAAATATTAGTGGAAATAATGAAAACATACAAATACATGACTTGCATAAATCCAGAGTTATAAATAAACCTGCATCTCATATAAATAGAAGTTTTCAATGGGTAACTCCAAATGAAGTCTAGCTTCAAACAGCAGACTTCTGTAATAAATGCTGTGTTGTTTCTCACTGGCTGTTTGTTTCCCTTGATTGATTCTTCTCTGCAAGAATGCCCAGAACACTTTACAGTCTGTTCAATAACTTATGCAGTATTGGAATAATTTGAGAAGACAATATACGGTGCAGAATGGAGTCTCTGGACATAAATGAAATAAAAATATGCGACCGTCACTGGCATTATTCCAACCGAAGCATCTTCACGCTGATCTGTCAACATGGGGCTGTTTTTCACTGGGAGGGAAGAGGTTTTATGTGGTGCTCTGCAGCTGTATGGCACACACATTCTGTATTCGGGCATCTAGTGGAGCCCATCCTCTGTTGTCATTTTACAAGGAATACACAACTGCATGTTCTCCCCCTCTAACTGCTGACCTTTCATACAGGGAAATCACAACCACGCTTCTGCTGCAGATCCCGAATGTTGCAAACACAAGAATATAATAGAAATAACACATTTCAATGCTGTGGTAATGCTGTGGTGGTTTCATAGTCTATTTATGGGAAACAAACAATTTGCCTTTTTTCTTTCTTCTCTCTCTCTCTCAATAAAGCAGTGAATCAATCACTTTACAGCCGCTATTTGAGAATCAGCCACATCAGCATTTACAATTCAGCTGAGCGAGACAAACTCTGTAACATGCTCTAGGTGTACAGAGACAAGAGAATTAAAAAACAGTGTGAAATCTGATCGACAACTAAGCCCAAAGAAGCTGAAAGATGAGCAGAGACCGCACAAGCAATCTAGCAAACAATTCTGGATTCAACGATTTAACAGCTGCATTTGGTAACTAACAGCCTCATTTGGTTACATGAGGATACTGGCTATGACGAACTTCTTCAGTTGTACTTTCAACTGATTTTTAGCATAATGCTAAGCAAAAATTCGTGTCAGATCCTGCATCTCAAAACCACCTGTCCAGAAAATAACTGTTACCAGATTGCCATCACTCTAGACAAGTTTCTGCTTCTGGTAAAATCAGAAATAGCTATTCTGGATACAAGGTTTTATGGAGGACTTAATATTTGCTGCATTTCTATGTCTTGTTAAACATAATTCATTAAAAATACTACATCAAAAACAAACAAAAACAAAAAACAAAACTCTTTTCCAAATAGGTTTATCACTTTAGCAAGCTATCAACTTTTTAGGAAACAGCTTTAATCAATTAATTTGAAGATATATTTTATTTACAGGTCCTGTTAGAAATCATACAGATCCAGTTCTGGATTCAGGAGAATTATTGGCAACATAAGGCATATTTGCAATATGGAAGAAAAAAAAAAAAGAGCATCTTTTTATTTTCAAAATTCACCAATTCAGTAATTCCCATCAGGAAAATCAGTTTCCCACATTTTTAGCACATTTTTAATAGCATAATTGTTCTAGTAATAACTTTCATGGCTAATATTCAACATAGTCATCAAAACTCAGGTCCTAGAGCTCTGACCAGTTCATTTTAAATCCTAGACAGATACCAAAACAACACTCTTGCTCTAACAGAACACTGATGATTTTCAGGTCCAGTATTTATGAGCAGGAAAAAATGACTAAGAAAAATGGTAAGTATTACTAGCACTGAATGTTTTTTTAAGGTAGAAGATACCATAATTCATATGGCTATGTTACCATTGGCTCTTTCAAGTATTTTAAAAGCTGCATATTCAAGGTTTGAATAACAAATGCACATCTAGTTGTCTGATGACAGACAAAAGTAGTCCTTACCTATTTTCCACATGCAATTTTCTGTAAAATTTTCTAGATCAGATTATTAATTGGCTAAAACACAATGTTTAAGACCAAAGTCTAAACCTGTATCACTATTCCCAATTACACTATCACTTCTTCTAGACTGATACTCAATATTGCAGCCAAAGTAATGAAGGAAAAAAATCGAATTTCATAGCAGCCATGTTTTAAAACCCTACATTTGACACTCTCCACAACAAGCATTTGTTGAAAGAATTATCAAAGAAATTAAAACTAATTAACATGGCATTCCCCCAAATGGTGACTAATTTAACTGATCTTATTAAATGCAGTGTTTATTTTTAACAGTCCTTAGGTTTTGCTTTGGTTCTTTTACTGGGGATCCTTGTGCATTTTGTTTTTGTTTTTAAGGGGGTCTGTTTGTTTATATAGTCTCTATCACTTAAAGTGCCTACTCCACAGAAGACTGCTGCATCAACAATCATCACTGAGATGCTCTAACTTTAATGCCATCCTCTAATGGGACTTGGTGCTCCCCAACACATCACATGTGGTATGATTTCTTTAACACTGATGGTTTTTTTTTGTTTTTGTTTTCCAGAGTTGTTAGTCTAGGTATGGCTCAATAGTAATAAATAAAAATAATATTTTTAAAAATTACTTGTGTGCATTTATGTCTGTAAAATGCAGTTACAACATACTTCATCAAATAGATGGATGAGGTCAAACAGCAGATAATCAGATTCAAACGAGAAGAGGTCAGTACAGCATCTGCCTTTCCCATTTTCTGCTTGCCTACATGATTAAGCAGAGTTTTCCGCCCTTCCAGAATCCCTGAAGCACACATGGCAATTAGTGGCATTCCAGCATGTCCAAAACCTCCAGCTTAGATGATAATTTCAAATTAAGCCCTCAGCTCATTTCCAGCCTCTGAGGATTGCTTCAATAGCTGAAGCGACTGTAGGATTTTCATTAGGATTCCTTTGTTGTTCCTCATTCCTCAGGCTGTCACAATAATAGAGTACTATTGATTTGCATGGCATGGAAATTTTTACATACTCCAGAGGCAGCGTTTTGACCTGTGGTGCATGCATTTGTAACAGACTGCTGTGAGTAGAGGATTATGCAGCGTACATACTTACAAATACACAAATACAAATATGCACTATAACCCAATTAGATATAAAACAGGAAATATTAACTGCTAGACATTATCATCCTTTCTGGGATGACATAAGACCATAAGACTCAAACAGCCTTAGACAGGAAAACAAACAAACAAACAAAAACAACAACAAAAAACACTGTCATCACACACTGTCACATTCCTCCAACCCTTTTTCAAACCCAAAATATTTTAGGGGAAGGAGGTTCTGTGAAAAATTTTTGAAGAATTACATTTTTCAGATTTTTAATATAAGCCATAAAGAGACAGTAAATTGTAATCAAAACTCAGAATATCATTTAAAGGAAAAAGAGAGCAAGTTTCATGCATCTTGATTTTTTTTATGGATAAAATAACACAATTTTCAGCAAGCTCTTAAAAAAATACTCTTAAAAAAAAATAGCCTCTTCTCTTTTGCTTAATTTAGTAATTTTTTTTTTTTTTTAATCACCGGGCAACTTGGACAAAGAAAATAGTTTAGAAGCCTAAAGACTCAGGTTTCTTTCAAATAAGAGTTTCAACTGGCTAGTGATCTAAAGCACAGAACTTAATTTACCTTATAAAGGGGCTGCCTTTTACTGCCTTTTTTATTATCCTGTGTCATTTCCCTGCATCCTGTATTTCCACTACCTCATCACCTTTACATTTTTGCTGCGTTTCAAACCTACCAAGTAAAATTTTTGATTCCTATGTCTCAGAGCAAATTAAGAATTGCCTATTTTATTGATCTTGAATTTTGAACAGTGCATCATCAAATGCTTGTAGGGAGGATGCCACAAAAGTCACTGCTGTCCCAACATAAATGCTGCATTTAATGGGAGCAAATCCAAACTTGATGTTGATGGAATTTGCTCAGGTCACAGAGAATGGAGTGGGGATGCACAAAATTGGAGGATCAGTCAGAGCTTCCAAGAACCTAGTTTTTTGGGGTGCTAAATTGAAGGTCACATCCAGGAACAAAAAACAGGGTGCAATTACACAATGGGAACTTCATTCTTGGAAGCAATTAGTTTCACAAACATTAAGTGTCACGGCAGATCACAGCTGCACAGGATAATATAGTTAATAGCTTATATATAATCTGGGAAACATCAAGAAGGAATAGGGAGGTTGTATTACCTCTGTGACTGCTACTAAATCACTGTGTTCAGCTCTGCCACCAACATTTCAAAGACATCCACAAATGGGTTCAAGAGAGAACCATGAGCGTGACGACAGGACTGAAAAACATCACTACTAATAAATAGTTTATAGAGGTACATATATTTAGTTTGTCAAAGAGAAGATTAAACGGTCACTGCATAACAATCTATAGCCCACTACATGGGGGAGAAGGAATTTATTATTAGCATTCTTCTCAAAAGATATAACAAAAACTAATGGGACAAAAAAAAAGGTGAAGGGTAAGCTAAATACGCAGATTAGAAATAAGGCACACAAATATAATGGCAGCAATAATTGAACACTAATAAAATACACTAAGGCTTATACTGGGTGTATGTAGGGGATGGGTAGGCATTTTTTGATCAAGACTGGAATTCTTTTTTTGTTTTGTTTTGTTTTAAATATGTTCCAAAGCTCAACCACTGCTACTAATTTGGAATCAGGTATTCATACAGGGAAGTCTGATCGCCTATTCCATCATATAAGGTCAGGTTACACCGTACTGCAAACGAACCAAACAATGAAATGAAAAACAGAAAAAGAAGGATAAACTGAAAGGAATAAAACTTTTTCTCCTTAATTCTGATCTTTGGTGCACCCCATTAATCTCTCCACTTGAAGGACTACAATTTTATCCTCCTATGTCTCTAGGCATTTATGAAGCCTGATACTTTGTACAGAACAACGTTAGATGTTCATAAAGTCTAGAGAAATTGTCCTGGTTTTAGCTAGGATAGAGTTAATTTTCCTCCTAGTAGCTGGTAGGGTGCTATGTTTTGGATTAGGATGAGAAGAGCGCTGATAACATGCTGATGTTTTAATTGTTGCAGAGCAGTGTTTACACCAGGCCAAGGACTTTTCGGCTTCTCGCTCTGTCCTGCCAGCGAGCAGGCTGGGGGTGCAGCAGGAGCCGGGAGGGGACAGACCCAGGACAGCTGACCCAAACTGGCCAAAGGGGTATTCCATACCATCTGACGTCATGCTAAACAATATATAGGGGTGGCTGGCCGGGGTGGGGGGCCGGCTGCTCGGGGATAGGCTGGGCATCGGTCAGCGGGTGGTGAGCAATTGCATTGTGCATCACTTGTTTCTTACACATTCTTATTATTATTCTTATTATTCTTATTATTTTATTTCCTGTCCTAATAAACTGTCTCTATCTCAACCCACAGGCTTTAGTTTCTCGTTTCTCTCCCCCATCCCAGAAAGGGAGGGGGGAGGGTGAGCGAATGGCTGTGTGGTGTTTAGCTGCCAGCCGGGTTAAGCCACAACAGAAATATATATTCCCATCACTGCTAATATTTTTCTTACTACTTTAATGAAAACTGTCTTACTGACATATATTTAAAGCATGTGTCCATGAAAGAGCAGGTGCACATCATAAAGTCATTTTCTTATCTCATTACTACGTGAATTTCTTTGTAACTCGTTCAGTGAATGGTTTCATGAGAAAGACAGAAAAATAAACTATTACAGTTCGTGCCAAAGCAGCACCAAAAATGTCTCGAGTGCTTTACAATAGCATTAGGAATCACAGGAGTGGCTGAAAAGACCATGAGATGGAATAATTGCTTCTGAAGCTCCTGCAAGGTCTCAGATAAATTAACTGGAATTAAACTGAGCACAAGAACAGGTGGATTGCTCAAAAGTAGCTTCCTGACAGAGCAAATCAGTGACAAAACAAACAAACAAAACAAAACAACTTTCCTTGTAATACACAGCTGGTTATCACAGCTCTCCTCCATGAGGGCAATGCATAATATTTCCTATCATCACACTATTACTTAATACAAAGACCAGCACACATCAACAGTTAAATACGCTTAGTTCTTCCTACTTTTGAAATACTAATAAATCAGCATTCAGCTGCACTGACAGAAAACATAGTGTAAAAACACTCAAAAGTAACATTCATTTGTCATAGCAGGAATTCTCTACCTCCAACATTATTAGTAATTTCAGCTGAAATTACACAACATTAAATTTATTCCACCTATGTACAGAGCATAACTAATATGAGAATGGAAATGTCCTCAGGCACTTTGCCCATAAAAAATACTTCTGCAATCCTATAGTATTCTCATCATGGGAAAGCTGTACACTGTCCATCAGTTATTGATTTCCAAAATGTATTATAGACAGAAAACTATTCCTAATATGTATTGATTTTTGTACATAAACAGGTTATAAAACCAGAAGAGACTACTGTGGCCATCTAACATAAAAAGGGTCAAGGGAATTTTCAAGATTCGTTACTCTTAGAGATATACAATATCATTTAGCAAAACATCCAATATCAAGGAAAAAGCATCCAGTGGCAGGCAGTGACCATAAATCCTAATCGGTTCTTGCACAAAATAATTTTTCTGCATTATTAAGTATGCATATGCCATTTCTGCTTTAAATATGTCTAACTTCAAAACTTGGGCAAGGGACCTTCTTAAACTTGCCAACTACATGGAACATCCCTCCTCAAACGCAAAAGTTGCTTGTGCACAAATACACCATATTTAGTATTTACACAGGAATACAGGCATCTAATGTCAGTTTTCAGTTTTCTTTTTAAGATTTTTAACAAGGTTGACAAATTTTAGACAAAAATTGACATAATTAAGGAATTGACAAACATTTTATAGTCAGAAAGGTCCGTGTTCTGTCCAAGAGAAGCCAGGATGAAAGGTTACTTGGCTGCAGTGGTAACTTCCCTGGTTCCCATAGCAATACATTTGTTTGTGCATTTCTGGAGTTCAGCATCCTGCTCAACCACATTGCACAGGCAGCTTACAGTCAAGTAATTGCCCTTCATCAGCTGTAAATCCCTTCAGTGAATAAACAGCTCTTGTGGGCAGTGCTCCTCACCCCTGTCTGGATGAAGGGGCTCACATGGTATTTCCCTATGCCTGTGTCCCTCTGGACCACCAAACCACCCCTGACTTCCCACTTTAAGCCTTGGCTACCTATTTAAGTACTGTCAGACACCTGCTGTCTGTAAGATGCCATACCTGTCCTCCCTGTGGCCACCGGGTGAGGAGGTACCACTGCCACAATGCTGCAGGCGAGGAGATGCTCCCACCAGGCAGAGGGCAGCGTGGGGACATGCATGAAGCACAAGCAGCAGGCATGAGGTGCTTCGACGGTATTACAGAGGCATGCTTGAGCTATTACTCTGACCACAGGCACATTTCACAATAGCCAGTTGCTCAGATATTCATATTCACCCGCTCTACGTCTCTCATCACACATGCATGTAAAACCAGTGCAGGCTGTGCAGGACACACTCCCAAAGACACACTCCTTGAGAGGCTGTGCAGGCTTCACAAATTATAATAAGAAGTCTGAGCGATATAGGAAGAAAATGTAAATTAGAAAATGTAAAAAAGCGCTTTGACCACAATTAACAATTGCACAGCAATAACTTGGCAATATAGTAAAGGTGCCAGCTGGCAAGCAGTACTCTCCATGACTTTTTTTCTGTGCTGGGAAACGATCATGCTTCCCTACTAACACCTAACATTGCTATTCTCTTTGAACACCATATACAAAAATTCTACTTACACTTTCCCTTAATTAAGGACAGGACTCTCACATTCAGTACCTTTTGGTGTCTTACAGAAAGCACCCAGGGTAGGAATGCCCACCTGAGAAGCCCCTTTCATCTCTCTCTAAAAACATGTCTTTTAACACTTCAGTGAGGGATGACCATTGTTGCATGACCTGCTGCATTAGCATCACTTGCAACACATGAAAATAGCTTTTGACTACTGCACATGATAAACCAGAACGCGTGCAATGGCAGCAAGCAATAAGATTGAGACTTAGATGGAGCTACACAATTGGGAAATGGGGTACATGGAGCTCAGTCAATCAACTGAAAAATGCATTAATTTTACACAGGCCATTGAGAAGGAGTATTTTGTGTTAGTGATCAACAATCATATCTACCAACCTTGCAAGATGCTTGCGAGCTCTTTAATGCTTAGTAATGCCTCCATCCTCCAAATGCTATGTGAATACCCTGTGTTAGCCAGCAGAGACTTGTAGGGATAGCAGAGAAGCAGAAACACAAATCCCTAACACACTAGTATGTATCACCCATGTCTCAACTTTTCAGTAGATTCACTTTTTCCCTCTTCTGCCAACCTCATGAACACCCCAGATTCCCACAATACACCATACCTTGCAGACCCATCCCTCTGCCCTCACTCCTGTATTTTTCATTCTTCCTCTGCCTCACCCTTAGACCATGAAGCATACACTGTGAACCCTTTTGCCCTTTCATATTTCAGGACCATGCCAGGTCCCTTTTTCTCTTTCTTTCTTTATGCTACTCTTATAAACTTACTGAAATCATGACCTCTGCGCTTTATCTTTCCATTTCTCGCCCAAGCTCTATACTTGCCCCACTTCTTCATGTTACACAGCACATCCCAGATTATCAGTTCAGAGCAACAAATTCTTTTAAAACAATTTTAAACATATTCTGTATTTGCAAAATCCTGCTCTTCACAGGAGAGGCCATGGCTGCAGAGTCAAGTCACAGGAAAAATATGAATAAAGGAAGAGAACCTACAATTAGAATTAAAAAAAAAAAAAAAAAAAAAAAACTTCTGTCCTACCACTCTGCAATACAGATGTCTATGCCCCAGACTCTCTCCCTCCAGGGACAAGATATGAGAAGGCTTTTCTTCAGCATGATCCAAACAAAATTTGAGTGGCTTTGAGTGGCTAACAACACGCAAAATATGTCTCATTTCAATATTACTAAACCTGAAGTGCACTATCACTTTATCACAAACTATTTGTAATTTTCTTTGCAAAATAGTTTGCAATGAGGGACTTAGAGTTACACCAGCAACACCAGCACCTACACAATGCTTTTCATCTGTAGCTCTCAAAAGCATTTTAAGAAGTTTAATTTTAGCATGAAGTCAGCCACAGCAGATGCAGTTTGCAAGTTGCCATCAATTCTCACAAAGTCCTCATTAATGATCTGAAATAGCAGTTCCATTCAAGCTCTAAATGGAAAGTGGCTGCCAATTATGCACAACACTGTTTGTCATTGTGCTTTAGCTGAATATTTACTGAGAACTAATACATTTTCTTTTGTGCCCAAATACAAGATTCCCAAATTGATATCAGGAGAAAAATCTAAAATGCCTAATTTCAATACCACTTTAAAGAGACACGGAGGAATTATTCTGTTTCACCAGTAAGAAACAAGTTCCTTTTTTCACAACTAAATCATTTTTCAGGTTTGCATCTAATTTGCAAATGTTGTCAACAAATAACTATTACCTAATGTTATCAACTAATATAAGGAATTTAGCTTATTTATCAAAATTTAGTACACATTCTTAACTAAAAACGCCACAAAAATACAGTATTTCACATTCAGTTACTAATTTTTGAAACTTTGATTCATCAGTCTACTAACTGAGAAAAAGAAATACAATCCTTTCTTTTCTTTAAGGAAACATATTTTAAAAAACTCCATGTATAATATAGGAAACTAAATTTGTCAATTTTAATTTTCTGAACTTTCCGAATCATTATATTATTATCTATAAGGTATAGTTTGCATTCTAACTACATTGATAAGAACATTTGATAAAAAAACCTTTTTAAAAGCCCTGTGATTATTTAAGGTGAATTTAAACTTTTTAAAAACAGGTCACACATAAAATGATATATTGTTCTTCCTCTCTAAATGCCACAATTTCACACTTTACATTTGCAGAAGTAGACGTCATTAGGGACCTTTTGGAGAGCTACTTTGAGTAACAGTGAGGCAGACCAACCATAAAACCCTCAGCAAGGTTAGACACACATCACAGAACTTGGAAGGAGAAAATTTGCTTCTTTTAAGGTACGATGAGAGAGAAGGCGATTGGATTATTATAGAGAAAAAAATATTTCCATCTTTTCCTGAGCACAGACAAGTGCCCTGAGTTGGTCAGCTGCTCACCAAACATGAGCAATCAAATGTGGACTTAAATTGCAAGGCTGCGCTTTGAGCACTTTGCCCTACGGTAGGCGTTAACGTCCCAGCAAACTGCAGCCAAAATGAACAGCCAAGAACCAGCACGTCGCCTGCGATGGCCAAAGGCAGGGACTCGACCACAACGACAGCACATTGGAAGGGACAGAGGCAAAATCTTGCAGTCAACAGAAAACTAATGAAGTTAACATACAGTGCTGAAAGAGCTCTTCTGCAGTCCTGACCATTTCTACCTGGGTCAGCTCGCCAGAATGAATCATCAGTCATGAGCCAAGTCACATCTTTTCATCAACCATGATCTTGCCTAATGCCTAAAGGAAATGAAAGATTTTTTTTCCAATACTTTCAAGGTTGAAGTAACATCAGTTAAGGATGAATTTAGATGAAATCTCTTCTGTCTATAATCCTATAAATGAAAACTTCATGTCATCTAAAATAACATCTTGCCCTCTGATGATCATGAACATCAGTCAAGTAACAGAGAGACTTAACTGTTGAACCTCTTCTCTATTTCCAATTTTATAAGACAGTTACTTTTATATCACATGCATGTGAGATGTGTAAAAAGCCATGTAAGATGAACTACAAGGTTTTCTACTAACTCAGAAAATACAATCTTTCATGCATGTGAGGGTAATAGAGGACTGACCAAGATTCACTTAACTGCAGTGGAAGCCTAAACCCGTTGCCATTCTGGCTAAAGGAATGATCAACAGGGCAGGATCGAGCTTGAAAAAGGAAACAGAAAAACAGTTGGCATTGCTCCTGTCTTGTGCTACTGGAACTATTCAAAAAGGTTGATTTTTATTTATTTATTTATTTTGGGGGGGACTCTTGTGATGGAAGTACTATTATCTCTTTATCAAAAAAATAGCTGTGGGAAGTTAGAGGACATCAAAATAACAGAAATTATCACTGGCAGAACAAGGATTATGACTAATTTCCCATAATAAAGTTTTTATGCACACAACTTACAGCAAGAACAGTACTGAAGTATTCCAAGTGTTTGGTGGTGTTTTTGTTTTACTATTTTTATTAAAGTTGAGTTATAATGAAACATTTATTTGACTGACCAATTATTAACTTAAAGTCTCCTCATCTGCAAGGTAACTATCCAGAAGACCACCCAAAAAAAGGAGCATTTCAGTGAAAGCATTGTCCTTGAATGACCACACCATCCTGAATAGAAGTATAGGAATGCTTCCACCTGCACTTCTTGGCTGACAGCATCGCTCCCAGACACAATGCCATTATTTTCCTCTCAGTGTAAATTCCCATATGTCCTTTTGCTATAAATGGCCCGTAAAACATATTTTCTACTTATCTTTCCATTACTAACACATTTTATCAAATAGAAAACATAATGGCAAAACAATTCTTATGTACTTTTAATTAAACAAAATAAACTTAAATACAACCTGTTTCCCAAGCAGGACGAACAACCAAACAGGGAGCTGCTCCAGGTCTCCTGCAGTCCACGAATCCCAGACAGACTGCAGGATTAGGCACGGGTATCATATGTCTGTTGCTTCCTACCTTCTTTAGGTTACCCCTGCCTCTGTTTGCAACGCCACATGTGATTTCTGCATGAGGGCGCATCAGCATGAGGGCTCACGGAAAGCATTCACCTGGAAATTTTTACTCTCATAGGTTATATTATGTCCACACTAAACAGACAGGCTGGAAACACAGCCTTTCTAATATTGAGAGTAGCCTTCTGGAGCGAGCCTGTAAACCCGTCATGAGAAGGAAGTAAAGTTCACTTCCAAAATGTAATTCAGAGGATTCTATTTTTAAAATGCAACTTAATGAGTAATTTAGAAAAAAATGTGTTTCAAACACAAAGCAAATTGTATGATGCCTCACCTTTGTTTCACAATACAGGCAAGCAAAGCAGCCCAATCTAAATTTAGCAAGTAACAAATAACCATAAATTAGACCTCTGCATTAGGACCAGTAAGTGACTGCAAACCAAGCTGCATCTGCAGATACAACAAAGGCAATATGACTTTGCAGTATTTTAACCTTGTTCAGCAGTTCCCAAGATTCAGGGCAGTCTGCTCAAGGGGAGAACGGCTGGTTCTTTTGTGATGCAATTGTAATGAAAAGATATACTGAGATTCAGGGTGTACAATTTTTAAGTGCTGGAGAAAGTACCAGAGAAAATCACAAAATTAACATGTATCTGCTCTCTCAAATAGTTTGAGAGGCTGCTATACTGTATACACGGGATAGTTTGTGCGCTGGTACCCAAAAACGTGGCTGTAAAAGCACCAAGTACTCTCAGTGTAGCACCAAGCAGCTTCCAGCATTTTGTCCTAAACAAAATGTAATAGAATATGGCCCTAATTCATTTTCTCAGTTTTGCAGCAACCCATCAGAAGCTTTTACAATCAGGAAGTGTTTGAGGGACAATATAAGGTAGCAGCTTTGCACTCAAGTACACAAATTCCTAGCAACAATGTGAAGCATTTCCAATTTGCGTTAAATAGAGACAGAAATGAAAAAAGCAATTTTCTACAGCCCTACAGCAACTGCTGAGAATGTGTTATTAAAAAATACCCTTCTGTGTTTTTATCCAGTGCTGATACGCATCTGATTTCAAAATGACCAAGTACATCACTAGCATTTGTGCTTCCATTACCTGAACAAAATCCCACTACCTATTTCCTCAAGCACACAGGGACTCTGTATCGCATACGTCTATCATTTGACAGCCCAGTCTTCAAAAGTAGTCTCATTACTGACAAAACCCAACACATTTTTTACTTTCTCAAATTTCCTCTGCTTTCAATTCCTCTAGTACCTTTGCCTCAATCCTCCCATGAAGTTTCACAGCTGACAGCACAAGAGCATCACATTTCACATCCATCCTTTGCTTTCCAGAGTACATCCTCACCTGTGGTTGTTGCATTTACTCTCCACTGAAAGGATACACATATGACAACCGTACCAGCATATATGTGTTGTGCTGCAGGAGTCATTGCTAATATTGCAATGGTTGTATTAATATATATCTTAAACCTCAACAACAACAAAAAATGTCTCAAAGTACGACCAGCTAAAGTTTAAGAGTTTGTGCAACTAATACACTCCAAAGATAAAACTGAATGGTAACTCCAAACATCCCAGAGATTACCCCAGAATCAACATTTACAGGCTTTTGTAAGCACAGTTCCAAAGTGTTTTACTACACTGGGGTGAGGGAAAGTGGAGACTTCTGGAGTATGGACTATAGACAAACAGATACGCACACACATGAACTTCTGAGAGAGTTAAATCTCATTAAATCTAAATCTCATTAAATCTCTCTTTTTTTTTTTCATAATTATGTCACATTTCATATGGGTATTTTCCTAATACACTATATGGCCTACATTAGAGATCCTGCTGCTGACTGACCGCTCCTAAATATAATCTGGCTTCTGCAGCACAGGAATGTAAAATCAGAGTGTACATCAGAGCTACATCCAGAGGGCAACACTGAAGTGAAGATGTCTTTGGTGTCAGGGAAATCACAGCTGGATATGAGGCTTTGTCATAGCCTGAAAAGCTATTTCTATTACTATTCTTGCCTGCCTTTCAAGTGTTGAGGTTGTGTTTTGTCAACATGATCCATAAAACATGTTTCCCGCCCCACAATGCTCCACAATAAAACACTGTCCTGCCTGAAATGCTGTTCCTGGCACAGAACATTAAGCTGAGCTCTACCACCAACCTCTAGAGAACGTTTCAGCGGGAGTTAGATACCCAAAGCATTTTTATGAAGCGGACAAGCTTGTTTTCCCAGACCATATTTTCACGTAGAGGCTCAAATAAAAATCCTATTTCATTATTTATAATGATTATGCCCTATCATTTTCTAACTCATTATAATGAATATGAAAAGGAAGCTATAGAAAACTAAAGAGCTTTTATACTAATTAACAAAGTAATTATATGTTGTGTTTTTTTTGCTTAAACAAGCCATTTCAGCCTACAGTGGTTACCCTTAGAAACCCAATCTTCCTGTGGCAGCCGAATGCCGATACCACAGTTATTTGCCATAAACCGTATTAATCTACACGCCAAAAAATCAAAGACTAAGAACGTCACAGAGACCACATCATTTGTTTTACCTACTAATGTTGATTGTCAACTTCCATAGTCATGTCCATTAAAGTACAAATAAATGGCACAGAAAAAAAGTTTGAGAGCTGCAGCAAGTATACAAGAGCATGTGCATGGTAATGAACTGCTGTAATAAAATGAGTCTGAGGGAAGTTTTCAGTGGTCATAAACATTTTGGTAAGAGAGCTTTACAAAATACACAGAAATTTTAATTCAGCACCATCAGGGATAGTAAATGCTCAAGGAAAGTCAATTTATGATCAAAGCCTGCAATACCCATAGGTTCAAATTTGTTTTGAGGCCTCCTTTACAGTCTCAGCATAGAAAAACTGAATGATGAAGTGCAAATAATAGGATTACCAAGCAACCGTTAACGTAAGATTAAGACTGCAATACTCACAATTGCAGGATGATTCAGCAGATAGTAAGAGGATGCATTACAAACTACCTTTACATTGTCTTTGAAATTTGATTCAGCCAAATACAATTATTAATACAGCCTATCCTCTAAACGGGGACATTGCAAAGGAAAGCACCAGTGAGAAACATCAAGCAAAATATTCTGAGTTTACATTTTTCCATGTATATCTAGCAAATACTCAGTTATTCCCTTGACTTCAAAATACAAAGCTAAAGCAAATAGCTAGCAAACAATATAAAGTCTAATATTAATGTTTCATTTTCTTAAAATGTTTGCAAGTTTTCTCAAGACCTTCATGAAACTACTTTATAGTTTGTCCACCACAAACATGTATCTTATTATTTTCCTCTCCTCTTCCTGTTTCTCCTATTGCACTGAGGACTTCATCAAGGTAGAGCTAGCAGTTAAGAGGTTTTCTCTTTTCAAAGAGAAAAAGCACTGATTTGTGAATGGCTTGTGACTACATGCAAGACTAAGTCAACAGTGAATGCAGAACATGCCCCTGTCTAGCACACAAAAACTGGCACGAGCGTTGGGGTTTTTCTGTAAAGGCTCACTCAAAACAGGATAGGGAGGGACAAGGACAGGAGAATGGCCCTGTTCTACCACTTCTACATCAAAAAGACCACAAGGACTGCACTTTTGTATGTTCCATACATCAGAGCAAAAGGGTTGTCATTTACATGTCTGTCGCCTTTCTCTTCCCCTACCACCACCTTTATACATTCACATGGCAATCAACTACCCCCTTGCTATCCTGAGGAACATTAACTGAAAGCTAGCAGTTCACAGATTTTTAGCTCAGAAGAGTAACCTATCATATGTAGCACTTCATTAAGTCAACTACAATTGGTTGGTTATACAACACGAATTATTTCAAGAATATTCAACTAACTCGTTTGTTGTATTATCAGATTAACAGTAGTTTCTGTTAACTGGAAATAGTTTTTTGAGCAAGATTTTCTTCATGACTTCATCCACTAGAGAAATAAAAGCATTCAGAATGGAAACGCTAGGAGAATTTGATATTCAGATTTCCAACATTCCATATTTTTATTCTGTCCTGGATGTCATTATCATTTCAAAGCCAGGCTTCTTCACAGATATTTTTTTTCTTTGCCTGAGTCGGAAATGACTCATCACAGAAGCTATGATGAAATGTTCAAAAAGATGGTACATTCAAGTAAATGGAATAGAGCCAAAGGCTTTATGTACCCTTTCTTTCAAACATCTTCTAGCTACAAACACATTATCTGTTCCACATGGACATAAACTAAAGTTAGTATTCTTCCTCTTAAAAAACCTCCGATCATGACCCTACTAGATAAAATGTAGGAAGGGGGGAAAACCAACCTGCCTACACTGAATGTTCTAGTTCTACCTCATCAGCTAAAACACTCTTACTTTTTGCTACATTACATCAGTATGTAATTATGATTTAGAAACCAAAAAGAGAATGCTACCTTGACTAAAGCCATATGAAAGTCTGCTACAAATAGAAACTCCAATATATGATCAATTACCTGGATATTTCTGCCTACAATTTTGAAGCACCTACTAACATAAAACAAAGAGGGCTGCAATAAATAAATAAATAAATAAATAAATACAATTCCTTATGTTGTCCTGAGCACAATACACCCCAACAAACAGTATTCACAAACTTTAAACAAAACTGATTGCACTTCACTATGAAGAAGCTAGGTTATAAACAGAACTATCCAGGTAGTCCACATCTATTTGCATGTCAGTTCAACTCTTTTTGATCTAACTGTTGTGCATGTCATACAGCATATACTTCATAACCCTCAACTATTCAGCCACCACAAAGACCTGTCTAAACAAGATGGCACGAGAAGTGGTGTTCAAAATGTCTGTCACTGACCATCAAAGAATCTCTCCTTTTTCCATGTGGTTGCGAACTGGAGAGTGCAACTGCTACTTCCATTCCGAATGGGTTTCAGGAAATCAGGGAGCTCCAAGCAGCATGGAGAAATTAAAAGAACAGAGAGCACAGGATAGCACTCATCAAACTAACACCTTGATACAGTTCTCTGCAATTGAGAAATTAACTGAACAGTTCTCCCTTAAAGAAAACCACACTCCAAGATATTAACTGCTACTCCAAGGGAAATAAAAATTGCATGCAACTACATTCTCTCTGTTGACAGAGTTACTGAACATGGAAGGTTATTAAAACATCAAATGTAAATACCACAATGACATTCTACAGCTTAAGGAAATGGACAGAAATAAACGATACCTACATTTTGCTGTATTTGCCCTACAGACCTGTATCTATTTCATTGTATTTTAATAGCAGGTGAATGTCAAACTACCTCTCTTCCAACTGTTGTTTAGCCATATAGAGGCAGATGTTTGTAAATCTCCAAATACTCAAACAGCGCTTCTCTGTGATGTGGAGAAAATGGTACAATACTACGCATCTGCATATATATTTTCTACAAAAAAAAAAAGCACTTTTCTTTTTCTTCATATGTTTAGAAAGAAAAATGAAACGAAAGGCAGAAATTAGAGGAATGAGGGATGTTTTATAAAAGTTCCTAAATTTGTACATTTTACTGTGATTCCATATTAGAACAAACCCAAGATTCATCATTTTATTTATAAAAGGAATCCTAGTTATTTCCTATACAGCTAAGCTGGCACATCCATCTCAAATCAGAGCTGTAATTCAAAGCTCAGGAAGAGTCAGAGGCCACTAAGTCACAGTTTTAAAACAGACTAGTAGCAACAAAATCTCACTCTTCACTAACACCAGTTAGTGGTCTCCTTTATCCAAAAAAGTCACAGGAGTTACCAATGCAATAAAGAAAAGCTTTGCCATCACAAAAGCCACTAGAGCAACTGGCACAATCTTGCCTGAAAGCCCCTGGAGAGCAGCCAGAGCTGAGGAATGCAGGGTTTGCATTATTCTCCCTCCTACGAAGTCAGCTAGGACAGTAGCATGTCTGTGACTCACTGCCCATGCTCCACGCTGCCGATACCAGCAGTGCTCTGCAGTGCCCTAAGCACACATACAAATTAGACATTTTACTCACAATGGTACTATTCAATTTTGAAGTGTCTTATTTATCCTGAAAAATTAATGTTTTAGATTTTGACCGTTCACACATCTAGTGAGCTGAAAGAATTTAGCAAGAACCAATAATTAGAGAAATACTTAAGTTCAAATATACTACAGCACCAGACTGGAGACTTGGTATTATTAAAAGCAGCATCCTGGCTGAGATGATTTAATAAATACTTGAAAATGGAAATGTTGACAGACAAAAATAAAATGTCTATGCATTTGTACAGCAAGTTCAAAGATATGACACACATATTTGTCACCAGAACAACATGAATGAAATTGACACTGTCATTTAACAGGCCTCATTTCCTACTCCAAGAGGTACATGGAAAGAACACAAATACTTTTGTCACTGTGATCTGTCCCACAAAATAAACAGATCCATTCCTAAGGAACATATCACTTGCAAAGGAAACCCACCAAGAAGAAAACAGTGTCATTAAACACTTGCTCTTTGGAAGAGCTAACATGCTTGTGAAGACTGACAGCGCTACAAAGCTACTGCAAAGCAGCAGGTGCTGCTCGTGTTTTCTTTCTTGAGCCAGAAGAGCCTCATCAGATGCAGCATACAATGGCCAAATATATCACCCTTAAAAACAATGGGACAAAACCAACCCCCAATAACTTAAGACGAGTACAGTGTCCCATGTGGTGGTGTATATCCATCATTATCATGAGCAGCACAGCTGGGCCACCAGATGTTTACCTGCAGCTCCTTTACACCTGGCAATGCCACCCACTCCTTGAAGCCACACAGGGTAAGTGTGCACCAGTTCCAGACTAAGGAAAAGTACAAATCACTTATAAAAGAGCATCCTCAAACTTGTCATGCAAATAAAAATATCAAAAGAAAGAGAAGTCAAAACTATGAGCCCAGCACTATATTGAAAGCATTCCAATTAAAAGTATGCATGTACCAGAATGAAAAACAGAATATATACATCTAAGAAATGGCCTTCCCTAAGTATAGATAATTAGTGTTCTTCAATAGCTCGTATTGTGCTCATATCTGTTGATAGACTTTGTTGCATTATTTACTGTCATTTGTCATTCAGAAAGAAACAAAGATTGTAAATTTTCAATTAAAAAAAATCAGTCCTTTAACAACTAAATTCGCCTGCAGTATACTAACTGAAATGCAAAGATTTGAATAATACACACATATCTTATTAGGCTATCAATAAAACTAATACTCTAAAAATAAATTCTCTCAGAAATTAGATCAGCTGCAGTATTGTGAGAATCCACAGCTGAATCTTTAAAACAATTATTTTGACTAGATTTTGTAACGCATAAAATCCTCCCTTCGTTTTCTTCCTATTTGAACATAACTTTGCTTATTAATTACTGTTATCCTGGAAAATACAATGAGCTAAAATTATGACAAAATCTACTATTATCCATTGTATCATAAACAAGTGCTACAAAAAATTACAGCACAGGAAAGACAACAGACACTGATGAAAGGTATGTTGAACAACAATGGGTTTGCTGTTTCTTTTTCCTTAATTGAATGGGATCACGTTCCACCCTTGGTGCCAGCAGTCTGTGCACACAAGAAAGTGGCCTTTTTCTCCCCCACCACATTGCTGCAGTTGTGAACCATCAGAGATGTATAGAAGATACAGGTCAGTTGTATCAAGAACTCGCACACTTCCAGGGCTGATCTGATCACCAGATCAAGACTGGTACAGTTTCCTAGGATTAAGCACAAGTTTTTCCTCTTGCTCAAATTGCCAGGACTTACGGAGAGATTGCAAGAAAGAAAGCAGCATGGCATGTGACAGGTGAGTATGAACACTGCTGGAGACGTATCAACACTTCCAAGTCACTGCAGTACCTCAGGACAACGAAGACGGTCTTGCTCTCTTGGTAGTGCATTGCACTTCCATTTCTGGGATTTTGATGCAATAAGACGATGATGGGCATACTTCTGACTTCTGGTAGAACAAGGGCTTGTATAGACTTTCTGGACTTAATGTCCACTACAAAACTGCATATGACACTGCAGGCTGAAAGCAGTACCTCAGGTGGTTTCTTCTACTTCCATAGTGTTATGTTTCTAAATAAAGTTGGTAAAAATGAAGAGCAGAATTATTGCTAAAAATAAACATAGTGCAGCTCAATTGGATATCACAGGATTGTTGCAGGAATGAAGGTTTCTATCTTGTGTTATGTAGCAGGTCATCATCAGAAGACAGCTATCATCTCTTTCTATACTCTTAATTCCCTGATGTATATAAAAGTGCAGTCCTATTCTGAAAGTTGCCTGTTAACTTTTTATACTACTTGATCAGTTTCTGACATCAAAACTCACTATGTAGTTATTAAAAAACTAATTCTGGAAGTATCAATGCTAGAGGCAGATCTTGAACTGCATGCAAGAACTCTGTTACTGGCATTTAGTTTGCACCCTTTGCCTACGACCTGCATGCCAGTAAATACTCCTCCTTATTCTGTTCTGTACATGTACTACATATGCCACAGTAACATTTTAAGAAATAGTAAAAATATCAGTGAAGTCAAGAGATAATTCATTACCAATGACCATATACCTTTGAAGAGTTAAGTAAAATGAGGTGTTTTTTTGACTAACACCACAGTGACTCACCAATCCACTTGACTTGCATAACAATATATGACAATGCACTCCAGCGTATGGATACAAGCAAATAAATAAATAAATTAAGCAGCCCAGGGAGTCCCTTCCCAATTACATTAATAGCAGACATACAGAAATGGTTTCAGGAATTCTATTTTAATCTAATAAAAATAATAATACATAGAAATCTCCTGGGAAATATGGGATCGGAAGAATAGAAACTAAGAAGATTAATCATGCTGCAAGTGAGGGAGACAAATGGAAGAGGAAAGAAAAAAGTTATACAATTATAGAATGGTCTTTTTTTTAAAGGAGATTAAAACTACTTTGAATATTATAATGAATGTAGTGTTTAAAATAGGAGATAATCTAGGTACACCAGACAGAATTTACTGAACAAGCTATGAAATACACAGCTTTGCAAAAGATAAAGTAACCTGCTGTTGTATGAAAAAGTAAATAATTTTTTTTCTACCTTATTTTTTTTCCTTCTAGTCAATGGACGAAAATAATGATTTTTTATATACACATAACAGAGAAGGTAGAAGGAAGAAACACTTCAGTAGAATGTATTCTAAGCACTGGGAAAATTAAGCTGGGCCTCTCTGTTTCTTATTTATAACACATAGGAAATGATAGGAAGAATGTTATCTACAGCCACACTGTAAAAATATATAATTCTTTATTCTCTAAAATAAATTTAAAAAAATCTCCTCTATATAGAGATGCTTTATACTGTGGACAGTGCATCCAAATGTATCATCTTTTCATTTTCATTAGTTAGGTTTTAGAGATTAAAGTCAATATTGGGAAAAAAAATATATATCCTAAAAATAACCTCCTAAATCTGTATTTAGACCTGAAATCTGAACAAAACAATAATTCCCAGCAGTAGACAGCCTGGCTAGAAAGCTGGCTGCACAAAGCTCTTGAGAGAAATCTGCTCTAATTCATAGAGCAGGATGACTAGTTTATATGCCTAGCTACTTCAATTGCTTCAGGTTTATAAACATGTTAGCAAAAATGGAAACAAAATCAAGCCCAGACTCTCCAAAAGATGAAAACAGATCCTTTGAAATGGGGCACTCTGAAGACTGAGTCTAGAAGGACAGGGCAAACTTCACCAGCACTTTTATGTAGCAGATTTGTTACGTTCTGCTACCGTGGCAATTGGTGTTCCTGTAAGTAGCTGAATAGACAATCAAAAGTTCACACTGATATCAAAACATCATGCAATAACATGGACACTAGTGAAATCATAACATACACAGGACATGAACAGGAGTGCCCTATAAAAATATCGAATAAATTCATACCACCTATTTAGCAGTCTGGAGAATGGGGGTGACTTTTGCTGTAGCTTGTGATAGAGCCCTGTAACTTGTAAGCCAGTGCACCCCAATTCCTAACCCCATTCCTAACCCCATTTCCACATGCATGGCTCCCCCATGTGATTGTCTGCAATAGCAGCCACATTAAAAGTAGCTGACAGAGCAGAATACTACAGAAGACCAGTGAAAATTAGATTTTAATAAATTAGGATGCACATCAGTGTAACAGGTTTTGTCGATCACATCACACTACACTACTGGAGCAAAAAGCCTTAAGATGACATCATCGGTAATGAAATTACACAGCAGAAAAGCAGTTAAAGGAGAACACAACCAGTTCTGGACTAACAAGGAGTGTCTTTCTGCAAGAACTGAACTGGCATCTAAATTGTAGAATAAAGCCACTCTTAGTGACACCTCAGGTGACACACTAAAAAAGATACACACACCTTTCTCAGGAAAACTAGTGAAAGAAGTTATTTCTTATTTAACTGTTTTTCTGTTGTTCTCTTCTCATGGGTTAGCTTTTATTCTGAAGGACTTTCACATTGTGTAATTCTTTGCTGGCTGAAGAAAACAGTCAATTCTGAATTGCTCAAAATGTATTAAAAAGCTCAAATGCTCTCAACAGATATATTCAACAAATACCCTGAACAACACACAAGCTATCCAAACGGTCACAGACAGTGCGTGTATAAAACCAGGAAAATAAGCTGGGTTAGCAGCAGTAAAGCAGCTACAGCATCCTGCTCCGGATGCAGAGACGTGAGCCTTTGCCTGGCCTGATGCCAAGGCCTGCCCGCGGTTATCCTAGCTGTAAGTAGGTAGCTCTTCATTCAAGCTGGGAAGAAAAAAGGCAGACAGATGTGGTACTAGCCATATTGCTCCCTTGTGTGCTGTTGGCTACAAAATACAAGAGTGCCTTAACCACACAGAACTGATAAGCCACCTGCACCCAGAAGGAATCTTTGGCAGGTTTTGTATCAGGGAAACAAAAGCAAATATCAAAGCACCGATAAGGCTGTTGATTTCTTTTTAATAACAAACAAAAGAAAACAAAACTGAAATAGAGATTTTTCAGCAATGACAAAAAACTCCCATGAAGAAATGCAGTTTTAGCACAACAGTTCCAAGATGCTTGGAAAAAGATGCCTTTTTTTTTTTTTTTTACCCATCTATATCACTCTTTAATATTTCCCATGTTTTCCTTATTCTCCTTTTCTAAATGGTTTTCTATGCTTTCCTCTGTTTGATTTTTTCCACTGTTTTGCTCCTTCGTACACAACGAGGAGCATCTCCCCACTCCTTCCCAGGGGACTCCTTTCCTTCTTCATGTCGCTTTTTACATTTTTTTCTACTCATCTGTTTACTCCATGCCTCTGATTATTTTCCACCGCTTCATCAGAGAAGAGTCCAAGCAAAGACAAAAAGCAAATGGGAAGCAACAACATTCCTTCGATGCTCCACTGTTTTGAGCATGGAAGCGTGCCACTTCTGATGAAAGGTTCCAACTGGCATCACAGCGATCCCTGTGGTATTTGACAAGGATGTTATGTTGCTCAGGCAACCACTCTTAATTGTCTTTTGGGATGCTGAGCAAACAAGACGTTTTTTCCTGGGCTGTGTGAAGGTCACCCTAGCATGGTGGAACCGAACACAGGTCAGTGCTACAGCAAGTGAGACACTGGAAAAAATAGATGAGGCAGCTCTGAATGCAGTAACATGTCGATCATGTATAAAACTCAATCTATTCTGCCACTACAGCCATCTAAGATAATGTGTGCAACACAGTTGTCATACAGGACTAAAACAACTACCATGCCAGAAACATTAATGCTATTCTAGACTCAAGCTGAACACAAATCTGAATGTTTCTCAGGGCTTGAAAAAAAATAAATTAAAAACCTGTTTATATACAACAGCATCCTACAAGAAATAGATTGTCAACAACAGTTTGGCAGGGCACTATTAACATCTTTTAGAGATTAGGAAGAATTTTTTTCAGAAAGTCAGTCTCTGTTGAAACAAATAAAGGCAGAAGCTTTGAGAGCAGTAGCTATTGCTTCAAAGTTCCTCCAGAAGGTTCATCTCAGTATATGAATATTTTGCATCTTAGAAGAAATGCACCATATGCTAGGATGGCTTTTCTTAACTAGAAAAGTCTGCCTTACATTTTTGGAACAGGCAAGTTTTTCCTCAGGCATGTTTATTGACATATTTCATAAACGTCAAACACTTAACTGAAAAAAGAACCTACTTTGGCTGTATAAACAGTGGATTTTTTTTAGTTCAGGGACCAACAGAAGGAAGACAGACGAAGTTTCAAGTAACATGGAAGAAAAGTCCATTTCAACATTAAGACATACCAATGTGAGCATTTCATTGCAAACTTACTCAAATGAAACTTCTATTTTTTTCTCCATTTTTGCTTTAATGGAAATTTTTTGCTAAATTTAATCTGAATTTACTAACAAAGGTACAAAACTTCAACTTTTTAAGGGGTTCAGCATACTGAACCCATAAACTGTGCTTTTTAATCTAACAGAATTAAAAATCATCTGTGGATGCAAGTCTTGCCTCTGCATTTTCTGCCTGATCCACGGCAAGTTCAGATCTGCCTCTATGTCTCTGGTTCTCACTTACACTGGAGAACCATGTGACAGATGCTAGGCAGAAACTTCCAATAGATAATTTAAGATGTTACCACAAATATAGAACATATATATATATATATATTTTAATCTGCGTTTACTCTGTTTTCACTTTAATCTCTGCTCTGTAACACACAGAGAATTCTCCAGCCCTCATTCCTTTGTGTAATGTCTATCTTCCCTGACTTTCTTCAAACATACACACACTGTAGCACTGTATAAATAAGCACATATACATACGAAATATAAGGTCTAGGAAGTAATGGGACCACCTAGTGAGGGCAAGATGTACCTCGACCTGAGAGGCCTCACAGTCCCACCCCGCCAGCAGCTGAAAGCCCCTGGGGAAGCACCACAAGAAGTGTGCTGTGCAGGGATGCCAGTGACACAGGGCTCAGCAGAATTAAGGTGCCACCGCCATCGTGTGCTCAACTTCCACGTGGAGGAGAAAAATATTCTCAGAACCATTCGCAGTACTTTTCTGAGGAAGTTGCCTTAACTATAACTCAAGCTTTTTTCCCATGGATCATTCCAGTTCCCAAAGCCTAAGAATAGCTCTCACTCAATATAGTAAAAGATACAAATTCAGTAATTTCTGATGGACTTATTTAGACAATACTGGTTGTGAAGCTCCTGTAAGATCTTTGCTTGGCTGGATTTGCAAGCACTTGCAACCATTTTTGGCCAAAATTTTCTTGACCTCTCTTACTCCAGAATGGTGGTTGTTTCTTACATTAGTTTTACCTTTTCAGATAATTTTCACTGTCCAAGGAAAGAACTACGGTTCTTTAACATGAGAAAGCAGATTCTACCATTGAGAACACTTGAGCAAGACCCTCTAAAGAAACCCATGTTGTAGAAAACTGACTATTGAGGTGTTGTGCATCCTGAAACACTGACTCCAGCACTTACTACACCAACAAGGTCAGCGATATCCTGGCTTATCATTCAGTGGCTTTCAACTTTCACAAAACATATGCAGAGGCATTTTCAATTTTATAATGAAACTTTAACATACAGAATATAAACAGATAGGAAAAGACATTTTCTCATTTAAGTCTGGAGGAAGAGAAAACAGGAGTCATAATTCTCTATTACATATTATTGTGCATTCTGGAACATTAATAAAAGAAGTGACAGTAGTGAACCGCATTCAGGAGATAAATAAAAAGAAAATTAAAGTAAGAATTTTCCTTAAAATTACTACTACTGACAGTATATTAATTTTCTGAGGACCTATATATGTAACTGAGGAGTTAAAACACTCCTTGCATTATTTGACACTCTGAAAGGGAGGAGTGAAAAACAAACAAACAAACAAAAACATTAACAACATGTTTTCATGCATTTTTATTTTGTTTTCAATTCTGAGCTAATTTGGGGAAGATGTTTTTGCTGGTACAGATATGTACATGCAGAGCATGGAGTTTCCAGCATACACGGCCCTTCATCTGCTCCAGTGGGACTCCAATGGGATAGTGTTCGAGTGCTTCCAATTGCAGGACAGAGACACTACAGAATCACAGACTTGTGCTGTTCTTGGGCATCCACACTCATCTTCACTTGAACCAAATCATTTTTAGGGACTTTGTACAATATTTAGAGGCAGGAAGATGGGACACCCCTCCCCAATTAAAAATAAAATAAATCAAAACACAACATAAACTATCAAACAATTTAAATGCCATATTGCTTTCCTATCAAAGACTATATGTTGGAATTTAATAAAATACACTAGCAGCAAAATGAACAACATTTTGTTGACATTCTGTACTGACATACTGGCAAGAAAAGTAGTATGTATGGTTTCTATCACTTAGATTAAAGAGTGATCTAAATTACACTGCATTTCAGCTAAGAAAAAGACCTCCAGCAGTAAACAGCTGAACAAAAACCTGGTTGTTTCAGTTACTATTTTAATAAAGTATTAAACATACCTGCAATTCTAGCAGGACTGAATCTCAACCTGAAGAGGAAGCCAGGAAACTAAGCATTTTCTTCCATGATAGCAGACTTCTACACTCTTGTATCACTGACTTCCCCAGTTGCCAGGATCCTACCCACACCTCCACCGCTGCTGGTAACAACCACTGCACGACTTCATTTGAGGTCTTGGCCAGAGCCAAGACACCATGCTGGCTACCACCTCCTCTGATCAAAGCAGGTCCAACAAGTATTGCTCCTCTTCTTGTTCACTGACCTTGACAAATCAGGGAGCTCCCTCGCTCTGAGAGCTTCCTACTCTCACTTGAGATGCTGAGAAATTTAAATATTCCACCACAAGGTTCAACAAAATACTGACAGGCTGTAAGGATAAATTTGCATGCATAAAACTGGTGGCCAAAACACTAGCAACCTCTTCCCTGTTTCAGAGGAAGGGCACAGATTTATAAAATACCACAGGACAGAGTGTTTTACTTCATGTTTTGCTGGCCCTGAAGACCTAAACATTTTGAGTCTGAAATTGTATCTCAAACCATCGGTTTTTCCTGTACTTCTAGTGCCACACAACTCCCGGTTTGAAGTTCAGCATCTCGTTTTTAAGCCTCTCTTACTGTTGCCTACTGATTTCATAGCTACAGAGAAATTTTGTAACATTACCTGACAGAAACATCTAGGCATAAGAATACTTCTGAAAAATATATTACATGCAAGAGTAACACCTAAAGTATTAAATACACTACTATATTAAAAATGATAATATATTAAAAACCATAAAGGCACAACAAAAATGTAAATACAGCTAAAATTTTCTCCCTCAGCTCCTTGTTTCCATTCACAAGTTACGACCTCTGGTTATAGGCAAGGCAACTCAGCATTTGTCAATTCACAAGAATAAAACTGTTTGGCTGCATTGACTGTGAGCCATCTACCATCTAAACAGTGAAAATACACAATGATATATCTATTTATACATAGATGTTATCTCAAAAATTATTGCGCATTATTACATATTATGCAGTCATAATTCTGGCATGTTTACAAATAAATATACATTCAGAAATTTGCATCAGAGGACTGAGTTGCAGAGACGTATCCGTGTTCTTCTCAAACTTAGGTCCTATTCCATGTTTTTCAGTTGAAACTCTTCATGAATGTGCATATTTCCACTCAAGAGACAGACAAAAATATTTCATTTATCCACTTTTTTTCTAAAGAGCACTTCAGGACAGTTTCATACCCGAACATCATAAAACATTTTGTTAACACTTATTTTATCTCAATATCAACTATCAAGTTCTGTTACAGAATTCTTTCTTCCTTTGAAGGAGAAATCACTCCAACTGCAAGTCACTCTTTTTAAGTACCTCATTTTATTTTTGTCACACTCCCTAGTCCTAAGTCACCATGTATCCAGATATGTGTCAGAAACCTCAGCCAAGATGCCCATAGCCATTTATACAGGAGAGAAACTCCCATGCTGTATGAAATACCTGTTCCAAAATTAGTCAACATCAGAAAATAGCAGTAAAATAATTCTTGAAACACCACCAAATAAATAGGCCAGAAAAAAGGGCTTGTAAGATTGTGTTAAAGCTACATAGCGACACCTGACAAGTAAGTGTTTTGGGACAGCTTCCCAAATACCAGCATTCCAAAAGGAGGATTAATAAGAAGAGAGGAAAAAGAAGAAAAAATAAAAATAATAAAAAAAAAGCAGTTCAGATACTCAGTTGGAAATGGCAGTGTTCTGGAAAGAAAAATCTCATATTCATCCGGATGCATGAACTTTTTTAAAACTCTCTCTACAGCTAGGAAATGCGCTGGTCTTCAGTTCCATGCAACTCCAGCTAGAGCCTCAGCAAGTCAACGGGCAACTGTGCCAAATGGCTGGTATGAGTTTGAAGTCTGTTATTCATTCCTTTTAAATTTTTACGTTTTAGTCTTTGAACTACTTGCAAAATGTCATGTTCTCTCTTCAATATAGTAATAGCACTGGGAATGATTTGCTTGATTTTGACTTTGTCATTTACTTTTTCCTCTAAGCTCTTTTCTTTGCGAATGACTTTGTCCTTACAGATAGACTGTTTAATAACAAAGATGGAAAAATGTTTTTGTGTGCAGAAAGAACTGGAACATGGTACTAAATGTACTGAAGCATGTACAATGTTTATTATAATGAAAAATACTGAAATATGCTGCTCAACTTGCTGCAGCATTACTAACCAAAGTATACAACTATGGAGATTTGCAGATACAAGCACATTTCTTGGGGCCATGATCTGAGCTACTGCTGGGTGACGCTTCACTGCCCAGCACAGTCCTGCACTGCGGATGAACAAGGAAGGCAGCTTCATAAACTCAGGCATGCCCCAAAGTGGAAAATATGCTCTCTCTGCTTAAATTTTCTGGCACTGCATTCCCAACAACAGAGCAACTTTGCTGAATACATCGAGTTCGGTTGTTCCCCACATAGCCTTTTTTCAGAGATCCCACATTCCCCATCTACATTTATGTAGGTCTTTGTAGCTCATTGGGTGAAACTTCATACCACACAGTCCCTGTAAGCCACTGCTACAATGTAAGATTACTTTTACGTTCAGGCAAACATTGCAGCAAATATCATAGGAGAAACTTTAGCAATATTCTAGTATCATTGCAAGATCCATCTCCTCCTAGAATGGAGCACTGTTGACCTGAAGTATTTTCTCTACATGCATCTAGCAGAGCAAGATGCAAGCTGGTACCTCCTGCGTTCTGCTTATATGCATATATGCTCTTATTAGCAAAACAAAAATAACGAGCAAAATCCAAACGTTGACATACGCTATCTTTCACTTTTGACCTGCCGTGCTACCTTTGATCATGCTGTTCCCTGCTACTCTTGATAAACCTATAGAAACAGAAATGCAAAGTGCATATTTGCTTCAGATAGAGAAAATACTTTTTTTCTTAATTCAGACCTAAGTTATTTTCAAAATATGTTTATAGGGAGATCTAGAAGATCATTAAAGCAACAAACAGTGTAATAAAAATGAAATACATCTGGCTTGGTCATGGCTCAAATAAAAACATTCACCCTCCTAACCTGAAGTACTTGAACAAAGGCTTTAAAAACTTGCCACAATTCCAACATGCCTTGAGTATTTAACGCTTAAACACAAGCTATGGTTGGCAAAGAGAATAAAATGACAAGCACTAAGTATGCATTATACAAAATATAAAGATAAATAAAGATTAGCTGTCTGGGAAATGCACAGAAGCCAGAGAAGACTGGAAGCCTCACACTTCCTCATTTATCCTTTAATGGAAAAAATTGACATTAGCTGAAAAAGTATTGATTTTCTGTGCTGCAATCTGTGGGAACCTGAAAAACTGAAAGTCATTTTTTGCAGCATACTGAGATTGCTTAAAAAGAAAAACTTCAGAGAGGTCTGCTTGAACTATTTTCTGGATCTCACAATACAAATACATTTACTTCTGTTCAGACTTGTCCTTCTAAACAAGAAACATTTGGAAGTTGTACCATTGCTTTCAATTCTGCTTCTGAATTGTTTAAATGTACAGCCCACCTCGACAGAGTGACCAACAAACTGCAAAAATATTTCACTCACTGTCATTAAGAAACAACACCTGACATTACTAGTAGGTAAAAAGTCCATGAGGAAAACAACTGATTTTCCTTGATATGCTCACTCTGCAAATTTCAAAGCATTTTGTTTACCCTTCATTTCACTTTTTCCCTAGAGAGTGAGCTGTGTTTCCATATTATCATAAATCAGCAGGTAAGAAAGGAAAAAAAAATTGAACTGGTCAACTGGATTGTGGTTAAGATCCAACACGTCATAAATCAAAGGACAAAAGCTGGAGAAGCACGTCTCAGTGCTGGAAACCCGGATTACTAATGAAAGACAGGACAAGAACACACTCCTGCTGCATCAAAAAAAAAAAAGTTTCAAAAATTAATTTGCATGTTTCTGAGAAACTAAACAGATTTATCTAACGTTTGTGTTTTCTCCAGTGTTATATCACACAGCTATGACACATTTTTCACTCCAAACTATCCAAGAAGCAGCCAAGAAGGCAGGAGAACTGCACGTTCCTCAAGATATCTGTGGCCTAAGAGCAGTTCGTTTCGATCAGCTTTCAACATGGGAATATTGCCAGAAATGCTAAAGTATGAAATGAATAAAGCTGCCATGCCCTCCACAAGCATTTCTGCATTTCTCAGCACAGTACATTGTGTCCACAGCCAGATGAAACAGAAGAACAGAAGAAAGAAAAATAAACCCATGCAGCTTGTCAATGAACACGTGGTGGCATTGAGAAATGAAACTTCTTTGTCATGAGATGCTGCTCCTTTTCTCGAGAGTGCTGGGAGCCTAGCTTGCATCAGCCGCAGCTTAAACAGTTCTAGCTTACCAAGCTTTAAACCCCTTCAACTGTTGTAATATTATAGATTAATTCTGAAATTACTTCTATTCCTTAAACTCCCAGGCATTGCAAAAGCATGTTGAATTACCGAAGAGTCATGCAAAGGCTTGAGGGTTAGTCAGCTTGACTAATTCTAATCCTCAAATTCTGATCTGAGGCCTACCCTATTAATCCTGAACTCACATTTCGCAAAATACACAAGCAGGGTTGTGTCAATTAGAGGCAGAAACCACACATTTCATTTTGTTTGTAAGTTCTGTCACACAGCAGTATTTATGGTGACTGGGCAGGGACATATTTCTTCCTGAAACTGCAATGTGCAGCTACTTTAAAAAAAAAAAAAAAAGCATTGGATGTCACTCTGAAATGTATACTGCAAATTGACCACTGGCTTTATGTGTAGGGTGCACTGCCAGTCATAAAAGGGACCAAGAAGCCCGCTCAGTGGACTGGCATATGCTTTATGTTTAGCTTCCCATAGTATATGTGCAAAAATACAGGTCACAGGGAAAGTCAGAGAACATTATTTTTTTCTCCCAGATAACTGAATATTTTTGCTTGTGATTTTGTCATCCAAGAACATTAAGCCAGGTGCAACTATGACCTGGACACAGTTAAGAGTTACACATACAAAAAGAAGAAAAAAAGCACGGTTGTCAAGTGTACGTGAACTAAGAAAGATAAAATTCAATTAGCTGACAGGAAGAGGGGAAAAAAAAAAAGAAAGGTTTTATGCATCAACAATTATTACAAGGAAAGTCATAGAATTTGTCTGGCTACAGAACTAACCTTCCAGTATCAGAGGCATGCTGACACTTTATATCCAGACTCATTCTCTAAATAACATATGCTCCATTTTATATCAATCCCATCCTGTTTTCTGCAACTATCTTCTGCACAAAGTTTGTTTTCCAGAAACATATTAAAACCAGGAAACACAAACTTTAAACACGGAAGAGGTAGAACCTGAAGTCAAATTACCAGCTTAAAATCATTCCTGTGATACGTTCACAGAAACTTCTCTTGACCCGAATCCTCTTTATCATCACCTTACCCATGCCGGGATTGTCACAGGTGACTGGGGTGGGGTGGCTGCAAGAACAGAAACTCTGCTCAGAGTCATGTAATCTAGTATTGCTTTATTAAACAGGACATGTGGCCATAGATTTCTGTTCAGGATTGCCTACCCTGTGAAACATGCACACAAATCAAGGTCCAGGTGAGACTGGCACCAGAGAACCAGGGGAAAATGACACTCACCCCCAGTGACTTGATGTGTCGAAGTCCTGGCTGGTGGCCTGGGCCTTGTACCAGGCTGCTCTCCCTCCAGCTCAGTCTTCTAAGTGTCAGAGGTATGCTCATGTCCTGTGTCATGCCCCCTCCACCTCCCACCCTCAGTGTTCATGTTTTAATTATTTATTGCTTTCTCATTTAAACTGTCAGCATGAACCACCAAAGCAAGCTCCAACTCCATAGTCTATCTGTAAGTCAAATTAGCAGTCACCACCACAGTTTCTACAACTGTTTGTTCTCCCACCCCAGTTATGTTACAGAAAGTGTGAAGTAAAGTCCTTCTATTGATTTTTCCATTGGAGTGGACTTCAATTTCATAAATGTGAAATATTTAACTGAGAAACATATAATCTTCAAGAGATGCTCAGGGACAGCACTGCTGGAAACACAAATACCATCCCCCAAGCAAGGATACAGCAAGAAAACTGTTTCCCAGAAGGAAAGTGATTTTTTGCCAGGAAACTTACTCTTGGAATCTAATACACCACGACACCTGTTACTTGAAGTCCCTGCAGCTCTATACAAAGCTCATAATCTACTAGAGATTCCTTTACATCCCAAGTTAATGAATCCATTATTTTCTTCAAGAGAAGCATTCTCAACTAGTATTAAACTATATTCACCTTTAAGGAACACACACAAAAAAATATTTAATTTTGTCCCAGAATGCAACTGTTCTCTCTGCTGCAGTGAGGCATTTCAAAGGATCGCTATAGAAGCCCTTCCGATCGTTCGGCCGTTACAACTGTAATACATTCCCAGGGAAGCGGTTACAGCTCCAAGCCTGCCAGAGTTCAAGAAGCATTTGGAAAATGCACTCAGACATGTGGATTAATTTTGGGGTGGTACTGTATGAAGCCAGGTGTAGAACTCAATGATCCTTGACAGTCACTTCCACTCGGGATATTCTAGGATTCTGTGATTTTCCAGACCCCCTCCTCTCACTCTTTTTTAATCTCCAGCTTCCTCCTCCTCCTTCACAGATTCACTTCCTAAAGCCGTGAATCCATACAAGAAATAAGATACAACATTCACCAGTTTCCAACCTGGTGATGGAGGCGCTCACATTGAAATCATTTGAACAACCAGTCTGCAGCTTTCTCAGAAAGGCAGGCTTGGAAATTCAGCAGCTCACTCCCTGCTGCCACGCTCCATAACCACATACACCTCTCAAGCACATACTGACACACTTCACTTGGAGCCAGCACCCAAACTAGTTGCAGGTTCTCTGGGGTTAACACACAGAGAAAGTAATTCAGAGTTACTAAGCTCCATCTATTTTTCATTGTAAGGAGCAAGCATAAGTGTCTGGGTTATGCCAAGGCAGTCAGAATAAGTCAGGTTGGAAGGAAGCTCTGGATGCCACTTCATCCAAATCCCCTTTTAAAACAAACAGGCACACACACACATGCTTCAACTCTGTTTTTTCTTCTTTCAGCAGTTGTCTCCAGTATATTAGTATTGTTCACTTTTTTTTCCCTACCTCAATAGCTAAACTGGTCTATTCAGCCTAAAAGTTTCCTTAAAAGACGCTGGTTTGACTGCCTGTACATCATGACCCTCGTGTTCTTCTCCTATCTTCTGTATTTCACGCTTTAGCTAACCTCACTTTGACCAGCTTATCAGCTGCCAGCACTGAAAAGCTCTTCCACTATTTTTCAGCTCTTCTGAAGGGGGACGTGCTAGAAACACCGTTCAACAGGACAAACACAGCAGCATTTAAAGAAAGCTCTTAACTGCCCTTATGTCTACATTCCGTCTTTGTGTGTATATATGTCTATATACTGAGAGGAAACAGCTGAAAGCTGTGGGTTTGTATTCACAGCTTGGAAAACCTAGGTATGCAGACAGTTAAATTAATTACAAACATACATAGATAACATTATTTATAGCACAAACACTACTATAATTTAATATTCTTAATGTTTCATAACATTTCAGCCAAATTCAGCTAGCTTCAGCCACCCTGTCATTACACAACTTCCTCCCCATTACACCTCTTACAGTTGGAGTTTCCATCTATCACCACAGCTGTTTTGAATCTGCCAAAAATCCAACACCCTTCACATGGCCTGAGTAAAATTACTCACATTTGTATATATTACCTGTTGCCACTTTCTTCAACGTTTAGAACCTCGATGTTGCATATTCAACCAATAAAAAAAAAAAAAGGTAAGCATTTACTTTAGTATTCCACTGGGAATGACTTTTTTTAAAAAAAAATCCCATTAAAACCCATCTTAAGAAAAAAACACAAGCCTGAAGGAAATTCTCAGAGAAATTCCTTTTAGAAGTGCAACTGCCCAGAGTAACATTCCCCATGAAAATTATCTACAGAAACTGCTGCTTTTTCCCATGCCAGCATAGTCAAAAACTTCAAAAACATTTAGTTACCAGTAAAATAAATAAATAAATTAAAATTAAGCCTCACAGGTTTTAATCATCATATACACCAGAAACCTCTAGGAACTGTTTGAATTGTTCAATGTTTAAAAAAAAATATGTTAGAAAAGACAGGAAAATCAGACAATTATTTTCTAGCCCATATATATAAGGCTTAAGGGTTAATTAAACCATCAGCACAGACTTACTGTGTACCTGCACACACACTACAAATGCAGACATACACCTTCAGTAGCCTTTCCTACCTCCTACTGCAATGCCAGGAGCAGTGACAGCAGGTCCTCCAGTGGGGCATGGCAGGGCTGACCTGGAAGGCTAATGCTGCTTAGGAAATACAGCTCTCCTGAGACAAAAACACACAATACCAGAAGCCTAAGCTCTCAGAAATCCAAAGAAATATGAAAAAAAAAATAAAACACCACAGAGATAACTCATGGTAGTATCTCATGTATTAGGCAGCACAACTGCTAAGCCATTCACATCTGTCACACTAAGAAATCCGGTGGCAGATCATACTTCAGAAGAAACATGAGGCACCACGGGATAGATACACATGCACATCCTATTCATACACGTGCCGAAGAACTGAAGGAAAACGAAGCAGTAATATGAATATCCCCTGCCTCCATCTCCAGCCTGGGCTGAAGGAAGAAGTCACATCTCCAGCAGCACACACAAGAGAGCAAGAGGCGGGGATGGCCCTGCTGAAGAAGCTGTGATGCTTTACCTTTCCACGGCCACGGTGCCTTTTCAGCAAGGCCCAAATGGGCTGCTCAGTTGCAGAGTAACACCTGCGAAAAATATCACATTTTTGATGGTTGTACAAACAACACATCCAAACATATAAACGTATATATAGTACAGCCTTTCAACACCAGCACTTGGAAAAAACAAACAAACAAACAAAAAAACACTCATTCGTACAGGTACACAAATCAATGTTTGCTTATCCCTGGGTGGAACTGAAGCAAACTAAAGATTAGAAAAATGGCAACAGAAACTTGGAGCATCACAGAGATGTATGAGTAAGCTATGAATGGGCTAAGAACTAAGTAGGGCGAGTGACAAGAAAGGCTGCTGACAATAGCCCTAATGCTACAGGGCTCACAAGCCCTGTGAAGCATCTGGGAGTATACAGTAAAACACTAAAAGGCAATGGAAGAAGCAAGCTTGAGGAACTCCAGTAAAACCAAAGGTACTTTTTGTAGTCCTTAGTAGCAAGGAAATCATTTTAGAGGGTCTTCAGTCACAAACCCTGCGGTATTTTGTTTTTCCAGGTATACATCATACCACTTACTTGTACAGAAAAAGTAATTCAAATATAAACCTCATTAGGATATTTTAAGTAATAAATGTTTAGGTTCTTCACATCTCTTAATTTATCTGGAATGGAGAGAAAAGAGATGGTAGCCTTCCTCTTGTGCAAACTTCTTAAGCCAAATTAAAAGAAAACCCCATGCATTATATATACATAAAAATAAATGTCCTATTAAACTTTTAAGATCTTGTCATCCATACAACCACATCTGCTTAACCTCTAGAGGTCAAGGTCACGTCATTCATACCAAGATAAAAAAGTCTAATTACAGTATCTCCAGCTACATGGACAAAGACCAGTTATTAGAAAAGAACTATTATAAACCAAACACAATTATATTGTACAGAAACCATTAGATATTTGATGAGATTTTAATCTTTGAGCTGGTGTCATTCCACAAGTTAATCATCTGGAGAACAGAAAATCTGTTAGGAATGCAATTAAACGTACCAGTTCCATTAAAATTGAGCTGATACAGTTGATTGTACTCCCAAAATAGCTATTTCCTCACACCTTCACCAAAGAGTTTTCTTCATCTACTCTGTGAGTGTCTGCTGCCGACGCTGCCTGTCCCTACAGCCCTCCGCTAGGACCCGCGGATACTTTTGCTCCGTTGGGCTCCCCACGCAAGTTGCACTGCAGCTCGCGGTTCGACCTTGGACTCCCAGCTCGCCCCGAGAAGTGCAGCAAGGTCTTTTGTTTCACGTACTATTAGTCCATTGCATCTGCATTGCCGAAGCTTTGGGGAAGAGCATCAGCGATGTAGTCATGCAGCATGCTAAAGCGGTTACAAAATAAAATTAAACGACGGGCCAAAACGGTGGGCAAAGCCCACGTCAGATGCTCGCTTTAAGCATCAGCACTTCTGGGAAGAGGATGCTTTCCAAGCCAATGCTTTAATGAATTCATACGTAGTCCGAGTGCCCACACGGGTTTTGCAGCAGTGCCAGGACAGTGGGAACGCAGGCCATCCCCGCCGTTATTTTTGACAGAGAGGGAGAACGGACACACAAAGGTACCCTGCGCGAGCACCGGCTCCCTCACACCGGCTCCGCGCAGCACCCAGGCGGCTGTGCGGGGCCATGTCACACCGCTCGCCTTGGGGGGCCGGAGCTGGGGGGGTCTCCAAAGCGCGGCCCGGCTCGGGGGGAGCCGCGGGGCCGGGGGCTCCCGGCCGCCAGTTACGTAACGCCGGCTTCGCCCCGGCCCCGCCGCGGCGCTCGCTGCCGGATCAGGCCCCGGCTCCCGCACCGGGCCCCGCCGCCGCCGCCTCGCCCCGGCCATGCTCCCACCCTGACAGCGGCACCGCACCCCGCTCCCCTCCGCACCCCGCTCCCCTCCCCTCCGCACCCCGCCGGGCCCGGCGCCGCGCCCCCCGCCCGGCGCCCCCACCTCGTCGCCGGGATCCGCGGCGCATCCCCGCTGCGGCCCGGGCCGCCGCCTCCGCTCCCGCTCCCGCCCGCCGCAGCTCCCCGCCCGTCTGACGGAGGAAGGGAGGGAGGGGGCGGGCAGCCGCTCCGCCACGCCGCCGCCGCCGCAGCCCCGCCGCGCCGCCCCCCGCCCCGCCCGCACAAGGTGCCCTCGGCGCCGCATGGCACCCGGCGGCGACAGGCGGCGGTGACACGGCAGGGCAGGGCAGGGCAGGGCAGGACAGGACAGGACAGGACAGGTAGCCGCGGGGCTCGGCGGAGGGCAGGGGACCGGAGGGGACCGGAGGGGACCGGAGGGAAGGGCAGGCGGCGGGACCAGAGCCCGGAGCCGTGAGCGGGGCAGCGGCGTGGCTGCGCCCCGGTGAGGCCAGCGCCGTGCCCGGCCCCGCGCTCTTTGTCCCCTGATAACGGCAGGTGCTAGGTGCTGTCGCTAACCGCAGGAGAAATTGCTTCCTTAGTTTAATTAGCTTGATTTTTCATTATTTTTATTTTTTTAGCCCCTGTAGATGCTCCGTTACAGCTCCCGTGACTGCCCAGACCCACCTCTGGAGGCAGGAGGCTGCGCTCCTCCCGCGGGGCCGCCCCCGGCCGTCACGGGTGGCCGGGAGCAGGCTGCAGGCTCCGGCGCTGCCCCGAGGCCTCCTACGGCACCCGGGGCGCCCCCGGGTCTGTGCTCCGCTTCCTGGGAGCGCGAGGGGACCTCTGTGCTGCTGCCTGAGGAAAGGGACCGAAAGGCCGGGAGGACAGGATGCCACTGAGGACAAACTTCAGGGCCACAAGGGGGGAAGAGTAGGGGTGACAAGTTCCATTAAGGTAGTGAGAGACTTACAGGATTGCAGCAATCTAATGACAGGGCCTAGACAACTCAGTAAGCTGAGATGAACAGGGTGTATGCCGCTGGGGTGTTTTCCCCCCTTTCTCAAACTGGAGGTTCCAGCTTTGGTACCATTGTTGTACAGCAGAAGATCATCTGGGGGACTGTGGCGGATGAAGAGCTCGGGCTGTTTTCATGTTGAAGCAGAGACCATCAGAGGAGGTTCTCTTGACACAGCCCCCTTAGACTACAACAAGCTTCTCAGAAAAGAAAATAAAAAAAAAAATCCTTTATTCTCTCAGCTGATGCTGCAAGTCTCATTTTAAATGCAGTGGAAGTAAGTACGGGAATTCATTAAGTAACATGCTTTTTTGTGTGTGTTTTGTTGTTTTTTTTTTCCTAGATTCAGTTTCCAAGAGTGGAAAAACATTAAGCAGGATTTTGGGAGGCATAAAAGTAAGCTAAGTCAGGTGGGCACTCAACATTACTAGCCTGAAAAAGAGGACATGGACAGAAAGAAGCTTCAGAAAACTGTACTTGGTAATTAGCTGTCTTGTTTAAGAACAACACGTTCTTGAATATTCTCTGACCATCTCAATACCAAATTCTAAAGTTGCTGTCATACAGAAATATTTTTGTAACTTGCCAATACTTAAACTAAAGAGAAACTAACATGTAGAAAGGCAGATTAAAAATGTTGTTTAAATGATACATAATTCTGAATCTTACGTAATTATTTTAGGCACGTCTCCCAAAGGAAAGCTTTAAAACACAGTTTAATTTTCCATAAAAGATAAAACTTTCCCAGGTTAAATCAGAGAATTATTTCTATGATTCTTAGCAGGACACAAATGCCTTTCAACTACCCCATTCTTTAATGAGAGAAGTTTACTAAATATATTAAATGTTTTTCTACCATCCATATGATGAGGGTAAGTAGATCTATGGGCATTAAAAATATTTACTTGCAGAAACCCTAAAGAAATATTTATCTTCTCCTGTAGTAGAAGTATTGTTTTTCTTTGTTGCTGTTTATTGTTAGGATTTGTGCATGTGTTTGGAAAACCACTACCTGCAGGCAAGGCATAGATCCCAGACATGTTTTTATTAAAGATTTTTGCAAGCTACACCTTGCCTTTTTTGCAGATTAATTCGAATTATGCAAAACTGCGAAAGTACAGCAGCAGTAGCTAGTGAAGTGGAAATGCTTTGAAGAATGAGCACAAAGCAGAGCACCAAAGAGCACTGAGGAGTGGCAGGCAATAAATTAGGCAGAGCGAGAATTCAGGATGTGGTGGGACAATCACAGCAGTGCAGCAAACGATGCAAAAGGCAAGCACCAGAGTGATGGAAAGGATGTGTCCTAGAGTTATAGGAGTGCACAAAGCTGAAAAGTCATCTCCAAGGATCAGAAAGCACAGCTGACATCACGACTGACATCACATACCTCCATCCCGAGTAGAAAACCAGATCAACCTCCAGTTTCTTTCCCAGATACTGACTACCCAACACTACGTTACTGACTTTCTTCTTTGAGTTCTCCTTAGGACTGAATGGATTAGAGTACTTCTGGATTAAAAGCATTGTACTTGAATAGCCTAAAATTCCTTCTGCAAGGACCAAGAGTCTCTAAAGTTTCCTAATGACACAAAACTATTCATGGTAAACAGAACTGAAGCTGACTGTGAGCAGTTGTAGAAGGATCTCACAATAGCAAGTGATCAAGCAGTAAGATGGCAGATGAAATTCTACGACAGTAACTAATGTAAATAGCAATGAAAATAACCCTAACTAAACATACACAATAATGGACTCTAAATTAGCTTTTATCAGTGGGAGTCATTGTGAATAGTTTTCTGCAAACATTAGCCTGCTACTCAGCAGCAGTCAAGAAGGCAAACAATGTTAGAAATGACTCCAAAAGCATCTGAGAACAAAGCAGAAGAGCTCGTTACACTGCCGTGTAAATCTCTTGTGTACTTGAGTATTGTTTACAGTTCTGGCTCCTTCATGGGAAAGGGGGGATCTAGAAAACATACAAGGCTAAATACTCAGTGTATGGAAATTTACAGAAATACATTTGTGTGATGAGATAATTTCCAACTGGGAAACGGAGGGAATAAGGATTGTCTTCAGATTCATGAAATCATGAGCGAGGTGTAGGAGCCCAACAGGAAATAATCATTTGCTATTTTTCATTACACAATACCTAAGGGAGACACAGTAAATGATCAGGCAGCAGGTTTAAAACAATGACTGGGAAGAACCTTTCCATACAAAGCATTATTAAATTGGATGGCTTGCTGTGACATGACAGTATGGAGCTGAAGACACAGATGCTTTTAAGCAGGGATTTTATGACAGAATGAAGGATAGCTGTAGCTATTAAGCACAGTGGTTTCCTTTTCAGATCCTGCTTAAAAGTGCCTGCCTGTTGCCTGCTGAAAGTTGCCCAAGGAAGGACACTCTACCTGCCTTGTGTCAACACTCTCAGGCATCAGATGGTTTATTCTTTTCTTCCTGCTCGGTTAAGTGTGAGAAAGGAAGGACAAACAGAATCTCTAGGTATGAAAACATACTTCTACTTTTCCCCCATCCTCCCTGGGAGTAAAATCAGAATCTTAGTCCTTTATCTTCTTGTTTGTGTGTTTTTCTATTCCCCTGAAAAGAATTTGGAAAAAAATGCTTTCCCCAGTTCTTATCAATTTGCTCTTTGGTGGTTAGAGCCATTCAGTAGTGACAATCCACATGCACTGGTCTATCCATATCAGCACTATTTTTCTCTCTCATTTACACAAAATGGGGGTACTACAGAGCAAGAGAAATCATAAAGTGGAATAACATAAGACATGTAAAGAATGTATTAGAAATACTTTCCGCAGTTGTCGATCATCATAGGAGTAAGACCTAAAGCATTCTTCAGCATTCTGGAAGAGAAAGGGATAGTCATTTCTTCTCATTGAAGAAGCTGGAAAGTGAAGTAGAAACACCCAGAGATGCTTTAAAACTCAAACAACAGGTAAACATCCTACAAAGATAATCAGTTTCTAAGAATTGTATTAAGGATACCCCTATTAAATACAAGAAACTAGAAATCTGAAAAGCAAATCTAAAATGACATTTGGCAGAATTCCAAGAATCTTTGAAGACAAACATACGATAAATCATCTGGAGTGGTTAAATCTCATATAAACAAAATCTGTACGGTAGATAATCTGTATAGCTAGTTATCTGCACCCAGAGATAAGGAAGAGAGTTTGTTTCATACTTGATTTCAGCAATGGATAGTAGTGCTTAATCTTCATAGGCTTAATCTTCAGCAGAACACATGATTTCTTTTACTGTTCAGACTACAAAACCAAAACAGTATAAAATCTTTAAGGAAAAAAACTAAGTAAAGACTTAGGTGAAAATTTCTTATGCTTCTTATATACACATAAGTAAATCAAGTCTTACATGGTAAAACTGAAAAGGTATTGACTGCAGAAGAAATCTGAGGAATATTTTTAAATTGATACAACTTATTAAAAGTGTTCTTACCATTTTGTAAAGCATGTGTATGCTTTTAGAAGTCTGTGGACTCTATTAAAAGCTTTAAAAGTCATTTGTTCAAGATATACAGTGCATAGGGTTTGTTTGTTGATTTTATTTTATTTTTTTTTATATACCATTGCCTTTGATTTTGTTTCACTGGTTAAATATAACCACTCCGCACCTGCTGTCCTTATATGTAACAGACACATTAGGAGGGGGATTTAGTGTGCCCAGGATAAGGACAATCAAAATTCTGATACTTAAAGTAACTTTCAGTTTTCCTACAATTTTGTTTGTGAAGTTGCTTACCATTTCACTTTCAGAAGATATTTCCAGTATATACTTGCATTTCCAAATCGAGTTTTTATGTCCCCATGACTAAGTATGCTCTGTTAACATTGTCCTGGATTTCTTAAAATGACAGCTGAAAAGGTTATTCATTAGCACTTCCAGAAAAGAGAACTCCGTCAGAACAGTTGGAAGATTTCCCAGGATATCTGTATCTTCTTTACTCTCATGTCAAGATTTGTAAACGCTTTCTCTAAATATAGAGTAGGGTCTGGTTGGCAATTAACTCTTTCAGTCTTAGCAAGGTCCTGCAGACGTTCTGTATTAACAAAAGGCTGCTCCTCTGCTATTGCATCTCTGGTCAAAGATCACTGGAGGTAATTTTAATAGAGCCTTCTTTCTCATTGTTCCAGATCTCCTCTTCAACAGTTAATTTTTATTTTTTCAAACTACAGTCCTTTCATCTGTTACCTATAGTTTCCAGTTAGGTGACCAGTTAGCCTATTCAGACTCAGTTCATTTTCTTATTTTTACATTCTTCAGGTCTCACCTTGTATTTGAATACTTTACACTGTGGGTGGTACTAACTCCCATATGTCAGCAGGTAAACCACGTTTATTCTTAGCCTTATGCTCCTTAGATCGGTTTTAAAGACTCACCAAAGAACTTGCTACAAGAAAAGAGCACAGTGAGTCGACAAAACAACGAGAGAGTTTATCCCAGAGTTATCTCCTAGGAAGGCTATCATTTGCAGTGGTTTAGTGGCGTGGCATCACAGCTAAAAGAGCTGCTTCAAAGTTTTACCCTATCTGCTTTCAGTCTTCTGCAAAATATTTATGGGTTGTTGGATCATCCCCTCTTAGAACCTCAGGAGAGCTGAGAACCTAATCTAAGGCATCTTGAAATTGCCGCAAATAGCCTATGCAAAAATAAATAAATCGGTGTTTCCTATCTTGTCTGGTGTGCCAAGGAAACAGACCCCAAGAAACGCTGGGGTCGTTATGCAAGATAGGAGCCAACAAATCAGCTAAGAAGTGAAACTCGTAGATTTCTTCCTAAACCCAAGTCTGCAGACTTTAAAGAAAAAAAAAGTCAGTAAGAGAATTGAGTAGCCAGATGCATGGTGCTAAAGTAGATGACAATAGCCTCACATCAATATCTATTACCTTATATCTACTACCTTATTGCAGACTAATTTACCCTAGAGTACAAAGCAAGCAACTTATAAAAAAAATATCATTAGTTCATTCACCATTTCAAATATATTCCCCTGTTAATGTTACTCTTAATTCCTTGCCTATATTTAATAAGTTTTCATGAGAAATTTCTGCTGGCTGAATTTGACTTCGAGATCACGCTATGTTGATTTACTACTCCGTTAAGGTAATATGTCAATATGCTGCACCAGGTTTGCCTGCCAAGATTTTCTTTCATCCTCTATTCAGCATTTAAGAGGTGTTAAAAGGAAGTGCTGGAGCTATTATGTCAAAAATTGCCAAGAACCACACGCATCAACAACAATCAGATAACAGACATCCTATTAACTTGGTAATCACTTGCAATCAAATCAGTGTGAGTACCTGCTGCATCATTCCTGACTAACTACTACATAGAAAGAGGTACCTCAGCTACCATGTGACCCACGATAGATTTTAGCTCAGGAACTTGCAACCTACATGGATCCATGAGAGAGGATTGCTTTACGGTATATGTATTCTACCCAATTTTGACAGACAAATCTCAGGAAGATTCCAGCTATAAACATGCTTTGAATGAAACCATTGTTTAGTTTTGTTCCCTGACCTAAAAGCCTTGTTGTACAGCAAGAATAAAGCAGGACCCCTTCTGCAACCAGTGATAGGGCCCAATATGAGCTAATACTCAGATTGCCATGTAAAGCATTATTGTAATAAGTAAATTGCATTTCTTATAAGCTATATCTTCATTATGTGTCACATATTTCATTGATTTTCTGTTTAGAATTTATTAAATAAACTCTTCACAATTAGGATTTTTAAGCACAAATTTAATATCAAAATGTAATTATGTTTCTTGAAAATCAATTTGAATTGCCAAAGAGAAGGGCTAAATAGTACAACTTTAAAAGAGACAATATTTCAATTTTGTAACCATATTACTAGCTAGCATGGTCTAAACTCTCCCATTCCTTTAAAACTGTTTTTTCCCCTTGTCCACAAATTGTATTGTTCCCTTTTTTTTTTCCTGACTTTTCTATTTTCATAGCAATCATTAGAAGTTTCCACATCTAGAAGCAGTATTTATCAGAATTTTACAGTACTACTGGTATCAGACTACGATCTGTGCTATGCCATTTTGTCTCTTAACACCCTCCATTATTAATTTATGGCATTTCAGGCTTGTTTGTTTGTTTTTAAGTCTTCACCATCAATGTAAAGCTCCCACTTTCATGTTAATGGAGACACAAATACAGGAAAGTTATCTGGTTTACAGTCATATGTATAAACCGTATAACTTTTTTTACCCTTCAGTTTAGCTGCTTCTATTCAAGAGTCAATCTGACAGTGCCATGCATGGGTGGTAAGGCTGTGGATTTGAGCTGTGAGATACAGGGATTGTACAGTACTGAAAAGTTATTTTAAAGCTGTGATTTATGGTGTTTGTAAGGCCCCAAGGCCATGAAGGCCATCATCCCTACAAGCAGCTGCTTCTTACAGCTTCCTGCAAAGCATTTGTAACCAAGCAGAGCGCACAGCTGAGCACTGCTCTTACAGTCACCCAGCACAGAGCTGTTTCATTTTCATCTTCCACAAATTCAGGTGGCAGAGCTGTCTGGAAACACCTTTAGTGTTTCATGTGCAGTACAGCATCAGTCTGGCCCCAGGAGGCCTGATCCTGCCTAACTCAAGCTGCGGTTGTTGTATTTGTTCCTGCCAAAAGCACAAGCTGTGGCTGAGCTGCCTGATGCAAATTTGTGCTTCAAGCGTTTCAATGAACTTAAGGCAGCTACAGCCACAGGGCGGGCTGTGAATGCAAGAAGGAACAGAAGCACTACACAGGCAAAGAATGAGGTTACCCAACAAGATAAAAAAGCTCAAGAGAAAGCACACATTTTGGAATAACAGATAAGGCTTTAAAAGTAATCTTTGTGCGGTGGTATTATGTGCATATGAAAAATACATGGTGCATAACATGGTGAGTACAGCTCTCATGCTATGTATTTTAAAGGATAAGACAGCAAAAATAAAGCTACTACAAATCAACTTATGAGCTTATGTGGTTCATTCACAAGAGACAGTCATCCAAAAGACTCCCAGTCCTTAAACCCAACACCTGGAAGCAAATGGCGTCCAGATCACCACAGTTCTATCTTGTCTGTCTCATGACAGAAATAGCTTATATTATCCTGCTTTTCCCAGTATCAGATTTGACTTTCCCCTGGAAACCCTCCATGCCTTACCTCTTCAACTATTTTCTATTTTGTTGCCTCAAAATCAAAAATCCATTTTTTAATTATCTTTTTTTTTCCTCCATATTTTGTCTCTTTCTTCTGGTTCTCTTCCTAGTTCCTGCTCATTCTCTCACTCAATCTTTTACTGAAAAATGACAAAAATGTTAAGTAATGGTAGAAATAAGTGTTCTGTATGTGTTGTTTTCAGGTGTCTACTAGAAAGTTTTCATAATTGGGATTATTTTAAAACTATTTGACTAATTCTGCTCTTGCGAAACTATAAAAAGCCTCTAGAACAGCAAGTAGAAAAGTTACACAAGTGGGACTATGCAAGCAAAACTAGATTATTTCAAAAATAAGAGGCTGTGTAGAAACAAACAGTTTAAAAACAATTCAGGGAAAAGATAAAAGTTAAACTAGGATTCTGTCTTCTCTTAAGTACTTTAAAATACCAAAACAGGATTTTGAATTATGTTTGAAGATGAGAATCATCATCTATCAATCTGAAAATAAAACCTAGCATTTTCTAATTCTATATTCAGATTGATTATCTTAGAAGCAAGTTAGGTATTTTAAAAAGTAGTATCAATTTTGAGTTACATCCTACACACATACATCCAGGAGACCAGTGACCTCTGCTGGTGTAGGGGGGATTACCTAGCAATGCTGTAGGCTCCATGATCACCCTTTGTGCCTTTGCTACAATGACATTCAATGAACTTTGACCCTCCTTCATTTATTTATAACGTCTCCAGTTTGTTCTGGAGAAAGTTTAGCAGTGCACCTGCAGTTCAAATATGGCATTCTATGAAGAACTCCAGCAGAATCTTTGTCAAATATGTTTAATAAATATAGAAAGTTTAGAAAAATGGTATGCTGAGAACATGAAATGCATTTCTGAACTGGACCTCTGCACATAATCACATGCTGTTTTCACCTTCAACTGCTTCCACTTCCATATGGTTATTCCTCCTGTCTCTTATGTATTGATATAAGAATCAGAAGAGTAGAGGTGCCTGGCATTGCAGACATTAGATATCTCTGTAGACTGAGCAGACATAAGATGAAATACCTTGGGTCAGAAAATGGACTATTAACAGGAAGAGAGAGGAAGCATGCAAGGGAAACTGAATTCCACTGTGCATTACAAGCCTGGGCTCTGCCCCCACTTCAGGTACTCCAGTAGCAGCTTGTACCACCAAAGGAAAAGGTCTCAACTAGGAGCCACAAGACCCAGTGCGGGAAGCTAACTGCAATCAGACTTGCAGATCACATTCTGGATACACAGCCCTCTTGAGAATGGCCTCCTTTCACTTAACGATCAGAAATACTTTAATGTAGACATTCAGGCAACATAAGCAAATTAGTATCTTTCTACAGTTACACTAACAAAAGGCTGTTCTGCTGACCATGCGGATACGATTCACTAAATGGATAAAATAATTTCTATGGGACCTCATTTAGCATAATTTATGAAGTCTGTATTATCTCATTTTCAGAAGGTTCAAAAGCCCTGTTCAATGCCAACAAACTACAGCTGATGAACACAGCTGAAATCCAAATCACTTACAGATAAGCATACGAAATTCTACTTACAACCATTAAAGTGCTATTACTACAAAAGAGCACACACACACAGAGTAATCTGTGCAGTTCTTGCCAGTTCACTAGCCACCAACAAGAGCAATACGAATGAAGATTTTTTTTCTCTCCCAGTACAGGAACCTAATGCTCCCCCCCCCGGAGCAGACAGAGTTAGCACTTACTGATGAAAAGACAAGGAAAAGCAGTGTGACAGCTACTTACCTGTAGTGCTATAGTACAATTTAAGTGGTGTTATGAACACCACATCCAACCAGAATTGCTGTGTGAGTTTAAAGCAACAAAACATATTTACACAAACTAGCATTTAGCTGGGGAAGACCAGTACATCTAACTAACGCTCTGCTGAGTAACTGTTCAAGTCATTCAGTTGATTCTTCTTTCACATCTTGGATGGGCAAACTCAGACACCCGTCACTTCAGGTTTTTCAGAGCACTGACACTCCCAGGGAATGTTAACATCACCTAAGCAAACGGGCAACTTCAGGGTCACATTAGAACTCCGGATCCTGACATAGGACAGAAAGGGCAATTAGAGGACACAAATTAAGTGGTTTTTTTTTGTTTGTTTTGTTTTTCCCTCCCCAGCTGACTGTGCAGAGACTCTCAGTATTTCACCTGGCACCTACATCACACACCCACCATTATCCTATACTTTAGAGCACCATCTCGAGCAAAGACCATTCTGCTCCAAACTGTCTGCTTTGAGCAAACACTTCTGCATTTTATATCCAGGCCTTCTATTCAGGTAACAGAAAATAAGTACAAACACAAGTCCCGTGAACCTAAAGAAAAAGTTTAGTTTAAGTGCCTGTGTAACATGATGCATATAGTTGCCTCAGATTTGTCAAAAAAGAAAAACCATCAGATCTCCTACACAAACACTGCAAAGATGTTTGCACTGGCACAGCACACCACCACTTGTAGGCTGTGTTTTAGCTTACTCCTGACACACAGATACACTGCATCACACACACTCTGCATAATGCCAGACCTGCTATACAAGCAGGGTGACTGTCACGTTTGCACAGCAGAACCAAAGCTTTCTAAAAATATTGGACTCACTGCACACATGCATGCATACACACACAATATAGTTAAGTGTGCAAAGATGCTGCTTGATGATTCTGGAATTTTGGATCTATGGCACACTCGTCAGAATTATTTCCCCTGATCAAACACAAGAAAGCCCCAGGTTTACCTAAAATTTACAGGGAAAAAGAGAGACAGCGATGGACAGACAGGATTTTTCCAGAGGAGCTTCAGAGAAACGACAACACTCCTCACAAACAACCTCAGGGTTACAGTCAAAGGTAAGATCCAATTCTCCAGGCTTAACCATAAAGCACTTTGGTTCACTATATAATTTCTAAAATCTGCAACAAGTTAAGCAGGAATTTTACAGTCTCCTTTAACCATGCAACCTCAATTCATTTTCAGTCTTTGTGCTGAACGAAACAATTGCTCTTGGGGAAAAAAGCTGTTGGTGAGTCATCAAAGACTGCATCATAACACACATTAGGGGAATGGAGAGGAGCAAGAGAGGTTTCTTAGGCAACCTTCATTCTGAAAGTTCCTAATGCTTGCGCATTTGAATTTAATACTCTTTTAGCTTAAGAAATAGCGCTGTTCTGCATTAAGTACAGCTTCTGTCACTTCAAATCTAAACTTCTGAACCATTGCAACAGCAGCTCATTCTCAGCTACCTTCTCTAATGCAAAAATACTCTTACCAATACCTCTTTATTAAAAAGCTTAATGTGCCTGGATCTTGCACCAGAGAACAATTCACTAAATACTTTAAAATAATCACAGCACTAGAAGAGTTTTGCACTCTGCCTGTAAATATTATTCTAATTGTATTAATTCAATAGTAAGTGTGCTCACATTACATTGCTAAAAGGCTAGCCTAGTTTTTTTTTTTTATCATAGCACTATTTTGAGATAGCTGACTGTAAAGCACTGAATGGTAAAGGTGTAAGTTTTGAGTAAGCACGTTTTCCAGTTAAAAAGATTGTAACAAGCTCTGCTCTTCTGCTTGCTCCTCTTCCCTTCCTTTCCCTCCCTGCCCCCCCCAGCCAAGTTACTTTGATAGGTACATGCCTTTTGATGCTGTAAAACACTACAGAAAAAATTTTTAAGGGTTTTACCCTCAGCTCTTAGCTACTTACAATTGGAAAATACCAAAACCTTCTTATTTCCTCCTTCTCCTTGAAGAGCAAACAAAACAAGAAAAGGAGGTCATCTTTTGTACTTAAACACATAGCTTAAATTAAGAGATGAGAAAAATCACTAATTAAAAGGCATCGTGCTCCTGCATGTCAGTTGACCATCAGGACTGGGAAAGTCAGGAGCTTGGAACACTAGAAATAGGGCTGCAAAGATTCCCCCAATAAGAAATAGTTGTCTTGAAAAGAATAAGGGGGCCTAAGAAGATGAAGAAGGCAAAGAGTGTAAAGGAGGAGTATGATCCTGTAGCACGGAGAGCTGCATAGAAACAAATGCCAAAGCCTTCCCAGGAATATTAGATAGTAGGACTGTATTCTCACCCATTTTCCTATGGATTGGGGAATTTTTGGAAGGAAATATTTCCAAAGGTGCTCGAAAAGAGAGCAAGTTGTGGCTGCTCACTTGTCTCCCCCCATTTGATGATTAAGGGAACACAAATGGAAAAACTGGAAACCAGGTACATGTTTCCAGGAGAGCATGCTTGTACACCAGTGTGCATACAACTAGAATTTATCAATTTTATCTGTAAGAGTTACTTTAATAATGAGCATATATTCAATTCAACAAATAGTACTCAGGGTACACAGAAGAGTATTTGGTGTTTGATAGTTATCTGTGCAAATACTTATCCAAATTAAGTTTGTTTACTCTTCGTCAATGCTCAAATCCTCTTTGTCCTGTCAAAACACCAAATTGTTTGATTATCTGATTCTTAAACAATGTATTCATTGAAAGATTCTTAAAAAAAAAAATAGCACTCAAGCACTCAAAAATGAAAGATGGAAAAAAAAGTCCCCAGACTCCATGGTTTTGCCATAGCTGTAATGAAAGGGACTCAAGATAGTGAAGGATAACATAAGCAGCTCTGATAGCCTGTCCCACAGTCAAATGTCCTTTGCACTAAACAGCACATAAAGCTTAATGAATACTTTTGGCCCAAATGAGTGAAATATTTAAGAGCATACTTGAATCATTTTTATGAGTACAGCCATTCTCTTGAATTTGACTTAATACCGACAGACTTGCTAGTAGTTTTTGAAAGTTATTTAATTTTAATTTATTGATGTACTTCAATGAAATTCTGGCCATTGGAAGTGCCTTCTATTTTAGCAGTCATAATCTGAACCATTATCAATTAACAAGTCAAGCCCCAAAATGCTGACTCCTTTATCCCCCCTCCCATCATCGTACTTTCCCTGTTAGAGGAGGAATTTAGTTAAACACAAGAGATATATTTCTGTAATACAAGATGACAGGCTACTACAAGAACAACCATCAGCATACAATTTTAGATGGCTTAATAGGGGTTTTTTGTTTGTTTTTTAAATAGGTGCATGGCCATATTTTGGAAAACAAAGTACCATGTGTATATATATATACACACACACACACATATATATATAAAGATCAATTTTCTTAACAATTAAAGAGTCACTGTCCACAGGAACCATGTCTAGTCACGTTTTCAGTCAGTCAGTCAGTCAGCTGAGGGTCATGTCATTATTTAGTTTCTGTAGAAAAAACACAAGTATAAAAATAGTATCAAAAAGCAACATAATTATGTTTTAAAACAAAAATAGGTGTTACAACAACATAAGTGAAAAAAATTAACATATTTAGAGAATTATCATATATGTGCTTCTCTGTCTTTTGGAGATGTACCTCTTTTTCTGAGCAGTGTGTGAAAGCCAGAATTTTTCCTGCAGTGTACTGTTGATAAGAAACAGTTATTTTTAAAATATATATATATATTATTTATATATATATATTTCAACGATGATACAACTACTATTTAAGAGTATTTTTGCACAGTAATGAATCATTATAAATACACATTAAATTTGGTGCTTTTAATAAAGCCCCAACACAAAAAAAAAATGCAAACCAAATCAGTGATGTAGGATTTTCAAACTTCTCAAAAGTCACTCTGGAAAAACGTGTGTACGGGTGCACAAAGGTTAACTTCTAAAGTTCTTGCTATAATGGAAAAACATTTCAAAAATATTAGCAAATATTCCTTTTAGTTACCTCAGTAACCTCTACTAGTACCCAATTCCTTACTGTGAATTTGGAAGTCCAACACAATCAATTTTTCCCTTCTTTTGATGTTAGTGGTGTTATGAAAATCAGAAGGTAAAAAAGACAATTTTAATAACAAAGAAAAAAAAATCTAAACAGACACATAGGGCTAATCCTCTCCTGATTTTTTCACATTAGTGTAGTAGAAAAAGTAGCTTCTGCAGTCAATGGAAGTCCTCTGTTTTGGTGTGACAACCAATACCTTCCATTCTATACCTGCTCTTCTGCTTATCCCATCTGCATATATCCTCTATGGCATCTATGACATTCCCAGTTGTTCATTTTATTACAGTACAGCTTAAAGCACCATAATACACTTTATTGAAATGTTAAAGCAGAAAGCACTATCACACATTCAGTTTGATTTCTTAAATATCTCAAGCCATAGGGAAAAAAAGTCTTAGTCTAGAATCAAGATACAATCATAACTTGTCTGTGCCTTGCAAAACACATTATTTTTCCAATGTAAAGTCATCAAATTCGTAATTACCATCTTAAAAAGCTTATTCTTTATTTCTACCTTGTGAATATGCCTCGCATCAGCTTCCTACCACAGGAAGCTACAGTTTTAGGATCCTAAACTAGCCTTTGTTTAGTGGGGAGAAAAAAAAAAAAAGCCACCCACCCACCTCTTTGCTTACTTAAGCATATTTATAGATGAAGTTTAAGCCATCTCTTCAGTTTCTGTTCTTCTTCTGAACTCAGTTTTTTGTCTCTGAATAATTTTTCTGTCGTCTTAACATCCTTCAGACTGTTAGACGACCTTTACAGTGTGGACAGTAATACTTTCTCTCCAGTGCTAATATTCCCTCCTATTACATTCAGAAATTCCTCAATAAACCCAAGAATTCTCAACTATTCCCTTTGTAACGAAGTAGGTAGAAGAGTTAATTATCTGTAAGCTCTAATACCCTTCAGAGTCATTCCTTTCTAGAAAGAAAATCTTGCAATTCACACGCAATATCATCTTCACTAAGGACATGACTGCAGCCTGTTACCAGTTTTGGAGAAATTAGTATTTTCCTGAGGTGTATTACGAAAGAGCAGAAGAATAAAAGCTTTATTTCTAAAAGATGGCTAGATAAGCAATTTAGTGGGAAAAAATACTTTTAGCTTGACAATCAAAAAATGAAAGAAAAAGATGAGTGAGAAGATATAAGTATAGATTATCTTACTAACTTTGGATGTGTATTATACCTACACTTTTCTAGTAAAAAGTAGTCTTTTCCTACTATGAAAAGAGACCTGGTATTACATTATACTTTACATCATCGTTTTTCCGCTAGTGACAAAGAGGTTGGTCTTCTATTATTGGAAGTTTAAAAAAAGTACCTTTAAAAACAAAAACTTGGTAGATAAAGATAAAAGCATGGGTAAAAATCGCTTGAAGTTACATTCACCAGAGCTACTGATTTAAAAAAAAAAAAAAACACTTTCTAAAGAGTGCTAGCACCAATTGCATGCAGAAAGAAAGCAAAAAATATGTTTGTTTTCAAGTAAGTTGTATATAAAGACTAGGAAGGCTTTTAGTAACTTCTGCTTAACAAAAGAAGAACATAAAAGTCCTTCGGAAAAAAAGGGAGAAGAACACTGCAGGTAAAGTCTCTCTTGGTCTTTATTAACTCCTTGGTCATAGAACGTATCTACATAAAGATAGGTACAAGGAATGAAACTTCAAGTAAAATATTGATGTGAAGAGAGTTAAGATTGTAAGTAATGTTTTTTGACTGGGTCAAAGGGGGTGGAAACTTGTATTACACTACACTAATAATATGGCTACTGAAATTATCTGGGACTATAGTTCTCTTTTGGTAGAGGCCTGAGTATAAAAATACATATATAAATCATATATAAATTTTATATAATTTGATTCAAGCCAGTATTTTAAAAGAACAAGTGAATTTTGGTTCCTGAAGTCTATAAAACTTTTCTATATGAGCTCTGCCAGTTTTTATTGGCCATAAACATAAAATATTCAAACTAATTAACTTAAACATACACCTCAACCCCATCACAACAGGCTCCACAGTATCTTCTTCACCATAACACATTCCAGCTACACCCAATTTCTGAGAGTCTAGATTAACCAAGTCAAGGCCTTTGGTTTCACCTGGCAACATTCCCTGTTCTTTACACGTCCACTTTATTCTTTACAGATCCACTTTATTTATCCCTTCCTTCATCTCTCTTTCAAGGTTAAACTCTGTATCCCTATCCAACACCATTCTCAGGGCATGTGTTTGTAATGAAAGAAAGACACGTACAAGCTGATCTCATTTATACTGTTTATTTTTCAATGCTCTTTCCAGTAAGATCTGATACTCACTTTATGCATATAAGATTATTTCTATTAATCAACTGGTTTATATTTGTTCAAATGTTACAAAAATAAAGATTTCTTCACTAAAATAGGTGTGTATACATAAGCATACACACAGCCATATATATTATATATGCACACACACAAATTATGTCTATTTCTAGCTAACAACTAATTTTTAAGTTTCAAATTAACATGACATTCACAACTAACTTGAAAATGCTTTGCCTCTAACTATTTCAAGTAGTCTAACTTGAACTTAAGTAACAGCTCAGAGTGGGTACTCACCTACTTAGTAAGTTCTTTGACGTTTGTTAGATTCCTCCGTAGGCGAGTCTGCCAACCTTACTTTAAGCCTGACACCATTCACAATCTTGCCGTGTAACGCAGTTATGGCATCACTGGCACTTGCTCTGTCTGCAAATTTTGCATAGCCTACATTTTTTCCAGCCACAAGGTAAACTTTTATCAAGTGTCCAAAACGACTGAAAAAGTAATAATAAAGGTAGTTAGGTCAGAGGTTTTGCTGCAGCACTGATACTTATTATCCAACCTCAACTATATGCGATTTCATAGTTGTGAATTCAACATAGCATACATACGAGAATATAGTCTTGTGCCACCATGCTTTAAAACCCCCCAATTTTCATATTCTCTTCTCTAAAATTCCACGCAGGAATGGAAATAAAACCAAGAGCTTATAGGCAATATCTTCCATTGAATGTTACGATAATTCACTGGTACTTGTAATTCTTATTTAAAAGAATACATAAAGCTGTTCTATTTCATAGTCAAACAGTAAATAGTACTTAAAAAAAAAAAACAACACAATGACAGAAAACCCTTACCCACCCACCCCCAAATAAAAAACACCAGACAATTCAGGGGCTACACTTCCATCTCATTTAAATGAACTTCTTCAGCTTTGATTCACCTTTCTGAGTCATTTCAGCAAGACATTTCCAAAGCAAGAACTAAAACCTTGCAGAAAATCCCAAATTCTCAAGGTCTCAGGAGATTCTTAGCAAACTTCAAAAGAAAAAGTCAGCTTCCTTCATGATGAAGTTATACAAGTGTCAAGACCAGGAAACACAGCCTTTTTGTTCTCCAGTATACTGCTAAGAACACTGAGAACATCGTGTACGTATAGCTTTAAAATCCACACAGGTACATGTTTCTTTTCCCCTCCTGGTGCCTTGAATATATTTTGGCTTTCCAGAGAACTACTGCAAATGCCAGCTATTAAAAAAGGGAAATGTATTTTTACTATGCTGTTGAAGAGAAGTAGACAAGCTACTGGTGAACAGCTGAACAGCTACAAATTTGTTTTAAAGATGGCAGGAACTGTTCAGCTAAGTCTTTGCTCCTCGTGTAAAGGTAGCATGAAATGACTGTTGAAATATTGCCCGTAAGGCGCAAACTACCAAAATGTCTCAGGACATCTCAGAAAAAGCTTCAAAACGTTACTGTGGAAATCTATCAAAATACTAAAATTCCTTATGGAAACATTTTACAAAAAAAAAAAAATTGATTAGAATACAAAAACAGGAAGTACTATGGTTTTTGTTTAAAAAATTGTTATGAGACTAGACATTCTCTTTCTGATAACATAAATCATTAATTAACCAGTTGCACTGGTAATGTTACAATCTGTTTCCAGGCAAATTCCATTACACACCTGTTTCAAAAACTATTACTTATCACTTACTTTTGCCATGCATGTTCTTTTCTGGAAAGAGTTTCCCTGACTGCAACCTTTTTTATTTTCAGGATTTATTTTAAATATCCCATGGTTAGAAAACACTTATTTATGGGCCTTACCAGAAAACATCCTCCAATACATTCACAGGTAAAGGATGGGGATGAAAAAGTATGAAAAGCCTTTCTTTTACAGAAGTGTCAGGTGGAACTTTTTTTTTGTGTGGTGGAAGTATGGCATCAGTTTGGGGTTGAAGTAATTGTGATCCAGAGGTTCCTCCAAAAGCCTGCTGAGACAGGAAGAAAAGAAAAAAGGCAAATATAAAATAATTGATAAAAACTGACACTTTTTTTTTTGTTATTCAGTTTATAATTTTTGTCCTTACCACGGGACATAGATAGACTCTAACAGTTAATTCTAATCTTAGTTCATTTATTTTGGTTATTTCGTTAAATTGGAAAACGAATAAAAATAAGGTCAGACATTTACAGAAAACAGAAATACACAAACCAACCAGAGGTATCTCTTTTAAAGATGTAGCATCTAAAGCAGTGAGCAACGTTCTGTACTGACATATTCTTATTGTCAGTAAAAACTCCAGATATTAACAGTATCCACTATATTAACTTACAGGAGGTGTCCTATACTGCTGAACAATTGGATTGTTATTCCGCAACACTGAGGACACGTGTGCTGTTACCAGTTGTGTTGCCATTTTTCTGATGAGGCTGCAAGAAGTGATAATAAACTACTTTAGATAAACAGCTAAGTAACAGTTACCTTAAAAAAATCTTTATTTTCTCTTGCTGAAGTTAAGATGTGCATTAAAATTTGAAAAAAAAAATAATCTGTAAACTCAAGTAGCTAATGAGAAAGTCAGGCTTTCATACTAAATGTGGTCTGAAAGTACATACACTACCTGGAACTCACTGACAACACTTGTATTTCTACATACAGAGATACAAAACTTTCCTCTATAGTACTCCAGTACTATAGTAAAAAAGAAAACTAACTACAGAGCCCACAACTTTTTGTGAAGGATGCCTAGAAGAACAAAGGGACAAATTTCACCTGTTTCTTTCAATAGAGAGCACAGAAATTCAATTCAGAAGTCAGAACATTAATCGCAGGAAGTTCATTTCCAGCTCTCATTCTCCAGTATTTTTTCCTTTGTTCTATTGGGGAATAAGAAAAGCAATTGCATATTTGCATGGATTCATAGCCTATCATAGAATATCCCGAGTTGGAAGGGACCCATAACTATCATCGAGTCTAACTCCTGGCACCACACAGATCTACCCAACAATTCAGACCATTTGACTAAGAGCACAGTCCAAACGCTTCTTGAACTCCGACAGGCTTGGTGCCTTGACCACGTCCCTGGGGAGCCTGTTCCAGTGCGCAACCACCCTCTGGGTGAAGAGCCTCTTCCTGATGTCCAGCCTGAACCTCCCCTGTCACAGCCTGACACCATTCCCTCGGGTCACAGAATCACAGAATCGTCTAGGTTGGAAGAGACCTCAAGATCACCCAGTCCGACCTCTTACCTAACACTAACAAGTCCTCCACTAAACCATATCACCAAGCTCGACATCTAAACGTCTCTTAAAGACCTCCAGGGATGGCGACTCAACCACTTCCCTGGGCAGCCCATTCCAATGCCTAACAACCCTTTCAGTACAGAAGTTCTTCCTAATATCCAACCTAAACCTCCCCGGCGCAACTTTAGCCCATTCCCCCTCGTCCTGTCACCAGGCACGTGGGAGAATAGACCAACCCCCACCTCTCTACAGCCTCCTTTAAGGTACCTGTAGAGAGCGATAAGGTCGCCCCTGAGCCTCCTCTTCTCCAGGCTGAAAAATCCCAGCTCCCTCAGCCGCTCCTCGTAAGACTTGTTCTCCAGACCCCTCACCAGCTTGGTCACCCTTCTCTGCGCTCGCTCGAGCACCTCCATGTCTGTCTTGTAGCGAGGGGCCCAAAACTGAACACAGTGCTCGAGGTGCGGCCTCACCAGAGCCGAGTACAGGGGAACAATCACCTCCTTAGACCTGCTGGCCACACTGCTGCTTATACAGGCCAGGATGCTGTTGGCCTTCTTGGCCACCTGGGCACACTGCTGGCTCATATTCAGCCGACTATCAACAAGTACTCCCAGGTCCTTCTCTGCCAGGCAGCTTTCCAACCACTCATCTCCCAGCCTGTGGCGCTGCTTGGGGTTGTTGCGCCCCAGGTGCAGGACCCGGCACTTGGCCTTGTTGAACTTCATGCAGTTGGCCTCAGCCCATCGGTCCAGCCTATCCAGATCCTCCTGCAGAGCCTTCCTTCCCTCGAGCAGATCGAGACACGCACCTAACTTGGTGTCATCTGCAAACTTACTGAGGGTGCACTCAATCCCCTCATCCAGATCATTGATAAAGATATTGAAGAGGACCGGCCCCAGCACTGAGCCCTGGGGGACGCCACTAGTGACCGGCCTCCAACTGGATTTGGCTCCATTCACCACAACTCTTTGGGCCCGGCTATCCAGCCAGTTTTTAACCCAACGAAGCGTATGCCAGTCCAAGCCACGAGCAGCCAGTTTCTTGAGGAGAATGTTGTGGGGAACGGTGTCAAAAGCCTTACTGAAGTCAAGGTAGATCACATCCACAGCCTTTCCCTCATCCACTAAGCATGTCACTTGGTCATAGAAGGAGATCAGGTTCGTCAAGCAGGACCTGCCCTTCATAAACCCATGCTGACTGGGCCTGATCGCCTGGTTGCCCTGCAAGTGCCGCGTGATGACACTCAAGATAATCTGCTCCATGTGCTTCCCTGGCACTGAGGTCAAACTAACAGGCCTATAGTTCCCCGGGTCTACCCTCCGACCCTTCTTGTAGATGGTCGTCACATTTGCTAGCCGCCAGTCGACTAGGACATCCCGATAGCCAGGACTGCCGATAAATGATGGAAAGCGGCTTGGCCAGCTCCTCCGCCAGTTCGCTCAGTACCCTCGGGTGGATCCCATCCGGCCCCATCGACTTGCGTACATCCAAGTGCGGTAGCAGGTCGCCAACCATTTCCTCGTGGATAGTGAGGGCAACATCCTGCTCCCCATCCCTTTCCACCAGCTCAGGGTACTGGGTACCCAGAGAACAACCGGTTTTGCCGCTAAAGACTGAGGCAAAGAAGGCATTAAGCACCTCAGCTTTTGAGCTCCAGATGAGCTTTGGCCCTTCTAATTTTGTCCCTGCACAGCCTCGCAACAACCTTATAGTCCTCGTGAGTGGCCCGCCCTCTTTTCCAAAGGTTATAAACCCTCTTTTTTCTCCTAAGCTCGAGCCACAACTCTCTGTTCAGCCAGGCCGGTCTTCTTCCGCGCCAGCTCGTCTTTAGGCACGTGGGTACAGACCCCTCCTGAGCCATTAAGATTTCCTTCTTGAAGACTGCCCAGCCTTCCTGGACTCCTCTGCCCTTCAGAACCACCTCCCAAGGGACTCTGCCAACCAGTGTCCTGAACAGCTCAAAGTCAGCCCTCCGGAAGTCCAAGACAGCGGTTTTACTGGTCCCCTTCCTGGCTTCGCCGAGAATAGAGAATTCTACCATTTCGTGGTCACTCTTCCCAAGACAGCTCCCGACCACCACATCTCCCACCAGTCTGTCACTGTTTGTGAACAGAAGGTCTAGTGGTGCACCTCCCCTGGTAGGCTCTCTAACCAGCTGCGTCAGGAAGCTATCTTCCACGCTCTCCAGAAACCTCCTAGACTGCTTTCTCTGGGCTGTGTTGTGCTTCCAGGGTATGTCTGGGAAGTTGAAGTCCCCCACAAGAACAAGCACTGACGATTTTGCAACTTCTGCCAGCTGCCTGTAGAACTCCTCATCAGTCTCCTCATCCTGGTTCAGCGGTCCATAACAGACCCCCACCAGGATGCTTGCCTTGTTGGCCTTCCCACTGATCCTAACCCACAGAGACTCAACCTTATCAGTCCCAGCCTCAAGTTCCACAACATCAAAACACTCTCTAATATAGAATGCCACACCACCACCCCCTCTGTGCTGCCTGTCCTATCACTGGTCACTAAAGAGAACAGACCGGCGCCTGCCCCTCCACTCCCCCTCGTGAGGAAGCTGTAGGCCGCGATGAGGTCTCCCCTCAGCCTCCTCTTTTCCAGGCTGAACAGGCCAAGTGACCTCAGCCACTCCTCATACGTCTTCCCCTATAGGCCCTTCAACATCTTTGTAGCCCGGTGTTATAAGGCCATGAAGTAATAGGAAGTACCGAAGAGTAAAGAAAAACATTTGCAAGAAGGATGGTTGCAATGAATTATCGTTTTAGTTTAAAGCAGGCATGTACTTCTGAAGTGAATCTCCCAATTGTCCCTCCGTACAGTCTTTTCATTCATATCCTGGAATAGCTTTGATGACAAACTAGACTAATTTAGGATGAAACTAAGCTGAAGTTTTCAATACTGGAAGGCACCTAAGCCATGCCAATTTCTAATGAGCATTCAAATCACAGGAACAAACAAGAGATGGTTTACAGTAAAACCTGACAATCCTCATACAATGCAGGTATCAAAGCCTCAGCAGTAACAGTTTTATTCTACCTACATGATCTCTTGGCAGTGTTTGCAATACTACAAACACTGCCAATAGATCAAGTAGGTGATACCTGTTTTTAAATAGAAAAAGACTAGAATACATATTTCTAGGATATATTAGAAAAACTTGAATTTATTGAGAATCTTTGTAAAGGTCCCCGTATAGGGTAACAAGGCCATAATGTGTTTTAGATGAGGTTTTCTTTCTCTACCAGGCTAAGAAGTGTCAAGAGATTCATTCTAAACTATTAAAAAAACACACCTGGATTTCAGAGAATATTATCTCCAAATATGAAACTATATTAGTGACATGGCTGTTCCTTTTCATATTGAAATAAAAGATTAATAATAGTTTTGCTCTCTAGAAAACAGGTTACAAGTTTTTCTATGTATTAGTACTTACTCTGAACTATCGTTCCCATCTTCTAGAAAAATGACAGTTAATCTGTTTCCAGGAGGATACTCAAAACCATGTAGTTTATACTTGGCATATATAGCTGATGCAGCAGTACTGTACTGAATCACAGCATACCCTACAAATACAGTGCACATGGTTTCAGCACAATACAAGTACATCCTAACAAACTACACTCACATAAAGCAAGTAGTAGGATCAAGCTACATATTAGTCAGTCATTGATGCTACAAAATTCCTAGGTCTCTTTACCACACAGTGCATTCCTTACTAGCAACATTAACATTTGTTAATAAAACTTCTGTGAAATTAACTAGTGATAAATCAGCTTTATTTTTATTAATTTGAAAATATAGTAATAAAGCAACATAACAAAACATGTCTTCTTCCCCAAGACAAAACTAGAAAAAAAATGTTACATATTTCAGCTTAAAATGCAATTATTCCATCAACAAATGAATCTCAAGTACTGTAAAGTTACAACATAACACTCTGAATTGTTTCCATTTCAAGCTTGTTTCAGTAGAGCACTCTTTCATGCTTTTCTCAGCTATAGCAAAACAACAAGACTGAAATAAAAACAATTCGTCCAATACAAAACAAGTTTTGTTTGGAATTATTTCATCCTGTTTACTCATGTCTGCTCTTAGACAAATACACACACAGCTATTTCAAGATGAAAACTAAATTATCTGTTTACAGAACATTCAAGCTAGACGTACAATTTTCAAAATTTTTCTTCTTCTATTATACCCCAAACTATTAACTTCACTTGACCAAAACGTTAATTCTCATATTTTTGATTCTGCCCTTCTTGAGATTCTATTAACCTTATTTGTATTTATTGTTAGTTATCTGTAAACAGGTGTTCAAACAAAACTGAATTTTTGGGCTCATGCATCGGTAATAGCAGCCAGCATTGGTACATAAGAACATTAATTCTTTCCCACAACTACTTTATTTTGCAATCTGAATGTACTGGAGTACAATTAAAAGGTGGTGTTCCCTTCATAGGTGTCCTGGTTCCAGTTAGGACAGAGTTAATTTTCCTCATAGTAGCTGGTAGGGTGCTATGTTTTGGATTAGGATGAGAAGAGCGCTGATAACATGCTGATGTTTTAATTGTTGCAGAGCAGTGTTTACACCAGGCCAAGGACTTTTCGGCTTCTCGCTCTGTCCTGCCAGCGAGCAGGCTGGGGGTGCAGCAGGAGCTGGGAGGGGACAGACCAGGACAGCTGACCCAAACTGGCCAAAGGGGTATTCCATACCATCTGACGTCATGCTAAACAATATATAGGGGTGGCTGGCTGGGGTGGGGGGCCGGCTGCTCGGGGATAGGCTGGGCATCGGTCAGCGGGTGGTGAGCAATTGCATTGTGCATCACTTGTTTTTTTATACATTATTATTATTAATACTATTATCATTATCACTATTATTATTATTGTTATTATTATATTCCTGTCTTAATAAACTGTCTTTATCTCAACTCACAGGCTTCACTTTCCCGTTTCTCTCCCCCATCCCAGAGAGGGAGGGGGGAGGGTGAGCGAACGGCTGTGTGGTGTTTAGCTGCCAGCCGGGTTAAACCACAACAATAGGAAAAAAAAAGTGAAGATTTTTTTTGTACTTTACTTACCATTATTAGTATGAGGATCTCGCTGAACATCACAATACTCTAGTCCTGGGACTAGATCAAAGAGGGCAAACAGCTGCTCTTGGACGAAAGGAAGCCGTGATACCACTGACAGACGTTTGGAGACTGACTCCTGAATTCGGCTCTCATTTTTTTCAAAACTACAAAACTCTGGCTGCCCACCTCAAGAATCAACATAAAAATAAATAAATCAAAGTCATCACACTAGCAAGCCTTCATTTCAAACGTATTTTTCATTCAACTTTTAAAATTATTCTAAGTGAATTAAACACTAAAGGTAACATGTTTATTTCATCAATGCAGGTCTTGAAATAATCAGGCAACTAGAGCAAAGCAAACCATGAAAATACTGAAATGAAATGCCTGACTCATTTTCTAACTCAATCTATTAGTTGTCAAACTAAACCTCCATTAGCCTCCCTTCTATCAAACCGCAGTCTTACATTGTGATTGAGACTACAAATCATTTTTACTATAAAAAGCTGTGACTTACAAAATGGAAATGCATTTCCTCTTGGTTCTTGTCTTGTGTTATTACTATAGTATTCATGTTCAAAAGACTCTGATGACTTATTTTTAGGTTCAGCCAAAATGGCCCGGTAGCCTAAAAGAAACAATCACATAAAAGAACACCTCAATGTACCCAAAATATCTACAACCAGATCTGCATTCTCCAAGTACTGTATTTAGCAATATATTATTCAGAAAACCCACTTAAGCGCTATCTTTTAATGTATAACTCTTGAATGTTGACATAATCAATGACATGAAAGTTAACATACTCCACGTAAAACATATTCATGTGTTAAGTGCAACAAAGCCTAGTTATTCTGGGGGTGACCAAGCATTGGAACAAGTTACCCCCGAAAGCTGTGCCATCTCCATCCTTGGAGATATTCAAAGCTGCCTAGACATGGTTCCAGACAGCCTGCCCTAGGCTGCCCTGCTTAAGCAGCAGGGAAGACAAGACCTCCAGAGGTCCCTTCCTGTTTCAATCATCCTGAGATACTCTGCAGGACCCAGAGATGTTGTAGAGGCAGTCAGCTGAATTTCCACAGAACTGTAACTGCTCATTCATGTTTTGTACTGATCTAGGTTCTGCTTATCAATAATTTAGGTATTACTAACTAAGAAAGAAAATTTAACAGTTAAGCAATCTCAGGCTCATATTTGTGACAATTCTTGTAAAGGGATAAAACATTCGTGTAGAACTACTTATGATATACCAGGTATATTACTTAAACCAAAAACAAGCAAACAAAAAAAACACACCCACATGCCAAGGTGTTCAAAATTTGTGATTAAGTGAACACTGAACAGGAGGTTGGACTAGAAGGCTGCTGCTAAGATTTGGTGCTAGGGTGTAAATGACGGTTGATCATGAAGCAGGGACAAGTCTTACTTTCTGTAAGAGATTAATCTTTGAATTAAGTTTAAAAAATAAAAACTTCAATTAGCCTGATTTTGTTCTTAAGTAAATGTGATCACAACAGAATCCCTAAGGATTATCAAATAAAGTTTCATGTCAAATACAGTGATATGTTTTTGTTGGAAAACAAGTTCTCAGGGATACATAAAAATCACGTTCTCCTGTGTATGGAGGCTACATTACAGACTGATGATAATTCATGTAAGAAAAGCACTGCACTCGTTTACCAAACTCTGTAAGTAATATCAGTGAAAAGAGTTTGGAATGCAAGGATGTAATCAGGTGAACATTAGTAATACTATTTTTACTTGCAATATATTTTTTTGTCTCAAAATGTGCTTACAGCATAAATAATTTGCCTGCAAACAAAACTGAAAATTTAAAGGTATACAAATGATGGTACACACTCATCGTGAGAAACTTTAAAGAATTCAGTAAGATTCTTACTTCGATCACACTCTTCAATTGCTCGGGCAGCTTGTGATGGTTTTAAATACCTCACATAGCCCAAACCTTTACTTTCTCCAGTAGTCTTGTTTTTAATAATGCTGCAATATTCAATGTCTCCATACATCTAGAACAAATAAAAAGTGCATTAATTAAAAATATTTGAAAAAGCCCTTCTGATAAATTAAGAAAAAAAAGCTAGTTTAAAATAATAATTAGCAAATTAGTACCTTAAACTTCTCTCTCAGATCTTCCTCTGTATAGGACTTTGGTATCATAACAAAGATACGTGTAAGCTCCTCATCTTCAACATCTCGGTGGCTTCCAGAAGCTCTTGACTGTGCAATAAATACCTAACAAGAAAATTACATAGACATTAATTAATGGAAAAAAAGGGCTTAGTCACATATCAGGTTTGTTTTTAAAACAAATCTTTGTATTTATCTTTCACATAACACAGCCTTCCTAATGTGAGCATGAACATCTCTCATCATAGACGCACCTGCAACAAGAGACCTACAAGTATGGTACACCCCCACTGGTTTCTCAAGCAGAACAGTGGCCAGAAATTCTCACTTCAGATAATGAAAAACAGTCAGGAATATCAAAACCCAATCCAGCACGACCAATGTTACAAGGGGCATCTGAGATAGCAACAAATGCATCACTGCAACAGGGCAGCCCTAGTACGCAGTCAACAACAAAAAAAATAATTAATTAAACTTTATTCCTACAGTTCACCTGGAGGCGTTCACGATCAGGATGGATGAGGCCCTGGGCAAAGTGATCTAGTAGGTAACATCCCTGCCCATGGCAGGGGGTCTTTAAGGTCCCTTCCAACCCAGGCCATTCTGATTCTATGTTTATTTGGGGACTATGAAAACAGTTCGAGAGATTGAAACCTACCAGCAAGTGATCTAAAAAAAAAAAAAAGTTTCAATAAAACACGTGCCTAAGATTAAAAGCTCCCTGGTTTAAGCTCCCAGCGGCGCTTCGCTCTCGCAGCCAAGCTGAGGCAGGCAGCTCGCTGCCCGCTTCCCCACGAGGGGGGCAGAGGGCGCTGGGGGCGCTGCTCCCGGCCGGCCCCCGCCCCAGGCGGCCCCACGGGGCGGCTTCACCTCTGTACGTGGAGGACACCGCTCCTCGAAGCCGGCAAGCCCGGGCCCGGCGGCCGAGGCCTGCCGCCCTCCTGCCGCCATGCTGAGAAGGGAGGGAAGCTGGGGGCCGCCGGGCAAGGGAAGCGGTGGCTGCTGCAGCCCCGTTCCCGGCAGGGAGGAGGAAGAGGAGGAGGAGGCGCGGTACCTTGATGGGCTTGGTGTCAGGGATCAGGCTGCGGCCGTGCATCTCCTCCATGGCCCGGCAGGCCTGCGAGCTGCGGGCGAACTTAATGAAGGCGATGCCGCGGGACTCGTTGGTGCGCTTGTCCCGCAAGAGCCAGATGTTCTGGATGTCTCCGAACGGGGAGAAGCGCTCCCGGATCAGCGCCTCCCCGGTGTCCTTGCCCAGCACCACGAAGACGCGGCTGTTGGGCGGCTCGTCCAGGCACTCGGCCGACAGCCGAAAACCGCTGCTCTCCTCCATGGCGTGGCCGCCGCTGGACTCCCGGGCCGCCAGGGCTCGCTGGCTCTTCTCGGGGGCTGGCGGGGAGCGGCCGCAGCGCCCTTTCCGCCGCGGAGACAACATGTCCTCCGCCCGCCTCCCCGCGCCCACTCGGGGCCAAGGCCCCGCCGCCGGCGGGCGGAGCTCGCCCCTCCGCACCGCCCCGCACCGCCCCGGGCGGCGGGGCTGGCCTGTGGGGCGCTGCCTGCGCTGCCGCAGGGGCGGCGTCACAGCACCGCGGCGTGGTGGAGCTGGGCAGGGACCTGTGGGGGCACCGTGTCGGCCCCCCAGTCAAGCCGGGCCACCTAGGGCAGGCTGGCCACGATCGCGTCAGCTTTGGAGCATCTCCAAGGAGGGAGGAGGCTCCACAGCCTCTCCGCGCAGCCTGTGCCAGCTCTCGGCCTCTGGTGTTTGTCCCTTGTCCTGTCACGGGGCACCATAGAAAAGGGCCTGGCTCCTTCTTGGCACCTTCCTTTAAGACATATATATATGTAAGTCCCGGGGCAGCCTTCTCCAGGCTGATCAGCCCCAGCTGCTCTCAGGAGAGGTGCCCCCGTCCCATAACCATCTCTGTAGCCCTTCGCGGACCCCCTACAGCAGCTCCATGTCTCCCGTTCCGCGGGGAGCCCCGACCTGGTGCAGCACTGCAGGTGCTCAGAGGCAGGACCACCTCCCTCGTCCTGCAGTCACACTTCTCCCAACACAGCCCAGGATCCCGTCCTTCTTCTTCACAGCCAGGGCACTGGCTCACCGTCAGTTTAAGCGTCCACCAGGTCGTTTCCTACAAAGCTGCTTGGAGAGTTCACCACATCTCTAACAGCTGGGTCCGAACGCAAGCAGCTCTCCAGCAGACCACCAGGGCAGCCAGCGTGTCGCGGCCGTGACCCGAGGACGCCATTTGCTGGGGGCTCCCAAGCCTGTGCCTTGCTGCACGCGGGGCCTCCGGCTGCCGGCCGCCCCCAGCCTGCTCCTGCCTGCGGCGGAGCTCGGGGGCACCTCCAGCTCGGCACCGGCCATTGAACACGCCCCGCGGTGCCCTGCCGCTGGGACCGTTGCGACAGTTGCGACATGGCACGACGCCCGCCGCCGCCCGCTCCCGCCGGAACAAACGGGAGAGGCGGCGGCCAGGGGCGGCCTGCGGCGGGACCGTTGGGCGCTGGGCGCTCCCCGGCGGCGGCACCGAGCCGGCGGCACCAGCCCCGCCGTCAGGGCGCCGAGCCCTGGGGGAGGCCTCGGCGCGGAGGCCCGGTTAGCACTGGCCAGCTGAAAGGCGACAGAGTAAGAGGGGGTCTCTGAAGGGACGCGGCCTGAGCAGAACTCTTCGGTTTACCTATTGTTTTCTGAAGTTTCAAGCTGAAAGATATTACCACTTAAAAATCTGTTTGGAGACAAATCAACGAAAACATTTTCTTCTTCATTCTTGATAAGGCACTAGAAGAAGTATGGTCCATGGGCTGTAATCGCACACTGGGCACTTCACTTTCTAATTACACATTGAATTTATTATTTTAAAAAAGGATGGTACCTACATAGTAATTTAAGTAGGGAAGCACGATCCTGTGGCTGGCTGTGGCTGCTCCTGTGCTGTGCTGTTGTCCCGTTGAGGCTTCTGCCCTGCCCGGCGCGGCCTCGCTTCGCGTGATGTGGAGTTTGGACGTGGAGTTTGGATCCAGTGTAACTGCTGACCCTGGCTTATGTGGCTGATGCAATTTGCCTTTTTGTGAAGAAAAACACAGCATTTGTTCCTTTCATATCGTGATTTCTTAAGTATCTTAAGTAGTATGTTCTATCTTCAAATTAGGGTCTTAGATTAAGAACTCAGACAAGAGTCTTCCAAGATACACGTATGTTAGGGCAGAGCGGCTGTGGCTGTCGTAGCTGGCACCTTGGCATTTTCAAAATCGTGCTGCTTTCCTGTTAGCACAAAACAGGATTTCCTTTTTTTTTTTTTTCCTGGTTATGTGAAAAACTTCTGCAAACAGGCTGTGGGATTCTGTGTTGTTTTCTCAGCTATGCCAGTTCCTGGCTGGTTCTCACTGTGTGCTGAAGCACTGCTTTATCTGCTAGTCAACCGTGCAGACTGCATGCGGGAGAAAAAAAAAAAAAAAACACTTCATTTTTTCTAGATAATTGGTGCCTGTTCACCACCAGCGGTTCTGTCAAGTAAATTTTAGCTGTTGTTTTATGAATGGATAAGGAAAACAGCATTTGTCTGCACTTTTGCAATTCTAGTGCACAGTGTGGTTATCAGTAACCATTCTAGAAGAATGAGGAAGGGAAGGGTCTCCTGTGATAGAGACTGTGCTGGTTCTTAAATAGTTCTGTGCTTTATCTAGATCTCAAATAGCTTGTTTAGATCTCAAATAGATTTCTAAAGAAGGTACAGATTGCTTTGGCAGAGATGGAAATGAGTAGTAAATACGAGTAGTAGTTTCTCTGCCACCAGACCAATGCTGCGTATAAAGCTCAGGTTCTCAGAGCTTCTGTCCAGTACTTTTTTCAGAAAGAAACATTCACCTCAGAAGAGATTTTTTTTTAAAGACTAACTTTTACTAGAATAAATATCAAAACCCTGTAGTGGTTGATGAAGACTCTTTTTGAATATATTCTCTAGACTATTAAATTTTTAAAAAGTTAGAACTGAATGGTAAAAAGTAAACCTAACATTGTTCTGTAAGTCAAACACAGTGTGAAGCACGAATATCTTATTGGGCAAATACAAAGAATCCACAGCTCCCTTTTATATAAAATTAATCACTTTATATTAGTGATTTATTACACATTGTTGGTTTAGTTAACATTGTCTAACATGCATCTGTTGAGTGATTTTTAATTGGCTGATCACTATCTATACTGCAGTGAATTTCTGTCATTACTGTTGTTTGATCAGGTTGATTATATGTCTTTGAATACTGTGTTTGAACATTTCCCAATTGGCATGTCATCATCAATACAATACGAAGTTGTCTTGGATACAGCAAACATTGTTCCATTCTTGCTTTATTAGACTACAGATAGCTTGCCTCTGATTGCATTGTTTAGCAGTTTTATTGATTGCATTCTCAAGTGCCCCATTACTGAAGTTGTATATCTACAATGACCAGACTTCATTTTTCAGGCCTTTATACATTGAAGCCATCCTTTTAATTCCTTCTATCTGGATTTGTTTGGAAAAGGTGTTACAACACATTTTATACTTATGCACAAAAGCATCCCTTCTGGTAAAGACCTAGTTCTTGTAAAATAACACGTTAAAACTGTTGTTTGTCATTGTTTGTTACTGTTTATATTCGGTTTTGCTTTTTTTTTTTTGTTGTTGTTCTTTTAATTTATCAGCTTTCCTGTCCAGCCCTCTGATTTTGAATTCATACTGTCTACAGATGTTATTTATAGGACCTGTAAGGGAGCATATTTAAAACAAAATATTTGTGAAAACAGTCTTCAACAAGTTCTGCATTTTTCATTACAATGATTTCCTGTCTAAATAACAATTTCAGCATATTGCTGTATTTGGTTCTCAAGAGTATTCTTTTTATTGTTTAACTGAAGACATGCTTATATTCACGTTGTTATAAAATAATTGCATGGTTTTAATAAATCCTAACAAAATGTATTCCTAAGTAAAGGGGAAGTAATTACAACTTTTCATTTTCCCATACTAGAAAAGCAAATGCTTGTACTTGGTTATTTTGATGTCAGATTACAGGACATTTTTGTAAAGTCCTTCTACATTAATTACCGTAGAAAATAACATCTAATCAATAAATATTAAGGTTATTCATCAAATATTTTAATGGTTACATTAATATGTTGTATTAGAAAACATTAAGCTTTGCATCTCCCTGTGGCTTCTTCCTGTGAGGTCAGGATGAGGTGCACCTAGAAGCACCTGGAAGGGCTCCTAGAAGTTTGGTTTTCTGGCTGGGAATAATCCTTGTGAATCTTCACATCTCTACTGTGGTGGCAGCTTCCTTCCTGCTTTCAAGAGATTTCCCGGGTATGGGAGGATAGACCGGAGTGAGGGATGTTTTGGATAGGTGATGGGAGTTGAATTCTACAGTTCTGGAGACATTCTCAGTAGCACTGTGACCCACTGGGAAATCCTGAGGTGCTGCTATGTTTTAAATAGGTCTTCTAGACAAAAGTACATTGACCTTTACTCTTACCATGGAAGTAACTCAAAGCTACCTTAACTTCCAAAGATGTGAGTGGAATATTCAGTATCCCTCAGAGATGCAGCAAAAAACTCATGATGCTTTTCCCTAATTGTAAGTTAGGTCACTTAAAAAAAAAAAAAATTAATGACCATCAACAACCAGATCGTGTTAAGAAACTTTGCACCTTAACGAAGCCTTATTGAAACTTAAATTCATAATTAAGTCCAGCTCAAATTTTCATTAGTTTGAGGCATATTATCTTTTATTACTGTGCAAGATGGATGGAGATATTTTCTAAAACTGCAGAAGGAGATGACAAATATAAGAGCGAACATTTCTATAACATTGTGCAATTTTATTTTAAATTTTTTGACAGAGCTCAAAATGGGTGATGTTGAAAAAGGCAAGAAGATCTTTATTCAGAAATGTTCTCAGTGCCACACAGTTGAAAAAGGTGGAAAGCACAAGACAGGACCAAATCTTTGGGGTTTATTTGGCCGCAGAACAGGACAAGCTGCAGGATTTTCTTACTCAGATGCAAACAAGAACAAAGGTAAAGCTAACAGATGACATGGATGAGGTGCAGTGCTGGAGAGAACATAGATGGGGAAAAAAAAAAAAAAAAACAAACATTTAGAGGTACAATACCAAGGCTTAATCACATTGAGTTACTCTCACAGCCATCTACTTTGCGTTACTATACATGAGTCTGAACTATAGTTTCAGAAACAAAACTATTCGTCCCCTAAATTAAAAAGAAATTCTTGCAGCATTTAGCATGGCAAGTCAGAATGTATATAGCTTCCCAGAACTCTGTAATATCAATGGGCAGATTTTCATTTCTGTTCCTTAAGAATGCTTCTAGATTTTGTTTGCTGGTCACTACCCTCTGCTGGCATTGTGGCGTGCTGCAGTTGTTTTACTCAGCAACGTTTTACTAAATATCATCACCTACTAGTAACTAATGACTTGCCTTGTGTATTTTAGTACAGTCAGTCTTGAAAGGTGATGGAGCACCTAAAAATGGAAAATAATTCTGTGTATTAATTTTGGGGGGTTGTTTTATAGATATTGTTTGAATATAAATTATATTTAAATCAAGCTATTAATTACAAATACAGTCTTGTTTTTTTTCTGGTTACTGCAGTGTTGTAGAATTTACTGACTTTTTATTTTCTTTTGATTTCTGGGAGCTGTTTTTTGACATTCACTTTATAATGGTAATTCCTTGGTGTGAAACATCATGTACTTCAACATCTGTTAATTATGGTTTTTCATTGAAAAATTAGTGAACAAATAATACAGATGTTAGTAGTAATTTTTGAAAGAAAGCTAACAAAGTGATATCTAAATCCACTTGAGGTAATGGGAAAAGTCAACTTTGGAGGACAGAAGATAAAATTGAACATGTCATTATGATGAGGTATTTCGATAGTCTTCAGCACAACAGTAGGCTTCTGTTGACAGAGACAGAATTTAGCTGTGTTGGAAGAAAACACTAATGCTTTTTCAGCTTCTGTGGAGATATTCCAGGAAGTGGCCATTGATTACTCTTTTTCTAAGGCCCTTCAGTGGAGCACAACTTTGATGAATTTAATGTTGATCTGCAGACACTCATTTTGAACAGTTGAATAAAATGATAGTTGTATCTTCTGGTTACTGGAATTGCAAAGATACATAGTTTAAAAGCAGTAAGTAGTTTTATGTTAATTGGCTCAATGACTTGCAACTCTTGATGCTAAAAAGGATTTGTGTTTGATTTACTAAAATGACTCGAACACGATCTACACCTTGTGCATTTTATATTATGCTACACTCACGTTCACATTTCTCTTGAACTGTGGGCACGTTATGTTCAGGAGCACCACCACACCTTACACTTTAGACCCTTGGTAATTGTTGTAAATATATGATGTTGGGCTAGCCTTGCAGTTTACTGTGGGGGTATTTTGTTTGTTTTTCAGGAGTTTCCTGGAGTGAGAGTACACTGATGGAGTATTTGGAAAACCCTAAGAAATACATTCCTGGTACAAAAATGATTTTTGCTGGAATTAAAAAGCAGAATGAAAGAGCTGATCTTATTGCATACTTGAAAAAAGCAACTTCTTCATGAAACATGGCTGCAGCAGCTGTAGTAACAGTGCAAATGCTTTTAATTTTGAGCAGCTGCTATGTCAGGTTTTAGCATTTTGATGTTTATTGTTCATTAGGGACTGGCCTTAGCAAAACCAAAGAAATGTGTGTTTTAAGATGCTGCATCCTAATAAATAACACTGAGAGGTGAGCATTATTTATATTGTGTCATGTAGTAGTTCATAGACCTTTGTGGAGTGCACTACAGGAAAATATTGTTCCTTTCTCTAAGGAGATCTGGGAGCCCAATTCTGCAACTAGTTATTCAAACACTGAAACTATTATTATCTGGTTGTGGCTACATAAGTAGGAAAGCTCCTATAAGTATTAGAACTGATGACTAAATTAAGTTTTTCTTTTGGAGAAAAGTCCTCAGTATTACCATCTGGGAAAAAAGGTACTATATGCAGTAGACAGGAGAATGTGACGTTACATTAAAAGAACACTGTATGAGGATGATGGAAGTGGAATATCAGGAATATCAGATACGTTTAGGGGACAAGGAACCTTTCAGTCGTTATGTTCACCTAAAAGAATCTTGAGATTCTTTTTGTTTTTTACGAATCTTCTTGTTTTAAAAATATAACCCTTCTCACTGCGTTGTTAGTGTTCCTTCATGTATTAAAACAGCATAATCATCTACCAGTCTTCTTTCAGAGATGTGGATTTTTTTCTCCGCTTGATGCTAATATATGAAGGTATGCTCAAACATGTAGGATGAATGAGGGCTGACTAGCTCAAGCAATTGAGATTAGTAATACATATTTTCATGGACAGTGGAGGATTGATGAAGGTGATTACAGCCCTCCTAAAACCTCCTCATGAATCTCTACCACTTGAATTGGGATTTACAATGTAATTATCTGTTTACACGAATGATTTTAAAATGATTAAAACAAAACTCTACTCAAGCAAGGTTTCCTTATGTCATCACAGAAGGGAGCATTAGTACAAAACTAATCGTATCTGTTCCCAGGTACTTATTTTATCAGTATTGTTCCAATGCTTGACAACTGTGGGCTTTAACTAGTTGTCTTACAGTGCTCCATAGAGGTGAATTCTGTTTTTAACTAAGGGAGTAAGAGTGGGGTGAAAAGTTCTGTGACACACGTGAATGAGTACCTGCTTTTCTTTTCTTTTGTACTCTAGCTGTAAGATACTTTCCACTTTCAATTTAATAGTTAGGACTTGTTCTATTGACTGTTTAGACAATTAAAGTACCTGCCTGAATGACAAAAGTTTTCTCAAGTGCTTTCCTCAATTGCGTTTTGAAGAGTGCTATGCCCCTGCCTTTCTCAATCGAGAAATAGACTCTGCCTGAGAAATGCACTGACACCTCTGCTTGTGCTTCGTTTAGAGCATCTGTATGCTTTGTGCCTTAAGAGACCAGGTGAGGCTGGCTAAAGCCTGACTTGCTGTCAGGCTTGGCGTTACGCATCCACACCGATAATAGGTGCATCATGCGTAAGGCGCATCGGATACACGCTGCCTGGACCTCACTGCAGCGTACCTGCAGAACTACGGCAGCAGCACAGCGAAATTGTGGAGCCAACAAAATCCATTTGTTTTTTGTCCCTCCCACAAAAAAGCTGTAGCTCATCTATCCCAGGCCCACACATGAATCTGCAGCCCAGAATACAGTGAGCTTGGTGTACTCATCCTGCAAAGGGAGGCATCCTTTGATGTGTGCCAGGATGCAGAGACAAGGGGTCTCTCCTAAAAGTCACTGAAGCACACCAGGCCAGGTGTGCTTCAGTGGCAGGTTTTACAGTGACGGCATGAAGCCTGCTCAGTTTACGGAACAGACAAACCACTGTGATAATCTTTGTCACATTTTGTCTTTGAAAGAGATGAGTGTAATTTGTACACAGATCTGGGGCTGCAGAGTTCTATACAATTAAGATATTACAGTAAATTGTTGTCTGTATACTTCATTCATTACTTCCTGCAGTCTTGACTCTTTTTGAGAAATTGCCAACATGCAGATTTTTGCTTTAATCAAAGCACGAAAACAAATACAGAAGTTAACTAAAGACACCACAAGACTGTGCGAAGAATTAAGGAAAAGGCTTGTTTATCCCTAACCTTACAGAAACACTGAATTGTTTTAAGTGTCCACGTACAGCACTGCTGCACGGTAACCATTTTGTACTAAAACCCTGGTGTGAGCGTTCAGGCCAAACCTCACTACACTGAGATGGTAAAAATCATTTACGCACAATTAATTCAACTGTACGTAGATGCCAGAGGGCCTTGCTTGAGAGATGGAAGTGTGTACCTGCCAGGCAGCTCGAACTATTTCTTTGTGCAAGCGGCGTGTCTGTGCCAGCGCTGCGAGAAAGCAAATGCCACAGGAAAGGCCAGGCAGGGGCCGGCGGTGCCCTGCGCGGGCGACGGTTCCACAAGCGGCGTCCCCGGGCTTTCTCCCCCAAAAAACAGCGGCGGGGGGTGCTCGAAGGGGGGCGCCCCCCGGCCCGGCGCGCCTGCGCGCCCCCGCCTCGCCGCGGGCCGGTAGCGGGGCGGCGGCCGCCTGCTGCAGCCGCCCCTACGCGGGGGGAGCCGGGCGCGGAGCGGGGCCGGGGGTCGGCTGAAGCCGGCGAGCTGCAGCGGGAGGCGGGCGCCTTTGTCCGCCGCTCCCCGAGCAGCCTCCGGGCCGCGGTGCCTGTCCTCCCCCCCCCAGCCCCGCCGCTGCTGCCCCGGAGGGGCTGCAGCAGGGGCAGGGAGCCCGGCAGCTCGGGATCCCCGCTGATCGCGGGTTTGCCCGTGTGTTTCCCCGGCCGCCCGAGCTCCCATTCATGAATTTCTGTGAAGCCGCCTTCATTCAGTCTGTGGTTAGCGCATGAAAGACATTTTTGACGTGTTAGGATCCATGACTCCGCGGTGTGTTGGTTGTGTGTGGTGTTTTTTTTTTTTCAATCGCCTGTGCGTAGGCATCGATTTAGCACTGAAACGTGCTCCACGTGCGCATAAAAATAACCCCGCTCCGGCTGCCTCGGTGCATGCGGCCGCTCTCCGTCTGGCAGCCGGTGCCGCAGGACCCCGCACCCCCGCCCGCAGCCGCGGAGCCCCCGGCCCCGACGGGGGGCGGCTTCCCCGCGGGGCCCCGCACCCAGCACCCCCGCACCCGGCCCCGCACGGAGCGGGATCCGAGCAGGGGAATTCAGCCGGTCTCTCCCCCAAGGGCTCCGCTTGTTCCGCCCGTCCTTTGAAGTGCTCAAGTGGCGCAAACGCTGCCATAAATTAACCCGCTGTAACGGGAGCGCTCGCGCTGCCTCTCCCGCAGCACCGCGGGAGGCTGCCCCTTCCCCGCACTCGCGTGGGCAGACAAAAGCCCCCACCCCCCCCCCCGTTCCCCGCTCCCAAATTGCCGAACGAGCCGCGGAGCACCCTCCCTCGCTCCGGGTCCCGCCGGTGCAGCCCCGCCTCGCCCCGCGGTGCCTCCCCCGGCAGCCGGGCTTGGCGGCGCCCCCGCCGCCCGCCGCCCCCCCGCGTCCTCCCCCCGCCCTCCTCAGCCTCCCTCCCCGGCGCTCCGCCGGCTGGGTTACGCAGCAGCCGCCGCCAGCGCTGGCAGCACTTGGCAGGAGGGCTTCGCCCCGCCGCTCCCGGAGCATCCCCAGAGGCAGCGCCCAACGGGGAGCCGGTCCCGGAGGGAGGGGGCAGAAGCGGAGGAGGGCCGGGAGCCGGGCAGCAGAAGAAGCACCCAGGCTAATACGCACGATACTACCACTAGTAAAGAGGGGCGCGAGGAGGAGGCGCGGCCCCGAGGAGGAGCCCTCGCCCCCGGGCAAGAGCCAGGGGCGGCGCTCGCCGGCAGCCTCCCTCCCTCCTTCCATCCCTCCTTCCCTTCCCCGCGCCCCGGGCGCCCGTCGGGGCATGGCCTGAGCCGCCCCCGCCGCCGGCACCATGGCGGCGGACGCCGGCCTCGACGTGGCGGCGGTGGAAAGTTTCCTCGACAGGCACCCGGAGCTGGTGGAGAAGTGGCTGAAGAGGAGAAACTCGGTGCCCAAGGCGCCCGCGGGCGGCCCGTCGGAGGAGCGGCGGGGAGGCGGCGGCGGCGGCGGCTGGGGCAGCGCGGGCGGCCCCGGCGGCGGGGGGCTGCAGCGGCGGGCGTCCCACAAGGAGCTGCGGAAGAGCTTCGCCCGCTCCAAGGCCATCCACGTCAACCTCACCTACGACGAGCATGTGCACGCCCGGGCACAGGAGCCGCTGAGCAGCGTGCGGCGGCGGGCCCTGCTGCGGAAGGCCAGCTCCTTGCCCCCCACCACGGCGCACATCCTCAGCGCCCTGCTGGAGTCCCGCGTCAGCCTGCCCCAGTACCCCCCGCCCGCCCTGGACTACAAGCGCTACCTCAAGGAGCACAACGAGCGGCAGTTCTTCCTGGAGCTGGTCAAGGACATCTCCAACGACCTGGACCTCACCAGCCTCAGCTACAAGATCCTCATCTTCGTCTGCCTCATGGTGGACGCCGACCGGGGGTCCCTCTTCCTCGTGGAGGGGGCGGCCGCCGGCAAGAAGAGCCTAGTCTCCAAGTTCTTCGACGTGCACGCCGGCACCCCGCTGCTGCCCTGCGGCTCCACCGAGAACAGCAACGAGGTGCAGGTGCCCTGGGGCAAGGGCATCATCGGCTACGTGGCGGAGCACGGAGAGACGGTCAACATCCCCGACGCCTACCAGGTAGGAGCCGGGCGGGCCCCCGGCTCCCCGCGGCCCCTCCTGCCCCGTCGGGGCGCCTCGGGGTCCCTCCCGCCGCCCCACGGTCTCCTTCCCTCCCTCCTTCCCTGCCTCCCTCCCTGTCGGGGCGGCGGGGCTCGCGTTTAGCCGCCCGCTGGGTTCCCCGGGAGCGCTCGGTGGCTTCACGCCTTTTCAGAAAGCCCTCTGGGATCCGCTGGAGAAAAGTTCAAAAAGATGCTCGCGACAGTGCCGGTGATTGTAGCCTTAAATCTCGGTCTCGCCTAACGTTCCCTGCCTGCTCGCTGCCGAAGTAATCTCCACCGCTTTCTAAAGAGCGTCTGTTTTCACCGGTGCATGTGCCCACTCAGACCGCATGGCGTGTATTTTCAAACCGCTTCCTAGGAGTGATAAAACCATCCCCGTTATCCTCTTGCGAGGAGTTCCCCCACCTTGTATTTTTACAGAGGCTTCGGCTTGAGTTGTGAAAATACAGTCCTGGCTTCAGGGCAAAAATTCTGACTTCAGCAGAGACAGAAGTGCCCTGTCCCGAGAGTGTTAATGCAAAACAGTGCATTCAGTTTACTAGCGTGAGATTTACCACCCTCTGTCTCAGTCCTAGGGGTTGTTTCTACTAGGTACTAGTGTGAGACACTACCAGCAATGTAAGATTCTGTAGAAAATTAAGAATCACAGGACTACACATTTTATAAATTAGCATCTTGGAAAATTTTAGAAAGGTGGGAGATGCATGTCCTTAATAATTCAGGCAAAAAACATTGTTCAATGTCTAACTTCACTCTAGAATAGTTCCAAAAGCAATGAACATTTTTTTTAAAAAAAAAAAAAAAGGATGATGCTTAATAACAAACCATACAAGGAAGAAACTTGAAAATAAGACTGGATAATTTTTGTTTGAAATACAGAAGAGCTGGGCTAAATGTGTTTTGGGCTGAATATTTATGTATTTGTCAACCAGTGAAAATTACTAAGCTCTTCACAGATACGGACCGAGAGGTTTCCAGCCCACAGAAAAAGGAAAGACTAGAGCTTGGCAAAAAGGCTGTAATAGTCAGCCTAAAATGACTGACTGTTGGATCACCTTTGAAAAAATCTAAGCTTGCTTTCTTAGTTTCTTTTTTCCTTTTCACCCATTATCCACTTTCTCTTACCATCTGATTTTTTTATAACTTTCTAAAACTGTACTCTTCCCAAAATATCAGCTCTTGGGGCCAAGCAGAAGATATTCTCAATAGTCTCAAGTGAATAAACAGATAAAGGATATCTGAGTTTGGTCGGGAAAGAGCTCTGTCTCTCTTAACTCTGGATAGATCCAGACACTTTTTCTTTTGGAGGTGAGAAAGCCACCGGGAAGGCAGGGCGTTTTTCTAGTCCTAAGGGACTGTTATTTTCCTTAAGTGTGAGTTCACTTTGCATTCCCTTGCCTGTGAAAAAGCCCAGCTACTTTAAACAGTTTGTTTGGCTGGTTCACAGAGAACAGTGAAAAACAATCCACGCAGTTGCCATTCCCAGTACTATTTATATTGTACTTTTGCCTGGCTTGTATTCTTTATAATCAATTATAATAAATAATACACTTTGTTGTATGTCTAAGCCTTAAGTACATTAGTTACTGTAGAAGGGAAAGTTCCGAGCCAAGTTTCTTCTGTAATTATATCTGTTGCAACTTCACCACTTTCCATGGAGTTACTTCTGAACAATTCTAGTGCAACAGAAACTTCAGACCTTGTAACATTAATGAAAGTTTTTCTTGCTAATAAAATGAGGGATATGCTTTCTGTTATGTTCCCTAGTTAGTACAGTTTATCTTCTCTTACCTGGCATGTATATAACCATTGTGCATCATTAAAAGGAGACCTTTCTAATTTAATAGTATAAAGAGCCCTAAGGAAGGCCAGTTATGTGTACGCAAAGAAGCTGTTCCACACCTGATCATTGTAGTGCTCACAATACAGCTCTTTAAAAATTAACAAATGTGATTATATGATTTTTGTCAGCATTGCCACTGATGATGGAAGTGTTTAATCAACCATCAGGTAAAAAAAAAAAAAAAAAAAGAGCACCACCAGGAAAATTTGTCAGGCTGACAGATGAAGTTGAAGAAAAAGAGGCAAGAGAGCAGCACCATTTTGTCCATTGAAGAGAATGTTTACATTGACAATACTTATTTGGTAAGAAAAGGGCTTTTTGTAATAGGTCAGACTAGCACCTCTAGATTAAAGGCTCTTTGTTTGTTTTTTAAATTAAAAAAAAATATATAGGTAAAAATACTTCAATATCATTAATTACCTCATTTACAATATTGGGAAATTTGTTTTATTATTGTGCAGCCATCTTTATTTTCTCAGAGCCTGATCAGATACTAGTTGAAGTGACTGGAAGTCCTATCAACCAGTATGGATTGGGTGGCCAGTTTGTGCACAGATTATTGCCAGCTACTACTGGCATTAATGAGACTTCATGGGAATAACATACACATTTAAATCCTGTCATGTCCTACAGTGTGCTTCATGCAGGCAGTTCCCTGTACCCCCATACAGAGTTTGATAGGCTTAGGAAGTTTGTAAATGATTTGCAGTGTCATTTTCAAAGATAGTGTAAGATTTTCAATTACACATTTATTTTTCAAACGAGAAAACATTTGAAATAATAGGTTGGGGCTTTTCCGTGGTTATTACTGTCAGTGGATCTGACTTTCCAACCCTGCTCACGTAAACTGAGTTAATTCAATGTGCATAGCTAGATACAAGATTTGGAATCAATATTATGTATTGAGGACTGTATCACAGTCAGGATTTTTTTTAATAATATACAACAACTTTGGATGCCTCATGGTAGTTTGATCTATGAAGTTTATGTGAAGTAATTGACCAAACAAATGTTTTGGAGGTTCACAGCATCAGAGAATTTGACAAATATTTAATTTATGGAGAGGTTTAGGTGAATGTTATACGACTGATTCAGAAATTGCTGGATTCATTCATGACTCAAAGTTTTATTGATTACATTGCAAAGCCATGTGATGAAAGTGAGGTTTTATAACTGTATAACAACTTGTAATATATTTGATTTAATCTGTAAGAGTTAGTACTACAGAATTTGTCGGAACAGGAATGGAGATACGTACTCTCTTTGCATTTTGGAGTCGGTCTAAAACTCTTTATCCTGGAAGTAATCTAGTTGTAGATTGGACTCCTAGTAAATTTAAGTTTTAAAATATGGCCTTGGATTCTTCCCTTGTATTAATTTTGGGAAGCATTACTGACTCCTTATTCTTATGCAAATAATGTGGTATGTCTTGAGCATGTGTGTTTGAAGAATCAAACACCATTATACTGGCAAGGAAATTAGGACCCAAGTGTCCTTTTGAGACTCCTTTTAACAGAGCATAGATGTAGACTTTGCACTTGGGTATGAAATGTATTAAATATATTGTGAGTATGTAGGCAGAGGCAATGTTAAACCTTTATCTGCAGGTCTTATGAGTTGTTTAAAAAATTCACTTTTTTTTTTCTTTGCTATTTAAATCTGTGTATTTTTCATGTCATCCCTTCTTCTTACAGATCTTCTATGACGTTCAGCTGAGGCTCCTGATCACTTCTATTTTGTTCCATCTTTTAGAGTATCACTTAAATGAATTAAAAAAATAATCACAAGGAATGTTTGGTTATTGTTATAATTTAATCTGTGCAAAAGTTTGGAGATAATAGCGTCCCACATCCTTCTAACTAGTGAAAAAATCTTACTCTTTAGAATAGTAAGCATACATCAGGAAGCATTGAAAAATGTTTGGCCGTTTGCCAGTGTCAGCTAAAAAAAGTTTTCTGTATACCTTATGTTAAATTTGGAATTTAAAAAATAGCTTTAAATAAAGATAAAATGGCTTACCAGATGGATGTTTTAATAAAGTGGGGAAGAAAAGAGAGAAGAAGTATTAAAAGGATTTACACTAAGACATGGGTTCTTGGGGGCTGGAGAAGGGTCAATAAAAATGATCAGAAATGATTTTTCAGAACAGCTCAAGACTTTAACAAGAATAATAGCTAAATATTCTAAAATATTTAACTATAAAAACTAAAATAAAGCAAAACAGAAGACATTGATCTCTTCTCACTGTTTTCTCTGTCAAGTTTAGGCCAAGTGGCATACAACTACTGCAAACACAAACTGTTAGAGGAAATCTTAAAAATCCCTGATCACCTGGGTATAGGTGTTGAGATTGTGTCATTTTTACAGGAACTCTGGGTGACCTAGGAGCATTCATTTTCTCCTGCTTGTGTTGGATGGTATTACAATTACAGAGTTAGTGCTTACAGGTGCAAACTCCTTAGCCTGGCTTTTCCCAAGTAAGAGCTGTTGGCATAGGTGGTGATGAACAGATGGGAACCATGTTATCGCACAGGTTAACTGCTTCTTACTATCAGTATTAACAGTGCATCTCTTTCCATTTTAAAGAGCAGCTACAGCATTCCTGTGAGGGTTAGGTCCTGTGGGTTGGAAGCACTTAGGAGCTGCCTTGATCAGCAGTGCTGGAGCAGCCGGCACTAGCCCTTGCATGTATTTCCACACTGGCTCTCAGCAAGAACAGAGGTTGCTCCTCAGAGACCACAAAACATGGTAAGCAGACAATCTCCATGTAATACACAAAAAAAATGAGTTAGAACAACTTTTACTGTGCATTAAACATGACTAGGAAGCACCACAGGGAACACGAGAGATAATTACAACAGTAAAGAACTAAATTGCTCTAACATGCTCTCCAGGAAAGGGCACCCCAGTCCACCATGCAAAATGTAGGAAACATTAAAGTTATGAGTCTCTAGGAAGTGACCTTTTGCTATCCACAGCTGAGAGCCACAGCAGCGGCCGCGGAGGTAGGGAGGCATGGCTGCTGTCTATGTGAGGCGCTCAGAGGCCCCTGCACCTTATTTCACCTCCCTCGGCCTGTGAGCCTTCTCAGGGAGCAGTTTCTGACTGAAATGTAAAACTTCCTGGGCCGTACAACATGCTGGTGCTGGTGACAGGTACCGTGTGATGGAGCAAACCCACCTCTCACATGTCTGTGTGGAGCAGGCCAAGTTACCTCATGGGCCAGGATGGCGGTCACCTGTCCACCATGGCAGGGCCAGCTGCTCCCACCCAGGTCATCGCTTCATGGCTGCTCAGCACCTGGGCATGCCTTCCTTGTTGTCTAGAGACAAAAATCAGGTGGTTGGCAGCAACTGCGTGCAGGGTGCCCAGGTGGACCCTGTTTAATGCAAGTCCACACAGTCCTGAGGCAAAAAGCTAGGCCTGGAACCTGCCCCCTGCTCATGTGTAATGAGTTTTGCGATAATTTGGTGTTGCTGGGAGGTTATAAGCGGTGGTGCGGGTCTTATGCACTTAAAGTGAGTGTGGAAGCATGTTGTGCTGCCTGATTTTGGTGCTGGTATGAGGAGGTGCTTGGGAGGGGTACTGCTTCCCGGGCAAGTCTAAGTGTGGAGGACTTCAAGGTATCAACAGGTTGGTATTTTTTGTTCTTTTTTTTTTTTTTAATCATTTTTGTTATTAAATGTGTGGCCTGTTTTCTTATTGACCTCACAGAGCAAGTACTTGGTGCCCTGACACCTTTGGCTACCAAAAAAAGTGTGGTGGTCATGACAGCCTTCTAGCTCTCTTTTCCACAGAATGCCCATGGGCTAGTTCTGTCAGGCTTTTTTTTTTTTTTTCCTGTCAAACTGACATACTTCACCAGCATATCAGTTAGCTAGCCTGTTTATCTAAAGACACAAACATTTTTAGCTTACTTTTCCTCAGCTCCTGGTAAAATTTCCTCACAACATGAGCGGGAAACTGGTCCCTCCCTGGCCTGTGATTCCCTAGGAGTGCAGGCATGCCGTGAGGTAAAGAGGCTTTGAGTTGTATGATGGTGTACTTTGAGGCCAGGAAGGGGTGTGGTTTTGAATACAGGTCTGAAGCCTTTTGATCTGCTTGTATTACCTCACTATAAAAACCTCACAGATTTTAATAGTGAAAAAATAAAATTAGGGAGGCTCCAGGAAAAACCTCTGAATACTCATCTGGCTTCACCTCGTGCTGGAGTCTATGGTGACTTAAAGGAGCAGAGACAGTTGCCTCTTGCTTTCCTTCTGTCCCAAGTAGCTTGCATTGGACACTTGGTACAGGCCTCATTACTTTTTGAGGAATATGTTCTGGAAGCCAGCAGCTACAAAAAAAATTTGCCTTGGGCTGTGGTTTCTGGATTACTGAGTACAAGTCTTCTTGAGTGGTCTAGTAGAGATACTGGTATGATGTAGAGGGAATAGCAATCCAGATTATTCCTATCTGTGGCTTTTTGTGCCCTCTCCTGTGATGTTGCCCTCTCTTGTTAGTGAAGTTCACTGTTTCAGCTAGAGGTGGGTTCTGAATCTCTTCAGTGAGTGGTTCTTTTTCCTTGTGTATTAGATTTGTTTTAATAGGGAGGAGGTAACACTTGTGTGTGGGGAGTGCTGTTGGAATCCCTGCTTCTGGAAGGGCTGACCTGGATTTTGTCTCGTTGCCATTCTGTATTCTGCTCTGCAAATTAACTGCAGGGTCTGCTTCTACCTGGCTGCAGCTGATACATCTTCTGGTGGTCCTCTCCTGGTTCTGCTTAAACTGTGGAAAAGGCAGGGCCTGTGAAAGTGGGAAGGAGTATTTATCCCTTTGTTTCTGTCCTCCCTGGTGAAACTGATGGCACAGGTGAGGCTGTGCTTCTCATCACTTAATTTGGAGTTGCTGTCCTTTAATCAGTGTGGTGGTTTGGGATGCTTTTTTATAGATAGGCTGTAGGAAATTTAACTAAGTTTAAAACACTGAAACAGAGTATATAGAAATGCAGTCTAAGCAGTTAATAGCCTCAACTTTATGCTATGGTGTAATATATGATACAGTATAAATATGATACTTAAAGACATTATAGATTTTTAATGTTTTTCCACTTTTCTGGGGTTGCTCTATCTTAGTAACTTCATTACAGGTCTTCATATCTCATTTTAGAAGTAATGAGCAAGAACTCCAGCCAAACGAAAAAGTAGACTTAATTTCTTTCTCATTAATACAGCTCTCTTATGAATGTCAAATGCTTCATTTTCTCCACACACACACACTGCCCTGTAATTCTTACATTCTGTGGAGTTGCTTATGTGTGGGGAAAAAAAAACAAACGTGACTACATGCAAAAGGAGAAGATAACATGTCAGTAAAAGAGTTGGAGTAGAAAAAGAACTAAAAAGAATGAGGATATACATGAACTAAATGTTAAATGACAATCACTTATTTAAAATAAGTGAGAATAACTTCATGAAACGAGAGTTTAGAGGATAAGTTAGCACTGCTACACCACTAGTTGAGTACAGAAACGATTTAAGATTGTTGCTTAGAGCCTTGTGAGAATTCAGACACAACTTCCTATTGCTGTCACTGATAAAACTAGCTGAAAGACAAATTTATGTCACTACTTTTATAGTCATTTAGCTGGCTTCACTACCCCTCCTCCATTAGACAGATCTGACTTTAGTTGCACTCATGCTTTATTGCTCATTATCACTCATTTGTTTAGGTAAATTCTGTACTTATGTTAATTAGAAAAATGAATATCTAATGTATATTTAGTGCATGGCTGTCTTTTGCATACACAGTTATTGTTTGTTGTTTTGTTAATTTTATTCATGTACCTAACTAGAAAGATGTTCTAAATGATGTGTGTGTCTCTAAGAACATTATTTGAAGAAAAAAAATCATAATCTCTCAGGACAGAAGAGAAATATTTTCCATCTGTATGGCATGCTGCATTGTGGCAGTGCACCGTAATACAGTTCAATTATCTATTTGATTACAGTATGTCAGTGATGGTAAAAATGAAGGGTCAGATTCTGCAGTTCTAATTTTAGCAGAAATCCCATTACAAGAACAAGACTGAATTAAGCCTTTAGTTTTGCTTGGTAAAGGATTTTGCTGTTCTGTTCGATTGGTTTTCAATTTTCCAAAACAAATGGATGTTACTTTGAGTTATTTACATTTGTATGTTATTGTGCTCTTTTTCTATGGAATAGCAGAATTAAAACAAGCAAACATACATGCATTGTTACATAAGTTAACTCGTTTTACTTTTCTGCAACAGCCCTATTGACAAACTGAAATATAAACAGCTTGAGCTCATGGATCAGCAGAGTTGAGTTAGGAGGGTAACAGCAACTGTGTATGATCTGTGATTAATGTCTAATGTCCCTACAGTACACCTTTGAAAATGAGTGTGGCTAAGGTTAATAACACTGCCGGTTTGTCACAATAACACTTTAAATTTATTATTCAAAGATCTTATTATACTACTTTAATTTTTAAAATATATATATAAATATAAAAATATAAAATATATAAAATTAAAAAAATCATCCTGTATGTTTGGGAGAATGGCACTAAATGGCTGACAGTGAGGCTGGCATGATGTGGGAACACGTGGTGGTGCAGCTGATTCCCAGCAGTGCTTCAGCATGCCCACTACATACAAGGGCACGGAGAGCCACTGTGATAGAGCAAGCAGTAGTGGGTGTGATCTCTAAATATTTAAAACTACAGGAAAAAATTATTCTCTCTTCAAGTTTCTTCTTTGATAAAAATGCAGACAGAGCAGGAATGCACAGCTGTTGTACAGGATCAGACTACAACTTAACTTACTGCAGTGCGATCAGCAATCTAATGTTGGTTTGTCTTGAAGGAAGAACAGCAAAACCATTTTGTATTGGACCTGGGTAATGTTGTCCTGCAGAGGAATCTTTTCTTATTCCTGCTGTTGATCAGCTCAGACTATGAAGCATAAAATGTGATTATGTTTATTAACTTGATATTCATGTCTACAAACTTGATAATGCTTATGAAGACATTTTTTTCCTTTCTCAGAAAAAAATTACATATACTATTTTCTCTGTTAATTTTGTGCCAGTGCTTGTGCAAGTAGTCAATGTGTGCTGTTATTTGTCTGTTGTCTAACTAGTAGATGAAACTGTGGTCAGAACCGGATATAGATGATATAATGCATCCCCACCAATCAAAATAAAAAAGAAGGCCCAAACAGACACATTTAACAATAAAACACGAACTTTATCATTGCAAGTGAACTTTTTTTTCCCCCAAGAAAGTCAATAAGTCTTATGTATTTTTCAGCTTAAATTATATATGGACTTAGATTTAAATCTGGAAGTTAAGAACTTTAAGGGCCAATGTTCCCTACTCTTTTGGGGAATTGTTTTGGGAGTGAAGAAATAGTTTGCTGAGCTGTTACGTACTTTCTTATCTGTTTTATTCATTTTATCTTATAAGAAATATTGCTGTCGTATAAATAGTAAATAACTCGACTATGTGCTTATTTACTTGGGAGAATTAGGTTTTAGATGCTGGAGAATGACGCTTTTGTTCTCCTGCTGCCTTTGTCTCTGGGGCCTTAGGGATCTGGGGGGAGATGGCAGGAATGGTTACAGCAATCCTTACAAGGAAGTCTCTTCAGAGATTGGTTTACTTAGGTTCTGCCCCCCAAAAACAAGTAACTATTTTCAACAAGGTTTTGCCCATATCTACTGCAGTGTTTTATTGCTTGGTTTCTGTTCCTTATGTACTACAGACCTTGCACTGTGTGTGACTTTTTTTTTTTTACCTTAAAGAGATTATCTAGAGCAGATGCCTTCATTTATTTACTTTTAATTTGTATTTTGGCTTTGTTATGCTTTGAGTCTGGATAATATGCTGTCTTTTGGGTTGTTCTTTTCCTATAAAAGCTTGAATATTGTTGTATGCTCATAGGAAACGTGATCAAGAAATTGAATAAATCTTTCTACTTCTACAAGTGTCAATGCTGCTGCAGCCTGGCTTCCTGTAAAGTCAAGGAATAAGGATATAAAGATTCATTTTCTTTTCCAAGTTCCAAGGGCTATGTTTAGAACTGTACTTCTGCTAACAATTTGTGAACCTCCTACTTAAAATCAAACTGAAATCCAGTTCTTTAACTTTTACTCAGAAATTAAAACATTCTTTATTACCATCATAACTTATTCCATGACTTTAAATCCCCCCCCAACACTGAAGTTAGATTAAGAACAAGAACGCAACAGTTGGTTTGTTTCAGGGGAGTTATGGAGGCTCCCTGTGGCCTTCAGTGGAAGGGTGCTTCATGCTAGCTTTTTTGAAGAGTTTATTCTAAGTTGGGAATCATTAGAAAATGTCTAGATGCTGTTAGTGAGTGACGGAAATAATGACTTGTTAATGAGATTTTCACCTCTTTGTGGTCAGCATTAATTTTTTCTTAGAGTTCCTCTAAGTGTAGAGGTTCAGTTCTCACAATGATCAAAGACTGTTATTTTGTGACTACAGATCCATGGCCAATTTGCCTTTGCTCTCCAAGTAAAGAGGACTGGGCCTTAATAGGTTTCTTTGCACTTCTAATCCTATCAATAATACAGCTGATCAACTTTTTTCAGTCCTTGCCCAATATTTTTATAGCTCTCAGTCAGATTTACAAATTAATCTTATGAGTACAGAGGTCAGACCAGAGGACTTGAGACAGCTCACGGTGATGGGCAGTATTTTGAGTTTTCAGCTGGTATGATGAAGGGTAAGGGATCTAGAAAGGTGAATTTGAATGTCCTACATCACTAAGATGTCCTTCTGCTCACAGCTGCTGTTCCAGGCCCTTGCATTTCTGATGCTTATGTTCTTGATCACTTTCAGGCCACCCTTTTAATGTTATTCACACAGTTACAGAAACTAGAAACTTAATGTTCCTTAATGAAGGTTGATAACATTTATGATTCCAGAATGTAACTGTCTGTACCCTAGTTTAGCCTTTTATAGAATAAAAGCATGAAACTTTTCAGCAAGTGTGAAAGAAACATCTTTAATGTCCAGAAGAACTGAGACTGCAGTGTTACAGCTCCTACAGCTGGAAAAACAAGTGCTTGAACTGATGAGTCAATCCGACTCTCATCTTTCCTTGACTGACCATTGAATTTTACAGGGCAATATTTCCCCACAGAAGAATGACAATCAATAAACAGCTTTAGACAAGGTGAGATTTATCCTCCAGAATAAACATTCCTTGTTGGCATTTCCAAAATTCTAGTTCAAAGTGCCTCAGTCACTATACTTTGAATGTCTCTAGCATCTAGAAATCTCATTAGACAGAACAGTTTAAAAAAAAAAAAAAAAGCTTGTGAGTTTTAGCAGTGTTTTTTAATAGTGGAAAACTTTAATTCCTGGGTGTTCTTGCATGAAAATACTGCCTGTACAATTACAGTTATAGTGAAGGATTTTGAAAATATGTATATTTTGTATCTGGTCTGTCCCTGATTTCTGAATAAGCATTGATTATAAAAAACTTAAAAGCAAATGCTGCATTCGTATCATCAACATTAATATTCCTTAGCAGCCAGGAGCCCAGTGCAGATGAAGACCTTGTTGTGCCATGGGCTGTTCTAACAAATGGGATAATAGTTTGTATCACAAAATGTTTGCAGCCTAATTGAGGGCTTCTCTCTGATTTAGCAGCTTTGTTATCAGCTGCTAAACAGGCCTCCTTGCTCAAGGTTACTACCCTGTAAGTAGGGGTGGATGTAAATTTTGTGCAAGCTCCTCAGCCTTCACAGGTCACACTTGAGTATTGAGTTTTTATTGATGCTGTTAAATCCAGCTAAACCTCTCAGCTAGATCCTACCGTGTACATCCTATTACAATATAATAAGCGATGGAAGAAAGCTGAGGGGGGAGCATGGGGTGTAAAAGGAAGGTTTGGGATATAATGCAGGTCATCTAGTCATTCAGCTTTCTTATGTGTGTATTGCTTACCTCAACAATATTAACGCTGGCAGAAGTAGTATTTTTGTTCACGTCTCCTTCCTCATTACTCTTCCCAAACATCACTAAAATGAAATTCCTGGCTGCTCTTCCACAAAAGTTTAGGGACAAAGTTTCACCTGACATCTTGATTACTTCCATCTTTGTACCAAGTTCTTGATGAGGCTTGTCTCGATCTCTTCCTTTTTCTACCTAAATGCATTAGCTTCTCTATAGTATGCTTATTGTACCTTTACTCTCTGTTCCAGAGATGTAATGTCCTTCTGCAAAAGGTAGTCCAGTTCTCTAGCATAAGTGAGCAATTTGATATCAATGAGAATATCACCAGAGCAGGTCACTGCATATCTGGGACTGAGGCTGTCTGCTCCAGGATCCCTGTGCCTCAATTCTTCTGTTGTAGACGTCCCAGCAAAAGATAGAAACAGGAAGCTTCAGAAATCCACTTGAAAGAAAATACAGTATAGCAGGAACAAAAAAGACCTTGCCTTGATTTGAGTCATTAAAAATAAACTTGCTATCCCAGGGGGCTTACCACAGCTGACAGACTTGTTCTGATTGTGATGGCGAGAGAACCAATGGGGATTTTTTACAGAGAAATTAGGATGTCAGTGTCTCTTGTCATGGGCAGTGAAAAGTTTTCTCATACTGTGTGGTACTGCTGAGGGAGATGACTGCTGTATTTAATGTGGCTGTTGTTGGGGAGAAGCCCATTATGTAGTGAGATGCTTTCAATGTGTGGGTTTGCCCCTTTTATGAGAGCGCATCAAGTGCCTTACGCTCACTGTATGTGCCTGGACCCAAACTGAAAGGTGATTGTTAGTCTTCATAAATGTAGAACTGAACCTGAACACTTCCTCATTTTACAGAATAAGGACCACAGGTGTGACAAACTTTGTGGACAAATGCAGCATCCAGAATAAGGATGGAATGTGACTTTCTATGTACCTATGAAAAAGCATAACTTATTACTCTAGTTTGGGGGGTAAACATAAATTATTCTTGTTATAGGAATTGTAAGCAAAGGAGAAGCTTTTTACAGTGCCCTTTCCCGAGTAAATAACAGATTGTAAGTTACAATTGGATTAAAATGCTCATTGTAGTGAACCTTGTTACTTAAACAAAAACTTCTAGTTAAACATAAATTTGCTCAATTTTTAATCTGACCTCTTTTGTCTTACAGTAATGTATCTATTTTTAAGTGCGCTCAGATAAAACAAATCCCAACTCACTCTTCAGTTTAACTCCTCCTTTAAGATTTCTGTTTTATAAGGCTTACAATTAACAATGTTATTACTAGCCAAGGCTGCTTTTCAGTTCAGTTGTTCTCTATGTACTCTACTGAATTTGTAGAAAGCAAAACAGAGCAGGGTCTGTGTCTCTTCAGTTACACTAAGCATATCAATATTTCAGTCACAATAACTAATTCTAAATATTAGTTCAGACATTACCAAGAAGCAGTTGGAAAAAAAAGCTTAATTTATTCATTGGTGAAGCCTACTGTGTGATAATTGCACTGCAGTTCACTTCTGGTGTATAAGTAGCATGCCTTTCTAGGCAGGTGTCTGTACAGTGCAGAACAGTTCAGCCTCTATTGAAGTTGATATCAAAGTGCGCAAGAAGCATGCGGAAAGATCACAAGATCAGGCAGGTCTGGGCCCCTGATGTTGTTATTAAAAACCATTCATCATGGGGGTTCTGTTTCTCCTAAGGAAACTGTTAGGCACAAATAATTCAAGGGAATCTCATTGCCTTATCAAAGACTGCATATTAGTAATCTGCTTTTCTTGGAAGCAAAGGCTGTTAATACGCTCTAGAGGCAGAAATAGGTCTGAGGAAGAACAACAGACCCTAATGAAGTTATAGAATTAAAACAGGGAAAAAAGAATGGTATAATAAAACAGAATCAAGAGCTTGGTGTTCTGTGGCAAAAATGTTATATATGAATATCACGGTTGGTATTAATTCCTTATGGTTAAAGGGTCTGAAAATTTGTACAAAGGTATAAACTAAACAAATGTATATATTATGTTAAGTGAGTGCAGATCAAAGGTTACTTCTAAATCATGTCACTTCTAAGGTGACTAAATGTTTCTGTAGCATCTGCAAAGAACAGATAGAAACAATGATAGAAGCAGATAGAAACAGATGTTTCTATAGCATCTGCAATCAGGGAAATAGAAGTAGGAATAAGATTGCCAGGAAAAAGTCTGTCAACTTTTAGTGTCAGTAAAGATATAACGAATTCTCTCCCTGATCTCAATCAAGTTTTATCTTAGATCAAGGACTATATGGATTGTTCTTCCACCAGTGGATGCAAATGTACATGAATATTTCATAGCCGATATTGCCTAAACCTTTGGAAACAAAGCTCTTGCTTCCTGTAGAAGAGCTCAGTTTTCTCATGTTAGGGGAGCCAGAACTGTCTGCAACATGAATGCTAACTTCACCCTGGAGGAACAGAGCTGATGCCTGGAAATGGCAGAAATTCCCTCCCTGGCTGATGGTTATTGAAGATGACCCTCTCCCATGTGGACTGGAGATGCTGTTAGCGCTACCTCTTCTGAACTTCACAGGCTTCTTTGAGACACCGATTTGCAGTTTGAGTGGTACGGTTTCAGAGCAGAATGGATTTCTGTATGGCACCATGTTTTTAAAGGAAGTTTAGTTCAGTTTCCTTTAGCTTTTGTCAACCTATAATGAAAGTTATTTTCTCTTAAGATTTGAGTCTTGCTCTGAGCCTTTTTTTCTTACTTTAAACGTTATTGTGCTTAAGAAAAACAGACTGTTTAATGGTCAAAAGTACTGTAATTTCCCCTTACTCTTCTGGTAAGCATAGAAAGTTGTATGAAGAGATATTTAATACATCTTTTAAACACTTATTTTGTTTGTTTATATGGTAATCTTTCTCCAGTGGCAACTAGCTGTGTGGATCCTGCAGAGGAAGCTTAAACTGTAAATCCAAGCAATATGCATAGCCATGTCTTCAGCTACGCTATACACTGAGAAATATACTGGCATGAGGGGGCTTTTTAAAATTGGATTTTCCTATACTTAGATTTCCAGAAAGAACTGAGGTTTTTATTGCATTTCTGTGAAAAAGCATTTTTACCCAATTGTAATATTAGCCATCATAGCAAGCCTTGTCTGTTTTACTAAATTTAAAGTGCAGCAGGCAGAGAAGTAGGGCCACCAAGTGTCTCCATCTGCTTGATGGAAAAATCACAGGCATCTACAAAATACAGATGTGAAATGGCAGCATGGCCTAACATGTATGTGTGTATATGATCGCATTACTAATTCTAGATATCAGTCTTTGCTGGATGTCATTCAATAAGTGTTCCAAAAAGTAGTGGCGCTTCATTAAAGTGATAAAATTTATTCGTTCTAAAGATGTCATGTTGTTACCCTACGTGTATTTTTGCCATTTCTAACTGGTTATAAAGATGGTAGTTTGTCATCCTTGTTTACAATTTACTACATTCTGGAATTCCTACAAGTATTAAAGCATCTGTTTTGTCACTAAGGCATGAGGCACTACTTCTAGTGTTTTAGGGTAAAATGACTTTTGTTGGTTGCTCCAAATCAGTGTGTTAAACCTGAAGTGAGGACTATCTATATACAACTTATTTTTTTAAATATATATTTTTTATGTATTAGACTTAGTAGTACTTGCTGTTAAGACTCTACATCTAACCCCAAAGCCATTCAGATACTGTACTATACGTGCAATGCTCTGACCCCACATGAGAGAGGAGAGGCAACAAAAAGCATGAACCAGTGCTAGTTTTAATAGATTAGATTGTGCTGAAATTTAATGTCTCATTTTAATGAGAAGCAAGCATTTATTCTCCTTATTAAGGTAGAAATGTGAGACTTTACATAATTGCACTCACAATGCGTTGTACTGATCCTCTTAAAGAGAAATGCTGATTTTCATTATATATATATATATATTTTAGTATCTTAACTGAAGAAAAACAGCTAATAGAGGATAAGGTAAAAACACAGATGCAACAGCATAACTTTACTGTATAAGACATTGAGGAAAATAAAGTACTTTGCTACCTGAAGAAAACTCAGATGTATGACATGCACAGTAATACTTCCTTATTTTCTTTTGAAGGATCGACGCTTTAATGATGAGATTGACAAACTCACTGGATACAAGACCAAGTCACTCTTATGCATGCCCATAAGAAACAGTGATGGAGAAATTATTGGTGTTGCCCAAGCAATAAATAAGACTCCTGGAGGTGCCCCCTTTTCTGATGATGATGAAAAAGTAAGACTGCCTTTTTCTGTTTTCTATCTTTAATATTAATAGCTTGGCAGGGAGACTCTTCTAGAGGTACTTATTGCAGGTGTTATGAGTATAATGAGTACGTCTTCTAGACTTTGTAATTGGGTTGTAATTAGTTAATTTCTCAGATATGATACCACCACAGCATTTTATTGATGTACAACTTGTTTCTTCCTTTTTGTCCCTATTAAAGGGGAGGGAAGGGCTGATGTTAGTACTTATTCTCTATGTCCAGCTTGTGTCTTGATTTTTTTTTTTTATCATTCCAGGTTACCTGTCTTTACTTAAACCTGCTACTGATCTGTTTTTAATGCTTTCTCAACTCTGGGGGGAAAAAAAAAGTCAGTAGACCTAATGTCTTAAGATGTTATTGCAGCTGTAAAGCAGAAAAGCTGACTCTTGTTTCAGGAGACCTGAACTTGGTGTTGTACTGTTATCACTTTTTTTCCTGATCTCTTGTTTAAAAATAATGTTGGCTTCCATGTTAGCTGAATCACTTAGTATGCACTGCTAACCTCAGATTAAGCTAGATCTGACATTGAAGAATCACTTTGAATCCCTCTTAAATTAAATCTTAATCATTCCGATTTTTAGCTTCCTTATGCGTCTTGGAGTTTGTTACTTATTTGTGCTTGAAAACACCTATTTGCATGGGTGCCTTTCTTTATCAGCCAGCCCTTCACTATGTAGCCTGTTTAGTGTAGGTTAAGTTTTTGTAGATGGTATCTTGCTGTGTAGAAGCTAGAGTTTCGAAGACCTATCCTCTAGTATACTTAGAAGTTATGAATTAAGTTTAAGGGCTCAGGGAAAATATGTGGTCATTCTGGGATAGTTCAGAAAACTAAGATCTTAAGTTATATTTAGAAGGAAAGACTAAGAACTTTAGTACCGAGGCATTCTATATAGATGTTAATGCATATACATCCCCTATTATAAGAATAATACCTTGTGTGCTTTCTGTCTTAAGTAGTTTCACTTCATAAAGAAATGAAACATGAAGAGGGCAGCTGACATAAGGAAGAACTTATACCTCCAATAAATGAGATATTAGGTGCTGATTCATAATTAAATTGGTAGAAGTTCTTGCTTTAGGTTCAGATTACTTTTTTGTCATCCTATAACTATTTTATGAAGATCGGGTACACTGAGGAGTTGTAACAGATATGGGGTAGTAGTCCTTGTGTTAATGTTTAACTGCTTAACATAAAAAGTACAGGTCTTAACATAAAACATGCATCTGTTCAATAAATGCAGGGGATTGTGCATCTGAAACTTCAGTTTACCACTTCATAAATTTCATGTGGACTTTCCATGAAGTAAACTTTAATAGAAAAACTTCAGAGTTGACTCTTGAATAAAGTTTGTTAAGAAATTTAATTTTTGTTTAAGCAATAGTTTCTCTTTTTATATAGGTACTCTTTCAATAGAATATTTGGTGAAAAATTTTAGTAGAACAAATACAATTTTCTGTTTGTAAAGAAAACCACAGCATATTTATCATCACTGAATATTCACTTTTCTTTTTTGAAAAACTACGTGTAAGAATAAGTTTATAGGGAAAACTATAATAAAGAAAATTCTAAGGTTGCTGACTTAAAATCATCACCTTCTCTTCATGTTCTCCATGGGATAAATGCCTGTAGCATTTACTAAAACTTTAATGGAGATCATACGTTTACCCTGTTGTTATCACAGAACATAGAAGGCTTCCAAGTGCCTATGAAAGGATAAAGAGGACAGAAAAGGGAAAATAGGTGTTTATAAAGTTAGAACTGGCGAGTAAGGGGAGCTCAAGTATCAGAATAGAGGGAACAGCAAGGATGGAATTTAAAGGTAGGGAAAACAGGAAATGGTGCTGGTGAATGCAGAGAGCAGGGAGGGGAAAATTAAGTTTTTTTGTTTGTTTGTTTTTTAAAAAAAAAAAAAAGAGAAGACTAGGGAAAAGTAAGGTAGGTCAGCAAGCTGCGGAGAAACGAAATAGCAATTCCATCTGACCAGGAAAGAGAAATAGAGTATCTTTCAAGCTTGTAATGGGAAACTACACACTTCTGTTTATATTAGCATTGTATTGAATCTCGTTTTTGTAGAAGTGTAGGGAGAGGCAGACTTGGCCCCTGAAAGCTTCTTATGTCAATTCAAAAACAGTTAATACACTAACAAGGTCTCTCTGTCAAGTATTTTGTATGTGTTGACATTTCTGTGCTATGACGAAAAGAGGTGTTAAGTAATGCCTGTTGGAAAGGAAAATCCTACCTTACTGGTTCATCTAAGTAGATGATCCTTAGAATCAAGATTGTATGATGTTAATGAAAAGCATTATAAAGCTAAACTAACAGTTTATGAAATTTTAAACAGCTTGTGAAATATTACACAAATCAAACTTGTTTTCCATCGAACATATGTTAATTATATTTTAAGTACTTCTTGAAGTTGCTATTACATCTCTATTTTTTACCTGTTATATCTACAGCAATAAATTTAGGGCACAGTCCAGAACCATTTAATAGTTGTTGGAAACAAAGGTTTGGTGAGAATAGTCATACAAAGATTCATATTCTTAGTGTCTGTTAATAGCATCTGGTTTGTGTAGTGGGAATAATTCAAAATTGATTGTCTTTTTTGAAATTTCATTACATGAAGGAACTTTTTTGCAGTCCTGGTGGGAAAATCCTTGCCAAGTGAAATATTAAGTGTGTACACTAAAGTTGAGAGAGTAGAGGACTAATGATTATTTTATACCTCCTATTAGTTATCAGATTTCTTCCAATAGAAACAGTTATGAGCAAATTTCTTTATATTACTTAGATTATTTAACATAGCACATGCTTGCTATCAAGTGGAGATCTTCAAGCAGTTATTCTTAGCAATACCTACTTACATGTGAAGAGCCAGCTTGCTTGCTGTGTACCCTCATATGCTTTTGGTGTTTTTTCCTAAATCTTTCATTGTTATATTGTGATCTGTTGTGCTCATGAGCTGTCTGTTAACTTCTTGTTAAGCTTCAGATTCTCATTGACCTAGCATTTGAATTGGAGGTGAAAGATTAGACTTGTAGCTGATTTATCATATTCTTATTTAAAGCACATTCAACAAATAAAAGGAGTGAAGTATAAGTTAGGCAAAGGGCAAGAATGCATGTGGTATGACAGACTAATAATTCAGACAACTCACTCCCCAATTATTCTGAGGTATTATGTATGAGCTTTAAAAAATATTTTGTTAAAGCCAAGTAACTGGGGTTACCATTGACATAAATATTAATATTTTAAAACTGAAAAATTATAAGGGCAATATTAATTGCAGTATGTGTATTTGACATCCTCCTTTGGTTAATACTTTATTCTAACTATGTATTGAGTAAACGAGGAAGAAATTCAGTTCTGTCTCTGGCAGTATCAACTATTGTGGTACTGTGTTAAAGGTAACTTCTCTTACATGAGAATTTTTTCTATGAAGATAACTCTTCCTGTTTCTGCAAAGTGTCTGTGTAATTGATGGTGCATAGTACAAATAACTTCACAAAATATCTGTCAATTTTCAGTTGCTACTTCAGACATCTGAAAGGACGCTGTACTTTTAAAATATTTGCTTTCTAGTTGCTTTTGATTCTTGAAAATATTGATGTGGAATATTGATGTATTAACATACAAATCTGGCAGTGCGTGCTGAAATAGGTAGTCAAATGCAAATTAAAGAAATGAGACCCTCTCTAAATATACCCTTTATATAGGCACAGGGTATAATAAAGTGCAGAAAAAAGTATCTTGTTCAAAGTGTTGCTTTTATCTTCTATACACATCTTTGATAATACATTTGATTATCATGTTCAACAAGCAAAACTGTAAATGTGAGTTGTGTATTACATAAACATGTTTATGTAAATATTTGATTATAGTTCAGAGGTGGTGGTGTCTGCTTCCATTCACTGGCTACTAAGAGTATGCAAAATCAGGAAGTTTTCCATACCTTGATTGCATCTTTATTCTTGACTAGTCACTTATACCATTGTTATAATTAGAAAACAGTGCATTAAAACTCTTCAAGAATATATTAAATGAGCTCTCACATGTAGGGTTTATGGAAAAATAAATGAGAATGTAAACACTATTGTGCCCCATAACAGATTTCAGATTTAATGAGGCTCAGCAGTCTGTGCTGTTCTTTTTAAACCTGTGCTTTTAAGCTTCTTCCCTCCCTGTTAAGATGGAAGAACACATGCTAGAAATGCATGTTTTATCTCTAGGAAGCCAAAGGAGGCACTTCCAGGAGAATGTCTTGCAGGATGAGCACTTTAATTTAATGATGATATCAGCAAAGGTGGTTGTAAGGAAAGGGGGCAAGTGAAAACTAGGAGGAAAAAAATGGGAAATCCCTTCCAAAACAATGAAAGGAAAGATCTGCCTGGGTGCTAAGGTGATACATGCAAAAAAGTCTAACTTAGCTAGCAAATGAAAGAAGCCCAGCTTTATATTGATATTATAATTTCTGACAAGTAGCATTCATCAGTTAGAAAATGAAAAAATAATAAACTACCCCTACTCTCCCTACCCCTGAGCCATCTCAAACAAATCTCAGTATCAAATAAGTATGTCTTCTGTTTGAAGTGTATTTCTATACTCAGTATTATGTGAAGCAATTAAAATAATTTGTTGTTGTTTGTTTTTTACAAAGCTACAAGTCTATTGTATAATGAAATGTCACTTGGGGGCACTAGTGTCTTGAGTCAATAGGAAACAAAGAATTATGTTTTCAATTAGAATTAAGTAGATACAAGCATCACTTTGTTCTTTTTAGTTATTTTCTGGAAGTTAAGAGCAAATAAAATATTTAAGATTTGAGGAGTTTTTAATGATCCCAAGCTGTAACCAAGTTTGTATTTTGCAATATGTAGAATGGTAGAGTATTAGATTTCAAAGCTTTTGTAGTTTTGTTTTTCATGGCAAACTTTCAGGGTTTTTTATATCTCTGACCACAGTGTTAATAACATAGCACTACTAAGTTAATTTCCTGCATGTAATGATTGGTTTCCAATTGCCAAATAAACTCTTGTCCCTTTTGGTATAAGGGATACTCCAGCCATTTCCTTGTTTAAGAACAAAACTAGACCTGACAGGCATTGGCATGAGAGAAATTGCTGTCTCTCCATGAGTTTTGCCTCCCTAGTGTCAGTGGCTTGATTAACCAGACTGATGTAGAGATTTCTACTTTGAGATAGACAGTAATAGAATAGAAGCTATTGCCTTATTACGTTATGTTATGTAACTGGTAAGTCTTCAAAAAAAAAAAGATATATTTTTATGTATATTTTACAAATGGGGACACCTGTTCATCTGCATATAGGAAGATTAAAAAAAAAACAAAACACCACCTTGAAAAGAACTGTGCAGCCTGTGTGTGTTCCCAGTGCTGTCCTGAAGAGTCATTTAAGTATTTGTGCTGTTTACTGGTGAGTCATACTTGTTCCAGGACTGGTGAGAAACTCGACCTAGCAAGATCTTGACAGTCTGTGGTTTAGATTATTGTATGCCCTTTAGAGCCCTCTGAGATGTGGTGCCAAAACAAATCTAATCCACCATCAGAGGTTTAACAAGCAACAGCTCCACCATCCCTTAAACTGGTGTCCTTGTTCTCTTTGGCATCCTCCTAGCCTGAAAGAAATGAATCAACTGCAGGGAGATTACACAGGGGCAGCCAGTCTGAATTAAATCCTGCTTGACTTAATGAAAGGCAGTAGTTTGAATGCAGCAAGATCCTTCCTAGGAGGGAGAAGACCAACTAGATTGGTTGTCTGTGCTCTGTGGGTAGTTTTCTTAAGAACTATGTAACCAAACTCCAGGATTCATTTAGTGAACTTTGTGGTTTGGGGGGCCTTGAAGATACCATTCTTGCATGCTCCATCATTTCTAGTTCTTACATTCCTAATAACAGCCCAGTGAGTCTAAATTGCCCAATTTAGTGTGCTGTTCTTGGTTAGTATTAGCTAAGGCCAAAATATATTCTATGCTGGGGTTACTATAATGATGAGTGACTTGCAGAAATTTTGCTCTACCTGCTAATTTGCCTTCTGTGAATTTTTACATGATGGGCTTAAAGTCATGCTGGGAGGTAGTTATCTCTAAGTCAGTTAGGACTGCTTCTTTACCTCATGGAAGTAATCAACTGTAAATAAAAATGTCAGGAGAGGGAATGATTCAGAGCAGGCTGACATCTGACTTGTGAAAATGGTGCATCCAGCTCTGAATATGAAGAATATAACCTAAAAATTATTTTGAATGCACTAGAAAGGAATGTAAGAAACAAATTGGCTAAAGAATCTTTTTGCATGTTTTGTACATTCAGTATGTGATGATTTTGGCCTTGAATGCTCCTGCTAACCTCTGTCTTGGTTCTCTGATAAATCTACATGGCAGTGAGACTCCAGAGTCTATTATTTAAAATTGGCATAATTCTCAAAGGCATCACGTGGACTGTATCTCATTGCATGATATGAATTTGCTGAAAGAAGGCAGAAAATAACAAAGACATTTGAAGGATGAAGGTGCTGGAGCGCTACAACTATCTGGGAAAACTCTAATGGTCTATTAGGCACAGTTCTTGAAAGTACTTTCTACACAAATCTAAATTAAAATAAATCACAGTAACTGAATTTTCTTGCTGGGGGAGTTTAAAACAATTTGTCACTAAAATATTGATTTTTATCAGGGCAGCTTCACATCACTGGTTTGCAACCAACAGCACCAAGTGACTGCAGTGACTTATTTGAACGGACTTCTTTGTTTTGTACACACTGCCATACCTTCAGGTTAATGGAGAATGCTTAGTTTTCTTCTTAATTAATAATAAAAAAACCAAACCTCTAAACATGCTTTAACTTATGTCTCAATATCTTTGTTTTGAGACTGGCAGTTAATATTTGAATTGGACATCTTCATCTCTGAGGAAGGAAACATTTAAGACGTGTTACTGATATTTTAGTAAAATATTTAATTTCCAGTTATAGATGTGTATCCATATTCTTGGGCTACTTTGCTGTATGTGTTTATGGTATGTAGTACACTAAATCCTTAATACCTGTTAGAGACCTTTAGGTGCTATCATCAAGCAAACGTGCTGTCAAATTTGGCTTCAGGAAGGATTTTTCTACAGAATAGCTCGGTGAAGCTTGTTTTGCTCCATAGTGAGAGTTGGGAAGGTTTCTAGATTCTCCCTGCAATTGCCACCAGGAATCTGAACCTGTTGGCTTTTCCTGTATTTCCTGTGCTTGTATCTTAATACAGAGACTTGGACAAATAAGTACTTTTATCCCCTGTAAACCTAGACTGTGATTCGGCTAATGTGTTTGTAGCATTTGATTTGGAGGCTGACTCAAAGCTCAAACTATATAGAAGAATTTCTGCTGACTTCATGGGCTTTTTAAACAGACTTTGAACATCTGCTTTAGGAGTATGTCACTAAATGCATACCCTCAAGTTTGTTCTATGAAGCTTAAATTCATTTATGTCAGAGCACTAATGAACCAAGCTGAAGATCAGTTTTGGCTTCTGTGTCTTTCCATGATCCAAACAGACTCCAAAAGGCTAAACACAATTTGTGGTAGACTGCTGTTTATTAAACAAATCAAACATCTTTATTCGCTAGATATAAAGATGACTGCTTAATTGATCTCATGAACATTCATTTGAAAGGCAGAAAAATGGAGAGATTATGCTTAAAGGTCAGCATCTCCCGCAAGTTAGGCTCCCCCTCCCAAATTGTTTTGTCAGCTGTCCAGAGTCTGAAGATGCCTCTGAATTTAAAAATATATATATATCAGATTTAGAAATGGTTGTCACTCCTGGAAACTGAGCTGTAAGACAGAATGTTTTGACATTGACATGTGTTTCCTTCCACATCGGACCTCAGCTCTACAAGAACTGTGCCAAACATAAAGATAGTACAGGAACTGCTGATTTTCTTTGTTGGAAGTTATAGGCAGGCTATATTAAATCCATCCAGTGGACATGTTGGTTCATCTTTAGATCTCTTTTAGAACAATTGTTTCAAGCTGATTAGAGAACTACCAAGGCAGTGTTGTACTGCTTATGTTAACAGCATTCACAACTTTGTAAGGACTGAAGATCAAGTATTTCTTAAAAATGCAGAGCTGTGGAGAGCCCCGAGCCACCTACAGGCTGGTGGTGGTAGTAGGCAGTGTCGTCTGGCCTGGTCTAAGGTTCTTTTCCTTATTCTGTTTGGCAGGTTGTGGGAGCAGCCTAGCTGATTTCCTAGAAAATCAGCACTTTTCTTCAGATGACATTAAATATTTGAGTCTACTGCCACACTTAATAATATAAACAGATTATTGCTTTTATTCATTATTAGGTCAGCATAGGTCACTTGATCAAAAATAACACTTGCAAAGATTTTGATTCACCATGTCCCTGTTTGGCAAAACTTCAGAGGATTTATGAGGATAAAAGATCTATTAGAGACATTACATTTCTTTAGTTATGAAATATTCAGTTGTACCTTGGTTCTAAATCACACTAAGATATTTGGGTCTTCCTGTAGATTCTGAAGCATAAAATTGCCCTGGAGCTTGTGCCGTTTCCCCTTTCTTTGATACTTGCAGGGGATTGCAGCAGGCATGGAGAAAGGGGCCCAGATTTCCTATGAAGTCTGTTTACAAGTGGAAGACTGGTAATGTAACTAAATGCAGTGACTATAACTCTTTTTCCTTACCTTTGTACATCCGTACTGCACTCTTCAAGTGAGTGGCAGAATGGCTTAACGTTTTTAACAGCAAGCCCCAAAGCCAAGAGCTGTGTGGTTCTGATGGTAACCTTCAGACACTTCAGTAACCAGGAAGTGTAATGTTTTAGTTATTGTATTTACAGACTATTACTTTCGCCTTTCTTAATAAATAGTATACTAATAGAATTTTAACTGATAAAATGTCTTCAATGCCAAAGCAACAACAATACAAGGAGTTGGGTTAGAATTTAGCCTGATTCATCCATCAGCCTGCCACCAAACACTGTGAGAGCTATGGTGTGTGTTACAGTATAACTCCTAGATACTTCCTACTTAATTGACTAGAAGCAGTTTTTTGTTTGTGTGGCTTTTTTATACTAAAGACACAGTTATGGAAGCGTGTAAAAGGGAACCTTTCTGGTCTGCAGCTGGTACATCCTTCATTTCTTACAATTACTTGAGGTGTGCCCTGTGGGCCAAATGGGAGGACCTTGTCCCTGGTGAAGTGCTTTTTCTGAACTTCTGTCAGTCTATTCAGTTCTCCATAATAGCTGTTCTTCATGATAAGTTTAAGGGTTGATATACTTCTAGAAAATAGCATTTCACATCTCCTGTGAATTGCTTATCTTTCCTGAAGCAGAATGAAATGTTCGTACAGCACTTCCTGCCATCAAAAGTATTTCCCCCTGGAATAGTGATGCTGAGCCTGTCTGTAGCTATAGATTACGTGATGAGATATTGAAAACTGCTTAGCAAGTCCTTTTGCTAAAAATTAGATCAACCTATGACCTTCAGCATGTTCTTACAAGCTTCATAAGAAACTGTAATTAAAACAGTATTCTGTCATTCTGGCACTGACTCACGGTATGCCCTTGGGCAAATCACTTAGGCTCTCTTCTGAGACCTAATGCTAAAAATGGCATTAGGTGGTTCCATACTTAACGTCTATCTTTTTTTTCCTTTTTATGAAGTAAGAATACTTAAAATTAAATGATTTTCCCCTCTCATTAAACTTTGCCGCAGCTTTTGAAGTCTTGCTGAATGCTTTTCTTATGCAGTGACAGTAATCTGGACGGATCTGGTTAGAAAACAAAAAAGCAAAAAGCAAACACTTCAGCTGTTTAATACTCTCAGATTTACATATTCCCATCTCTGTGCAAATTGTGCAGCCCTATTGTCCATGACTTGTTTGTGAAAGTGTAACTAGCCTAAAGTTGGTGAACTCCTGATTGTATGTGAGAAGGAACTCTGTGCTCCTCCACACTCTTTGTTATTGCCAGCCAGAAAAACTACTGCTTGCAGACCCAGCAGTTGGAGTATTTAAGCAACAACATGGAGTGTACAGGAATGTGTTGTATCTATTTGGAAAATTGCTTTATTTCTGTCACCACAAGTGAATAAAACTTGTGTCCCCTTCCTTCATAAGAACATAAGAAAAGATTTGCCTCCTCAAGCGAAAGGACACTCTAACCCAGTGACCTTTCTGTCAGCTGTTCAAAGGAGATGCCTTGGATGAGGCAAACATGGGGTGGTATTTTTCTGTTACTCCACTGGTTTCCCATGATTTGCAGTTCATGGCCAGATGTGGTATCTTTTGTGTTTATTACTACCAAAGGGATTTTCCGCTCAGGAGTATAGTTGGGTATTTCTTGAAGCAAGCTAAACTTTTAGCTTTCAAAACACCTTGCATATCATGTGAGGAACCCCTACCTGACACTCATTAATTTCACATTATTCCTCCTTGCTTTGCTTTTAGTTAACACAGTGAAGAGTTGCTCCCTATTCATTTTCATGCCAATTGTTTTGCCCTAAAAATCTTCAGCCTTGAAAAGAAAAGCTGTGAAGTTCCCACCTGGAGCAGCAGTTGTCCCTGCAGTGGGTTGTTTGGTTTGGCAGGAGCAGTGTCTGCTCCTCCAAGGCCTGGGCAGTGCCTTCAGTTTGCTGTGACAGCACTTCCTCTGGCTGGAGAAGCAGGAAAGATTTAAACCACTTTTGTGCATGCTCTAGCCTGAAAAAAATAAGTGCCATATTTTTCCATGATGTTCTGGGCATTCTTATCAGTCTTTGCTGCATATTGGCATTTTGATGCCACTGCATCACAGAAACATAAAATAAGGTTTTGTTCATCATCCAACCTGGTTGGTCTGCTTTGCTCTGACTGTAAATTTTGGCAAAAATTGTTGTTGTTCTTATGAAAGATTCCAGAGCTCTCTGAATCATGGTGGATGTTGGGAAGTGTGTTATTAATAAAAGACCTTAGAACAAAGCATAATAAACATGTCAGGTCACCAGTGAAAGTTAGTCAACAAGGATAATGATAATTATGCAGCAAGAGTATGTGTTGCAGAGTGGAGCTGACTAGAAATATGAAAGCTGAAGTAGTTTAACCAATTAAGATAATGATTTCACTGCTCTTGCCTAGCTGCCAAATGCTACACTGGAGTTAATATTATGATAATTTTTTCAGTCGGACCATTGTTGCAGGTGTCACAGATAACTAAGCCGCATTGTTTGGAATCATGAGCAGTGGTCAGATTTCAGCAAGGCAATTATGCAGTACAGTTGGGTAACCCCTAACAGAGTAAGCAAACTGCGTTTAGAACAATATTTCCTGTGAACAGCACAGTGATGCTGGCAGGGGTACCAGGAAGAACACTCAATTTAACACTGCTTTGTGGAAGCTATGAGTAAGCACCTTGTCAACTCAGCCTGTGGGGAAGCCTTTTACTTAAAGTATTTATCCCTATACATTTTTAGCAAAGCAAAAAGTGTTGATACTGGCAGCTCTCAAGCCTTACATTCTTTGGGCTGAATTTGACATGAATTTAACCTCTGTTAATTTGCTGGCAATTTGCTGTCTGTGTGGTAGCACTGAATGAATAAAAACAAATCTTGTTTTTTCTTTCTTGTTGGGAGAGGAAAAGTCTTTTGCTGTGTAAAAATGGACTAGCAGAATTTTGCAATGCTGGTGTCATGGTTACAAGACAAATTCAATGATAATAGCTCTCTGGCATGATAATAGCTCTCCAGTGTTGTGGCATGCATTCTCACCAAGAGATGAGTGGAAATACCCTGGAACTGTGGCGGATAGGGCCCTTGTGTAGGGCAGCGAGGTGGGGACTGAATAGGAGGCAAGTGCAGAGCAGTGACAGGCTTGCAGAGGTCTGAGACCTGAGGGTGTCTTAGTTGCCATTTTCTCAGTGTAATGGTTTTGATGAGTTTGTGGGTGGTGTTAACGTGGTAAAGGGACAAGGGGCAGAGCATAAGTTATCTATCTTTATCAGTGTTGTGATGATATGTTACATTTTTTATTCTTTTTGCTGATGTAAGTTAAGACTGACGAATGCATTTTCATCGGTGTATGAATGTATGATGAATGTATATTCCTTGGCATCAGTGGGATGTCCTGCAGGACAGCAGGTCTGGGTGTTGCAGTCGGGGCTGGAGTATCCCCACAGCTTATCCAACAGAGCAGGAGTGTTGTGAATATGATGCTTCCTTCTACTAAGGGAAAGAGGCTTCCAAAGATGGAAGACTGCCAAGATATCACCATAAACACAATCTGAATTTTCATTTTCTATCACACAGTAGAAAACATGTTTAGTGGTTAGTGGGGGACTGTGTGTTTGCTTTCATGCCTGAATCACAAGGGTTTATAATCTGCAATAGGCAGGGTTTGCAGGGCTTCTCCTTCAACTCAAGAAGTAAAGTTGTGAGCATTTGGTCCTGTATGTCCAGAAGTTCCCATTCTCAGTAACGGCTGAGACTGTTGCTACTCGACTGGATGGACGCAGCAGCTGAAATGTAGCTGCAGTCTTGCTGCAGTCACAAGCAGGGTGAACTCTGATCTCTATGCTCTTAAGCAGCATTGAATAATGCTGTGAATCAGGGAGTTCTCAAAACTTGACAAAGCAGCAGGCGATGTAGATGGCTTGTAACAGCTGAAGCCTGCCTGCAGAAGTGTTAAACCAGCAGGCTGGCAAGAAGTTTCTCACTAACAAACAGAGGAACTGAATATTCTATCTAATTGAAGTTTTGGAACAATATGCAATGTAGAGACTGTAATTTTCCTTAAAAGCAGAAAGATGTTCTCGGTTTCTGTGTGATCTCATGAAAATCTGACAAAACCCAACTGCTGAGTGGTAAACTCTATGAACTGCTTGGGCTGGCAGCAACTGTTTACAGTTGAAAGCATTTTATTTTTCTGAAGTGGGCTTTGGAAAAGCACTGTAAGCAGGGAGCAAAGGCCATTCCAGTGAGATGTGAAAAGGTGTCCAGCATCATCACAGCTTGTAGAAGTGGAGGCTGGAGCTCATTCCACATGCTCAGCTGTTAGTGTTACGAGATTTTTGGAACAATAAAAAAAAGAAAGGTTGTTGTGTTTTTTTTCTCAAGCTATTACAGCTTCTCACATTCTATAAAAATTAAGGTTCATTTCTAGAGAAGATATAGAGGAGAAGAATAGTAGGAAACTTATAAGCCTGTATACTGTTTGTTTAGGTAGGATTTGCTGTGTGCTAAAAGAAATTTTTCCACTCACAAATTACTTAGTAATTGTCTTTGCTGATGTAATACTGAATTAGTACATCCTGAACATTAAGAGAAAATATTTCAATTATTGTTTCATCAGGTACTTAGACGTTTTCTTTTAATGATAACTGAACTAGAGATGAATAACTTGGATTGTTGATTCTAATTCAATTAGTTAATTTGCATGGCCTTCTGTTTTGCTTCTGCTGTCAGTTTTGTGGATTTTATGAGAATAGATATGTCAAGTCATACTAAGGTCTATTTTTGCTTATATAAAAAGATTAATTTAGATGTGAGATGCTTTAGTAGCATGTGATGTTGAAGCTGGAAATATCTAACTGCTTAAAAATATCTATGAGATGCTGTTTTAAGCACAACCTGCTTTTCTGGGGTGGTTGCTGTAATTCTGCAGTGAAGTTAATCAGCATGATTTTATGTGAGTGACTATTAAAGGCATGAAAGTCAGTACCAGGAGCAATAAACAGGATCGGGTATCCAGATGCATCTTCCACAGCAGCAGAGTTATAGCAGGAGGACTGTAGGTTGTGTTGTGTTTTGCTTTTAATGGGATTACTTTGCATAAACTTTTCTCTTGACACTTTAATTTTTTGAGTTGATCCGATGTTCTGCTTCTTCTGGAGGACCGAGCCCTGTGCCTGCTGGGTGGCTGCCGCTGGGAGCGGCTGTTGCTGTGCCCAATAGATGGTACAGCTCTTGCATCCCCACTAAGCTGGCCCTGGGACTGCAGAGTTAGCACTCGCTTAGATTTACTCTTCTGATTAGTATTGTTGCATTAGAGCTACAATTGCTGCCCAATCACTTTCACTTGCAGTTATTTCTATCATCAAGAGCACAAACAGCCCGATTGCAGAAGTGCAGATATGAAGAACTCATGCCTCTCCTTCCTGTGCCACCGTGATTGTGATACTGAGTAAAAGGAACGTGTAACTACACAGCAGTGCCTTCCAAAGGTGTGCTGTGCTCTTTCCTTAGCTTGGTGTTTCTGGCATATTCAGCACTTCCCTAGCCCGCATGGCTGCCAGCCGCTGGGTGCTCCAGTGGTTTCTCCTTGCCATTGGGTTGCACCGATGCCCTGGTAAACTTTGCAGTGCTGACATGCATGTCTAGTTCAGATGACAACTGCAGAGGCCTCCCGTTTCCTCACACAATACTGAAGAAGCAGAGTTAGTTCTCTAAAACCGTGCACTTCTCTGACACAGAAAGGCAAATGAGATTTTTTTTGCTCTGTAGTTTGTCAGCAACTGACTTACTATATGAGGCTGATTTTTATACCCTTATCATGTGTGAATTACTGAGATGTCAGCTAATGTAGACCAAGATGCTCAAAACATAAGGAACTGCCAGAACTGGGCACCTTTACCAGCTGCATTCAGAGCTTTCCACAGGCAGTGCTTGCTTAGAGCAATATTTTGCTGTTTGATCTCCTGTGATTTTGTTGCATTGCCTCAGACCTTATTTGCTTCCCACTTTTCAATCTTCTGAAGATGATGAGATGAGGATGTGATCAGATCCAAAAATGGACTCAGAGACCCCAAGCAGCAAGACTTCTGTGTATTTCAGGCACCTTCATTGAAAATAGCCTTATGGCTGCCTGATTCAAGAAATGCCTTAAATTCAATTGCTACCTCGCTGTTCATCTAGTTATCCAGCGTGTCTGCATGAGTGAGGCTCCAGTCTGGCAATGTTATCAATTTTAAAAATTGAACAATTTTTCCTTTATTAGACACTAAAAATAACTAAACATTTTCCAACAAGATAATTGTTCAATTACTTACGCATCTAAAATATGATAAATCTGTAACATGAAATTTTCCATGCTAGATTTTCTCCTTGGGCAGAAACTTTTGTATTTTGCCTTTTTTTTCTTTTAACCTAGACAAAATATGTTTTTCTCTTAAACTATTTTTAAAAGCCTATCCCTCATCCAGCTCTTGCACACCAAAGTTCTGGAACTTGACATTTGGCTGGGAGCTGGGGTGCGAATGGCTGTATGTGTGTATGTCATAGCTACTGCAAGGAGCCCAGCGCTGTCTGTGTGGGATTTGGGGGGAGGGAGGAACTTTGCTATTCTGCTTTCTAGCTTGTGGATCACTCTACAGCTCTTTAAAAGTTCTCCCCCTTCAGCAGCTGTATCATCCTTACTAAATAGGCATTATACCCTGGTGCTGTATATGAAGCTGGTTTTCCCTCAGTGAATTCCCTTTTATCCCATTACTTTTATCCTTTTGCTTATGTCTGTTTTTACTCTACAATTCATACAGATGTGTGTAGTTGTGAAAGGGGGGGATTCGTGATGGGCTTGCTGTTTAGCAAAGACCAGCGTGTATCGCTTCTCACTCAGACTGAAACGTGGTGGTGGCAGACAAGGTCCTTCCATAAAATCTCTTGGTGTTACAAGAGCTTGTGTGTGTTCATTAGATTTCAGACCAGTGAAAACTGCTACTGAGGGTTATTGTAAGCTGTCACTGTTTGTCATATGGCACTGTATGTGACATGGTATGTGTCTCTAATTTCTGGGATTACTGGAAATGCATATAAGGGTTTATATAGAATATACTATGTTCCCAATGCATTATTTGCAGATAGGAACAACTGCATTAATTTGATCTGTATTTGATTTATCGTATATAATGTACGAGTTAGTATATCCTTTCTTTTGAGCCTTTTTAAAGCATTTTAATCATTTTATTTTAGTATTGTTTATAATCTTCCTTTGTTGCTGTCGTATCTCTGCTTGAATTTGATTCTTATTCATGTAGTACTACTTCATTTTTAATTTAGCTCTGCAGTACAAAGGGATCTTCCTACTCATTGTTTTTCTTGTTTCACTGATTGTAGTCATACTAAAACCCAAAAGAAGCAATACAAATGGAAGGTATGGTACATTTAAAAAAAAAAAATCTTTAGGCACAATATCTAATGAAATAAAGGAAAAACATAAAAAAGAAAAATCAAGAGTATGTAGGAAGCATGGAAGTAGTGACTTTGTAAGACAGATCAGCAGAAGGACAGCTCACTTATTAAAAGCAGAAACCAGACAAGAGAGAGGATCCACCAGACACCAAGAACAGAAATGGTCTTGATTATAGTAGCAGTTGTGAAAAGTGTTTATGACAGCATCTGGGGTACAGGTTGACCGCACAGGATAACAGTCTTCTGCTTGCTGGTCTAAATAATAGCATAGCTGAAGGGCTGGTCCTATTTTCTATAATGTGCAGGGGGAAGGAATGTAATAGGTGGAGTCCGGTGAGCAACCATGATATGAGCTGACTCATATATAGGGAAATTTCAGTTAGAAAAACTGTCTTGAAATCACAGGCAAAGACTTAGGAGTTTTATTAAGATATAATGTTTTGCTTTCACACCCATTTTAAGAGGTTCAATTGGTAATAACATTAATTCACTTAAATCTTCTTGGAAACATTTAGAAGAAATATTTAGAAATGTGGTTAGGATCAAATGTAACTTAATCACTTTTTTCTTGTTGTGTTGTGGTCAGGACTAATGCTTTCAGAAGGTATTTGTCATGATGCTGAGTGAGAAAATCCTTCAGGATAGTTGATTCTTTGAACTCGAGTATTAACAAACTTATTTCTAACACATTCTGGTGTCTGACCTTTCATCACTCAGCACAAGTTATCTGTAACAGTTAATGTTCAGACAAGTGGCAAAAACATCTCATGCAAGTTTATGAAATTCTGCAGGAAGTCACCTTTTCATTCTGTCACTTTGTATGTGGTTGACAGCTTTGGTTACTAGAATGCTAATGCCTTCTCCAGGGCCCAAGCTTCTTTGCTTTGTAGAGATGAGAACACCTCCTGTCCTAGGTTAAATTAGACTCAAAAAAAAAAACAAAACTTATGCACATATGGGAGGGAGGGAGATAAAATAGTAGTCAAAAAGAGCCAATTTATAAGTCAAAGAGATGCTTAACTAGGTTGTCAGTGTGATCTTGTATGTTATATCATGTTTAAAGGAGCAAAATAAATGGCTATAGTTTTGATATGGAAGCTAACATATTTTAAGACCCTTGAAGGTGTTTTTTTTTTGTTGTTTAAACAGGTAAAAACTGTTTAGGAAATACTACTGATGATGTACTTGTTTTTCAGGCAAAAATGGGAAGACTGCTGTTTATTTCTTAAAGCCCCCAGCTTGTCTTGTGTTGTTTCTTAGCTTTGACCTATTGCTTTTAGCCTCACCATATTTCCTCCTGCCAAAGATTGCTGCAAGGAGATCCTGAAGGTAATGCTGTGCTTAGACATAATCACTGTGTCCATATAGGATTCTTAACCTACACCTGAATGCCAGGAAGTGCTCCATGTTACTCCAGATAAATTCACTAGTCAACCACAAATATGGAATCTAGGCTTTGAACCTTGGCATTAGTTTAACCGTGGTGGCACTTGAACTGGTCTGGCATGGGGTGGTGAGGATTCATTTCAGGGCATTGTAGCTCCTCCGGGTGCTCACTGTGTGCAAGTTCCAAGCCAAACCCATAAATAAAGATATGGTGTGCTTCGAGTTATTAATGTGTGCTACTCTTGAACAGTCCTAAATGAAATTCTGGGAATGAAATTGAATGTTATGACTTCTCTTTAGGAAATCATATGCAATACATTGACAAGTAAATATTTATCTTCACTTAAGAAGCTAACAGAAATAGTAATCCTAATGAGAAAAAACTTCAAGTGTTATGGGGATGAGAGCCTCAATGTTTTTAGGCATATTTGTTAATCTTTTCTTTGAAGAGTATATCCTTTATTTCACGTCTGTATACTTTCACCTAGAAGCCCCACTGATGAGCACTGTAGGTGTTGTACAAGCGGTGAGCAGAAGGCAGCTGCTTCTGCAAAGAGAGGGTAGGAAGTATTACAAAAGTGATAGATGGGATGTCATAAATACGTGTCTGCTGACCTTTTAGTAGGCTTCAGAAGACCTTTTGGACACTTTGTGGGAATTTAATTTTTGTGCTGTATAAATTTTTCAGCTGAAAGCAGGCCACGTAAATGTCAAGGGAAGAAGGAAAAAATCATGTAATAGCAGTCATAACTGAGAAATTGTAGAGGTGGCAAACTCTTCACCTCCAAGAACGAGACCAGGGTTTCGGATTGGGCTGGCTCAGGTAATCGCAGGATAGTACCATTAGGCCACGTGGTGGATCTAGTCTCACCAGGGACAGAAGGACAAATAGGTGGCTGAATTTGCATTAATGCAGTTGTATATTAGTGGGTAAAATACAATAGAAGGGTTTGATACAGTGTTTGAGATTTTCTCAGATCTATCCAAAGCATGCCATATGTTTTCCTTATGTTTTAATGTGGCAAAAAAATGTTTTGACGGATTGACGTCATTGACGGATTTCAATGACGGATTGACGGATTTCCTGTATTAGACAGTTAATGTTATCAAGACGGTCTCTTTAAAACTGGTTGTTTGGAATACTTTTTTTCTTTTTCTGGAGCAGGTTCTGTAAACTTGTTCTCAGTTCATATTGTTGGATCAGCATACCGTAATATATTACTGCAATCTTGTTGCCATACCATATAGTTACTTGTGATCAGCATTTACGTATGCTGGAGTGTGGATGTAGGAAAAAGTTTATCCTTTCTTTTGTGGAGGTATGGGGATTCTTCTGGCAGGACTTTTTCTGAGACTACAGACAAAAATAACTGGTCTTTTGTAAAAGGAAAAAATGGCATTCTTGATGATTTTAACCTTGTTATCAGTATTATTAAAGTGTAATAATATATGCCTGTGCAGTACTGAGTAATAGAAATACAAACCTTACTGATGCTAATGAGAACTCAGGATTAAATCTATTTACACTGTGAATTAGACTTTACTATAATATTTCACTATCATTTGTTATCCTTTCTTATAGTATGTGTTTTGAGTGAAAGATTTTAATGTTTTCAAATTAGTGAGGGGAATGAATAGGTCTTCCTCTATAAGGTTGTTAATAAAGCCATAATAAGAAATTAAAATTCTATTCAGGGTATCATGCAATCAAGAGTTATAAAATAACCAGATTTATGGCGGGGGGGAGTACAAGTGGTTTTGGGTGCTTGTAAACCTTATTAACAAATGGCCTATTTACTTGTAATTTCCACCAACTTCAGAGCATACCAACTGTAGCATTTGGTTCAAATCTGCAGTCCTTAGCTGAGAATCGATTGTACCAGGCAGAATCTTTATACCTAAAGGCCATTTTAAACTTCCAAGATTATTTGATAATCTGGAGGTCATCACAATCTTTAGTAGACATTAGAACCGTCAAACTCGAAGTCTAACTTAGCCCAGAGAAGCGGTGATGTCTCTGCAGTCTGGAACAGCTCCAAATGCCACCTTGCACTCTGTCCTACCTGCTTATATGCATACAGTTCTCACCCATGCACGTCTGCTTTCCACCTGCATGCATCTTCTATGACTTATGGGGAAGGGGAGATGTGGTTCCCTGAGTTGGGACAGGAGTAGAAAAGGACAGGATTTTTCCTCTTTAACTAAAAATCCATCACTTTAATTTGCAGGGAGCACTCCATTACTGAGAAATACAATTTATTTTCCATATGAGACTTTAAGTCTGTGTCTTTAATGCTGTTGAATTAGGACCCCAATTGTATTCTGTATTATACAATATAACAACAATAATTGGGTTCAATACCATTAGCCAGTTGTATTAGCAGCTGTCAGAATGGGCAGCAGCCCACATCCAAAGAGCTCTCAGACACTCAGATTATAGACTTCCACGCAGCTGGAAGTAAATGAATGTGTTGTTCTGCAGCGTAGCTGAAATCAAGGGACTTTTTATGCAAGATGACTCACACCATAAAACAATCACAACACTGTTCTTATATCTAAAACAAGGAGAGTGCTTTTCCTTTCATTGGCTAATGGAATAGTAAGTGCATTATAAATGTGCATATCGGTATTGTCAAGTGTTGGGCTGAGCCTTCTTAAAGTTAATAGCTTTGATCACAAGACTTTTCATTTTTGATAGCCATTTGAAGCAATTAAGCTCCTTTATGGAATGGAAGAGACAATCAGCAGATGTACTCAAGCTGATGTGCACTTGTCGCAGTGCAAAACGTGAGTGTTCACATGGAATGTGCTTTGAGAAGCTCTCTGACTTACAGATATAAGGTTTGTGGGCACATACTAGTGAGAAGAAACGTGGCCCTGAGTAAGACAAGAAGAAAGTTGTTGTGTTTTTTTTGTCTGAAGGCTAACTCAGGGTTTGTACTTGGAGCAAAAAGTACTTATTTATGGCGTCATTTAAGGTGATGAGACTTAATACATTGTTTATATCAAATAATGTTGCTTTGAAGCAACTAGTTCTATTTTTAACGGAAACCACTTGCAGTCACAGTTCTGCTAAATGGGTGAAAAACGTAATCACTGTTCAAAAATTCAAAATTCAGTGCTTCTGTCAAAAGAAATTTGTACCTGGTATCTCAGTGTTTAATTTCCTCCTGATGAGGAATACCTCCTCAATGAAACAAGTCCTCTCCAAGGTCCTGTGTTTGAAGAGAACTCCCCAAACACATGTTCCTAGAAGCTGCAGAAGTGTCTGTAGTAGCTGTTCATGTCTTTTACTTTCAGAAAGCCAAAACATGAGATGACTGGCTGCTGCCCCTTCACATTTCTTCTGCACTTAGGGAACACACCAAGTAAGCACAAAGTATCAGCTTGCTACTTGTATTATTAGCGTAATGCTGTTCCTATTTTCTGTCTTCATACAGTGTATGGGAAGGGAAAGATGTTTTTTTTCCTGTAACTAAGAATTACTTACAAATGTAAGCATAGCCTTTTTTTTTTTTTCCAAGAATGTCAGTGCAGGCTGAACACATCAGTAGGAAATTGATTTTATATTCGAAATGAAGCTTCATGGGTATTTATGTTTATTGCAGTTAGTCTCCTAGCTCTAGTGTAGCTGCTGGTAATATGCTAAGAGGATGTTTAGTTAAGGAAGGAAGTGTAAGACTTGTCATCTCAAACACATAAGTGCAGGATGACTGTGAAATTCTGCTTTTGGTACACATGTCCACATATTGGGCAAAGTTCTGGCACAGAAACTCATGGTTTCAGTTTCCGTTGAGTTTCTGGCACTTCATTTAGCAGCTGTTATCATCTGAGCATGGCATGTTCCTCCTGAGGAGACCTTAGAGACATGCCACAGCTACTCAGAGTCCCAGAGAAGGGAAATGTTACTGCTCCTTTTCACCTGCAAGTGGATAGGTCTAGCACTTCTAAGGCTGGAGGCTATAATCCACAGTGGTAACTAACAGTGAAAACAGACAATAATTGTCCAGTGACTTGGCAGTTCCTCTATATAGAACAACTGGGGGAGAAAAAAAATAGCTTACTGGGGCAATGGAGAAAAAAATTCATCATTCTTACTGATGGCTTTATCAATGTGGAAGTTTTCAAGTTTGTCAGAGATATGGGAACAGACAAAATCTATTCTTAAATGAAGATCATTTGGGAAATGAAAATGTTTTGTTCCCTGTCCTCTTGTGGTGCTCTAACACTACTTCAAAAATCTTGTAGTGACTTTCATTTAGATGCAGTGGCTCCCAGTAACCTTCCAGGTCAGCGGTAGAGCCGAGAAAGAAACCACAACTCTGTTTACTTCTTTGTATCCTGACTACTGGAACTAATCCTCTCTCCTATTAATAAGAGAAAGTAACCGTATGATATTCACGATGTGAACTGGTAACTTGGGCTAATAAGTACAGTTCACATGAGTAAAAGTGGATTGTAGAATTCATTTAAAAGAAATGCACCAAACTGATTTTAATTCACTGAGGATCTGGGACAGGAGCTTTACTGAGGTATAAATTTGTTTTTATCTTTCTCAAAAAAAAAAAAAGTTAATTTAGCACAACAATGGTCTAGGTCAGCTTGTGATACTTGCATTTCATCTTCTGTGTTTGTGTGTATTTGAACAGCCAGACACTGAAATAAAAATGTTCATTGAACCAGAAGGTAGCACCTTTAAAGGCAGGAAAGCAATGGTTCTAGGAAAACAAATGAGTACAGCAGCACTTGGAAAAATTAGTTAGTACCTGGTGTGTGTGTCCATATTGCTCATGGAAGAAATAACCCTGAGTTTCTGCTGTTTGCTGCTGCCAAATTATTTGGGCCACCTAACATCCAAGTTAACATCTTTTAACGTGTTTTCTTGTGATACCATACAGCCAAGATGACAATTTTTTTTTTTTTTTACTGCAGCCTACATAATGCTTTCTGCTGTTCAAGTGTGAATGCTGAAGGATTTAGAAGATGCAACAGAACTGTTTCAACACTTTCCTCACTTATCTTTGTATGCAGTGTAAAGTTTTACTTTAAAGAATGACAATTTTTTTCTTCATTCATATAATCATTATAAAATACAAATGACAAAAATTTACCCATACCTGAAATAACACGTTTAAATGCAGCAGCCAGATATTCTTTCCAATGCTGTTGATGGTCCTGTGATAAACATGGAGGTGGCCATTAAATGATGCGCTTTATTGCTCTTGCACTCTCCTGCTTGAGAGGCAACAAAATCTCCTTGTTCTTGGTTCAACCTGCCCGGTTTTCTGAAACACAGTATTCCCATGAGGTGAGGATGCAGAATCTCTCTGCTATTCGGGTATTTAATATAAAAAAAATCTAGTACAAGCCACTGGAAACCTGTAACATAAGGCAGACCACAAGAATAATATACAAGGAAGATTTCTCAACACTGTGGGGTAGGAAGTGAAATTGTGTTGAATGACATAAAATAGCAAATGTTACATCCATTCTTCTCATCTGTGAACTCTGTGAAATGCATAGATATACTGAAATTGACCACTGTAAAAGTTAAAATTACTGGTTACGCCTGTTTTTCTTCTTTATTTTGGTGTAATACTATTGAAATCATTGCTAATATATTTGTGCTGTGAGGTAGCTGTAAGCAACATTGTTACAATATGAAAATGTGTTATTTATTCACTTCATAATTATTTTGTTTAATTATGGCACCTGGTGTGTGCTGGTTGTCTCTGACATAACCACAGGTTTTGCAGAGTGAGTTGGGAATTAGACTGTTTAATCACAGTAACTGTAAATTTCAGTGCTATCCTTTTTATTACCTATGAGCTGAAATAGCATCTTAGGGCTCAAAATTCATCCTGAGGTGCAACTTGTTACATCAAAATACCTTTTATTTGAACTTTGCATAGAATTTTAACTAGAGGTCAGTGTAGAACTTGATGTATTTGAACTTGTTTATTGGGGAAACAACATGCTTTTGATTATTTTGAAGATCAATACATATGTGCACTGAGGAGGGAGCACTGTGCATCAATATGTAATATTTTGTTTGCATATTAATCTCTGAAATATAGTTTTCTTTTGTTCTATTCCTAAAGTGCAGTGGTCTGGCTTATGAGGAGGCAGCTATGTTTGCTAGTATTAGCTTAGCATACAGCTTGAAGTGAGATCCTATTTTGAATTATTTCAAAACAAAATGTATCATATGTCTTGCAAAATGAGCTCTTAGCTAATGTGCTCATTTATAGCATTTTTTGCTAGCAAGGTGAGAATAGGAGGGTTTAAAAGATTTACTTGTGTCATTAAATAAAAGTACTTTTATATATTCCCCTGACTCTCTTTAATGTAAAATGGACTTAGTAAAAATAAAAGTGTGAATATGGACTAGTGAAAGGGCCAAATTTAAGTGCTTCATCTATTGCGTGCCAACCACGTGGATGACAGTAGGGAAAGCTGGAACCAGCCCTGTGCCCTGGAGCCTCCTTTCTTCTATCAGTGTGGGTGCAGTCCTTAACTTTCAGCAAGTCTGTGCGGGGGTAAAGATGGATAGATGGAAGGAAGGAGTAGTTATGCCAGTAGTAAAATGGATAATGGTTTCCATGGTAGGCCAGCACTTCTTAGAAATGAGATTGATAAAGTAGTTTTGTTTTTCTTTTTTACTTCACAGTAGCTGAAGTCTGATTTGTAGTTGCTAATTAAAAATGAGCTGTTTTCAGATGCAAGAATCTCTCTGCACACATAAAAAAAAAGAAAGGAGGGAGGGAGAGGTGGAAGTAAGCTCCTTATTCAAATGCCTCATGCAATTTGTGTAAGCATATAGAGCTCTTTAGTCCTTTGGATTTGGTTGTACTGGCACCATCTATTGGTCTTTTTCAGTGAAATCAATTTATGCTTGAGTTTAGTTTCTCAAATATGAAGTCCACAGTCGTGCAGGTATTGGTAAAAATAAATAAACAAACTTGTCACTTCCAGTGGAAAAAAGTAACAAGAAAATCCTATTTACCTGTCTATATAGTATTTCAGGACAGATGACAGATGAGGCTAGTGTGAAGAATTCATTGCCCTTTCTTGGGTTTTTCCAGTTCCACAGATGAAGAGAAGTCTTTTTTTTTTTTTTTTTTTTCAGTAGCAAATCTTACCTTATAAAAAAAAAAAAAAACATGAAACCAGAAGAATTAAAACAAAAAGCAATATAAACTTTTTTTCCTGAGAAGCAGTAGCTAAATGAAAACTGGTTGTTCCATAAGCAGAAACGGAGTTGGAAATGAGACTTTTGAGGAAAAGAGAAATAAACCGGTATTAGAGTACAGAAAACATAGGAAATGGGTGTGAGGGCTGCAGCAAGGTTGAATGCATGTTGAAAGCTAAGCTGAGGCTGATATTTTCCTAGTTTAGATAAACTTCCTAGACACTGGGAAAATCATTAAAATGATATGGAAAAGGAATAAAAACAGAAGGAGAGCAATCTTGTGCACATGTGCAGTGAGCTGTATTTAGATTTCTCTTTGTATGTCTGCAGTTCTATGCAGCCATACGAAGCAAAGGTGTACGATGCAGGGCACATCCCTGATCATTCAGGCTCTCCTTGGTTTGCATTTCTTGTTTAACAGCAGCCTTTACAGCCCAAAACCATGGTGGGGAGAGAGGGAATGAACAGTCTACTCAAATTCTAATCAAATTAAGGAATGATACTCTTCTGCATTTTCTCTCCTCTTGGATATTTCATTTAAATAGCCTGTACAATGGCAGGACAGGCTCTGTTTCTGTTATTTCTGTAGCTCAAAGACCAGGTAATACTGGTTTGTATGCTGTTTCCTCCTTGGTACTGTGGAGTACCAGCCTTAGGTCGACTACTTAAAGGTTGTAGCTGGAAGTGAAGTCTTGTTTTGCTGGGTGCTGTGTAAATGTTTAACGTAATTTGGCTCTAGATTGAACAGTAATGTAGGCACAAAGAAGCCCTTAACATCAGTAATTCCACACCAAAAATGTCACTGGCATAATGACTTCTGAACACAATTCACCTGCCTGAATCAAATGCCCTCTGGTCTGCAGTTCAACAGCCATGTTAATATTAATGCCTTACTGTTTTTCTTGAGGCGTGCAATGAGGTATACGTAAATATGTTTGGAAGAACCTTATGTTGCTGGAAGCAAAATGCATGCCTGTATAAATAACTGTTACAGGCTTGCTTATACACCCAATTTTCTATATAAAGGCTTCCCACCTTCCCCCCCCATTTATCCAGAGCTTTTTTTAGATACACAATCACCTTAATCTGAGATTCAAAACACCATATGATTTTTCAGCATTAAGGTGCAGGATGCTGTGTACTTACTAGGTGTAAGAATAACATCTTTCAGAGCTTATGCTGTAACAAATCACTGCTTTATTTCTCTGAGGATGTAACTCACTGTATGGTTCATAATGCTGCTCTCACAGAGAGGTCGTTCAGTCAATTGGTTTGAACTGTTTCTTCTGTGCCCTTCACCAAATTACACCAAAGAAAGAAAGGAAGACAAATGGCATCTGCATTTTACTACATCATCTGAAGATGTAGTAAAAACACTTTGTGGCCAGTTGCAGAGGAAGGAGAAAAAGATATGTAATTGCTACTGGAGGCTGATGCTTCTGCAGTCTTAACTAGGAGCAGCCTCTGAGTACTGGGGAAGAATTTCTGAAAGAGACTCTAGTGACCGTGTTTGAATACTTCACTGGACCAGCAAGTGAGATGCTTTAGGCAAGATTGTAATCACAAACTTGGGGCAACAGTATTTTTGCTTGAATAAAATCTCTTTTTGAAAATCTGTCTGAAATCTTTGTCTGCAGTGGCCTGCAACAGATAAGTCTCTGGGTATAAACAGCTTATATGACAAACAATTCCTGTACCTGCTGTGAGAGAAGATAGCGTCATATTTTCTGTGTCCAGTGGACCTCACAGATCTGTGATCATGTTTCTCATGCAGCCAGGTAGTGCTTTACCACATCAGATTGGTAGCAGTCTGCAATATTGCACTGTGGATTTTATCATAAGAGAAAATGCACCTGGTTTTCCTGGCACCTGAAAAGAGTGCATTCAATGTCACCAGATTCCTCTACACTTTACAGACAGGTGCTTTAGGTAAATCATGATCTGTATAATTATACCACCAGGATTTGGCCCCATAGTCCCAATTTATAAATATCTTTGCCTAGAAATCGGATAGCGTTTGCAGGTGTGAGTCATTAGTACAGGAGACACAATGATGTGTGGAAAAAGCTTGGCTCACATTCAAACCAGCCCACATGCTTTCATCAGCACCTTAAAGTCTGCAGCACAGACAAGAATTGATTTTTTTTTTTTTTTCAAGTAAGTCTGCTATAGTCCACCCAGTCCCAAAACTCAAAGGTGCAGTACCATGCAGTGCTTCTCCTGGTGCTCTGTCAATCAGTGGTGCTCAAAAGGCAGTTTTGGAAGGTGCTAATCTACTGTCTGAGTTAATTACCACAATTTCAGCTGAATGGGATAACATTCCCCCTCCCCCAAAATGTGTATTCTCACTTAGATTTTATTTATATTTTTTAAGCTATATTATACTTTTTCAATAACAAAGACATTTGAAACTTCTTAAGGTTATCAGTGCCAGGTAATACCTTTTGAATTAGTAACAAGAAGAGGTTTACAGTGCAAACTTATTTGGTGTTATAGAGGTTAACTCTCCTTACAAATCTTACTCATACCATTCATTAGACCATTCATGTTGTAACATCTGTATTCTTGCTACAGTGTCTTTGAATTTGCAATATGTAGGTACTTATAACCAAAGGAATGTATTTTAACTATAAAAAAGCACCTCAGTCTGATCAATGAGATGCATAACTTATTTTTCAGGATGTTTATTAAAAAAGCTGTTCTTAGTTTCTGAGAAATCTTTCACAAATTCTGACCTCAGCTGATTTTCAGGCATGTTTCTGCTGGTCATGTTGCAGCAGTGATCAGAAACCTTGGAACAGCTCACTTAGAGACAAGCTCTTCCATTGTGATAATGATCCAATGAAGGATCCAGAAAAGAATCTGAGATAGACTTGAATGAGCGGTAATGTGTTTAGAGCATTTTTCAAGACAAAAATCTGTCAGATGTCAAAGCTGTGTTCTGTAAATCAGTATTTTAGAACATGCATTTGAAAGTTCTAAAGAATTAGGGAAATACCTAAACTATTACTTTGTTTTATTTTTAAAATTGCATGAGCTGAAACTAAAAGCAGTTAATGATATTGACCTTCCTGACTGCAGAGTTAATTGAGGCTGTAAGAAAGTAATCAGCAAGTACCAGTAACAGCACCTTATGATAAGTGCTGTTCTAAAGAGAATTCCCGATGTCCTCGGGTAGAAAAAAGGAGATTTTAGTTCAGGAATAGAGCTGGCTTACCTCTTACTGCTCTGGCAGACTTTATTCTTCTAAGGCCTAACATCAGCTGAAAGGGGATACCTGAGTCCAGAAGGTCACGGCTGTCATCCATCCAAACTCTGATTCTTACTTACTGATGTCTTGTGAAGATTCTGGGCAAAACAGTAGAATTCAAAGTTATTTTTTTTAAGCAAAGATTAAAGACAGAAGTGTATTTTTTGTATACAAACAAATTTGCTTTCTCTAGCTGGTACGTTTTCAGTATTGCAGACTGAATTATTGTTTTTCTTTATAAATTGCACATTTTACTACGTGCTGCATAATCTTTTTTTCCTGTATATGTTCTTTTCCTATCTGTGCAGTGAAGATAGAAAATCAAAGCACAGCTTTTACACTTTCTTTTACAATTCTCTTTTACAACTGCATCTCTAAATCTTACCAATATATAGCATATATTTTTCTTACTTGCTGTTACTGAAATCATGGTTAGGATTCCAAGTTCTGTGCAGAAATGCTCGCTTCCTTTCCTGTTTTTATTCAGATGTTCTTGTGCGCGGGCAAACCAGTAAGATGTGAGATTTAGGCACTCTGGTAGTCATAGAGCAGAGAGAGGTATGGAGAAAGCAGGGAATGTCAAACCAGTCAGGCTGTCTTGCAGATTACATGGCTTCACAGAAATTTTGTAAATGTTTATGCTCAGCTTCTTCTGACTGGTATCTGTCTGGAAAGGGTAAAATACATTTTAATGTCAATCTGTCTCCTGTGAAATTGGTACAACCAGAGCTGATGAAAATGTCCTTGAGGCATCAACCACCTTTCCCCACCTTTAAAGAAGACAAAGTTCTATAAATTACAACCATGTAAATCTGAATTAAAGTGTCAGAGGTATTACTGAAAGCTCACACTGATGTAGATGAGGGCAGTATTTGGTTCATATCCTTTTCTTCTGTTGGTCCTTTAATTAAACTGTGCTCATAGTGAGGAAAATGAGAGAGGATAGAATATAATTGCTCAACGCTTTCTTCAAGTAGCTGCATTAAGAAAACAGTTAAAGAATATTTCTGTACTTTGTGATGGTCTTTCAGAAGTTCCCTTCATCTGAAACTGCGTTTTTGTGTGCTTTTTAAAGTCTTGTTGTTTAAGAAATTGCTCCATTGTATTGGTACTGCATCAGTTTTCACCTGTCCCTAATTGGATAGTTATTAACCTTAGACCACTAAGAATGACAGTGTCTAGATTTTATAGATATGTTTCCCTCCAGCAAGTTCTCTGTCACTTCGGATAGAAACTGTTCTGAAAATGCTATTATTGATATATACTTCTCTTTTCATATACAAGCTCAACATGGGGGGTTTGTGCTTTTAAAATTAAAGGTTTGTAGGATTTATTTCCCTCGCTTCACGTGGCGAGTGAACACTCATAATATGAAAGGTAGAAATTAGAATACATGTTATAAGCATTACAGAAATTCTTAATTGGGTCTGAAAAAGCTGTAATAGAAACTAATTCAGATTATCTAATTGGTATAGTTGGATTGAAATAGTCAATTCTGCTAGTATAAAAAAAATACTTTATGACAAAATGCAGAAACATTACATTTAAAAAAAAAAATCTATATACTGGAAATGCATTGTATTCCTTACAGAAATGAAAGAAGAACAGAAACAGCTTTCTCTGGATAAATATATGAAGAGCTGACAGGAGAAACTCAACAAAATAACATAAGAATTTGTGTCAAAAATATGCTGTAATTAGGTGGTAGTAGTGATGCTTCTGTGTATTATGAAAGAAATAGTCAACAAGGTAAATGGGCACAGGAGCATCAAAGTGGGAAAAGAGGCATAAAATAGTGTGATATAAGAAATAGCCCATTACGCCATACGTTGTCCTTTGTGGACTATTTCTAGTCCATCAAAGGCTTTATCCATTTGGGCATAAAGTTTCTGTAGCCTATGAAATGCTAAAAATGCTTTGACATGGAGTAACATAAGGGAATATAGACTGAGATGTAGTTGTTGTCATGAGTCTCTGGCTGTCTTTTAAGCTATCACCCAGACTCTGTCTCGCTTGCATAAGAAAACTTGCTTCAGATTTTCTTCTGGGAGAACAGAGAAGTTAAACTTGTTCCTACCTGCAAAAATTTAACCTAAGAAATCTGGTCGGTTTGCACATTAGACTCAGGCTTTTGTATTCCCATTGGGGTTTAAGCCAGGAGAATGGGCTCTTAGCAAGAACACCTGCCTTGCTGGAGGACCTCAGCATGGCAAAGGATCAGGCCTCTGCAGTAAGCTCCTCCAGAAATAAGCTCCTCCAGAAACAGTCTCTCTACCTTTAAACAAATCTAATATGAAAAAGTATATGAAAGAAGAACCTGAATAGAAACAGTAATATCACTGTGATCTCGATGAGGACTGTTATATACAGATGAGCTAAATTCTTTTTTTGGTTAAACTGCACACAGTATGCAACAGCAGGATTGTTTCACTCACAACTCACAGTAACACATGCCTGCACTCTGGCTTAAAAGACAACTTAATTTGTAAGAAAAGTGAAAGACGACATCTTTATTCAGTAAGATGCAACAATTAGTAGAAGCGTTTTTTTTGCTTTGCCTGTATACTCTAATACTTTATGATTGCAGCAAGAAGTATACAAATATATCTTGTTCTCATTTTTGACAAGAGTTGGGAGTTGGTAACTGAATTGTAAGTAGAATTGTGTGGCTTAAAGATTGCTTTCTCAAAGGGTGCATGTGGAATTTATTCTTGTTTTCAGTACAATTTAGTTATCATGATAAGCTATTACAGGTAGTACCCATAACAGTAACACCACAGATGTATGATGCAATCTGGCAAGGTAAAACAGAAATTTGCAATTGTGTTAACAGAAAAATCAACTTTAAAATGGTGTTTGTTAATCCTTCTATATAGGTCTAAAGTTCTGATCTACAGCTCTATTTTATCAGTAATAGTATCACTTTTTCTGCTCTTATGCTGCAGAACTAATACCAATACCTTAGTCTCATGCAACAGCAGTTATGAAACTTTTATAAGTGTCTTTGGGCAGGCTGGGTACAGCAATTCAGGTGTGGTGGGAACCAGGAGCTTTTCCCTAATTTTGACAGTCTTTCTTTGTGACCTTCTTCCTTCCCTCAGATAAATCATTTCATCTTTCTTTGGCTCAGTTTTCCTGTCTCCATAAGAAAATTACGACGTGATATTGCTGCTGTAAAACTTCACCCCCGGTCTGCCAAAGTGCTTTGATATACTGAGATTTAAGGCACTGCAGGATTGCCTGCCAGTGCTCTTGCACAATGGCTGCGGACTCCTGTGCCTGGGGACTAGCCTCCAGTGGCTCATCTTCCAACAGGAGATAGCAGACAGGCAGTAACAGCCCCTCTTGTCTCTTTGGAAAACATTATGCAGGTAAAATGTCCTCTGTGAACCCTGTCAACTTGACTTTTATTAAGGTGATGATATAATTTGACTGCGTCAAAGACTGAACAACGGTCATCTTTGAAGGACAGAAAGTTAATTGGTAAGTAGGAGCTGTGGTTCTGAGGACACTTGTCTGTCTCACGATGCTGCTCATTCATGTTATTTCAGATGAACTAATAAAAGCTGCCTAGCATTTTGCTGTCAGGTCTTGCCACAAAGGACAGTGCCCTGCCAGCTTTCAAAACCAATAGATGGAAACACTAGACCTGACAAAGAAACAATGGTTGTGTTGATGGCAACTGAACTGTGTGTCATCACACAGACATGGTGCATACCTCCACCATCCAGACTTGGTGGAGACTCTGAAGCCCTCGCAATGAGGCATCTCCGTGGCTTTCAACTTGCCCATAATACAGAAGCATACCAGCTTACTGGTTTGATCGTATTAGGTTAGCTTCACAGTTCTCATTTGGGCTGCTTACAGGGTGACTTTTTTCCTTGCTTTCAAGCTTGAAGTGCTTTGCTGAACCCCCAGGACTAAGTGCTGCATGCCAGGCATGAGGCTTACAGGTGCTTATGCTGTGACTGATGCTCCTTGTGGCAATGCTTTTTTCTTTGCCACCCCTACTCTTCCTCACTTCCTTCACGTTTCATTTTAATCCTTCATATCTCATTTTAAAGGAACCAATATTCTTCCTTGTCCAACTCTTCTCCTTCCCTTGTCCCTGCTTTTCCTGCTGCAAATCCAGATTGATTTCACATGTTAAATAACTGAGTGATAACCTGAAGTGTTTGCTGGGACAGGACTTATTATCGGGCATCACTTATAGAGTATGAGTCAAACAGGGAAAAGCTTCCAATGTAGATAGAAGGATCTCTGCACGTATGAGACCAAGAGATTTGATCCTAGATTAGTAGCCGTTTTACATATTTTTAAATTTGGAGGGGAGGGTGGGGGGAAGTTCTAGTCTAGAAGAAATGTTGTCATGTTTCAGATTTGTCTGGATTAAAACAGTATTTGAAATAAGGTACTTGGTGGAAATTTGCTCTACAACTTATTGTCCTTTCCACTTTATACCAAATGCTAAACTCAATGCAATGTTAAATTTCAGTGTCTTATATATTACCAAAAATAGATTTAATTAGACCCCATCAATGTTTTTGTGTGTATGACAGAATAACTCAGTGTGGCTTGTTTAGATTTTTTGAGCTTCATCTGTTGCTGGTGGTGGCAGGTATGAATAATGTTTAGCTGCAAAATGACTGGGGCAAGAAACCTGCAAATATCTGCCAGAAAAATGAAATAGGATTAGTAGATGTGTGTAGTTCTGACTGTATAAACAGTCTTACAAGGGTCTTACTGTAAATAAAATTAGATGTGTTCGCTTATTTCCTCACTTTAAACATCTGAGGTGCATAGGGGGAGAGAGAGGAGATGGGGTTTGTGCTGTAGGGCCTTCAGAAGGGCTGGAAAGGGGCAGGGGCTGAGGCTGAACCTGTCCACGCTGTGCTTATGCCCCCTCCTGCCCCTCGGTCCTGTGCACAACACTTTCCCAGCACCATGGCTTGTGAGGACAATGACCTACATAGGATTCAGGTTTTTAAAGCTGCAATAAGTCTGTTCCTGCAGGCGACGTGTATTGTAATCTGTCTGGTGACGCAGTTATCTCATTTGAATGTGTGCCAGTAATTATATGAGGCAGCCAAGCCCAGAGTCAGGGCTGAAGAAATGCTCCTGTGCTCCTTTTCAGGCTGTTTACAGCAATCAAAAGCTTCCACAGTTAGCCAGCTTTATAGGACAGAGACACTGTCATCTGTTTGTGAGTATTAGGGCATTTTTATGGTACCATGTAAATAACCACAGGCAATTTTAATAAATAAATAAATAAGCCCAGGGCAATAGAAAATTGGTCCAGGAGCCTCTGTAGGTTCACTGATGTGAGCACGGGCTTATGAGCTGGGTTGAGTTTGTATGCCCCATAATTCATGGGATGTCTCTACCAAGCAATGGTTCTGTCCATGCTTGGAATGGAAAAATAATTTTGGAAAACATTTCTGGGAACTGCAAATCTAGGTGATGATCAGATTTTATCAGAGGTGTGGACAGTTGGCAGAAGGTGATGGAGTTTGGATGAGTGCTTGTGCTTAATGTTTTTGCAGTTTATTTTGGTTTCTTATTTTCTGAATTATTTAAAATATTTCACTTGCTGAACCTATTTTTAACACTTCAGGAAGTGTTTAAAGGGGCAGCTGGTTTCCCTGACTTGTTTTTAAGTATGTTCATTAAACATAACTTTAAGCTATTGTAAAAATATTTGCCTTACGAAGATATTCTTTTCTCTTTCTAGGAAGCCTGTACTACCTTGCTTCCCTGACAGACTTACCAAGCAAACTGTATAAAAAGAAGTGACTGATGCAGCCCCTAAAGACAACACTTGAACCAGACAAGTGTTTGCTGAGAGTAGTATATCCTGAAGTTTGTGCCAGATTGGGCACCCCAGCCTTCCTGAGAGGCATCTTACCTCCATCGGTCATCCAAACTGTTGTCTTTTGTGACCACAGGCAAGGGGATGCTTGGAGCATGTTGGAAGCCGTGAGTTAGCCTATATCCATCAACTAGTTGTGGCACTGAGTGCTCTTGGAGAATGCTCAGTGTGGGCAAAACTGCATGTGGGGGAGGCAGGGTAAATGTCACTGCACTTAGCTGAAGCTGAATTCAGGGCTTCTTTCCAGCCAGCAGCATGAAGCTAACATTTTACCTCTGCAGTGTGCTGCCATTGCAGCACTGGCTCTTTTTCACGATTAGCGAATAACTTTCTGCATTGCAGGTCTGCATGCGTGCAGCTAGCTTTGTTGTCTATACCATTAGTTATCGTTTAAAAAGAAAAAAAGAAGGCAAAACACATGGAGATCTGCAGATATGAAAAAGTGCATCCCTATATAGGGTAAGAAAAATAATTTCATACTGTTTTGTGGTTGATGTGGAGCTTGTATTATTTGAGAGGGGGAAACAATACTGAGGTTAGGAAATTAAAGTCCTTATATACCTTTTGTGAGGTGAAAATTGCAAAACGTAAGCTATTTTCCATGAGACACCAAATTCTAGAAAATAGGCTTTTTTTGAACTTTGAAAGTAGGAGCCAGCAGTGGGGTTTTCATGGGCAGCAGAAAGAAAAGGGTTTGCAAGTTCAGTGAAGCACCATTGTCCCCAGGCTGTGTGATGAGGGGGAAGTTGGTGTCACCTGTGGCCAGGCATTGTCAGAAAGAGCTTGATCAGAGGTCTGGTACTGCCTGTTTCTCATGGGTTTATAGCATGTATAAATTACTATGAGACTCAAGCCCAGATCACCAGAGAAACTCTTCTTTTTTAGCAGTTAGAAGGAACATTCTTAGGCATCTCTTATAACCCATGTTCTGACTATGTCCCAGTGTCTACGAAAAGGCAAGTGAGTGTTATATCCCAAGACACTGGGTTGCTCTAGTATAGGTGTCCCAACACTGCAGCCAGCTATAGAACTGTTGGTCTATAAAACTGTGCTTATGAGCAGAGGAACCATATGGAAGGCTGCCCTCTGAAATTTTGAAGGCGGACTGCTGTGCTTCATCTGGACTTCAGAACTGATGCCATATAAAACAATGAAACAAGGGCAGGTTTATTTGCAGCTTTCGTGTCCTAGCAGTTAATACAGTGGAATTTGGGAATGCTTAGTACTTCCAAATATAAAGCTACAGCTTCAGTGCTTATCTGCAGATTCAAAGGTCTAACTTTGCTCATAACAGTTGGAAAATTTTGGAGATGTGTGGAGATGATAAAGCAATGGGAATCTATCCTTCTGCAGGAAGGAAAAAGTAACAGTGGTCAGGACAGCCATTTGATCTCACTGCTTTAGTTTTGCAGAGAAGATGCATCATCTTCAGACCTCAGCTGAAAATTAAGTGATTGCATATTGCAGCTTCTAGTACTTATCCTGTTCATTCCTTTGGTGTATGTATTTTAGTACTCCTAATATAAAATAATCCCATAACAAAATAAAATTCAGAAACAAAGAGGATGAAGTATTGAATTGGTCCCTATCACTTCACCTTTTTTCCATTGAGGGTTTCCTCCCCTGATAAAATATTGAGTACTTTGTAGGTGAATACAGCTTTTTAGCTTTTGTACGCCATTCTGAATTTGAGGTGCCTGTAGTTGCTACCTGAGGATGCTGCACTTGTTGGACTGTTAGGTATGAGAAATGTGTCAGGTTACCTGGACCCTGTATGCTCAAGTAATTCACAATATAATCTTGTTAACCTGCAATTATCTGAATGCCTTATAGCTGGCACCAGAACAAATGGTTGTCCCTTCCAGCATCTTAGTAGGTTCATTAGATTAGCTTGTTATTCAGACTGAACATTATTTTAATAAAATATACTATTACAAATTTACTGATTTGTTTGTTAATATGCCGCAAGGTACTGTGATGAATCATTGCAACTAATCTTATTTGCCAAAATAAATGAACAAAGTGTATCTAGTAAAGCTATATTTTTGATGTTTTCATATTCTGCCTATTCTCTTTCTTAGCAATTTGCTTTGTTTAATAAATCTGCAGGCTTTTTTTCCTGTCATTAGTTCAAATTAGATATGGAAGGAAACTTCCTTTCAGGAACACTCTCTTTTCCTTCAAAAATATTTTTTAAAATCTCCTTTAGGCAAGGGAAGATAATTTTATGCCTTTTGGAAGGGTATGTCAGCTGTTTTTCTATGAATTTCACACACACATTGTGCATTGGTGTAATGAAAACATGCAGTGTACTCCAGCTTTGAACTGGGTGCCAGTGATCCCTTAAGTTCCAGCATCACGCAGGCTTCACCGTGTAATATAACAATTTGGTAGAACCTGTACAGACCGTGGCTGGTAGAGGCAAGCCGGCCTGACCTGTCCAGTGCTGCGGGAAGAACAGCGGATGGGGAAGAAAACAGCTCTTTCCTGAAAAGATCATCTCACTGAAACAAATTAAAATAAGCATGTGTTATCTGGGTCTGCTCCTGTGACATACTGAGTAACAGTGTATCTATGACCAGCCATAATCTGTCCTTTTTCTAAAATCTAGGCTTCTGCCTAATTTATTTGCTATTACCAAAAGTCAATAGTATATTACCAAACCATATCTGTGCTGGAGATTTAAGATATTAAAACATGGACTGTGCTTTTATGCTTATTATAAGTAAAATGCTTTTATTTAAGAAGCGATAGTAATGATCAGCAGGAATGGAAACAGAATTGCGGTGCATTACGATTCTGTATTGCAATGTATTGGAGCACCAAAGGATCTGTAATTATATACCTGTAACTTAAAGAGTTGTCTCCAGTTTATAGTGTTATATGCTATTTCCTCAACTCTTTCTTTGTGTTCCCCTCAGAGGAAAAATCCTCGAAGGGAATCTGCACAACAATACCAGCTCATTATAGTGTGTGGCTTGGTCAGAAACGAGCTGAGTATTGTTACTTCTTATTTGTTGGAGTGTCAACAGCTGTAATATCAGTAGGTTGGAGGTGCTTGTAAAGACTTCCTTTCTCTTAAAACATGACAAAATAAAGCAGAAAGCAGTCTCAGGCACTGCAGACTTAATTTTGTAATTTGAAGTCAAAATGTGATAACTGCCTTCTACTCCATTCTGTAATTTTTGATGAAAAAAATCTTATTTAAAATTCAGATACCATTAGAAATGTCTATTCTTTATTTGGTACTATATTACAACTTGCCAATGACTGTTTTATGCAGCAGTTGTCCTTATGGCTCAGAAAGTACGGAAGAGGAAAGACAGTAGGCTTTTGCTCTTACGCTTGCTCTTCTGTAAACAGTGATAATTAATTTATGTCTTATTACAGCTTACTACAGGATGGTTCCTCTCTAACTGATGGTTGATTTTATATATTTTTTTCTTAATACTTGTTGACATTTATTAATTTTTTTCTACTGATTATATTAAACAGCTTGGTACTTGATATCTGTTTTAGTTGTGCTAAACCTTACACAATTAGTTTGAGTGGTGGGAAAAAATGACGTAAGTCAGCTTTTTCTAGACTCTTGACATTTCATGAACCAGTGTTTTATGGATGTTGTTTTCTGTTTAGAAATTGGAATTTGTATTCTGGAGAGTGGTGTTTTTCAGTATTGCAAAACTGTATTTTCTTCTTGCTAAATAGATGTTCTTGCTAGCTGCTTCTGTGATGGCTGAAGGTTCATAAACCGCTTTCCATTGCTATGGTGTCACATCATATTTGGGAAAATAGGTTGCAGTGTGGGACCAATGAATACTAGTATTTACTTATTTTTATTAAGTAAAAATTGTATATAGTCTCACTATGATATATATAATTACTCCAATATCAGATTTTTCTCAAATTTTTCTGCTCTACATACATCTTACTTGGCTGTGGCATTTAGTATTATTACAAGGAAATACAGATAAGTTTTTGCTTCATTTTAGAAGTAAAATCTACGCGCAAATATGCAAAATTCTCTCAGAAGTTCTTACCAGAAAGAATGATGAACCCCTCAGGGATTGTATTTCAGTCCTTGCTTTTCATTTCTTGTGCTCTTTCCTGCAGGTCTGTTGTGATAGTTGACCGGCTTAAATACTACTGTTGCACAACGATAAGGGTTTGTCAAGTCTGAAGTGCCTCACTTTCCTTTAGAGGGAACCATGGTGGAAGCGGACTAAAGTAAAGTGTTTGCAAACTCGCAGTATAGGTGTGTTTGTGTGGATTCATAACACCTGTGGTTACTCTGACAGAATGGCAGCTGCAAAGGTGCAAAATTCAGAGGATCTGAAGATCCTCTTAGAGGACTCATCTTTACCCCAACACAAATAAACTATTTCTGTAGCCTATGGAGTGTTTAAGGAAGATGAAGTAGAACAGCAATTGCCGCGGAGTGTTCTGGTTCTTCTGAGAGATTGCAACTCTTAATTTTTTCCTCAAATAGTCTTAATAGCCCACTTCCCTGGGTTAGCAGTAATTTTCTAATGAAATGGAGTTTCAAAGACAAATGCCAGTTTCTCTATGCCAGAATTTCTCACAGGAGAGGATTGCCTGCAGTGGATCTCCCAGTTGACAAAGACTGGGGAGAAGAATGGTTAGTTGCTGTAGCATTACTTTATTTTTTTTTAATTGGAAATGCTCTTTCACTTAGAAATCACACTTTATTACCAAAAAGGAGAATGTCATACACCTACAATGTGAAATTAATGATGGCGCTACAGAAATGATTACATATAGTTAGTTTAAAGATCACAGTGATATGCTTCAGTGCACCTCACTGGAACTATTTTCAGGCTATTTTCAATTTTCACTCAGTTCAGGATGGGAAGTCCACTTGACTTTTAAGTCACTCCCTGCAGTGATGCTTCCTGCCAGCCTGACTTGTGCCCTGGTCCCTCCTCAGCCGTGCCTAGGTGTTTTGCAAGTAGAATTATCTTTCAGAATAGGTCCAATGGAGCAAAGCCAAGTAACCCTTCTGAATAAGGGTCCCTTCCCTTGTTAGTGAAGTTTATTTCAGTGCTCATACTATCATCTATTTTGTCTAAAGACATCAAGGTGGACTGAAGCTCTCTCTATCAAAGCTTTTCATATATTCTGCTAACCATCTGGTGAACTTCTGTATCGCTTCAGGTACACAGAGGGGCTGACTCTGTAAAACACAGAATACTCCAATTCCCGCTGGCTTCACAAATATTGAGACCATTCAGCACCTATAAAATCTACTTAATATCTCAGACCCAAGTTTGGAACTGCTTTGCAATGACAGTGTGTTACAGACTTGTTATCAGTATGTGGCTTAAAAATGTTATTATTGGACTTTGTTCCACTGTCATCCTTGTGAAAGTGCAGGTCTTACAGCTATTCAAATATTTGACCAGAATGGTTTACTCATGTCAAACAGAAGCAGCCTAAAGTATGGTCAGCTTGTGCCTCAAAATATTCTCCCAGTCCTTCTTGTCTAGCCTCTCTTTCTTAATGGATGGTGATGTATTAAGGCCCAGCTTGCTCCCCTTAAAGGTTTAAATACAAAGGTTCTTGCAGGTCTAAGTCTTGTAATTCTTTTCATTCATTTTAATTTAACTTCCCTATCCTTTCTCTTCCCTTGTATTTTCTCAAGCATATCTGTAACCCTTTCCCCACCCCCTTGTCCCCCTCACTGAGAAGACAATCAGCTTTCTGACTAAGAGTTTTCGATGGATGTGTTATGTTCCACAGTGCTGGTATTCTGCAAAATCTGTGTCCTCTAGAAATCAGCAGGAATGTGACTCAAGCTTGCTGTTTTCAGTTTTTACTTACTTTAGATCTTAGAACAAAAGCAGTCCAGAAAAAATAAAGAATACTTTTGCTGGGGAAGCTGCAGTGCCTACAGTATTTTAATATAGTCTTCAGCAGACAATTGCTAGACTTGAGAATCTGCAATTTTCCAGACAAGTCATAGAGGAAACTCACTGTTGGGACCTATGAAACCAAATACGTTCATTCTTTACTTCCAATTGGTCTTTGTTCCATCCGTTTTCTGTTCCTTGTCTATGATGATTTTGCTTTTTGTTTAGTGTTCTGCTGAAGAGTGAGCGGGCCAAGACCTTCCTGGGAAATGCAACCTAAGTTTAGATCTCTTTGCTAATAACGTGTCTAATTGCAGTTGTTTTTAATGACTGGGAATTTCTTCTGATTCTAGGTGATGCAGATGTATCTCCCATTCTGCGGGATTGCCATATCCAATGCCCAGCTTTTTGCAGCTTCAAGGAAGGAGTACGACAGAAGCCGGGTGAGTAACAAAAACATGTATTGGACCAGTATTGGACCTTCTTTTGTTCCTTCAGATTCCAGTTACGTATATGTGTTTGCTAAACAGTTTTGACTATATTTTACTTAAAAAAAAAAAAAAAAAATGCATTTCTAACAGATAGTGAACTTTACGGAGGCAGCAAGCAGAGAACGTGGGAGGGAAACACTCTTGTTGGTGGCTATTGTTTCCTGGTGTCAGTTTCTTGTTTTGTAGCAGTGAGACAATTGTGCTGGTGACACAGACAGTGCGGTAGAAAGTTACACTGGCAGCAATTCAAACTCTTGTAAAACTCCAGAAATATCAAACCTTTTGGTATGCTGGATTTGTAATATTCAATTCATGTGCAAATAATGTGGATGTATCCTTATAAAAGTAAGCAAGCAAAAAGACCTCTATGTGAAGGATTTTGACAGCATGTGTCTGCATAGATATGTTACATTACTCATTGCTGATGCCATGCATGAGTTGGGGCAGGAGGCTTCAAAGAAGTGAAAATAATACTGAGCTCACATGCCAGTTGTTTCTTGGAGAGGTCTTTGTTTTTTAAGAAATGAAATGGTCATTTGGAGGTTTTTTCCTAATTGTTGAATTTCTTTCAAATCACCTTTCCTTCAATGACAGATAATACTTTTGTGATCGTGGATCATACCTCATCAAAGCTTCAGTAGAAATACCATCTGTGGTGTTGTACTGTACTCTTGCTTCACAAATCTGGGGAAACTATAGTCGGGTGGGTCCTTATATCAAGTGCTAACGTTTTCATATCCACGATTTTAGTACTTCCCACTACTCTGAAAACCAAAATTAGCCCTTTCTAAGAGTGTATAGATTTAAGGGTCATTAAATATTTGAGCTTGTCTTCTGTCTGTGTCTGACTACAGATTACTATATTTTGGGGTGGAGACATGGAACAAACAGGAAAAAAAGCCTGTCTGCCAAAGTGTTTTTTTTTCTTTTTTTCTTTGTTTGATGTTCAAACAAAATATTTTTTTTTTGATTACTTAAAGACTTAAAATTAGCTACAGATTCCCAGCCTGCAGGGAACAATGACAGACTTTTGAGGAATTGGCGTTTATTCTTCTAAGGGAGGCATTCAGCCGAAAAATATTACGTACGTTCTCATTCTTCATAAGAAAGTGGTAAATTCTGGTGGGTGGACACATTAGGAAATTGGATTAGAGATGTGAATTTTTGTTTCTTGTTGCTTTAGCTGTGGGAGGCATAACAAGTATTTGCTGCCATAACAAGTATTTGCTGCCATTTGACAAGTACACGGTAGCCTGTACTTGTGTTTTTGACTTGTTGTTGGTCTTCAGCTTTGGCTAGTCCATGGCTGAAAGTAGTTGAGTAAAACATGATAGACAGGTCTATACTTTGCCCCGCCCCCCCCATCAACCTGCACACTGGTGGTGGCAATTTCCAGTGACTGTGATCAGCATTTTGATGACCACTGCACTTGCGAGAGCTAAGCCCACTAACATTGTTATGCTTACCTATATGGGTGTCCATTAGTTTCAATGCCCTAAATCAGAATAAAAGAAAAAGTTTTGGACTTCAGTTGTGATTTAGCTCTGGCAGGCAGCTAAGTACCACATAGCCGCTTGCTCTCTCTCCCCAGGAGGGATGAAGGAGAGAACTGGAAAGGTAAAAGTGCAAGAACTCATGGGGTTGAGATGAAGACAATTTGCTAGGTAAAGCAAAAGATACACACGTATCTAAGCAAAGCAAAACAAGGAATTCATTCACCACTTCCCATCGGCAGCCACATCCAGGGAAGCAGGACTCATCACATGTAACATTTGCTTGGGAAGATGAACACCATCACTCTGAACATGTCTCCCCCCCCCATCCACGCCCCCTTCCTTCTTTGCCCCAGCTTTTATTGTTGAGCATGTCACCATGTGGTATGGAATCTCTGGCCAGCCTGGATCAGCTGTCCTGGCCATATCCCCTCCCAAATTCTTATGTACCCCCAGCCTCCTCTCTGGCAGGGCAGCAAAAGAAGCAGGAAAGTCCTTGGCTCTGTGTAAACACTGCTCTATAACAAGTAAAAACATTGGTGTTTTGTCACCAATATTTTCATCAAAAGTCCAAAACACAGCATTGTGTGAGCCTCTACAAAGAAAATTAACTCTATCCCAGACAAAACTATGAAAACTTACTTTGGTCTCATAATAAGAAAGAACATAGTCTATTATTTTTATAGGTAATGAAATGAGAAGCTCTTCATTTTAAATCACTGTATTTTACAGACAAAGTTGTTAGTGGTAAATTTGGGTTCAGAGTGTTACTGGAATATAGAAGTCTTGATGTCATCTTTTCTCTCCTAATTTGAACATGCAGAATGGGAAATAAATGAATAAAACAAGTATAAATGCACCAGCAAATTCAATATAGCAAATCAAGTAACTCAATCCATACTGCATACTTGGAGAGTTGCATTACAGCCATTGTTTCATTTTTGGATCAAAATGGAATGGTTTGAAAGATTCCCATTGTTTGCTATGAGTGGTACTGTGCCCGGCGTTGAGCTTAGAAATGAATACTTGTTTCTCTCTTCAGATACACCCACCACCACCACCCCCCACACATTGATTCTGTTGAAATGATCATTAATAACTTTATGTGAAGATTTCATTTTATCACTCATTAAAATCAAGCCCAGAGATTGACTCCTTGTGATGCTCCATGTATTTATTTATTCTGCAACCAAAACAAAATGTTACTATGCTTATATATAGGCTTTGCTGGAAGTAGTGAATGACCTCTTCGAAGAACAGACTGACTTAGAGAAAATTGTCAAGAAAATTATGCATCGGGCCCAAACCCTACTGAAGTGTGAAAGGTGCTCCGTATTACTTCTAGAAGATATTGAATCACCAGTAAGTATGTCTGCATATCCTGCAGAAGGGCTAATATATGAGTAGTGTAGCAGCTTTTTTTTATTGTGGAGAAGTTGTTTCACACCGTATGTAAGTGCTGGTCAGCAAGAATTATTCCAGCATATAATTCTTAAATGTAAATTAGATACAGGTTGAATCTTTATCTAATACCACTTTTTGAAGGGAAACTGAAAAGTACATTTATATTTCTTTCAAGTTAACTAAAGGAATTTAATGGAATGCCTGTAAGTTGTTGGTGGATCCAACTGTGGTGTGATCCAGCAGATGACCTATGATTTGCAGTTTTCTGTGTCATGGAATTTGTCTGTACTGCAGAGCAGCTAGGACAGCTTAACTGAGAAGCAAGGCACTTCTTTGGTCTGCTTAAAAAAACAAAAAAGTGACCTGATTTGTTCTCTTTTATTTTTATTTTATTTTATTTTTTGTAGTAAAAGGAAAGAAAAGCCTTGTCTGTAGATTCATTTACATTTACCTGGAATTTATCACCTTGATGTTTTAAGGCTAAAGCCTCATTAAATAGGTGGTGCTTCCAAACAGTTTTAGAACCATACTTGTTCTTGTGATAGAAGGAAGCTTTTTACATTGAGCAGGTGAAGTGAAAACACGACTTTCAGCATTATTGAAGTATTCTTGTTTTCTATTTTTTGTTTTTTTTTTTTTTTTTCAATTGCTCTTTCCACTTGATCAGGGAATAATTATTTTGTTGTACAGCTCTTAAGTTGAACAGATGGAGGTAAACTATATGAAAGTATATATCAGGAATTGGATTTCATGCATCATTTTTACAAGGACTTTTGCTGGGACACTGTAAACACTGGTATTCGCAGGGTATGAGATCCTCTTTTAAGAATGTCTAACATTGTTATGATTATTGTAATCAGTAGTAAAATAAGTGGCTACCTTTACATTGGTAGCTCCATTCCATGTTTTGTGGCTATTCAGCACAATCTATCCTCCTCTCCTCCTTTCTGTTGATTTGAGAAATAGTTGACAGATTAAAATGTTTGTAATAACATTTTTTCTATTCAAGTATCTTTGGATTCACTGACTCTGTAATTGATTTGCTGCAAGGCTATGACAAGTGTAAATGATTACCAGAGAATCACAAGACTGTATGTATAGCAGACAACATTTGATTTCCTGGAGGAAAGATATGATTCTCATTTCATTTAAACTAATAGAAATTAAATACTTTCAATGGAGTATCCCTAAGTTACACTAGCATTCATAAAAGCAAGATCGAGCTTTGTATTTCATGTATATATTCTGTTACATAATTTTAATGTTTCTAGTTTTTCTCATTCTAGACCCCCCCCCCAGATTTTATAATTACAAAATATAGTTGTACTACATTCCTATTTTTGCAAGTATAATATGAATTTTATTTTTCATAGAGCAGTACACTGTGTTTGTAGCAAGCCGGCTGTGGGTGGCATTTCAATTTTTTTCTGCTCTTAGTACTATTTCTACCTCTGAACATAGAGGTTTTTTTCCAAACCACACACAATGAGTTCTTATTCCTCTGGAGCAAATCCTGAAATGTGGAAAGACAAGGTATTCAGATAAGCCTAAAAAAGGTCAATCGCTTTCTTTTTCTAAATAATCATAAATCTTAGGTTAAGTTGGAATAGAATAGCATCTTGCTGCACAATTGAGCATTTTTACAAGTGGCAAAACAATTATCTTCCTGATTCTGCCTGTTTTGGAGCAGTTATATATATATATATTTATATATTATCAAAGTGGGTCTTTATGGAGTAACTGAATGCAAAGCCATGTCTAAAATACCATCTTTCACATATCACATGAAAGACTTTTACAATACAGAACTGAAGTAGAAGGTGGATATTCATTAGCATCCAAAAATATTATCTGTGTCAAATCAGCTACTCTTAAAATGTTTCATTTGTGTGCTGTTGGCACATATGTTCAAGAAAAATAGGTTACAATTAGTACTGGAAAAAAAATCTGTTTATTTTCCTATATATAAAAACCAATGAAGTTTGGGTAAAGCTCTGTAATTCATGTTCCAAAGTTCTTTGAGGGGGAGCATACTGTTGCAGAAAATAACTTAATGAAGGAATATCAAACTATTTCATTTAGTTTTGTTTGTTTATGAACAATGCATAGTGTGTTTGAACATGAATTCTCCACTGTGGGGGAATATAGAGTTAATTTTTGTCTTACGATCACCGGATAAAAATATTATTTAAATATAGGAACTTTCCATTAATGTTTACTTGATATATCTATAATTTTAATAACAATTTTAAGTTCCTTTTTTATGTGACAGGTGGTGAAATTTACAAAATCCTTTGAGTTGTTATCTCCAAAATGCAGTGCTGATACTGAAAACAGGTTAGTGCTCATTTCTTATATGGTAATGGATTGCTTCATTTTTCACATAGTTTTAAATTTGCTTTGTCTTAGTTTTATTTTACTATGGAACTTTGGGTAGATTTGATTGAAGAATGTGAGCTTACTGTTTTTACCAGGACAAGACTCCTGTACACTTCAAATGGAAAATTGCTTGTGTCAATATTGCTATATACATACTAAAATTATATCAGTATCTCAGAGGAGAAACCAGGAAATAACTAATGCCTTTTTATTGTTGAACTTGTGGAGAACACACAAATGTCATTTTGAATGGTTAATACTGAAGTAAAAATTACAAAATTGTTTTAAAATTGTTTGTTGATCTCTTACAAAATGCCTCCTTAGAGTTGCATTGAAAGACTTCCAGTAAGATTTGATTTCTGTTCTTGTCAAGTCGGAAAACCTAAAAACCACAGAGAACATGAATTTGCTAGAAATTGTGTTCCTGTTACCCCAGACAAAATAAATGTGTATGTTTTGCTTAGCAGGATCTGTATTTAAACATTGACAAAAAGCTAACTGTAGGAAGTAATCGAGATTTCTGTGGGGTTATTGTATTAATTCCTACAAGATAATGAAAACCAGTAACAAAAGTTCACTTAAAAGCTCCTACGTACTAAAGGAGTGGATGAAGATTCAGCGTTATTGTGAGAAAGTTTCTCCTCTCTTTTGGGGCTCAAACTCAGGGATTATCTCATGAAAAAAAAAATATGTATGTAGAAAAATATGTATGCAGAAAAATCATACTGATTCTGAATACTTATTTCCCATGCAGAATGATTGCCATAAAGGTGTAATCCTAACTTCTGTCCATCCTGCTTTCCATAATTTAGCAGGCTTGAAGATTACTTTGTGCTTTGCCATATGTAAGCCCTTCAAACAACATTCAAAATGTATTTATGGATTTATTCTGCTTTTAGTGCTTTACTTCTTTACCTCCAGTGTGGTAAGAAGTTACCACTTACAACATGCACATTCACCTTAGCCAAGGGCTCCAAATTGTGACAGTTCCTAATTATTAATGCTTTTCTTGGATTGATCTTAGCGTTACAAAAATAGTAGCTTTATTTTATTGTTTTTATTTTAGTATATTGTTAGTACAAGCTGATGGCGGAGTATGGGTCCACAAAGACAGACAGTGGTAGAAACTAGATCTCTTCCATGCCCTATCCACCACTGAAGGGCGATGGATTGGTGAGATAAAATGGGAAAGAAAAGCAAGTGATTAAAAATATCACGTTAAGGTTTAAATATGAATAAATAATCTGAGAATCATAAATTACTCCTTTTGACAAAAAGCTTCAGAGTAGCAATTGTTCTTTCCTTGGTCAATTAAAAGGGTGAAAATAAATTCTTTTTGTTAAGGGACAGGGGTGTGAATCAAGGGATGTGGTTGTTCTTGTTTTTCTCAAACTTGATCAGTAGCCAGATTAGTCAACACAACGTAGAGTGGTGTCAAGATAACCAAGCTGGCTCATTTCTTGTTACCATAGTTATGCTAGCATGTTACCAAAAAGCAATTTGTAGTAGCCTGCTCTGCATGTAGTCAAGTAAAGATTATTTTAACTTTGGTCTGAGGCACATGAATAAACAACCCAGTAGTCAGTGTAATAAGACTTACAAAGGTATATTTCTATGCATCTTAATGTAAAGGCTTACTTGTTTTCTTTCATTTTCCATCTAGTAGAGAGTGAAGTTGGTTTTACAAAGATCAAGTTTAGACTGACAGATATGATGTCACACTTGGATCTAGCACAGGCACAGCTTGAGTTGTTGGCACTATAGTGGTAAAATAAAGGTTATTTAGGATACAGAACAATGCCAGGAGCCCTTGACATTTGAGCATTTCTTCTAGTGAGTTTTGCCCTTTCCATTCCACATTCTACATCCCTAACTGATGGTAACATCATGAGATATTTTATGTAGGGAAGAATGGCAAGGTGACTTTCTTCATCACTACTCTAGTGAAGATAAATACAATTTCTTTGAAATTTTAGTGGAAATCCAAAGATTACAGGCTGAGAATCATTCTAGTTATAAACTTTATCTGAAGGAGAGAGAAGGTCCAAGGACAATGTATCTTTTTATGTGCTAACACGTTTTCTTGTTTGGTTTTAGAAGAAATTTAGCTTTTCCTTTGCCTTTCTAGTCTGTGCCTAATAACAGCTCACCTGTTTAGTCCTTGAATATTATAATGAATACTCACATCTTATTTGCTGTTGGTTGTAAAGAAATACCTTGCAAGGACACACTTGCATTATTCTGTTCAGTTCAGCAGATGCCAACACACACCAGGATTGAGTTCAATTCTTATTCGTAAGATGCTCTCCTTTTTGTCAATCACATTGTTCTTGAAGAACAGTTTTGCCATATCTCTTAGTTTTTTCTCTTTGGAAAAAAAAGCTACATGACTTGTATAAGCCTTGAGGGTTCAGTTTGGATGTACCAGTGAGAAGATGCTGTGAGCTGTATCTTTCCTGCACAGAAGTCATTTTAGCGGCTGATGTAGCTGAGATTACTATTCTGCAACCTAAGTATCAGAGTTAGAGGGAAGGTGAGCTGCCTGAGCCAGTGGGTGGGCTGCTTGCTGAGGAAAATATTTGTGCTCCCTCCCAGTTGGACAGGTACAAAGAAAGTTCTGAAATCCCTGCTACTGCTGTTTCACTGTCACCATCCCTGGGGATGACACTCACTTGTGTATTGCCTGATTCTTTGCAGTGTTTTTATGCTGTTTAAGACATCTTTTTGCTGTCTTAGTCCTAGGAGTTGAAAGGGTTCGTGTCACATTAGAGAGGATTGAAGATACTCATGACTCTGGCAGTACAACCTCCCTGCTGTCCCATGTATGTTCTGTCGTCCCTATCAGGGAATATCGCTTTGGGGAAAGTCCACGAGGATGCACCTGCTTGAAGGGAGCCTGCAGCACCGCTTGGTGCTCTAGCTGGGTTTTCTTTCCTGTCTGGCATATGGTGCTGCTGCTTGTGTGTGGGCAAGACATGGGGGCAGTGGTGCACAGCTGCCTGCCTCAGTCCAGCAGCACTCGCTCGTGGCTTTCCACAGTATAGAGAAAATTGTTACTTGTAATTTTTAGAGGAGCTTTTGATTGTTCTGAGTTGCTGAGGATGGAGAGGGAGCCAGCTGTCTGTGATTTACATCAGAATTAAGCACTGATATTTCCTCCTGGTGAAAGTTGAGTGCCTCTCTCCAGAGAGCAGTTGTAAAGTACTTGCTAGGACTGGGGGAAACATAGTAGAACATGCTTCTAAAACTTCTTCCTGAAATATATCTTGGTTCTTTTACTTGAATTTATTTGCCACTTAAAATGCGTGACACTCATAATCCAGTCCTCATTTAAACTGTCTTACATTATAATGATAATATCATCCAGATTTTTAAGGTATGAATTGGGAGCTACACGTTTGAAATTAGATTTTTATCTTCAAAGATTTTTCCTTCCTCTCAAGTATATTGATGCCCTGAAATAAATCTTAAATTATACAAATAAATTTTATTACTTAACTCAAAAACATTTTACTTCAGTAAAGGTTCCTGTCAAAGTGTAACATTTATTACAGTCACTCAAAATCCTTATCCCAACTGAAAGCTGATACACTTAGATTTCTTTGTGTAAATCATTATTATTATCTTTATTTATAGCCTTTTAGGACTATTGAGTTTTCTTTCAAATAAATGACTTAGTTGAATTAGTCTCCAGAAAATTAATGCAGCCAACAAAAATCAATCCTTTCACTTTGATTGAGTCTTCCACGCATTTTACTGTGCATCCTTCATCCCTATCCATTATTTTAAGGTTTCAAACCATTGCAGTCTTTTCCATAGCTGCTCAGTGTCACTTTTTTTTCTAAGTAATGTTTCTCAGGTGCTGAAAATTCATCAGTTTTCTTCTCAAAGCTAAGGTAATATGCATTTATTTATTTACACACAAATAGGTATCCTTTGCCAATGTCAAAAACCTGTTTACAGTAAGTCAATGAGAATTTTCCTGTGGATTGGATGAGGACTTGAAAACTGTGTCTACAGAGACCTTAAGCATAAGCTGTGGTGAAGTCTGGTGTGTCAAGCCCATAATTCTGGTGTCTTATGCTTGTTTACTGACATTCACAGCTCGTATATCTACCAGAATCCACCTACTGTAACACACTTGCTTTATTGATTTCAAGACTTATTTAATGATCTCTTCCTCAGCCACTCTGATCCAGCACTCTGGACCAAATAAAAAATAAGACATTTCAGATGACCAAAAAAAAAATCATTGGAAGTATGGATTTTAAATAACCCAAGTTATCAGCCTAATTTGAAAAATTAAAATCTGAAATTTTGTTTTCAACTAGCTCTACAGAAAACTTGAGAACTGTTTTCTTTTGATGAGCAGAAACGTGGAATGTAATCCTGCTCTTGATTCATATGTCAATGCATTTTATTATTAAATGTATTTATTTTACATAAGAGGTCAATGCTATTTTCAGAAGAAAGAACTGTGTAAAGGAGAGAATTTTTTGGTGTACTGTTCAAATAGATACCAAGTTATTGTTTCATAGATAATGCTCAGTAACCATTAATAACTGTGAACAATTCTGCTGTTCCTATGAATATGCCTGTAAGACATTCTCAACTTTCAAGCAATGTTGTCTATTATTTTCTTCTCTTCCTATGCCTTTTGATAGTTTCAAAGACAGTGTGGAGAAATCATCATCTTACTCTGACTGGCTAATAAATAATAGCATTGCTGAACTTGTAGCTTCCACGGGTCTCCCAGTGAATATCAGCGACGCTTATCAGGATCCCCGCTTTGATGCTGAAGTAAGAGAGTTTTGGAAATGTAAATATACTTTGTATTTTTGGCATTGCTGTTATTATAGTAAAGTTTTATAGTTATAGCCAAGTGGCTGTAAAGTGTGCATATTGTTTTTGAATTATTTTTCCTTGCTGTATGTCCTCCTTCTGGTCTGCTGGTGTTGACATGGCTTTATACAGTAAAAACAGGTCATAGAATTAGTGTATGAATATAGGCAGTTACTAGTCTGCTCGTGATTTTTTTTTTTAATTTAAGCAACGCTTTCCACTGCCAAAGTGCTTTGAGATTGAGGCAAACTGATTTTTTATTGCTGAAAATTCTTCTGTTGTTGTTTGGTGTCAGCAATATCGTCATTGTTAGCTGTTGGGGTGACTGAAACTGTACACAGTGTGAACAGAACCAGTATCTAAAGAGATAAATGTTGTGATCTAACTTAGACAACTGCCCTTTTAATTTCATAATTTGCACAAAACAAATACACACGATGAACTTGTTCTTTTCACACGATGCTTATCACTCCTAATAAATGCTCCACGTGTATCCTAACGTGTTCATTCCAGTCACAGTTTGGAAGATACAGATGCAGATAAAAATGTGTGTATGCATGCCCCTAAGTAAATGTTAGAGGCATAGGGAAGGACAGTCATCACTGCATTCTGTCCAGTGAAGCAGTATTACTGTGGGAGACTTTGCCAGCAGTTGGGCAGCTCATTAATCAGTGGGCAGTCTTGGTCAGCAAGCTTGCCACTACTACAATAAGCGTGCTTGGAAGTGTTTCATGCAAGAGTTTCCTTGGTTCCAGTTTTATTGTGTATGTCATTATAGGTAATAGCTCTCACACCAGCAGAATTTGTCAAAACAAGAAAAATAAAAGGGGCTAGCTGTAAAAATACATGGGAAAAAATGTGTTGATGCTAATTTATTCAGAATTTCAAAAAGTACAATTAACGCCTGGGGTCAATCTCTTGCCAGAGAGATATGCTGAAATAAAGCACATCAATTCTTGATATGTTCGCAGTTGTACTTTTAATATGTTATGTCCTGAATAATTCACCCATCTCATATCTGTTTCACAGTTAGTCCGTTCAAAGTTAGAAGTGCTACCCAATTTGTAAACAGAATATAATAACTTAATAAAAAGGGCAGCATTTTTTTTCTGTTAGTGGATTCATGTGAAAATTTTATTCTTAAACTCAGTTATAGCAATGAATTATTTCTACAGAAAGTCAAGTGTAGTAAAGGAGGAGCATAATGGAAGCTCTCATTTCTATGTTTTAGGCTGACCAGATTTCTGGCTTTCACATAAGGTCTGTTCTGTGTGTTCCTATATGGAATAGCAACCACCAAATAATCGGTAAGGCCTTCTGAAGAGCTTCCCCAATTTTTGTGCTAATGTGAATTTAATTCTGTCTTTTTAATTCTGTGTTCCTTTTTCTTCTTTTTCCCAGCTGAATATTGTTAAGAAGTTACGGTACCTAGGATGCATGCTAAGTATCCAAGAAGGGATGTTTTGACTTGGATACTGTATGGACTTTTTCAGCTTTCCCACTGTGTTATTGTTAAGTTATATATTGTATTGAAACTTGAATACAAAATTAGATGAAAATTAAAATGCTAACACTATTAGTGAAAAAATGTTCCATAAGTTTTGATACTTTTTGACAGTCTGCCTTTTTTTGTGTACAACTCAGGCAACTGTTTCTTCAGACCAGCAAGGTGGTCATTTCCCTCTTTAATGATAAAATACATGGTCAGGGCCAACTTACTGGAGAGACTGTGGCAGCTGTCAGGGTTGCCTGTGGCGGTGGTGTGGGCTGGATCAGGACATTACAAGGTTTTATTGCCTGTTTGATAGGATGCTTCTCAGCGATGATGCACCTGCATTGACCCTGTATTATTACTGGCTTTTGCCCCAAAAAGGAGCACCATTTATAAATAAGTGCCAGGTTTCCTCTGTAACTTTCCACAGAAGAATTCAAGTCAAAACTATAGCAATTTAAATCTGCAAGAGCAAGACCTGTGTGTTGTGGCTGTTGGCTAGAGCTGAAATTGGTAGTGCTTTGCTGAAGGTGCTCAGTGCCATGCAGGATCAGGATCTTTGAACTTAATCAGCAGAGGTGACCTGGGAAAAAATCCTTTTAAAAATATGGCTCGTTGTGAAGTTTACCTTAAAGAAGTAGAAGAAAAACTCAACCCTCTATTGCTGACAGCTTTTAGTGGTTTTCTAAGGGCATACTGTAGCTAAATGAAACAGAAATGGTTTGTTGCAATATAACTCAGTATTAGTTCAGCTAGAGCCAAGAACTTTGAACACTTTTTCAAGTGGTTTAAGGAATGTCATTTTTTTAATTATTCAATAAATTCATGGACCAGTCATGAAAAAATAATTTTTTAAAAAAATGACTTATATACCCAGGTGATGCCAAATTAGCTAATATTTAGGAATGAAGATACTACTCTGGCAAATTATGTAAGTAACTTCAAATTGCTAGGACAAGTTACCTGATTCTGTTTGCCAAGTCCTTAAGTGCTTTCTCAAAGAGATCTTTAACCTTTTGTGAAAGGCATCGTCAGTCACTGTTTAGATCTCCAATATTATACTTACAGGGCAAAGAGTAACAGTTGAAAATAATAAACTGAGCCCTGGTAACAAAAGTCAGACTTTCACATATCAATGTGAAATGTTTTGTATCAATGCTTAATGTTTTTCGTAATAAATATTTTCAATTTTGCTTTTCAGTTTGAAAAAAATATGTTAGAAAAAATGTTAGTAATGAATAGAATATTCTGCCTTATGAATTAATGAATAAAGATTGTAATTCATATTTACACTTTCTAAAGGGGTAGCTCAAGTGCTGAACAGGCTTGATGGGAAACCCTTTGATGACGCTGACCAGCGACTGTTTGAGGTAAGAGGCGTTCTGTTTTGTAGCAGTAACAATTCTTCAGCAGAATTTGGTATTTCTGGGTAGTGCTACTTCAGCCTACTTTAGGGAGGTGGGAATAAGTTGTCTGTATTTGCGGTTTACCATTAGTTCTCAGAAGCTCTCAATAAGGTTGCATCCTAATCAAAACATTTCTCACATCTGATCTTTCTCATCTTTTTGAGGCCAGTGACTTGCATGCATTCTCAAGGTAACCTGTCTAAACATAATTCTTGCTAATATTTCCATGTACTTCCTTTTCAGTTGTTAAGTATTCATCTTTGTGTTTGTATTATAACAGAATGTAAATTGATTTCTTTTTCTCCCCTCTCCCCTTCTCTCATTTTAGGCTTTTGTTATTTTTTGTGGCCTCGGCATCAACAATACAATTATGTATGACCAAGTGAAGAAATCCTGGGCGAAACAGTCTGTGGCTCTTGATGTACGTGTACATCTTAGTGAAACTTATCGCTCACAAGTGTCACATGTAAAGAAAGCTACTGCTTCTGAATTTCTTGTAGTTAGCATAATTTTCTATATATCTACCTCTGCACCTGAGAGCAGTTTCTTATGGTAATGCTGAAGCAGAATTTCCTCAGAGTACACTTAGCTGGGGAACTCATGCAAAACTCTAAGTAATTTTGAACCCATCTTTCACATTTGATTTCAAACCCATGCTTTTTGTTTTTTTTTTTGTTTGTTTGTTAATGTTAGGAGGGGATAGTGATAACAAACCAATTTCTTACAGATGTAGATGTAGGAATGAGTCTAGATGTTACATTTATTTTCCTGTTCATCAGTAACTGAAAATTTCTTAAATTTGATATTTTACATAGCCTGCTGTCATTTTTTTTTCTAGTGCCATAAAGTGTAAATGAATAGTACTGTGAACAGGGAAAAAATTGATCATCGTAGGTTTTTCAAAAGCAACACCTGCTGAACCCTTATCAGATATGGCTCGCTAGAATAAAGTCAGAGCGGGATCTCTAGCAGCTCAGTAAGCTCTGATGTGGGTCAAAGCAAATACATAATGCAAGGTACCTGGCGTTCCAGCACACTGCCTGTCTATATAAAATGCATATGGAGTAGCAAAATGGATAAAAAGGTTTCTCTTTTTTTTTTTTTTTACCCCCCATCTTTGTAGGAGCTACTTTCCTTGTGTTTTTTCCCTATTCATAAAGAACAAAACCTACCAACTCCAGTAAAACAAACTCTAAAAATTCAAAAAATGATGGCTATTTAAAGTCTTATAAGCTAATTCAACAATAAAGTACTATTCTCTATTATATTCTGAAGTTTTTATGCATAAGTATATTGAAAATAATCTTGGTGAGAACAAAGCTTTGAACTTTGAGGATAGATTTGTAGATTTACATTATCCCTGCTAAATCAATAATGGAGGATGGTTTGAATTAAATTCAAAATCTTTTTAAAGGCATTATGCAAGACTGATATTTTTTTAAAACATTGTTTTAATGAAATGGTAACATTGCTAAGATCTTAGTATTGTTATAAATTCCACATCTGATAACAGAAGAAAATGATCTAGATATCCCTGATGTGTGCACACTAACTGTAGAACTCCGCTGAATTTACACAGTACCCACCATTGTGATAAGAACCACTAAAAACACTGTTAGTCTGGATGACATCCGAATTTCTCTCTATATTAAATCAAAAATTAAACCAAACTGGATTTCTATGAAGACAGCATAATATTTTTCCTTTCCTTTAGGGTTGAAGACATTTGTCTATGTATTGGGAATCGATCCTGTAAAGCATTTAGATGTGAATTCTTTTTAAATCAATAGGACTACTCATGTTAGAAAACATTCTAATCATGAGAAGCACTTTGATTATTCCTATTTATTTATTCACTTCGGAGGAAAAATGAAAAACTTTCCTATTTGGGCCTTCAGCGAGATTCCTTATTCTTTACATATCATAGTCTTGAATTACTGTAAGCCTTCATATGCTGCAGTTATTTGTGCAATATTACAGCTTAGACTGAATGTTCTCCCTGGTAAGAAAAACAAGCAGTGCCAGCTTTCACACTTAGATACATAGATATGAAAGTTAACACAGAAATTTATTTACTACTGAAACCAAGGATATTTAAATTTCTTGCTTTAGAATACAGCTTCTTTCTTAGATCTAAAAAAGACTAATAGTCATACAGCTTGAATGTAGATTATACATTTGATAAATGGCCACTATGCTTCAGTGAAGAGTAATTCTATCTATAAATGAGCAACAACTCACAATAATATTTGTGTAAAGTGATTGAAGGCATAGCAGAGAAATACTGAACAAAAGAATGGTATATGCTGAAGGGCTGTGAATCCATTTTTCAGTAATAGATTATTTTATTACTATTTATGTACTTAGCTAGGATGACAGAGTGGCATTTCGAGATGACATTGATATCAGACATAAAATAAATCAATTTGATTTGTACTATGAAAATATTCTTATCCAAATATACAGATTAGAATTCTTGTAAGACTGACTAATAAATAGAAAACCTATATGTAAATAAATGATGGGGATAGGTTGACAGTAGGGTGCTACGTGGTTCTAAACAGGTTGCTGTCTCACACATTAAGGATTCAAAATTGCATATAATTAAAGTTAGAATAATGAAAATTAGGAAGGACTATACAAATCTATAGGAATATGAGTTCAGATAAAGGAGAAGCTTGACAAGAATGTCAGTATTAAGTGCAATCTGTCATAGCAGAAAACAATTTTTACTTATCTTAGATTTCTGACAAACTACAATAGGGTTGGATAGCAAACTAGATGCTCTTTGAGAAAAGATGTTATATACATATTGAAAGTAAAACGTGGGACAGAAGTAAATTGGCATTTATTTATTCTTCCATAGTGTGGGGATGATTTCCAGTTAGTAAAAGAGAACGCCTTTATAACTGATATGAGTAAATACATCTTGGACTTACTGCCACAAGGTATTGCAAGCCAAGGGCATTTGAAATAGAGTAGATTTTAAGATGAAAAATTGATGAAAAATATTTCTAATTTTGAAATTAATAACAAAGCTTTAGTACACAAGCAGACCATGTGTTGCTGTGGAGTGAGGAGGGCCTGTCCTTGCTAGGAATGCTCTGTGTGTGCAAGCTTGCTTGTGGACTAGCACCTTGTCCCATGCACAGTCAGACCTCAGTCGATCCAGCATACAGGATTAGCTTTTGCACCTTCTGGAGTGCTTGTTCAATGCTAGTATCTTCATATAAGGATATAATGTATTCCATGTAAATGTATGCATACTTTTAGGTAATAACTCTAGGTGTGTGTTACTTTGTGTGTTATGTTTGATGCTTTCGTCTCCAGAATGGTAATGGAGAGAATGTCAGGCATAGCATAGAGGTGCTAATTTGCATGTGCTGACATGCCATTAGCAGAGGCATTAAAGCTCTACAGTATAGCAAAAGGCATTATTTAAAGGCTATATACCTACAATTTTTTTAATTAAGTTATTTCTCTTTTAATTGTAGAATTCCAGAAGAACTATGTAAGAGCAGTTATAATATTCAATTACTTACTGGCCATGGTTACCTGTAAAACTACTTGCAACATAAGTGCCAAATGTATACACGATAATGTGTAACTAGTTATTATAAAGTGACATTCAGAACTGAATTATCATGCATAAATATTAATTAAATTTGTTTTAAAAATCATTGATAAGACTGCTGTACAGAGCCCTATTATTTCTACTTGTCAGGTCTGAAAAAAAAAATTTAATCTTTTTTTTTTCCTGGGACAGGTGTTATCTTATCATGCAACTTGTTCAAAGGCAGAAGTGGATAAATTTAAGGTAAGAATTTATGGTCTTGGTTATTTCTGAGAATATAACAGTAAATTAAAGTGCGTGCAGATTAAAGTTTTACTTTACAGTAAGCAGAAAATAATTAGCAATGTTTTATGGAGAATGTATTACATGTTAGGCTGTTATGCAAGAAAGGTAGAAAAAAATCTTTGAAAAAGATGAAAGAGCTGCAGTGATGGGTGCGGAGCAGCTTTTCATTTTAGAAACCACAAATGACTAAAATGACGACTATAACCTAGAACTGCTTAAACTAAGCTGAGATATTTTTTCGGAAGAATATTTCTCTCCTATATCTAGGTGTCTTGCTTTCAATTCCTGACAAAAAAGAGTGCCAGGTAGTCTTTGTTCATGCTTTACACCAATGACTGCTTTTTTTCTTTATATAAAAAAAAAAAAAAAAAGAAAGAAAGAACCAGCTTGTCTTATGGGCGATCAACAGAGGGCTCATCCCTAGAGAAGGCAGTCTATCCATGGGATGAAATTGCTCCCATCTTCCCCGTTGCAGGGCTCTGGCAGCTGATCTGCCTGCCAAGGTCTCCTGGGGCATCCTGCCTTGAAATCTCTGTTCTTTTCACTGTTTATTATATTGTTATATTTTGTGTAAGCCCTATGTTATATTAAGGTCATCTTGTAGACTTGACTGGCTAGTAAACAATTTCTCCCTTTGGAGGTGTTTGGGGCTAAAGTGTCCCCTTTCTTTTTGGTGATTTATTGTCACATGCCGGTGGAAATGTCTGTTATGATTTACCTACGTTCTGGTTCAGTCAGAACAGGAATAAACACCCTTTATAGAAACATCTGAATGAGAGTAATGCCAGTAGTTCACTACTGGCTTAACTGACATGGGACCTAACAGCAATTAGTGACTTTGGAGTGACAATACATTTCAGCTGACAGCTTTTCAACATTTTATCTCTAAGCATGCAGGAACTGCACACCAAGAGCTTAGAAATAATTACATATTCTTCCTGCTAGTTCAAGCTGTTTATTTCTGTCTTTGCCATCTTATTTCTTTATAGCCTTAATAAAGTGGCTTTCCAAAATTTTTATTTGCCCAAAGTCTCAGGAATATTCTGATACAAAGCAAAAAATTGCAAGTATATTTGTACTTGCTCTATCTTTTAGCAATGAATTAATAGTATTGCATTACAGAAAGCCTGCCAAGATTAAAGTTCATTTTTACTTGAAATTTTGTCAATAACTTCCTACTGTTACTGGATGAATTCACAAACTCTTATTATATACCTGGTATGTTTTTAAGAATTAAAGTTCATTACCATGAGCAAGTTCCATGAAGTAAATAACACTTATTTCAGTTGCTACTAATCCTGTTTGAGAATTAATAGAACAACAACAACAAGTAAGAAAACGGTAAGAAAATTTGCAGTAAAGCTTTTGGTATTCATTAGCGCTTACACTAGCAGGCACACATTTCTCTGGAGGCCAGCGTGGGCAGGTGTGGTGCTGCTGGCCCGGAGCGGCCACCCGCTGGGTCTGCTGCCAGCGCCCAGGCAAGTGGGAATGGAAGGTGCATGCTCGTCACTCAGAGAGCTCATTTTAGCAGTGAGGGAGGGGGCTCAGCCCTCCAGGCAGACACAAGCAGTATGGCAGAGATCTGGATTCAGAGCCTGAGCAAATCCCTTAGTCTTTGCAGGTAACAGTCTGGGCCTAGGGAAGGTAATGGGAGGTTTGCCATTGATTTTAGTAAGCCAGGGATGTCTGTCTGTGGTTTCATTTGGCATCTGTAAAATTGCAAAGCGGTGATCTCCATCACACCCTCCATCCATTTACTCATGGTAGTCAGTCTTTTGCACTGTGTTTTGATAGAACAAGATCTCTTGAAAAAAAAATATTAAAATTTAAGCTCCTGTCCTCTTTTTATGCCAGTTTAAAATGTATTTTAAGTTTGTACCAACTTTTGAGTTGGTGTGCAGTATAAAACAGGCCCTTTTTTTCCTGAAAAGTTCAGTTTTTAAGATGAGGAAAGACATGTGGAAGCTTAATTGATGGAGTTTCAACAACAGCCAATTGAATCAGGATTATTAATCAGAACTAATTGTGGCATGCCTACCATTATTCCTTTACTGGGGATACGCACTGTACTTCCCGGTTATAAGAAAGAGGATGTTTTCTGAGATGTATGGAATTAAAATAAGAGTAATGAATACACACAATTTATAGTATTCTACATAGACTTTCCATTGCTAGATTATTTTGCTACCAAATATTTTTCAACCTTGATTTTAAATTTAAATTATGATGGCTTCCTTAAAAAATAAAAATAAATAAAAAAAATCATCAGATATGCTGCTAAATTCTTCTAAACTGCATAATATTTTAATTTTTCTGGCATTTTGCTGCATTACTATGATAGGTAGATTTGTGATACCATTGCTGTAGATCTAGGAAGAAAAATTAATTTTTTTTTTGTGAGCATTTGCAAGTAAAACAACAAAAATCTACCTTGAAGGAAAACATTTATTACGTATCTGAGAATGACTGTCTGATATCTGAGCCTGATTTATCACTACACTTCTTCTCGCTTGCATCTACACAACTGCATTAAACTGGCACTGAATTTTGGCAGGATAAACTAAGGTAATGCACCAATGAATCATACCCATATCAGTATCATTTTTTTGAAAAGTTAGAAATATGTATGATTTTTAAAAACTGGCAACTCAGTCCTCTCTTGTATTTTAAACTTGGAAATGACAGAAGTTTTTATTTTATTACGTACTAGTGCTACTGTTTAGCTATAAGCATTTGTAGTATTGGAATAGAAAGATCTAGGACTAGTGAAGTCTGATTGATGCTATCCTATAGCATTGTCCTGCAGTGCCAGGTTTCTTCTCATTGAAATGCAGACTCTCCAAGCCTAAAAATAGCTATCCTTTAGGCAAATATAGAAAGCCAAGCTACATGAGTAAAGAATGCAGAATTGTGTAGGACAGGATATTTATAGCAAGAGTTACTGGCTTCTGAGACAGTAATGAACAAGTCCTGTGACTTAAACAGCAAGCAGTCCCACAAACACACATCACCTTTAAATTTAATGTAGTTTCCAAAGAGAATATGTAAACACTGTCCTATTACGGGTAATATACAAGAAGCTATTTTAAAAAAGCTAACCTAATTGTGCAGCTGTGAATGGTATAAGCCAGATCAATATTTAATGACTATGATGCATTATTTATAGCCCTGTGAGAGATTCCCTTTTTTAGGTCAAACAGCACACAGGAGAGCTACACAACAGAAAATAATGTATTACCTGCTTTACAGAGGCTTCGATTCAAAATGTATCATTAATAACAAACCCTGTATTTCTCAATTGCATAGCCTGAGGTGTGGCTAGTTAAGACTTACCTTCGCATGGGTAGGCTTTTGTATGTCTCTCAAAAATACAGAGATTAACTGAGTAAAGATGAAGAGATGAACCAAAAAGAGAAACCACCTTTAAGACTGCTACTGTATATGACAACGTAAACAGTTGAATACATGAAAAATGACAGATTTAAGTGAATTTGATACCAGGAGTGCACTACATGTATGAGATGAAGTGAATCTGCATTTGTCATACATTGTGTCATTACAATTTTTACACCCACCATTAAAAGTAGAACAGTGGCAACACAATGAGAAATATAATTTTATGTATCAATTTTATCTCCAGTCTCTGTAAGGAGGGGGAAAGCATTCCTAGACTATATTATTCTCTGTTGTGTCATCATCTTTCAATTTAGAACTATTTTAGTTACTTTTATGTTGTGGTAATTAAATCATTTGTAGTGGTTTATAATAATTGCATTATAGTCTTACTTGGTAATTAAACTTAAGAAAGACAAGTTGCCCTTTGTTTTGGACCACTTATGAACTATTAACAGTGTTTATATACGTATAGCTGGAAGATGAGATTTTTCACACTTGGCTGTGTAGGTGACACTGTTTCAAACTGCCGGGCAGCACGGATTTAACAAGGACTGCAGGCATGTAGGCGCGCTGCAAAGTCAGTATGGCAAACTGTGGTCCCAGCCACACATACGGTGAAGCACATACGGTTCTTTGAGCTCCAAACCTCTCTGTAAGTGCATGAAGTTATTCACACATTTAAGTAGCTTTAAGGTTGTCCCTAAGACCAGTCACACAGACTCTTTGACTCCTCTTTGCTGTCACAGGAGGGACTGTGCTGACACCAAGCTGTTCCCCAGTGTTATTCCAGCAGTTCAGGTTTCCCTGAGCATAGTGGCAATGGGGAAAATAAGGGGAAATCTAGAGGGCAAACAAGGCTGAAGTGTTAATATCAAGCTGTGTCCCCCTTCCCTTTTGAGAAACACTCCTGCACAAGATGTAAAGAACAGCTTATTTTTCTCTGCTTTTCCGCATGCACTGCCTACGTAAGACAAGACCTACAGCATCATGTTGAGAGCTTCATAATTCATGAAACTGAGATCATTATTGTATTACATGATTTCTTACCCTTCTACATGTGCCTATGTCTTCAGTTGTCATGGAAACAAGAAGTCAGAAATGCATTGCATATACTGAAAATGATTACAAATAAAAAATAATGATTAAAAATAAAATACTGCTATTTTGTACTAGTTTCCGAAATGTGAGGCTCTCATCTGGTGACAACAGGCTAATGCTCTCTAGTTCAATGATATGTAAAACTGGAAAATTGTTTTAAATTTCACTGAAGAGAAGGAATGGCAAGGCATGGTGAAGAGGAGGAGTAAAAGACTGCTCATGATCTTTTCTCATACAGCGTATTTAGGTTTGAGAGCATCTAATGAAATTATTTGGGGTACGGATTTTAATCTGACCAAAGACCTCCCTTCTGTAAATGTTTATTTAACTACGTGACCTATCACTGTAGATCTTAATAAGTGTAAAAAAAAAAAAAAAAAAAAGGAATTAACAGAAGCAAAAGGCAAATGAGGACTGTTGCACAGAGACAGTTGCCTCTGGCTTAGGCAATCTCTGATGTGCAGCTCACCAAAGCTGGGAGGAGTGCACCATGTCCATCACTCTCAGAATTAAGGTACAGGGCTTAGAAAGGACCTTTGGTCTGACAGAATACAGCCAGCCTTACGTTATTAACCAGTGCCTTCCAACAGCGTTGTTTGGAGAGGGAAAAAAAAAAACTACATTCTTTGCATCACTTTGTCACCCAGAAAAGAGACTATGCCCTTTATGCTTAAGTTGCAGAAGAATGCTCTTTGACTTCTTTGTTACTGTCATAAATCTCAGAAATTGCAGATACAGAGTCTGATGAAAACCCCTGAGTTTGCTGAATTGTTTGTTTTAGTAAGAGCTCTTTCCCTTCCTTTCTCAACCACCTGCTTCTGGAAGTATTTCCCAATCGCCCTACAAAGCTGTTCTTCAGCTCTTTTCTGCAGTCCTGGGACCTGGGACTATCAGGTGCATTTCTTCCAATGCAACAGTCCCTCTCCCAGCATGAAACCTGATCCAGTGTGATAGGACTTACTGAGAATAAGGCATATGAAAAAACACTATGACAGTTTATTGAGGGAAACTAATCTATTTTTGTTTCAATTTGTTCCATGAGGGATTATATCAGAAATAAGGGAAGTGGGACAACTTCACTGTGTCAGAGGCTTGAGAGGCACCTGCTTATGAACTACTGTTAGAGCAGTACTATCATACATCAGTGCCTACCCTAATGTTAGGGATGCTTGATAGAAAATAGTGGAATTTCTGAATTTGCTTTCTGAATTTTAAACATTCGGCTTTATTGAATTTAATTTTATAGTAGCATTGTAGTTGATCAAGATGAGATCAAATTGTTGCAAAAGGTCACTGGACAGATTTTTTCTTTTTTTCTTTTTTCATGCCCACCTTTTTATTTTTTGGTAAAAACATGGAGCTTTAGAGTAGAAGGTTCCCTTCCCTCCAGAGCAAGTGAAGTATGTGTTTTCCAGGACATTGTGGAGGGAGGGTTTGCAAGCAATAATTTAACCTGGTGAAGCTTGAGTACTGAGCTGCTCTCCAGAGGGGCTTAGACCTCTTTATTGGCTACAAAGCAGGTTAAGTGAGGTTATAGCAGTCATGAAGAGCACATCCGCCACCCCCTGCCCACCTCTGAAAACTTGCAGCCTAATTAGATAGGCTCCTTGCTCTCACACTGTTGTATCAGTGGTGCGCAGCAAGGTGCTTCTTCATGTAGTGCTTTCCCAAATACAAAGAGGGGGATAGATACAAAAACACTCCTGTTAGATATTTCAGCATTTCTGCTTTATGATTACAAAGGACTGTTATGTTTCTGTTATAAGCCTGCATAAAACCAGTTTATTTTGAAGAGTAGGAGATAAGTAAATCCTGGTTTTGAAAATTTTTCTCTTGAGGAAAAATCATATTATGAGAGTTCAGGAAAAAGTGAGAAACTTGTGGCCTGGAAGCTAGATAAAGCCCACAATTTGATCATATACCTATGCCCAGACTTTTTTTTTTCCTGTTAGTTTGAGTTAGCACGGGTCATTAAATAAACTTGGGAAGGAATGGTCTTCCTTCAACAAGGAAGAAGTTTCAGTCTACAGATTAAGTCAGGGTAAGGGAGTCATGCAGATGTTAATAAGAAACTTTCTGTGGTAATACGTTTTACATATGCAAAGGAAAAATGTATTTATTCATAAGTGTCTGCTATACAGAATAATCTCTGCACATATTTGCACCGTATGTTAAAAAAAGGGGGGTTAAGGGGTTAGGATTGAAAATGTGAAAAATCAATATTGATATTCTGACTGCAGAGTAAGGACATGGTAACTAGAAATATTAAGTAATGAGTACATCTAAGATCAATTTCTTCATAGTTATACTACATCTTAATTACTCCTGTTAAACACCTTGACAAGTAATAAACTTCTATTACTGAAAATAACAGAAAATTAAAAGTACTGTCATGGTCAGAATGGGTCCTTATACTACTTCGTTTTTTTTTTTTTAAAAAAAAAGCCTTCTGAAAAGCTGAAATACATTTCAGTTGGTTTAGATTATAATAGAATTCTAGGAATTTCTGCCGTATTTCATTATTGTTTTACAGTACTAAAGTATTTGAAGCAGTTTAAAATATTGCTGACTGCCTTAGATAGTGGCTGCTTTTCAGTTTCTTAGTAATTACACATACTAGTACAGTGATACTTCAACAACAGAAATTTTCTTCAGAGGAGTGAGCAATAAACTTGGTTATTAATTTGCCTGTACTAAAAAAAAGTGTGCTGCTACTTTGCTGCTCTCAACTAGTATATTTGTTATTGAAATGGGAACTTTCTTATTTGTTGCGTATATTTTCCTATCCAAAACCACGGTTGGTCCAGGACTTGAGAATGCTTAGATAGGCAAATTAGAAATAGCTGTTGTTGGGGACATAGCATTGTTCCAACTGAAGGTGAAATGATTCATTCTCCAACAGACCTGTTGTCTGTCCTTCAATCTGATCGGCCATCATACCCTGCAAGATTCTCTTGTCAAGTGGAAAGCACTGAGGAATAAATACAGTTCAACATTGCTACAGTGTTTAGCCAACAACCATGCAAAAAGTGATAAGGCTAGAATACGTTTAAAGTGTCGTGCAAGGCTGAGGAATATCTGAAGAATTGTTTTTAAAAAATCAACACTTGTGAAATGATAAAGTAGTATGCTTTGGTCCATGACAGATTTGGGAATTTATATTTGGAAAGATTTCCAGTCAGGAAGAAAAATCTATCTAGCAAAGACTTGTGCACTGAAATTGCAACAGAATAATTAAAAACTGAGATACTTCATTGAAAGATGCTACTTTAGCAGGTCTTCACTGTGGGTTTGTAATGGTTCTTTCACTGTCTACAAGGGGTGAGTTATTCCCACACAGTTAATATACATCCCTGTGGAGGAAAGAATTCTTCAAAGAAATGCAGAAAAAAAAAAGTATAAAATTTCAATAATATTTTTGAATAATAATTTCATTTAACTGAGCTTAGATTCTTTTTGTAGCTTAGATTCCTTTTTGAAGTTATAGCTGGGAATTTTCTGATTGAAAAATCAAGTTGTTTTTCACCAAGCTTTATTTGGATAGAAATTTAATGCTTTGCATTAATATTATCAAAATTGATTTTAAAATGAAACAAGTTCCCTAATAGCAATACTGATTTTTGAAACCAGGATGGAATCATTCATTTTCCCCCCAGCATGTACCCTACAAAAAGACAGAACGCTTTTCTTTATTTCTGCCTGGATACTGTGTTCTGGCTGCAAACAGCTGTTTGTCATAAATGTTTGCTGGTATTGATTTTAAATTATTAATGGTAACATTTCTGTAGGCATTTAAAAAATATTTTACAAAAGGAAAAATAAATGTCCTTCAAAGAAAGAAGGCAGTGCCCTTAAAAGGCCTTTTACATTGCCAACTGGTTCACATTTAGAGCTAGAATCTTTTTATAATTAAAGCCCTAGAAAGTGAGGGATGAGAGAGAGCTGAGAAACGTTTTTCTGAGATGAGTCTGTTTGGCCACTGGGTGCCATCCTTGCTCCACTTTAAGTCTGAGCATTTAGTGTTTTTGTTAGGCTGTAAAATCCTGGAAAAGGTAATACCAGTGCAATTTCACAGCATCGTAACGTTTGTGTGTGTGCATGTAGTGGAATATGTTAGCAGCACGGACAGCGTGTCCTTCCTGAATGAGTCACAGAGAGAACTGGGAGAAATATCCTGACAGGTTCAGCCATGTTATGTCCACAGCAATATCCAGCATTTTTTTTTTTTGCCATCCTCCATCAGCTCATATAGAGCACGGCAGTGCTGGAAGACCAGATCCTGCACACAAGCATGTGAGCGGCTGTGTTCTGTGCAGTATTAATTTAGGCTCTGGGACTATTTGAAAAGAAAAAATGCATGGATGCACAGTTGTTTCCTAAATAGGTTCATATTTGGTGTGTGTGGGCCTGTGTCATCCAAGCAAAACTATATCTAGCATATATTATGTTAAAAAAAAAAAACACTTTTGTTCATTATTTATTCTATTGCTTCATTATCTCTGGGGGATTTCTGAATTGTTTTAGTCTCAAAAATCTCGTTTTAGTCTGGGCAAAATCCCAGACAGTGTACATGTATTTTCTACCAGAGAAGTTATGACAGTAGTTCTGCATTTTTATTTTTTTAAATTAAAAATGTAAACACTTAAAATGTGTGAGAAATAAGATCTAGCACTTCTTTTTTTGCTCCAACTGTATGGAAAATGCACAGATTGTACTCTGGGCAAAAACAGAAAGCTGAATATTTTATGAGGCCATTTCTGTGAAGTGTTCCGTCATCTTTTGCGTTGCAACAAGCTATGCCCAGGGCTGAATGTGCACAAAAGAGCTGAGAACATCAGATATCAGTGTTTCCAGCACCTTTGTGATCCCCCTGCACGTACTGCATTCTGTTTGGAGTACTTAAACTTAGTATAACAAACCCTGCTTTCTGTGCTGCTGTGCAGTAGTGTGTTTTATCCCAGGCATACAACAAGCTCAAGGGCATACACGGGGGAAAAAAAAAAGGCTATTTCTATTTTAGAAATTATGCACGTATATTATTCCATATACACTACCATTAGACTGATTGCAAGTATCTGCTCATGTGTCTGCAGTTCACCTGTGGTGGTGCTGGTAAGAAAAGGCTGTAAGTGGCATAACCAATGCAGTACTGTGGCAGGACCTCGTCTGTGGGTAGCGCCTGTCCCAGGGATGCGTGGCACTTACCTGGAGGAGACCCTGGTGACTATCTCCTGGTGTGGCCCAGCAAAGCAGCCTTGGTAGGGATCCATATCCAGCTCCTTGCCCGGCCCATTTCTTGCTTGTCTGCTCATTAACTGCATCTCTGAGTCGGTGGTGGCTCAGGTGTTGGTGCAGCTTTGTACCAGGCATGGACAATCCTCAGTGTTCTTGAAAGAGTCATACAGACAGACCTTGTCACTGAGATTCACAGCTCCACATCTCCGCACCTGATACAGCCTTTCCACAGCACCCTCTAAGCATACAATGAGAGGATATATTCAAAACGTTAGACAGACCAAAGGTATCTAGGAGAAAAGGAGCAATAATATCAGTCAGATATCATAGTATTGTGATAGGGGCCAGTTAATGTGTATTTGTAAGATCTTCATTAAGAATTCTATCAACAACATAAAAGAAGTATTTAAAGCTGTGTTGCAACTTTCTACCTCAAAATAGCAATAGATGAATGGCAACTTTTGTTTAAAGCTAGTTTATAAAGCTAGTAAGATCTAGGTAGTAAGTAAAGACCTGAAAAAATACAAGATTTAAGTGTCTATTTATTTTTGTTGAAAGAGCAGGATGCGTACATTTTGTATTTTCTCAGCAACAATGTTGTGATGAGGCTGTGGGCTGTGTGTGAAGCAGAGCTTCCTGCTGCTCTGCTGGTTGGGGGCCTGGACTTGCTCTGCTGGTGGGCTCCATGGGGCCGAAGGGTGCTGTGGAGAAATGTACCTTGGTTCCAGTGAGGGAAATTGGGCTAATCCTCCTGGCTTGTTAAAGCTGTAGCAAGATGAAACTGGTTTGGGGTTGGGTGTTTGTTTTTTTTTTGGAGGATGCTGTGTTGAGCACTCCTGAGGGTGCCTGGGGAGTGATTTATAGATCCAGAATAGGAAAGGTGGATTTAGTTTTTTTTTTAAAACCTGATGAGAACTAAGGAGAAAAAGATAAAGATGAAACATTTAAAGACAATCACTGTAAGGTTCTCTATAGCTTTTCTGTAAATGTATGTTGAAAGTTTGAAGGCATTTTCAGCATTACTTACTGTCTGCCTAGCACTAGTCTGCTATGGCTGTCACTCTAGCAGATTTGAAATAGGAATTTCTCCCCAGCTGAGTAGTAGCCCACTCACACTTGCTTACCACCAGTCACCAGTTCTGCCAGTCTGATTTGTCACAGGTGCTTAACAAGAAAACCTCAGTGGCCATCAGGAATGCCATCCAGTGCCACTGCTGAGTGCTCTGGCAGCACTGCCGTGGCCCATGAGCAGTGCTCCTGTGGATTGTGACAAAGTGCTGGGGTGTTTTGTGCTGCCTGAGTAGGCTGGGACAGAAGAACTAGTGTAATACCAGTTCACACGCTATTGTGGCACTGGTGGTTTTGTTTGTTTTATTGTTTTGTTTTCTTGTGGCTTTTTTTTTTTTTTACTCTCTTCTTGGCAACGCCTTCACTTCTCCCTTGTGTCTTCACACTGTGCGTGTTCTGCTGGGAATTGCAGGGCACGAATTGGGCTGTTTGCCACCAAAAAAACTGGTTCCTCCCTGCTTCTTCACATCTTCTGTGAAGAGAACCCTGACCCTGTTCCTTCCACCCTTAATCAGGCTTTTTCCTCTTCTGAGTCTTCAAGGAAACAAACAGAGCCTTCCTTTCACATTCCTAGGTCGTCTTGTGGAGGAGAAGGCTGCCTTGTATCCCTCTGCACTCACCCTCCCAAATTTATAGGCACGAGGGGATCAGTGCTCATTACCCATTCTGCTCTTCATGGAGCAACAAAGCTGACTCTGCCTACCAAAACCAAGTAGGGCTGCTGTGGGAAATGGCAGCCTCGCATGCCTGACGCTTATTTTGTATCACAGAGAAATATTTGCCCTAGGTTTGGTGCTAGTGTTTGTTTAAAATTCTGGGACGGAGACTGAATAGACCCTTTTGTATGAGCTTCTCATCTGTACCAATGGTCATAAAAAGTCGACAGTTGCTAGCCTGTAGTATGTGACACACTGGCTATTTTCTAATCACCATACGCCAAAAGGACGTGAACACTCCCCTGCGCGCCTCGGGAGATCATTGTGTACAATGTGTATGCCCTGTAAAACTCCAGTCCTGGGCTGCTGTGGTTATGTACTTTGGCCTTAAGAATAATAGATACTCAGACCATTAATTGCTTTTATTTTATGTGTCTGTTCTTTTAAAACAGAATTTTCTTGTTGCTTTTATAGGCTGTCATATATTTTGTTTCTATGTGCTAAGAAATAACTGTAATGCTGTGGATCAATTTTTAGCAACATAAATAATGTATTTTGTATCTTTTCCATTATAGTTTATAAGAAAATTTTAAGTGTAATATTTTTATCTTCATCAAATTCATTATTCCTTTTGATGGGTCCCAACTTGAGAAAGTAGCATGTTCAGGATTGATTGATCAGAAATACACTTCCAGCTTTTCGGCTATAGTTCTGGGCTTACGTTTGGAAATTGCTTGTGAAATGCTGTGATGACATATCTTCCCTTGTCCTTTTAAAAATAAAAGTATAAAAATACATTCTTTTCTCAGGTACACGTAGCTTTATACCAAAAAGTAAATACCATATTTTTGTCCTGAGCCCACAGTGAAGTAGATATATTTGATTTGACCATTTGCCAAACATAACTTTTTGAAACAAGACCAAATGCAGCTTGCTTTCTTCTACAATTTGTCTAAATTGCATCCTGCATTGCTAGTTTGCTAGTTGAGGACGTAGCAGTACACAGCAGTATACACTGCATGCACATGCTTGATCTGCAGGTTTCAAAGCTGAATGCAAGAGCAGCATTATTCTCAGTTTACAGATGTGGAATTCTTGACATTAAACGATGACCTTTTCCAGTAAAGGGCCCCGACACTCACTGTGGGACTTGGGGCAGAACTTGGTCATTTGCTTTTGCGATTGCAATCCGCTGCTTATCTGCTGGATTACTCTGGAAGAGCTCAACATTCAGAAGCCCTGTTCTAGGGACTGATGATATCTTTCACATCTGAACAGTTGTTAGATAAAACATTCATAGTGTCCAACAGAAACTGGGAGTTTGGTAGATCTGGTGGTGCAAAGCAAGTGTGCCAGGTCTCCACATCTCATGCTTTCATCCAACTGCCTTCAGAGGGGGCCAAAGCCCTGCTCCTGTTTCACTCTGGTCTACAGTTCCAGTTATTTGAGTATCCCTCTGTTCAGGGAATCAAAATTTGGCAAAAGTTGTAGAAGGGCAAATAAATTATGATTTTTTTGACCCTGTTTGAGCAGAGGTCTGGACTGGCTGGTGTCGAGAGGTCCTCTCCAACCTAATGGCTCTGTGACTCCATGTGATCTCTCTCCAGAAGGCAGCAGTGATAGTCATGTTAAAAGCCCATTAGAATTAAAGTCCACAGAGGAACACACACACACACTTTGAATCTCTTCCACAGCCACTTCCCTTTACTGTAAATATTACAAGCTTTCATTTAAATGCTGCTGTCCTGCTCCTGCCGGGGTTGGTCATTGGAACAGAGGCGCTGACTCAGCACTCTGAAGGCAGAGAGGCGCCAGCCGCAGCCTGCAGTAACAGATGGAGGCCTTTAAAACCCGGGTTGCTCTGGGCATTAAAACATCCCTGAGCTGAAACATTTGATTCTTGCCCTTTGGAGAGAATAAGAAATGTGTCAGACTGGAACATAACAGACTTTGGTCTTCCATGGCTGGGAATATGTGCGGAATTTGTCCATTACTGCTATCAACTGACTATAAAAGATAAGTTGTAAAAAATGTCTGCAGATATAAATATAAGCAAGTATTTTTAGAGGCCTTTATACATGAAAAGAACCCTTTACAAATCAAAATCTATGCCATCAGAAGTTACTGCCTCCAGTATGGTTTGGTAGATGATAAAGATGAAGGCATCACATTTAAACATCTGCTTTGATGATTTCTTTGCAGTTTTTGATGATCGGTCTTTAAGATTTTTTCAGGTCCTGATCTTCTGAGAGCTACAGAAGTACTCAAAGAAGTACTTCTGAGAAGCTACAGAAGTACTTAAAAGGGCCTCAAGTCTGACTTCATCTCAGTATCAAATATGGAATACATAAGATTGCTAGGAATATACTGTTACAAGTATTAGTTCAAAATCATTTAGCCTTCCCTGCAAATTATATTTTGTCTTGTGTTCTCAGTATCAAATGGGATCAAAAGCTGCGTTTCCATATTTTATATATAATGCTGAATGGAATTATTACAACCAGATCCTTCAGCTGTAGGTATCTTCTGTGTAAGAAACTTCTTAAGCTGCCTATCAGTGTGTGATGACCGGTGGGAAGTATGGATGGAATAAAAGAAATTTGGCAAGATGGGAGAAAATGTAATCACCACCAAATTGCCCTCTTTCCACTACTCAGCCAGAATGGTCTCATAATCAAATTCTGCTACCGGAGATTGCTAATTGTCCAAATTGCTATTTCATATTTGTTCCTGGGATGATACAATTGTCCCCCTACATGAGGAGTTATCTCCCTCTGAGCATTTTTTGCACTGGTAACGTGGACTGGCCTGCTGGTCTCTGCTGAAGGTAAATCTGAGTAGCTAGAATGAGAAGAGTTTAGCTCGGTATAGCTTTCACATGCTGAAAACTAGACTTCAATCTCACACAGGGTATGTTTTGGTTTGTAAAACTTTGTGGATTGTTAGGGAAACCCATAAAGTTCCTTTCCTATTTGGAAAGACTGATAATGTTTCCAGATCCTAAAATGGAAAGACACCTATCAAAAGCTTATGGCAGCTATCAGGCTATTCAGGAACTTTGCCCCCTTTCCATTTACCTATTTCAAGGGATTGTTCTTGTACTATTTATAACTATAAATTGATTTAAAGTCAATTTGTTTTTCTCAGTGGCATTAAAGAGTGTAAGAGGTCATTTAATGATATGTTTTGCATACACTTTCTCAACGACTGTATTGGCCATTATGAAGGTGTTAGGGTAGTATATGGCAGAAATTGAAAGTAGGATTAAAAGGAAAGCAATTTGTAGTAACGTTAACCAAGCTGAATGTAAAACCTATATCTCATGCAGGAAACGTGCTCAAAACAGCAGCAGAAGTCTCTCCTTTTGCTTGTGTTGATTGATTGGTGTTCCTCATGAGCGCCTCATTCAGCCCTTACAGCGAGAACCTTGTAAAATGCTCTGCGTGCGTGTATTACACTGCACTTTTCTGACGTGTATATACATGTACACATACTGTCCACAAGAATGAAAGAGTATGAATGAACACTTTATTCTTGTCTAGTTCTATGCTACCGATATAAAGAAAACATTTTATACCACATACATTTTATATGTGCTTCTAAAACTGTGAAACGCTTGTTCTCAGCAGCGCTAAGGTGTAAGCATCAAATAGTAGGTTTTATATGAAGTATTTCACTTTTTAGTGTTTCCATAAAATTTTTGACTCTTTGGTTTTCTAAAGTTCTCCTTTTTAAGTTCTACTCATCCACAGCAGCCCAGAGGCTTACTAATACAGAACCAGAACCACAAGTTTTCTATTCCATAGGCTCTCTTTGATAGCGGCCAGAATTGGGATTCTATAGTTGATAGAGTTGCTCTATGCATTTGGAAGTATGATGGTCATTAATGACATTCAGCTCTTTGGTGACTGCTGACATAGGTTTGGTTAAGGTTCAACCAGTCACTTGTCTCCCAGCTGTTCACATGTGCCAAGCAGGCTGTGAAGCAATTTACATGATAGTGAAGAGCAATGAGGAAAGGAAAATCTGCCTCCTCTCTGAACTGACTACAAAGGCACTATTCCCCCCTCCTGTACCCGCCCCACCCCCAGCCCGTGCACATGTGAGTATGGGGCAGACACAGACCTTGTCCCCGTGCACTCTTCCAGGGGCATGGCGCCCTTTCTCAAGTTGACTACAAGTGGTGAGAGTTTCCCAGCCTGGGAACAGCCAAGTTTGTACTTACTAGGCAAGACCAGATGCCTTCCGTGAGTTAACCCCAACTTGTGTTCATGGCTCCTTTCAACATGTATTTTTTCTTTGATTCCATGGAGTACTGGGATGTGACCAGAGGAGTCACATCCAGCTTTAATTTACTATAAGCTGATAGGAGAGTCATGTGAATCTTTCTCAAGGATGAAGAGCCTTGAAATTACTTGGTCCGCAGGGTAAAAAGACTTCAGTGTATAATGTTCTTAATTGTTTTTAGAAAGAGGAAATTGAACTTCAAAACATTCCAAAGGAAGCAAGCCTTTTAAGTGATCCTAAATCACTGGGGTGCTTTAGAAAATAATTTCACTGTAAGTTGAATTTTAATTGCCTGCCCCTTCCTCTTATTGTCGTGGTACTTTCATCCCCTCTGTTTTCCTGGAAGAGAATGTTATTATTGCTGTTTATTTTAAGAAATCCACTGGAATTTCTCCTGCAGTGCAGCAAAATGTTAGGGCTGGATATGTTTTAATATTCAGTATTATGAATATTTTTTATATCTTTGTAATTAAAAAAATGAAGTTTTAATGACTGCTCTCCTATAAACCCTGGACTGCTGCATTTCCAACATAAGAAGCACAGGACAGACAATGCCAGGTGCAGCCAGAATATTGCTTCATCCCCACAACATATCAATTTTTTTAACATTATTCAAATTAGTCTCAACACTCATAATTCTGTTGTTTCCTTTATTGCTGTTGTAAAGCAAATGGTTCTTTTATACAAATGTTATCTCCTGGCTATTAATTCAGCAGTTATTTTGGATTATGGCACTCCTGTTAAATTTAGGAATGTAAAATCTCATAAATATTTAAAAGTTTCAGACTGACATGGGGAGAAATTGTTTTTGACTTGCTTTGTTAAACTCTTGTTCAGTTTGTAATAGATTTGGAATATATTGTTAATTCTCCACCGTCTGAAAAAGGGAAAAACAGTTGTAGCTGAGCAACTGCTTCAGTTGTACTCCCTTGAATTGTAACAGGTTGGTAAACGTATTTGTTTTCATTGAAAAATAGCAAAGGAAATATCCATCCCCTTTTAAGGGGATAGAAAACATGAAAATGTTAATCAGAGCCCACTTCAGAGTTAATGGAAATGCAGCAATAGGTTTGTAAAGATGGTTTCAGTGAAGCAATTTCAAGCAGGGCTGCTTACAGTCAGGCAGTTCTGTTTCAGCATCTTTGTTCTTTAAACTTCTTTCTAAGAAACAAGTAAAATTGACAAATGCTTTTCTTCCATCAAAGACTTTCTGTATACGGTATGTTTAAAATGCAGTGAGTATATCTACAGAATAAATATTTTAAGTGACTGATAAAAAGTCACAATTTTTGTAAGACTGCTGAAGGTCTAGGTATCAGCGTTTGGGCCAGCGTTCCTGTTTCACATCTAACAGCATCTTCTTTTTCATTACCTCAGAAGTAAATGTGTAGCTTTGCAGCCAGATCTTAAGGAGTATTAAGGCATAAATTATGTTGGTGTCATTTAGAACTATTTCAAATATTTCAACAATTATTCAAATAAAATTTAGAAAAAAGTATTGAATTGATTCAACCTGAATCATTAGGCTAGTGGACAAAGTATGTATATGATTAACCAAGATTGCTTCTCTCCTGCATGCTCCTGAGGTTCTTCAGCTGTGTCCTGGAATGACATGTGATGGGTTGTTTTATTTCCCATGTCAATTAACCTCACTGGCATAACACCGTGACTTTTTGTGGTATTGGCATGCAGCACTGGGCACTGAAGTGAAAAGGCAATTTTCTTCTAGTTAGCAGATGGGTCGGTACCACAATGTTAATACTGTTCTATGACAGGTTTGCACTATCTGCTTGTACATGGTACGGCTGAACCAGCTTAATCTTTGTGTAAAGTAACTATTGAGGTGGTCCTTTTCCTTTGCCTAGAAAAAAGCTTTTTACTTGTCAGTAACTTGTCATAGTTATGGTGCAGTGTTTCAAAATACAAGTTCTTAAAAAGGAAGCCATAAGGTCATCATGTAGAAACCCACAACTGTGAAGGTGAACTTAAAACTGCATGAACAGGTATTTTTATATGCCAGTGAGTACCTGGATGTGCCATGCCAGCTGAGTCCGTGCAAGTTTAACAAATTCAGCATGGTACAGCCCGTGGCCCATGGGCCAGACCCAGCTCCTTTGTGAGATTTCTACCTGACCCGTCACCTTCTCGCTGGAGGAGAGCAAGAAGAGATGCTTCTTCAGCAAAGGCAGGCTCCTCCACCTGTCCTCTCTGGGGAGATGAGTGGCAAGTCTGAAGGGGCATAAGGAAGGGCAAACAAGCCCTTGAGGGTTGACGGCACCTCCGCCTGGCTCCTGCAGATGCTGCCGCTGGGCCACCCAGAACATGTCTATGTGCACAGCTGTATTCATCAGCCAGTCCTGCACAACCACCTTGTATGATTTTGTGTGCATGAAAAGCCCATTCCTCTATTACAAATGGAACACGAATCTGCTGTCTTATGGAAGGAGAAATATATAAGGCTTTTGCTATAGCTTATTAACTTACTGCATGATCAGAATGTTGAAAATTATTTTTATGTTCCTTTGGAAAGTATTTCTTTCCAAACATTTCTTGTATTACTGTTTTGGTTCTGTGAATGTGTAGTGAACAGTATAAAGTGAAGGGCACTTGTACGCTTATGAACATAAAGGCATTTGGACGAAGAAATCCTGCAGAGCAGTATATTTACTTTGCATTTCTGAATGGTAGCGATTAAAATTCACAGCTGCTGGCTGTCCAGATGTTTCTTGCATTACACCATTGTAATTTGCATTGGAATATATCGTGTTACTGCAATAGCTGTAAAGTGGACAGCTCTTCCAGTCTAAATGCTGTACGCAGGTTCCAGTTGGGATGGTGAGCATATTTCCTGATTGTATCTGGTTCTTCTCCTTCCCATTGTTCCCCTTCTCTGTTACCTTGCCCTGTTGGTATTTCTCACATGAAGACTTGTTTTGGTTGGCATTCAAATCAAGCAGGGTTGATTTGAATTGGCAGGTCAGAACAGCTGTATGGGTGGTTTCTTGTAAGAGTGACATGGAAAAAAAGGCCCAGGATTTGAATCAGAAGTTTCCCTTTCCCCTTGGCATTTTCAGGCAGCAAACATCCCTCTGGTGTCAGAGCTTGGCATTGATGACATCCATTTTGATGACTTCTCACTTGATGTGGATGCCATGATTACTGCAGCCCTGCGGATGTTCATGGAACTTGGAATGGTTCAGAAATTTAAAATTGACTACGAGGTAACCATCTGCTCTGCGGAGATATCTGCTGCTTCTGTCTTGGCACTGCTCTGTCCATTTGCACACATTTAGTAGCCCTGGTAAAATTTGTACTTTTCATTTCAGACACTGTGTAGGTGGCTTTTGACGGTTAGGAAGAATTATCGAATGGTTTTATACCACAACTGGAGGCATGCTTTCAACGTGTGCCAGCTAATGTTTGCCATGTTAACTGTAAGTATCCAGCTACAGACACAATCCCGTAGGAGCTTTTATTGCCACGTTGCCTTACCTGTCTAAACATTTTCTAACATTTCTTTTCTAGTTATTATGATATTCATTCATTTGCAATGGATATGCACGCAGAATTAGGTTATTTAACTTAAGGCGGCACATATTTGGCAAAACCTTATAGTGTTTTAGTGACAGTGATACCATAGGCACATTAAGTGACTGAAAACAGATGGCAGTCTCGGAGTGAGCTTGTTATTATGGATCTTGATCTTACAATAATGTTTTCCTTTTGGAACACTTTGATTTGACATTTATTTTAGACTCTTAAATTGGGATGTACTAAAACATGGAAGATTAGTATCCTAAAAAAAGTATTTATTATGTTGACATTAAATATTTTCTTCTCCAGCTTCATCTAGATAGTCGTGGAAGGTACTGCCTTAAAATATTCTAAGATCATCTTCTAACTTAGTGAATGAACTGAACCTTGTACGTTGGATGCTGTAACACTGCTGCATTTTATTAACCTTTATCTCCAACGGTAGCCGTAACTTCTCTCAACATATAAGTTAATTCTTTGAAAGTACCAATGTTTCTACTCTCCTTCCTCCTACCCCACAGCAACCTCACCACATGAAATAATGCATATTTGACCTGTTAATTCTTGCAAAAGTATCAGTAAAAAGATGGTGGTTCTAGATTTTTAAGGTTCTGGTTAATGTAGCAAAAGAGAAGCAGCCTGACGTTGCGTGATGCAGGACTTTCACTGTGCTTTCAAATTTTTTTTTGTCATATCTCCAGATAAAAATAAGAATTCAAATTAAATGAAATGTTAATGCTTTAGTAAATCTCTAATATTCATAAGATGTATTGTCAACCATCTTTTCTTATTGAAGATGGTTGACACATAAGCTTATGTTATATAATTAGAAGAATATTTCTCATTTAAATCTTAGAATATTTTAATGAGGAACCAACAAACAGACTCCCCAAAGCAAAGGCTGCACTTGCAAATACAGGAATATTTTCTTTCCCAGGGACAGAGGAACATTTGACAGAACTAGAAATAAAATTCAAATCTTCTGACTTGTTAACGTAGTCTCTGGTGAACAGTGCTAAACTGCTCACATCTTAACAAAGGAGAAACAAGTTTTTCTGTAAACCTGGGAGATGACATTTTGTAGACAATAAAAATACCTCTGGGCTACTACTATCACCTGGCTGGGGAGCTGTGTTTTGAAGACATCCTAATCAGTAGGTGTTACAGAAGTGCCCTTGCTGAGGCCAGGGATATGACGTGCTGGTTCCCTAATTTTTAATCACTGAATTTTTACACTCTTGTTGCTGAACAGCCTCTGCATTGAGGCTAGTGTTCATGTGCCATCAGTCTGAGCATTATTGGTGGAGACTGCACAGCCTGTGCTGTTCATACAGCAGCGCAGATCACCAGATCAGTCTGTTCCATGCTGAAATGTTTCCGCTGTGTTAAATGGACATTGGATGGGCCATGGCATGTTACCTGCGTGTGGGGCACAGCTGTCTCTGGTGTGGATTCCAAGCTATCCTCCTCGGTTTGGCACGGTCTCTGTGGCACAGCTGCATACCCTGGTCAAGAGTAAAAACAGAGCATGAAGTCCCCTAGCAGGTAAATGTGTTAGGTCTGTTTTGCTAGCTAAAGCTACAGGGGCTAATTTCTATGAGCGTTTACAAATGTGTAACAAGTTGTTATACACCATGAGACAAAGCAAACAGAGATCTTAAATAAAAGAGAAAGTTCACCCCTTTTGGGGGGAGTGAGGTTGTTCAGCAGAGAAAAATTAAAGTTGCTTCTGTTTTCCAGCAGACACTTTCTGTTGACTTTAAGCAAAATCTCATGGTGACATGTGGGCATCGGTAGTTTTTGAAGCGCTATAAACTTGACATGCGCTTTTTTTTTTTTTTGTAATTTCTCTAAAGATGAAAAGCTTTTCATTCTGAGCAATAAGTGGGAAGTCAGCAACGCCATTTGAATGGGAATTGCATTAATTTCTGTTGAATACTCCCGGAGATTCGAGGAAGCCACATCTCCCATCTTCACAAACCTCCTCTGTGAGGAGAAGCGTCCTCTAGATGGAGCTCCGAGGCCAGGTTTGCGGCCGGTTGTTGTTTTGGGTGGGAAAAGCTCTTTCCTACCAGGCACTTCCATCTCAGCTGGAAGTGACTAAATCGGCAGCCAGCAGGGAGGAGGAAGATCTCGGTTTCTTGAACAGCCAGCAGCAGGCCTGCGAGGCTGAAATCTGAATCTACTTTGTAGTTCTCAAAGCAGAATTGCAGGATGCTTTTAGCAATCAGCATGGGGATACAAATATCTGTGGGAGGTAATCTAGGATTTTCAGGCCAAACTCATTTCATTATCCACACTTCTGGTGAATTGAACAAGCGATTGCAAGTGAGTAGCTGGCACATACACTAGGCATTTGGCTTTCCAAGTCCCACCCCGCTTTGCTGCTGCTCTGATAGATATCAGAAGTCTGTCCAGTGTGGGACCCACCTCGGCTGCTCTTGCTTCCAGAGATAGGAAGACTGATCTTGTGAAAAAAGACATGAAAGCGATAGCCGAAAGACATAATAGCACAGGGCTTGCTCATACTGCATTTGCCTTGTTAGGCAACATCCTAGTTAACATGCCTTGGTGTTTTATCTGTAAAAAGGGAAACTTCTCTGCCTTGCAGAGGGGCTCTGGTGATCAGAAAGGTGCTGATTTGTGTAGGATACTTAGTTTTGCAATGTGTATATGAATGTATGTCTATGTGCAAGACTCTTTCCTCCAGTTATTGCAGCCTATTCCTGACTTCTCTGTGAAAGTCAGCAATATTAGCTGCACCACAAATATAAATAAACAGGTCTATTTTAGGGAGTTTTCAAGAAGGTCTTACCGTAGCATAGTAATTTCTAAACCGTAACGTGGTAGCCTGACCACACTCCCACTGAAAGCAGGAGCAAAATTCAGCTGGGCAGAACAAGCCAACCAACAGAAATCCAGCAAAGCTTAAACCAGTTGTTTCACTCCCTTGTCAGCCTTTGGTGTGTCTTCCTGTATGTCTAAATATACATGTTCTCTCTCTCCAGTTAGACACTGGAGAAATATAAGCCCAGTACTATGAGTCATACTCTTGTACTACATACTCTTGTACAAGTATTCTGAAGACAAGCACTGAAGCAAGGCTGCTCCTGCAAGGTAGGAACATCACACGAGAGCAAACCAAAGGATCAAGCCCAGCCTTCATTATCAATGCCTTTGCCTAACCCAGTTCATATTGATACTTTTTCATTTTTACTTTTTGAAGTAAGTAATACAAAATTAAAATCCCATCTGGTGTGCTAATAACAAAACATATAAATGTGGAGCAAGGTATAATGAATGCAATTCATTTCCTCACATGAAAGAATGACCTCCATAACTCACTGGAGACTCTGCCACTCATGAGTTATGGGTCATTCCTTTTCTGGTGAAAATAAATTTTACTGCACCATCGTCTATAGCTATGTATTTTTTCTCTCTGCGTAAATTCAAAAAATGGGAAAATGTAATCCTTTGGTCTGAATATAATGCAAGAAAACAGATATCCTCTTATCATAACATTGTTTTATTTTAAATGATCTTATTAAGTGAAATATGCTATGTTTCTCTCATACATTCAATGACAAGATTTTTGATTAAATGTTGAATTTATTTTTGAGATATTGCTACTGTTAATAAATTTCTTAATCAGTTTTCCTGCATTTATAATGCAGGTTGAATCCTGAAGTTTAATCAAAGCTTCTGTTATGCTAAAGGCTATTTATTGCACCATCAATTTTCTATTATGAAACATCTATTTTAAGTTGCTTTAACTCAGCTTTTGAACATTTTTTCTAGATTGAAACTTGACACATGGTATGTTGTCAGTTACAAGCTTATTTTTATTTTTCTAAATAGACCTTGCTTATTCTTTGTTATATAAGAGCAATATTTAAAAGTAAAAAGAGAAAACACTATTTTTTAAATTATTTTCTTTGCCTGGGTAGCTGCTACAGAAATTTTAAAAAGCAATGCTACTAGGAAGCAGGAGAAGCCCTTTCATAAATATTCAAGTTAATCTGAACACCAGTGGACACTTCCTGAATGGAATCTTTTTTCCTCATATTTGATCTTTTTGATATATAAACTTTGATGCTCAGTTATAAAGCTTTTGTAGCAAGTCCTGCACTTCTTCAGTTCACATTAAAATGTTTTCCTGAGCACTCAGGGAAAGTTGGTTCTCTGTACTGCCTAAGAATTAACTGCAACTGCCTTTCAGACTATGAAAACAGAGAATATTGGGGTTTGAATAAGCATTTATTCAAGTAGAATTTATAGTCTTCAGGGTGAATAGCAGAGTTTTCACATGGTATTGTAGCAATGACTGGCATCTAGGCAGTACGTTCCTACAGAAGTGTAAGGACACCAAATGCCACAGTTATTCATTGTCTTTGTATCGCTTAACACTCTTCTTGCCAGTGGGTGAAAATATTCCCCACTCAGAATCAGTGGAATTAAGGATTTCTTATGCAGTGTTAGTGTTCAGTCTAGCTTTGATCTTCCAATGTAAATGTATTTTATATTTCTTTATTTAATCTCCTCTCATGCTAACTAGAGTATGTGGCTAGTCAGAGAGTGTGGTTGGAGCCTGGCACTATGGAAAGACGAGTGTTAATGATTTTCCAGCTCAGTCAGTCCTTTTAACAGGCAATGTGCCCTTGTGCTTCTGAAGAGCTGAAGTACCAGGTTGTTTCTGCTGAGGGTAAGGTGCAAGGCACCAGACAAGGGGTGTCCCACGCAGCCTCTAGTACCTCCTCAAACAGGACCTGCTCAGGATGCCTGAGGTTAGCAACAGCAGCAGTGTTTCTTCTCTGGCATGAGGCAGTTCAGGGAGAAAAACTGCTATAGCAGGTCTCCTCTACGAGGAGAGGTATAGCGGCAAAAAATGTTGGTAGGTCAGCTCTCCATTCACACAGGTGTACCTGAGGTGGTCATGGGGAATTTTGGTACATACATTTTCAAAATTCTTTCTCAAATTCAAGAGGGTATCTGCAGCAGAATTATGCAATTTGAGGTATTTCCCCTTTAAATCATGTCATTTCATTTCATATGTCCCAGATAACAAATCACTTAATAGTTCATAATAGTTCCATAGACTATATTTTAGCTGGCTTCTTTTATACCTCTTTTGATTTAACATCTTAGATATCTCTGACTGTAGGGATTAACTAAAGTGATCACCTCAGGATTGAAGAAATCTGTGTTAAAGTACTTCTCTGAACAATAATTTCAAAACAAAATCAATTTTGTTTTGTATTTCTATGGTATGAAATTTCAGTTGCTATCTTAGTGTGTAGTTATTGGTGGTTTTTTCCATCTCTTTTTGCCTTTAGTGCCTTCTGGGTCGTGGGGAAATGGCATGCTGCAAATGCAACAGAGAGATAATAACAGATCACTCCAAGAACGTTATCTATTCTGCTAACCATCTAACATACAGCAGGGAACATAATATGACAATAAAGCATTTATCTTCTCCTTACTGAAATGTTCATGATATCAAAACAAAGTTGACTGTTGCTCAATGGACTATCATTACTTATCCTTTTTGTTACAGATAGTTACAGATGCTATTTTTTTCTGCTTTCAGACAGCAGGATTTCAGGAGATTTTGACTGAAATTGAAATTTTAGCTTTGATTGTGGGATGCTTATGTCATGACCTTGACCACAGGGGAACCAACAATGCCTTCCAAGCCAAGTAAGTTTTCTAATTCTTATTACTTTAATTTGTTTTTCTTCCACAGAAGAGCAAAAGGTGACCGAGGATAAAGAATGAAGCATTAATTTCAGGCCTCCCAGGCCAAGGCTAAGTATTCCTATTCCTGTATGTAGTAAGGGACTATCCATCTTTATAATTCTCTGTTCTTTGTGGTAACTGTTGGCTTGTCCTTTGTATCAGGCTGTTGACTGGGTTACTCCTTGTGAACAGACACCAAATATTGAAACAAGGTACCAAAGCCTGATGTTCCCCTCAAGCTCAGGTATCTCACAGGCAGATTCTTACATTACCTATACAACATCTTGCTCTCTGGATCATTTGCAATTCTCAGAATGATTTTTATTCTATTCAAAGTGGTCAGGACCTGATCCGGCAACCCTGACTCACGCTTATTTTTACTGTCTAGGCTGCTGCCCTCAGACATGTTACTGAAGTAGCCAGAGGTTAATGGAAAGTTTGCGGGTACTTCGGACTGTGGTGGTAAGGGAACTCTGTCGACCAAGGTCAAATTGTTTCCAAAATCTGTGTTTGAAAGGCAGTAGGAAATGTCCCCTGACAACATCCTGGACAAACTGTGAAATGAAGCTGTCAGACACGGAGATTCCTTCTCCAAATCCTGTGTGGTTTTCTTCGCTCCCTGGGCCCTCTACAGTCAGAAAATGAGACCCTGAGGCTCTCTTGTTCTGCAGAACTCAGAATGTGTTTGCAGATTTGTCTGTTTTGCATTACTGCTAATCCTACACTGTGACAGGAAGTGGTCAAATGGTTGTCCAAAGTATTTGAAAGACAGGGTGAAGGTGTGTTGGCCTATTGTCATACCCTTTTATATGCAAAGATAGCCTGTTTGTTGCAGTGTGTATGTGCACTGGCTGCGGCATTTCTGGGGGTGAGTAGCCTCAGTGAACATCACTCAAATTGATGTTTCTGATATTCGCTAAGCCACCATTTCCTGAGCTATTGCTGCTGCTGTACAGTCTCAATGAAACAATGACACTGTCTGGATCTTCAATCACCACAGCAAGAAAAATCAATTGCAGTGCTCAAGACAGAGCTCGTGGTGCAAAGGTTACCAAGCACCGCTAGATGCATGTTTGCAGCTGAATCTTGAAGAGAATCAAAAAAGACGAGACAAATGGGAAGTTCAGCTGATTGATGTTTATGTTCCTAATTTACCAACATGAGACCTGAGATTTACATCCAGACCATTTTAGGCTCTGATTAAGTTAACCACTTCTCTACTGTAATGTTACCCAACCGTATCTCCTGTGCAGAGGGATGGCTGAGTTAAAGGTAAAGGTTTTAGTGTTAGACTGCTATCACTTATACTTCTTTGACAACTGAGTACAAAGAGGAGACTACCATTTTACGACTCCATAAAGAAATTGCTGAAGACATTTAACAAAAGACAAACATTACTACACATATAAAATATCCCTGAAAATAGAAGCTGCAGTTTTCATACAGCAGCTATGATTTATTCCTCTAACTTGACTTACAGATTTAAGCATCACATTTTCCTATTTTATCTTCAGTGTTCAATGCTACTGTTCTATGTGATGAAAGTTCAAGAGGTATACGATGAAGGCAATATCACAGCTGTCTGAAATGGCTCTGTTATATATCTCAACACTGTGTTCTCTAGGGATGATGTTTCCTGGACATCCTTCTCTCTAATATAGCTGCTTCTGATAATTAAATATCAGTATGGTGCAGTTTTATAGTATATGCTCCTAGGAGACTCTTTCTGTTTGTCTGTAGCATAATCTCTTATTCTCATTTCTTTGGAAAGAAAACCCATCTTGTCACTCAAGGCTGGGTCCCAGAAGTGAAGTAATGGTGAACAGTAACTGTTCTGACAGTCCAGTCCAATTCTCTGCACCTTCCAACAATTTTCAATGCTACAATTGGTCATACAGTTTTCAATTGCATTGTCTAAGTTTTTGCTATTTAAACTTGAAAAATCCACCTGCTCTGTGCATTTTGAAGCTTAATTTTGTTTTAGACAATAAACATGATCAGAAAATACATTCTAGACAGAGGCTAAACTTTTATATTTACTGCTCTCACTTCTGGTTTTATGTCTACCTTAATTTTTTAAGTGTATGGTTTCACATATAGACAAGACTTCACAGCATTTGCAGTTCTTTTGTTTGTTTGTTTTTTTAAAGCATTTGTAGCCACCCTTTGTAATCCATTGTTTTTACATCTATTAAAAACTGAAAATGAAAGGTAATAATAGAAGAGCTAGTCCCTTGGCACCTGCTCAAGGACGTTACTGCCTGCTTTTACTGCATAGTGGTGCGTGCCTGTGCTGCTGCATTGCTGAGGTGCTTTGGAAGTTGCATTCCAAAACTTCATGGAGTTCCAGGAATATCTTTAGTCAGATGATGGTATTTAGCAAGGTCTGGAACATAAATGCCGTGTATTTGGCTTTAAGTGACTGTTTTGCTCTGGCCAACTCTCTCAAGTATGTTTGCTGACATGGAGAAGGCAAGTGTGGCTACATGCTTTCATTACTAAATTGTCTCTGAAACCTGCTTTGTAAGCAGACGAGCAGTATTTGTTGACTCCCTGTGTTCTGTTTCAGGAGCGGATCAGCCTTAGCTCAGCTCTACGGCACCTCTGCTACCTTGGAGCACCACCATTTCAATCATGCTGTCATGATTCTCCAAAGTGAGGTACAAAAGCATTACTATTAATCTCACTGTAAGCTGTTGGGCAGTTTCAGCCAGGGAAAGGAAATACCACACACAGTACCTTTTTAATGCCCTCTCCTTGAGGAATTATTTATTGGTTACCTCAAAGGTCACAACTAGCACAAAATTAAACAACTACAAACGCTGATCATAGATCCCAGAGATTATATCTGTCTCAATCAGCTAGGGGCAAGGAGAACATATCCTAATCATATTGTCAGTTTTTCTCAGTCTTCTAACATCCTGCTCAGTGCTGTATAGGGAGACAAAATGAGCTCTTACCTTTCCCCACAGGTGTTGTATTCAGTGTATCTCAGTCCTTTACTGGACCAATTTAATTTCTTTGACAGACTTTATGTAATCACTATTTTTGTGGTGGATTTGCATTATTTTCCTAAATGACTTCTTTTAAATTAATGTCAGCAATATTGTGCTGTCCAAAGTACGCTAGCTGTTTTGCAGATTCATATCAGGACACAGTTCCTGCCTAGAACACCTTATGTGCAACAGTATGCAGCATGTAGTACCCTAGAGATGTCATAAGTGGGAGAAGTAGAAAGATGCACAATCCTTATGAAACAGTGGATGCATTTTTTTAATATACACAGATAGCTTGTTACAAAATCCATTCAATATATACAAAAATGAAAGTGTTGTTCATACAGCACAATCAGAGACTGTATGCTGATCTGCAGTAACTTTTGAAGAGCATCTGGGGATGTCCCATGGCAAATGAGAACAGGGTGATGGCTTTACTCTGTGTGCAGTGTCACAGTGATCAGTCATGAGATGCTGACTGTGGTTTTAGTGTTCAGTTGCTCAACATTATATTTAAAATGTAGAAATGGGAAAAGAGAGCCCCAGCATGAGATTTAAACAACTCAATCTGCTCAGTTTAGCCTAGCTCGTCTAAATGGTGATACCCAAGTAAATGGCTCCTTATACTAGCAGAGAAAGGTATAACAAAAAGCAGCATTTGAAGGCTAAACAGACTAGTTCAGAAAGGGAAAAAGGAAGATTTGTTTTAAAACAATGAGGCTGTTCGACTGCTGGAATAAGCTTTCCCACTTCTTGAAGTTATCATGACTGAATGTCCTTCCAAAGATAGGCTTAATACATGGATGACTTTATGCAAGTTTATAGCTCATGTCAGACTACATGCTTTAAAAGAAAATCCAGCTTAGAAATAATAATGAAAAAAAAATTACAAAATAATGTTTTGTCTTGGAATCTACTTCTTTTCTGGATTCTTCCTGGAATCTAGCTGCTTTTGTAGATGTAAAATATTACTTGAACCAAAAGTCTGCTTTGGTCATTCAGGCAGCTTCTTCTCCTCATCTGTGGACAAGAGAATTAATCACAGAGGATTTTTATCCAATAGATACTGTCTATTAATGGGAACACAACACCACTCGGTTTGGAATAAATACACATTTACATCTTCCAATGCTCTTACATAGATGCACCAGTTTACACCATCTGTGTAAAATAAGTTGAAACTAGATTATATCCTGTGCACTGATATTCTAGTCTCTCTTTACTATCTAGGATGAAACATAGAATATTGCATTATTTCTGTAGATTCTTATCATGGCGGACAAAAGAGCTATTTATCCTTTACTCTTGACATACTAGCTTCAGTATAAGTGATATTGAGCTTTGTAGTGGTATGGTTTTATACATGATGAAACAGGCCAACAAGGCAAACAATGTTATAGATTAACAGACACTTTGGTAAATTACTCCTGTTGTAATAGCTGCTGTTTTCCTGATACTTTTTTTTTTTTTTGATTACTCTTGTTATAAGTTTGGTTTTCATAGATAAGCTTTAGATTTTCAAATCTTTCTCATCACTTACCTAAAAATAATTTTTAAAAAAATCAGTCACAGAGAGATCATCTTTTATGTATGACAAATTATTTTTTAGACCAACAATTAGCTGATTTATTTAAATAAAGAAATTGTTATCATCTCTACCTCCAGACCTTATCTTGTCTATGTCCTCACACCATCATGGTTATAAAAATTCTGTTGCTGGAAAATTCCCATTTTTAAGTTCATTTTAATATTCCTAAGCAGTAGATGGCAGTGCATACTGAATGCATGCATTACAGTGCAAAATGTCACCAAAATAAGATTCTGTTTAGCAAGAACATTGTTGTTTCTACAGGTTATTTAAAAAAAAAAAAAAAAAAAAGTATAGTACTTTTATTTATGTGAATTTAATCCTATGTGAGTAGTGCCACAGAAACCACTTCTGTAAGATTACTGTTAGAATTTTTCATTAATTTTGTTTCTTTCAGCTTATTTTCTCCTGGATTTCATAGAGAAATTGTAGGATCTCTGTCCCTATTATTTTTTCAGAATTTGTAACAAAAGCACCTCTCTGTTCTTGAATAACAGTATTAAATGGTTTTCTTCTCTTCATTCTGGCTATGGAGCACCTTTCAAATTCTTAGCCCATGACCCATAGGAAGGCCTATTCGGCCTTTAAACCACATAAAGTTGCAGTTCCTCAACCTGTGTAGGAAGAGCTTGTATATGCTGTAAGAATACAGTAATGGTCAGAGTGAGCAAACAGGCTGTTTTGAATGAAAAAACTGATTTAGTGTCTTTGGCTGCCCTAACAGCAGTTTGTGCGCCTGCAAGCTGCAGCTCAGATAAATCTATTAGGAGCACAACTCAAAAGCTGCAAAGCACAGCTCCCAAAAACATTTAATAAGAGGGAAGATTGAGATGTATCCATAGTTTTCCTCCATAAACTGAGACTGTGCAGGGTCAGAGCAAAGAGTAAATCTTTTCTCAAGAGGCTATAATTTCAGTAGAGTTTAGAAAAACATCCCAGATGCTTGATTACAATCGTCAACTCTTCCTCCCCAAAGTAATCTCCACAGTATTAACATTATTATTTTGTCATAGTTTTGCCATGAATCAGAAAAAGCTTCTGTTAGAGAGAAACAGTAGGCTAAAGAGTTAGAAAACCTTTTAAAAACCTATATTGATTGCTAGTCCTTTACCTCCTTTATCTCTTTCATTATAGGGTCACAACATCTTTGCTAACTTGTCCTCTAAGGACTACAGTGACCTTATGCAGCTTCTAAAGCAATCGATATTGGCAACAGACCTCACTCTGTATTTTGAGTAAGTATTGGCATTTCTTGTATTTGACAAATGAAAATTCGAAGAACATACTCTAATGACCTATTAAATACCAATGAGGATATATAATATGAGAAATTAGTCTTTAGCTGTGGTTGAAGAGATTTAGTCTAATACTTAGTATATTTTAGGCTAATAGAAATATCTCAAGTGTCCAAGTAAGTTTTGCTTTAATGTGTAACATCTATATCAACAAAAATCAAATGAAGTCCCAGGCTCATACTTCAAAGCGATCCCAGGAATCAGCTACAGTTTGGTCCCATAATTCTCTCGTCCCTTCTGTGATCGTTTTTTCAGGCATGTAGAAAATCAATGACATTTTAGAATTATTTTCCGCCATTTCAGACCTTCTAACCACCTATGCTAAAATTACTGTATTTAATAAAAGAGCCGGATGCTGAGGTAATGAAAGCTTACATGTTACTTCTTTGAAGAAAATTATGCCAATTTGCATCAGATGAGAAATAAGATTAACTGTAGAGAAGTGTAATAGGATCTCTTTCATCCAGTTATCTTTTTTTTTCTCATCTGCATATCAAATCTCTAAGCAGACTTCAAGTTGGTTCTATTTTGTTTTTCAAACACTGCTAATTATTACCAAGTTATATTTGCAGTGAGACTGTGTGGGAGTGTGCGTGTAGCCGGAGGAGTCATGGTGTCACCAGCACTTTATGCTTCTGGATCAACCCCCTCTGGCACGTCTGTGGCTGGCTTACAGGGAGAGTGTTGGCAGGTGTGCAGCTTTACATGCTGCCTTCTCAGCCTTGACAATGCTCCATCCTTAGGGATTCTTGTTTAGGATCCTATCTCATACGACTCTGGGTAGCGTTTGGTAATGTTTTTCTCAACTTTTAGAGGAGGGGTATACATGTATTCCCCCCTTTATGTGTGCTGATGGTTGATACCAAACCAGTTTTCTAGGTAACTTCAGGCATAGTTTATCTATTCAACTCTATATCAACATTGTATCTTTAACTGTTAATTGTAAAAATACTAAAATACTAATTGAGATGCTGTAATGTTTGTCCTGTCTTTTTTTTTTTTTTTTCTTCTCCCAGTATTGTGTTACTTTGTTAAGGGCTACTTCTGAACAATACTGGCAGTAAAGACACTTTTCTTTGTTTCCTGCAAGTCTGTTCTCAGAGAAGCTGTATTAAGAAAGGGTTTTTATGAATAGTTTTACTGTAAATAACTTGTAAAATTAGCCCATGAAGAGGTTTCTACTAAGAGTCAGTCTGCGAAGAAATTTCTGCTTGTTGACATGAAGGTCCACAGGAAGACAAATAAACCCTTTAAAACACATTATTTTGAAGCTGTCTGTCAGGCTAGCTAGTGATCTGGAGGGCTGGTATGGCAGTGGAATTTGCTGACAGCTTTAAGTGAGATACAAGGACCACAGGGATGTGACAGTAGAGGTTCTACTGCCTACCTGCAAATAACGGGGACTGCAGAATTGGTTTGTGCTGTAAGGAGAGGATGACGGTTAGGGGGCTGAGAGGGCAGCTGTCCCAGCATGGCCCCATGCGCTCCCGCTGGCCCTGCAGCCCCTGAACGAGCTGGAGGCTGTGCCTTGGAGAGGGCCTATCCTGGAGAGCGCCTTAGGAGGCAACCCAGGCATGATGAAGCTCTTTTCCCTGCCTGCCTTATGCTAAAAAACTATGTGGTCAAGTTGTCTTTCTAGTTTTAATACAAAGAAATAAAGTCCAAAGAGGGACATCAGTTGAATTTCAAGATTATTCTTCCCTGCTTGCATAATTGATTTTTACTTGCTATATGAATCAGAAAAGTTTTAGTAAATGAGACCTCTTTACTCAGAAGTCTGCAAATAAGTTATCTTTTCCTCTGATGTTGTTATGATTCATTAATCAGGTGGTGGTTATGCTACTCTACTTCTATGAGTGCCTGAAAATGATTCCCTGAAATCACTGTTGGTTTACACTTCTAAAAGCCACCCAATGCGAACAGGTGTTTCCACACAAGAACCTTGCTATTCTAACTTGTTTTTTCAGTTTGCCATGTCTTCAATATTTTTGTAGGGAAGGAAATTATCATATCAGTATTCTTACAATGCTTAAACCTAATGAACAGAAAATCCAATTAGCAAAAGAGCAACAAAATTTCAGGCAGATCAAGGCTTTATGACCCTCTCAAGGCACTGCTTTTCTACAAACAAACAAAAAGATGACTTTCAGCAAAAGATTAGATGGAAAATGTACTTGATTTTAGCAGATAACATTAAATGATGTTCATAGATAATACAGCAAGCAAAAGAATGGAACCAAAGCGAAGGTTATGGAAATTAGCTGAAATGATGTCTTGAGCTACTGAACTGTAAAGCAACTGCATTTGCTATATGTAGCAAGTCAACTTTCCCTTTCAGGCTAAATACAAGAGTCAGTGCTACTCAAAAACATTCCCAAATCGTTGTCATTCTCTTTATTTCTTAAATCCTGTCATGTTATATTTGCTTAATAGCAACAAACCTCTTCCTGTTGGATACCATGCCTGAGTAACCAGTAGGAAACACTAAACTGTTTCCTTATACATGACTGCTTTCCTCAGGTTGACTCTTTCCTATACTAGAAATTCCCTATGGAGTTAGACTAATACATCTACATCTATTCCAATGGATGTCAAAGCAAACTCCTAATTTAAAATTTTCATCTTAATGTATGGCCCTGAGACTCGCAACATTTTCAGTTACTGTTTATGAATCTCTGTACTTTAAATGTGAATGTTTGAGGTTTCTGAGATGTCATCTTCCTGACATCTTTAAATCCTTTCAGCTTTAAAAACTGTTGCCCATTTTGTGTCCAGTAACATATGAATTATGCAGAATAACCAATACTACAAAATGAAAGAATTACCACATTTTACACTTAGATTGGGCACTGAAATACGGGATGCAAAAATCTACCACTCTCCCTCTTAATGAAGTACATAGTTATTGATGATCAGCTCAGGATTTGGTTGATTTCAGGTTTAAGTGCCAAGTAGTCTTGGCCATTAAAATGTTCATCACTGCAATGTTTATTCCCAGTGGGGCCACGATGCTATGAATTTGTACATGAACTGAATTTTGTTTTCTGCATGTATGACTTTGCATTGTACTCCCAAATAGTCTAATGTAAAATTCTTTTACATCTCATTTCAAGAAGCATAAGGGATTAGATATCACCGTGTATAAAACTTGCACTCACTGCCATCAGACTGTGCTTTCAATAACTACTGTTCAAAATTGCAGTCCAGCTGACATAAATGTGGAAAATAAAAAGCCATAAGCTTTCTCCAGTGAGGAATCTAGTAATGATGTGCCCACATGGCAAGGAGATAGCAGTCTCCCATGAGCTGGGGCACTGGACTGGCACCCAAAACATAGGGATTTTGTTTCCAGCTTTGGTGCTAATATGTTGTCACTCTAAGCAAGTTGTTCCATATTTTTGTACTTCAACTTCTGCATCTGTGGCAGAATCTGCTTCACGCTGCATGTGTAGTCACACTGTGTGTAGTAAGAGCCCATTGAAGTTCGAGTGTGAGTTGTGATAAAAATTACAGACTATGAGTCCGAATTTTGGTACTTAAAGGCACCAAGCGAGCATTAACATGTCCTGATTCATGTTTTGTCCATCACTGAGGAGATTGGCAAGATCTTCCAGAAGACAAAGCATGGGGTCAAGCAGGGAGACCTAATTTAAAGTCAGTGAGGACTACTGACTCAGGACATCCACAGCATCTTGGTGTTTTGTGTGTTGGAAATAACTGTAATTACAAGGCTCTGAAAAATCCTTCAGGATCCAGAAGTAAAAAAAACATTCTGCAAGGACAAGTAAAGTGAAGTGTGTGTATAATTCAGGGGTATTTCTATCGTCTGTCTGTCCACTGCTGTAGTCAAACATTTCATGCTTCCTTGGAAGACTGAACATTTTGGTATCATTTATTTCCTTATCTTCAGAGGCCATAAATACAGTATCGCTTTTACTAGGCAGCTCTGACATTGATAACAGACATTTATAGAACATTTTCAGAAATTAGTATGTTTCGCTTAAATGGACTGTCAGTGTAACGTCTTTAACAATAATACATGAGGTTCAATGGTTTCATATCACTTAGAGAACCATGTTTCTACTGCAGTGCTGCCCTGGAAGTATCCGTTTGCCTCTCTGATAATCTGTTTTGTTGCAGGAGAAGGACTGAGTTTTTTGAACTTGTCAGTAAAGGTGGTTATGATTGGAATATAAAGAAACATCGAGAAATATTTCGGTGAGCACTAACATTTCTTGCTTTCTAGTTATTTCAAAGTGTAGACTTTGTTTAAGGAATTTCTTATGTTGTGGAAAGAAGACTGCAGTAACAAGAGAAGGCAGCTTGGTTTAAAAATAAAAGATGATGATATATATGATATGATTTCCAAACATTACCAAACTTAGCAGGGATGTAATTAGTATAACCTCACCTTCTCCATTCCCATTTCTGCTTCTGCCGCATATTTTTCCCCTTCTCCCAGCCTCACCAGTTACTGCTCAGCCCTTCTGATCTTTCTCCAGAAAGCATCAATATTCTGCCTCTGAACCCAAAGGCCTTTCTTTCCTTCCCATTTCCTGTTTCCTCCTCCTCCCAGCTATTCTCTTCTGTAGGCTTTTGTGCTCCTGTAGTTTGTAACTGGGAATTTGCAGATACAGTACTCTTCTAACCCTCAGGAATGATTGGAGCATGCACCCTATAGACATTGTGGCTGGTATGGGTACACGCCACTGTTGAGCCAACGTGTGCATATTTGCATATGCATATCTGATTATGTCTCAATTTATATGAAATTTCATTAAAATTCTATTTCCTTTTGGGTGTCTTTTTTTTTTTTAAACTGAAAAAATGGCCATTTTCTATTTTCCATATCATTTCACTCATTCCTGATTTTAGATTCAAGCAATATATTTGATGCTTCATTTTCAGTGCCCTTGTTCTTCGTTTAAACTTTCTTAGACTTTTATCTGCATCATGTACTGTACATAAACGCTTTCTCCAGCTGAATGGTTTCTTTCTTCTAATGCATATAAAACATGGTTGTAGCTAGGTATTAAACTACAGTGGAACAGTACAGCTCATTGTAAATCTTAAATTTTTATTGTAGATGAGCAGTAGAAACTGCTTAAGCAGTGTCTGTGTTGCCTCCTGTGATTATAGGTTCTCTTGCTACAGCAGTCACTTACAAATAGGCATATAAATTAATTCAGTTTGCAGGTATTATTGTATAATAATACCCTTACTTATATCATGTGACGTACATGCTTTCGGGTATATTATATGTATTTATATAAGTAGTGGCAGGAGTACTGCAAAATTAGCAGTTACTCCCGTGCAATACCATTTCTTTTCTAGTGTGCAGTGCACAATGCCAAAAATTCATTGTCTGATGACCTGCAATACATTAGCCTTCACAGGCACAATTGTGATGTAAAAGCCATGCTGATGGCTGAGATTTCAAACATGTCATTCTTTTCTGGAGGAAAAGAAGGTGCCATGGCTGACATTTTATATATGTATTATTTATTTATGCACCCAGAGCAGAGTTGTTTAGAAATCCAACAAAGGTTGATTCAGCTTGTATTGTTCATTTCTGTTTTTCAGATCAATGCTAATGACAGCCTGTGACCTTGGAGCTGTGACCAAACCGTGGGAGATTTCAAGACAGGCAAGTCATGATTAATAGCAGGGCTGGGAGAAGGCGGGACTGGTGGGACAATATTCCCAGGGCCCTGACTTACAAGGGACCAAAACTGGAATCAATTTACAGCAGTATTAATGCTATAAAAAATAGCAGGGGGGTTCTGCAAGAAATAGTTTATTGCTTAATCTTTCTATGTGCGCATGCTGGTGAACAGTATGTAGGTACCTGAAGAGATCCAGCTTTACAACCTCTCCTCTTACTAACCTTTTAGATCTATATTTAAAAAAAAAAATAAAAAAAGCATGAGCCACATGCATTTGCACTTCCTTGGTTTGTCCCAAAGTTCTTTTTGGCAGTGACAGAATCTTTCCTGAATCAGCAGATGATCTGCAAACTTGGATTAACATCAGATTGTTCTGTTAGAAGTATGTTCATTGATGGAAAAAAAATTGCAAGTGTTTTGTAGAGTTTTGTTTAGCATCCTGTACTTAGAAACAAAGAAAAACTCAGTCTTCTGCTGCTAAGAAGGCCTTTTAGAAGCTTATACATAAAACTCGGGTCCAAGCATTGACTACAGGAAATAATTACAATGTGGGAAAGTAAGCATCTGGCTTACTGGATCAAGACTTGTCCCAAGAGTCTTGTCCTTTACCACATGATTTTCCCACTTCTAGGCATCTTTCCTTACTCAGCACCCATCATTAATACTTCCTGTTTCCCATGCTAGCAATTCTGTGTCCTTCACTGAGGTCCAGAACCACCTAGTAGAAGGCAGGCTGCATAGGGAAATAGGGGTTTGGAGGAATATGCACCATGAAGAAGCAAATAGGAAATACACCAGTACAGCTGAGTGTAGGTGAGCAGCTGGAGTGAGTTTGATTGGCTTAATGACAAAGTGACAGTTAAGATGGGTTGAAGACGATAAGCTAGACAAGAGAGCTAGTGAGGTACAAGCAGCCAGAGTTCTTGGAGAAGGACAAGGAATGTGGCAGCTAAGAGACTTGCACTCCTTTGCAGCAAAACTATGTGCACGTTAACTCAGTAAAAACACATTCATGTGCTGAGGGCGTCAGCTGCACTTGCAGTTTTGTCAGATGAACCTTTTTTGCTTTTATAAGCAGACTAGAACAATAGTCCATCCAAGGCTATTACTCAGCCTGAATGCAGTCACCTCACAGAAATCAGGGAAGTTGCTCTTATCCTGCAGTGGGAAAATGAGTTTCAAGACTTTTCAGTACCATCTAGCCACGGCTGAGGTCCAGGCAATCCCTCCTCATTTCTCTTCTTTAACCCAGTTAGCTTCTACATTTTCTTTGACAGCTAAATTGTCAGGTAGAGTCTGTTTTCCATGTTGTGGCTCTGTGTTACGTTGCTGAATTAGTGATGAAGTCTCTGGCAAACTGTTATTTATTCTTCCCATTTTTGAGGTCTGCAGGTGAAAATTCCCCTGCAGCCTAGCGTACAGGTTTACTTTATATTGAAAAATCCCATCTGGGATTGATTGAAACATTACCTGGTTGAGCAGAGAAACTAAATGGTCCACAGAGGGAAAGTAGGGGCAATAGTTGGACCTCAACTGTGCCTAAAGAAAAGGAACATGAAAAGCAAGCTAAAAAAAAAGATTAAAATATGTGAATCAAAAGGAATAAAGATTAAAAGTGAGAAGAAAAAATTCAGGACAAGAAGATAGATGAAAAAGAGAAAGGGACACAAGGAGAACAGGATCAGAATAGCAGTAAGATGGGGTGAGACTATATATTGATTATTCTCATACAATACACTTGGCAAACACTTAATTGCTGCTAAGTTGTTAAATTATTCCTCTATATGGAGTATTGATCCAGAATGTTATTAGTGCACTGGGATTACGTTATAAAGTTCCAAACCGTGTGATAGCCAGGCTCAAGATTTAAGAATACTTTATAACATCACTTCACCTATTTCTAATGTATTTTGATATTCCCTGTGTCAATTTTAGCAAGCTTAGGATTTGTGAATGTTAGCTACTGTGCAGTTGCTACACCAAGACATTTTGAGATTTTATGAAGTTTTTTATGAAGTGTAGGTTCTCTCAGTTCACCCTCTTATGTCTTGGCGTTACAAAATCATTTCCTATCTTGAAAACTCTTGAAAACAATAAGCAGACATGACAGGAGCTTTACGAACTGAATGCCATCTTCAGTAGGTAAGTTTCCTTTTTTTATATCTGAAGTGTCATGTGTGCCTACCATCTAAGCCCTGCACTTGAGGAAAGCACAGTTCATAAGGCTACCATATCAGGATTGCTTAGTTTGGTTTCTTAAATTTCCTGCTGTTTCCATAACTAATTTTGTTATTAAATCTCATATTCTTCTGAGGAGCACAACCATCTGCTGAGTAGAATAACATCTTCATTCACAAAAATCAGAAAGACATCTTCCAACCTACCAGTTCTTGCTTTTGATTAAATATGATAATAACAGTCTGAGTTCATATTTGATATTCAGGTCCTATAGTGATGACAGTCATGGGGAAAAAATTAAAGTCTAGTGGGGAAAAAACCTTTATGATTTCACATTAAATTAAGACAACAGAGGTTACTGGTTAATTAAGTTTCTTTGACAAGTGAAGTTGTTTATACAAGGCAACAGCCTGTAAATACCCAGAGAGCTCTTGCACATTTTACAAAGCATTTTTATAGATGTAATTATGCATGCCAACAAGAAGTTACCATTTTCTATTCTGTTCTCAATACTTGAATAAATTGCATATAAATGCAGTGAGTGCTACCTGTATATTGCAATGTAATTCCCCAGTCAGTTCCCTACCAAAAGGTGATAAATGTGCCTATTGGTGGTCATGGCTATTTATACCCACTTGTATGCCGAGCTCTGAAAAGTATGCAAACATGCCTTGACATCAGTCACGTAACTGGGGCTATTGACTTCTTTACATTTAAGCACAGGCTGAGGTCATGGTCTGAGCAAGACCTTAGTACCCGAAAAATTATGTTACAAGAACTCTAATCTTTATCACAATTTATGTTTTAGGCGGCTGAGCTGGTAACCAGTGAGTTCTTTGAACAAGGAGACAGAGAAAGATCTGAACTGAAACTCACCCCGTCAGTAAGTCTTTGTCGCTTCTGAAATAGTTACCCACTTGAACAGGATAAGAAAATATCATTGGGTTCATTCAGAAAAAATAACTGTTTGGTATAAAAAGAAGCATCTTGAAATAAATAAGAGCTTTGTTGAATAAGGAGATTCATTGAGAGCCATATATTAAAAGCTCTCCAGTCAACTTGGTCACTTTAGCTTTGAGCCCATCCGCATTTTCTGTACCTAACCCCAAGGTTATTCTGTCATTTAATTTTCTAAGCAATGGGTACTATTTTTCATACACAGAATTCAAATCAAAAATCACCAGATACTTAGGGACATTTAAACTTTATGCTGCAGTTGTCTGTTATCTGTGTTATTTGATATATCAAATGCTGAAAAGCGTTTCTGTAGATATGCAACTAAATACAACACTTTGAAAGAATAAATTGATATTAACTGGAATATAGGCAGATGGGTATAAAGTTTCAAACACGAACTAAGAAAAAAAATCATAAAGATTTTCGGTGAATGATTTGAAGAGAAAGCCTCATCCAGGTTAAGTACTTCAAAATGTTTACGAACTTGTCTGGAGGAAATGCGAAAAGAGAAACTAGAAAGTCTTCTAAAGACTTTAACTTACAAGCTATTTGCAAATATGCTTATGCTTCCAAAAATAAAAAAGACTATTCTAGTTGCTCAGATTTGTTCTAATTTGGTAACTGGCACATGAGCTTACTACCTGTGGGGATGTTATGAAGCCAAAAAAATTAAAAAGCTTGTAGAAAATGTTCAGATAGAGAGTTGCTAGTCAGCACGATAATTTGATGATATCTTAACTTAGAACTCATGGAATTTTTTTCTTGCATCATCCTTATGAAGATCTGAAAAGGACAGTATTTTTCAAAATGATTTTAATAGGAAATACAGAAATATCCTAACTGACAGGCAAGATTCTCATTTAGGATTGAATCCTTGAATCTTAGCTCCATGTCTTATTTAGATAAACTGTGTGATAACTGTGTATGTCAGAAAGAGCAGGCCACAACTAGAAGACTTCAACCATGCATGTACTACAATGTAGTATGCATAGTTTGGAGTTTCTAGAAGGTTGAGAAGGAAAGTAAGTTTCCTCAGGAGACATCAGTTTAGAGGAAATGGGCCCATAGTAAAACCAGATTTTCCACATAAGAAGACAGGAACGTTTAAAACTTGGCATATTCAGAGAATAAAAGAAGAAATTTAGTGATGGACCACTAGAAGGAGGATTAAGATCCCATAGAAAGAAAACTGATGGACCAAGTAATCTTAGGGAGGATATGGAGGAAACTTATGTTTGAACCCTTCAGAACTAAGTTTCTTCTATCTTCTATAAGGCAGTACAGCCAGTAATTGAGCATCTTAAACATTGACTTAGTCTCTCTAATTTCCTCTTTAGAGAGTGCAGCAGGCAGTGAAGTAGGCTGTATCCAGAAGAACAAATTGCTAACTACTCCCCAGACTGCTCTGTTGACTCCCCGTGCTTTGGATTCACAGACATAGCTGGTTCTGCAAAAAGGGTCTTTAATTGGGAGGGAGGGAGGAAGGGAGCCAGGCCAGATCCATCACTGTTCATTTTGCTGAGCTGGAAGACCCTGTATGAGGAAAGGAAAATTTCTCCTCAAAGGTATCTACATTTCAACAGAGTTTTTTTCTTTGTTTGTTTGTTTACCAACTCAACTCCAACTGCAGAGCATTTATTTTATATTTCAGAATTATAAAATTTAAATACATTCAGCCTACAAATTTCAAAACAGAAATGAAAATAAACAGTTTATTTTTCATGCCAGACAAAGCAGTAGGAAGACTGCTGCAAAGATTGATTATGGTTTACAAAGTGTTCTGGTTTTGAGAATTTGATCATAGTTCCGAAGTGCTGGATGATGTATCTGTAAAATACTCCAGTGTAATAAAGCATGACAGTTTTGTTCCCTTCTCAATTCAGGCCATTTTTGATCGGAACAGGAAAGATGAACTACCCAGGTTGCAGCTCGAGTGGATTGATAGCATCTGCATGCCATTGTATGAGGTAATTTTTACTTACTGCTCCTTGTAGAGTCCAGAGAAGTTTGTTCCTGCCTCTCTAGGGAAAAAGAGCTTACTGTGCAGCCTTGAAGGCCTTTGGAATGAATGCTTTATCTCTCTTTGACTTTACCAAAAGTCTGAATTCTATGCAGAAATCTTCAGTTTCCCTGAAGGCCAGTAATATCTGCAAATATAATTTCTCTCCAAGTTATAAAAGTTGTTTAGGCAACTATTTATTTTATTATGTTTGACACAAACTGATTCTCATCATGGCGAGGTGTGGGGTGCTCTGCCGAGTGGTGCCGGTGGGCTGGACTCATTATGTGCTGCTGTCCGACTTGTGCCTGGGCACATGTCCAAATACCTGTGAATCAAAAGGAGACACGGGGCCTTTGTGCTCCCTTCTGCTTCCTTTCCAAACTGTTAAGGGGCACTCTAGGCTATGCCTTTAGGGTCAGTGGCAAATGATTTGTGATATATGCTGCGTGCTGCTTAACTTGGAGTTTACTCTTATAACAATGCTTCTGCACAGACTGCTTGGGTGTTTGGTATAAGGTGTAAATCCTCAAGTACTACTTAACTAGGGCTTTGATTGCCCAGAATAATGCTTCCCTCTTTTTGGATTAGACCAGCTTCAGAATTTGATTGCTGCGTAATGTGAACTTCACCATTTTAACTTTTATCTATATAGAAAGCAGAGCTACACAGGCAGAATGATAAATGGAAAATAAGGCTAAAGCAACTTAACCATTGATAACTGTGTCTGCCAGTTTTCCTCCTACACATTGAAACCACACAGACCACCTTATGTCACTGAAGACTGCCCGTTTGGTCATTGCTATTTGTAAAAACACGGGGATGGCCATTTTGGGGGAACTGCAAAAATACTCTCCCTGCACCCCAAACTGCCTCACATCTCTGCAATGATGAACAAAACCAAGAGCTGGAAAGTAGGTACCAGCTCCCATGTTAATGCTGCACTCTTGAAATTGTGCATGAATGTAGCCTCCCTGTCCACACAGGAAAATGGATTAGCAGTTCCTTTTCATTTTTATAGACCAGATATATCACCAACAGCAAAAAAGGTAAGAAGGATGATCTGCTTACCCTGCCCTCCGTACCTCGTGGCATCTGAGGCTGCCACTAGTGAAGGGGCTGCCCAGTAGCAAAGACAACTCATTGTGCGACAAAAAGAATATGCGCTGGTGTAAATAGTGAGGTGGACTAATGCTTTGCTTTGCCAATAGATCTGGTCCCTTCCTCAGGTCAGAATTTGTCATGATAAAATAAACTGTAAATCCATGGACTTCAAACAATTAAGACAAAGCAAGCACAGAAGACCCATAGAAACATACTTTTTTTCTTTTTAAATAATAAGCTCATCTTGGACACCAACAGGGGAGAGGGAGGGAATGACACTGGAGGAAAACTCTTAAAAACAATGTTCCATTCAATATAATAGTTCATACTACATTATAATGCATATTATACCAGAATTCATGATTTGTAATCCAAAAAAGTACAATAAAGCAGGAAGAGCTGATCATCAGACCATCCTCTGCAGGAGAAGACTAGATCAGAGCACTAATGCTCTGGTTAGTTAGCTCCATCTTAGCAGGAGATCTCTGGGGAATATATTCACATCTGATTTCCCTGCTTTCTGCTGTCTTTGCATCATGCTGTGCAGCTATTAGCCTGCTGCTCAACAACTTAAAAAAGAGACACCATCAAACCTGGAAGTCATTGCAGCACCAGCCTTAGGGGTAAACAGAAAACTTGATGTCATAGTACCACACTGCGGGAGATTCTCTCTTGAATGTGAAGCCAAGTTTTAATTTTCATATCCAGCTTAATCAAACCTCAATACACATATCACATCAGCAGTGTATTCAGACATTGTAAATCCTCTGGTTAGGGCTGGCTGAACACACTACAACTATGGGCAAGTCTCAAATTTTTATTATTTTTTTTTCATTCTAAATATATTCCTTAAAATTCTAGCCTTTATAATGTGTTGTAGGGACTGCATGTGGGGACAGAATGGGTTACATCATTACAAATGCAACATAAAGAGGCAGAGTGGCAGCTGACAAATTAGTAAAACCTTAGCAGTGCTTATATAGCTCACCAGCATAGTGCTTATAAAAACCTTATGTTTGACAAACATTTGACGCTCATTTTGATACCAAAATTACAACATTAAACCATAGAGAAGAAACTCAAGGCTTTTGAATAAAGTTATTTCCATGCAAGCGATTAGAAGTCCTGAATCCGTATGGGCAGATCCTGGTGTCCAGAGGCCTGAAGGGAACTCTGCAGGGGAACACGTGCTTCTGTACCAACCCAGCTGCTGTGGCAGGACCTAACGCTGTGCTTCATTTTACTTGACACCCAGACTGTAGAGATGGTCCCAGCAATCAGTGAATGCTGGCAACTACCATTACAGATAGAGAGGAGTTTTACTTTAAAAAGACCAGCAGAGCCCCCTGAAGTTTTCTTTACCTAAAGAAGTCCTGAGGGCAGGCTATCCTTGGCAGCTGCACACTTCTGAAGTACACAGTATGGAAGGAACTTCACAGCACAAACTTGCAGGAGTGATCTGACACCACCCTGGTGCCACTGACTACGCTGTAACAAACCATACCTTCTCCAGAGTCCAGAGCTAAGTCATATGTCAGAGTGCCCACAAGGAATATCTGATAATTCACAGAGCTTTCTAGAGAGTTCTGGCCTTCCTTGCCTTAAGCTTTTTTTTTTTTGCCCCCTCCCCCCCCCCCCCCCAACTTTTTTCCTCCATTCTGAAACATTCTTTGGGATTTAATCATTCTTCTGGGGAGATTTGTTTCTACTTCCTCCATATGCATCTGCTCTCCTCTTCCTGCTTTCCTCAGGGTAGCTTATGACAACCCACCCTGAGGTATAGTTTTTGTCCCAAGTAAAGGATGACCTAAGTCTCCTTTATTAGGCAGATGTGTATCACGGCAATGTGATAAAGCAAACACATAGCAGGAAATGTGTACCTCTGCACATTTGGCTGGAACCATTTTCTGAGTTTGGCCCATTTTGTTTTTTGTAAGAAGGTTTACAAGCGACTAGTAAATTCTCAAGATCCATGCACCTTCTGCTAGCCATCCTGTTTGACTGCTGTTTGGAATGCCAATCCAACCCTGAAGAAGGTTACAGCTGTATAAAATGTGCTATATAAGCTAATATGAAGCTTGAAGCTGAATATAAATGCATAATGATAACTGGGATATAAAACAATAATAATAATTATACACAGATTTCCCATATCCAAGTGACTAAATCAAAACCTTTTTGTTTTTACTCTGTAAGCCTGACTCTTGGCACAAGGTAAGCTGTGGCTCTGCTCCCTCGATCTGTCCCACATTTGCTGCTCGATGTGGGAATTAAGCCACCTCCGATTTCAAAATACTGTAGTAATCAAATCTGTTTCCTTCATACTGTATATCAAAGGATAGTGAAGATAAAAGCTTCCCTATTTTTTGTTCATTTCTTTTTATTACACTTGGGACATTATAATTTTATTGAATTTACTTTTTTGTTACCGTAGTGATCACTGATCAGAGTATTTTTATGTGACAGTGAAGTTTTTGCCTTGAGTAGCATAACAGCCACCCATTTACTCTGAAGCTCTGATTTTAGGGGCTTTAGTTACGCTTTACTGTATCACATTTGCTCTTCATTCAAAAATGCCAGCAAGGAAAGCATTCATCAGTAGACAGATGAGAAACAAGCTTATTAGAATAATCATTTATAAGGAAAAAACGCCTTTTTTTTTTTTTTTTATCTGTAGAGCATTTAAAATCTACTAATGTAGCTTCAGTATGGAGTAATCATCCCCTTTTTTTTTGGTAGAACACTACATAAAGGGGAATCACATGCAACTAAAGCAGAAAATCTGACATCCTGCTGAAAATAAAGCACTATGGCTACACTGGCAGCTGCATTCACCATGCAGGGAAAGTATTATGTACTTATTTTAACATAAATGTTCGTGTTGTATAACAGGAGCACCATTTCAATCATTAAGACAAATTACTGCTCTGAACCTCCTGTAAAGAGATGCTAAGAGTTTCAACACCAATAGATTCCTCTCCTGGACTCTGTGGTGTGTGCGTACCTAAAACAGGATCAGCCACAGATTTTTCCTAACTCAGATCAGATTTCTCTGTAGGGAGCAGACAGAGCAGGAGAGTGAAGATCTTATTCTTTTTAATCATTATTTTTCTCACAAACAACATCAAAGCGTTAGTGATTCACTTCAAACAAAAGATGCTAACAGAAGCCCAGCTCTGTTCACAGCATTGTTAGGCAGAGACAGTAACACTATGAATAGCAGGGCCAAAGGCCATGCACTCTGCTTCTGGGCAGATAAATACATAGTCAGGTAGTCAGTGACAATGACAGCAGCTATTTAAATTTAAGGGAGACATCTTTGTGGAAGATAAAGAAGCTCACGGCACATACAACTTATGTGTGCCTGAGATTGCCCTGCTCACCTCTACCTTGGTGCTCCATTGAATTGCTCTGTTTTAGTGCTATTCAAGATTTTCTTGGGAAGTAGGAGCTTTAAACACATAATGGTATATACAGAAGTGAAGTTGCATTATTCCTTCCAAGATTCTAGGGAGAATCTGGGAAGAGCAGACACATTTATTTTTAATTCTAGCAAGTACTTTAAATGTTTTAGACTTGAATGAAATTTTGAAGGACAGAGCCCTTCTTTATCACAGTTTGACAGACTTAGAAAGAAATCTAATCACTCTGTCTACAACTCCAAGTGCTCTGATATGCCTGTCTTCCTACAGACGATAATGTCCTGCCTTGTAATTAAATCCATCTTTAGAGAAATTCCCCTATGGTGATGTAGCTGCAAAAACATCTATCCTACTTGTTAGCAGATATTAAAGGAACAGGGTATAATAAGTGGCAGAGCTTCTACAAAGTGTAGAAAAAAAAGGACAGAAGTCTCCAGCTATCATGGCTACATCTTTGCTTTAATTTCTCCGGTTCAAGAATTGACTTTGACCCCTGAATTAGAACTTCATATTCACACACAGTGATTTTTTCCAAAAGTTTATACTCTAGCTACAATTATAAGGCAGGAGATTAACCTTTTAATATTCCTTTGCAGAAAAGAAGGAAAGGTATGCTTTAACAATCATGCTTACACTGCCATGTCCTGATACAGCCCTTCTTCAAATACCAAATCTATCCTTTTCCCTCAGTCCCTCAATGACAATTTTGCATGAGGAAATATTGTATAAGAAAGCCAGGGTTCGGACCACTCCTCTAGAAGTCCAAGATGGGCTGTATGGTATGGCTTAGTACTTATCCAAGCAAGAGTCACTGGATGTAACCAAAACAATTTATTGGTTCGAAAGTCTCTGTCTTCGATATAGTAATAACTAAAAAAGTAAATAAAAAAATAAATTGTTTTAAAGGAGGAAGATCTTATCTGTATGAACATTTTGGCAATGGCTTGCTGTACCCGGCATTCACCCAAAACTGGGGTTGCTGACACAAAATTCAGAGCACTGCTGTTCTATTTTGTTTGCACCTAATTAGGGGGCAGGGCTAGCACTATGTAGCGAGCTGTTCACTATGAACAATACACAGACATTCACTGAAACGTGTACACGAGTTCTTGAGAAGTGTTTCAACAGAAAAAAAAAAAGGGGGTGGCTAGGTTTGGGGAATCAGGACTAAACTGGAAAAATGTGTTCACAGGGAGGAATTTCATCAGCTCTGTGTGATTCTCATTGAAATCAGCTTTTCCCTTATAGAATGCTGAGGGAAGAGCAGGATAACTTTTGATAGATCCTAATGAACACCAAAAAGACATTAGTAAGGCTTACTTCTGATATATGGCTTGGACACAAAGAGTGAGAGAGAATGCATCTATGCTTCCTGGGACTGCCCAGCTGACAAGGATTAGTAAGGCAGATAGGCTTAGGATGCAGTCTGTGATACACCACGGACTGAGGCTGCACACACATTGGCAGATTAAATTAGTCTCACTTTCTGTTGAAATCCAGGGGGTAATATTATCTGAGGAAGAGCAGGTGCAGCATATTCTGCTGTGTTTGTAAGAAATCTGCTTCAGAGGAAATTTAATCAGGCAAATTATGCCAACTGCTAGTGCTGGGGGGGAGTTGGTAGCTAAGGATTATGTTAGGGATAAGGGTTTGTCACAGAGCAAAGAGACTTTGCACTGCAGAAGGATCTCTCTGTAGCCTTGAAATGGCAACGTGGCTGGGCTCAGCACATTTGTTGCCCTGCTGCTTGTCTACCAACGATGAACGTAATCAAGGCTACCTGGAATGAATGCTCTTGAACTTTCAGAAAACTCAGGTACTCTGACTATAATACAGCTTCCAGTAATGGGATAAACATCAGCAGACTGTTTTTGTTACCTTGTTATTCTTAACTTAAGAGTCTATTTTTTCTGCTACTCATATACTAATGGAGAGAAGAGGTGAAGAAGAGCTATACAATAGAAGAAAACCAGAAAAAGAAGAAGGAATGCTTTTACTTGTAATTCTCAAAGTCAGTCACTAAGTGATATGGAAAGGCATAATTTTGCTGGTTTCGAAACAAGGATTTTTGTGCCAATACGTATCACAAACACCTTTTTACAAGAGACACAAAGATCTTCATCCTCTTTTCTCATTTCCTGAGAGCAGGCAGGGCTTCTTTTTGGTTTTGGAAATTATTTTTGTTAGGATTTTTGTAATTTGGTGAGATTACTGATGAAACGTTGTATTAGTATTGACAACTTCAGGAACGTACCAGTTTTCCCAAATTGGTTGGTAGAAGAGACAGCAGAAACATTTTTCCCTTCAGACAAGAGTATTTTTCAAATTACTTCTCAGTTATCTGATGCCAGAAAGATCTCAACTGAAAGGGCAGGTCAACAACTGAGATATTTGAGAGAATACAGAAGAATGAACATTTGCCATCAACTTTATTGTAGCTTGGCTTCACTAAGGCTTTCACCATGATCTGTGAGAAGAAGTGAATAATTCATAATACTACAGTTTCTGTTGCTGTTTTATTTAGGATTATCTGCTCAATGTGTTGCGAAGGACATGCAGTTATGTATGGAAATGCATACAAAGATCTGAGGAAGTAGATTGAAAAGTTGGCAGATAAGGTAGAAGAGACAGCCAATAGAGGGAACTCAAATTGTACAGCAAATCTGAAAGAAGATAAATGGATAATTTAACAGCCATTCAGTTTTCAAGAAAGACAAAGCACAAACTACATTGCATCAGAAAAGGACTAGAAATGATGATGGATGAAACACTTCAAGTAAGTGTTTAACACAACAGAATCACAGTTCCCTGCAGAATTCCCAGCTGAGGGCAAATTCAAAGAACTAAATAAGGATATGAGGCTGATACGGTTTGAAGAGTTTTTCAAAATCCATTTAATAGTATGGCAGAAGACATTGATCGGCTGCTCGGTGAAAATGTTGAAAGGAGAAGGGGTACAAGCATTTTATATTTTGCACACTTCAGATGTAGAATCAAAACCATAAACAGTAGAGACAAATAAGAAGTTGTTTATGAAACACTAACTCTTCTGAGCAAACCCTCAGTTTCATGAAATTATTATGAACGGATGAATCATTTACAACTCTAGCAACACATCAGTTGAGCTACTTCAGTAGGTACCACTCCTGTATTACTCTTTCCCTTTGACAGCAAAGCAACATTGATATTGGTCAGAACACACTTTGCTACCAGGAACTCTGTACGTATTCCCTCCCCCCAGAGTACCTGGCATATCTTACTACCAGAGAACCTTATAATCAGCCTTCCATAGTATGTACATTTAGTTACAAAGTAGTGCAGCATTATTCTTGCTACTGTACCATCACCAGAAATGTAACATTGATTCACAGCAGAAGAGCTGAATGCTCATATGTGTATTAGATCCCTTCCTGTTCACAAATAGCTCTCTTCCCCACCACTAACAATTTCTATATGGAACATAAAAGAAACTCGCATTTTCTATCAGGAAAGTTAGTGTATTCATTTCACCTAATTACAGTTTTAGGCATCAAAAGAAAAATCACTGGCAGAAATGCAAAAACAATGCACACCTGCACTGTGTATTTGACTCTGTGGAACTGCCCTCAGCTAGCCCTAGAAGGAATAAACAAAGTCTCCATCAACAATGAGATCCCAGTCTTTTTTTTTTTTCCCCCCATGAACTCAGCCGCCTCCCAAATACAGTAATTTCTTCTGGAACCTAATGATTACATATGACCCTGAATCAGTAGGGCAAATAATTAAGTCACATGCACACAGTCAAAGGTTCATATAAATTAATCCCTGCATCTTCTCTATATCACTGTATTTTATGTATTCTGCCTACAGAAGGTAGAATTTTATCTGTTTCTTTGGTTTTAGTACACAGGCATATGTGCAGAAATGCTTTTGTTTTTTCTTAACATCTTCCATCAAATATTTGTATTATGAGGCTCGAATCTGTGGATGACTGCAGTACAGATCCCTTTTATCTGAACTAATCTGAAGTTCAAGGATTTTCAGATAGATGGCTCACCTTTGGCCTATGTATTCTTACATGAAAGCCACTTCAGCAAAACTCAGGAGTCCAATTCAGCTTTGCTGTAACTGGTCACAACTCTCTTGACTTCAGCAATGCTTCATATGCTTACACCAGGTCTGAATTTATCCCTATGGCTTCTCGGTCACTAGTCCTCCCTTCCAACTCAGAAACTGCCTACATAATAAAAGTGATTCATTAGAAACCACTGGGTTCCAAAGCAGAGTGAACACTGCGACCTATAACTTTTTGATATGTGTTCAGTCATAAAACTGAATTTATATGGTCTTATTCCATAAACTCGCTTTACAAATATTAGACCCGCAACCATACTTCCGTGAGCCATAATCTTGTCAAGGCGCATAAGTTAAACAAGGTCAGAACTGGGCAATATTTGGATGAGAACCTCAAAAAAAAAAAAAAAAGAAAAAAAAAAAGAAAAAAAGACACCCTCTGGAGGTCCTGCAGTGTTTGTAAGCTAGGGCATGCAATGCGCCCCTTAAAATGATTTGGTGTTAGTCTCAGAATACAACAAAACGTTGTCTTTGTTTTAGCAGTAGTTTAGATTCTGGCCACATCTGTGCTGCACCTTGGCTGGTTCAGATAACATCCCTTCCCCGAGATGATGCTGATGTAGCAGCCGCAGTCCTCTGCCCCCACCACTGCCCTTCCACCCAGAAGGCAGAAGATCTACCAACAAATGCCTCTGCTGCTATCCGTCACTCCCACCCTGAAGGTTTTGTTTGGTGGTTGGTTGTTTGGTTTTGGTACTTCTACACTTTCTGCATTCTCTATGCTTTAGTTACAGTGCCGGGTGGGTGCTGAAGTGCCAGTAACCTCCTGTTGTAGTGGAGGAGCCCGTCCATAAGAGGAGGTTGCCTTGTGAAAGGATGTTATGGGCAGAGCAGTACACAGTCACAAAAGAGACCTACATCACTGAAGGTGACAGGAAAAATTCAGAGCTGTACAATAACTTTCTGAGAAACAGCTTAGCCACATACCTGAGGTAACACACAGATGCAGAAGAGAATTGCAAACCTATCTGGCTTTTTCTAACGCTGGAGCACAAGCCACCAGCATGACCGCTCTCCCGGCATGCTTTATCACTCTGTGATGATGAGCAGCTATTACAGGAAAGGGGGTAAACCTGTGTCAGCTGTTGAAGACCAAGTCTCTTCCTATTGAAGCAAAGAATAAATTGGCCCTTAAGAAGCTGGGTAGCAAATTAGACAGCAAAGCAGTTTGTACAAGGCATGTATCAAAAACAGTGGCATGGAGGAGCAGTACATCAAAGGGGGGAGTTCATGCAGTAAAACGGAAAGTAAAAGTGCAGCCAGGAGGCAGAAAACCCTGACTAGGCTACAGCCAAATAAACCTAAATAGCTTTAGGAATAAATTGGTGGTTTAATCCGGATCAGGAACAGGTGCTATGCATGTAATTCAGTAAATAGTCAAGAACCTGCCAGAAGGGAGAGAAATGTGTTGCTTTTGAGATAATTTCCCAGAAGCTTCATAAAAGAAAATTGATTACTGGAGTTAAATAATTTAAACAGAGCCAGAAATATAGTAATCAAATGAGTTTTTAATTACATCTCAAGCAGAAGTAAAATCCAATTTGTGTACTTTGTATCAGAAAAGTCCTACTTAAATGCTTTGCTAGCTGGAAAAAAAAAATAAAATAAAAGCTAATTTCCATAGGAATTATAGTAGTTGGTTTAATTAAAAGGCTAGATCAGAATGAAAGAGTCCCAAAGTGAAAGGATACTAAATACAGAAGCAGTGGTTTAAACATCAGATCAATGTCTGAATAAAGACGTTTTATAGATTAAGTGCAAAATCTGCACTGTCGAGATCCCTATTCTAAATTAATGTATAACAAAATAAAGTTTCTTAAAATTACACTATATATTTTGTCAGCATTCCATAGAATTAATTGCTTGTGCTATGGTAAAACTGAATATCAAAGACATGGTTTATTCTTTCTTAAATATTCCTTTTAATTTATTTTCATCACAGTTAATGTTATTAGTTACCCATTCTGGTTATTTACCTAGTGACCTCTGTTGTGTCTGGGCTATCAGACTCCATAATATGCAGTCAGGAATACATTTCTGGGAAAGCTATGTATTGCCTTTTGGATTTAATAACATGTTTACAGTTCCTAAGATGTGGTGATTACAGGGTGTGGGTGCTTCTTGAATCCATTACTGATCAACTGGGGCTTCTGCTGTAGCCAACACAAAGGTAGTTGACCTCAGCAGCTCAAGCACCCACTGTCCTCCCGGCACCTTTGGTCCCAAGTGAGATGCAGGTTGCCTGTCAGAAGCTGGTCTCCTACCGTAAGAGCATGGCACATGCCTAGGCCTGGAGGGACAGGCAGTTGGTCATGCCCTGATCCCTGTTTGCTCCCTGGCTCTAGGACTGAAAACGTGGTTTTGTGCTAAGTCTTGGCAACAAAATGGTACAGAAAAGATGCAGCCATAGCCTCAAGCGGAGCAGACACGCTGAGGCAGAGCCTGCTGTCCAGTGAACTCCTCCTCTATGCTGCCTGTAGGCAGATACAGGTTGTTGATACATTTGTGACGGAAATACACTGCACGGCATTTTGTGCTTCTAGATCCCGGGGCTGATGGGGTGTGAGTACAGAATGCCGTATTTGTGCAGAGAGATGTTTGAAATGCGCTGATTTTCAAACACAGGATAAAAATCTTAAGCAGATACTGAAAAAATGCTTCACAAGAACTTTTTGAAGATTTAAGAAATGCCAGCAAGCTTAACTCTGGATGGATACTGGCTTCGTACAGAATGGATCTGCTAAGTTGCTGTCAAGATTTGAATGTTTGAAGTGCTACCTCCAGACACTTGATTTGGCAGAGGCCATGCAGGTGCTAAGGACATCAGCAGTGAGCTCGTCAGACAGGTGTTTTTATTGCATTGCTGCTCCTCTTTTTTAGATTCCACCAAACTGGGTTTGGAGAATACATAATGGTATGAAATAAGGAGCTAAAACAGGGAGGTGTGAGGTATGGTGCCAGGAGTGTTACATCCCACAGCCACTCTTAAAACAGCACAAACGCCACCGGGGAGCAATAGTGTCCATGGCAGAGACCGCAGTAAGCACTACCCCTTACTTCAGTCCCAAAGCTGCAAAATTATCTGCCCAGTCTGTGCCATATTCTCAGGAAATAATTTCAAGCAGATTTGCTTCAACTTCCACACAAATCAGCTACTTACTCATGGCATGATTTTTCAGAAGTGCTGAGCATTCATATTTGCTACCGAAGTCAACTGAAATTGCAAGTTTTCAGCACATCTTAAAATCAGGCCATTAACCTTTAATTATCATATAATAGCTCAATTAAAAATTTACCAAGACTTACTTCAGTAGCTAGCCAAGCTCCGTGGCTTACAGGCTAGCTATAAAAAGTCCGGTTCTTTAGTGGTGTCTGAGCTCTGGGGACCATTTAACATGGTTGCTGTTAGGCCTGCTATTTAAAGCACACACACAATAAAAAAGAAAAAAAAAATAAAAAGAAAATAATCAACTGCAAAGGTACCTTCTTCCCTTCTCCTTTTCCGTTCTCCCTTCTTTTCATTATAATTTTCTACACTTTTAGAAGATAAACCTTTGCTGCCTTCTCCATCTTTTTTTTTCCTCGCACCAATCCTTTATTTCAAATGGCAAGTATGTAGTTTCCATGCTATCAGAGAAAGTACCCAACTTTCATCAAAACCCACTTCTTCCCAACGAAAAAAGCTGCAAAAGAAAAATAATTCTTCTGTCCTAACCAGCACAGCACATGGCCACTCTGGGGGCAGCTGTTAACCCTCTCTTTGCATCGTGTGCTGCCGTTGATGAGGTTCTGTCTCTCTTCAATGTAGGGACAAAGCCATGTGAAACACTTACTGTCTTTCCACAGAAACATTTGATATGAAAGAGGAAGTTGAAATAAACTTCTAGCAAAAGAGCACAGGGATTATATCATTGGGAGCTAATTCAAATCCAGCTGAAAACAGATAAAAGACTCTTACTGGCTTCTGTGGGCTTTGGACTGGGTATGTAGAAAAGAGGTGATTTCAGTGGAATTTAAAAAGAAACCTTTCTTTTTTTTCTTTGAGGACACAGAAAGGGATTTTTTTGCCACCTTTGGAAAGCCTGGTACTGTTGTGGTTTACTCATCTATAGCAGGAAATAAGAAGCTAGCACATGGGAGAATCTGAAGTTTATTTCAGCTTTGTCCAGCTTGCCATCCAACTGGTTCATAGCTACCAGTAACCAAGAAGCCCCAGGCACTTGGGGCATGCCTCAGAAGGACTATCTGTAAGGATTACAAGAAAGCTCTAGTAGTTGTGCAGCAATTCTGCCACCTTATGTGCTTTTTTTGACATTTTTGGTGGCTTACTTAAAGCCTCAAGTCAAATGAGTATGAGATAAAGAAATCTCAAAGGGAATGAAAAATTTTACCTACGTGGGAATTTACAGCCAGGTGTGAGGAGGGTGAGGGGCATGGTGCAGATCAGGCTCCTTTTACCATGTTACTCCCTAGTCTGTCCATCAGCAGACTAGAAATACCATCAATATTTTTTTTTCTCTCCCCCTCCCCCCTTTTTTTTTTTTATTTTCTTCCAGTCTCTAGTGAAGCTGAATGCGAAACTGAAGCCTATGCTGGACTCTGTGGCAGTAAACAGAGGTAAATGGGAGGAGCTGCACCAAAAAAGACTTCCTTCTCAGGCAGCATCCTCGACCTCCTTTTCCTCTAGCTTTACCGTGTCTCTCAAAGACATAAATTAAGCCTGCAAATGTCAATGTCTATTTATGATAAAAGCTGTCTGAAAGGCTTCCGTAAGCTTTGGCACACCACTTTTTTTAAGAAATGCTTTCAGAGACATGCTTAATTGGTCGGATATTATCTTGATGGCACCCTAGTTTGCTTTTACTCGGAGGTTTAGTCAGTCTGAAGGGAAGGCCTGCGGTGAGATTGCGCTGGTTTCCGAAATGACATGGAAGACAGCACAAGAAGCATTCATTCAGCTCCGCTCCATTTCAACTGCTGCTGTAAAAATCTGTAAAGCTGACAACAGACTGAAATATAAGAACTTGCAGCTTAATAAAATTAATAATACAGAGCAGAACTGGGATGCAAGCTGGTCAATTCACATGCAAGGAGCTGCAGGAAAACAGAATAGTATGTAATTACATTGTTGTTTTGCATCTCTTCAGTACATGTTATGAATCAATTATGCTTGCTTTTGTGATGTTCCTCTCTCACTCTTCCCTCCTCTTTTATGCCTGGATGTTCTGAAAAGCCTGCTTTGTATTCTAAAGAAGTATTTTTTTACAACAAAGCTTCTTAGTGATTGATCAGGGCCTTTAGAATTGCCTACCTTTGCTACATTTAACAACAAACTTTATTATCTTTAAAAATACCAATCTGTCCCTGCTTCCCTGAGAAATTCATATTAACAATGCAGTAAATTTCTCAGCAACGGGAAGCTTGCATAAAAGCAAAATATTGCATGGTAATTTTAGAGGGTTGCTGTTTGTTTGTTTTTAAATACTCCTTTAACACATTTTTTTAAATTACAGTGTCCCCTAAGGAAAAAAATAATGGGCTTCAATGAAAATAGAATAAAAATAAAAAAGAAAATCTGCTGCCTTATGCTTCAGGTTTATATTATATTGAAAACTGGACCATGGATAAGCCTTTCTAGTGTAATCTGCATCTGAAATGAGTATTTTGAAATCATGGAGAGAAAGAGTATCATTGGACTGACTACCTCTTCTCTTGCAGTTCTTTCAGTACAATTTAAGATGGTTATTATTACAGCTAGTGCAGTCCTAGAGTCACATGTAGACATGTGCGGTAGAGGGGTTCATTAAAGTTTAATCAAACACGATAGGTCACAAAACCAAACATGTCCAGTTCTATGTGATGATGCTGGTATTATGTGAAAGTTGGTCTCCTTCCATTAGTACAGGGATCACTAGGGTAGCAAAACTGTGATCTATGAACTGAGGGTGCTTTCTCTGCTGCCTGACGGGGCACAAGAGGAGTCGTGTTGCAGTGCTTACGAGTTCCCATTCAAGGGAGAAGAAAAGCCTTTGTACTCCATGAAAAATGTGATGCTAAATATAGCATTGTCTGGCAGCAGAAATTAAAGCTGAATTCAGCTTAATTTTACACCTGTAACAAAGTCCACTTACTTCATGGAGGTACCTTGAACTGACAGCAGCCTCATGGAAATCAGAACCTGGCCCAGTGGACCAGATGCTATAAGGAGCTTTCCTGCTTTCCAAGGAAAGTGAGTCGTTAGCACCTTTGAAAAGCTGACTACATCTGTCTGACAATCAAACAGAAACAACAAATCTGCTGATCACTTCCTTAAAAAAAAAAAAAAAAGAAAGAAAAAAAAAAAGAAAAAGAAAACACAGACCAACAACAAAACAAAACCCTCTGTGCTATTAATCATATGTATAGGGGAATAGCTGGAAATTTCAGTACCGTTGCAAGCCAATATGTTACCATGCAACTAAACCACATCATTTTCTCTATCAGAAAGAAGCAGGGAAGGAGCAGGGATCCAGATTGCACAGCAGTGAATACACGCACCAAATAGAAATGTTTCTGCTATTATTTTACCACTTCTTTCTTCCCTGAATAAAGATAGATGCAGGATAGTAAGCAGCAAGCCATATAAAACTTGTAACACATGCTTTATGGGAGAAACAGATACTAGGAATTGACATAGTACTGCTGGCAGGTACACATAGCTTTCCTGAATTTTGATATTGCATATTGCTAAGTGTAACATAATTTATAGCGCGTGCCCTCCGGCTCCCCCCAAGGTTGAGTTTCCCCTCATTTCCTCTCCTTTTTATTGGCTTCAGTGCGCTGTTGCCCATGGCAACACCCACCGGCAGTGATGGGAATTCAGCACCACCGCAACCTGACATACAGTTGAAGCTCTAACAATGTCAACCATCAATCAAGTGACTGTTTGTAATTGCCTCCATCTATTTCTCCTGTCTTTTGGTATCTTTGCTATTGTGGGTCAAAATTCAGAAAGTGCTGACTAATGTTATGGTTCCGTTCCTCCATCACAAGGAAGAAAATGAGAGCGCACAGTTAGATCTTTATCAAATTGTTCTCAGGAAATCGAAGCAACCCTGCTGAAATCAGGGGGTCACAGTGGTGTATCGCAGAACAGAATTTGATGTCTGAAAGTGATACAGCTCAGTCTTAAAAATATATATATCTTAAAACATGCTAAATGTTTTTAATACAGTTTAGGCATCAACAAAAGACTCGTGTTTGAGAGAAAAAGAAAATCCTTTATGGAATTCTTTGTCAGGTAAAGAAGCATATTCCAAGTTTCTCGTATTTAAGATGCTGGGAAACATTATTTAACTAGTGCTTACTATCCCAAGACATACTCAGCACAGACGAGATGACTATGGGTTAGGAAATTGGAATTCTCCTTCGACTCGTTTCCCTGCTGACTGCAGAAGCACAGATGAAAACCCATTGAAATCACATTAGTTCTGTGGCTGCGTACAAAACACAGGACCAGCAGAGGCAAGGACAAAGGACACAGGGCGAAGAGGACGGAGAGCCCACTTATTACCCAGCACAGTGCTAGTAGGGTGCTACCCACGCGGCCTCGCCTTGGAGATGCCCACCACAGGCTGTTCTGGCTCAGCAACAGAAGAGTCCTCCCTTCCTTGCTCCTGCCGTTAGTGGAAATTTTGCCTTGAATGGGGACTCAAGTATTTGCAACTCCAGTGCTAAAATGCAGCGAACATGAGGCACGTCCACAGGGTCACAGGGCCTGCGTTCTCCCCCAGAGGTGCTTTGAGCCAGTTCAGCTGCAATGCAGTCTTCAAAAATAGTTCTGGACAGGCAGCAATTCCACTCCGGGTTCCTACCTGTGAGACCGCTGACCAAAATCAACCCTTCCTCACCAAAGAAAACAGGTCTAAATGCTACAGCATCACTTAGGGCCATCAGAAGGGAGCCTGGTGTTCAAGCCCTGTTTGGTTTGGAGCAGGCTTCAAACTGCAGGTGCACCTCCTTCCCCACCGTCCGGGAGGGAGCCACGAGGGCTTCCCACGGAAGCCCTTTACACGTGCCCAGCAAGGAGGCAGGAGGTCCGCCAGGTGCTGCCACTGTGTGCACCTCGCTCCTGGGGAGCTGCGCAGAGCCGAAGGGTTTTGTTGGCACAGGAGGGGCCCTGGGTGCATCCTCCTGGGTTAAAGCACGCCCCTGCAACACAACACTGTGACCCCAGCAGGAAACCCAGCACTGTTCGAGGCAAAGAGCACCAGGGCCAGAGGCTCTCCTACACATCAGGCAGAAGGAGGGTTTCCCACCTCCCACAAACAAGATGGGCAAGAGGTAGGTGTCTTTGGCCATAGTACAACCAGACAATTTGCCCTGAAAGTGGACCATCGTTTTGCCTTTCTCCCAGCCTGAGACCTACAGGCAAAAGAAAACTTCATAACTTGATCAAGTCATGAAAAGTCAAGTCAAGAAAACTTCATAACTTGACCTAGTCATCTGCTTCTGGCAGGACACAGTTTTGTGTCACACACAAGGTTAAGCAGCAGAAGCTCACAAAAGTTTAATTTGGATGCCTAATGTGGCAGTTAGACACGTAACTCCCCATCTAGCTCTGTCATAGCTCTTACTTCTTTGCCGGACCAGGGATTTTGCTGAGAAGGCCATTAGTATGTTTTGTGCCCTGCAGAAAATGACTATAGAGTAGAGGAGCGCGTTTCTTTTTAGCTCAGGTATTCATTCAGATGGTGTCCTTGGTACATCAGCTGCGTTTTCCGGACTGTTGTCCTTGCTAATTGCTCCTTCTTATAGTGCACTGCAATTTCATAACGTGCCTGTAGTTATCAGCAAAGCCAATACTAGTACTCACAAACTGTTTTTGAAAACTGCAACCAGCAGTGCCTGAGATCATTTTTAATATTTAGACTAATTAATCCTAGTAGAAAAATTGGAGTGTTTCAGCCTGCAGGCCAAATATTTATTTTCCCTCCATATGATTAAACAAGCTATAGACAGTTTATGCACTGAGTACAGATTAGAACAGGTTTATTTCAAGGCTACATAAAACATGTTAACAGACACTTCCAATGCTGAGAATGTTCTGGGCAAGAAAATGTAGAGTGCAACATTTTTTTATTGGCTTTTCCAAGAAACTGACGATTTTAATAGTAAAATCGTGTGAATGGTTTCTAAGAAAACAATGAAATTTGAGGTATAAATCAGCTGAAAGGAGAGTCTCCAGAGGTTTTCATGACTTGAATGTGACAGTATTGGAATATATACTGTGTATCGCTTGTTACCTTTTCTTTCTTGGATCATCTTGTACTTAATTACCAATTTATAAGCGTGTTGGACACTGCATCTTACAGTTGTGTGGGGAATACCATTGTAAGCTTTGAATCTTTGCGTATGGGAAACAACTGACACATGCACAGAAATAGTGTGTGTATTTTCTAATGCAAGTGTACCCTATATACTTTCAAAAATGAATACTGAGAAAGACTTCTGCCTCCTTTTCCTTTTTGCATTTTAAGATAATTACCCTCATTGTTTTGCTTTAGTAGATCAAACAATGCTGATTCAGCTTTTTAAAGCATGTTTTTGAAATTAACAACTTGGTTTTACTGGTCTCTCTAAAAATAATAAATCACTTTAATGATTTCCTGTGATTTATTTTTTTTATTTATTTTTCATTGAAACTACCTTGTCAGAATGAATCAGAGCTGTATGTATTGATTTCTGAACTACGCATATAGAAGAGCAGTGAAAACACATGTGACTGAGCAGCTCAAATACAATTTTTGAAGCATGACCTTGCAGCACTCATTCCTGGGAGCAAACCTAACGCTACCAGCTGCAGTTGGCATTATTCTGGAACGATCAGAAACCAAATCTAGCCAATGACTTTAACAGAACTATTTACTCGTATAAAAAATATACAGATTAGTACAAGTCTGTGATAGCGGGTATGTCATTATTCTGTAGAAATACCATGTATCCTTGGGGAAAACACCACCACCACCAAAAAAAACCCAAAAAACTATAGTTCCCTCTAAGGAAAAAGGACACTGTTGAAATAAGCAATTTCAGAAAGTAGGAAAATATTTGATCTAAGCTTTTAAAGCAGTAGGAGTGCTGTCAGATTCTGTTAGGATACCAGCATTGTTCCTTCCATCAGCCTTTACAAACTTAAGCTCTTGACACCTTGTAAAGGTTTCATATTCAAAAAGCACAAGACATCAACAAAATACTTCTTGTCCTGTGTTCTAGGGCTGCGTGTTTAGCTTAGGGCTTTCTCTTACAGTATCACTGCTTAGGAGTACTTAAAGTCAATTACTCAAGATTTAGAAATAAAGGATTTGAAAAACATCAGTAAATTTTAACTTTACTCTCTATTCTTGTCAACTGCAGGAAATACTGAAATGAGGAAAATATTCAAGTCTAAGTAGTGTTTTAAGGACACTATTTCTATTTTAGCTGCTGTAGAACTGTTATTAAACTCTCCGGTTTATTACCTGGAAGATAAAAGCACAAAGGGGAACAGAAAATGATAGGCGGATATAGAAAATGCAATTTCTTTCTAAGGCATCAGGTCTCATTCGCATCGTGGCTGCTAGAAAAACAAGGACTCGGCCACCATAAACCCATCTTATTCCAGCATTAGGCCCTTAAAGTGGCTTTTCCGATGTGGCAGAGCTGACGTGGGCACACAGCCGGTTTGGCCTGCTCTATTGTCCGTCCTCAGCTGCACTTCTCTGCTGCTGGGCACGAGGCCTGTTGGGTCAGGGAGCCTGGCGGAGGCCAGCGAGGCCAGCAGGTGCCGGGGCAGCGGGCGCGTTGCTGGTGCATCCATTGCCAGGCTCTGGGTGCCAGCGGCACCTTCGGGCTTCTCGTGCAGGTGGGCAGGGGAACTCACCTCCCCAGGTAATAGGTTTTGGTGATTTGTGTTGACTTCGGGCAGCTGCTGGATTGAGTACAGAGGTGAGGGACAGCTGAGTTCGGCCACTGTCGCAGTTTGCCTGAAGGCGAGCAGAGCACCTCGGCAGGGCCGTGCCGCTGCCCCTTCTCCCCGGGGCCGTGCAGCAGCAGCAGCGCCGTGTCCCAGCCCCGGCTCCCGGCGCCTACAGCTCCCGGCGCGCCCCGCGGCCGCCGCCTCCCGCTGCCGCCGCCCGGAGCCGTTCCGGGGCGCGGGGCCGTCGCCGTGGCAGCGGCGATGGAGGCGGCCGTGCCGGACGGGCAGCACACGGCCGTGGTGTACGGGCTGATCCGCGGCGGGCGCTGCGCGGAGGCGGCGGCGCTGCTGAGCCGTGAGCTGCAGAGGGGCTGCCGCTCGCGGGGCGGCCTCTCGCTGCTGGGCTACTGCCACTACCAGCTGCAGGACTTCGCGGCGGCGGCAGAGTGCTACGAGCAGCTCTCGGCGCTGCACCCCGAGCTCGACGCCTACCGCCTGTACCGGGCGCAGGCCCTGCACAAGGCCGGGCTCTACGGCGAGGCCCTGCGTGCGGCCGGGCCGCTGCTGGAGCGGCCGGCCTACCAGGGCCGCGCGCTGCGCCTGCAGGCCGCCGTCCGCTACGCGCAGGGCGACCTGGCCGCGGCCGAGAGCCTGGTGGAGGAGGCGCTGGCCGCAGCCACCGAGGGCGGTGGTCCCGGGGCGGCCCAGGACCCCTCGGAGCGGGCCGATGCCGAGGTGAACCTGGGCTGCCTGCTGTACCGGCAGGGCCGGCATGAGGAGGCCAGCGTGAAGTTCGCCGGCGCCATGCAGGTGCTGGGCTGCTGCCCCGAGCTGTCCTACAACATGGCGCTGTGCTGCTACGCCGCCAAGCAGTACGCCCCCGCCCTCAAGCACATCTCCGACATAATAGAGCGCGGCATCCACCAGCACCCCGAGCTCAGCGTGGGCATGAGCACTGAGGGCATCGACGTCCGCAGCGTGGGCAACACGCTGCTCCTGCACCGCACGGCCCTCGTGGAGGCCTTCAACCTCAAGGCTGCCATCGAGTACCAGCTGCACAACCTGAAGGCGGCCCAGGAGGCGCTCACGGACATGCCGCCCCGGGCGGAGGAGGAGCTGGACCCGGTCACGCTGCACAACCAAGCGCTGATGAACATGGACAGCCAGCCCACCGAAGGGTTTGAAAAACTACAGTTTCTCCTGCTGCAGAACCCCTGTCCGCCAGAAACTTTCGGAAACTTGCTGCTCCTCTACTGCAAGCATCAGTACTATGACCTGGCGGCTGATGTGTTGGCAGAGAATGCCCATTTGACCTACAAACTGCTCACGCCTTACTTGTACAATTTCCTGGATGCCATTATTACTTGTCAGACCGCCCCCGAGGAGGCTTTCCACAAGCTAGATGACTCAGCAGGGATGCTGACCGAGCAGCTGAGAAAACTCACAAAGCAGGTGCAGGAAGCTAGGCAAAACTGGGATGATGAAGCTGTAAAAAAGGCCGTTAATGAGTACGATGAGACTCTGGACAAATATATACCTGTCTTGATGGCCCAGGCAAAGATTTACTGGGACATGAAGAACTACACAATGGTAGAAAAGATATTCCGCAAATCGGTAGAGTTCTGCAATGAGTATGAGGTGTGGAAGCTCAATGTGGCTCACGTGCTCTTCATGCAAGAAAACAAGTATAAAGAGGCTATTAGCTTCTATGAGCCAATAGTTAAAAAGCACTATGACAACATTCTCCACGTTAGTGCCATTGTGTTGGCTAATCTCTGTGTTTCCTACATCCTCACAAGTCAGAACGAAGACGCCGAGGAACTGATGAGGAAGATTGAGAAGGGGGAAGAACAACTGTCCTATGGTGATCCTGAGAAAAACACCTACCATCTCTGCATTGTCAATCTAGTCATTGGTACCCTTTACTGCGTGAAAGGAAACTACGACTTCGGGATTTCAAGGGTCATTAAAAGCCTGGAGCCGTATAACAAAAAACTAAGCACCGATACATGGTATTATGCCAAAAGGTGTTTCCTGTCCCTGCTGGAGAATATGTCCAAGCACATGATCATGCTACGTGACAGCGTTATTCAAGAGTGCATTCAGTTTCTGAAGCAATGTGAACTGTATGGAAGAAACATCCCAGCCGTCATTGAGCAGCCACTCGAAGATAAGAGGATGCACAGTGGGAAAAATACGGTTACGTATGAAGCCAGGCTTTTGAGGGCACTGATGTATAACATTGTTGGATGGACTTCGTAAATGACGTTCCTGTACAGTAGAAATTAGAATCTTGTGTCTGATCTTTTTTTAGATTGTGGGGTGATGCTTACCCTGGTAGTAGTTAGTGGTCTGCTTTTTTTCTTGATTGCTTGCATTTAAATATTTTGTCCTGTATTTTAACAACATTCAGTGGAAAATAAAATATTTGCGTGAAATTAACATGCACCAAATAACTAGGGGCATTCTCAGTCACGTCATAAACACCTTAAGATGCACTGACCAAGCACTACAGAAGTACCATAGAGTTTTCACCTGTAAAATATTTTATCCCTGTGAAATTTTCACCAAGTTTCTTTACATTGTTCACAGTTGAAAATAATTTGCTCACCATCTCTCCTAGCACAGATATTGAAGAAACAGAGTTCAGTTCTCTTATTTGTGCCTGTGTGTGAAAAACTTCTTTCTTTTGCTTCTTCCAAGCTATTTTTAATATGTCACAGACTATGTTCATAGTATATTCAAACATTAAAAGTGGCTTTATAATAAATCACTCCTACAGAAATTAACATTGCCTTTTGTTGTAAACTCAGTAATCATGCATGATTATTCTGGCAAGTTGTAAACCTAATACAGAGACCAAAAATATATTCCAAGGAGAGCATCATGAGTGGGCATAAGGAGCTATAGAGACACTGCCTGGTGCTTCCTTTTCCCCTGCTGCGATCCCCAGCATCCCCTTGCCAGCACCATCCATGTAGCACCTGTTGCCTGCAGACCTGTGTGGCAGCACGTGCTTGCTACGTGTGCAGTCTTTCATTTGCGGCCTGGCCTGCCCCTTTGCTCGAAGTATACCAGCATCTGGTACAAGACCTTGCAAACGTACAATTACATTATTTTCCATATTGCTCGAAAAGCATATAACTACAATTTCAAGTGAAACTTAACCACTTCTGACCTTAAATGGAAGAAATCCACTTCTCAGTTTCCTCCTTGTATTACTTACTGTTCCTGCTTCTCCGATAGCTTTCTGAAACCCTGTTTATTTACTTAATTCCTTTACTTATCATTTCCATCACACTGGTATCAGACACTTTATTCAGAATCTTCCCATACCTTTTCAGACATATTACGTTTTCTACACAGAGGTGAAATCAAAATACCTTTCACTCTTTTTTGAAATCTCATTCTGTGCCCCTTTCTGTTTGTTATTCCTTCTGAAGTAATGTGTGGCCTGAAGTTTTTTAAACAAGGGTCAAATATCTGTAGCTTTAACTCCTTTGCTTACCTTTGACCCTGGCTCCCAGAAGAGCTGTCATGGGAATTTCAGAATGAGACTTCATGTCTCTCAAAATCCAGTTTCTGTGCCACCGTTTACCTGGAAAGGAAGAGGACAGCATTTTTTTGAAAGTTGTTCTACTATCAAGCAATGAAATACTTAATCCTTCCAGGGAATTGGTGTATCTGGAGACTATGCCTGTAACTATTTCAACACGTAGGAAATCAACTCTGCTTTATCCTGAGAGAGAAACTCATCAAGGCTGAGCATCTCCTCCATAGCTAAAGTAGATGGCTGTGGGTTAGGAATGTTACAGTTTACCCAAAAATTCCTCTAACAGCAAAGTAAAATCAACTTTAGCACAGTTGTCTTTAGTGTCAACAATGGGAGAACGTTCTACTATAGGCAGACCAGCAGGTAGGCAGCAGTATGTCGCAAGGGGTCCTGGAACAGCCTCTGTAGCTTGTTACTAGTCCATAAGTCATCCAGGACCCCCCATTACGATGATATTGAAATATTTTCCACTACTGCTTCCATATGAGGAAGAGACCTGTGATTTCAAATCTTGTTCACCTTCATGAAGCACAGCAGCAGGCTGGAAAGTATGTTTCTAATTTACAGTGGAATTGTATTACATATTATGCAGCATAAACAGCATGACCTTTAAAAAAAAAAGTTTTTAAAAGTCACACCACATAATGGAGTATGAAGCGCGGGCTATGGGCAATGACTTAGGGAACATCAGAGATTTTTTTCATATTCACTGCGCATATTCCGTAAAAGTCAGTGGACATTTAAAAATAAAAATAAAAAAATAAAAATAAAAAATCCCTCTGCATATTGGTGCTTGTGAGAATGTGCTATGCCCTTTGAGCAATTTTAAAGGGAACTGAGAGCAGGACAGAGACTTGTCCCCAGCCAGCTCTGGCACACAGCTCCTGCTTCTGTCTGCTGCTGGGGAAGGGGCAGGCTCCTCAGCCACAGCGTGGGGAGGGACAGCAGGGAGAGGCGCTCCCTGCGCTGTGTCTGCCTTTCCTGTTCCCTCCCAATGCAGGGAACAAACACCCCAACACCTGCAGCAACGCTGTCCACAAAGCAATGTCTCCTCTTCTGTAAGAGGGACACGGCTCTGGCAAGGGGCTCTAACTCACTCTGCCCACATCTAGTGACCACACAGCGTTTGTGAAACGCTGGTGTACAGCATGGAAACAAATACGTGCGGCAGGTAGAAGGCTGTGCCTACAGAAAGCTCTTTGGAGCCAACATCAGCTTTGGTGGATTTACTGAAGAAAGTGGCCGAGCAGCCACTTTACTAGTTGGAGAAAACATCCCCATGAAAGGAAATGGAGCTCCTCAGTAATGCAAGATGAGGCTGTTTCAGAAAGCGTGGCTAGAGGGCACTCGGCATCTCTGGAATATGCTTCATCCTGCTCCGACAAATCAGATGTACAAAAACCAAACCAAAACAAAAGCCAACCGTTGAAAAACCCCGGGGAAAATGTCAATAGAAATACTTTCCCTGTTCTTCCCTTACATCACGTTTTTATCTGCTTTTCCTCTGAAAGTACAGTGTGCAGCCAGGACTGGCCTGGACCTAACCCACGATTTCTTAGCAAGTTAGGTGGTGCTGAATGTTACGACCCCAAGGCCAAGCAGCCTCTGATGCGGAAAGGAGAGAGGGAAGAGGCAGGACTGAGACATGCCAGGAGGAGACCTGGGACACACTTCCTCCTCTGCTGCTATGTAAGGACTTCATGTGATGCTTCTCAGCTGGGTCTCCTCCCTTCCCAGCAGCATTTTCCACCCCAACCACCAAAGCCTGTTCCTCATCAGCTTCTCCATGGCCAGGATGGACGCCCCGGCCCCCATTTTGTCCCAGGCAGCTGCCCACCCTCTGGTGCCCACAGGGGTGGGTCCAGCCACTGTAGGTTTTTGCAGTGTATTGCTGCTTGCTGTGCAAAACATGCATTTATGGCATCTCCAACTGCAAAGCACTTTGGTCATGAAAAATATATAAATGTTACAACCACTTTTATTACTGTCTTTATACTACATTTAATGTTTCACTATGTGACTTACACACAAAATACATTTTTAAAGGAAAACGCATACGGTTTTATTTGGAGGAAAGGGAGGACACAAAATAATGGTTTATGCTTCTTAGAAATACAGTAAAATCTGTCTAAATTAATGCCCTAAGCCAGTACAGTCCTTCTTTTGTTCGTAACCAAAAATCATTATTTTCATTTAAAAGAATGCAAACAAACCCCACCACCTGCAAGCAGCTGGCCCTATTCCTGGGGGGCTGCCGGGGGCAAACACCTGGAGCTGAGCAGAGCAGAGCAGAAGTAATGGATGCCGGGGCCACTTGTGGTCAGCCCTGCAGTCAGAGCTGATCAAAAAATGTCAGTAATCAAGGGGTGGCTGACTTTACACTGAGACATACAAAAGCCGAGACAAAAGAGTCTTCTAATTGTATAACTGGGGGCGGAGCGTGGCCAGAGACTTCCTCAGGGAAGATGTGGGTATTTCTGCAGGGTAAGCAAGCCCCATTAGGAGGTGGAAGAGAAGAATGCTGTTTCTCTAATAATGGTGACATTTACAAGAATAACAGCTGAGCTGAGCATCCTGCTTCACAGCGTCTTACAGCATCCTATTTTAGATGCCCGAGTTCAAAACTGTATCCTCCAGCAATGGCAGCAGAGTCCAGCTCTGACTAATGGTTTGCAGATATGGGGCACGGATGTGATAACACGGCTGTGTGGGCTGAAAGATAAGCACTGAAAGATCCATCTTCTCTCCCCCCACACTTCTCTTCCTTCATCTCCCTTTAGACTTTTAGCAAATAAAACCTCCAAATTTTGTGCCTCTGCTAAATTCTGCTTGTCTCTTAAAATTCTGCTTGTCTCTTAAAGTAAGGAGTGACTGCTCCTGGGACAATGTGCATCTTCACATCGTGGTGAGTTGTTCATACAGAAAGACAGACAAACACATGAATACCATCTGGCTCACCAGGAACCAGGACGCAAAAACAATTGCCTGCAAAAACACCTTTTAGCACAAAGAGCTAAGCGAGGCTGGCAAAATACCACTTTTTTTTTAGAACTAGAGAACTGTGAGGGGCAGCTCTAGGCTTGCCTTGCACATCCACCACGTCTAAGTAGGCCCCAGCAAGGTGCCCCCTGCGCCTGCTGCCGTGCTGGTGCATTGCTCACGGGACGTGCACCTTTTCCTGTGACTGCATGAAGTGCTGCATCGACCTTCAGGAGCCACAGCCTGGCTGTGCTCCGTGGGCACGCATGGCTTGGTCGCTCTGCGCTGGTGCAGGGAACCCAGGAAGTGTTGGAAATCTCCCAGCTTCAGTCAAGCTGTCAGGACTGAGTGTTGAAGGAGTGCCCAGTGGGCACACGTTCTGCTGCAGGGAAGTTTTCAGACTGAAGTGCTACAGCAAACAGCTGGTTTTCAGGCCTCTGCACCTTGTTTGCGACCTAGCCTAAGCTCCCAAAGAAACAGTGTCTAAATGAAGTAAAAGAAGTGTTGGGTCCTGACAAACTTCTAGTGTTCACTTTCACCGAAACAACTCTTTTTTTGGCTGTCCCTTTTCCATTAAGTAGAAAAATTGAGACATTTGGATGCATTTTACAAAGAACCTCTTGATTAGCATCATTTTCCTTAACCTTGCCTGAATTTTAGCTAACAAAGCCCCATTACAGAGCAGACCCTGCCAAATCCAACAGCTTCAGTCCAGAATGTTTCTATTCTGGGGTTCTTTAAACTCAGTGGAGTTTATAGCCCAAACTGAAGCTCAGCGAAGCCAATAAAAAAGTTCCCATTGACTTCAGTGACCTTTAAAATGACACGTTAGAAAATATCCATTTTCATAGACTGCTATTTTGGGCCATCCAGGAGCAGCGTCTTGTAGGTACTGAAGTGCTAGAACCTCACTCAAATCCAGTGAGAAAACAAAACAAAACAAACCTTATTTCCACCCACATAAAACGCTGCTCAGAGCACCCCTTACCCCGCGTTCCTCATGGTGCAGCCGCTGCACGTTAGGAAAACATCGCTGCTGCTGCAAAACACGAGGCACGGGGCTGCGGCGTGGAGCCGGGCAGCTCGGTGTGGGATCGCCCCGGCTGCCATTCCCTCCTGCAACACAGGAATCATCACAGGGCATTGAGAACTTTTAAACTTTCAGGAGTGAATTTACACACTTTCATTCTCTATTGCATACAGTCATCCCCTTCTCCGAATTTCAGGCTTTTTTGCTGCTTACCTTCCCCTCTCCCCCTGCCTGCTATGCCTCTAGGACCCTTGCCATCCCGTGTCACAAGCGGGGAAGAGGTTGACTAACAGCTTTTTATGAGTCGGTTTTATTTTATAGCCCTCTTTCCCGTGGGAGAAGGCAAAAGGAGTTGGCTAACAGTCAGATCCTGTTGGGTTCTAACAGTTGCCTTCCGAATTAAAATTAACGCGGCTCGGATTTTTCTTAAATGTGTTTATCAGATGCTTCACAGGGCTCTTTGTGTCCTCGTTCACTGATTCACAGCTGCTCAAACAGCAGACAAACAGAAATGCAGGAGCTCTGACATGGCGTATCTGATTTTCTTGCAGTGCCAGTGGTATTTATCACTGCAGCTTCTAAGTACGGTTGGAGGGCCTACTTCTCCGTCAGGGCTGAGGGACACATAAATCCTCCGCGCTTCCACACACCCTCAGATGGCTGTCACCCAAGCGCCAGCTCCGCCATCCCGATAGCAAGGAGATAACAACCGTGCTGCTGGAGCCACACGGCGCCCTGTGGGCAGGGGGCAGGTGTGGGGCAGCTCTGCTAGGAAAACGCCTGTGCATGGCCCCAAGGCACCAGGCAGCGGGAGGCAGAGCTAGCAAGTGACCCCTGAGGCAGCCAGCTTGCTGGCAGAGGGATATGAGCAAGTGCTGGCAGCTATAGCAGTCGCTCCAGACACAGAATGGAAACACGGCCCCTTTGTGTGGATTTTTTTTTTTTTTTCCTAGCCCACGCTAGAGTTTGCTACTCCTGTTTGGAGAGGAGGGAGGAAAAAAGGGATGCCAAAATGCCTTCAGAGTCGTGGAAGGCAGTCCTCTCCGCCCTGACGAGATGGCTGCTCCTCCAAGCCCAGCTGTTGCCCCTTCTCTGGCTCCCCACGAGCTCCCTGCTGCTGCTCTCCCCATACTTATGGGGCCAGGATACTCTTGGGCAGGCAGTGAGCTCCTTCTGCAGCCGCTGGGCACCGCTGCCAGCATGCTGGGGGGCAGCCTCGTCGTCCCCAGCGATGCAGGTGAGGCCGCGCAGCCCACGCCTCCAGCACCCCTCGCAAGCCCCTGTCATGTTCCCACAGGAGCGGGCGCAGGTCTGAGCCAGACGTGTTTTGGGGGTCCCCAGCACAACACGGGCTTCACCAGAGATTCTCCGGGAGCACTCATTTGGGGCACCCCCAAACAGCCTCTAATGAACCCCCACACTCGTGTGAGGGTGCAGGGGGTGGGGAATGGTCACAGCTCTACCCAGTGTATTGAGTGGCAGCTTCTTTTATGCCGCGCTTAAAAGCCTCTTGGCCTGCTCCTGCCCAAGAATGAAATCACGACATGAAATGCCAGTAACGAGAGTTAATAGCAATGAAACAGTCAACAAAATATAAAGCTGTTAGAGAGGGGCTGGAGTCCCTGGGAACGGAGGTGCTGGAGCCCTGCCCTCAGCCTTTGTGCTCAGTCCAGAGCAGAAAATGCAGCGACGCCTCCCTGATCTTGTGAAATGCCCGCGAGTGAGTATGTGTAATGTACTGTGAAATTTTTGTCACTTGCTAGGTTATAAAGCTGGTTATAGAAGAATTTAATAAAAAAGGAAACCAGTTTATCTCTTTTTGATAATTTCTCTATGGCCTCAGGGTCTCATTCTAGCTTCCTCCCCATGCCTGGAGAGGTGATCCTAATATTCAGTGTAAAACGTACCGATTCCCTAAAGGGAACTTGAGAGAAATTCTCTGCTTCAAATTCAAACCTGACAGTACATATCACATCAGGGGATCCCTTTTATCAGCAGGATATTCAGAAGGGATGAATGATTTACTCACATAATCTCTTAAACCTTTCACTTGCAGAGTCTAAGATAGAATTTATAGCATTTTTATCATTTGGGCCTAAAAAAAAAAAAAAAACAAAAAAAAACCAACACAGTAAAATTCCTCTATGAAATCCAAAACCCTACTCACTGATTTTCTAGCTGATGAAATTTCAAAGGAACGCGTTCTTCCGTGATGGGGGAACAACAGGCCTCTGCCTTGGCTCTGGTGGTTTCTCATGTCAGAAATCAGGTAATTCCTCCCTTGGGAGGCACGTTAAATGGATACCTCCTATCTCTGCATTTGAAAAGACTGAGGATTTGGATTAACCTCCCAGAATTTAAGACTGTACCAAGTTCCGTGGAATTTATTTCTCTAATTTCCATTTGCCAAACAGACATAAATTTGCACCAAAAAAAAGGCAAAAAAAAAAAGCAAAAACAAACAAAACAAAAAAAAAACACTAATGCTTTCATTTTTAGTTTTCACCTAAGAGATCAGCTTTGTGTTCAGGATGGCGGGGAAGGCAATCTACGTGACCACACTTGCTTAATATTTCTGCCATGTAACTACTGCAGAAATGTAAACCAAAAGTGGGATCTGATGTTTTATTTCCCTTCCTAAAATCCTTTTGCCCATCTAATATGTTCTCCCTTTATCTGATGAAAATATAAGCTGGCCTAATTCCAGGTGTTGCTTAAACTGTCATAATAATAGAGTGGTGTCACATTTTTTATTCTTGTAAATTTTATTTTTGAATTAAACTGAGGAAAATGAACTCAGAATGAGAATGCAAAACAGATCCTCACCTAATTTCCCATCAATGTCTTTTGTTTGCTGCTTGAACCTAGAACCATTGAGTGTTAATGGCAGATGCTGGCTAGTACAAGGAAATACGTAATAATAGCTGTAAAAATAACCTTTTCTTCATTTGACCTTAAGGAGGTGTCAGATGCAGGAGGCAAACAAGCATGACTAGATTGGTAATAAACACGTTAGAAATATTCAGAAGTACCAAGCGGAGCAAAGGAAAGTGAGATTCATTTTTAGCTGTTAGTGTGCACGCACTCAGCCCGTCGGAAAGTATCCGTGTGTGAATTATCTCCGGCAGGGTGTCCGTAAATGATGACGAGACGCATGTTAGAACTTTGCTGTGCCAAGTTGTCCCCTCAGACCACATCTATAGCAAACCCTGTCCATGCTTGCTGAGGGGCAGAAAGCTAACTTTGTGGCTTGCAACTACTTTTTTTTTTTTGTTGTTTCACAGTGCTCCTGAGCAGACTCCACATAATCTATCCATTTGCTCAGCCAGGATCCCGCTGACCTCTCCTTTGCACGAGGCAGCGCTCCTCAGCAGCTGCTAAATTATGCTTGCACTTGGCCCCTTCAAGCCCCAGTTCCTCCATCCAATTCAGCAAAACACACTCTGATTCACACCAGTGTAATGACGGCAGGATCTGGCCCTGTGGAGCAGGCTCTGTAAAGCTGGTATAAATTCCTGTGGTTCAGTTTGCATTTCTAGTGCCACATTTACTTCTTTCCATTTAGTATGTGGCCCAAGGTTATTTTAAGAAAATATTTCAATTTCACTGTCATAATTATTCCCATGAAATGGTAATGCACTTTGCATTTGGCAGCCAATGTCACTTCCCATGCCTTGAGAAGCTGGCATTAGTTTCCTGACGCTGAACAGCCAGAATCCCTCACAGGTTTTCCTCACTGCCATTTTCTTCTCCTCCTGCCTTTGAACCCTCACAACCTGAGCCAGTCCTGGAGGAGCCTTTCCGGGCACCAGCAGCACCAACAATACCCACACCTGCATTTGGAGATTAAGGAGGAGCAGCCCTCTGGAAAAGTACAGACTTCCATAAACAGGGAAGGCCAAATGTGACCCAGATTTCGCATGTGTACTGGCTATACTGCGCTCCCCTCCAGTCCCTTGGCCCTGCATGCAGGGACAGGAAGGGGGATCTGAGCCACGCAGGTGCTGAGGGAAAGCCCTGGGTGCAGAAGTGGCATATAAAGATCTTTGTGACCCGCTGCCATTTGCTTCTCTGCCCCAAGGACACGGATGAGGTAACTGCGGGTGAAGCAAGGGAGCCTGTGGGCTGAGGGCATTACGGTGTGCAGGCACCTGATCCTCCCTGGTTCAGCAAGAGGTTCCCAAATATCTTTGGAGATCTGTGCCTTGGGATACGATGTGCCAAGACACCATCTGAATGTGCATATCTGCACGGGTGCATCGTTACTGCTGCAAGGTTGCTCGTCCCTGCTGGGGACAAGGAACGGGCCGGGCTTCGCCTCCTAGGGCCAGGAGCAGCCCCCCTGCCCCTCCCGGCAGCAAACCCTCACCTCCTGCTCAGGGCCTCGGAAACAGGATGCTCGGCCAGCCAGGCAGAGGGAAGGACAAGGGGAGAGCAAGGCTTGCAAACCCGTGGGATGAAATCTGCAGGTTACTGCTCCCGGCGGACACCAGAGTGCCGGGATTTCCCTCAGCTTTGGCAATGCCTGTACAGTTTGCTGTGTCAGGAGAGGCCCCCATGCACACCTAGCCTCAGCAACATTTTGGGTGCTTTTGGAGGGCTTATCTCCTCAATTGGGATAGCTGTCATCGCACAGAAATGTCTCCCACCTCAGGTTTTGTAAGGGTGTTACAGCAGACGTTGACAGGTGTTGGGAAACCTGATGGTTTTAACAGAGTTCAGCAAGTTTCATATCCCAGGACAGGTTTTACCTATTCTATGCTCATTGGCAGTAAATAAATTTGTTTTTCCCTGCCCACCTCTTTACTGTGCTGTTCTCTTTGAAGCTGCCCCTGTACACATCCCTGGCAGGAGCCACTTGTGTGTGTCCCCATGGAGGAAAGTCCCAGCTGGAGACTGGCCGTGACTTGCTTCGGATGGGAAACATGGGTGCGCAGAGCACCTCGCACCTCTGAACCCGCTGTCCTCAGGGGTAGGAGAGGAGATCTATCGACACGTGTGAGCATTCAGGAGTTAAACCACATTGTAGGGGCTGTCTGCTGATTTTACAGAGCTGCTGGTGGGAGCTGGGGCAAGGGGAATCCCACCGGTGATTTGTAGTTTGGAAACAGGAGGAGCGGAGTTGCTGAGCTGCCAGGAATTTGATTTCTGGCCGCAGCTGTTTCTTCCATCGCGGTCCTGCCCCTCCTCGCACCGCAGCCCACGCCTCCTGAAGAGGTGCACCGTGCACTGCTCATTTTTATCACATCCAAGAAATGCCTGATTTTGCTCACTCTTTTTCCTTATGTTTAATGCCTGCCAATTCTCACACCTCAGACAGAAAACATTCAGACCATCCTCTGCTCAGCTTTTGCGTTTTAATTTTTTTTCCCTAGCAACAGGATGTGCCCCGAAGTATTCCTGATGAGAACAACTCTCATCTCAACAAAGGAGAGGACCTTGGCTCCGTATGATATATGCCCTAGTTAAAGTAAACACTAACATTCATATTTTCCTGTAGGCTGCACCAGAGCACTGGTCAACCATTCAGCAAGTAGCCCATATTTCTTATTTCAATTTATGGCCTTGAGATGGACAGGAGCTAATGTAAATGTCCTCAGCGCTTGTGAGGGATGGTGCAGGGCACATAATGGCTTTGCAGTTACCTATGCTGAGCAGATACACAGTTCACTGATCTGTTAAGCACTTCTGAGATCATGCAGTGTGTAAAAAAAATACTACGCACTTGTAAATGTCAAGAGGAGTTAGTGGTATTTATAGAAAAGAAACTGTTTTACTATTTCCAGTTCTGTGGAGCAAATACGCTGTATACTTTAGGGTTCAGCTCCAGCAGCTCGGTAGTTTCCATGGGATCAGATTTTTAAGGTCATAAATAGATGGAGATGACCTAGGCAATTCAGCACCGCGCCTGAGCCATTTAAAGCCCAAGGAAAGGCAAGTGACATTTAACGGTGGGAAAGAAAGCAAAGCCAAGCAAAGGCAACGAGCGGGTTTGTATGTGATGATAAAAGCAAGCCATGCACTTTTCATCAGCTGCGTTTCAGAAGGAGGTGGATCTTCCTCTCTCCTGCAAAATGTGCCAGGGCCTACAAATTCCTACGGTAGTCCCGAACACCAGGCACCTTGCTAACAGACCTGGCCAAACTCAGAACCAAGTCAAGCAGGAAAATGAGGGATCCAGTCTGACAATAAGCACACATTCTGGTGATCATGACTCCTTAATTTAATGCGCCACATGGAAGGCTTTGCGTTTTAATTTATCAGTTTCTTTTTAATTGACCAGATTAATTATTTCCACCTTGCCACTTGGCAGGTAGGTCACTGCTCCTTTTCACAGCATTAATGAACTAATTCCGTTTTTCCCCTTGTAATTAAAAGCGTTGAGTTACAGAGATCACATTTATAAATTAGCTGGGTACACAATAAAATGCACTCTTTGTGAAGTTAAGTATAACATCAGGTATTTCTTGTACCAAAAGCGATTTCTTTTCTTTGCATTTCTCCACTAGCAAAAACATGACAAGAAAAAAAATAAAAACCAACACCCTATACTTTTCAATCAATAAAAATGGGTAAAATAAAATTACCCGCTGACTCCTGAACGCCCCCGTATTTCCCTTGGGGATACCAAGCTCAACTACAAATGGGAAAGCAATCCACATCACCAATGTTTTATGCTCTAATCAAGGCCTCTGGTGATCAGGTCAAAAGGAAAGACTTGCAAGCATCCTGCTACGTTAGCTGAGGACAACGCACTGCAACCAGCCCATTAGCTTTATCTGTTTGCTTTAAGAGAGGCTGGAGGAACATCAAGGCTGCTGGCTGCCATCAACACAGCAGTCAGACTTACTGGGGTGGCTGGCTTGGGGTCTGCAGTACTTTGAAAAGCTTGGTTTAGTTCTTAAATTGTCCTCTCAAATCTGTGTGCTTAAATGCCAGCTTTTCCTGCCTTTTGATATGGTTGTCCAGAGAACTCCATGTAGTGGCAGCTGATTCACGTGGAAGCTAGATCTCTTTTCTGCTGGTTGTACTGGACTGGCTGGAGATACTCCATGTGCCAAATATGTTTCAGGAATGAGCAATAACATTAAGTCTACTTGTGGGTTCTTGTGGATGTAGGGCAAAAGCCGTCCTTTAAACAGGCTTTCTCACTGAATCCCTTGCCTCTCTGCACAGGGTTAGAGCAGCTCTCATGGGGCATGGGCAGGAGGTACAGAGTGAAGGCGAATTGCTAGGATGGCAGAGAAAAGAGAAGGGAAACTGAAGGGATATGAGAAGGTCAGGGGATGCTGGAGAGAGTTAAAAATGAGGGTACAAATGCGGGCCTGGGAAAGCAACTATCCCAGTCACCAGAATTACAGCTGCCTGAGCACAAATGTGGCTGACAGCCCTCTGCCCTTTCTGCTCCGCGCGTGCATCTGAAGCCCAGCTGTTTCAAAACATTGGTTTTGTCTCCATAGATTGCATTCTTTTTTCCCACAAGGAAAGAATAGGCAAATACTTAAACACATAAAACAGCCTTTGGACTAGTTCTCGGTCCATCTGTGAGACCGAGATGAATTCAACAAGGTTGTGAATAAAAATACAGCGACTGGTATTTCTAATTCTATTTCTCAGTGGAAAGCTTCTAGTAACAGCTAATAACTAAGTCATACTAATCAACTCAGTGACAGAACCTCTAAAGTATGTAATATAACATAGTTTCAGATTTTTTTAATGGAACCTACATGTTGCAATCTCCTACTCTACAGTCATAAAACTTAATAGTGTTCTCTTTTGTCTACTGAGATTTCAGGTGTTTAACCACTGACTTCTACCCAAACAAAGTCTCCAGCAACACTAATGCTATCCATGTGCTCCAGTAAATGAGCAGTTCAGCCTGGCCAGCAGTTCTGGCTGTTACACACGCACGCAGCCACAGCAACCCACCTTCTGCTGCGAGTTGGTGTAACTTCACTGTGACCTTCACGGTTGTCAGTGGAATTACTTCTGATTTACTTCAGCATGACTGAGGGAAGAGTTTGGCCCCGTTTGTGTGCCTTTATGGAGAGAAACCTGGAGGACAGTGTCTGTTCTTGTTTAAAGTGCAGCAGGAGTTGCAGTGTTGGTGAAGAAAAGCATACAAGCCACAGCTGCAGCCAGCAGCGGTGTTGCTATGGCATGCCATCCTCAAGCTGTTCTTAAAAGCTCAGCAAGTTTGGTACTTTGCCCGCTGCCTGTGGGACCAAGGCATGCTAAAGTACTCACGTTAAGTGACTTTTCAATTTGACTTTGACCCAGAGGCACCTCTGGAGAGACAGTGGTGGAGGAGAGGAGGGACAGTGCGTGGGGATCTGAAACAATTAAAGCTGTTGTGTGCATTCCCAGCACACCTCTCCCCGTGCGCCGCCTGGTATTACGTTGAAGCCTGGAAAGTTTGGTAATAAAAACGCAGCAGTTCAATTAAATAAACTCTCCAGGCATAGGAGTGTAACAAAACTAGGGAGTCACCTAAACTCGTTATCAGTCCTCACTGGCCATAGTTCTTCTGCAATGATAAAGAGTCATTACAAACACTTATAATTTATTTTCCATGCCTTACCCTGTTAGAAAGGTCAAGGGACTCTTCTAGCAAGTGCAGTCCCATTGGCCATGGGGAAATCTTCACTTGGTGAAATTCCCCTCTTTTCCTACAACCCGAATTTCCTTTAAGTAGGAATAGAGAGCAGCCGCAGCACTTGCTGTGCTGCTGTGCCTTAGTGCAGCCCCTGCTAGCACAGCTCTGGTTAAAGGCCTGAGTACATTCAATAAAATAACTTGCTTCAGGGTTTCGGAACTTGGTTATAAAGATTTGTTTGTGGCTGAAACTTTGCGCTCCGGTGCTCTGTCACAAGAGAATGGCAAAAATAAATTAATAACTAAAAATATAGCTTGACAGTTTCACGGTAACAGTGCAGAGAGAAGGAAACCAGAGCCAAGCTGGAACAGCACAACTCTTACTCAGTTCTGCAAAGTTCAGATTTTTGTTCCATTCATCCAGCCCTCGATAGGAAAGATTTAAACTCTAGAGAAGAACTGCCTTAAAGCCCAAAGAATTTGTATCCATTTTGATTTTATCACCGTGCTCCCAAGCATCCCAAATTTCCTGGAGTTATGCCACTAAAATTAAAGACTGGCTTCTCCTTTCCACGGAGTTGCTGGGCGTTTCAGGTAGGAGAGGCCAGTGTCCTACTCCCACTGCACTGCACTCACGTATTCCACCTCAGCGTGTTGCTTCCTGCTGTCCACTGCACACCAGCAACATGCAAAACAAAGGCATCCTAACCTGAAAGGAGCAGCCTAAAACTCTTGCATCTGGATGCATGTGCTCCAAAGTGGCTTTTCACAGTCTGTTCATCCCTATTGACTTCTTGGACACTAGTGAGGACCAACCAAAGTCTGCAGCACACCAACAACTCAACAGACATAGGTGACCCCACCTGATTTCTTACCTACCCACCTGCCTTCCCGGTGCATGGCTGAGATAATCCTAGACAACTGCAAAAACCACCTGCCACTTTCCCCAAAAAATGTTTGTTCCTGACACTAGTTATACACTCCTCAGCTGCCACCACGTTCATCCCATTCCTGAGTTGGTGCCAAATGGAATCACCAAGCCTCGTGACAGAACAGAAGCACCTGCTCCCAAGCAGTAAGGCAGGTTTCCCTGTGTACCCCAAGTATCAATGCCTGAGTATGCTGCTAGTTACACAACGGGAAACAGCTTCTGTTGGATTGAGCTCCCACAAGGGAAACAGGTGAAGGGAGATGGGACACTGCACGAGGCACCTGCCAGGACAAGCTGCATCTCTGGCTCCCAGCAGCCTGCGCACGGGGACAGCCTGGAGCCAGAGGCAGCAGCCCTGCGAGCACATGGGGTCACTGCAAGGCTGGTGCGGTGCTAGCAGGGCACACTTCTACGGTATCAGTGAGCTCTGTAAAATCAGGTTTCAGGAGCTCATTAAACAGGTGCAAACTGCCTGGTACCAACATTATTTTGATTTAGAGGGAGTTTATTTCAGTTCAATGGGAGCATAACCCTGATCCAGATGAAAACAAACAAACAAACAGGCTAGGGTGTAACACTAATATGAAAGGAGATTTAAAATGCACACTTAGCTTTTCCCTGGAGGGTAATCACAATATAGTACTAACTAAAATTAGACAACACCGATAGAAAAGAGAAATAAAAACAAAAAGCCAGCCCAAGCCACCAATTGCTGTTGTTTCCAGATCTTCTGATCCCAATTAGTCTGCCTGCAAATCTATAGAGAGCCCTTATGATTTTATTAGTCAGAGCTGTCCTCACAACTGGCTCGCTGTGCCCCCATAAAAGAGCAGTATGGTCTGGGCATACCTCCGGTAATTAGCAGCAGGATCCCTGAAGACAGGCACGAAGCCACTTCTGCCAGCTTGCAGTTTTTCACACAATTTCCTATCAAAAGACCTTCTGGTTTTCTTCAAACCATCAGTCAGAGCACTGTTCTTAAAGAGGAATAAAGACAGGGTAAACAGGCTTCACCCTGCTCCTAGGTACATCAGATGATCCCACACCTTTCACTTTTCTGCCAGGTCCATGAACCCCCTGCCCAAGCAGGAGGCTGGGGAGAGAGGTGACAGCAGTGCCCGGGGGGGGACCTGGCCTTTGGCATCCCAGGGACAAGCTCACCACATCGAGGGGCAGCATGGAAAGGAAGCTTTGTGTTTAAGCGTGGTAGCTATTAGAAGGACTTTAAATTCAAAAGTAAGGAAATTAAAATCTTTAGACTCAGCATGGAAGCTATTTAAGAAGCTTTAATGTAATCATGGAAAGCACAAAAAAGAGGCGTGCGGGGGTGAGGGAGGCAGGAAAGTATGGGGGAAAGCAATAAAATGGTCAAACGGCAAGATATTGTTCAAGCCAAACAGGTGCCTTTCAAAAAAAAAAAAAAAAGGCAGCCCAACTGAAGTCAATTGAAAGGGAATATGAACTAGAACAAATAAAATGTCAGAGCATGAGAGTTAAGAAGGCTGAGAGTGATTATGAACAGCCACTAATGAAAGACATAAAAATAAATAACTAGCAAGTCTTTCATGAGATCAGCTGCTGCAGCAGGGCTTAGAATAAGACTTTCATAGTAGGGACAGAGCAGAGGAGCTGCGCGATCCCTCAGCATCAGGCTTAATTTCAGAGGCACCTCCTGCAGCTACATCTTACCCATTATTAAAGCTGAGAAGCTGTCAGAAGAGCGGTTAATGAAACCATCGGAAATGCTAAACCGGCCGGGCGCAGGCGGAGAGGCATGTCCTCCGTAACACTACCGTCAGGCACAAAAGGCTCGCTTTACCCCTGAGGTTGCTAGCGTTGCCATAGCAAGTACGAGCGTGTTTATTGGTGTGAACTGGAAATGTCGGAGTGATAACATCGGGGGAGATGACTCATATTAGCACTCTCTCAATACCACTTCTCTCCAGGAGAGAATAATTGTCATCCAATATTGCTTTGGTGGTCCAGAAGCACACAAGTCTCCTTTCAAGAATGAACGCTGAGTCCTTCGGTGAGCCACCCCCTGCATCCCCTAAAAAGTGTCCAGAATAGCATCGCAACTCATGTCTTAACACCACTCACCTTTCTTCTCTCTTGCTGTAAATAACAAATAAATACCTAATCTCAACATCCAGTCCAGAGAACAAACGTGGTTACACTTTAAATTTTGTTTTTTCCTAACTGACTGCATATATCTGGCAACATTAGTTTACTGGTGAATTCATATCGCAGCGCGCTCAGCCACTGCGTTTATTACAGGGTATAAGGCCTAATGCCTCTTCTGCATGCCCTGCATGCCCTAGAAATAAAGCTACCACTTATCAATATTGAAAAAGCAATATGAATTCATAGATGAACTAAATCCTGCCAGACATATGCAGACAGGCATGCTCTATATCCATTGTCACTCTGATTTCAAATAAGGTGAAATGAAGAAAAGGTGAAACAGATGCAGAACATTTGGTCCACATATTTGAAGAAAATAAGGGTTTCTGCATAATAACTTAAGGTCCTCATGCTTGCAGCATTTGGATTGAGTTGTGGTGGCCACGAGGTGTGATTCAATTTGTTTTTAAATTCTGTTTTGCCACACTGTAAATGCAGTCACTGTTACAGGTCTCCGTAAAATCAAAAGGTGGCGTGGGTAGGCAGGCATGTGGGTAAGATATTCCCCTGGGATCTATAAATGCAGGGACTGGATCCAAAAAGCACTAAACGAGAAAGCCATCAAAAAAGAAATGGGGGGGAGGGGAGGGAAGTAGGAGGGAGCGAGAAAAAACCTGCCCTTAAAAATAACAAACAGTTAAGAGTAGGCAGCTTGTAACTTCCATTTAATTTCACAGAAATTGAAGGTCCAAAATCTGTGTAGGTGGAGAACATGGGGAACGTGGTTAGATCCACAGCATTGAACTCTGAAAAGGAGCTAATTGGGGTTCAGCTGTTTGTCCACAACTGAGCTCCCACACCCTCCTCTGTAGATAAGCCAGCCAGCACAAGGGTGATTTTTATTTAATAAGATGAACTTTATTCATCTATTCAGGTTTTTCAATCTCCTGGGAATGGGCCAAGCAGAAGAGCGGTCATGAAGGGTGCTGTGAATGGCAGTGACCCTTGCCAAGGGAGCGGAGAGGAAAGTACCAGGTAGAATTTTCCTATTTGGATCATTTGTCTGGGAAGAGTCAGAAGAAAAATGAGTGGCTGTGCACTCAGAACTAACCCAAATGTTAAAGGATTTTACCTTGTGTTAAAGACTGATGAGAACATTATTGTTAGCAGGAGGATTTTAAACTCAGTGGTTGAGGTCTCCCCCTAATCTTGTGTTAGGCTGAGGTCTCCCCCTAAACTTGTGTTAGCTAAAAGTACTTCTTGGACAACTCAAAAGCTCATTTTAAACAGGAAGCACTGCCAAGAAGGACCCCAACCAGTTTTTGAAGCAGCAGCGTCCTCAGGAACTTAGTTTTTCTCTGTGATATGCGTTCATCAGCTTACACAGAGTAAGTCAGATGTTTGCTGTGATTTAAAAATTCATTATATCTTGAAATAAGGAGAGGGCTGAATTTAATCACGTGTGTCGAAACATAGCCCTATTTTGCGACTGCTGCCAGTTTTCCATGCTGATCCTATGGGAGAGGAAAGCACACCCGTCCAGTAACAGGAACAGAAGCTTCAGGGGAGCAATCCGCTGCAGAAAGACTAAGTCCGATCACAAAGCCTGTTCTGTTGCGGTGCGTGTGCTTTATGGGTAGGGCACGCCCGAGAGGGTTTAAGCCCAGCACTCGGGCTGTAAATGGCCTTGAATGGATTGCCCAGGCCAGCCAAACTACAGGCTGGCACGGGACCAAAGGTGACAAGTCCTCACCTTTATTGTCATCCCATGTGCAGGGTACAGCTTAGAAGCAAGTGCTACGTCCTGCTCTAGGAAATCTTTCATAATGTGGTCGCATAAACTATATGAGAAAAATAGGCCTAGCTGTGCTAGTCGCTAATTCTGACATTATTTTAGCTCTTGTTTCAAATGGTACTTCAGAATCAAATGAAAAACAATCAGAGGAAAGTTACTCATCACGCAGCCTTTGAGCCCAGATTATATCTGGTTACTTAGAGAAATTACGGCAGAGCATTTGTTCAACACATATATGGAAACCAAGAAATCCCTGAGGCAGCCTGAAGGTATGCCCGAGGTTTTAGCATGTTGCTACTTCTGAAATACCTATGCATCAAAGATTGAAGGCAGGTCACGCTAGCTGTTGAAGAACTGGTTGCAGATAGCATAAGAAGTTGTTCATGGAAGAGCAGTCCTCCTCATTTGCAAGATACAATTACCACCATGGGAGACAGGGCCAAAAGGGTGATAGAAAAATCACGGTTGATGGGTCACTCCAAATCACAGACCACTGTCATTACTATGGTCACTACCAAGACACTGACATTTCTGGAATATCCAACTCCACGCTGCTGTTCCCAAGCCCGGCATTCTCAGCAGAAATTGCTGCTGCTAAAGCTAGACACATTATTGAGGGGAAAAATAATGTTTTACACAGAGACTTCATGAATAATGTTAACTATGAGTCCTGCTGATTTGTTGAGCAATGCTGTGTTTCCATCAGCTAATCTAATTACGCAAAGCCTTCTATATTAGAATCAGCCAAATCACAACAATCACATTTCAAATGCACACGATGTGTTTATAACTCTCGTGAGACATGCTGTCCACTCCATTAAAAATAACAACCTTTGTAGTTATGCATGCTAAAGTATCAGTAATCAAATCTCATGCTTCATGGTGTAAGATGATCACTAGAAGTGTCAGGAAGAAATTATTCCCCTAAGAGATGGCACAGCAAAATATGTTTGTTGCCTTTGAATCATCCCATGTTGTCAGTAACAGCATACTTGTGTGTTAGATCATCGATCCGACAATTTGTTATAGCAAATTCTATAATCTGATGTTCCGCAAATCAATCAATTCAAGACAACCGAAATATAAATCTGCTTTCCTCACAAAGTAGCCAGCCCTAAACTTTGAAACAGCGAGGAATGCACGTCTGGCTCCAGAATAGGTTTTGAAGGATGTACTTATAGAAACGGCTAAATCAAAACTCCCGATCTAAAATCTCCGCAAGTTTGTGGGCACCAAGATTTGGCTCTGAAATTTGCTGCTTGCGGCTGATCTCTCTCCATGCAATCTAAGTTTTCTGTAACACTTTAAAGCTGCTCAAGATGAGCACAAAACCCTCCAGGGCAACTATACTGGAACAATTTGAACTTGTATGGATGAATTAATTTGTGTCCACTGCTCTTATGATAGTTTCTAGGGAAATTAAATGCAGCAGAACCGACCACCCCGTACAGCAGCTGGAACTGGCGAGGGGGAGGACTGCTGACCCCATGGCATACTTCACACCTCGCATTAGCCTTGTTTGCCACCGATGAGCTTTTGGTAACTGCAAGAGGGGAGAGATGATCTGTAGTTGATGGGATCCTTCCCAACAGATGAAGACAGCAATAACAAAGATGCACGATTTTTGTCGCCCGAACACGGATGCTAGTTTCTGGTGCCATCTGTGCATTAATCCTACTGTAAGTCTGGTATCTTAAATTACTCAAAGAATATTTCTGGAAGAAGAGATACAGAGCATTGGCTCTTTGGTAGATCCATCCCAGGGCTTTAGAAATTACCCTCACAGAACTGTCAAATTTCTTAAAATTAAAATAAATTGCTTATTCCTGGAAGTGCCTTCAGAAGCAGCATTTTATCATCAAACTGGCACTTCTTGCTCATGCTGGCTGCTATTCAAAATCGCCCTGGCACCAGAGCCCTGGCCAGGCTGCAGTTTCAAATCACCTGGCACCAGCAGCCTAGAAAGTGTCCTTTGAGATAAACGACCTCTGTGCAAAATAGCAGCATAAAACTGGACAATAAAATGTTGCCCCTTAGAGAAATAACTCTGATACTGTGAAGTGTCACATTTTCTCCCTGTCCCCTCCTGCCAGCTCCCCACAACCTGCCTGAGCCCCCTCTCCTCACCTCTTGCGGGGCGGAAGGCTCCCTGCCCTCAGGACAAAGGTGCCGGCCCCCTGCCGCTGTCCTGCTCACGTGTGACGGAGAAGCCCTGGGGTTTGGCTGTCAGAAGATGGCAGGGGGGCTTCCTGCCCAGCACCGATGTCCCAGTTGGCCACCACTAGGCACCCTGCCATCCAACAAAATGCACCCTGCACTTGGCTCCCATCAACCCCCCCAGCCCTGCAGCAAGGGGAAATCCTCTCATCCTTCCTAGATTTCAGCTCTGTTTTGGAGTGTGGGCAAAAAGCCGTCTGCTAACGTGCATTCTGCTGTCTTGCCTGCAGTTTTAAATTCTTTGGCTGCAAGGAAGAGAAGAAAAATCACAGGTTTTGTATCCCAACCAAACGAGCAGACGCCACCCAGATTATAACGCATTAAGAAGCTGTTATGCAGGGGCCTGTTGCATTGGCTCATTTTCACTCTTTTTAAGATCTCACAAAGACTGAGCTTGTTCTCAGCAGCTCTTCGGAAACCCGCAAAAGCCAGCTAGGGCTGGCAACAAACGACAACAACCAAAAAAAGGACAGGTGCAGGAGGGTTTGTCTATTCTGAGACACCGGTGTCCTCAGTTCCGGCTGCTGGCGCATGAACTGACGCTGTGGGCACTCACAGGCTCTGCAGGGGCTGCAGAGCAGCCAGCACATTTTACACACAGCTCTCAAAGAAGTCTTGTACAATAGGTGGCAATAAATAACATCATCCTTCAGGGGGAACAACCAACAAAAGCCAGGGCTTCCACATTCAACCCCCAAGTACAGGTACGGGTGCCAGATACGCAATCACTCCTGGGAGCTGTGGGCGGGCAGGGTTTCTGAAAGCACGGCCACTCGGGTCACTGCAGCGCGCCTTCACACCCCCAGCCCGGAGCCCCGCTCTGCTGGCACCGCCGCGCTGCTCACAGCTCCCGGGGCTGGGCATGGCGGGGAGGACCGCAGAGCCTTCGTCAGCCCACCCATGCTGGCCAGAGCTAGCAGTTATGTTGTTTATACAAAATACCTTTTGATTAATGGTTAGAGAAAGGAAAACTGTAACATATGTTGTTCTCTGTATAAATTCCTGAGTGTGTCAGGTTTACGGTGCATCTGGCCAGGACAGGGGGTACAAAGATGTATTCCTTCTGCTATGCCCCATCCCCTCCCCATTTCAGCCTGAGCTCCCCAGGTCATTCTGCCTATAACACTCTCATCTGACCCAGAAGACACCCAAGCCTGCTCTCCCCCCCTCAGATGCAGCCAGGACATCAGAAAGCCCTGGGACAGAGGCAGGATGCTGCCAGACCGAGCAGTGCATCTGCAGCAGAGCCGGGGACTGCCCGGCCAAGGCCCCGCAGGCAGCAGCAGGTGGGGATGGCAGAAGAGGTTCTTGTTTCCCTCCTTCTGAAGGGATGCGTCCGTTCCCCTGGGGAGGGCTGGAAAAGGCCAGCTGTGCACCTGGGACTGAGCACACAAGTGGTGAGAGGCACTGCCACCCTCCGCTTTGTGGGCGTCTGTCCCAAGTGGATCTTGTGGGAAGACACAGGGAGACTGCCACGTGTGGATGGAGGTGGCCAGAGGTCTTCTCCTCCCCAGTTAAGACAGCTCAGACAAAAGGGAGGGCTCAGCACAGGGAAGAGCTCAGCATCCAGAAGAGGAAGCTCAGCACCTCAACAGTACTCATACGTTTCTCAAACACACGTTTTCCAGAAGTCTTTGTATTGTAACACCAACTCCTGTGGCATTCTCACAGAGGTACTTCTCCCTGAAAAGGGGCTTACATACCAAAAAAAAATTTTTTTTTTTTTCCCAAACCTTCAAATAAATCAGGGGGTCTAATAAAAGCTATTACCCCTCTCTGGAAATTTTATCTCAGTTATAAATAAGACATCGGGCCACATTCTCAGCTGGTATAAATTTTGGGTTGCTGAAGCAAAGCCCAGTGGAGTTGCACCAATCTGGGCTATTGTCTGTAATACAGATGAACAGAGGAACAGGACTCTGAACACCTAGCTGTAGCCAAACCACAATTTTAGGCGCTTCCTTGCCAGCTCCTTGTGCCTGGGGCCACAGATCACAAAGTCACAATACAGATCAGAAAAAAGCCTGAATCTATGGACAGCCCAAGCATTTTAACTTTCAAACAAATCCTTATAATAATGAACAGAAGCAGCCTGAGGAGGAACAAAGAAAGAACAATATCCATTAACAGTGAAAAATTCAAATACACAACAAAGTTAGGACCAGAAAAATCCTGCTCATTCCCTGGGGGAAACAGCATTTATCAGCAAACTACCAGAAATGGTGCTTCAGAGATCCACATGCCCTTATTTCTGCAAGGCAGGAGCCCTGTTAAACTGCTCAGCCTAAGAGAATAGAAACAAAAGCTAGTGAAAACGGTGGGACAGAAGTAAAGCCAAACAGCAAACAAACACATACCCAAGCTACAGCCTAGAAAGAATGAAATAAAGGCCTGTATCAACCCCTAACATGTTCCACTGTGCGCGATTGCTCTGCCAGGGCCCATTAACAGCGCATAACGGTAACCCAGCACCCACAGAAAGAATTATATTTTCATATTAGACAACAAGACCAGCCCATAAGAGGAAGTCTCCTCTCTGGGGTTGCATGCCTTGTTGACCATTGGACTGCAGCAGCAGGTGAGGCCAGGAGAACAGACCTAGAAGCGACTACAGCGAAGCTCAAGGGCTCATCGAAAGAGGTAGCAGCCTCTGTCAGCAGGCTAATTCTGACCCAACAGGCTAATTCTTCACCTTACTAAAGCTTTTTTTCCTGGATGTTTTCTAGAACTATCCTTTCTGATGTTGCAGTTTAGCATCTCTAATTCTTGCCCAGAGGGGTCCTGAACTGCAGTATTTGTACAGAGGTTTGGATCCCTCTGAGTTTGGGATCCTTGCAGCAGATACTCTCTTGAGGACTGAGCCAGGGTAAGATCTCTGTCAGAAGAGAAGCCAGTGAATTCATGTTTATAGTGAATTGCCCTGTGCAGGCTGAATTCACATTAGCTTGTCACAGACACTTCATTACTCATGGCTGGGCCAGGGGCCCACCAAACATTTGAGGAGTTGCTGGCCTTTAGTAAGGCCGTTAAAAAGGAACAGCACTAATAAATTCTCCTGTTGTTATGCTTCAAGAGAGCCCACAGGTTAAAAGTACTGGGAATCTTCCTTCTCTGACCAAGGGTTCTCCAGATCATGATGGGCACTGGAAAAGAACTGATGGAAGGAGCTTGCCAGCCCCAGACGGTGCCTTTCTAGGGTATGCTGACAAAAGTAATGATCAATTTGCTTAGCTTTTCTGTGAAATGTTAAGATTGTTGCAGAGTATAAAAGCAATGGGACAATGAAGGCAGTGATTTTGAAAGGCATTTACTTAAAAAATCTTATTAATTCTGGGGAAAAAAAAGTTTTATTCACACTACCTAAACTCATTGCAGAAAACCAAGGTACTACCATCAGACTGATCTCTGGCTAAGTGGTGGCAATAACAAACACATTTTAAGAAGAACAGAGAAGTCCAGCAGCCCTAGGCAAACACTCTAGCATCCTGGCTACTCTCATTTGTTTACCAACATCATCTCAGCATTCAAACCTCCACCATCTGGCTTTAAAGTGGGAGCTAACTGCGCAGTCATCAGGCCTTTGATCTAGAGGTAAATGAAGATTTACTTTATTCTCAGACCACTTCTGGCCAGTGCTGCAAAAGACAGAGGAGATCTCCCTAGCCAGCACAGCTGGTAGGAGAGGTGGCAGCTGTATTGGTCAGCGAGGGCTTAGCTCAAATGCTAAGAAGCAGGGTTACTCTGCCAGGGAGTGTATAGATAGCTTTTATTGTAGCACCGAATTATGAAAAGGGCAGTCTTTCTGAAAGTGGCTGAGGATGGAAGAAGGCCAACCTGCAGACTTGTGCAGTAATGGGCATGCCTGGAAAAGGGCCAGAAACATCCACTGTGGCCATTCAAACCACGACACATGCGTGCAAAGCAGAGGGGACCAAGAGGTTCCCATGCTCCTCCGAACGCTGATCGTAGTGATTTATAAGCTGGCTTCTGCTGTGGTGGTCACTGCTTACTGCACTGATTCAATACCACAGAATGGCCTGTGTATCTTGTTGCATGCATCTCAATTTTTTTTCTCCCCTTTCTTTCTTTCAAGGGAAGGAAAGAGGTAAAAAATAGAGATAAGACCATAGGCATTACTAGGCATTTCACAATAGATTTGTATCACCTAACAGAGCTCACATCTTTTATTCTCACTGAGCTCTGATCTGCACTCCTCTCTGAAAGCAGTCATTTTGTGTAGCAGTTAATCTTTATCACACTCATTGCTGCTCATACATTTTAAAATCTGATTCCAAAAAAAAAAAAAAAAAGCCAATTACAGATATCCCAGGGGTAAGAATACTCCAGGCAATTTCTGCACATTGTTTTACAAGCTAGTCTGCAGGTCTACATTAAAATAAACAAGCTACGGAAAAAAAAAATATCTTAGAAGTATGTTGATTTATGAAAAACTCATCCCAGATATAAGTCAGATAGAGGGGTCTTTCTAATCTAGAAAGAAGACAGAGAGAAGAGCTGTGGAGCTGAGATATACTTCTTCACAAGCACACTGCTAAGAGGAGCCAAGCTCTTTCAAAGTTCGAGCTCAGCCCCAGATCAGTATGCCCTAAGTTTCTCAGTGGTGCTGAGATCACATCTCTCTTACCGTGAATCCCACCCCGCCTGCTGCAGTTTCCCAGGCTCATTCATGATGCCCAGGCCACATTCTCTCCCATTTTTGATCTTTGCATATCACGTTGACTTTGTTGGGAGACCAAGTTCAAGGAAAAAAAGCAAACATCTTTAAGCAGCCTCTTAACGTACCATTGATTTGTTGTTTAGGAAAAAAAAAAAAAAAGAGAGCTACCAGTCTGGACTGTGTTAGCAGAGGATGGAAATCACAGCAGAAGTGCAGCTCTGTGCCAGAATTCCTGTCTAAAAAATGCAAACACAACCAAAAGTAGTAATTTCTGGCAAGCAGCATGGACTTTGCAAGTACTGTACTAGGCAGAGAATTTGCTCTAGGCAAATTTCTAGGCATTTACACATCCTGGGTATAGCACTTAAGAACACTTGACCAGAAACGTACCTATACTCACTGTGGCATTCAGCTTAATTCAGCTGGGTTCACAGGCTTGCTTTGCAAATGCCCTGTGTTTTGGTGAACAGAGCCTTGTTTTGACAGCTGCGGGTGTATCAGGTACATCAGAAGCATCTTTAGAAATATAACTGCACAGGCTGAAATAGCCTAATTTCAAGCTTAGTTGCATTCCTAAACTGCATATTTTGATCCAAAGTCTTACCCAATATACATTTGTACCATTTTTTGTCAACTACTGCTAAGGGCTTGCCAAGTCTATAGCAAAACCTGCTTAGTCTTAGATGAGAAACAAGCACACATTGCAACAGACATTGATGAGCTTAAATTGGATTTGGCGAGCTTAAATTTGAGATAATTGTATTTCCTTTTTTTTTTTTTTTCATGTGCAAAGTGATCAGTATGGACGTTGGCATCTGTCTTCACTTTTAATCTGTTTAAAACTTTATTGGCACGTTCATATGAGGTAAGTAAATATTTTTTTCATGAGCCTATAAAACATCATTAGTTTATTTTTTCATCCTGTCAGCTTGGATAAGTATCTCATGGTGCCTGTACATCTTCATGAGGATTTTATTATTTATTTTGATTTAGACTAAACTAAAATGAAGACCTGTCCCAAAGCCCTGGGCTTCTCTGACAGTCTTTAAAATATACAGCAATAAAAGTGAATTAACAGGCTCTCAGTGGCTTCCAGATGGCAATGCGCTGGTAACAGCGGAGAAGCCACCAGAGCGTTAGCCCGCCCCATTCTGCCCCAGCACTGCAGCAGACATCTTCTGCATCTCTCCCATCCCAGAGCCAAAGGGCTGGAGGGCAGCAGGCATGGGGCAGCACGAATGGCACCCTGCTGTCAGCACAGTACCCTGCCCACACTCAAATGCCAGAAGGGAACATTGCTTTTGCAGGCTACTGCTCAACTGTGCAATTTTTGAGAAACAATAGCTCCAGGACAGTTCATTTTGCGTTTTAACCACACAGAGGCATTAGCACAGTAAGCTGGACAATGAATTAGCAACACAATGGTTGCCTTACTCTAGCTAAACTACATTAATTCTCCACGTGGACTATGTTGATGTTAATTAAAACCACCAAGTACGCAGCTTACCCCAGATTTGAGGAGAGAAGGGTCTGCACTAGGAGAATCAGGAAGCACGAGCACAGATCTGCTGTAGGTTCATTCTCCAGCTGATGAAGCATGAGTGCTCCTACAGAGGACAGTCCTGGCTCAGGACCCTTCATTGTAAATCTCATCTTCCATATAACTGAAATAACCTAAACCATTTCCTTTCAGCTTTGTAAACTGGGCAAAAGGGATAAATTGTTTCCTTTGAATTAATCAAATGCCAGGAGAACCAGTGATGGAGGACAATGTTATCCTGTGTGAGAAAGTGACACAACTTTACCAGTGAAGACTCAATTAATGTCCCTATCATCCAAAAAGAAATCTGCCGACAGACGCACAGGAATTGTTTCTGCTGGTGTAACCTACATAAAAAAAAAACAACACCAGAATGCAGTACTAGCTGGCACAGTATAAAAATAGGGCAATTTTCATTTGCAAACAGGTGAAAAATTCATTTTTGTGCTTGAAAGCAACCGTAGTGTCTATGACAGAGGTGACTAGCCTCACTAGCCACATATAGATGGCACTGCTATGGATTCAGAGCAGCATTTTGGCGTGATGGTGAGACATGGGTTTGATCCATTACAATTTGTAGGTCTTTAAAAAAAATAATAAAAAAAAAAGGACATGGCAATTGGAATTGGGAGTTGCAGGACTGAATTCTATAAACTCACTTTGATAAACAAATAGGGCAGAGAAACCAAGCAAACAATGCCAGAAGAGCTAAATATGTTTTCTAAAGTCAGGTTTCCACTCCACCCAGGTGATTCGTCCTTTTGCATCTACGGCAAACACATTATTCGTCCCTTTTGGGTACAAGATTTACCTTACCTACTTAAACACTTCCCTGCCCTGCCATAGCCTTTATCTCCTTCCTCACACAGCACACTGGAAAATGTTCTTTTACAGGAATTACTGCTCCTTCTGTGCAAAGAAAAGTCATGCAGAAGAATCCAGAAAAGAAAAAAGGGTTCTCCCTCCTCACCCTAGCAGGCCCGGAAGTGAAAGGGAAGACCCTCTATTCTGTGAAATCAAGCAATACACATCAATGAGATCAACAGGTAACATAATTCAGTACAATCTAAAAGGTTCACTCCGGCTGCCATTGTTACTGGAGCAGGGAGAAGTCTACTCTGAATGAGCCTGGCTAGTTAAATAGTTTTCCATGTTTCTCTTGAGAAGTAAGATTCCTTAGGGAAGGAAATCAAACATCTCCCCCCCCTTTCCTGCCCACAAAAGCAACTTGCTGATGCCCCAAGTCCACTGCCCAGCCAAGCCCATTCCCCCAGCACCTGCATACAGCACCCTCACCTGCATTCATCCCTCCTCCCTGTGCCCCAGCTGCCTGCTGCTGATCACAGCACATCACAGGTGTGAGTGCCCATATGGCTGCAGAGTGGGACACAAGGGGGTTGCTACAGGGAAGGTTTCCATTTTGATGCAGCGTGACCTGCAGCCCTCACCCTGGTGCTGTGTGCAGCGTGCCCTGAGGGACCGGCTCTCTGCCGACATCCACACCCAGGACGGTGGTGGGGGCTCCCCACCTTGTACAGCTGCCTCCCTGCCAGGGCTGGGGAGGTTCAGGAGCTGCAGGGGGGACACCCTCACATCAGGGCGGGGGCCTGAGGCTTCCTCCCCTGCGGTGGAGTAAGGCGACCTCTGGGCAGCCCCGTGTGGCGCTGGTGCCAGATGGTGGTGAACCAGGGAGCTATAACAAACTCTGCGGTTTCCTTTTACCGCTCTATTCATCCTAATTTCTCCACAGCATCCTGAATGCTAAGAGCATCAAATGCACAAGCCACCACCGCAGTTGGAAAAGCATAGGTATGCAACTTAAGTAAATATAACTCAGTTGTACCAATAAAATTGAAAACAGAGAAATGACATAAAAGAATGTACATTATTTTAAATTGCAATTTTTTATATGTTCACTTTTATTGCCTCAGTCTTTAAAATAAATCCAGGACCTGATTTACTTTAATAAAAGTTTAATTTCGCATCTTGGTTTCAGTTCTGTACTCTTAATTTATTCTATGACCAGCCTTCCGACAGGAAAGGAGCTCGAGCAGCTGGGAAGTTTTACAGGCAGGTTCTACCCAAGTCACAGTAATACAGTGGTTAAGAGCAAATTCAATTGCAGCTTCCACTATATACGGATTTTTGTTGTTTTTGGTTGTTGTCTTGTTTTTCCATATATATTGTTTTCAAAAAGCAGCAAAGACTGAAATGGAGCAGTCTTTCAGACCCACGTGAGCATGTGCCACCAAACTTTCACCATCACACCTTTCAAAGTCAACAGAAATGGACTACAAAAGAGGTATATTAAAAACCAAAGCAGAAATACATCACCCACAAACAACATAGCACGGCAGGAGCAGGAGCCTCCTGTTTTCATCAGACCAGGCAAAATTTGGATACTTTCTTCTTTTTTAATAAAAGAAACTTCTTCCAAAAATCACCAAGCGATTTCAGAGCACAAGTAATAATTTCTCCACAGGAGAGAAGCTGCTTTTCTCAAGCTCATTACTAACCTAAATGCAGGAACACAACACCAGCTCTTCTCTTTCTTGCCCAGCAGCCTGTGGCTGGGTGCTGCCACACGCTCTGCCCAGGCCCACAGCACCACCCCACCATCAGGCACCAGATTTGGGGCACCCTTGCAGTGCCAGGGGGACGTTTTGGCAGGGACCCACTGCCCCTGCACGCTCAGTCCCCTCTGCCCTCTGCTGCATGGGAACAGGGATTTCGTGCTTGTCTGGAGCCACGTGTGAAACAAGAGCCAGAGCCAGGAAACAGCCACCAACGCGCAGATACACCACAGGGGAAGGCACCAGGCACCCACACTTTCTGAATCCATGTTTTCTCACACATTGCCACTGCCCCAGGGAGACACTTGGCTCTGCCAAGCAGGGCAGGGGCTCCCCAGCCTCCACAGGCCAATCCCTGGGGAGCACAGCTCGTGTGGGGATCCCCTTCGCCTGCCCCCCCAAGCCCCTTCGCCCCAAGGCTCTTCTCAGGACACCATGTTTGGCCACGGCAGCCATTAAACGTCTCTCCCTTCACGCCTCCCCCTCTCCACAGCCCACACTAGGCACCCGCTCCAAGCCCTTACCTTAGTAACAACAAACGTTCAGAAAGACATAAAAAATAACTTTTGTCCTCACGACCACAGATTTCTTACCTTGAGGGGAGCCCCTGCCAGCTCTGCTGGGCCACGCTGCTCTGGAGAGCGCCTCAGGCCTGCAGCCCCACCACAGCCCTCACACCTGGGGTGGGGCCGTGAGGGACCCACGGGCACAGGTGTGCAGGGCCCTGCGTGCCGCCCCCTCCCCGCCCTGTGAGGAGGGCAGGTGAGGCTTGCCCAAGCAAGCCTGTGAGGGAAGCACCAAAATACAGCTAGACAGAGCAAAGAGGGTCCACCTGGAATAAAGCTGACAAACATTTTCAGCTGTAGGGAATGAAAACAGCCCTCATGAGATGTTTCACTAAGCTCTCTCTGTTAAATGTCCACCACAGTCCAGCCTGTGGCCTATGTTTGCTTTGAGTTCAAAAACCCTGGGCTGTCTCTTCATGTGATGCCCCAGCCAGCCTCACAGGGCCACACAGTATCATTTTGTTTCTGAGGAGTTTGTTTGCAAGGCCATAAGCAAAGCCTGTCCCTCACACTTGGGGCAGAAGTGTACCCCAGAGGATCGGTTCACCTCACACAGCACCCACACCACACACGCAGCTCTCCTGTCAGGGGTTGGTGGATGCAGGCAACGTTGTTTCTGGATACCGTTTCCTGCTCTTGCTTGTTGTTAGGGAAATTTGCTTTTAATTTCAACAGTGAAAACTCAGGCTTTAGCTGAAGATCTTGCTGACTGCAAGTGTCTCTGCAATTGTGCTACTCATTACCAATGCATTATTCATCACAAGGTTTGCTACCCCACCACTCACAGCTGTTTCAACTTTGCTTTGGGCTGCCTGGCCTACAGCTGTAGCTTATCAGCATTTGTTTTTAAAACAAACAGAAGAACAACAAAAATCTAAAGCAAAGCTTTTGCTTTTCTACTATTTTTTGGAGGAGTGGATAAAAATCCGCCTACCTGTTCTGCAACAGCTATAAGGATAGATTTGGGCATAGCAAATGAAAAATCATGCTTAGAGATGAGGTGGAAGGACCCAAAGCACTGTAGGAGGCCGTCCTGCTCAGCTATGCAAGTGCTCAGCTGTGAACACCTGAGTGCTGACTGCTCAAGCCCAGATATATAGGGGAGTTTTGCAAGAGCTACCAGAAAGAACAGGAAATAATGTCGTGTTTTATGCATGTCCACAGAGCAGCACACAGTTCTACAAATGAAGAGATAGTGATTTCCTCTCATCGGCCTCAAAAAACTACTAAGTTGTAACTAAGTCAGCAGATTTGTTACCATCCTAAATTTATCGTTTCTCTATAGCAACCAGGTCCCTTCTGCTTGGCTGTTGCTGCCAGATGTTCATTTCAAGGCAATTTAGCCATAGACACAAGACACTGGCTTTGCACTGCCCTCATTCTGTTTTCTCTGTTAGTAATTCTCTTGCTTCCTGGTCACTATTTCATTAGTAATAAGTCATACAACAGACAGGCAAAGCTGTACAAAGAAGTTTTTATTAAGCGTGCTGATGGACTGTGCTGCCTGCTGAAACTTTACAGATGGAAAGCCTCTGTGCTCCAGGCTGCAATGCTAACCTTCATACCACACAAAAGCTCTTCTCGAAAGCCTTTCTCCACCTCCTCTGGTGCAGCAGTCACTCATCTCCTGCACCTAAAACTGTAAACCCTGCTTCCTTAACCACATGCTAGATAACAACACGGAAGGTCTCCACACCTGTAAAGCTAGAAAAACTAAAGACTTTTCATCATAATGGCTAGGACTCCATTAACACACACACAGAATCAGCTTATTGCTGTCTTCTTCCAGTGTCTTTTCTCTCTCCCCAACCTCTTTTCACAGCTTGTTCTTGTCCCCTGTAGTCTGCTTTAATGCTATGCTAAAGGGATCTGCCCTCTGAAGAAGGCGGCTTTCAACTAAGATCCTTCCAAGGCACTTCTGCACATTTAAACCATGCGCAAACCAAACAAATACAGCCTCAAGGAAACCAGTTAGCTTCTGTGTTAGTCCTATGCAGAACTAAAATTGAGGACTTGGTCATAGTATAGTTACAAGCATAAACAAAGACAGGCAAAATCACTATTTATTGAAAATATCTTGAAACAAAAAAGCTAACTGGAAGAACAGTGCTGTCCTGTATTTCTTGAAACAGCAGTACTGTAAAGAAGAGACTGCACTGTGGCTGACTCACTCATTGAAGTATTTTAAGGGTTCAAGAAGAACCACATAGCAGAGCACACTGACCATCTGAAGGGATGTATAACAACTAACATTCATTTTTCTAACACACAGATTTTCTTGTATTAGCAAAGGCTGAACTAACATTTCAGCTTTTATCTTGCCAGCACAAAATTAAAGTTGCTGTTTTCCAGAAAGACATCTAGGAACTTAATACATTGAGACTTCTACCCTATTCAAGTTTTGCTGAAGCCTTTCACAAAGCTCAAAATCTTTGGTTGGGAACCAAAGTAGACAAAAAGAGTAAACTAAGCAGTAAAACGATTGTATTTGCTTTGCTTTCTTAAGAAATTTGGCTAAACACAGATTTCTGTCATAAGCAAGTCAAGGAAAAAAAGTTTTGAATATATTTAGGACTATGTTCCAGCTCTGTAACATGGTCAGTATCACACACAATTCTTGTCAACAAATGTCATTCTAAACCTGAGGTTTTCATGCAGCATTCAGCTCACCCACGTCTTCCTTACATTTGCTTTCTAACATTAGCCAGATTTACTCCCCGTAATGACTGGCTTTTATTGCCTCATCTCCACATGTATTTACCCAGCTGCTATGTATTTGCTAGGTGAGCATGTGTATCACTTCATGTTTCAGAAGGGCTTTTAACCCTTGCCTCTGGGCAGCCAGGATTTCCTGTTCAGCAGCAGTAATAGAGTGAAACAGGAAATACTCATGGCTGCTGCCACTGGGTGGAAGGAAAAAAGGTCAACTGCTGTATTTGTACCTTCTCATTACCCCCATATCCTCAGACCTGTGGCTATTCAAGATTGCTGTTCAACCATTTATCAATGCCACAGTCAATAATCAATTTATGGCTAATTAAATTAGTCCAATTGTCCTGCCTGTGCACAGATATATCCAGGTCAACTTTTCATCTTTTCAGTATTTGCAGAACTTCACTTGAGTACATTACATCAATGCCATTCATTGTCTTTAAACTGCTTTGAGCATTTACTTTACTGAACTAGCACTGACTGGTACGATAGCAACACCCAATGCCCCCACACACAGTGTCTGTGTAATACATGGGAATAGAGCCAAACCCTTCCAATAGCCTGAAATAAGAATACTTTTTATCAACACCTTGTCTTGAGTCTGTGTCCATTTTATATTTTACTCTGTAGTAGCAAGCCAAGTGATACTGAAATGAAGTGCAAAATTTGGAAAGTCATTTGACATTCTTCATCATTAGAAAAATAAGGAATTTTAAATGAATTTTAAACTTTTTTTTTCCACTCATCTTCTAATTTGAAGTTCTAGAAGCAGCAGCAGCTTATACCTCACATGATGAGGTGCATCATAGGGTTTTGTCCATCATCTTGCATACATGTAACTTCATTGCTGTGACCAGCACTTCCATTTTTATCCTTTAGAAGGCTACTATGAGATATTTTATAGTACTACAATAAATACATTCATTTAAAAGCTGTTAAATCCCAACACTTTCACCAAGAAAACAGAAATAGATGGGATGCTCCTCAAATAGGAATATAATACTGGAGTTTCTGAACTGTTAATTGAAATAAATTTTGCTTTATTCTGAATCAAAATTAAATATTCATAAAGCTTCCCATAAAAGAAGTTCAATACTTGTTTTTCACACACCCCCCTCCCAACCATTTCATAAGTGAGACATTTCACAGCATTACAGTAAAGGTACCTCTTATTGCAACTTGCACTAGTAAACACAATACTTTAAATCTTACTTGCAGGATTCAAATATTTTTGAAACCAAGTTGTTAATTTCAAACTAACAGCACTGATATTTTTCAGAAACAGTATTGCAAATATTTTCAAATTACCTCTGACCACCATGTCAGACCTTAAAGCTGAATGTGAACAGAGCAACCATTTGACAATTCTGCTCTGCATGAAGAGCCTAACAGTAATTGATGGCTTTCCCTAAAGGTAACATGGAACCGAGAATCAGTAGTGGGACTACAAAACCCCATAAACAGCAAGCCTTTAATATCTACACAGCTGCCAGTTCAGGTCCAACTTGTATAAAACTTAAATGAAGAGAACACTGATGGGATCTGAATGTCATCCTGAGACAATCATATCTGCATCTAAGATCTCCTTCGTATTAAGTCTATCTAGATGTAAATAACAAATGCTGCATTTTATGCTGCTAATAAGAGGGAAACATACAAATGAAATGATTTCATGACAAGTTTTTTCCTTCCTGTGAGCAAGGACACTGGAAATTTCAGATAATATTGAGAATTTTTTTGTTCTACAAATGAAACCATGTCATTAAGACTCCTGTCCCCTGCATACTATGTCTTACAGTTTTTGTATAAAGCGCATTGAATAAACTGCATTAACACAAAACAACTGAACTGATCTTTCAAGCGAGATGTAACTGCACCCATTTTAGCTCAAAGGGCATAAAAGTTTTATAGCAACAATGCAGATAACTGAGAAATCTCTCTTCTGCATTGGTAGACACAGCACTTTCAAACAGATTCCAGGACCCTGACCAAGTAGTTTTTAAATCAGATGTGAACACAACAGCAGGAAACCTAATGCCTTTTCAATAGTTTAACACAATGGGTAGGGTAAAACGAGGTATGCTCCTGTATTATATGGACAGAGCACTGGAACATGGCTTTGTAGCTCAAACAAGAAAAAAAAAGGAAGAGAAATTTCTGAACTGAGTAGGCTAAGGTGTTCAAGCGTTGTTTTACCCTTACTTCACTGAAATCTTCTCACATGCCTATTTTGCATTACATGGGACACAAAAGCAGTGCTTCTATTAGCATATATTTAAAAATTCATCCTCCTTTCTCTCAAAAGGTGCCCAAACCTTCCTAATATTATTCCTTAGGAAACAGTTTAACACCAAATTAAAACAAACCAAAGATGACAAGTTCGGTGAATATACTTGTTCAGCTTCAGTACAGAAACACATACCGGTTTAGGCCCATTTTCCTTTTATTAATAATATAAGGTTCTATAATCTCTTAACATTACAACTGAAAGTTTTACAGTTAATCTCACACTAAAGTGACAAACACTGTTTGGCTTTATTTGCAGAAAGTTGAATTACAACCTTGATAAACATACATTTCCAAGATTGAGAAATGACTTGTGTTTTCTGGATTTCAGTGCTCATGTATCCCTGCCTTTGAAGCTGGTTTCAGTTAATTAAAATTGATATGGAAGAACTATTTGGCCTGACCTCTGTTCACAGCTGTAAGGCAAAGATGACATCTCTAATGCAACCACTGTACTGTAAGTAAAGTCAAGAAGAGACAAGTTTTTCTTAGACTAAGATGCAGACCCTGTGGCAATTTTTAATGGATTTTCTTCTACGATATCCCCCTCAAAACTTTTAGAAAGCTCTCTCCAATAAATATACATTTAGTAGTCACGCTATACTCACTCTGCACTTTCTTTCTTCCAAGGGAACAGACACTGTGTAATAGAAAGTCATGACAATCTTAATTAAAACTGCTTGTAACTTACACATAGCCAAAACAGTCAACCAAACAAAAAAGTGTTATGCCAAGATACCCTTCTGATCTGCACAGATCAAGCTCCATCTCTGAACAGGCTGCAGCTAACGGAAACTAAGTCTTTATAAACAAAGAGAGGATGCAGAAAGAAAGGAGTAGTGGAAGACTACTAGTAGTAGAAGAGGGAAGATTTCTTTTAAACGGGCTCTCGAACTTGCATTACACTTCCCTGTTTTCATTAGAAATTTAAATGTGAAAGAATTGAAGACCCTCAGTAATACATGCATTTCAGCTGTGATTTCATTAAACTCAGACCAGTTTCTAAGATAGAAAAAATATTTAGGAAGACAACTATCAGGTGGCCATCAGAAAAAAAAGTGTCTGTTACAGTCATAGTTAATCTTTTCCTCAGAGCTATGCAGTGACATAGCTTTGGGACCCTTATAACCTGTTATTTCACCTTCCCGTAGGACAATTGATGTGCAGTAAAAATCTTTACTGCATTTTAAATCACTTCAGCAGCCAGTGGCTATTTAAGGGTTGGAAATAGCATAAAGAGGTTTTGCCTGTGTAACTTCAATAAAACAAGGGATGGGGAAGCCATAGTCAAAGTTAAGAGTCAGGGAGGAAGTTGTAGAGCAGTGTAGTACTTCAAGTCAAAATTTTAAGACAGGTATTACTGAGCTATATGGACTTGTTCTAATTATATTTGTGCTGTCATTCTACAAAAAGGCTTCACACACTTTCCTTCAAAATTGATTCTTCATAGTTAAACAAATACTTTCATTGAGGCACATAATAAAACACCCTTCATATTTACCAGCTCCTTGAAAGGTTTCTATTTGAGAGTGATACTAGTCATCTGCAAGAGTCCAGCTGTGGCCAAGTAGCCACCACTGTGCAGCACGTGAGATGAGGAATTCCCCTGCATAAACATGTACAGATTCACTTTGAGACACTTTGAGTACGTAACAATTAAGGAACACTTAACCACAGTGCGAAAAGTCAGTTTTCTAAAACAGACTACACCCATTGTTTTGGTTGCTGCTGAAATATGAACTCTATGGGCCAAGAACAAAAATACAAAAGACGAGATTGTGTTGAAATGTGAAACGGCATTAGAAATAAAGCTAGCCGCATTACAAACATCACACTAACATCCCATTTTATGACCTGCAGATCATAAAAAAATGTTTCCTTTAGTATGTTGACAGCATACATTTTAAAGTGATGTTTTGAATATTCATGGGCTTTTGATCATTTTAACTACAGAATTGAAATTAATCTTCAAACAAGTTCAAAGTTTTGTCTGATATGCAGTATTTTGAGCATTTTATACTCTTTTTGGTGTATTACCAAGATTGAGAGCTAATTAGTTAGTATCCTGAAATAGTTTAAAAATAAATATGCCATTTTATCTTCTTCTTCTTGTTAAGGGCAATACTAAAAAAAAAAGGTGTCCAAACTGACACTACAGAGCTGCGAAGCAGTTGGCTAGAGAGACCTTGTGTCCTCAAAGGATAGTCCTTATTTTTTTCTATCCTATGCAATCATATACATTAATTATCAAAAAGTTCAATAACTTGCTTTAAGAAAAGAACCCACCTTAAAAATGGATCATGAGTACTGACAAATACTTTTAGTTTGTTTTACTGATTAAGACTCAAGTTTCAATGTAAAAATGCTTACATACCGTAATGATCAAGAAAATATCTCATTTTCTTAGTTAAATGGACAATTATAGTTGTTGCTACTAGTGAAGTAGATAAATGATTCATCAAGGCCATAGGAAATTGTACAAAACTAAAAAGGGAAACCTCACTTTTAGGATGATAGTATGTTGTCCACTTAAGTTTTATTAAACGGTTGAGACTGTTTCAAAAGACAGTGCTGGGCAGTTTCACTTGAATAGCCAAAATTATTTTTTTACTGAAAAAGATATTTTGCATCTCTGCAAAACAAACAAAAACAGAAGCAAACCCATACACACTAGGACTGTAGTACAGATGAAAGCAAAGTTTTGTTACAAACCTGTTTTCAACATACAGTGAGAAATGTCCTTTGTACAAAACTTATAATGACTAACCCATGATTAATTTAAGATTATCCCAGCAATGCAAATACAACTCAGAACAGCTCAATTGTTTATGATTTTCCAATTGTATTAAGGTGGGAAACTACTGAGTTTTCAGAAGTTGTTTGACTTGCATTGTCTTTTTTGATCAAAATCTACATTTGTGCTTTAAGTTTTTGCTGGTTACAGGTCTGTTACATACCTAATCCTTCAGCACAGAGAAGTACTCCTTGGTGTAATCTCATCTGTCTCCTAGCAGCTTTCCTGTAGCAAGAGGCTGGGCTGAGCAGCTGCTTCTGTAGAAAACACTGTTGTCAGTCTTTGTTCTCCTTGCAGGGGATGCTTTAGTAAGAAACAGCTGGCTGTATCCAGCATTGAAAATACTGTCAGCTGTGTTGCCTAAACCAAACTTGGAAAACTAAATTTGCATTTCCTAGTTGGTAACATACTTTGTGCCCACCGGGTTTTTTAAGAGTTTAAGACCATTGTAAGTAAAAATCCATAAACACTAACAGTGATGTTTACACTTTATTGGGGGGAGGGGGTGGCAAAATCAATGTAAGATACTAGTTTTAAAGTTTAGGCTATGTTATATTTGATTACTGGGATATCAGTACAATGAAAGTGGCGGAATTTCAACAGTAATTTTGAAGAAGTTTTAGTACATCATATTGTGCAGGGTTTTATAAAAGATTCTTGTTTCCAAAGATGTTACTGGGGTCCACATATTCTTTAACAGATCTCAGCATTCCCAGGCCAACATCAGAGATGCTCTCCTTCATCCAGCGCTTCCGCAATTTGCCTACTGGAAAAACAAAAACAAAGTGTTTCAATATATGGCAGGATTCTAGGAGCCAATCAATCTTGTGACCATGAATGAATAAACACTGTGTGATAAATGCTTTTATTCAAAAATGAGAAATGTTTTGCTTTATTTGATTTATTGAGCCCACCAGACTATCAAGCTCATTAAGCTCAGCATACTCCCAGAGGAAGACTGTGTTCCACACTGTCTACTTTCTTTAGAAACTAAGAAATTTAGATTAAACTTAGGCTGAAATCACATGTTTATTAAAATAGCGACTTGGCAGTAAGTTTTGAAAAGCTACCAAACTAATCTTTTGAAGGAGGAAACCAAAGATGAGCTTACTAAAAAGAACCCCCACGCCTCTCAACTGCTTTAAAGTAAGAATGTTCTCAAAAATCAGAAACAACCTTAAAACAGCATTAGTTTAAATAATCAAAATTTATTTTCTGAAGAGAAGTCCTAAAGTCTAGTTTTCAGTCAACAGAATATCTTATTTTATTCCAAACACTTCTACACAGGCTGGTACTCGCACATGCTATCACACAAAAGCATACTTTCCATGTTAAAAATGTATATTCACAACACACAGCAATTATAAAGCAAAGCTGAAACACTAGCCGTTTAAGAACTCATTTCAGTAAATTCCCACAATAGTTCTGTTAAATGGCCAAGTGTTCATATACTAATTAACCAAGTCATCAACTCTGATTTAACAGATCATGCAAAATAAAGGCCATTCTTTCACTAAACACAGTATAGCATTTAGCTTGTCAGCCTAAACCACAATCCATTTGTCAGTATGATGTGATATAGTAAAGGTTTGAGAGGCAGATGCTTTAAGAATATCTGAAGCTAAATTCAAGCCATCTTTTGTGCCCTGTTCTCAGGGTAACCATCAAACTGTCATCAGAATAATAAATTACAGGGACACCTCTGGAGAGCAGAGTATATTTGTTTATACCTTAAGGAATGAGCTAGTTACAATGCCAACTGAAAAAGCAAATAACGTGAGAAAGAATGAAATTTGCAGTTTAGTAAGAAAACAACTATTACCAGCATACATGTCAAGAGCAAAGATCATAACTGAAGGACAAAAGCATTTTTTCATGCAATAGGAACTGTGGCTGTATTTTGCAGCTCAGCTCAGAAAATATCCCCATCTGTAGATAAACCATTGCTACAATTAGACTGACCAAGTTGATGCAGTTGAATTTTATCTGGGAATACTCTGATTCTAATACTACCAACACGCACGTACAAACAAGCAAAAAAAAACACCACACACATACATACACAAACAACCAGAGATGTATGGATGGGGTCTGACCATCACCTCAAGTCACTTACACTGGCTCATACACAGGCAGCTGAAGAACAGTCATTACGATTCTCAACTGTTATCTGTAATATAGTTTCAGTGAATGTGTCCTGTGGTTATGGATGTAATTGTCCTGAAAAGACTGCAAACAACTGCTCCAACAAGATGGAGCACATTAGAATCACAGCAGGATGCCCAACAGCTAGCATGCCTGCCTCTTTTACACCTCCAGTAATAATGCAATTCCACAAGGAACTGAACTACTGTCTGAGCAGCACCAAACAGTCGTTGCATATTTAATGAAGTCGCTCACCAAGTGCTGGAAAACAGAAGGTGCTTGGAGTGCATCATTAGTTCTGTCAAAGTGATAATTTACACATCTATCTTGTCAAATTTTCTATGGTTTATACTTTTGCAATAATAAATCTAACATACATTTGGTTAGTGAACTGGAAAGAAAAAAAGCTGTACTACAGTTACCAGTGGTCCTTCACAAACATGTTCAATGAGAAGATTTTAACCCCTTGATAACAGCAGGTTGAGCCCCTGCTTCTAATATTCTTGCCACTAAGATATATGTGGATTTTTCAGCTACTCCAAGTTCTTGTACCAGAATTAAAAAATAAGCTGAAGTAATTTTGCTTTTCAAATTCTATGTAATTGGATGGACCTGCTTAGAAAACAGACTGAATGAAAGAAAAGATTTGTGCAGATGACAGTACTATGAAGAAAAACAACACAGCTTGTTTCACTTCAAGTTAGTTCTGCCTTTTGAGTATTCTTTTCCTCCTCCACAGAAGGATACAGTTAAGTTCAAGGATGAGAAAGGAAAAGAAAACACCCTAACAGTAAAAGATGTTACCATGAATGTAAAGTAATTCCAAGAAGCAAAATTGCTTAACTCCACTCTGAGCCTTGCCAGAGAATGGCTTTGGGCTCAAGGAAGATGCAACCTCCCCAATAATAAAAGGTCTCAGTTAAGCCTGATTTTTCCATGGACTAGATAAAACCTTTCAGTTTCTACCTACAGAAAGTAGACCATTTAGTTTTAAGGCCTGGATGATGCCATGTATCTAGAACTGACAGGAGACAAAATGCACCTGATTTTATATGCTACATCACAATGGAATTAATAAGGTTCTCAAATCAGCATAACATTGTCCAGGCTCTGTAAATTGAGCATACAAGTTACTCTGCTATATACACCATCATACACACAATATTTGTTGAACCAACTGGCAACATATAGAGTCTTACATACTTTCATCTTCTTCTTCTGAAGACACCTAATTTGGCATCTTAATTATCCAAAATGAATTATGACATAGTTAATTTTCAAGTCTTAAACCTAGCAAGTACTCTATTCCTGAGGTGTGCTATGCAGTCAGCCACCCCATAAAACATTAATTGCTAGGAAGCCAGAAAGTTTGTTAAGCAGGCAACAGGACTGAGACAAGCCAAATTCAACGTAAAGCCTAGCCTGTATTACATAGAGTGCAAACACCCTAGCATGACAAAGAATCCACTTCAAACAAATCAAGTACCTCGGACCAGAAAGCCAACAAGTTTGTTCAGTAGCAACTCGAAAAAGACAGTCCAAGACCTATTTTTGCAGTTAATTTTCAGGTTTTATTATCGTTATAGTCCATGTATGAAACAAACATGTAATCTGAAAAAAATTAACTCTGGTCCAGCCCATAGCTGGTTTTATTAGAAAAGTTGTTCATGCTTTTAGGGAATAACATGCACCTTGGTGAAGTGAAGCCACATACTACTCCTGTAGAAACACTAACATTAAACTCTCTGCCAAAAATGACAGTTTCCTATGTGCATGACTTTTCAAATAGATGGACATCTATTAGATGGACATCGCATACCTGCTGGCCACAAAGGAAGCTAAAATGGGAGAAAAGCTCTACTGGCTCATAAAGGCTATGCTTGCTTGTCTTTGAAGATGCATCTGGATGGCTGCAAAAAATCTGGCTATGAGTGGAGCTAGCAAACAGCAGGCAGCAATTGGTTTTCTCACTTTAGGAAAATCAAGTACATGAACACACAAATGGGCTTGTAAGGGAAGTTTTAGTGTAGCTGACGGATCCCAGGAATAACTCTACCCCTAGTCCAGATGAAATTTATAGCAGTGTGTGGTCCCAGGGGAAATAGGCTCTAGGGCCATGTGCGGTGCCACTAGGCTTCCTCTGCTCCAGTCCTTCCAACTTAAAGAGGCTGTTATTGGAGAACAATAGCTCTGCAGAAGGAGAAACAGTAGCATAGGTCATAAAAAGGACGAGGCTCTTCCAGCTGTTGAATGCTCTTCCTGAAGCTGGTTGTCTCTATGGGAAGCATCTTTCCTCTCCTAGAAGTTGCTTAACAGGTTATTACTCTTCCAGAGAGCGCTCTGGAAGAGAGCTGAGAAAGGTCAGTGCATTAATCTAATACTTCAGTAGAAATGGAGTACATTGCACCAGCATATCTGGAGTCTACTACATAATTAACACTTCCCATTACTGTCCAACATCTGGCACACTTTTACTTGATGCCTGAACAACTCAAGTTCTTTCAAGTTCTGTGCTGAAGAATCAGAAAGTCCTCTGTGTTTATTTGGTGAAAAGGGGCATTGAAGATAACAATAATATTTAGACTTTCTACAGACTAAGGAAGAAAATACGACTGAGTGATTATACTATTTCACATGATAGGGTTACTTCAGGTCTGACAATTGTCAGAGTTTAAGCTTCTCATTCTAATTAAAAAGTAAGCTCTTAATTTATAAAATAACAGTATGGTCAGTCTCCAGAGCTTAACTTAAAGCTTAGAGGATATTTTTCATGTGTAAAGAAAAGAAGACTCTGTCCAATTCCACCCTCCTGCCCCTCAAGGAAATTTTATAATTGCAGAGTTTGTAGTTTGTGTGGGTTACTGTGCTATACGGCTTAAGCCATGGCCTCTTAATGATACCAAAGAATTGTAATGTCAAAGATGCAACTGAAGGCACATCAGTTTTACCGCTTTTTTTTTCCGCCTAAGTTTTTCTTCATAAACTGCCAGGAAATTGATACTATACCTAAACCTGTGGAGCCTGAGCTATATTAACCTCTATTCTAGTCAATCTGTCTAGAAAGTGGAAGAAAATTAGTTCTATTATGTTAAGTATCTAAATGGAGTCATTTTGCTCAAACCCACAAACTGATAATTGTTTCCTTAAGTAACCAGTTGTTAGTTAGAACATTCCCCGCAATGGAAACAATCTATTTTTATTTTTACAGAAGTGCTTAGATTGGTAATACAGAAGGAATCAAGCCCAAATCCAGCCAGCTCCCTTCAGATGGCATACTCCAAAGCAAATACTATATATATATATATATAAAAATATAATCTAAAATATTTATAAACCAGTCCTACCTAGTTATTATTTCCTCAACACGTTATTTTATCTATACAGAAAAGCATACATTTTATTAAAACAGGGATTCAAGAATGCAAGGAGTGACATCATATGGGCAGTCTTAGGACTTGCTATTAGAAAAATTGTTTACCTAAACTTAAACTTGTATCTACATTAAGTTGTCATTTCTAATGCTGCATTGAAAATGCTGAGTTTCTAGGTGCTAACTGACTCTAGCAACCTGTACATACAGGACTTTCAAGTCTAAGGACACTCATTGGCCAGAAAAACGAAAGGATTAAAGCTGTGTTCAAAGACATACATAATCACTTCCTAAATGCAGGACATAGTAAAGGCAAGGTGAAAACCGTGGTCAAGACTGTAAAAACTTATGTAGGAAAAGAAAATAAGAAATGCTACAACTTGTACATCTACTACCTTTCAAAAACGTTTTAGTTAATCGCATATTATGCCATAGCATTGGCTAAAGGAGACAAAGAAAGCATAAGAAACCACTTCAAAGTCACACATTAAAAACTCCTTCAAAACCTGTAAAAAAACTTTTCATCAGTTTGTTCACAAAAAAATAGCGAGAAACAGACCTACAACATTTAGACAAGACTGCCGGGATCATGAAAAATCTGATAACCTGCTCTACAAGGAATCAATTCCTGATGCACTGGAGTATGGCTAAGTTCCCCCAGCATAAGAAATGCTTGCTTGGTCAGCTACGTATTTTGGGTGCGTTTTTATAGCAACACATGTGCCTTAGATTGTTCATAAATGCAAGTTCTGTACATTACATAATCCAGAAACACTAAGTGGGAAAAAACAATTCTGACATTTACTGATTAGATGTAAATATTTGAAAGTCAAGAGTGAGAAAGTTCAAAAAAGAAACAATAATTTGATTAAAAGAAAAAGGTCATTTTTAAATTGCAGCATAATAGAAATGATATTCAGATATTATCCAGAAGTCTGGATTCTCCACCCCAAAATACAAGTTATTGTTATATTGAAAAGGCAAGTTCATTACACTAATGTGTATGTCTGGCTTTGCTACAGTGACTTGTGTCCATGAGATGCTTGCTTTAACAGGCTGGTATGGATACACTTCTGCAATTTCTTTACAGGAATGTTCTTCCACTAACGTATTGCAAGGTGTGATCTAAGTGTAATCCATTAACAAATAGCAGTTATGCTTCTTTTAAGTTTTAAACCTCAAAAGCTGTCATGGAGGGGATCAGGAAATACTCTCACAGCATTGCTAACTGAGTCCTGCCTAGAAGTTAGGATATTTTTCATTAGCTTGGGGGAGGAGGGGAAGAGAAGAGATATTGGGATTAACTTTCTGAAGTTAATCCTTATAAAATTAAGAGCATTGCTATTTTAGTTTTCATTACACAACAGCTACTACGGGTATCCTGCAGTTAGTACTTTTCCAGATGTAAAGTAATTTAGAGCTTTACACATCTCAAGCTGTCATATATGACCACTTCTTCACTCAGAGTGGATGAAGATTGACTTAAGCAGGCTTTGTATTTCCTATAGCCTCAAGTCCCAGACTACATCTGTTTTCTTTGATACACAAAACCAGAGTTAAAATAGCTCCATTTATCACAGCATGATTGTAGGCAGACAAACCAGCCTGTCTGTTTCCAGATAGTGAAAACAACTGTTATTAATCACAATTACAAGACAAATACTAAAAGAAATTGCACCAGTATTTTCTTTTACCCCACACAATAGACTGGTCTTAGCAGTGCTAGGAATGACAAAGCCTGAAGGTCGGTAAATAAAACTGATACTATTAGGCTAATTCTCAGCAGCACATCTACTAAGAACAGGGTGAAAAATGGATCTTGTGTATCATACACAATCACGCACTGCCAGACAAAGACACTTAAAGCAGAAAATATTTATCAAGAATTAGGCGGTCATGTATCCAACATGAGTACGAGAAGTCTGATAGAAACCAAATTTCCTGAATCCGTGGAGCCAAAAAGTAAGTATGTAAGTGTGTGAAAATGCTACAGAAGTAGTTTGTTGTTGTTGTTGCTTGACATGCTGTAAACAAGATTTTGTACGGTGAGGGCAAATACATCCAATCGTGACAACCTACAGCTGTATCTAAGTTAATGGATGAAATGCTAGTCACAGTAAATCATGGCTGCCACAGCAGGACAGAGCACACTAGTAGATCAAGAGGGCAATTCCACATCCATGTGTGAGAACTGACCAGTCCACCATAATACAGTAAAAAAAAAAATCAGAGGACAATAAAAGCATATTAGAAAAATATTGAAACCATTTCCACTCAAGTTATTACTTATCTACATGTCTTCCAATATCCTGATATTGCTGAAGCAGAGACAATTCCAGTTTCTATCACAAAAATGTATGCCTGAACACAGCCCTAGATTTAAGTTTCAAGCCCAGGAATTCACCAACGTGTTTTAAAACATTGCTTCTACTCTTCAGGTTTCCACTCCATATAGAGCTTTCTTAGAACTACAAAATTTTGATTTAATTTTACACCACTAGAACTCTTCCCTCTTTGCTCTTACTTCTGTGGTCAGGCAAGACCCCAAGACAGTTGAGAGAGAAGGAATGTATTTTAAGCTAAACAGTTTAAAGAAGTTAGCTACACAAATCAAACCAAATTCAAAAAAATCTTCCTGACATTTGAGTTTATATCATTATATAGGGCACATGCAAACAAAATTATTAGGCTACCTGAATATGTGGAAGAAGCCTATTTAAATTATCAGGGTAACACTTATACACGACGTTGGTTCTTAACATTACTATTAAAGCGCAAAAATAGTTTGCGAAGAGACTAGTAACTCATGACAAATTGTTTCCAAACCACAAGAGAAGAAACCAAATAATCACAAGTTAGCAGACAGGAAGACAGTACTGTCAATACTTGCATAACATCGATTATGCAACAGATGGTAACCTACAACATAGCCCAATTAAAGTCTCCAACTCTTTTAGGCAGATACTTTTACTAAATGCTCTGGAAATAGGGCTAACAGTGTTCACCTAGCCACAGGGGACATTAAATTGCTTCTCTTAGAATTATGAAACTGGTATTCTAGTCTACACAAGTGAATGTGCCTTTGTTTGCACGAGGTTTAGTGGAAGCTTATGACTACCTTTTCAGGTTCTCAGACAGCCTGTAGACTTCCTACCAAAGGCTGGCATTCATAAACATATCACATTGTGTGACTGGACATCAAGCAAACTGGGTGTATTGACATTTCCCCTAAAAGTCTGTTAAAGGAATGGGAAGTTCCTTGAAAGACTTACAAAATATTTTTCCAGTAATTTCAATTCATGTCTGTGAAATATTTTTCAAAATTCTATTGAAAAGTATTTGATGTACTCGTGAATATTTAGCAGTATAAAAAAAATTAACATTAGACTGAGAACAAGAACAATACCTCCATGGTGATGTGACAAACTTCCTCCATTGGCAAGTATTTCTTCTCTAGCAGCCCTCTAGATGTGAAAGATAAGGTATTAACATTAAATGCACAAGACGTTTGGTTTATTGAAATGCTTGCTATGGTACTCATTTGAACAGGTATATGAAAAAATTCAGAAACAATTAGGGTACACGGTAAAGGTGAACACTTTAGTTCAAGTCTACATATATTAATATAAGTGGGGATTTTCAAAACAAACATTACTAAAACCAAGACATTTCAAAGCACATCTGTTACAATAAAGCTATTTTTCCAGAATGGAATATTCTGGATCACTTTCCCCTTTCCAAAAATCAAAATAATCTAGTGGGCTGGGGAGCTCATCCAGAAGATGGGTAAGTGCCTACTGAAAAGAAACCTAAAAAAAAGAAAAGTTTGAAAACAAAAATCCCCAGAGTGACCGAAGTTCTTTATTCAGGCTGGAGTTTAGACCAAGATTTTCAAGATTCTGAGTGAGGTACTTCACAACTGACTACTCTTCTGCGTGTAAAGTTTTTGGCAGAAAGCAAAATTTAAATTTTTATGTTGATGAAGAAATATTCGAACACTTTCAAGCTAAAACACTCACCTTGCAGTCTTTCTACTACTTGGTGCACTGTTGAGGTGTGCCTCTTTTCCTAGCTAATGATCAAAGCTTTATTAACAGACTTTTGTGATCTTTCATGCAAAATTCAGTTAGCTTGGCCAATGGGTCTGGCATATGCTAGGGAACATCAGCTTCAACCCTCCCCCTTAACTGTTGTTCTTGTATACATTACCTCAATTTCTTCATAGACATGAATAGGATCACTAATTCCTCTGTAGTTAAAGGCGAAGTAGAAGTAGACACATGCACCCGCATCATAAGTTTGTGTGACCCTGTTGAAGAGAACTGCATTACAAACAGAGCTTTATTGTATTAATCCAGCCACTATGTCATACTACACAATCCATAATGTTACTCATTTGATTTTAAAAGGTAGCTTTTTTTGTTTGTTTGTTTTAAGAGTTTTGTTTCCTTTTTGCTCCTACCTCATAGGACCGAATCCAAATCAAGGCTATCACTTTCAAAGAGCTGAAGCTCTTAAATTAATCTTGTTTTGCTTGTAGGCACCAGATAGTAAAGTATAAGTGTCAAGACTAATAAAGTGCCACTATTCCCTTTAAATAAGTACTCATATGTAACCTACTTGTAGGTTAAAGAGAAAGGTCAGGATCACTAGTGTTTGTACTATCACTAATAGATGCACTTTAAAATATCTACTAAGTAGCAAGTTTAACAACTTCTGTAGTTCCGTTACTAATAAAAGATCCAGAAAAGTGAATATTTAAGTTGTTGAATAGCTTACCTGCAGGTGGAAAAGGGAGCAAACTGAACACCCTTTTCTTTGCATTCTCTTACTATCCTTTCCTTTACGTTCCTACAGAGGTCTAAAACTCTGTAACAGAAAACACATTAAAATATAAAATCTTAATACGTGATTTTATACCACTTCCTAAAGAAAAATGTAACTTCAACATTGGTAAACCTAATACCTTTTAAAAAAAAACTAACAAAAAGAAAACCACCTTCTAAAACTAGTTTTAACCACTTCATATTTTATTCTAAGAATAAAACAATCCTCCATCAAGACTTCACCAGCATACCATTCCTGAATAGCAAATCTACCCTGAAGTACAGCAAGGAATGAAAGCTCTTTTCCATAAGGAATAGAAGGCAAAAGAGTTCATAAGGAAATACAGGTTGCCCACTTCTGTCTTTATTTTCTCAGCAAAACAGCCTCAAATGTAGCTCACAAACACAACTCATAGTAGAAAGCTTGTGAGGTCTAAGACCTTGTATACTCGGCTAACACCATAGCTTTGATATGTTGCAAGGCAAGAACTGGAGACTCCAGCTATACTCTGCCAGCTTGAAACATTATAATATTAATATGGTAACGAGCTATTAAAGCTTGTCATAAGCCATATTTATTTTGCTTTTAGTGATTTGTCTTTCCCTCCCCACCTCAGCAGACCTGTCAGGTACACTCAAAGCACTAGAACAATTTAAAGAAAGCATTTTTCAAATTGCTATTTCTTTAGTTATGTATTCTCCCACAAAGGTCTGCAGTACTATCCATCCTATGCAGTTCAGATTTTTAGACATTTAATGCAGATTTAAAACTACTTTTCCGGCTGACAGGAGTAACATATACGAGAAATTTATCCATTTAGTGGATGAGCAAGTAAAGCTAAATATTTTATTCAAATATCTTCAACCAGTCAGGCAGAGTAACTGATTGATTTGTGGAAAACTGCATAGCTCTTATGAGTCAAAGTAGAAAAAAGTTTTGAAAGCAATTGCTGTGGTAAGCACAACTTCAGAAAAATATTTTAAATTCTTACATAAAAACTCATTCTCTCAGGTAAAACCAAAATAAACTGGTAACTAACCAGTTAACATACATCAAGATCTATAAAGCTAAACAAAAATAAACAGCAATTTTGCTTTAAAAATCACCCTCTTCAAATCTTTCCCACCCACTGGCTTACCAGCTTACATCACACTTTCCATAAATTCCACTTTGCATCAAAAAATGTCAAGCTTAATTTAAAATCAGTTCAGATCCTGCTTTAAGAGGTTTCTGGCTTACCAAATGGACAGAAGCATCCAAAATCATTTTGTATGTTAAACTGTGCTATGGTCAAGAGTTTCTCAGCTACAGGTAACAGATGAAGTAACTTTTGCTCAGGATTAAGATATTTATACCAAGCTTATCTTTTTATTTCTTTCATTTCCCTGCATTATTGGGTGGAAAAACAACTTTTAAACATACTTAAATATTTTTGTGAGCTTCACTACAAACTTTTCTGCTTGAAATACACTGCTGATCCCATACATGCGGCTGCTTACCCCACAATACTGCTATTGAAGCCATTACCCAACTTACAAAGCTGGGCAATTTCAAGTGCTGGATTTGTTACAGTAAGTTAACCTAAACAAAAATATTACTGAATGCTTGCCTACATCGCATTTAGAAAACTGAGACATAATTTACCAACAGCTTTAGCAAGAGCACAGCTGCAAGATTTGAGGCACATCAGGGAGCCTCCAATACACATAAGGCCTAAATTAAATTAAGTTTCCTCATGAGCAAGCATGAGTTAGGAATAATTTGAATGAAATCAGGTACAAGGTTTTAAGCAACTCTGAAGAATAGTCAGTTTACCTATCCCAAGGAACAGATGTCTCAAATGATTCTCCTATTACATAGTAATCCAGGCCCAGGTCCTAATAAATACAGAAAGGAAATTATCAGTAACATTCAGCACCAACATCTGGAATTCCAGTGTAGGCTACACAGCTAGCAGTTGAGCAACTTGAGATAGACTTGAATGAGAAAGACACAGAAAGTCAATTTAGCAAAAACAGCCATCTGTCCTAGTGACATTAGTTTATAGTTATGGATGTAGGGCAGATCTTCCAAGACACAGACGACAAACATTTTGATGTCATGGCTATAAGAAGACAGCTTGCCAGAGTGTCAGTACACTTGCACTAATCAAATATTTGCGCCACCATCATCAATCCAAGAGCTGCACTGTTCTAACCAGCAACATAATTAAATTTCAAATAAATATTTTCTATTAAGTTCTACATATGAAAAAAAAGGACAAGAAATAGTCTGCCCATTTTACCTACAGCCTGCTGAAATAAAAAGAAATCAAGTGATTTGTACCAAATACAAGCCAACTAAAATATAGCACTCAGGATGTATATAATATTCTGAAAAAATCTCTTAAATCCACTAAGACTGAAGTTAATAAAAACAGCTGCATCATTTCAGACAAAAATCCATTTGTCCTGGAATTCTGATTCAAACCATGGCCATAAGTGGATGTCCATAGAGAAAGAGCTGAGTGTATGTGCGTATTTTGAGTACTCTCCCAGGCTCAGATTACTTTCAACCTGTAGATTTTTAAGTCTGATCTGGTTTATTTAGCAGCTGCCAGTAGATCCTCCTTCAAACTTGTTTTTTTTTTTTTCTCTAACCTGTATTGGTAACTATTTTCTTAAGTGTTCAAATTAATGTTTTTAAGGTATTTTGCAGACAAAATTCTATGAGATGGAAAAGGTACAATCCTCTGGTGACAAGCTTAAGAGATCATTCAAGGCAACCTACATACAGAATTCAGAGAGGATCTTCAAAAAGACATGTTTGGGTGGTGGCTTTTTTTTTTATTAATTAATATAAATTTCAGCAGGAAGGCAAGAGGTGACCTACCCGAATGTAAGCAATGACAAATGTCAGCATATATCCTCTCTGTCCGTTATCTTCCCCAGCTGCCAAGCCACTGCAAGTAAAGAATTTAATTAAACTTTCCAGCAGAGTATTCACAGGTTTCCAAAAATAATTAGAAAAATCTATACTTTGATTATCAAAAATATGTGCAAGTTTAGCTGTTTCTAAGTTGTGTTACAATTGCCACTGGTAATAGCATCTCTGTAAATAAAAGTCACATTTTCCACACTTTGAGATGTTCATAAAGAAGAAAGTTGGGCAGAACAAGAAACAAATCAGGGAAAGAAGTCAATTCTCATAGGAATAACTTTGTAGTGTAGTCATTCATAAGGCGACATCCTTCAGACTATTCCTTTCTACCAGCTCAGCTAAGATGTCAAGACTAAGATGAGGCCTTCAAACTTCACAAAAGAACAAAGGAAACAGAATTAGACATAGTACATCCCAGATGTTCCTGTAAATGAACATTTGTTCAAATTATGTTTCTAAGTGCATGTTGGATTTGCACACTTGTGTTCTTACAGGTCATAATAGCAAGACTACTGGCTTAAGATCCCAAAAGTTTACGTGATGAGTGGATGAAAAGGACAGAGCCCTAAAAAGAAAAAGAAAGCCCTATTTTCACTAACCTAACAAATTAAGAGCATTAATAAAGTCTTTTTTGCTTGCTTTTAAGTACTGGGTTTTTAGAACAAGAAAGGGCAGTGTATCTATAATGTGTCTTCCCAGAAGTTCCTATAAATCTGATGTGTGTGGGGAAAATCAGACAACTTTAAGAAGGATAAAATGTATGCCTTTTAGACACAAAACTAGAAGGTTAAACCATTAAACAACTAATAGCCTGAAATGATGTAGCACAGACAGCATCCTCTAACAAGCCTTTAACAGACAAATTTCCTTCCCTTACCAGTACTTTCACTGTCTTGAATTACCCAAATACAAAAGAACCCGTAGTTGAAGCCTCTTCTTGCACACAACATTAAAATTGAAGTACCCTTTAAGATGAAGGGCAATGTTTTGTCTTTGAAAGGTAGCAAGCTGCTCACATGAATTTCCATTTTTATAAAACGGAAAATTCAAAACACAAATTTCAGAAATCATAGCCTTGAAATGGATGAGACATTTTTGAGTAGCTGAGACTAATACAAGCAATAACTTTCTTAAAAAGAAAATAGTACGTTCTTGATATATCACACTTTAATGATAGTTTTCATCACTGTTGTAATCAAAGCAGATAAACAGAAACTCAGCCTACTGCTACAGTAAAGTATTTTCTGTTCCTTTGTAAGAACAGAAAATAGCCTGTAGGACAGAGAAAATCAGCACATTCCTGTAACTACATGAATGCCTCTTTTAAACAAGCTTTGTGTATTCATTTGCTCACATCAGTCCTGCAAAGACTTAATATAAGTCCTAATACCCTTATGATTTTGTCTTTCCATCCTCCATTTTAAAATATATAATCTAGTATTGCAAAGCATACAGCTTCCAGGCCCGTAAGCAATTACAAGGGCTAGTTTCCATTCTAACAACACCAATTCTGTATTTAGTCAAATACTCATTTTGATGTAGTATATAGACAGCTGAAGTTTTTCTTTAAAGCTACCTATTAAGAATTAACACAAGACTTATTTATCAAAGGGAACACTCAGTACCTCATCAATTATTCCCACTTCAAACTAGTAAATTGAGAACAGATCTATGCAGTAATTGCAACAAAAATGGTAACCTTGTTTTCTCCTGGACAGTTAACTCTCAGTTTCATATGAAAAAAAATTCTTTGAAAAGCATACCCAAACTTGGTGGCAATGTCATAGACTTGTTTTTCATGCTGAAGAACCTTCTCTCTGTCACCCTCAAAGAGCAAGGTAGCTACGCACAATATGTTGGGATCGAATCCTTTAAACTGCAAAGAGAAAATCATTGCATTGTGTCATAGCTTATGTGGTAGAATGCAAGCAACAAGTTTTTGCTTTTCAAATACACAGCATACCCTCTGGTTAGTAAATGCTGTTGTAACTATGAGGAAAGATTAGGGAAAAACATCTTTCAAAAAATTACCCCAAAAGTAAGCAAGTTTTTTCTTGACAGGACATTTACAAGCCCACTGAAGTAACAGAGTTGATCTGTCACATTTTTTTCCTCATGGCAAAAAAAAAAAAGCAAGATAGACAACAGCTGTATCTACTCCTGAAGACAGAACAGCTCATAAATGATTTGAGCAATAAGGAGACATTTATATTCTATGAACTATTCCTTTATTAAAGCATGCGGATGACCATGACAACAATAAATGTCACTGCTCTCAAAACAGTTTTATTAGCAGTGTGCCACAGAAAATCTCTAAGCTTGGGAAGTGCTATGGAGTGAAAATAACCTTTAAACTTGTGGCAGGGAGCATAGCCCATTTGAAACGAGAAAAAAAAATGTTTAACAGTAATGTAGTCAGGGAGCCTATATGGCTTTCTTTCAGGAATAAGAGTTGAAGAGGTAAGATCCATATCTGGAGGTGACGCCAGTTAAAAACATCCAAGTTAGAATTTCTGAAAAGGATCCTACCACCCCAGAAAAACACTGTGAACACTAATATGAAACAATACATCTTCCTAGGCAAAGAATCTGTCTCATTCATTAGTCCTACAAAGCCAGCACAGCTAACATAAGTAGAAAGAAATACTGTTATTACAGTGATAAACTCCAATCACAGGAACAGAAGTCTACTAAGATGCCATTCACTGCCCCTTCTCATTCTAGAACTGTTTGTATTTCATCTAGTGTGAATTTTTCCTTCTGTTCTGCTGTCTTGACTGTAATGCTCAGGAAGCACCTTACAATTCTCTTGAAGAGGCACCAGAGGAACTAGCTACAGCGTGAACTGGTAAACACAAACAATACCTAAAGCATTTGTGAATCAGTGAACAGTCCCAAGCTATATGAAGGAATAAACTGGGAAGACTGTCCCTGTTCTTGTAAGTGGTATCTGTTAAACAACTCTTCCATTCAACAAAAAGAACAGAGCGTTAGTCTAATGTGTTCTGTATTCTGATGTTTACTTTAAAGCTTAAATTAAAGTACTAGAGCCAATGTAATCAATGGTATATTCAAGCAAGAAACCAAGACACATGACAGTCTTCATATGGCAAGAGATCTCAGAGCTTGCCACTATCCATAATGAGTCACAATATGAATTAGGGGGAGCAATTCATAGATGAAGTAAATACGTGCTAATTTGAGTACCTTGGTCCCAGTACACCTGCTGTATCAATCTCACAGTCATTAAAAATGCTTTCTCTACTGCCAGCTGGAAGTATCACTGTGCTGCATAGTACTATATAATACTGTACCCAACTGGGAGCATCTCGAAGTGCCAGTTGCTTACACACATCAGGAGACTGAGCCCTAGCATAAGTGCTCCAGATGTGTCACCAGCTTGGAGCCTGTGTCAGTGTTACATAGCATTTCTCTCATTTCTTGAAATGTTCCTCTTGCAGAGCTGGAAGGACTGGAACTGCAGTGGACTGCAAGCTCAGTAAATTGGTTCCAGTCTTGCTCTGTCACTGCCTTACTGTTAGCCAAGACACACTAATCTCATCTACAGATGTGAAAGGTGAAAACATCTGTGAGAATCTCTCTTATGGAGTAACTCCTCAAACAGAATCTTATTTTGAATTAAACCACCCTGAGATTCTCTAACTAATCCTACAATCTGTTAGACAAACTCAGAGCTGCATGAGACAGCATACCCACAGTCTTGAATTCTATGGATAGCATGCAAAGTTTCAAGCAGTATTAAACCCCAAAACAGTTACCTTTGTGATGTAGAATTTTTTCAGTCCATCCAAAAATGATGTAAAAATGGAAGCAACTTGTGGTTTAAGAGCATGACCTTTGGCAAAAAGTAGAAAAAAATGTGTTAAGATAATCAGTGCTCTTAAAATTCTAACTTCAAGGAACCAAAAAAATAGCTTGGTACATAAAATTGCAAGAATCATTCAGAGCACTTTATCATAATCAAAGGGACCTTTCTCTTTAGAATAAGATTTCAGAAAAGGGTTTTATTAATTTTTAAGAGGCATACATACAACTGCGCATAAATATTCCATTTGACACTTTAATTAAGGCTGTCATAGTTTAGATCTTCACAAGTATATTGCACATGGAAAATTTTGAAAGAACACTTCATTAGTTTTATACTATAAAACTAAGCAAAACCACTGACCTTTTTTAAAGTTATGCCAAAACCACTGAAACCAATAGCCAAAAATGGTGCAAGTTAAAGAGTTAAGCAGTTTTTTCCTTAATGGTTATGTCACTTGTGCAAAATTTTCTACATAAAGCTAGTAATTGCTTCCTTAATCACATACGGAGAACTAAAATTACCAGGATATATAAATGGTGTCTTGGAGTCTGTTAAATTAACATCTCTGCCTCAGGACTGGGTTTAATTGAGATGAAAGCCTTTTACTGTTTGTTCCATTGTTTTCAGTCACAAGCAACTTCTGAACTCCCATTACTGCTTCATTTTTACAGTCTTGCATCTGGCCTACACGCTGTGAGCCCAATTCATAAAAAAAGTTATGCACCATTTACACGATACTTCCTTCTAAAATACTTCACGAAGTATTTCCTCCTGAATAAAGAATGAATTTCAGTAATTCATTTGCCTCCTTCCCTCTTCCGTAAAGAGGTACTCTCCCTGCAGATATGAGAAAATGCCAAGGAATAGGCCTCCAAGCACACTTAAGTGAGGATACAAAAGCAGCAGATAACAAAAGGACATTAATTTATTAAAACACAATCTGTAAAAACTAGTGGAGTTAAGCCTACTTAATAAAACCGCAAGAAAAACTTGAGTCACCTTTTGCAGATGATTGTATAAGCTGCAACATCAGATCAAAGCCAGAAGATCTATTTATCTAGGGTTGGACTTAAAGCTCATAATTGGTCAAGCTTCAAAGCTTATAATTGGTCAAGCTTCCTCCCAAATAAAAATAAAGAAATGCATCTGCCTTCTGTTGTACATGTTTGTGAGAGAGTACAACACAGTGATGACCAAAGCAGGCAGCAATGCTTGCTGGGCTCTCAGGTGTTACAGATACTAACTCGGTTCAAAAAACAAAGCTCAACTTTCTCACCTCCAGATTAATGCCATTTAAAGTCAAGATTCATTACTGAGACTTTTCTCGAAAACAGGTATCAGATTCTGACTTGTTCTCATAGTATTAACATTGAGGTTATCAAGGTCAATCACAATTCACTTTTTCATCTTCTGTGCCTAATCAAAATTGCATGGCCTAGGAAGTGCTTTGAGTCCTATGAACTACTAGTTGTGTGTTGTGGAACTTCAGGTTCTCTCAGAGGGCCCTGAGCCAGAACACATCTTTTGCCAAAGTTTCTACCGTTAAAAATGACAGCTTTCCATTAAGAAGGGCTCAAAAATGATTGCTTTGCATGTCTGACATCGTCCTATTTATGTAATGTCTAGCTTTAGTAACACTCTAGTAGCTTCACTGACTTTCTATACTTAAAAAAATAAAAAAGCCAACAGCTTAGTTCTGTTTGCATACAGTTATGGTATTTACCACATCTGAACTTTTTTAAAAACAAAAGCCAGACAGCTCATTTTCAACATGTGTCATTGCCTCACCCCCACCCAAACAATCATTGTCACATTAGAATATTTTCAAAACAAACTGTTACTTCTCACGAATCTGTACACACTGTGATGCTCTTAGGAAATTTACATCAACCAATTTTAACCAACCAACTTACCTTCAAAGTAAGATGCCTGCATTCCGAATCTCCCCTGCACTCTGATACCCAACTTCTTCTTAATATTCTTCACAACCAAATGTTTCAAGAACAATATTTACAAAACTACCATTTCCACTCCTTTAGAGCAGAATAGAGGTAGTGCCTCCAGTATTTCAAAATTCCCAGAAGACTATGTGCTGTTAAATGGAAAGGTTGCAAAAAAATCTTACACATCTATATGCACAGCAAGGCTCTTTACTAACTATTGTAGTTGACAGCGTTTTTCTAGAGGCAAAGACACATTTCTGTTTCTGAAAGTACATATTACAGCATTACCTGCAATTTGAACGTAGGGATCGTTGCCTTCTTTGTCTAGTTTTGAGCAAAAGAATTCCCAAATGATACAGACTTCAAATACTAAGATAATCAAAGCTCTTGGGAACAGGTATCCACCTGAGAAAATCTACCTACTTACCAAACTGAAACTGTGCATTGTCAACAAGGCGAATTGATGCAGGAGCACATCTCTTGGAGGCAGAGTTAGGGGAGTGAGAGGAAGGAAAAATAAAAAGTTTATGAACAGATATGCCAAAAATCATGACAGCGACATTTTCATTTAAAAAGAGAATAGAAGAAGCAAACTTAACATAAGAGATCTATGGCCATTATCATCATTGAAAATTGATAAACTTGTTTTCATTTGAGAAGCAACACCTATTAGGCATGTCTAAATATAACGCATTGAGAATTTTCAGTTTACACTCAAGGCAACACAGGCATAACCCCAAGATCTTTAACCTTCAAGTACTGAATGTTTTTCTATAAAATAGCCGTATTGCCATAATGCACTGAAGATACCATATTTGATTAGAGTATCAAGCTTATGCTGCTATGTAATCACAAATACATATACATTACAAATCCATTGAAAACAGACTAACTATTGTGGGTTAACCCCAGTAGGCAGTTAAGCACCACACAGCTGTTCACTCCCTTTCCTCCAGTGGGGTGGAGAAAGAGAACCAGAAGGGCACAAGTGAGAAAACTTATAGGTTGAGATAAAGGTGGATGAACAGGTAAAAGGGAAATAAAAACATGAAAACAAGTGATGCAAAAGCAATTGCTCACCACCAGCCAACGGCTGCCCAGCTAGTCCCCAAGCAATGGTAACTGCTGAGAAAATTCCCCCAGCTTTATTGCTGAGCTTGAAATCATGTGATATGGAATCTCTCTTTGGTTGATTTGGACCAACTGTCCCAGTTGCATTACCTACAAACTTTTTGCCCACCCCCTAACTACTAGGGGAACAGAGTAGTAAATGCAGAAAGCCTTGTCACTGCATAAACACTGTTCAGCAACGGCTAAAACCTTAGTGTGTATCAACACTGTTTTGGTCACAAATCCAAACGTAGCATCACATGGGCCGCTATGAGGAAAATAACTCTGCTCAGACCCGGTACACTAAAGTTCTGTCATCACGTCACAATTAAAATCCATGCCTGGGTCCAATCAAAACTATGCTCTATACAGAAGTCTGAAAAACAGTAAGAATAGCTGCCTTCTGCTAAGCAAGCTTCTAGGTCATACATATGCTTACAACATGCAATCTGTGATGGCTGTGTTCAGTCATGTAATGAAATATATAGCTAGAGGAATACAACAAAGCATGGATTTTAGGCTAGCCTTCCCCTAATCACAAAGATAGGGAAGTATTCCTCTATCACTTAATTTGATACATGTTCACCCTCCATCACATTGCTAATGTATATTTTGTCACACAACAGGAAAAAGGACACAAGGAAAAAGTAAAATAATATCTTATCAGGCAGGTTGACTGAAAAAGGCTGAATGAGTGGTTTTAATGACACCAACCCAGCCTACAACCTGCCGGTAGCTTTCTTACATAAAAGTAGACTAATAAATACAAAAAATAGCTTTTCTGTTAGAGATCTTTGTAATTGCTAAAAAGATTGATATGAGCAGCACCAAAAGAAAAGAATAAGTAGTTCAGACTTTAGTAAGCAGTGAAACAGAAGTAGCAACAGAAGCTTAGAAATGGAACAACATCAGCAGCTAATATTGTGGGTTTTTTTCCTCTTCTAAACCCATAGTTAGGGAATAGACACTAGTTCCCTAATTGAATTAAAATGTTGATCAGCCATACAATTAAGCATTCCCAAACAGTCTGCTTAGGTACCTTTAATAGGAAGAACAAGCACTAGCAGTAGAAGCATGTGACAGAAGAACTGGCAAGTGCTGCTGACTAGCATATACATGTCATTCACATACCGGTTTGAACATCTGGCTTGGAACATTAAGCCATTAATTTAGACCCATCACTGGAAAAATGTAAAGCTGTATTTAGTTTGGCATTAATTAAAACATTTCTGAAATTACTTCCCCAATTCAGGATATATATTCCTCCTTTCACAGAAGTGATTTGGTACGTTTTGCACAGTGCCAAGGAAAGTTAGCCTAGGATGATAAAGAAAGAGGCTAGCCAGTGTAAGATTTGCTTGGAAGCAGAGCCATTGGGAAAAACATTACAATTTGAATACCCGTGTCCAAGTTTTGTTACTTGAAATCCACTTTCCTGTTGTCTGATCATGCTACTCAGAAGGCTCTACTTAAATACTAACATGTAAGTACAATTCCACCTTAAAACATCCAGCTCATCTGAATACACTGCCGTGCTTCAGGTAGTGTTTTCTATCCCCTGTAAACACAGGTCACATCCTTCCACTGCATGACTCTTGTTCCTTTTCACTTTAGAACCATGAATTCAACTATCCTTTACTTGCATGCTGCAGCTGAATTCCTCTAAATACTGGTCACTTTTTACATAGCCTTAAATGAATCACAGGATAAAGCTCTTCGTTGAAGGAGATAAAGAGCCAAAATCTCTGTGCTGAGATATGCTAACAACTCCCTCTTTTTTAAAAGAAGTCATCAGAAGGTATATCCACAATTTGGCTAAGAATGCCAAGCAAATGATGGTCATGATCCATCGCATCATTTCCAAAAGCCTTGTTGGCCATACATACTTATGAGGTTCATATCCTCTCAACTCCTTTCCAGTAATTGATAATTTAGGCTAGAGCATCAGCATACTTCTAGTCCTAGATCCTGGACTAGGTTAGAACCAGCGTTCTTGCATGAATTCAGCATAAAGCTTCTCCTTACCTGCTTTGCCACTTCCCTCAAGCAGGCCACCCCTCGTTCAAAGTTGGGGAAGACCACAGAGCCATACTTCTGGTATTCAGGGAGTGGGCGAATCTTTATTGTAACTTCAGTGACCACTCCCAACGTTCCTTCAGAAGAAAAGGAAAACTCAGTAGTAAAGTGCTGCAAGATGGAATTCTTGCAAACCACACAACTTAACTAGTGTTTACCATAGTGTTATGAAGTACCCTAAGTCAGAAGTCCCAAAAATTCAGTACTGCAGTAGTAAGCAATTTATTCCTGACAATTTACATGGTGGATTCTTACAAACACCCTCTAAATCACGATGTGTACAGTAGATGTGTACAGTAACTCCACAGATCTGTTTTAAGCACTTTTCAGAGTTGCATAACTTTGGTACTAAAAAAGGTCTCAATGTATCATCCCAACACAAAAATTCATGCCTGCAGAATGCCACCCATAGACACACCAGAAGCAACAGCATTACATATGCTCAAACCATCAAGCCATTATAGAAGCTGAATTAAGATGCACTTATGTGAAGTTACTGAGTTATACCTTCAGATCCCATAATGAAGTGATGGATATCGGGTCCTGTTGACATGCGAGGTACTTGACAGTTTTTTTCAACTATTCCTCTGGGGGTTACCATTTTTATATGAATCACCTGTTTAAACAATATACAATGACTATACATACTAGCATTAAGTACAGATTTTTTTGTATGATATTTATTTTTTATCAAGCATGACATGCATTTTATACAGTTCAGCTCTGCAGACTTCATACTTTCTGTAGGCAGCCCCAAAAGAACTTTCAGGATAACCTCAGGACTGTTACAAACAATTATCTCTAATGCAGCATGGTTTGCCCACACAACAGATTGCTCCAAGTTTTATGCCAAATCCAATCAATTGTTGGCCACAAGCAGACAGTACCAGTTAAGGCTGTTTTGTTTCTCAGTGTAGACAGTGCTCGCCATGAATTGTAGCATTTAAATTCACAACACACACAATGCTGAAGAGAGGAAAAAAAAAGATGGCTTGCAGCAGAAGAAATGTTATTTCTTGCTTAAGTTTTGCTTCAGAACTGTTGCTTGATAAAGCTAATCTAATTTAGACATCAGCTGCTACAGAAATACTTCTACTAGGAAGAAAGAAAACAGTGAAATACACTGTCAATATTAAGTCTTCAGTAAGACTGATACATATGTAAGATTTTGTTTTTATTCTGTACTAATTTCTTTCAAAAAAAGCTTCCTTGGTACAAGTGAAGCTTTCAACTACAGTAAAATTACTGCATTTCAACCAGTGGCATTAAAAATTTCAGGCACATGTAGCTAAGTAATTTTCATCCTGTTCTGAGTTCTTCAAGAATTTTGTTATATGCATTTTACGAACTGGTGATTCTGTAACAAGTGGATTTTAGGCAGCTTATATAACACACTATTTCTAGATGTAAGATTTTCTCAGAAAGTAAACACCTCCCCAAAACTTTCTCACTATGACATTAGGAAACTCATGAACGTTTCTGAGTCAGCTTTCAAACCTATCCCCTCCTAATGAAAATTTCAGAAGCTACATTTTAGTCTGAAGTTATGCTCCTGCGATAGAAAAGCCTTCTGCTTCACATTTCCCAGTCCAAGAAAAACAACACCAGACAGCAACACTTCAGGCAGTAGGGTACAGATGATACAAGTGCTAGCAGTTTTAGTTCAACAAGACCTACTGAATAAAAACTACTTATTTGCTGCCAAGCTCATTCGCTGATAGTAAAGTGTTTGTTCTGTGCACAGAACAGACATGTTTGTGAACTATGAGATGATGAAAAAGCCTGAGGTGTTAAAGATATGACTCAAAAAGTGTGCTGCAGGAAAGGGAAGGGAAAAAGAGGCAAGGAAGGGCTATTATGAGAAAGAGCTAGAAGTTCAAGGCAAGGAGGCAGGATTTGACTTCGGTATACTCACTAAAACAGAAAAAGTATTAATTCAAAATGCTTTAGGAAACAATTTACCTGGTTTAATATGAAGATGAACCATTTTAATGCTTATAACAGATTTAACAGTAGAATACTGCCATGCCCAGTCCCTTGCTTCCTTCCTCATTGCCCCCACATACTATGCAGTGGGATTACAATTCACTGTTGTGTGCACACAGGATCAATTAGATCAGTGTGCTGATTTGAAGAAAAACAATCTACTAGCCTATGGAAGTGGGAAGGCAGATAGAACTAGCTTGCTGTCAACACGTAGTGATTCCACCAGACAACTTCAAGAAAGCACAACAGGTAGGAGAGAGCAGGCACCTTTTGAAACTACCCTACATATTTAACGGAATTATTACACTGGATTAATAGAGAGCATGAAACAGTGGAAGAAGGCAGCAAGGACAGGCCAAGACAACACAGTTCCTGAAGCTAGCCAGTGAGTACCAAAATGAAGCTTTTAGATTAGCAATAATGCTTATTAGTACTAATACCAAAAGCTAGCAAACAAGCTCGTGAGTCAAGATTTGATGTCAAAACTGTATCACTTGTTAACAGAACTGCAGTGTATTCTCCCTTCTCCCTCTCACTTCATGTCATTACACAAGTTAAACCACCAACCAAAAGAGTAATTAATTAGAAAAAGTATTAGAAATATTTACCAGATCTTCAATGTTTCCATAGATGTTTTTTTTCATGCCTGATGCTCGTGTTGCTACCCATCCTCCTAGTGAACTGAACTCCATGGAGTCTGGTTCATGGCCTGTACAGAAGCCACTTTCACCAAGCTGAAGAAAGTAAAAATACATTCTACAGAGCTTGCATTTGCTTAGTATTGAATATTTTAGGTTTATTTTCTTTAAAAGAGCAAATATCCTGATAACACACACAATTATTCAGGCACAAATTTTGTCTTTGATATATAAATGAAACGCAAATTGATTCTGCTCCTCCTGTGTATATGTTGTGCTATATATCAACCTATAATACTCCTCCCCCATATTTTAAAACTAAGACCTCTATTGTTTGTAAGAAGGTGAGAATTCAGATACATACAGAAAAAAATCATAACTAAGTAACTGCCAACTTTGCACAAATGCTGCGAATAAATAAGGCACTTAATCTCTTGCTCTTTCCATTCTAATGTGATATGCAGCAGGTCTGCAGAAAATGTGAGCAAATTGCCTGTACTTAATTCTCTCAAGGAGTGATGTGTTTTAATATACAGCCATCTGGTTGGGCTTCCTGTATGCAACACTGTCAACTATTTGTGATGCAGATCACGCATTCCTGTACATTAAGTAGTCACTTGTTTCTCATTTTTCTGTATTAGCTTGGCTTTGCCATCTGCACAGCACCTGAGGTTGATTGGATGCCCTTAGAATTGCAATACCAAAACTGTTGGACAGAAAGAATTAAAGACCCAGCACTTTCACATTAAGTGATAACTGTGTTAGTGTTTGAGATGATCAATTTGCACTGGGCAACTGAAATACCCACATCCAAGTAGATACCACATAATGCGGGTTATTAACTATGTTCTGTAGCACGAAGTGATTCTAACTTTAGTGACTGAAAGTTATGTCTATGTAATGTCTATGGTGACTCATCTAGCTCATGGTCCTTTCTCTTACTGGAAGAGCTTGTGACTTTAAGTGCTTCCTGATCACATTAGGGAAGTGTTGAAGCCTTGTCATACCCTCAGAGGACAAGAAGTTTGCTTCAGTCACAGCTTACAGATGTCTACAAGTTGTACAAACACAAGCACAGCAAGAGACCATGTTTTTGAATACTTGTAACTGACTGGGCATGCACAAAGCAGTAGATCCAAACTCATGCGAATTACACATTCCACCTACCTGCCACCAGAACTCAATTTCTTCCCTCCAAGCCTTGCCTGTTTCAACTGCCTGGACTTACCACATGTTCATAGTATTGACCTTTGAGGGTTTTTTTTGTTTGTTTGTTTGTTTTACCCTACTCATCTCTATCTTGCTCATGCTGCCCTAATGTGAAAATCCCTCTGTGTTCTAGTTAACACTAGCAAGCTGCAAAACAGTCTTTCAAGCAGTTCCCTTTGCTGCACTGTCCAAATGCATATCTGCATTCTATCTGTATTTCAGTGGAAGTTTGCACAGGTGTTAATCATCACAGTACTTAAATTGTAGTACACAAAACAAGCACAATGTGTCACGCCTGGCAACCACAAGAGTATATCCAAAGTCTGAAGTAGAAAGCATGGTGACAATTCACAGGATGTAACAACTTAGTGTACATGTATTTTGTGGCTACATCTAAAAGAAAAATTGTAATTTAAAAATGTGTATCAAATACAGCATCCAACGTGGTTCCTAACTATGCACGTAATGTTCATAACCATGTATGTAATGCAGCGATTTAGACAAGATATGAGGAACAACGAAGAATGATATGGAGAAATACCACATGTTTGACATTAAAAAAATACCTGTTTTTCCAAATCTTGTCCAACAATGCCAGCTTCCACACACGCTGTTAAGTTTTTCTCATCTATCCAGAGAATCCGATTCTGTTGGAAAGCCAATCAAAACTAAGAATCAGTGTTAAAGGATTTTTTTTATTTCCTTCCCTAATGCTATATGATCAAAAATACTTGGTCATATAAGTTACTGTTAATACAGTTCCAGTTATTACAGCAGCAGAAGCTGAGCCCTCACTCCCTCAAACAGTGATACAACAGGTTACAATTCACAAAGTCACTATTGTAAGTGAATAACGTTATAGCTATTAGTCAATTCATACTGGGAACATTTATAGAAACAGTGCAGAAAATCCAGAAAATATTAAGCCAAAACTCCTACAGATATTAAGCAATACAACATTTTTCCACAAAGAACACAATTTAAGGTGCCTGAATCCAAATATGTGGACGTTGGATATATGCCAAGGTAAGTATTCTTGAGTATAATCCCTGAGTTAAACAGACTGAGTGGGATGAAAGATATGCTATAGGATGTCAGAGAATATACACACTGAAGAAATTGAAAACCTGGAAGGATTATACCATTTTACTGACCCATCAGCATTATCTACTAAACAGGGAAAGAAGCAAACACTAAATGATACACTAAGAGTAATTATCAATGAGGACAATCCACGTGAAGTAGAAACTTAAATCTGTATTTAGCTCTGTGTATAGCAAGAATGCCACAGAAGCTTCAGCTTCAATTCTTCACTGATAAGTAATTGTAGAGTTATTATCCAGGATTGAGAGTTCAGAAAAAACAGCTTTATGAAGATAAATCAGTAGAAAAAGGAAACATGCAACAACCCTTTACTTTGCAAATTCTGGAACAGACTACAGCATAAATACTGTATTTATATTAACACGACATCACAGAAATGAAAATAATAGTATGTGTACTATGTACTATGTCTGTCTCCCTGAATAAAGCTAATATCACTCATTTTCAACAAGAATTACTACCTGAAGGACCACTACAGCCACATTTTTATATTTATATATACTACCATATACTAAGTGTAGATATTACATGTTCACACAGTGACTTGGTAGGTAAACTGCTGGCAGTTTGGTTATTCAACTTAAGCATCCTTCAGAAGTCTTAATTATTATACAGAACTTAAGCCTTGACTTGTTGACAAAAAATACATCAAGCTTCATTTGCCAAAAACAACACTGCCCAACATTCTTCAGATTTCTGGATACAGTTCTTCTACAGTCATGTATGCAGTTTCCATTTAGTACAGTTAAAAACTCACTATTCCTTAATGCTTACAGTATTTATGCTCTGAACTACATGCCGCGTGGTGCATTAGAGCTGTCTACTGCAGCAGAAGACTGCTGATTCACCTTTTACTCAAAGACAGATTTTATTTTTATATGTATGCCCAAATTGACGTCAGATTAGAAGTTTATTATTGAAATCAACAAATTTCATGAAAATCAAAGGATACAGGGGAGCTCCTACAAGTGTTCCAAATCACTTGTATGGCACTTGTATAATTTTGCGTTATTATATTGCATAGAAGGAGAACAGCTCTAGCTCAGTTTGCCTTGCTTTCTCAAGTGGCAAATGTGGACATTTTGTAGTCCAACTTAAACTATGAACAATTAACTTTAAAACAATTCTCTCCCCTCAATAGCCAGCTGTTTTAACTCGGAAAACACTTTCAGTTTCAACATGGACTACTTAACTGATCTGAGATGCTACATAAATGAGTTTTTATGCAACACAGACCCTACATGTAAGACAAAAATAACCATTAACTGCCTATTAAAACAGTAAAACTTGTCTGATCAACTTAATTGCCCTGGGAGTCCTTTCCACCCTAGTTTCTTTATTTTCACTCCACATCAATGAGCACAAAAATTGCTTGGCAGCATTATTCAAGATGCATTCAAAAAAGCGGTCTGTTTCCTGACCTGATATATATAATTACATGTCTAGCCAACACAAAAGGATGATAGCAGGAGTTTAGTACATTCCTCTCCCACCCCCAAACCAGACATTAGTCAAAGCTGTGGGCGATGAGTCAGTAAGTTCAAACAAAGGCCTGAGCCAATGTTGTACTCTGAATTTCACCCCATATGTGAATGTAGAGTTTCCTTCAATGCACAACTACTGCATTGTAGAAGAAAAGTCACTTTGTAGCCAGAAACACTCAGAAGCTACTAACTTAACCTAACCATCACGAAATAAGCAGAAAAAAGGAAGCCAAAACCCAGGTATTACCTTCAAGGATAAAGGAGTTAAGTTCTGCAGGAGCTAAGAAACAGTACAGCTTAACATTAAGAGACACAGAGCTATTTCTGAAGCATCTCATTACTATGTAACCACAAAATGGTCATTTTACAACTATAGAAGTTCTTTATAAAGGAAAGCTGAGAACTAGGACTAAATTTTACAGAACTTAATTTCCGGAATGCCGTAAAACTATGAACTTCACGTTCTTGAGATGATATCTACACAAAATGGAGATTTTTATTTTATTTCTTAAAAAAAGTTAATCCTGCAGGTTGAGTTATAGATATTACACCATCTTATCAGCCTTCACAGTTGAAGTATATTTTTAGGTCTGTAAAAAACAGTGTAATTTACAAGAACAACTAGCTTCCTCCTAGACTTTCACTTAACTTAGACAATTCCAATATAGAAGAATAGTACCTTCCTCTGACTTTGACTTAAGTAAAGCTGCCATAAGAAGGTCCAACAATAGGATTTATTTTTTTCTAAGTACACAGGTCATATAAAGTACAGGGCTAGCTTAAACAAAATATCACTTTAACTGAAGGAGCACTGATTTAATCATACATGGTACAAGTTAATACTTCCATCTCAGATCTGTTCTTCAACAAAGAAAGAAATTTCAACTTTTTTTTCCCCCCCTAGAAGAGATACATACCATTTGCGATGTATCCAGTGAGACAATTGTTCTTTTTTCTTCTTCAGGGCATTCAAGGGCACTAGAGACACTTGTTCCCCCTGAAAATATGCGAGGGATATTGCAATGGTAAAATTCTCTGGTAACCTTTTCCCCACATACCCATCCTTCTCTCCCTCATTTCTAACATTGAGCTTAATAAAGTAAGATCACTGAAATTAACTGTTTGAAGCTAATGAATATAATATTCTAAAGCTGTCCTTCTGAATTGAGAGTTTCACAAAATCAAGGCAACGCTGTAGCAAACAGAAGGCTTTAACAGCACTTGAAAACAAACCATGAAATTGTGACCATCTCATCTGCTGCTGTAAAGCCTGGAGCAGAATTTACAAGCAGGGAGGGATAAGAAATGAAGCCACCCAAGAAACAGAGATAGCCGTTTCTATGTATTCTTCTGAGAGCACTACAAAGGGCACTACAGCCCACTTTCTAGGTGGAAGTGAAGAGGTCTACTTAATTTAGGAATGCAAGACTTACCTGAAAGCAAGAAACAAACTGAAAGAGTGTAACTATAAACATGGATGAATAAAAACAAATACCAAACTTCTCTGGCGGTTTCTAGTGCATCTTCATTGCATGTTGCAGAACAGTGTCCAAGAAGCCTTTGGCTTCTCAAAGACTCCAAAAGCCATAGGAAAAAAAGAGACTAGAATACTACAGAGAAGAACAAGCAGTGGCAAGTACAGAGATGGTGCCAGCTAATAAAACACGAGTACTCTTCAGCTGCATCAAGACACATCATCTTTGTTTCCAATAATAGGAAAGATGATATTTTAATACCAACCCCTACAATAGCCTCGGAAGTCGACCGTAGTTAAATATACCAGATTAGACAAAATCCTGAAGATCTTCCTGTATCCCGATCAGTGAACATGAGCTAGTCAATATTGCTGCTCTCACCTATACTCATTTACTGGTACCAAAGATGATTTGTAGCAGTCATACAGCTCTCCAAGTGTATCTGGCAAGCATTTCAGGGAGAAACAAGCATCATATCAAACTAATGGAGCCGAAATGACATGTTTATATTCTCAAATAGTAAACATCCTTCCTACATGGGCCTGCAGCATAAGCACCAAGGCCTAGACTTATCACACAGAATTAAGAGTTCTCGACAAAACACTTCTTACAGAAATAAGCTTGTGAGAGCCAACATCCCATGTTACCTGGCGTCCAAGTCAAAACCAGGTAACTCACACTACCTCAGCAGGTTTAGAGGAAACAACATACACAATTAATAATGTGAACTTCCTTAGAAGTTATTTAGACTGAAAAGGACCCAGATTATACAGGCTTTTGCTTATGTTCTACAAAACCCAGAACATTTCCTGAAAACTCCTTACAAGAGAAACATCTACTCTAACTTCCAAGTTGATTAGTGTCTAAAAAGAAATTAGAATTATGGTTAATGATTTTGCAAAATTGTGTCTGACAACTATCCTCCTTGGACCTACGAGATTCAACAATACACTGCACTCTGATGAACAAACTAATTTATAGGTGTTTGTGGGAACAGAGCACAAGAAATGTATCCAAAAAATACCTTCAAAATAGATAATTGTCTCTCTTATTTCCTAGAAGAGTTCCAAGCACAGAGGTAGATTTCAACCTCTCATAACCTCTCTTCTTACACCCCTAATATTCATGGTTTTTACACTTCTGACTTTTGCTAAACTGAATAGAGCAGCTTTTAATACTGCAAGAAAATTGACAGCACTCAATGTACTGCTAATAGATCTAACTTTTGAACTATACATTACTAAAACTGCAGATTTAATTGAACTGAAGTACAATACTTTTGCACTGGTGATTTTAAACAGATTTGAGATTTATTAATACTTACCACCAAATGGTATTATGCAGAGATTATGTTTACATGCTAATTCCACAATTTTAACTACATCTTCATGGCAAACTAAAAACAAACAAACAACAAACAGTTAAAAAGAGGATTTGGACTTATTACTGTTGCTTAAATATCAAGAGTCTAGATACTCAACAGCTCCTTTTCTGACACCAGAAAGGAAGATATTTCAAAGAGGTAGACACCGTAATGGTCTGGACCAAAAATTAGCAAAGCTCTACAGTAAAAGTAGAATTGTTTCACATCTAAATTATAAAGAAATTACTATAGACTTGGTCACTGCTCACAGATTGAGACCTTCTGGGAATTCTCAGGGCAAGACGGGCTACCAAACAGTTAACAATTGAGGTATCTTGGAGAACAAGTTAAGTTCAAAGCTTTATTGAAAATAGGTTGTCCAATCTATATTAAATGAAATTAATCCTTTTTGAGAGCTGAGCAACAAATATTTTTCTTCCTGGCTGACATTCCATTTCAAAAGTAGACCCACTGGTCAAATTTACTTTTTCCGAATGTATTGTACATCAGGTCAAAGGCGGAAGCAGAAATGCATGTGCACAGGGAAGGAGAAGGACTATCAAATAAAGATCAGATGTAACATATACCTGAGTGTTTGCAAACAGCAGAGAATAAGCAGGACTGACTGCATAGGCTTACATACTCTGGCTATTTTGCTCTGGCCATACAGATCAGCTCTAAACCAATACATTCATTTTATTTCAGTTGCTTTCAGAGCTGCACAAAATAAAATGGAGTGGTAATGAACGCTGTTCTTAGTCACCAATGCTGTCATGTCAGTAACTGTCCTCAAATATTCAGAAGCATCTTACAGCGTCTCTTTTATCCTTCCCATGCAATTTTGTTTTTCTAAATAAAGTATGAAAACTGAGCTAAGACTAATCTTTGGGTTTCTAATACAGTGCAGCTATTGAAATTTCAGAAAGTAATAAACGGAAAAAGAAAAGTTGGATTCATAAAGCTTAGGTACTTAGACCAGATGCCTTTTTCATTAGCTACTGAAGAACAGCACATGGAAAGTAGGTCCTAGTGACCTGAGAAATATGACTTGCAAACAAAAAAATCACATGAGTTAGCACAGAGTTTTATCAGTTTAGATATTTGTCTTCTACTAGATAAAACCAAGCATTACTTTCTGCTACATGTTCTTACCTACAACAGCATTAGTGATTATTCTATTCTATTTAAAATGGGTCTAGCCTGTACTCAGATTGCACTGCCATTTCTTCGAGTCAATGATCCTTTGTAGAGTCTTCTGATTGGAGTTACAGGTGTCGTACTTTCAAAATTACTTTTAAAGAACTGCACGTCATAAGACCAAATTCTTTAATACAAACACTTCACCACCTTCCTATCATCACGTTCTCCTTTAAAAACAAGATTTAGGGTGTCATTTAGACAACTATTCCTGCTGCACATACAAGTTCACAATATGCTGTGGTTACTCAAGTCATGAATTCAGCTTTCATCTGAAACTTCAACTATATTTAAAAATGAATTCAACTTCCTCATGAAGCGAATCCTTTAGGTTCTCTAAAGATGAGTTAAGTCAATGAACAAAGATGGCTTCCCCATGACAAGAAAGCACAAGAATTCAGAAACAGTTGAGAAGGAAGAAGAAAAAAAATAGTTAAGCTTACCAGGCCATACAACTATATCAGGAATTCTCTTAAACATTCCTTCCCTGAGAACAAATATCTCATGTAGGCAGTGACCTGAAACACAACCAATAAGTTAACAAGTTCAAACAGGAAGCATCTAAAGTACACTTATATAAATGAAGTTCTCTTACCATGAGCTCTGAATACCCTATCTTCTGCATCCTGTGAATATGAGATATTAGTGGCTCTAAGATCCTGAAGAAATTCTTCATTTACAATGGATGGAGGTACATCATTAACATTTAAGGACGCCTATGATACAAAAAATATGTTAATTAAAGGTAGGCTCCCTCTTACCACATTTCTGTACAAAATAAAAAATAAAAAAAAAACAGTTTACCACTAACTGATACCAAAACATAGCTATTTGAAATTAGAAACACAGAAGTTCTTTTCCTCATCTTCAGCCACTGATCCCATTTGTCCTGCTTGGTATTCAGGTGACTAGATGCACACAAAGTTTTATTCCAGTAGCGCATTCTTTCCCTTTTTCTTCCTAACAGGTTTGGGGAAATGAACTAGCTTATGAGGGCAGACTAGACAAAATACTTTGTTTTACAGAATTCGAGAAAAACAACTGCCTGAATAGGACTAAAGACTCTCCTGTTGATAAAGGTTAAGGTAAAAATTCCTTTTTGAACATAAATTTCTCCTACAATACAGAGAAATACATACTAAGGCCACCATATACTATGCAGATTCCAGTACTTTTAGTTCTCGGTACTTTCAGTTCTGTTTCTACCAACCCACTTCCCCTCCTTCTGTCACATACCAGAAATTTAAGTGTGATTGATCTAATATAACAGGAATGCTTTAAGCAGACCTCACACATCAACAAGACTTCATAAAATCCTCGTGCAGTCATTAACATGCAGGTGTTTTCAAAAACCTCTAGGTAGAAGTCCTGATCAGCTCCTTCGAAAAAAGTTTTTCAGCCTTCTACATAAAATATACATTATATATATATATACATATATATATATATACACACATACACACATACACACACCCCCATCCAAGTTTCCTTTCCTGGAACGAAGAGTTTCACTCCTCTTTGTTCTGCATATAGCCTCCAGAAGTGCTCACACTTTTTGCCAACATGTAACTGGTGGCTTGCTAAAATAAAAGCTTAGAAGATAGCACCAGTTACCAAGCCAACAGCGAGAGGGGAAAAAAAAAAAAGATTATAGTCTCACATCTGCCACCATGGCAGTCTGTTCTGAAAGGGATGGTTCCTAGAGCAGTGAGATCTGAAGAAGAGAAGATTTAACCTTCACCAGGAAAGTTTTCAAGTAATTAGATCCACAGGTTGCCTAACAGGGTCCACCTCAGAAGAAAGCACATAAGGTTACACAGAAATTAAGAGTACTTATAGGGATCACTTAAGGAAAGAATAATTGCATCAGTTAGGTTCATGTCTGATGGCTCACAAAACCTCAGAGGCACAAAATGATAGCCAAGTGTTTGTTTTACTTTCTTCATACGTGACACATGACCTAATGAAAATATAGTTTTAATAATGATTTACTCCTGGGAAAAACAGAGAGGTGCTGTTTTGAATGGCTTTTTAAGGGTGATGCTATACTTGAAATAAGGTGTCAGACATCTGAGAAAAAGGCTTTTCCCTCCAACATATTCACACTGTCACCTACAAATACAGAAGCTAGAGATTGTGTTGTTCAGGTGAGAGCCATGCTGCTCTTAAAAGATCATGATTTTAGGGGCCAGTCAGAATAAACAGAGGGGAAGTCAGGTCTTGGATTGCTGCTCTTAGTTAGCTCTTGCTAGTGTGCTATTAATGCACATTCACACAGCACCATTTACTAACCCAAAGAGCAGAACTCTTAACGAACTTGGAAAACATGAGAAACAAACCAATACGAAATGTACAAGGATCTTTAAACCTCTTTGGTAAAGAAAATCCTTGCTAGCTCTGCTTACATTTTCTAGTTTAAACTTGTTTCTTCATGGATTTTTGTAGACAGAACCATTTTGTTTCATTTCAAGTTGAACACCAAATGCTGGAAGATCTTGGTTTTCAACAGGAGGAAGATGAACTACTTAAAGCTATAGCATTTCCCTATGGATAACTAAGTACCTTGTTTTTTTCCTTTTTTGCAAGCATTTTAGTCCTCTAATTTTTCCACCGTCAAGACTGAAAATTTAATATTCATATAAATCCTATGCAGAATGCCAGGCAAAAATAATTTTATTTATTCTTATGGGACTGAGATATTTTAAAGATTTGTACACTGAAAGGCTTGACAGGAAATCTACGTGAACCAGGTCTAAACTGCTGTATAAGTCTAGACTGAAAAGGAAAAAATGTCATCAGGCTTTGAGCATCAGAAAAGCAAGTACATTTACTATTGTTAATTACAACAGAAAGGTTGCATGCAACAGGAAACCCTTGCAGTCCATAGAACAGAGGCAGGAAGAGATGAGACAGAAAGACATATGGACCAAGAGGTCCCTTTCCTGCTGTTGTTCCTATACCTGAGTTCCTTTATGCTCTGATGACAATAGATGGTGAAAACCAATACAGTATGACAACCTGAAACATAAACCAGGAGCTATCAGAAAGACATGAAAATGGGACCTGCAGCAGTACCTGAGAATAGCTATGAGAAGTTAGATATGAGAAGTCCAGATACACACTGAGAGACTCCGAAGAATTGTGTTCTGCATCAAGGTAGCCAGCCTGTTTCAGACTGTAACAAAAGCATCAGAACCAGAGGTGCATGGTATAACAGGAAAGCATGCAACACAGCTGGCAGATATCCTGCGAACCAGCTCTTCAGGGTGTGTTGTGGAATCAAGATAATATTCAAGAATCTGCCCTAGTCCCCCAATTCTGCTTTATTCTGTATTTTCTATACATGTAGGAAGGGAACAACAGCCCTCAGGACCACTGGTCACAGTGAATTAAAGCAATTTTGCTCTGAGCACCTGCCAGTTAAGACCAACCTCAGTCAAGGAAAACAATCCCATCAAGACAAACATTTCTGAAATATTATATTGGCACGTGGAGAGACCATAAGTTATAGCAGATGAAAGAATGGCTTGACTAGCAGAAGACTGAAGTGCTCAAGTTTTCAGGCCCAGTGAGATGGCCTGCTTCAGGGAAAACAAAATTTTAAACTCACTCAAGTAATGGCTAAAAAAACATTACCAAAGCAGTATCACTGCAGTCACTGTACAGTCGTCATACAAGTATAGAGCACAGCCTGCTTCCAGTGCTGCTTAGGCAGTTACTGAGTCAGAAGCCTGCAGCCTCAAAGGAATTCTTCCTAAAATGACCTCACTCCAAGCTGAGTTATTCTTTTTGAAAAGCAAAATATGTATACTTCAGAAAACCCAGAATATTCTGATTTTTTTTTTGAACATTCAGTTCAATCTTAGGTATTCTGGTAGCCAGTTTTCAGCATCCAGATGTGAAAAAATATTACTGTCAAATAAGAACTTGGATAACATTAAATACACTAAAAACACTGTACAATTGAATGTCACCGTATCTTCCACCTATGTTATCACAGTCATACCAGTTGATCTAGAATGACAAGTCAAGCTAAATCACTGAAAGTTTCATGTAATATTTCTACACCAAATAGCAACTATGAAGTGTTATAACACACAATTTAAATCAATTATATAGAAGGCGACATTCAGGACAAACAGCTGAATCATCTTTAACAATCTGGTTTTGACAATCACCACGACTAACATTCAAGGGAACTGGTTCAGCTATTTACTTACTCTAGAGGTAGTTTTGTGCTCCAGACTTGCTCCAAAGGTTTTTTCTATCCATTCCTTAAAAGTTGGTAATACCATACCACCTAATCTGTACCTGAAAAGTCAATATTACATAGGGTCATTTTAAATTAAAAGAATGTATGTCAGATACACTTCTTTTGATTCTAAGTAAGCACAAATAGTAAGTTAGATGAAAAATTGGATTTAAAGAAGTCTGCAAAGCTTCTGCTCATTTAGTTTTCACGCAGCTGCATAATTTCTTTGTATTTATATGTTCTATACTTCACACAAAAATCAAATGTCAACAACTTAGAAATTATGTTCCTTCATGATATCTGGGAATTGCAGCATGTGGCTTTTCAGACATTCCACCCCCCCATCTTCATTTTTAAGAAAGATCTCCCAGTAATGTAGAAAGTGTCATAGTTTACAAGTCAGTTACAGATAGAGGGCATGTATGTATAGACACATTGAAATGTAAACCAAAGCAACCTCAGACACACAAACCCAGCTCAATATACCTTAGATGGTTTCAAGAAAAACAGAGTCAAAGGTTCCTCTCTCACCCTCAGAACGCATCAAAACCCATCAAGTGCCATGAACGTGTCTGTCACAACCCCCTTGGCAAGAGCTTAGCCATGTGACAGATGAAGAGTTAGTTACAAGACAAGGGACACAGAAGCTGTTTATAATCATGCATACCAAATGCAAGAACAAGTGAGGCTGAGCCCATACTTAAACCCTAGTGAGGTAGAAACTTAACTGTGTACATCTGCACACCTTGTGCATGTTTATGATATATGCACAAGCATTCTCTGAAAAAAAGGAAAACAAATACCCTCCTTTGGTATCACAAGTTTTCAGCAGTTGAGAATCCTATAGTATATAACGTCACTGCATTAGGCCCCATGGATCTTTCTTCTACGATTATTTAATTACCATAGCTATCCAGTTATGACCCTGTCCTTCTCAGCTACAATTAAGTCACCAGTTGCGCAAAAAGAACAATTCCTTTTGCTTCCTCATCTTAACTACCTTCCAGCTCACCTCATTGGAGAAAAAAAAAAAAAAAAAAAGTATTCCTAGAGATGAAAGGCTACAACTATATCTTAACTCAGCTAGACTCTTCAGCTGAGAAGGCTATGTTCGGTGATCCCTCTGATCCCTCCTGTGACTGCTGTTATATATCATCATATCCATACAGAACAGGTAAGTGAATTCCGTAGGCAGGAAAGCACAATAAGCAACAAAAGTATACCACAAAAGTTTAACGTAAATTGGGAGTCTGCAACGGTATAGAGCATCTTGGCTCAGCTTGGTGTTTCTTCTCTAGACATACTTTTTGGTGTTGCCCACCTATTGCTACAGCTAGCTTACAAAGGTAATCTTACCTTTAATTTGTCCTTGAATAAGTTAACAGAAATCTAACAACTTCTAACTCAAGGCAGACATAAGCCCCAGGAGAGATGGAGTTAGTGAATTTACTGCACAGAACACAATTACTATTAGTTACCCAGGGGTAAGCTTTGTACATATGTTGATCGTGCAAGAAGTCCCTGAAAACACAAAACAAAACAAAAAACCCACCTCACTCTCCTCCCTGGAAAAAACAGGTTTATTTGCTCAGACAAGTATCTCCTACCTCTGGTGAGACAGTAGAGCCAGTAATAAAGATCATTTGACAGGTAGATAAGCATGGTCTATTGGGACAGTCAGCACAACTTCCATAAAGAGAATTCCTGTTTCACTAACCCCTCGAGTTCTATGACTGTGTGAAAAGAAAGTGAATAATGGGGATGCAGTCAACACACTCCTCTGGATTTCCCACAGGGGTTCTACCTCAATTGCTAGTAAAGAAAATATGTTGCTACGGTACTGAAGGAAAGGTTCTTCTTCAGGCTGAAGGGTCAGGGCTTATTGATCACTGTCTAAGAGAGACTCAGGAGTGCAACTTGCCACACACTGGTCCTGGGTCCAGTTTACATAATTCCTGCATCAGTGATTTGGAACGAACAGTGGACTCTCCAAACAGGTGAATGATACTAAGGTCTTCCAGGTAGACATAGCACACTGATAGTATTTTTAAGGTCCCAAGCTCCTTCCTAACTGAGCAGACAAATGAAGAAAGATGAGCTGTGATGTAACCACAAGAACAAACGAACGAATAAAGTGTTACATGCATATTTTGCTGAACTAGACTAGTAGTCAGTACAGGAAAAAAAAAAATCAAGGCATCTTCACTTATGCATCATCAAGGCAGGTATGAGAAACAAGACAGATGATTTTTTTACACTGATCTGCAGAACCCTGGTTTATCCCCATCTTGAGTGCTGTGCACACTTTTGACTCTGCATTTCCAGAAACATGTAAAAGAGCTGGAGAGGGTTCAGAGAACAGCCACTGTAAAGACAAGGGGCCTTACAAGCACAGACTAGAAAGGGCCCAGGACTCCTCACAGCATGGAAGGAAGGTGGAGGAGGGGATACAGCTGAGTCTTGTGCAAACAAGAAGACTGGATACTAAAAGGCATCTCCAACATAATCTTTGCAGATGCTACTGGATTACAACCACAATTGATCACAAGAAGCCAGGCTCCCATTCCTTCTTTAAACAGCCCCACCTTTCTTTCACCACTGAGAGGAACTACTCCATGAAAACTACACTGGTGGGGGCCAACATGGCCTTTCTAATACTTTCTCATACAGTTAGAGAAAATGCAGGTGGGGGGAAAAACACCATTCTCCCCTTTTTCTAGAAAAGGGACTAGTACTCATCAGTTAAACAGCAGCCTCAGTGCTTCTTCATGAAAAAAAAAAAATCAAGTCTAGCCCTACACCATTGCCTCTTTCAAATCACCCTGCATAAATTCTTCCTGTGCAGCGTAACCTACCCCAGATAAACTAAAGACATCAGACGAAAGCATGACTGGCAGAGTGACAAGGGTCAGAATCCTGGCAAAAGGAGAGATCATCACGATCTCCCTGAATAGCATACAGTAAACTCATGCCTTAGTTAAGGCTTTGCATTTTAACCTGGGCCTGAAAATTAAGAGATTCAGCATTAGTGTTCAACACCAGAGACAGATTTTTGCAGCTTTGATTCAAACTAGCTAATGCTAGTTTACAGAAACTCAAAGAACAAGAAGGAGCTTTTCTGAAGGACAGTACCCTAGCAAACTTATTGATCTTCCTTATTATCATCATCATCATTTTTACTCTTACTGAAAGTAAATTATTTTTTTAAACTAAAAAGACTGCAAGACTCCCTTCCTTTCAGGCAAAAGGGAACAGTAAGATACCAAGTGACAGGCTTAAAATACACTGGAATAAAGTAAAGAGATCTTGAAATAGAGTTAATGCTGTCTTTACTGAAATGGATATTTCTCAGAAAAACGAACTTGCTCTATTAAGGGCTAGTAGGCAATAGATCAAAAATGTATGCTGCCACCACAAAACATGCAGCTGTAGAGCAATTTTTGTTTTTAAAGCTAGGAGGATAGGGTAGCTCCATGCACAAAGGTTAAGAAACCTAAAACAAATCAAAAGTTTAAGTAAAGCAACTTGCTGACTTTCATGAGATTCTCAAAACTGGCACAACTCCACAGAACTGCTGCATGTTTTCCTAAATCTTTAGGTGGTGGTGCAGATTCTTGGTCTGATTCCACTCCTCCAGGGGAAGTTTCACTGCTGTGTGTAAAATTCAGTAAACCTGTTAAGTGCAGAACTAATGACCTATTCTATGAGATACAGGAAGCTTTCTGCTGCTTTCAGCTTAACTGAACAGTGCAGTTTTTAAATGCTTTTCAAAAAAATACTAAATTAAATACTTTACTCTACTGATATAAGTTTCCAGCTTACCTTTTTCCTGTAAATTCTGCTTGACCCTTCTTATTGAATATGAATTTTGAGTCATTATACCCCCATCCATTCCACTTCAGAAGTTCTTGCCTTAAAGGAGGAAAAAAATAGTATAAATATATATAAATACGGTATAGAATAGTATAAGTAATAGCATAAATATATACAGAGAGAGTGTTACTGACAATGATCAGTGGTGACTATTTCAAAAAAAAATTTGCAACTCAAAGAAACCTCTGCCTCAAGGCAGTTGTAACTCCAGCTTTACATGCAAGGTAACTGGGTGCTGATCAATTACCAAGGGCATTCATTACAGAGATAACACTACCATGGGCTGCTGACATACTACCTGTGCTGTAATTAGACTTGCCTTAATCAAAGCCTGTTTTCTTCAAACTGCCTGTACACACGGCCTTTAAGGAATCAAATGGAAGAAAACATGGGCACTTAGTACAGCTGTTTGAAACCGACATTTCAACAAGCCTTTGACAAGCTTAGCACTTCTTAAGCAAGCTTTACAGGGAACTTCAAGTACTTAGTAACTGATACATTTTTGTCAAACAGCCAGTGCACGTTGCTCCTACACACTGAGGAATTGACTAAAATTGCAGCCAAATTAAACTGTTTGATGAAACAGTGTCTAGGACTGCAGTCTTTGTCAAGGCAAGATTTCTCCCTCTGGTGACTGAATGGAGTATTTGTATACACCCGATCTCTGGTTTATCAAATTATGTAAAGTCAGAACAGACCTGATATTAATAAACCAAATTTGAGAAAAACTTAAGCAGCGTCACCCTATTTTTGAAGGGTGGCTCCTTCAAGGCAGTGCCAAAATAAGCTGCTAAGCGTGATGCATGGAACAGGGCAGAGAAAGCAGCAACAAAGCTAGAGGTGATCAGACAGATCAAGACACAAAGGACCAGACTAAAGGAACTGCCGACATGTGGTAAACCGAGTAAGTGCAGCTTTGAAACCACCACCAGTCCTGATGTCTGTAGGGACAGACACCTCTCCCCAAATTCAGGGGAGGCACTATTAAGGCCGTGAGCAGAGATCCACTTAGGAGCTCTTTCTGCTAAGCTGACTTAGTTCCCTGTTCCTTGCCCTTCCTGCAGGCCTGCTTTCCTAGGTTGGTGTTAAAGTACCTGGTGCTTTCATCAGGTTTTAAAATACCAAATGGAGGTTAAGAAGTCAAATTTTGTAAGTTTTCAGGATCGACTATTCCTGAATGAAATAAGCATATAACGGTTTGCTCTGAAAGACAACATAGCTCATTAGTGGTGTGTTGAGAGTAATTACATAAAACTAACACAACAGTTAACATGTTTGCAGAACAGCTGGTTCTGAAACATCTCAACTACCTCCAACCACACGGTCGGGCATTCCCCCTGGCATAACGGACAGCTTTGTATCTCGTGACAGGTAAACACAACAGGAAGTTCACTGCAAACATCTAATTTTCACATTCAGTGCTATACCAAGCAATTCCAAGGTTTCTGTTTGGAGGCAGCAAGGGCTGTTTTGTACTGAGTCATCTGACATTTATTCCCTCCTTTGTTCCATCACACCAGGGAGCACTGCCAATCTGGGAACCGCTATCTGATTTACGTATAGTGGTTCCTAGCACCTCACGCCCACACTGCATGGAGTTAGAGGAAATACTGCATGTGGCTTCCTAAAGAAGAAGCCTAGAAGACCAGAATATAAAGGAAAGTGTCTGATTACTCAGCTCCAATTCATAAATGACAGGGCCTCTGGTAAGCAACATGGCCTCTCTCTAACACTTGTCATTATTCTTGTTTTAAACTCAGTGCTCATAAGTTTTATATCGTACCTGAGTTGTCTCATTTAAAGATGACAGCTTTCCTGTTCAGCTACATTGACTTCAACAAAATGTCAGGCTCATTAACCCTACTTTTGTCTTTTGACATATATGGACTATTTTAGCCAGAAATGTTAGAAAGTGATCAGTTCTTCCTTGCCTTCTAACTTTGAAACGCTAATTTCAGTACAGAAATGGATGAAGTGCTAAACATAGACATGTTAAAAGCAAGCTTTGGTTTACATTTTTGATATTATATATACACACACTTACATATACACACACATAATATATGTGTAAAATAAGTAATGATATTGCCTGAAGGGAAAAAAAAATGAAAGAAAAAAGTTACCATGGAAACGGTGACAATAGGAGCAAGTGTTGCAGAAACAGCATGCTTAGGTTAACTGAATTTAAACATTTCACTTTCGTTACAATGCCCAGAATTGAAATACTAGTTTGACTTGATGTAATAAGAGTTTATATATATTTGCATTTTAACATCAAAGTCTTTTCAACAAATAAAATATCTCTTCACTTTTCTGAAGAACTGGCTATTGAATAACCACAGAGACACGAGGCAGGAAGCTGTGCAGAGCACAGCGCACACAATAAATAAAATAAAGGCGTTTAAAAATCGCACAGAAGCCCACGAGGTGGCAGCCTTCCCCCAGCCGGGGCAGGCTGAGTCCTCCAAACCCAAGCATTTTAACTAAAACAACATCTGCCAGCTCTCTCCAAATCTCCTGTTTTAGTGACAGGCACTATGACTGCTTGAAAATGTTTTCCTTTCCCTAGGAAACTGAAGCAGCAGCACAGGGCCTCCAGCAGGAACCGAAGCTGAGCATCCAAAAGTTTAACTCCCATGGAAATTACAACATAGATGCTTATTTCCAGCAGTTCCAAATTCATGCCACAATTACACACCAAATAACTACACACACAATACATAGAACTGACAATCAAGAAGGAGTTTTTACTTTTAAAAGAAAAAAAATATCACCAACAGTTAGTGATAGCCTTTTATCTTCCAGGTGGGTCTAAAACACGTTGATAACATTAGAAGCTGACATTTTTTTTACTTATGAAGTTACAAGATTATGTTCTGTGAAATACTGGAACCAAGTTAAAGTAATCAATGAATTTTACTTCAGCAGCAGCAGCGGGTGATTTAACCAAGAGTGCCAATGCTGAACTCCTTGCCTTGTTACACAGATACACTGTCCAAGCACACAAACCTCAACAGAACTCCCTTGGCCTTCCGCAAAAGAACTTGAAGATCTCGTGCATCATACAAACTGAAGCAGACTACTTTGCTAAATGGGCAGTGATCATTTCTCTCATTTTCTTCAGCACAGCCACCCTACGGCAGGATGGAAGATGGTGCCATCCAACCAATCAATGCGACTCGGGTGGAGCAGAGCCAAAACGCCCACAGTGATTTCCCCACAATACCCACCAGCGTTTTCAATTCAGTCATTAGGTGACGCCTCGCCTTTAAGCACCACACACCTAAGACACACACCGCTCCTGTTGTGCCACCCAAGAGCCGCCACGATCTTGGAAACCAGACTGAAGCGGGAGCTGGAAGGGCTCGCACGTGGGCTGGCGCGGGCTGCCTGCCTCACATCGCCACACAAACGCACGTGTCCTCCCGGCTGTGGTGCTCGAGGCCGGGAGCAGGTGTGGTATTATGGTGCTGCGTAAGGAGTCGCAAGGCAGGACGTTACCCGAACAGCAACTCAAAGCTCACCTCAGCCGGACTTTTGGCTACCAACTCAGAACACCTACAGGAGAGGGTTCTGAATCCCCTGAGGTGACCGCACAAGGTCGCCCTCCCTCTGCTGTGGGGCACAGGCCTGTGTGGGTCACACAGGCACACCTCTCAAACACAAGCCGGCCAGCCACTCCAGAGAGCTTCTGGAGACAGCAGTAAACTAGGATTAGGTGTCTGGAAATCAGGAAAGGGAACGTAGCCCAAGGAACCACTTCAAGAACTGCTTTGTGAAAGCATTATTTATCCAGAGAAGAATGACAGGCTACAGGCGGGGAATATCTGCTGTGCTCGTCATACTTCTGCCCTTCTGCAGAGCCTTCCCCTGCAGCAAACCAGAACTAACCGTTCTCAAGTCAAGTAAGATGCCTGTTTTTATAAACTGAGACACATTGAGGTTCTTCACCCTGCACTCCAGATAAACCCCTGCATTTACACATACACCTAATACTGTTGCTATTCTGTTTGCTAAATACCTCGTACAGCAACATGAACCTGGGTTCACATTTACAGGAGTTTAAATCTACTGTAAACTGAAAATGCAGACACAACTTTAGGCATAAAAGACTTGAAGGAACCAGGTACTCCAGAGTACTGTTGTGTGGTGGGTTTTTTTTTGTTTGTTTGTTTAAAACTGTTCTGACAAAAAAAAAAAAGTTAATTCTCCTTACCCATGATACTAGCCTCAACTACTTCATTACTCCACATTTCACCATGTTTTAACTAGCAAAGCCCCAAGGAACAAGTAAATTGGTGTTTCTCCACTGCTCTGTTGTAGAAAGCTTATGTTATTTAGTGAATTAAGTGAATTAAAGATTAACCACTATAATCAGTATGAAGAAAATCAAGATATTATACGTATGCTTCTCAGTATACACTTAGCCAAATCATGATTCTTATGCAAGGGACTACCTTAAAAGAAGCTATTTCTATTCCATATACTACTTCAGTCAATACCAGTTTCATTTTTATCTTTCAAGGGATTGCTCTACTGCAAAAATACATGCACATGGCTACTTCCAGGCAGTAAAGGAATAAGCACTTAAATGCTTTTCAAACACTAGAGATCAGTCTTGTAAGAAGTATTTCTTGAAAGCTTCCAAATGCAGGAAACCTGCTTCACTATCTTCAAAAATTCCATTTAACAAATGAACAGTATGCTGTTTATTTTCTCAAGTAAAACAAGCTCAGATCCTGGACAAGACTGTTTTACCCATTACATACAAGATTTTTAGCATGCTCTGTAGCAAATTCACCAGATAACCACTAAATAATACTTTTTGGCCTATACAATCAACCCAGAAGGCTTACATACAAGAACAACGTTTGGATGTAACAAGGCCACAGAGACATCATGCTTGTCCATCACATTGAATTGACAACTGATTTTTTCATATTTCACATTATTTATTCTCTACTAAGAGGTATAGTAACATTACAGTAAACTCCAGCTGACTGCAACCCTTACACACATGGCAGATGTTTTTAGTTTACTTCCAGTCAAAGTAGCTTCTAGGAAGTCAAAGTAATTATTGTAGTCTATTGTGTTAGCAAAGATTGTTCTATTCAACTTAAGCAAATCTTAGGCTTAACTAAATAGCTATATACATTCACTTTCTTGTGCAGCAGTTAAGACTTCAGTAGATATCAAGAAGTTGATCTACAAAATTCTGCTTTTCGTGTAAGTAGCTACTTATTTTCACGTAACAATCTATATTGTACTTTAATATGTTAAGCATGTTTTACTTTTATTTGCATGTTTTTTCTAGTAAAACGTAACCAATGAATACGTTTGGTTTACTTGATATCAAAAGATCTAACAGGATAGTTATTATATTTATTTAAATTCAATTCTGACATTTCTTACGTGCCATCTGCCCAAAGACATGACTACTTAAATAATAGATAGAAGTTGCTGTTGCATATGAAGTCATGTTTGCCTTCAAATGATGACATCTTCTTTAATCAGGCTAGTGTTTCTGTGAGAGAATCAGATTACCTTATCTGCTCCTATACTTCAAGCAATAACCTTAACAAGCAATTACCTGCTTTGATGCAATCACAATAAGCCTCCTGTGAACTGCCACACCTTCCTCAATGCAACAGGCTTGTGCTCTTTGATTTAAGACTCTAAAGGGACCAGTCCTTTCCTTCTTTGCCTAAAGTTTCCACTACCTTAAGCTCAGAAGCCAGCTATGCCAGGATTTAGCTTAATGTCAAGTTTTGCTTAAAAAACACTGTTTCCTAAAGAGTTAGTGCTATTACCAACACTTAACAAGTCACACATGGAATCTAATCTTTCAAACAAAACTTTGATGTTGCTTACTGAACTTAAGATACTTACAGTAGAAAAGCTAAGCCTAAGAAACACTCCCTCCACTCTCCAGACTTCCTTCAACCCCTGTTGCTCACCTTACACTTTGGTGTTATCATCCTCTGGTCTCCAATCTAAACAAATCATGAATTTAGCTCAGAATAAAAACTGTTATACAAGAAGTCTTTAGAAGTTTTAAAGTACTCATAAGAGCATAGATGCATATTCCTGAGAATACCAGGAATTCCTCTTTACCAATGCAGTAAACTATCCTAAGGAATACAGTAACCATGAAATCACAAATTAAGCCCTTCATTCAGGATAGGTTTCATAGAACAGCATTTACAGATGAACTAGAATAATGCACATTTACCTCATCAATTACAAACTAGCATTCGCACTAGACATCGTTTAAATTTACATGACACAAAAAGCATACTGCAAAGAAGGGTCTCAGTATTGTTGGTAATATGATCCCTCTTTTAAGTTACTTGTTAAATTCAAGAAGCATCTTTATACACTCCGGCTTAGCATCTTTATACGCTTGGCTTATACACTTCTGCTTGGCATAGTCATCATTGTTATCAGCAAGAATTGCAGAAGTCCAGATAAAGACATGTTGATGTCAACAAGTTACCCTGAACAGCCTGGGTTTGAACTTGCTAAAGGGCAGGTGGCTGGCTGTACATTCACCCCTTGGCCTATCCTAGATAACAACGTGCCCGTAACAACCATAAGAGAGCCACAAACCTCTTTTCATCCCATACGAAAAAAGCTTCCCCACAAAGAGATGGGAAAATCAGGAAATCCTGCCCTGCTTTTTTTGCTCCAGGACAGAAAAAAATTAAGCTTATGAACCAATGATCTATCTTTTATTACACTTCATCAATACTCCCTTTTAACAAGGGACAATTTTTTTTTTTTTAAGTTCAAGTTAGTTACAATACGAACTATTACAGCTAGATTAACATCAGGGCATGGTCCACCTCTGAAGCACTCTTCCTTTCTAGCATATATAACAATTACCCCGGTACAACTGTGTCCTGAGGAATTATAGTACCTTACTGTTTACAAAGTAGCACAAGCTGAACTCTTCATGTACTTAGTCTTCAGAATAATTGCATATCAGTTTTTAGGTTAAGTCTCACCAGGAAAATGGACTTACCAGTCACCAAAAGTCAACAGCATAACGTAAAGTTTTGAAAAAAACACTTTTAAGGAAGAATTCTTTTCCAATTCAAGATTTTAGTAAGTTTTTTAGCAGGCCCGTCAACTTTTTAAAGCTCGGACACACAGCGATTTATAACTGTGACCCCCACCTTCCCCTGCAGCACTGAATTAAAATATAAAATTCAAACCAGGAACGGTACCAAGAAGTAACATCTCTCCACTCTTGTTGTGCATAAGGCCCTCCACTCACACAGTACACTCTTACAGTGCATCCTTCCTTCAAGACAATGCTCCTCTAAGCATAATGTAGCTTGTATTTTCTGATAATTTTTTCCTTTTGATAATGCTAATTTTATAAAATAAGAAGCACACTGCAATCTTTAAACATATCAACTTGCAAACATATTGGTTTGCCTTCACAGGCGTTTTTATTTTGAAACAGGGACAATTAGATGAACACCCACAGAAACTCAGATACTCTCCTTCCTATCCACACTGGTGATGAAAAATGGCTGGGTAAGATCCTTACCCGCATGGTCTACAGACAGTCAAGAAAGCAATGTTTCTACAGGTCAGCGTCTAGTGACTACAGGATAAGTATTAGAACATTTTTTTTTAGTCATAGCAAGTCTTATACTTTGCAGAAGCAATACAAGACAAAGGGAGTGTTGTATATAGATCTGGTGTGTCTCTCAAAAGCTTTGACTATTCAAAACACTACAGGAAAGATGCAACAGGCCTAAACAACACAGAATGTTGATTAAGGTACCTAAGGTGCAGCTTTGCTAGGAAAAATTAAACTAATAGCTCAAAAGAGGTAGAAAAGCTGAATCATCATCAACAGATTTAATAGGAGACTGCAGGAAGAAAGCATCTGGGTTTGGATTGTCGTAATATTGCTGAAGGACACGCAGCACCACTGTACCATCTATAGGTCAGTTAGGCTTAACAGATTTTTCAGTCAAGCTTTTCAGTAACTTATGAAAACACTGTCTTCAGGATATTCCTAACACAGGATGTCACATTAGTTTCTGAAATCCTCGCTATTCTTCCCTTGAGTGGTAGGTAAAATAGCTGCCAAGTTCAGTATTGTGTCTCTCTCGAGTTGCAATTATGCAAAGATATATGCTTAAGCCCTATTAAACTAATAGACTGAAAAAAAAAATTAACTCGATATCAATATAAAATTTGGTACAGATTAACCTGTTTCAAGCCTAAAGGTAACTTACAACTTGGTGCAATAATTGCACACTTGGTAAGTGTGAATATTCATACAGACCAAAGCTTTCCAGAAGCACTTCACAAGTTTCAAGCTTTATTTTAAGCAGTTTCAGGACCTTCTAACCTGCTTGAAGACCTAAAGACACTCACAACTCTGACAAAGTTAAAGTACTTAGGTGTCTTCCGTTATTTGAAAGAGCAGCTTCACTGGGGTCTAAACACCTTTGAATTGAAATAAAGAAGCATTGCCAGAGCAGGTCAAGCACGGAACATGGCACAATCCTTTTTCAGCAAAATATAATTAACCAAAGAACCCAACCTCCTTAGACCTGGCTTTACACTTCAAAGATCTATTGTATTTAACCGGCTCATCTCCTGCATGCTCCATTGCTCAGTACTCACATCCTGAAATGCAAGTTCAGCTATTAACCTTTCAGGTCTAACACATTTTCTACAGCTTGTACACACTCAAACAAGTGCTCTAGCACTAGTTTTTTTATGCCTGATCACCACCTCAAAACCCCCACAGGAGCTCCAGACCTAGCCTCTTACACCCAACATGATCTCAGAGATCAGACTGTCTCCCTGCCTGATTCTCCAAGCTTTCATTTAAGAGGTGCTTTTTTGTTGTTGTTATCAGTTTTGCTTAGGGGCTTACCAAACGAAGGAAACCATATATTCAAACAAGGACTGTTAATTATACTTTTGCCAAAGATTTCTGTCCACACAAAGAGCTCTGGGAAAACTTTCATTGCATTCATCATAGCACCTAGCCTTATACAAGTGTCTTTGCACTACCAAGCAAAACTACCACACAGGCGAAAGTGAGCTTAACTAAATGCTGAGAGAGCCCAGTACTAAGCCTCTCACCAGCTGAACAAAGTTAATAAGCTGATTTTTAAAAATTCCTTACTTTTAGCAAGCTTCAGATATTTGTTATAGTCCGTCTGTAGCATTCTTCAATTCCATCCCAATAATCTCTTTACCTTCTCATTCAAGCAAGAGCACCTTTGTTAGAATTTAATAATTTTAAGGTGAACAACTTCAGAAATCATGTTATTTTTTCAATATAGTTTAACTTTCATCTTGAAATCTTACCCCATCCCTCCCACGTCCTCTCCAGACTCCCTTAACACACTTCAATTTATAAGGCCTCACAGAAGACCTTCCCAGCTGTCCATGGATATTCCAGACCCCCTAGACCTTCTCCATCTTCACCAAGTAATCTCAGCCACCAAGACAGCCACTCAGACCCACCTATAACTGACAAGAATTCTTCTGCCCAATATGTTCTCAATCTTCTGAATGAGACAGCCAGCTCCAGATCAGCTGGAAGTCGCTGGAACAGGACTCAGGCATTCATCACTTACCACATCTGAATCACTACAGGCAACAGAATCATCGCCACCTACCCTCCCATCACTCACTTCAAAACTTATTATCTTGAAATACAAACTCTACCTAGCTCCTCATACCCAAGGTAATGTTAAAGTATCACAGACTTTTTAACACCTACCACCTCAAATATGTTTCACCTAGACCTTCATATTCAGAGGGAACACCTAAAAATAAGAGGTACAGATCCTCTAAGGTTCTATTTCGATACATACAAAAGTGCTGGGCTCTAGGTACATCAAGACAGCTGCACCTATGATGGGGACCAAACTTTCCAGCAGCTCCCTTACATCCTCATAGCAAAGCATCCTGCAGTTGCATCACTTTGATCATAAATTCCTTGAAGCAACATAACATTATTAATCTAGAACAAGTTGTATGGTGCAGAAATATCAGTTCTTCACGTTCCTACAGTGAATACCAGTATGGGAGGCCAACGTCATTAACTTGTAGAAGAAGTACAGGTGTAAGTTCACCATGCCTGTGTTTCCACAGAAGAAGCTATCCTTAGGGTCACATGCCTCTTCACAAAAGCATGTTTCTGCCGCTCTTCAGGGATGCAGGAACTGGCTGTAGAAATTACATGAGAATTCATTTAAAGTAAATCTTTGAGAACTAGCTAAACTGGTATTTTTCAGAAACAATGATTTCTTCCTAAGCCCAAACCAAAGAAAAACTCAACCTGGAATCCAACAGTTTTAGAACAACCCATTTCTCTTAGTGAACAGCGCTGCTTGATGCATCTCCTGCAAGAACATCAAATCCCCTCAGAGGGAGGGGATATCAAAGGCTTGCAAACTCTGTCATATGCATGAAGTCAAATGTTACATCCCAGTCCTCTGAAAGCAGCAAGCTCGGCTTGGGCCATGCATGATCTGTTAGAATAATTGAGACCATCCCTTGATCTCACAAAGCTTGCTTGAGAAAAGAGGTTCAGAGCAAATCACAGGCTGAAGGGATTTTCCTCAAAGGAGCAACAACTCTCTTGCCCACTACTTGCCCTACCTGCCTCCTGAACACCTCCACGTGCTACCAGAACAGACCAGTGCCTGTGCACAGCCTGATGGAGAGCAGTAGGCTGTCTACAACCCAGACCATAAGATGCTCCTGTGGGACTGCAAGCTAACCCGTGCATAGGAAATCCACATCTGAAAACGGGGAAATCGCGAAATAATCACAAGATCATCCTACCTGAAAGGTGAGCCTCATGATGACAAGTTACACGAACCTGTACCACTGTGCCTTAACTGTGTCACCCAATTTACCAGAGAAATAAATCCCAGAGCTAGCAGGACAATTCACAGCTGGACAGCTGTGCCGTTTGCTGTGCCATTCGTCCTCCCTCGCTCTCACGTGAGCTGAGATGCTCAGCTCCTAGGTGCCACAAGGAACAGAAAGAGCGCCCGACAACACGCTTACAGCCGAAACGTCGGGCAGGGCCAGCACACACCGGCGAGGTGCAGGCTTCCCGGGTCTCCCAGCCGGGCGCAGAGGGCCCCTCCGCCAGCCCGCCTCCCGCAGAGCCCCCCCTGCCCACGCACCCCTCGCTCCGACGGCCGCAGGCCGGGGCCGCCTTTCCCGGGCTCCCCCGGCCCCTGGGGCCGCCTCAGCGCCCGCCCCGGGTCCCGGCCCTCCTCCGCCGGCCCCGCTCCGCCCGCAGCGGGCAGCCCGCGGCTCGCCGCCCGCACCCACCGCTTCTTGGGGATGGAGCCGGCGGCCGGCCCGGCGGGGCCGCCCTGCGCCTTGCAGGGGCTGGGGGACAGCGCGGCCCGGCCCGAGCCCCGCAGGTGCCCGGAGATGATGCGCAGCCGCCGCCGGGCGGAGGACGGGGACCCGCCGCCGCTTCCCGCCGCCTCCGCCGCCATCGCGCTTCCGTGTTGTGCCGCCGAGCGCTGCCGGGTGAGGGGTCAGGCGGGCGGAAGGCGCCGAGCCCCGGTCCCGGAGCCCCGATCCCCGCCGAGCTGAGGGCCCCGGGCCGGCCCGCGGGGTCCCCGTGGAGGCTCCTCTCAGGCACCTCCGTCGCGGAGGTGTTTGCTCCTCAAAGCGGGGATTGCCTCAGCTCATTACGAAACGCTCGTTGGTGGCGTTAGCGTAGGTGGGGTGCTCAAGGAACTGGTTAGTGGGGTGACAAATTGTCCTACAGGAGTTACAGATCTTATCGCTGCTGCTGACAGCAGTGTCCCAGCGTGTGAATGGAGGGCTGCCGGCCCTTCCCTTTCCCCTCAGCTTACAGGTGCTTTGCTGAAACAGGCAGAGAACCTGCACCTCAGTACGTTTATCTGCAGTGCACGCATACAGCAGTGGAGTCAGGAAAGTGCTGATACCACTTCTACCGTAGGTTTATACTTCAAAAAATTTACTATTTACATTATTAGATGGTATCAGTACAAGTGAAATGTTTTGCCCCCAAATAATCATCGCCTAGGTTTTTCACATAGGAAGATGATCATATTTTAAACTTAAAATTCAATATCCAGGTAATAGCGTTGAAGTTATTCAGATTTCTGTCGTAAGTGCCATGGTTGCAACAACAGTAACAAAGTCTTCAAATGGTTATGCTATTTTGTGTTTCTGCTCAAGGACTGTTCAGTCTAAATGCAGGGCCCCAGCTTTCGTTGACAATGTCTGCATGATCTCCAAACAAAACACTGAAATGCTGAAGTTTTTTAACAGTACCTTTGGCTGTGGAACAAGCCAGGTTCCTATGCCAAGTGTCTGCCGACTTCACACACTCAAGCTACCGTGTTGTGTAGTTGTCTTGGAGTGCCTCACGTGTCCCAGTCAAGTGATTCGGGCTGGTTTGCATCTATTTCATTGAAGACTTGGGGGTTTTCAAGACGAACAGGTCTTGAAACCTAACACAGCCACCACACGGGTTGAGGAAGGCTCTGAGCGACACAGGCCCTGCGATCACACACCCACCCCAACCTGGTGGCTTCACACACAACCTATGATCATGCCAACATCTTAACCTGGCACAACTCACCAGCCTCTGCTTTGCACTCAGTGCAGACCTATGCTGCCTCTTGCAGCTGATGCGGTCTTTCTGGCAAGACTCACACCTTTGAGATCTGCTCCGAATTCCCTGCAGGCTGTAGGACAGGGCATGGACTCCCCTGGCAGGATGAGAACCTGGGACCACTGGCTGCTTCTTCATTCCAAAGAGGCTTGGAGGTGAACAACTGTCCCACCTAAAATGGTCTGGGTTTTGCATTGTTTGTTTATTTATTTATTTATTTATTTATTTATTTTCTTCTCCAGACATCAGCCTAGCCCATAGCCATTGCTTAGCCAAATCCCCTCCTGTGTGGCTTTACGGGAGAGAAACAAACCCTGGTGGGTGGGAATATATTCCTTTCTGTAGCCAGGACAGCCAGCAACATGTACAGAACTGCCATACAATCCTGATCGTGAGACAGTGTGAACAGCTGGGATTCATCCTATAATACCAGCACCATCAGAAGGTGGCAGTCTTCAGGGACAATGACCATCCTAACCCTGCAGAGCTTAGCCTTTCCTGATTACTGACTGCTGGGCAATCTTTTCAGTTTGTCCAAATCCACCATCAGCTTAATGATAAGCAAGAAATATAATAACATCATATGGCGGATCCTTTCATTATCTGTAGCATCTGTGAGGTCATGGGGAGGGCCATCCTATACAGATTCCTAAACTATGAAGAGGGAGAAGTGGGATTTAAGGGAAGATAAAGATGTGATACCAACTCCAGATAAGGTCTGCTGCAATGAATCATGCACCGGTGTGCTTTGGTCAACTTTGAATTTCCACTTGGGAAAAGATGGAAACTGGAAAGATTTTAAAGGGGAAGAGAAAGAATGGCAAGAGGGTTTTGTTTGTTTCTTTGCTTGTTTTTCTTTCATCAGAGAAAGAAAAAAGACTGAACAAACTGCGTTTCTTAAAGACGTCTCAAGAAGATATGTTATCAGTATTCAAATATGTAAAAGACAGCTGTGAAGTAAAAGGGACCAGTCAATCTGTCCATCATGTCCCTGCTATGTTGGTGAGAAGCAGTGAGCTCAAACTGCAAGGTATTACTTCAGTATTTGTATGTATTAGACTACTTTCCAATAGCAGTGAAAATGAAAAACTGTTGTAGCCTGCCTAAGAACAGAATGAAGTCACCTCCATTAGCTTTAAGAACAGACAACACACCATCTACCAGAGATGGTACCAGTAGAACCAGATCTGCTCAGGGCAAGGCAGTGGGCTAGCGACCTACTCAGATTAATTCCAACTTTGTGAACTGAAATACCTTACACAGTTGAGGCCTACTTTGTTATCACACACAACCTACTTTCATGATTAGCTTTAGCAGTTTGATGGCACCAGTCAGCTTTATGGAAATCTTGAAGTGGAACACTAGTATCTGTGTGATTATTAATACTTTCATAATGATATTTTGCCTATCACTGTTGGTTTATTTGTTCATTCCTTCCTCATGCACCCCTATGCTTGTTCTGTCATGTGTATGAAATAAAATCACATGAAAATTCGTAAAACTCTTACCTTATCCTCTTTCAAATCCCTTTCAAGGACCTATTTCTCCCTTGATAGTTCAGTGCAATACCTTTCCATTAGCTAAGTAACTAGCAGAAAGTTCTCTAGGGAGCAGCAACTAGCAGGAAGTTCTCTGGGGAGCAGTATGTAGTGCACAAGCAGAGACTTTGGTTCAGTTCCCTACTTCACATGCAATATCGGTGTCTCTTTGAGTCATAGCTCTCCATAAAGAAACCAGGGGTAACAGTATCTCCCTGCAGAGATTGACCAGAAGATAAATACACTAAGGTCTGTGTGACAATATAGGATCAACCACCGTAAGACCTTCTGATTGAAAGCTGTACATAAAAGCCAGGTATTATTACCATTTGTTTTGCTTTTATTCTCACCATGGCCAATTCATCTTACGCCTTTTGTGTACTTGACTAGAAAATGGTCTGTAATTTTCCTGGGGCAAGAATTGCACTAGTTGCAATGTGGTCTCAGCTTTAGGTTAGGTTTCTGGTATTACTGCAATATAAACAGCTGTTCCGGCAGTTTGATAGTTTGGTTATGGAGTTAAATTTCCCCCTGTGAGTAATTTGTATACTACTTTCTGAATTAACTCATGCATATCTGCATTTAACTATCTGCTGCTGTGGAGGCAGTCTTTAGGGAACAAACACAGATCTCTCGACTGAGTTTCCATTCACATTGTTTACTGAAGTGCTGGATATAGCTGGAGGGATTTTAAGTCACTGTTATCTAAACCGTTCCACATTGTGAAAGGTTTGCAGGCAGACACTACGTTCATTGTAGTCAGCTTCAGATTTTGCTAGAATCTTTCTCTGCATTGCACTCATTGGTAAGGAACAATCATTTGTAATGGGCTCATTTATTTGATCCTGATCAGAGGAGGTTGCAAGTCAAAAATAGAATATAATATCTGATGAGAAACATTTATCACTACCTCAGAACCTAATTCTCAAAAAAGTTCCGTATTAGTTTTCAGGTGTGTGCACCTGGAGATTTAACTGAGGGGTCTTTTCTTACTGTGAGAATGAAGAGTTCCTGGCAGCACTGTGAATGCATTCCTCAGCTCCCTTGGAAGGACGGCAATCTTCATGAAAAGGAGTAGGAACATAATATATTGGCAGATCATGAGTCTGCTCTTTCTCACCATTTGCCGGAAGTGAACCACTGATGTATTTTCAAAAAAAATGTCTAATTGGTTCATATAAAGTCTAACTGATCAGTAGAAGTACTAAAAAGAAAACAGCAAGCACAACAATGTTGAAAGTAATGTAATTGTGACAACAAAGGGAAATACGATTTCAGTAAAAAATCCAGCAGATCTACAAGGCAGTAGTTTGAAGCATGCTAATTGTTGCCAAGCCAAAGCAGCAGGATTTACTGTTCCGTGAGCTTTCTTTCCCACACACCTGAGTGAATCTGAAAGTGTGAGTGGGATGCAAACTGCATTGCAGAAGCAATGAGAAGAGCAACCTAAAGAATCCACTGTTTTCTAGAAAAGATGGAAAATGTTTGTTTTCTATGACATGAACTAGTTTTTCCTACACTGGTAGAAAACAATAGAGGCAGAAGAGTTAAGTAAAACACACTGAGCTTTAACTTCTAATTGCCATGATTTCAGCAGGTAAAGAGCAAAAATCATGGAGCATCAAAGCCATTGAGTCCTTTTATAGTTTAAAAGTGACAGGAAAGAACGATGCAGAGGTATTGTGGGGTATTATAGATCATATTTTGTGTAACAATAACCAGCGATCTTCTGCACCTTGCGTTAGACAGTTCTTCACAAGGTAAAGTTATCATGAGTTAGGAGTTTAATATGCTATCAGTAGTGGTAACTATGGCAAGCAGACAATGTAGCTTCAAACAGAAACAGAAAAAGCAGTTAAATTTACAAACAGATAAACTTTAATTCAAAAGACTTGAATGACCAAGAGAAATGTTGACAGTACCCAAGAAAAAGGTTATGTTAGTACAAGGGATGCCATCAGGGGCCTGGCGGCACTACCAGACCTCACTGGCCCTGACCAGCCTCACTTTGCTGTAGCCTGTTTAGGAAAATCCCTAAAGTGAAAATGATTAGGTGATGGCAGAATATTAGGGGGAGATATCACATATGCTTTATCTGTTCTGATTCTTCCAGATGTCTGTTTGTGGCCCGCATCAGAGACACAATACTCTGCAGGATGGACTGTGGTCTGAAGCAGCACGGGGATTCTTCAGACCTTATCCCTGACAGGTTTTAAAATATTAGCTTAAATATTTCATGCGTCAGTAAAATGCCATTTTTCTCCTAGATACACTAACTGAAAAATACCATTTTGAAACAACTTCCAAAGGAACACCACTACATTTTTCTGTACATCGTTTGGAATGACTATACCGTAATTAAAATGCTCTTTCTCAGATTTTTAGTGTACAGCAAAAGTAAGGGATTTCTTCATAACAGATGAGCAGGACATGAACAGAGCAAAAGAACTATTTTTTTTTTCAAGATTCTTCATTTCATGGGTCTACTTGCAAGGTTAAAACAGAAAAAAACGCCTACTCAAATAAGGTGTGTTTTAGATGTTTCTCTCTCCAGTCCAATTCAGATGTGATTGACACTAATGTATGAGGAACACCTTTTTGTTCTGTATTTCTACAGCCCTGTACAATAAGCCAGCACCTACAGAAAAGGTGGGGTTTTGGCTGTCCTAGGAACAGGATGGGTGTGGAACATCCACAGCTGAATCATGAGCTCAAAAGAGGCTTATGAGGCAATAGATGGGGTAAAAGGGCATAAGCCTTTGAGCTCGCCTCTGGATTAGTCATTTTATTCACCAGAAATGTAGAAAGTTTACACCTGTTGATGAACATGTCATTCAACACCAAGTAATTCATGCCCTGGGAGGAGTTTTGTTGATATTTGAATGAGCCCATAAATTTTCCTGAAAGGAAACAATTTGTCCAAGATTTATCAGGTTTTGTGCCATTTTTACAGTCAACAGAGACCCTGAGGGAAAGGCAATGCATCCATCCATCCACCCGTCTATCCATCCATCCATCTACTACCAGCTTATAGCAAGAGGAGGCTCAGGTGGCTGAACAACCTAGAAATATGTCTATATCTGAACAAGAATCATTGAGAAGCAAGTGCTAAATCCTTGTCAATGATGTATTAAAAAATGCATATTGTGAAACTTTGTGAAACTGCTGCAACTTCACAAAGTCCTCTGTTATGACCCAGGGCAGAGTTAGTATATTCTTGTTATCCATGTATTAATAATATATCTGGATCTATTTTATGTATATTGTATTTTGCATACAAGAAAAATACTTGCTCAATAATTAAATATATGCATGGATGAGTTCATGCATTAATTGTTTCAAGGCAGGCCATTGCAAACTGAGTAAGAGACATTTCTATTTGATTACTCTGTTAGCTTCTGGTAGTAAATCCAGATAAACTCCACCACTGGTAACAAGAGTGGCAGATAAGTTCGTAAGTTTACACGCTCTGCAAGTTCCCAATGAATTCTTATTTCACTTTCTTCATTCTGCTGTAACGACAGTCCTGGTGCATCCAGATAACTGAAGGGAATAATGGCAAACTTCCTAGAAAACTCTGTGCAGAGATGTGCATCCCTGCCCTGTTTCAACCCTTCCACAATGCATGTCAAAAGCCTGTCAAAAGAAAAAGCTTTTGTATTTGTTTACTGAGGCAATTCAGTAAAACCAAACATAGTTACCACATACGGCTTCCTGTGGCTTTGTTGGTAAAAGTAAGCATAATTTGACATTTACAAACATTTAGCTTTCAAGGTGTGCATCCCAAAGAAGCTCAAGTGTGGTTTCCACACTCTTTTTTTATTGCCCCAAGACTTTCTCTCCTTCTCCTTCTTTAACAGAGCTGTCAATTAAAGTGAAATGCAACTGCCCAGCATGACAAGGGAGCCTCTATGGAAACTATTTGCCTCCTCTATGCTTTCTTGGCTGTTGCAGCTCTTGTACACCTGCATTTTATCTTGGTGACTTCATTTCGTAACTATTCTCAGTTCCCTTTATTTGCTTTCAGAACATCCATTTTTCATTCCAGCTTTATGCCCTCTTTTGGAAGAGTCTGACAGGAAGTGTTGCAACAGTGAAAATCCATTTTTGAGAATGAGCGTTGTCATAGCTTATGAATTTCTCCTGAATAGAGTTGGCATTAATTCATAAAATGATGATTCTCTCCTCATTCGGGTAGTTATGTGTGTTTGGAAAGGAAACATGCTTTCCTTCCTATGTTTTCCTGAAACGTATTGCTTTGTTAGCAGACAGTAGAGAAATGTTCCATGTAGAATTGATGCAGGAGAAACTGGACGCAGTGCACACTAACCATGTTCAACAATTTGCCCTGACAATCCTGTATCCTGGCACTCTCCTGTCACCTACGTTCTAAAGAGTATGGACTGTGAGATAACTCAGGATACAGCTAGGATCTCTACGTACATCACACCTTGAGGGGAGACACTGGAAGCTAGATTGCATTATAGCACTTTGTTAAATAATCCAATCTAAGTATGCAGTTTGATGCGCTAAAATTCTCTCAATCTGCCACAATTTCTCAGAACTTCCAAAAAAGAAGAAATTACCTAATAATGGCACATGCTTAATTCTGTATCTCCTTTGCTTATATCCCTAAACATACTGTTGTTGCTAAAAAACATTATTTTACCTCCTCAGGCTATACAGCATACAAATTGTACTGTGGAAGGGAATGTTGTGTATGTTTTAAATAGAAAGTCAATTCTCATGTATCTTTTTGAGAAGTCTGCAGGTATGACAAAAGCTCTGCTATGCCTGGGTAAGAAATAACACCTCAGGAGGAGGAGAAATACAAGGGTATGGAAAGGGCTGATGGTGCTGGAATGCAATTTAAGTCTGTTGGATTTTTACTTGTTTAATTAAAATACAAAAAAAGCGCCAATGAAGAGTCTAGTATATTTGTGCGGCTCTTGACTGAGTCTTAGCACAGAATTCTGTACTGTGGAAAATTATCATTTACCAGATAACTGTAAAACTTTTTGACATATTTCAGTTAAAGATATAACATTAACTGTTGTGGTTAACTCAAAAAAAAAAAAAAAAAAGGCAATGGAAACACTTCCTAGATCAGAGAGCAAGGGAGCTTAACAAACAAGTCAGCTACTGCAAATCCAAATTCAGAGTTTAATGAGAAGGAACAATTTCTTCTAGTGTCTATTACATTTTAAGACAATTACCCGAGTGTGCTCTAGGGAATACCAAGGTATACAACATCAGACACACAATTAAGCAGTGTGATTGTGTAAACACCATATTTGGGACAGGAGAAGTGTTTGAATACACCATGCAAAAACTATTCCCAAATGGAGGCTGATGAGTAATCATGTGAGTCTTTAAAATAAAATAAAATAATGTTAGCTATATTTGAATCAAGTGTTTGATTCTATCAGGGTTCCCTTCACATAATTCCATTGTTTTAGCCACTTTCCACTTTTTATGTGAGACAATTGATATTTTTTCCCTCTGCTTAAAATCCAAGTTTTTTCCATGATCTTTATGGAAAGAGACGTCAAAGGAGAATTAAGCATCTGCAGCTTAGAATAAGAGAAAACTGTTAACATTGTCTCAATATTATCTATATTATTCTCATATGCTCCTATATTTCTCCATAATTATCTCCCACACAATAGTACAATTGTCCTATAAAGGTAGTTACTAATGGAAAGTTAAGCTTTTATAACTAATAAAAAATAATGTTATTAAACATCTGAATTTCCCAGTGCACCTTGTGAAAATTGTAAGGACAACAGTACGTACAACTACCCTGAAGCCTCTGCATTTGTTCTTATAGATGTAAGCACCCATATCCTTTTATACTTCAGATCCATAGTCTTTCAACACACAGCTGGGAGTGAATATTATCCCTGCCATTAAGGTCTGCTGCGGTGCTAGGGGCATGGTTAAAGCTGTGTCCTAACATCCTATGGTAGATCTGCAGTTTATGCAAGGAGCTATATGCGCTCTTATCCATACAGCCACAATTAACCTAACCTACTGTACTTGTACCTTTGTATATATATATACATATGTATATGTATATACTGCAAAGTATCCTGCAGTGTTATATCTTCCCTCAGTGTTCACGCAGTAATTTCCTGTCCAGCCTTCTTTCTAGATTAGCCCAGTTTATTTTTGCATTGCCACATCAGAGGTACCTCCTGGCAAATCAAAGATGCTTTCCCAGCATGCACTAACTATATATAGGGGAATAATACATTTTCTGTTCATTTTTGGAGACATACTTCAGGACTGTAACTTTAAAAACATATTCAAGAATATATGCAAAAGATGATGAGAGTAGATCAGGCAAGTCAGGAAGAGTGTAGATGGAAACAGGCATGGTATTGGGCATCTAATGGTCTCTCTTCATGTGCTGTCCGAAGAGTGGATCGAGAGGACCTGGAGGCACAGAGCTGTGAACAGGGAACCTAACCACAGCTGGTGAGTGCAGCCCACCGCATGGTGTTGCACTCATGTGGCTAACCACAGCAGAGAGAGGGAATTTCCTGGTTTACATTCAGATACATTATCATTATACCAGTAGCGTACCATTTGCCTTTTGCTTTGAGCAGAAATACACAGCATTAACACCACATTTTCATCCTCCTTTTCCTGGATTTGTATCCAAGCTCTTCAGTTTTGCCCTATCTGAGGAACAAAAACAAGGAGGAGGAGACAGGCTGAAGTAGTAATAATAAGATCAAGAAGTAAATCAAGTTCCTTCTATGAAACAAAACAGATGTTGATTCAACCATAATTTAGGCTGGGGAGTGAAGGGCAGCTGAACAGAACATTTGTATGAGTGAAAGCAACATTGCTGCTTAGAGGCAAATCTGCTGCAGTTTTTAAAATACACTTTTAGCATCAGAGATGCTAGTGAAAAGGGATGATCTTCAGGATTTTGCAAATTACAGCACAGTATATTAAGAGGAATGAGTGGCAATTTATCTGAATATAAACTGGCTATAAACTGAAGCTGTTCAGCAGCTGCTCCACAGGCAGCAAAATTGTCTTTGTGATGACAGTGAGAGCCTCCTGGAGAAGGGCAGGGTGGACATTCATGGGTAGGAACCATTAAAAAGCATCATTACCTATAAGTAAGCAAGCACTGCTAAAGCATACTGAACCATATGAGACACTAAGGCAGTCTGGAAGGCTGTCTCCCTTTCACTTTCGGAATTACTGAGTATTTGTTGGTTTTAACTTTTTAAATTTTTATTTCGTTCCTTACTATGATGTGATTTTAATTCTTCTGCATATTGTAGAAGTTTAATTAAGTATATAAAATTAAAGCATAGCTTCAGCTTGTACTGCTGAACGTGCACCAGCAGGACACCTTAAACGCTCTTACTGCTGTTGCTTTGCCAGACCTGAGGACTCCAGTCTCAGGCACTGTCAAGCCAATGCTGTTCACCAGTGCTTTGTTTCAACAGAGAAATGTGGTGCATACAAGGGATAACAAAGGCAGCTCCTTTTTTTGAAGAACACAAAATAGATTAAGCTGGTCTCAGCTGAAAAGGATGCCATCAATTTAGACAGCAGCCTGCTCTTTCAGCTGAAAACGTGGGAAATGGAGCAGCACAAATGGGTGAACTGCTTGATTCTCCAAAATATTTGTGAGATAATTAATCTCTACTGCTTTCTCTGTGTGATAGGGGACCAGCTTACTGCTCCATTACATGCAATGATATCGTTGAAGAAGGTAGGCACTTTCAAATGAGTGAGAGAAAACAGAATTTATTTTCTCTGTAACACAACACTCTTTGTATGTTGAGAAGTTGAAAAACAAACTGTCCTTGTGTGCATGGCTCCTCAGCGCAGGAAGTTTAGGGGCAAAGGAACAATTGCAAAACAGAAAGTGGGGGTAAAGAAAGCAGTGCCAAACTTAGAGGGAGAAAGTAGTACTGTAAATATACCTAATGACTAGGCATAAAAAGAAGTACTGAGTGACTCCTCGTGTTCTTGTGAGCTGGAAGCAGCTTGGTGAGAAACCTCAGGGCAATCATTCCCAAGCCTGCTGGAACAGGGCCTGTTAAGACTCCAGGATAATAGTGTTGGCTCCCCTACTGGAGCACTCCCTCCTGGCTAATGTATGGATTAGTTTGAAGAGGGCAGTTAAGGATAATGGTACAGCCCTGTGACTGAGGGAAGAATAAAATCGTGATAATAAATTCAGCCGAGGGAGAGTTAGAAAACTGAGACATTTATCAAGACGATTGTCTTGCTGTGACAATAGCAGTACTTGCCCTGGATATCATGACATGAAGCAGCTTGGGCAACAGCATTAAAACTGCCCTAAAACATCAAGTTTTAGCTGGAATGGAGAGAGTGAGACTTTCGGTACACAGGACAGCAAGACACCACTGATGTGCCTATTCTTGAGTCACTAATCCGAATTTTTCTTATATGCTTATGGCTAGAGAACGTTTCAGTCATTCCTCCAATAAGATGTTTAAATTTCCTCGTGTACTGCTCAGTACGTCACTCAAACTCTCCAACAAAAGGATCCCTGCTGAAAGCACTGCTTTGTCATGCTGGATCTTTGATGGAGGCCTCGCTGATCTCAGAGCAGGAATGCACAGACATAGCACGTTTCTTCCGTAGAAAGCTTTTTAGCAATTGTTTGTTAATTAACTGAAGTGTGTATTTGTTTATTAGTAAAGTATTTTAAAACTTTATAACTTTAAACCATTTGTTTTCTACGTTAAACTTTTGTTATAATGTCAAAATATACTTTAACATAGCTTCTAACCAGTTTCTAAATGTTGTTTAAAATTTAAAAAGGAAAAACTAAGGGCCTCAGACTTCTTTTCCTGGTCATAATATGTATCCCATAATGTATCCTGCAATTCCTAAGCATCCCTGGACACAAACATCTCCCAGACTTCTGGAGTGCTGAACTGATTTGAATCAGTGCCTCTGCTGTGAGCTACTGATGCCCTCTCCTCAGCCCTGCAAATCCCTGCAGCAGGATCAGTGGTTCTGGCAGACTTTGCTGCCTTCAAATCCAGTACCAGAATGCCCTTTGAGGACTACAGATGCTTGCCTGCAGATGTGCCTGCCTTGAGTAGCTGACGGATTCTGTCAGCCACGTGCACTAACAGCAAGCTTCTGGCTGCAGAAGACAAATGGTCCCAGCCCAGGACCTGGGACCCCCCGGTAGTGTGGGCATCCCTGCCTCATGCACCTGCATGCAGGGCCTGAAGCTGTACCCCAAAATCTCATCTTTTCATATCTCCAACCGCATCTAGGGGCAGCAATAATCTTACATAGGCAGCATGTCTACAGGAACAGCATTTCAAATTGCACAATACTGAATTCTGACCTAAGGAGATCTGGTAAACTCAGCAGGGTGGGTTAACAAATCATTTCCTTATCAGAAAGAAATTACACAGCCTAAATGTATCATTTGCAAGGACTGTGTGGTATTTGTAACCTTTGCTTCCAAACGCAACAAGGCACAGCTTTCTTTTTACCCAACAGATGGCCAACTGCTCTTGGTTAGAGAAAATAAAACCTAAGCAGAAGCTTTCTCACTAACATTTATAGCCCTGCAGATGGACACATTGCAGGAAAGGCAGCTTTGTTAATAAATCAGAAAAACCTATAATAACTTTAAGTTCAAGGCCTAATCATTTTTTTTTCTTTAGACAACTTCTCTTGAGCAGTAAAATACATGCAAGGCCTCAGGGAGCTCAGGGCCTTGTTGTGTGCTCCAGGGATGAGTGGTATTTTACTGCCCTAAGGACTATGAAAGGCTGAAGTAACAGGAATGTTAGCCTTTGTACCACTGAAAAGCTCAGAAATATAAACCTTAATTACAGGAGAAAATATAAGTAAATGCTTTGAAGTTTTGCTCAATACAATTCTATCCACCATGCCCTGATCTTGTTCTCTGAAAGTTCTCTTTATTCACCAGGGTATTGAAGATTTGGGTAGTCCCACCTGCATTTGGTGACTGCAGTTCTGTACAATGCCTATGACTCTAGATGAAGTCAGAGGGTGCTCCTAGAAAGGAACGTGGAAATCTAAACTTGATCTAGTATTTTCTCCAAAGTTCACATTCTGGATTAACCCAGCAGCTCAGAGATGGTATTAGTACGTACAAGCACTCATCCTTAGGTGACAAGCTCATCTTGCATACTTAGTGTTATCCCTAATGTTTAGTCTCTCACTATCAACTTTTAGGCATTAGGTAGTTATCAGCATAGGCAGACTGGCAGGCACCTACCAGCATCAGTAAAGGCCTCACAATGACAAAATGGACTAGTTAATGGAAGAACAAACTTTCGTCCACACCCAGGACACCACACAGTCTAATCTAGCACAGCAACTGCTAGGAGACACTCAAAACCTGGGGCATGGGATGCTCAAAAGGCTTCAACTGACCCCAGTCACAGGCTTTGTCCACCCACATCTCCAGGAACTGAGGACAGAGTAGATGCCTGTTCTCTTCCCAGAGCTGCTCTACTTGCAGTAGTTTTCCCTCTTCTGCTTTTCCCTTGACCACACAGCTGTTACAGTGATATTTGATCACCAGGGAGGTGTATGTATGCCCCATCAGAGATTAGTGCACTAATCTCTGTAGTGCAGAGATTACAGATAAGTTTCCTGCTTTATTAGATATAATTTTCAGCAAAATTTGACTTATTGTTTTATTATTCTTACATGCAGCCAATTATTTTTTTCTGTCTGAGAATCTCTCAGATGGCAACACAGCAAAGAATACAGAGTGAGACAGTATGACTGTATGTTAGAAAACTAAGAAAATTAGCAGGACTCTTACAGGCAGATGAAGTAAATAAAATAGCATTAACACTCTTAGAGAAGCATTACAGACTTTGAAATGACAAAGTCCTTTTCAATAAGCTTTGTATTACTTACACACCAATGCAACGTGTTGTGCAAACAGTTTTAACTCTAATCTTACTGAAACAGGAGATTATGTAACCAGGCCACAATGCACACATTGCCTTTTGAAGGGAAGTGTAAAAGGCTGTAAAGTATTATGAAAGTGTTGTTACAGGAGTAAAAGCTCTTTAGAATCATTCTAACTCCTCCTTTCACAAGAGAAGGAAGTTGTTTAAACTCTGTGCTGTGGTATATTATGCATTTAAGCCATAAAAAGAAACTTTGGGAGATAGATATTGCATGCACAAATCATAAAGGGTGCCATAATCATTTGCCTTTCAGAGGTGGAAAATTATATTGGAAGTTATACAAACGTATAACAGAAATGGAACAGACTGAACAGTATCTAAAATTAAACAGGTGCCTTTCTATGAAAAAAAAATGGGCTAAGAAATGCCAAACAGGAAGAATGAAAGGTTTCTGGAAAGCAACTAATCTGATGGGAACTTCTGCACGAGTAAGGTCAAGTGTGCTTCCCTGCTCTGCCTCCTGCTAATGTTCTCTGCCATTCTGCCCTTCTACCACAGCATCTGTTACCATGATGTGATTTTACTATTTCTTGCCCTGCCCCTCGTCTCTAAACTTAGTTATTGATTTTTGGCACCCTTTTCCCTTTCATGCTTATGTTTGTTTCAGGCAACAGCAGCTGCATGGAATAAATCCTTTGGGTTTTATAGAGCCATTGTTCAAAGCTGTTTTAAGAGTGTTACTACATGTTTGCAATAGTAAACGACAACATAAAGAAACTGGAATTAATAATAATAATAATAAAAAAAAACATAATAAAAAGGCAGAGCTATATATTGCTATACAGTGAAAACAATTGGAAGTATGCATGTACAAATCCACTTCTTTGATTAGCATGTCATGAAGGAATCATCATTTTTAGAGGAAGAGCGTGCAACACTTATTTCATCCAGCAGTGAATAAACACCACAGGGCAGAGATGTTAAATTCTTTTTCTTCATTTTGTAAGTAAATGTCACCTTAGGTCCTCTTTCAACCAATTAGCCAGTACTCTGTCGCATACTGGAACAGCCACGGGGATGATCTAGCTATGTTCAGAAGACAATTGTTCCAAAGGGAGAGATATTCCAGCTAAGAATACAATCTACCCTCTTTTCTATTATATACCCTTCCTGCAGAAGAGAAGCGTTTGGCAGACAACTACTCGGGGAACACTACACCAGCTCAAAGGCTGCCTTACAACACAGCTATACCTGGGAGTCCATATTGAACCTCACTGCTGGAAAAGGAGAATGGCTGGGCTGTACCAGAATTTTCTCTGTGGTCTTTGTCTTTTTTTTTTTTTTTTTTTTGACTGGGTTAGCCAAAAATCACTAAAAAATGCTTAGAATCGATGAATTCAGAGTTATCAGTGAGATTTGCTATTTTAAGGATTGTTTACCATTTTACAAGAAAAGAAAATGACAATAAATATCTTTTGATAACCTTGCATATTCCGCTAACATAGCCAATTCTATTTTGAGAAAAGCCGCAGTATATTGTGTGCATTTTTATATTAGCTAGAACTTCAGAACACAAGATGGCAGTGTACATTGTAGTGAATTCAGGCTTTTAGCTGCTCCTGTTACTCAAACAGAACATATAACATTTTATTCAGTCATATATTAATCTGATCGTGTAATTGCAGTATTAGAAATAAACCTAAAAGTATTTATCAACAGCAGAAACAAATGCAATTTGCCAATAAATGAATATTGCATGAACAAGTGTTAGGTAAAGCTTAATTCAAGCTTTTATCGTACATAACAACACTCTGGAGACATTAAAGCCTCTTATGGAACTCCTCAATTGCAATAACAAGAGAGTATCCCTTTATGAAGGAATGGAAGCTGGCTCAGTCACAAGAGCTTCAGAGCAAAATTGGCTGCTGGGGAAAAGAACATAAGAGAGCTGGCAGCCTAAAATATGTAAAAAGCTCAGGGCTCTCTGAGGAGCACTGTAGACCACTGAAATGGAACAGACTGAACAGTGTCTAAAATTGAACAGGTGCCTTACTATGGAAAAAAAAAAAAGTGGACAACTGTTTGGCATGACAATTCAGAAAAAAAAATCCACTGAGAAGCACTGAATTAGAGGAATAAGTCTCTGGCTGAGGACAAAATTGCTTAAACAGATACAAGGAGTCAGACCTCTCTGTACACAACTTCAGTTATGCAAAGTCTCCCTGAGTACAAGTGGCCAAACAGAACTGCAAAAACAAACTTTCTCTGTAACTACTTGCTACTCTCTCTTCTGAGGTTGAGTTGAATGTTGGAGTCAGCAGGTATAGCTTGAAAGTTGTCTTAGCTATCTTTCTGAACTGAATTACTAGTTATACACACATCAACATATTAGAAAGGCTTGCTACATAGTAAAGAAAGCCTTAAGAAAAATAGCAGCATTTCAGAGTATAAAATCATCATGGAAAACATTATCCCCAGGGGATGTGTAACACTGACAAAATTCCAGGCAGCCCTGCTTTCTCCATAGGCGTTGCTCAGGTTACTTTACCTCCCTACATCTAAACTCACAGTGCTAATGACAAATGAGGCTGACCTGGATCATCAAAACTCAACACCAAGTTCCATCATTTCTGGATACAGCTCTTAATTTAACGTAGTTATTTTGAATTAGATTACGAAAATGTATAATATCTCTCAGATGACTGTGTCATAATTACTTCACATTTTTCTCTCCAGAATGGGGATATTTGTAATCTTCCATTTTACTGGACAATAGAGAATATCAAAGCAGTGTGAGTGGAGCATGGCATGCAGAGCTTGGCCGGCATTTTTGAAAGAAGGTGGAATTGGGAATGCTGGTCCACAAGTCTACTTTTCTTGTAGTCATCCGTGTGTCAAAATATCACCCTGTTCCCAACCCCACAATCACAGCAGTTCCAACAAAAAGTTGTCATACTTTTCATGGTGGTCCACTCCTGTTGTTACTTCAGTTGTTGCTTGTTATTGCCTTATGTTCCCACACATAAATCATTGGTTTTATTCCAAGACTTTTTTTCCTCTCTCTTTCTGAATTTGCATAAGATTGCATTTGGCATTGATTCAGGTCAAATAATTCAAACATCATTTTTTGCCTGGTATTTAAACTAAGGCTGGGTGTGGGCTCATGACTAAAATAAAGTGTCTAACCTAGCTGTTTCAGTCACCTGGTCTATTTATCACAGTAGATTACAGTATGTGTGGTATGCACAGAATTATGCATGTATTTCTCAGCCATCTAAAATGGAGGATAAATTGAACGTGTCATGGTTTTAGGGCAGTAATTTATATTGAGTACAGGGCTTAGAATGGACCCGAGCCAAAACCTCAGATCTAAATTACCCTGAGTTCCAGGGAAATTTTAATCCGAATAAAAACTTCACAGCTGCTCATTATATAATTAAGTGAACCAACAAAAGACCGTTTCTCAGCACTCTCAAACTAAAGCATTTACATCCACATTTAAACTCTGTGGCTTCATCCATGGATGCCCTATACTGACCCTAATCATGGAAGTTCTTGTATGTAATTAGTGCCTCTCAGATTCTGCTGTTTGATACAACCATTCTGAATGTTTCAGCTGGCTTTGAGAAGATCCCCATTATGTATATTATTCTTTAACCTAATGGTATTTCCTCTCTGGGAGTATGTTACAAGGATTCACAAATTAAATATTTTTCATGTATGAACTATTGAAGTTGGTCTCACGGCCTCCTTTTCATTTCAGGTTCTTATTCAAGATTTGATTTTCAAGAGTATGTCTTCCTTTAGCAACCATGGGAATTAACGTCTGAGTTTCTGTGAATGCACTTGGGTTGTCCAGTCCGGAGAAAAGGAGGCTGAGAGCCATCTTCGCTGCTGTCTGCAACTTCCTGAGGACAGGAAGCGGAGAGGGAGGTGCCGGCTTCTGCTCCTTGGGAACAGACGGCAGGATGCACAGCAAAGGCACAAAGCTGAGCCAGGGAAGAGTATTCCACTCCACTCCACTCCATTCCACTCCACTCCACTCCATTCCATTCCATTCCATTCCATTCCATTCCATTCCATTCCATTCCATTCCACTCCATTCCATTCCATTCCATTCCATTCCATTCCATTCCATTCCATTCCATTCCATTCCATTCCATTCCATTCCATTCCATTCCACTCCATTCCATTCCATTCCACTCCATTCCATTCCAATTTTATGTTATTTGTCAGACCACATAGACACACAGTGAAATTTTTTCTTTAGGTAAAATAGTTCTTACTTTTCTATTCAGAACTAATCCTAAGATAATCTTCTTTTACGAGGTATAACCAATTTCCCTATAATCAAAGATAACCTCCACTCCCCTCACAATAAAATTTTGCTCTAAGAGCCCTCCCCATGAATGATCCCTTCCTCCCCAGACTTTCACAAAATCATCTCTTTGACACAGCCCTACATAAATCAAAATTAATTTATTTCCTGCAGTCCAAAACAACTTCTTCCCTCCAAAATAAATTCTTGTATGAACATTAAATCCTAATTACACTTGCGAATTCAGGAAGCTGTGGCGCAGCAGAATGATAGCAGTCCTAGAGGCACTGTAACCTGTTCATTTACTGAAAGCATCATCTCTCTGCCTTTCATCAACGCATAATGTGAAAGACTAGGTCTGGTCAATGAGGGCATGGAGCAGGAAATGTGAGTGGGCAGGAGACTGCTACCTCTTCGTCCGGCAAGACCGAGACTCCAGCTGGGGCTGCAGGCTTTAGAGCTGTCGGGACTGGGGGTGGCTGGGATAAAGGATGCTGGGGGTTAGTGCCGCCCCAACATTCCCCAAGTCAGCACTGATTGTAATAATTGTTAAAAGTAAAAGGCAATACATTTAAAATTGGCAAAAGTAATATGCCTATGAAACATGCTGGCAAATGGTATCGCTGAGGCCAAGTGCTTAGCAGGATTTAGTAAAAGGTTATACATACATATTCATACATTTATGTGGGGAATTAGATTGGACCCGATAAAAATTCATAATGGATATAAATGTTCGCAGTTCAGGGCATAAATCAGCCACCAGCCTGAGGTTAGAAAATAACTTCCCCTACAGTCAGGTTGTTATATAATTATCCATTATACTGGTGGAGGGGGGGGGGAGAAGGGGTTGAAGAATAGGGCAATTTCCTCAGCGACGTCTGGGAATTACTATTGTCAGACAACTAATTTAGATTTGATCTGGTATGGAAGTTCTTATTACATCAAATAATGTAATTTAGAATTAAAGAATATGATTTATTTTTTATTTCTTACTCTTTATGTAATCAAGTTCATGCCTGAGGGTAACTGCAAGCCTTTCCCATATAAGCAGGCCAAAGTTAGCGAAATGTACTCTGCTGTGCTTTCTCACAGAACCTCCTTAAAAACAGCTTCAGATTTTCCAAGGAAGTCAGGCAGAGTCCCAGGAATTCAGTTTGTTGAGATGCTAGCCAACTAATATAGCCAACTTACTGGCTATATTAGAAGAGAAAAATTTCTGTTCTTGAGCTACAGTAAAAATCTCACATCCTGAAACGTCCTTATTTTTGTTAAATTTGTTAAATTTGGAGAATAACATAAAAAGACTGGCAGAGCTCCTCAACATCACTAATTATAGCACTTAGGCTACTCTGTGCCTGCTTTTTCTACTTGGTATTGTCAGCACACCTAAGCAAATCATACGTGTTCCTACGGACTTGTTTACATCAAGCAATATCTCTTCAGCTCTCTTGTTGAACTTACAAACTCTGAAAGCTAACATAACACACACTACACTCTAATAGAAACATCCTTTATGACCTTGAAAACAAATGGTTTGACTGAAAATGGCTTGATTAAAACTTTATAAATGAATACAGGAAAACATTCCTGTGCAGGAATTCAGTGCAGGAGTCAAGGGATATTGGCTGCATTCTGCTATGGTTTCTAGAATGTATGTGCTACACGTACTGTAATTATAGCATAAATTATCATCACAATAGATGTGTGGAACTAAGGAACATTTATTAACAAACCATCTCACAAATTTTCATAAGAAAAAAGTGTGATACTTGGCATCAGTCTCTTAAGAGTTTCTGTTCCTAGTGAAGTAATACTAGAAACACTGCACAGCAATACACATCTGGAAGGTTTAGGACCACAAGCAACAAACATTTTGGTTTTATGAAATAAAAATCTTTCTGTGCAAACTTGTGATCTGTTCAGAGAGATTTATAAAAGGAATAGCTGAAGAGAAGGCAGCAGATGTAACATAGCAGATTTTTTTTAGTTTCCGTGTTCCATAAAAATCTTACTTGAAAAATTAATTCAAACTGGCTTTGATAAGAAAGCTGTAACTTCGCTTGCTGCTACAGACCACCTGTCCCCTGAATGCAGGCAAGCAGGCGTCTCCTATCAGCTGGGGTCCCCCCAGCTCCGTGCCAAGCGCTGTAGGTGTTGCTGGCACAACACTTTGCAGGCTCTAGTTACCAGGGTGTCCTCATTTAACACACAGGGTCTGCAGAAGCAATGCGACTGCTTTATGGCTTTCTCAGAACAAATAGGGCAACTCCCTTAAGCACAATTAACTCTTAACAGTGGCAACATTACCAGCCCTGCAGATGAAACCCAAATGAGGGTTATGACAGTATTGGGTGGGTCTTGTTGGGACCGTTTGACACCAGTCCTCTGCCAGTCACATATGCAGTTTTGTTGTGTCTCCTGCCTCCTTATGTCCTCCTGCTGCCACTAATGACACCCTGCCAGCAGCAAGCTATTTCCCCGTGAAGCTCCCAGGCTGTTTATAACCCAGCTGCCTCACCCTGCCAGCCACCAAACTGCAGCTCCTGCTCTCGTGTAGGGTTCTCCCTCTGGAACTTGGCTCACAGTACACTGGAAACCCCAGCATAGACTGGGAACCTCAGTACAGTGTGGCAAAGACACAGGATATATTGAACTGTGAGGAGGTGTTTGTGGTGTGACAGATATAGGTGTGAGGTCTAATTTTTTTAAATGTCTTCATTGCAAAAATAAAGTAAACTCTAGCGTGCGGCTGACGTTTACAGTTGTACTTTGTGTAAAGCTTCAAACACCAGTGAAGAGAGAATTAGAGACGAGGTGTAAAGAAATTAACACCCAAAAAGTAACAGTTTTGATCTAGAATAAGGCAAACTGATAAATACTGTACAGATAATCCAAAGTTTTCCAGTGAAAGAAATAACCTCAAAAAAGCATGAATTAGAAAAGAGAACGATGGGAAACTTTCCTTTTTCTCCCCCTGCAACTACAAGCAAGTTTGCACAGGATATGGCAAGGCAAAAGAACAATGTAATTTTGGCTCCATATGAGAAGCTGTAACAGCAGAAGGTTAAGTCATTTTCTTTATGTTTTTGGCCTTAAATATTCAGTTCCATCCACAGCACTATCAAAGAGACAAAGACAAATGAGAAAGAGTTCTGAAAAAAGCCAGGAAAATAATCAGTGGCTAGAGGGCCAGATTTATTTGGAAATATGTGCATCTGTTTAACTTGTCCAAGCCTTTAAGGGTGGTTAAGGCGAACTCGTATTGGACAACTTATTCTGGAACAGAGCACTTAGAAATACTAAGTTAAAAAAAAAGGTTAGCAGGTAGTGGGCTGCCAGAGATCCCAATACTGCTTTATTAGCTCTGCTTCTGAGCAGCTACCAAATCACTCCAGTAGCAATTCCTAAAACAATGCATAAAAATAAGGGTTGCATTTATATTCTGAGAAATGAGTTTAGTTTTTATTTCCTCAGAAACTCACTTTCAGAGACAAACCTCCCTGTCTCTACCCTACGTTTAAGTAAGTAGTAGGTGCACACACACACTCCAGTATAGTGCTGAGGATCACACTGATGGCTTGATATTATTTGACATTCAAAACACAGACTTCTTTCATAGCAAGGCCTATGTGTTACACTCTCCATATAGCACACTATATGGAGATGCTGATGGGTAGCAACACCACGTACATAATAGCATATTTAGGACAGGACAAAAAGATGTACCTTAAGCTAAAGAAAGGTTTAAAACAAACAAACAAAACAAAACAAACAAACAAAAAAAATGAGAACTATGCAAAATACTAACAGAAACATCATGACTCCAAGGATTCTGCATCTCTGACCATTTCTTTTAGACAAAGGCATGGAGGACACACTGATGCTGGAAGCAAGTCTGTGCAAATTGTTCAGACTATTACCTACACTGCCTAGCTCAGAGTGAGACTGGAAAAGCATTCTTGGGCAGAACAGCAGTCTGCCCTCCTGCCTGTGCCAGCCTTCACAAATACGAGCATGTTTAGAAGTCTGCACCCCACCAGATCCATCAGGACAGGCTTGCCACTGACAGCTGCTGATAGTTAACAGGCTGTCTGCATAACAGTCCTGTGGACAAGAAGCAGAGCATCCTGTGCATGTGGCTGCTCCAAGTGCAGCTCTTTCAGAACAGCGTGAATAGTCAGCAGGCTGCTTATATTTGAAACATTGTAGGTAAGAATTGCTTGCTGGGTTAGCAGAACACATGGGGCATGACAAGAGGGTGCAGTAGTAAACAACACATTATATTCCCACATCATGTGACTATCAGGAGGAAAAAAAAAAAGTGGCTATAGAACACCCAGATTCTCCCCTATTTAGCAAACACTTCTGTTATAGCAGGGGATATACTGAGTTTAGAGAGTAAGGTCTTCTCTAGCAAAGGATTATGAATATTATCACAGATTAAACACTATTTGATTTATTAATGCTATTTCTATAGACACATCTAGTATACTGAAATATTTTGATAGGGCAGATATTCTAACCAATGCTTATCTTGTCTTTGGCATCAGAAAATGCAAGTCAAAGAGAACTCAGTAACTGTTCTTACTTTCACATTTTCTATTTTTGGGGGGTGGAAGGTGCAACAAAAAAATGTGAACAATTATAGTATGCATTTGTGAGATGTCTAGGCTCTCTGAGTTCCTGAGAACACGTGAAAATTGAAAGGGAAAGATGAGCAGTAGCTGGGTCAGCACACTTATGACATAAAGGTATTCAAACACTTTGAGGATGGTGGTGAGTTCAATAGCTTATCAAACATGGGAGTCTTACTACAAAGCACGTGCTACTCTTCAAACTCTTTGTAATATGTTTATTTATAGTTAGGTCAGCTTCAGCGGTTGATGTCGCAAAATGTAGTCTTTCAAAACTTTTTGAAATACATTCATTGAAATGCAGGTTGAAAAAGTTCCTATTCCTGGAAGTTAATTCGGATTTTAAATTGCTATATTACAAGGCCATTCATTCTGGAATAAGTTCCTTCACCTATTTTAGCTTACTTTAATATTTAATTCTGGGACAGTTATTCTGTTCTAGAATTATTCCAGAATTGTCTTGGCTCCAGAAAGTCATGGAAACATCTTTCATCAGACACACCTACACAGTAGTATGCCCTGGGTAAAACAAGAATTAGGATTCTAGTTGAGTTAGGAGTGCAGATCACATAATTTATCATCTACAGATGCCAGGACGTTAAAACTTTCAATTGTTTTCCCACCAAACTGAATGAGGCATTTCGTTAATACAACTACATCTGTATAATTGGAAACTAAACCAATGACGACTGCATGATTTGAATAATACTTTAAATAATTTCACTTTTATTATGCTATTTTGTTGTAAACGGTATCACCAAATAGCTTATTCATTTTCCTTCTGCTTCTGATTTGAGCTTGTGCTTTTCGTGAAGAAAGAAGCAGCACATTTTCAACCTTCCTAATTTTCTGGGATACACTATGCATGACTTTTAATTATTTAGTCTGATACACATTAACACTAAAAGTTCATAGTGCACAGTGAGATAAACAGGTGAGAAGAACCTGGTGGACTGTAACTGACCCAAGAAGCTGAGTGAGTACCAGCAGTCTCAGGCAATGCCCTTGCAGGAAAACAGGAATTTGGGGTATACAACCAATGCAGGGCTTTAGTTCTGGGAAGGAACTCCCATACTCCTTTCAGAGGAGTGGTCCTAATCACTGCCTGTTAATTCCTTTGGAAAGATACAGATTTAAAGTATTTGGACACGTAACAGGAAGAAAGGCCACAGGCTACTTACTCTGACACACTGGGTCTTTGAGGAGAGCTTTGATGGTTTGCTTGTCTTCTCCCACAAATTCAATGCTCAGTTCCTGACTAAAAAGTCCATGAAGCTTCAGATTTTCCCTTATCTGTAGAGGATTTAGAGAGCGATAGAAGATAGCTGTTAGCACAGAGGATTGAACAGTTTTTAGCCTGACTAGGAATACAAAAGTATCACAGAAAGTAAATTAAAAAAATAATTGTTTCATTGACCTTTCCCAAAAACATGCTTTTCACTGCATGAAAGACATAATCAGCTCAACATTTAAATGTCCTTTATTTTGCTTTTTATCAAACTAACTTAAAACTCTTACAGTGTAACGTTGGTAAAATGTCCACTCAGGACTGCATGTTCATAAGCATTACAAAAAACTTCTGAAAATTGTTATCTGCCTGATGTAACAAAATTAAGTACAACAGAGCAATACTGTCACAACAGCAGTCCTTCTCCACTGTGAATGGAAAAGGGGAGTCCTCCAGAGCTCCTCCAAAAGGCTTCTAAAATACTAAAGCAAAATGGCTAAATTGTCATTACAAGCTCTTTTATCTGTTTTAAACACATTATTTTCAAGAATTTCTCAACTTGAAAGGAATTTAATTTCTAAGTTTAAGCCATCAAGCCTTAATAGGATAGAAATTCTGACAGTCAAGAATTCAAAGCATTACAGTGTCAGTTTATTCTACAGGATAAGACAAGTACCAGCAGAAGATAAACCATTTCTGACTCCTTGAAACTGAATTGGAAATTGAACCTTCCTCAGGAAGAAAAAGCAAAGGTCTGTACTCTGCTTGTTCATACTCATGTACAAAGTCCTATGACTTCTCTCATTACCATGGTTCCAGGGAATGAAATAACCAATACAGTTCGGGGCATGGGAAAAGATTACAGGATACAGTTACTTTTCTGGTAACCACAGAGATAGAGTCTTCTTCGAGAAGTGAAGAAAGAACCAGATACTGTACTTTGAACAGGACATTAACTTCATCTAACTTTTAGATGGTAAGGGTTAGGGAAGATGAATTCCAGCCACCGTGGCTGGGGACATACCAGCTCTTCTGTCAACAACCAAGCACTGATTCATGGTCCATCTTATGGCTTTGCAATGTAAGACAGGAACGGAGCTTGTAGCACATATGCTGATTCCAGGTCCTTGTTTTACATCTCATGCAGACCTCTCTGTAAAACAGAGGATGTGTCCTTATCACTGAGTTGAAAATAAATTTTGTCTCACTCAATACTTTCATCAGTCTTTTTCTATTGTCATCACAGGGGCTAATTTTAAAATGAAATTCCTTGTTAAGAATATAACATCAAAAAAAGTTCTAGCACAAAATCCCAGATCCTGAAAGTCACTTCTCAAAACAGCCTCAGTCAAAATAGTCACTGATTCAAAGCTCAGAAATTCAGCATGACTGAAATTCACTCAGCAAATCAGGAAGTGTCTCCAACATTCTTCAGATGTTTGAAATATTTTATACCAACAGAATAAATTTTTCCTCCATTGCCCTTTTATTTGAAGACACCCAAACTAGCAAGGTTTTAAAAATTTCAACAGTAGGTGGCACTGTGAAGTTTCTAGCTTCACAATTATTCTAATAATATAAAATGTTATACAGATCCTTTAGAAAGAACTTCATCAAAATGTTAGTAGTCCGTCATCTAAAAACATTGCCCAATCTTTCCTTTTTCCTTTCATTTTAAAAAGATCATGAAAACATTTTAAATTTTGATAACAAAATAAATGCTTTTCTAAATATTAAGATCGACAGATATTCTAAAACAAGAATAGGAATAACAAGAATGTCACATATAAAAACAGGCAACTAATAAAATTTAAAATGTCATAAAAATATCCTCTATACGCTTTGTTACTCTTCAGTAAAGTACCACTATGGTTTGCTCTTGAATACATTAGAATTAGCTCATATACTGAGCTACTTCAAATTTCCTGGAAATCTTAGCACATGAACTATAATATCACAATAATGGGTGTCAAGGCAGATGAACATAGACTGACAGGAATATCTCAAATGGAGACCAAAGCATTATATGTAGGTCCTTAATCCTCTCTATATACAATATGGAGATGCTACTATATGCCAAAACAACTCCTGGATCAGAAACATGCAATATTAATTGAAAACGTTTTTTTCAAAACTGTACCATACAAAAAGCTATGAAGGGCAACTAACAAACAAGCATGTGTTTCCAGGTATTTCAGACTATCTAAACAAATGAAAATAACAATATTGTAAATTTATTGCTTACATTGATTCAGAAAGCTCCGAATGCCATACACCCAGCTCAATAGTGGTGTATGGGAGGAATAGTACTGCGAGATACAGCATTTTCATTAAGCTGAGTTTTGGATGGCTGCCTTGCTTGCTCATCAGAAATGATACACTGGTCTGCCTAAGCTCAGGGTGTGAAGATAAGGAAAGGAGAAAAGAAATTAAGCAAGGAACACAAATGAAATATATAGTCAATACTCTTTTATCTGGCGTGGCCAGCAAGAGTCCTTGCTTTTTTTTTTCACCCCAGGCTCCAAGCAAGCTGCTTAGCTTTGCATGGAATTTCTGCACTGTGATACAATCTACACCAGCACCTAAGATTCCTGTTTGGTTTTATTTTGCTTTCTATTAAATAAAACATGTAGAAAAGACACCTTTATAGCTTCAGGGCAATTTTTCATTAACTGACATTGTGTATTACTCATTTTATGTGAATGTGTTCTGTCTTCTGATTGCTGTTTCTTTTAAAATACTGAAAAAAAATCAAAAGACATCATTTGCAAGGAGTCCTGAGCTGGGAGCAGCTCTACCCAAAAGTTTTTTTAAACTGTGACAGCCAATTTGTGTTTTAGAGGCCTGTTTCTCCAGAGTCTCCAACACAGTCTTTTCAGCTGGATTCTGTAGGGTTCACTTTTAGACCATATAATAAACTGGTACTACAAAAATAATAAACAGAAATATACTTAAAATTTTGCTGCTGGTTTTCCATTATAAATGATTTATTGTTGCCATGCATTATCCCTCCATGGAATCAAGGACATGGTATTGTAAGAGCTACTTCAGTACACCTAGTCCATTCAGTGATGCAGCATGTGTTCTGCTTGGACCTCCACAAGATATTTAGTGGCTCTATGTATGTGCTTTAACTAAACCTTCATTGTAAGGCAAGTGTTTCCACTGCATCTGGTACAGTTATGAAACATGCATATAATAAATCTACTGAGATTACAGGTTGTTTCTTCAAATGGATATCTTAATTTTGCATAATTGCAGCAAGCACCTTCTATATTTTTGGGTAAACACCGGCCTGCAACATGCTGGTGCAAAGAAATTTTTTAAATTATTACAGATTTTCCAAATCTACATACTTGTGCTATATTTTTTTTAATTTATAGTCATACTCTTGCACCATGTGGGGCAAATGTGAAAATTAGCTCTTCACACTAGCCCTGTTTTACATTGGCAAACTGAACTAACGCAGCTCAAGCATTGTGAATACCCAGTGCAGGAGTATTGCACCAGTCTGAAGAGAGTTTACAGTAACACCCAGGCTTCAAGCCACAGAAGCTAAATAATTGCCTGCAATGGAATAGTTAGATTTTCTATTAAAGATCGTAAGCATCCCAATTTCATCTTATTTGGTTATATTAGATCATTGAAAGGAACCTCAAAAATGGGCACAAAGGATGATCCAAGTATCATTTGAAAGCTGTACATGTGAAACTTTGGCAAGCTGTTTTTCCAAAATGTTCTTTGGAATGAAGAATTGCTGACACTTGATTTATTACTCCCAAATTAGTACTTTCTGAGAAAATGCTCCCTGGGGAACCTGCTGCAGGTGTTGAAACGTCTTGAGCAGGACATTGAACCAGACGACCTTCAGAGGTCCCTGCCAACCTCATCCTTTGTGCGATGTACTGCCGGGCAGCCTACAAACACAATGGCAGTGGCCCTTTCAGACCCCATATTCAGAGCACTGAACTGATCAAGCATTTGACCGCTACTTGAATTTCCAAGAAGAATTTAGCCTGCATTCTGATGCATGTCATTTGTCAAGTAATGGCAGGTTATTTCAGATAAAACACTCCAATAATTTGGTAACTACGACACAGCAGGGATGCAGGCCTGTGGCCCACCAGCTCTGAAGTATTCCCCCTCACTTTTAGGTGTGCTGCTCCTCCTAAGAAATACGATACGCTTTTGAATGCTTATTAAATACCTGTAGAAGTCAAATCCTTGACATTACGTGTTTGACAGAGACGTTATCAGCACTGCTGACATTACTGCAGTGTGGGGGACAGAGTCTAAAGGTATCAATTCAAAACAATTTGTGTGTATCAAATCCTTGATTTTCTTATCTCTCTTTTGGCTGGTTTGCAAGTGTGGTCACTTGTTTGGAATTCTCCTACCATGAGGAAGGAGGCTGATATGTAAGCCGGTCTGCAATGCCGTTAGTGTTGTTCCGGCTTTGTTATTCTTAACAAACCTCCCCACAGTTAAACACCAGCAGTTGTAGGTTACGTCTGGGTTGCATGGGGCTTTGGTGTGACTTCCATCTTTCCTCCGCCAGTGCTGAGCTCACTGTTCAGCTGGACCCTGAGGACACCTAGCAAGCACTACATGAAGTGTACGTAGAGGTGTATCCACAGGTACACAGCTGAATATGGTATATAGAGATGAGGTTTTCTTCTAATCTGATCCCATGCCAATTGAACACCTGGCTGATAAACACTGGTATTGAATGCCAGGAGCGTTTCCATTACGTCCATCTTGAAAATACCATGCGGGAGATTCAAGTGTGTAAGTCAACCCACTAAAAAAGGTACGCCGATGATTTCAACACCTGTAGCGTTGACTGGGGCCGTAATACGGAAACAGGGGAGACGAGGGAGTCGGGGCACTTTTAGAGGAGGCATTACCTTCATACACATGGGAAGGGTGTGCAGAGCCTGCGGAGGGATCGCTCGGCCCCAGCCCGAGCAGCCCGCATGCCGTACCGCTGGAACCTCTCCTCCCACCCGGGCCCCCCCGGGGCCGGGCCGGGCCACGTTCCCGTCAGGGCCGGCGCTGCCGGGAAGGAGCCGCCCCCGCGGGCTCCCGCCGCCGCTGAGTGGCCGGGCCGCGGCGGGGCGGAGCGGGGGGTGGCCCCCGGCTCGGCTCGGCCCGGCCCGGCTCCGTCCTACCCTGCCCGGCCCGGGCCGCCCCCGTCCCCGAAGGGCGCCGCAGCGATCGGGCGGGCGGTGCCGGCCGAGCCGCGATCGCACCGCACCGGCTCCCTTCTCCTCCTTCTCCCCGTGCCCGCGCCGCCGCCGGTTCCCCCCGCGCGATGGAGATCGAGCGGCCGCCCGCCGCCCAGGTGAGGCGGGAGCGGGGCCGCGCCGGGGACCGGGGGGTACCGGGGGGGCCGGGGCGGGGCGGTCACGCGGGCGGCGGAGCACATGGCACCGCCCCGCCCCGGGCCGCGCTGAGTCACGGCGGGGGCGGGACCGCAGAGCTTACAGCCCCCCCTTCCCCCCCCCGAGGTCTGTCTGTCCGTCCGTCCGTCCGTCTGTCCGACCTGCGTGGGCGGCCCCGACCGACCGCCCGTTCCCCCCGGGATGCCCGGTAAGGAGCCCGTAAGCGGCACGGCCGGGGGGCAGCGGTTGGAGCCGAGGGGCTGCCCTCGTGTGTGTGAGCCCACGCGTGCCCGGCGCCTTCTCGCGGCGCTTTGGGGTCGGAAAGGAGCTGTGAGATCGTCTGGTCCAACCGGGGACAGCACCCAGGGCACCGCGGCTTGCACCCCGGCCTGCAGCCTGGGCGGCACCGTGTGGCACGCTGGAGGCAGATGGAGCTGAGAGGTCAGCTTGTGTGACCCCTGGTCGTCTTCTTGGGCTTGGGGTCAGGCAGTGGACCCCATCAGCGAGTGTCTGGTCTAACGATGGGTGCTAGCAACTGCAGCTTGAGTGGTCTTCCTCTTTAGTACTGCAAACCTGGAACTCGAGAGCCCTGAGGTTCCTTCTGCACATATCTGTACAGTAGGTGCTGCACAGTGCTTTGTAACACCAAATGTGCTTCCAGCATACCGTCTGCCCTGCTTTTAGGATAACGTGAGTAGTTCCTACATGTGGCATCTCCTTAACAGTGCCATGTGAACCCCATGCAGCTCACTGAATACCACTGCCTGCCCTCAGCCACAGCAGTTCCACCTGCCAGCAGGTTTCTGTAACCCCACCTGATACAGCCCGGGCCTCCGCCTTCCCTCAGTGGCTTCTGGGAATATACAACAACAAAAGTCAAACTCATGGGCTGGGTTCCCCATGAATTTCTTCTTGCCCATACCATCCAGCCACAGCAAGTTTGTTCTCACTTCTGAGAAAATCTTGATGCTGCTGATTGCCATGTACCTGCTTTTGTATCACCTTGCCCCATCTACCAGGACTTCTCTGCCAGCACACCTAGACTTTGTCACTCATTTGCCTGGTTTATCAAACTCTTTACAGAGCCACCTGTTACGATTTTCCTCCTTGAGCTCAACAGCTGGTGGCTTCTCCTCTCAAATCCATTCTGAAAAAGCAGTGTATTTTTTGGGTGGTAAATGGATTAACTTCTTTTAGCTATAACTTAAAATGTGTTTGTTAAATGGGGAATTCAAATATATTTTCTCATAAATTGTTCCCTTAGAATGAAAGACAGGGAACACCGTGTTTAGTCCTTCAGATGTGGCGAGCCGTTGACTGGGAGGGGTGTGTACTACTACAAACACCGTGCAGGCCCTTCGTCTTTCGTGTGCCTGGCAGCAGTTGTCATAGCAGTGAAGGTGAACGTGGAGGCCTGGGACTTCTCTAGCTCCGTAACCAGAATGTAATATCACTACTTTTTGCTAGACGCCTCAGCGGGAGTTAGCACAACTGTTGCCTGCAATACCCTTGGGGGAGAATACTCCTTTGTTGTAGTGCTTTTCCTGTAAATAGGGCACATCTCTACGTGCTGAGGTGAAATGGGATGTTGCCTAGTACACACTAGTAATGCAGGTGTCAAAACACATAATAAAAAAAAAACACAGGAACGTGTGTCAAGATGTTTCAAACCAAGTTTGCAAAACTATTATGTTCTCATAGTAGTAGTTTCCCTCTTCAGTAAACCTGAACTTACCAAAATTGCTATGCCTGCTGCTTTCAACCTTGTAACAGAGCAACAAGCTCATCAGTTATCATTCAGTCCTGAGCCTTGTGAGAAGAACAGAGCAAAAAGAAACACAAAGAATGAAGCTATGAGCTGCGTTTACACTGAAGTAACACCAAATGTATGACATAACCAAGTAAGCAAGTAATTGAGTATATATATTTAGGGTTTTTCTACCTACAGAACTGCCCAAAGAGTCTCTAGTGCAGTTAGTGATCTCTTCAGTCTAGAGGGCTTTAAGCAGGTATTACACCCACGTTTTTATGATGTGCTACATTAAGCTGTCAAGTGCATGGGTTTATTTTTGACTCCCTAATGGCCTATCGTTTCCACATGACACAGATTATGCAGGCAATGACAAACAAGTGTGTTGCTCAGGCCTGGCAACAAGCCTTTGATTTTTTTTGTTGTTTCTTGGTAACAAAGTTGAATAGAAGCATCTGTTGATAGATGAAGATATCAGTAGAAATATCTAACTATCCATCTATGTTTGTAGACACATTTCAGTATGGAAAAATACCTCAATTTTTTGTTGTTATCTCTGAAGGAACTGAAGGCATGGGGGCTGTTTAGTCTGGAGAAAAGGAGGCTGAGAGGGGACCTCATTGCTCTCTACTGAAAGGAGGTTGTGATTGTGAGGAGGGTGTTGGCCTCTTTTCCCAGGTGACAAGTGATAGGATGTGAGGCAAAGGCCTCAAGTTACACCAGTGGCGGTTTAGGTTTAGATTGGGTATCAGCGTATTCACGGAAAGGGTGGTTAGGCATTGGAGTGGGCTGCCAAGGGAGGTGCTGGGAGTCACCCCTCTGGAGGTATTTAAGAGATAGGTGGATGTAGTGTTTAGGGACATGGTTTAGTGGCGGACTTGTTGTGTGGATGGTGGGAGTTAATGGTTTTAAAGGTCTTTTCCAACATAAATGATTCTGTGATTCTTAAAATTACAGACAAGTGTGGCTGAGGAGGTAGATGAGAGTATCACAAGTTCTGTCCTAACTATGAATGCATTTATTCAGACACTGTCAGTTCTTATGTGCTTAACCATGGTGTGATGCTGCACCAAAAAAGGTTTCTGCAAAACCCACAAAACAATGTCTTTCAGTTAAACTAGTGGTAGATGTAATGCAATGTACTATGTTTAGCTGAAACGAATGTAGAATAATAGGAGATGACCATGGCAATTCTTTCAGGAGAACAACTAATTGGGTATTTTTTGTTACTGTAATAAACGTCCATCATATGGACGCTCTTCTGCATGCTCTCTTTGAAATGAGCTAAGAATTTACAGTTATATTGGAAATTGGTGGTAGCACAAGGAATTAGCTGCGTCGGAAAATGAGACATGAAGAAGCTTGTGGTTAGAACCCAAAGTTGGAGAAGACTTTGGCTTTGGAAGTTTGCTTGAAAAATATGTGGAAGAGACCAAACTGGAACGAAAAAGAACATTCAGTATAAGCAGAGAGCAGCTGGATGATTTCGTGTGCTTTAAAGAACTTTAGACGTTTTTATAGGACTGTGTGGGTGGTTAGGAAGGTTTGTGTACGTTTCTCACCAGCATTTATGGGCAAGAATAAATTTTGTCTCTCTGTCCATAACTTTTTTTTAATTGAGAAAACAAAGATGGTACAACATTTATCCTAAGTAAGAATGCAGCAGGCTATATATACTACTGAAAGCCAAGGATATTGTGAAAATCATGTTAGATTATTATAGGTGGTGTTGCCCTTGAATACCGTTTTGGTTTCTCCTAGTTTTTTTCCTCAAGCTCTGTATCTTAAATTTGCAAAGCAAAATACTGCCTGGCTTATGGGCAGTGCTACTTCTATGGTCCTGACTAAAATTAGTGTAGCAATAGCATATTGAACGTACTTTGTTAAAGAAGTCTCTGATACCTTTGTGGAATATGCTGGGGTTTGTGAGATGATGAGGAACACTAGTCCAACTTCAGGAGTTGGACTTGATGATCCATGTGGGTCACTTCCAACTCGGGATATTCTATGATTCTATTCTAGAAGTGGAAGGAGATAAATGTAATGCTTCTTAATTTGATTTCTCATTCAAAGCAACTTGTATTCTTGGTTAATATCATTTCTTCCTACATATAGTAGTCAAATTTTGTTAGATTTGGTCCCTCAAAGTAAACAAGCCCCAAAACAGCAAATCCTGCTACAATTTGTCATTGAAAAATGCTTGCAGTGCATTGATTTTTTTTTTTTGAAGGAGGGTGAAAGAAGTTGACTGCAGGTCCAGAAAAGGGTGAGCTTACACAGGGGAGAAGGAAATCTAGAAAATTCAGAAGAGTAGATGATACTGTGTGCGTGTTTATAACACTAGATGTATCATTCATTGAAAAGGAGGAGTTTGTTCAGTTTTTGTATCTAGAACATTGCTTCTTTCCCTTTTTCTTTGAAATTAATAAAGATAAGCTCTAAGGTGACTAAACCATTCACTAAAATTAGGCAAATTTGTGAAAGTGTGATGTCTTTACAGTAATTGTGCTGGCTGAGGTTAGTGCAGAACAAGTCTAGGCAGTAACCTGTTGGCATGGATTAAATATTAATCCCCTGCTGCTGTGGCTGAATTCCAGCCAGCAAAAAGCCCTCCAGAGTCTCCAGGTTAATCACCTAGTTAGAGTTTGTTTTGGCTTCCACCTCATTCCAACCCTAAGTAACCTGTTATTCTAATACAACACATTCCTAGAGAACTTAACTGAACTGACTTCAAACTGCTTTTTCTGCTACCGGGTATTATATCCAAGTTGGACTTTGTGCTATGGAATTCAACTTACGGTGAAGGGAAAATACAACACATTGGTCAGCTTAGTTGTTTTTCTGCAATAATCTAGTTTAACTGGTTTTGGAAACAATTCATCTGCTACTTGCGCAAGTCTTTTTCCATAAACCAATGAGAAGTCTGGTGGGAGTAGTTGGAAGTCATGACTTTAATGCTGTGTTATCCAGAGATGACTGATATACAGTGGTAAACTGAAATCCTGTTCAGGGTTGCTCAACAATAATAGCTTTATGGCATATTTGTTGATGAAGGTAAACAATTAAAGCATCCAATAAGAAATGAAGCCAGCAAAATTATCTGTAGTGTATAAAACTGTTAAAACATGAAAGGCTTATTTGAAAGAGACATGGGCAATTGCAATTCAAGTAAAGACAGTCGTTGTTTACTTTTTTCTTTCCTACCCAGTACCTGCTTTCTGTACAGGAAAAGCAGTAGTAGTACTCGCTAACTAATGGGATAGTGTGCGAGCTTTTCTACGGTGTAAGAACAGTGCTGGTACTCCATGTAGCACAGTACTCAGGCAAGCACAGGGGTAGTTCTGTCCCTGGATTTCTTTGCTGTGGAGGTTTTTAGATACAAATTTTAAGATTTTTCTTTACCGCTTTTAGAAAGGAAAAAAAAAGAAAAATACCTTTCCCAGCAGAGTAAGCAGAGTATGCCATTTTAATATTCATTTAGTTTTACCATGATATACATAGCCCATCAGTGCTTGTTTCAAATAGAAGCAGTCTCTCAGAATCAAAACTGGCACCATATATTTAAATATTAATTTGGATAACCAAGAAATATATAACAACGTCAAGTAAGGAGAAAAATGTTTCATGTATCTGACTCCTTCAGAGAAGAGGATTTGTCTTCATGTTATGAAGCATGTTCTGTTTTCTGTCTTCAGCCCTTTTGAATTCTTCGTAAAATATTTGGTCAGTTTTCTGTAACAGATACTGACTTTTGCATGGATGTGTTGTGTTTATACATGAGCTTTGTGTTTGGCTGCTAATTTCTACTTTAATATTCAGTTTAAAAGAGTTAAAATATTTCAGTATGTTGACCACAGAAATGTTGGAAAACTTATAGGAGCTAATAAGAGTATTAAGAGCTCTTAAAGTTAAGTTAGCATTGTTTTACCAGCAGAGTATAACTGCTCCTCCGTGGTGTAATGGTAATCCCCAGCGCAAATACGGATTGGCAAGATGGTATTTGAGAAAAATAGCGGGTGCAATTAATATACTACAGATCTGTTTGAAGTCTTTCATTAACTTAGTTTAGATTTCTGATTTTGGCCTGATTAGCTGCAGTTTTTATACTGGGAAGAAGGAATATAAAATAATGTTTATTTTTAGTAAAGTAATTGGAAAAGCAGTGTAAGTGACTGTTAATGTCTTCTATCTTTCCAGCTAAACTAAATCACTTCAATAATTGTCTTTGTTGTTGATGCTATTACAGTAGTGAGGGAGTTGAGACCACCCAACTTTGCACTTGTTTTGCAGAGTATTAAGATTTTTAGTCCTACTTCTGCAGTATTATTATGAGCAGTGAAATTAAAAAAGAGGAGAGGAAAAACTTCTCTTAAGTTTGGTGTTTTAGCAACAAGTTGTGTATGATCAGTTTGAAATGATCGCTTTCAAACCTTTTAAGGAAGTATCTTCTGTATGGCTATGAAATGTAAAGATAACAAATTTTTCTCCCTTGGCCTCACCTCTGTCTTGCAGTTTCAAAGTTTTATTGCTGTTTGCTGTATTAGTATTACATGCTGTCTCTTGTAAGTATGAAAAAACCCACTCGTGGAGACCGCTTGCAAAACAAAGTTTGCATACTTGAGAAATTGACTCAGAAGGAGCTTGGTTGATAGCCTGCCTTTGAGAAGTTTGTTTTGTGATTAAGGGTGTGCCTATTTGCTGTGTTTGAAATTAATTCCCATTAAATACTGAAGCAGCTACTTTTCTACGACTGAGTTACATGAAAAGTTGCCATGACTTCGATTTGCTTCCTGCTCAGGTCATCACCGTGTGAAGCCATAAAGAGCTATGATAAAAAGATCCCCAGGAGGGTTGCTTGTTTGAACCCTTGGGGTAAAATTAGTATCTCCCTACTTACTGCTATAATTAGAGTGGAGCAATTCCTGTACTGCTTTGGCTGTTTGAAGATCCCTGCCGCGAATTCACAGGCAGCACGTGGCTGATGCGAGTCTGCTGGTCCCACGTAAAATGGCGGCCTTTGCTCCACAGCTGGTGTTTGCTTCTGCTTCACCCAGGCACTCGGCCATTTCTTCTTTCTGTCTTCAGGAATTGTGTCCTTGAGTTGTGCCCTGTTGGGTAAGAAGGGTGAATTCTGTCCTAAAACAGGGTATTTCCAGTTAGATCGTGTGCAGTTGTATGACCAGACACAAGTTCCCCAGTCAGTTGGGTAATAAAGTGAGGGGCAAAAGTGGGTGGCGGGGTTGGGTAGGCAGCTTTGCAGGCTGATGCAGCTCAGCTGGGTAACAGATTTCCAGGAGCTTCATCAACAGAATGAGAACATAGGAACCTTAGCAGCAGAGGCCATGTTGTCAAGGTGAGTGCACCCCACGCTAGCTTCTTACACTAATGCTCGTCTTCACCAGTATCGCAGAAGTAGTGACAGATACATCCCAGTGCAGATAATGCAGCCATTAAGTGTACTGTAGGCCCTGGTGCGGTCGTCTGTGATTTATTTAATGTGAGGTGCATGGGCACGTTTGCTTAAAGCTGTTTTATAATGCTGAGTTTTATTGGTACATTTTTTTTTTTTGCTGTAGGTGGGCCTCGAGCAGGTCTGTGCGTCAGCTGTGGAATTTCTGGGAGATTGTTCTGCTGATACTTTTTAAAACAAAACAAAAAACTTGAAACTTCTGAAACAAGTATGATTTAAGATACTTAAGGATAAGGATGTTTAGGTGTCTCATACCTTTGTATGCCGAAGCACAGTAACTTCTGATACTATACTTCGTAATTTGTTTTGGCTATTTGAACTAGAATATAATACAGGATTATTGGGTTAATTCTTCAGCTAGTATAAGTTATTGTGACTCTGGACTTCTGTGGTTCTGTGGAGTGTTTTCCGGCTTGATTTGTGATCCTTTGCAATCTGCCACTTTAAGAATATAGTCTGCACGAATTCCACTTGGGAATCCTTGCTCATCTGATAACCAGTGTGAACATCTCTAGATATCTCTCATCATCTCTGTTTCTTTTTGCTGGTAAACTGAAGAATGGAATCTAATTAAATAATGAAACTGTTAAGGGAGATACAAGAAATCACTGAAGTACTTTAAATTATTCTGAAAAATGGTGTGCTGCTAGGATTAGAGCCATAGAATTATTTTAAATTCAAAATGAAGCTTGGGATGAGAGTTTTTGATAAATTGTGCGTGTATGTGGCAGAGATGATGAACAAGGTCTTACAAAATTCAAGTAGTAATGACAGAATTAACACTTAATATCTGACTTCATGAGTAATGATTTACCCTAACAAGATAACAGTCTCTCATTGTCTGAATTAATTCTGGTGTAGAAAAATTGTAGTCTTGCTTTTTTTTTTTTAACTGGCAGTTTGCTGCAATCTGGTTTTCCCAGTACTTACTGAGGCATAAGGAAGTAAAGTGTTTTGGTCAAAGACTGAAAACTGTTTGAGATCCAAACCTGACACTTTCTTTGAATTCCATGTTTTCATTTGTTTCAAGTGATCTGCATTTTTTCCTTTTTGCTTAACAAATGGATTTCAATTATATCTGGAAAGCAATTAAATCTTCTGTAATTTCTACCAGAAAAAGTCACCTGTAAACGCTGATTATAGAAACAGGCTGCTAAATAAACTTATTTTGTTTAACTGGGGGACTTGGCATAAGAACTCCGGTTTGGCGGCAGATATACAGGACAGTTACTTATTTTCTATTTGACACAGCAGCCAGTTGCTGCCCTTCAGCTGCTGATAGATATGCCTGCAGTGTGCAGGGATGTTTCACCCTGCCGTTAGAGATTAAACACTTTCTTCAGAGGCAGCAAGGTAAGTCTGTTTCTTCTCAACCCCTTCTGCCATCAAAATGGGATCGTTGTTAAGGATCTCCTTTTCATTTTATTATGCTGGTTAGAGTGACTTTTACAACAAAAAACATGTCTTGCTCAAATGCCGTTAGTGTAGTTTACCCCAAAGCCCAGCTGCAGAAGTTGGCATGCAGAAACTTAGAGACAAAAATGGGTAAGATACCTCCTTGAACCCCCAGCTGTAAGGAAGAAGGTCCTTCTTCTACAAAGCCAGGAAAACAGAAGGAACACATGGAATGAATTAAGAACTTTGAACATTGTCTCTGGGGTTGGTCTGCTGTTGGGACGGCTCTGCCTTGACTCACCACCGCCTCTTTCTGTGCTGAACTGGGAATACTGTGATGGCAGAGTAGAGGAACAGAGAGCAGAGAAAAGGTATCTTCGGCTCACGTTACAGGAGATGTGAAAGAATTCACAAGGGCATTTGATCTAAACTTCAGTAATTTTTTTTTGTGATGATGCAGCTGGAGGGGAAAGGACGCATATAGTTTGGATGCTTAAGCCAAGGATATGAAAATAGTTTGTTTTCAACTATTTGCTTTTGTTACAGGATAAAAGATTTACTATGCTACTTCATTGGATACAGAATAATTGAAAGTGTAGTACTTTTCTGAAGGAAAAAGGAAGTTTAGCACTCTCCCTAATTCTCTTGGCAACCTGTCTTCTTTATCAGAGTTCAACATTCTCCTTTCAGAAGCTGCAGTGGAATGCCTTATCAGGCTGCAGCTTGTGGGCATGGGAGATAAAACTTTGCAGCTCTAGAAAATATCTAAAATGCTCTGTGTTGCCCTCCAAACTGTTTGTATAGAGCAGCCAACCAGCACATGCTTAAGGTTTTAACTAAGTTAACGTTTATTATGTAAATATTTTGCTTTATAAATGTCCAAAAGATCATTTCTTTTTTTTTTTCAGATAACAAACCCAGTTATCAACTAAAAATAAATGTTTAACAGGCAACACTGAGTGGCTTTGAATTTAAAAGTTCTTGATTTTCTGTAATATTCTTGCAAGCTGAATAGCTATCTCCTCTGCCCTTCATCCTTCCAAATATTTAATGTTTGTTAATCAGGAGCATGTTTGCTTATAGGTGGTAGAGGTGTATCGATACGTTTATTATTCAAGATAAACAGTCTTGTTTTGGTCATTGTAGCTGCTGGTAGAGGGTGTGAGGCAAAATGTGTCAGGGATTGACACCCACCTTGGTTTCTCAGGTACATCTGTCTATTTGATCAGAAGGCTGAAGGAGGCAGCCCTGTTAAAGCTTGCTGTATGGGCTGTGAGCCAGTGAGATGTTGGTCTGGGTGGAAGGACAGAATTATCGATGGCTGTGTTTGGGGGGGGGGTGGTTGTTGTTCTTTGAGGGCATGAAGAATTATTGTGTTTATAGTATTTGGTAAGAGTTTTAAAACCGTTTACCTTTTCTGGTTCATGTCCTGGAAGATGAATTAGCTCTTTTTGCTTTCAGAGTTTATAATGTGAGGACTACACAGGAATTTAAAAAGTGAGGGGTGGATTGCACAGCACAGATAGCTTTACTTTCTTATACGGTGTTGTTCAGTTCCTCAGTGTTTACGTTTTTTAAGCAAAAGCCATCTTTGTGTTCAAAAATGATAAATCGTCACAGGGACATGTGGCATGGTGGCCCTTCTCGGCCTTTCTTGTTTTAGTTGTTTAACTGTGTAAGACCTTCAGGTTGAAAGAGTTTTCTGAAACCTTCATAGGGATTAATGATTTTTCGAGGATTGCTTTTTGTTGAGAGAGATATGAATGACAGTGCTTAAGAAAACGAGCAAATAAAACACATCCTTGCCTCATTCTGTGGGAAAACAGTTCCTGTCATGTATCTCTGTGGCTGAAGGGGGGGGGAAAGCTGTACTAACTCCTTTCATGCAAATTTAATCGTGATTTCTATGATGTTTTGTAAACTTGGAGAATGCATTTTTGGTCATCAGCACACAGTTGGGCTATATTGTTATTTACTGAAACTTCAGTGTGTCATTAATGAAGGTTGTGCACGGTGTCAAATACACCATTTAACCGTGAATTACTTTGTTGGAAAGGTAAAGTGTTACCACAGAAAAGCTTGCCATGCTGGGCTCCCTTTCTCAAATCTGTCACGATCCTGTTGTTCCCAGTGGTGAGCAGTTGCATAGCAATGTATTTTGGCCTTTTCTGTGTTTTTATTCCCTCACAGAAACTAAACTGCCTTTTCAAGTATATTTGAACACCCAAAAAAGTGAGTTCAATGAGCTGAACTTTTCCCTCCATCATATGCTTAAAGGTAATCAGAAATACGTGGTTGCCATGTTGGGCCCTATTTATTTCTCTACGCGCAGTATGCGCTGACGCTAAATTCCCAGCATTCACTATCAGCACAGATGATGGATGTGAAGAGTGCACATCAGTTGCAAGGCTCTGACCCACAAAGGTGTTTTGTACCCGTGCCCCACAGAGTTCAGTGGGAGGCAGGCATTGAAGCACCGCCAGATGTGGGGTGCTGTGTATGGAGCACGGTGCAGCTCAACGCCTCTGCAGCAGAGTAACCATGTGGGTGCTGAGCATTACTGTCTGCTATGCACGGGCACGCTGGGCATTACTGTGTACCGATCGACACGTTTTCTGGAACTGTATGTTAAATATAAAAAGGAAGAAGCAACAAGACAAGGGCAATGTAGAGCTTTGAACTGGGAAGGCAATAAAGAAAGTGGGTCTGGTCAGACTTGGGTGCCATTGGGGAGTACTGTTGTACAAGTCATCTGAGATCACAGAGAACATCTTGGTAATTTCCAAAGCAGTGAATTGACTTCGGAATTACCAGTCCCGATAGAACAGCCCAAGTTCTCACTTTGTGTCCAGGCTACTCCTGCAGGCTGCTCTGAGGATGAGGGTGACAGACCAGTCCTGCCTCAGAAATAGGGTACTGGGATCCTGTTAGTTGTGGCAGGTTTCTTTCTGTCCATTTAATGTTTTTGTTGCTTAGTCCTTAAAAGTGTACAGTGCCTCATTAATGTTCTTTTAATGGAGTATTTTTTATGTAGAACAATCTCTGATTTTTTGTTTACCTTTGAATTATTACTTTTTATTCTTAGGCTCGTATTCATGTCATATATAAAGACATGACTTCTAGGTTGATGAGCTGTTTGTGTGGTGAGTTCTCTGAGTTTGAAGGCATCCTTGTTCTTTCCTTGTCGGCTGGGTTTGGAAGCATGGAGGAGTTTTTGTGATGCAGCCCTACGGGGTCGATGTCTGAAGGAGGGATGGTGGATGTGTACTGGCAGTGCAGTTAGTGAACCCCCTTTTCTAACCCTTGCAGATATCCCAGTTGCTTGCCCTTGTAGTTTGGCACATAAACAATGACAAAGTTGCTTGTGAGATTACTGGAGGGAAACTTGGTGAGACAAGCTTCTTGTTACACTAGAGCTTACAGTTTCCATATCCAGGCTGTTGTGTAGCTGTAAAAACACATCTGGTGCCTGTCCCCATAACTTGCCCAGCCATCAGCAAAATGACAGCTCAGTGTGGGCCTAACAGTAAGATTGCATTGGAGTGAAAACTTACAGCTCAAGAAAGTGTGTAAGTAATCCTTGAGAATATTTTGACCCATAACAGATACTGTGTTCTCATGCTTGGCTTGAAACACACATTTCCAAAAAATGTAATTCTAGTGAAAGCAAAATAGTGGCTAATAGTTTATAACCTGAGGTTAATACAACCTTATAAATGTTATTTACAGTTTAATTAGGTTCTTTTCTCCGTTTGTGTCTATGTTTTCTTTCTTCCTGATTAGTTTCATTGGACATAAGAGCATGTTATAATTTGACTGGGTCGGGTTTCCCAGATGACTGAGCCATTATTGTAAGCAAATCCTCTCCTAGATAAACTACTGAGTAGCCTGTGGCAGTGTCCGCTCACAGTACATGCCTGGCTGGGAACAGCAGGATAGCTTGAAGATAATCATTTAACAAGTAATTGTTTTCCAAGTACTGTAGGTTCCATATACAAAATGAATCGGGACACAAAGGCTTCTCTGTTACTATGGTTGAAAGATCAGCAGTACTTTCAGATGCTGTTTATTTTTTTACATTATTTGTTACTTTTATATTTGTTTGCCTGTTAAGGATATTTTTGCTGTATAAATGAGAAAATCCAGCAATTGCCATTTTTTTACGATAAAGTTTTTAACTTGGGAGAAAAAAAGGAAAGCTATTAGGACCAGCTTTTCCTGAAATGAAAAAGGCTTCTGGCTGGCTGCTATTTGAATGTCTTTCAAAATGGGGTTACGTGGTGCAGTACATGGTGATTAGACAGCAGCTAGAAATTAAGCCACAACAGAATCACTCATTTTACTTGCTGGGGCAGCAGAGCAGAGTTTTGTTGATGGATCAAGCATGTAAAAACAAATACACAGCCTAACCCACTCTTTTATAAAACAATCCCATTTTTTTTCCCAGCCTCATTATGCAACTTGTGCAATGGATTGTAACTTGTATACATACTTTGTGTGCTTATTGACTTAATCATTTTGTAATGCTGCTGGTGAAAGAGTAAAGAAATTGCAAGTAAATGGCTCTGTTAAGTTGAAAGGGGTTCACAATTTGAGTAGGGGGGCAACAACACTGGTATGCCAGCCAAATACACTGCAGAAAAGTGAAATTTAGATTAACGCAATGTAATTATGATCTGAAGGGGAAAAGGGAAGAATGGAAGCCATCTGACTGAAACAGCAGAGCAAAGAGGACATGTCAGATTCATTGCTTTACACACTGATGTTCCAGAAAGCAGGCTGGGACTCCAAGAGATTTAGGATGAAGTTTGAAGAATCTGGATGACACCCATAACCATTTTTGGCTTTTGCTTAGTACCCAGGGTAGTACTTATAAATATGGACACGGTTAGATTTAGTAAGAAAAGTTCATTGTCATTAGCTTACAACATTAGACCTCACTCTGCCTTTTCCTTTAGGCTAGGCCAGAAATAGGGGGATAGAATGAATGCATGACAGATTTGGCCATGAATACTAGAGAATAACTTTAAAAAATCCGATATTATACAAACAAAATAAGTAGTGATATCAGAGTAAGACTCTGCATGGTGCAAGCCATAGAAATGAGTGTGCTTGGACTATTTTTTTTCCTGAAATTTTTAAGATTTTGAGGAATGATCAGTGGTGGGATAATTCAGCCCCTGGAAACCACATCCTCTATATTAAACACAATTAATGTAAAGCTACTTTCTAAAAATTGATTAGATAACTTAGAAAAACACAGATGCTTCTGGAGCATGCAAGAGAGTACCAAAGCCTCCAGCAAGGAGATCTGTAGCACTGAGGAAGAATTCCCTCAGCTGTTGTACCTGAAATGGCCTCCTCAGGGCCGACCAGGCATGGGGGGGCAAAGGATGTGTGTATGTGTTTGTGATCATGGAGACAGATGGCCTGGAGAGGAGGATGCCACCACTCCTCCTGCTGCTCGGCCCTGGGCTGTGGAGGGGTGCCGGCGGCCTTCTGTGCACGTTCAATGTTTTAAGGAGGGGCATGGAGGTGGGGGTGGATGGATTTTGCAGAAAAGAAAGCTATTGTTGAAGTAAACTGCTATTTATGTCCCTTCTCCTTCTCTTTGCTGTCTTTGTGATGTGATTTTTGTCACATGTGGTCTTGCTCTACTGCTTGCATTAGGAGTTTGCAGCTTTTGGGGTTAGAATGAAGGTAGGCCTGGCTTATGCATTAATGACCATAAACATCCTAAAACAGCTATTCTTTATGGCAGTTGCATTCTTGCTTGTTTTACGTTCGTTAGGCTTAAAGAAAGCTAGCTGTATTTTCACAACTGTTGGGGAATATATGAGGTATGTCTTGTTCCTGGCGGTTTGGAAAGCTTGCTTGCAATAGCATGTATCACATGGGAAAGCTATCACGTTTACAGCTGTATGCAAAACCAGGTCTTACAATCATTGCCTGTGTTGATACCATTCCTGGAAGAAGGCACTTCAGGTGAAATATATAAATCATCCACTTCTCAGAGGAGTTATTTCTGGAGCAAGGGTTGGGAGGGTGGCAGGGCCCGGGGTGGTGTAGGGGCAGTGGCCAAGTATCGCTTGTGGAGGCAGATTGTCCTGCCTGCCGGTCTGAACCTCTCCTGGTCCGTGTCAGAAGAATCCCAAGACAACACTCTCTGAAGCTTTCTTAAGAATGCTGGGCAATCTAGCAGAGTAGTTTTTCAAGTGACTTAATTTATAAGAGTATATTCTGATGATTTGGCATTTATTAGGAGAGCTTGCTTGAGTACAGTGGGAGCTACAGTCTGAAATACGAGATGTATGTTAGGAGAGGACAGAGGCTAAACACTTCTAGCTAATGAAATACCAGAACTTCTTGTGTTCCTGGCCTGGCAAAGCACTCTAGAGCTTTCTTCGGTAAGAAAATGAAATTTGTGTACAAACATTTACGTTTCAGGGACTGAGCTTATTTCATCTGTCTCTGTTGGGGAAGAAGAATGTTGCGAGAAACATGGCCAGCATTTTTCAATGGGCTTGCTTATATAGACATGGAATGGAAATTCTCTTACAGCATTTGTTCTTTAAAGCTGTCGCTTTCCAATCCTTTTAGAGTAATTTTTTTTCAGGTAAGCCAGCCTTCTGGAGCATAGATCTTGGTCAGCGAACTCTTTCTAGGGCAGCCAAAGATCAATTAGGGCTAGGAAGACAAATGGGCATCAAGAAGCTGAAGCAGGCGATGCCTGAGATGTATTGGTTTAGTGTTGGGCATACTAGTAGTGCTAGTGGCACAGGTATGAAGGACAGAAGAAGGACCGCCCCTACCCAAGCATGCAGTTTGCCCCTACGCTGCCTGGAAAAAGGTCTTGGTGAAGAATGTGGGACAGCAGGCAGTTCCGCAGGGTGGTCAGGGACTTGACCTTGTGGATTCACGAATCACAGGTTGCTGTCATGTGGCATTCTTTGGCAGCTGTCTGTCCTGTCACGTTTCCAAATCCTAAATCTAGACATCTAAAATTGATATTGTCCCTCTGCCCTCCAGCATAAATAGCTTCTGCCATTCTTTTCCCCATTTTTAAGTGCTGTTTTTTCATGTCTCAAATTAACTTCTATTCTTCATATTTCCAGTTGTAAGACATTGAAAATTTTGGGTTAGCTTTCAAAACTTGTTGTTTGTAAAAACTGAAAGTGTTGGGATAACTTTATCTGCTTTCTGTGCTTTCTCTGAGTCATGGGGCTTGTGTGTCCGTTTTATTTTTTTCTGTAATTGACTTGCAATTAACTAAGTAGTTTACCTCAGTGAAGAATTGTGAGACTGGAAGATCTGGAATACAGAAAAACAAATTGGTAATTATAGTGATTTTGGAGATCATATGAAAACATCAAATGATTTATAAATCATCCTCAAAACCTACTTCAGCAAAATCAGTTCCTCTTGAGCATAGTGAAAGGAAGATGTTCAGCCATTGCTCCCACTGCTTTTTTGAGTGGTAAGAGTGCTTCCAGCTCTGTCTCTTGGACTTGCATTGTTACCTAATCTCCTCCCTTTCATTCTTGAAGTATTTCTGGACTTTGATCTTTACTTCCTAAACAGTGTTTTGAATACAGCAAAAATTTAACATGCTTTTCGTTTGTTCCTTTCCCTTTCTGGAAAGCAAATGGAAAATGGGTGATATGTTGCCAAGCTCTTTTTGTGAATAAGCTGTAGGAGTGTTTTCTTGCTCCTTCTGGGATCTTCTTCTGAGCTCCCTGCTGGATGCAATATCCATCAATTCTATTGCTCTTTCTATTTATTCATGCTGGTATGTGACTTTTTCTCTTAAAGTTAGGTGCTAATGGATCATGGGAAAGAAAAAACGTCTTTGTCTGGTGAGAGCTGTTGCTAACGTTGTCCCAGTTTATATTGCAAAAGGCATGACTTCAAAATGTAAATGTGCCAAACCCGTGGATGTGCTCTGTATTAAGGGGATAGTGAACAGTTTGAAAGCTCTGTCAGAGATAGCAGATTGTTTCTCTGCTGACACTTGGGCCGCTGGATGTTTCCGCTTTGCTGACTACCTGTAAGTGGCTTATAGTCCAAACAAAAATGAAACCAGCCAGATAAACCAAACAGACATGAAATGGAAAGATGAGCATTTTGTTTTAAACCACAAAAGTAAGTCTAAGAAAAAAACACAAAATAACACAGGGTCCCTTTCTTTTGTTTACCCTACTGCAAGTATGTTTTCTTAGGAGCAATAAGAGTTAATTGTCAAACTTTACAATGTAGTCAGAGATTTTCTCATAAAATGTATAACAGACTCTGCCCAGATGGCAAATGCTGATATGTAAATCTAAAACATGAAAATTTCCATTGGGGGCCAGATGGTGGCTTAATGTGAATTGTTTAACATTTATGTTTATCTTATTAAAACTGCCTTTATAAGTCCAAACTAAGCTATCCGTGTGGTGGGAAGAGCATATCACTAAATGAACAAAAATGCAAACCACGAGTACGAGGCACCTCTTGTGTGGATCACTGGAAAGCAAAGCGTGTCCTCCTCTGCTGAGAGGCGGTCTTCTTCCGTTTACAAAATTGTGAAGAAAACACTAGAAATAAAATCACTGCTCGTCTGCACAGGAAAAATATTAAGAACATGTTATTCTCCCAGAGGTTAGGAATATTGGGCAGCAGAATTTGTATTAAATGCCCTAATTTATTTCCCCTCAGAACCCTGGGGCTCGGGGGAAGGAGCCGAGCTGTGGTGCAGGGGGAAGCAGTGCGGCCGAACCCCCCCTCCTCGTGCTGGGGAGGGCTGGCCGTTCCCGGGCCTCCTTTGGCTCCTGCCAAAACAACCACTTCCTCTGATGCAATTCAAGAAATTACACAACGGAGGAAAGAACAAACGGGCACTTGTGGACTAAGTCACATGAGGGGCTGCTGGCGCCTTTACAGTAAATACGTGGGATATTCAGGGAAGTGGTGAGCGGGGCTTCACAGTACAGTAGCCAGCTGCTGTTCAGGTAAATCCTCCACAGAATTCCTCGTGCACACACTTGAGCTGGGCTACAAACCTCTGCTGGGGTTTCCCACCCTGTGAATCTTCTTGAGCCTAGCACCTCGTGTCGAGTCATCCAAAAATCAGAGGGTAGCTGTTGCACAGGCAAGAACTAAAACACCTCTTACTGGCTTTAGTTAAACACTAAATAGGATAATAATGGAATAATAGAATAATGGGCATCAAATACACGGTCACTTCTGTGATGCTTTCACGGTGAAAGGCTACAAATGCTTCAGTGATAACCTAAAACAAGGTGCCTGTATAATGTGGATACATCTGTGTGTGTGTGAGTTCTCAACAAGGCTGAGAAATAACTGGAAGTGGAAGGCTGTGGGAGGCCGAAGGAACAAAATTGCAAAATATTTTCTTCAGACTGCAATTTCTTTTTTAGTTCTTTGCCATCACCTCATGCTGGGGGTGGTGAGTCACTCATCAGTGAATCACTGGTCAATGTTGACTCCATTAACTTTGACCTGGGGCTTTGGCGTAGCGCCCAGAATTTTTTCTTTTCTTGAAAAGGGCTAAAATCATTGGCTGAAATTATAGATAAGTGTTAGATGGCAGGTTTTATTTATATAACATGCTGTTTGATGATTTTAAATATTAGCTTTCTGAGCAGTAGAACACTTCCTCCATGCAACCCATTCATGTGAAGAGTGATTACTTGCCCTGTTGTTAGAATTTAAGGCTAATAATGCTGTATCTGTGTAGAACTTTCCAAGCTGGAAACAGCAGGACTTGTTCCCAATTATAAGGTGATCATTAAAAACAAACAAACCTTTTTGGTCTAAGTGCCACAAGAAGAAATACGTTTTTTTAAAATATAAAAAAATACTTCTGACAGGCGTCTTTCTGCAGGGCACAGGCACGGTGCTGCTTAGCAAAGCTCTGAGATTTGCCAGAGGTTTGATACTGAGCTTCATACGGGGCCTCGAAGGGCGGCGATACAAGTTGCTCAGTGCTGTGACATTCCTCAGGCAACAGCCCTGGGTCCTGAAGTGACACAAGCGTGCTTGCTTCCTTCCCTCGATTCCAGGACAATGCTGAGTGCGGTGCTGTAGCTTTCCAGGGGCGGCGTACAGCCACACCATTTTGCTCGTCCAACTGCTGCCTGCGGAGTGCTCTCATTCCCCAGACAAGGCAGCCCCCAGAGCTCCTTATTTTGCTAATGAATGCATCCAGTAGCATGGCTGAAGGGTCTAGGAGCTGTGCCTTAAGGTTTTGCGTTAAGGCAACATGTTTTTCTTCTTAAGGAAAACATGCTATGCCTTCTGTACATCTTTTTTGATCGCTTGTGTGTTTTGTGATTTAAACTGAAACTGCACAGCAGTTCTGCTATTTTTGTGCGGTAGTCTGTTGCAACTCGGAGAAAAACAGCTCCTTTAATTCACAGCCTCATGCATTATACACACACACGCACAAATCTTCTGAGTCACATTCATAATGGTGCCTTGTAAATGAATAATTCAGAAGTGAGCCCTAAAATCCAGATCCTGCAGTTTTATCCAGAACATATTGCAAATGCTCTGAGCCTAGGAAACAGTTTTGAATCTGCTGCGGAAGGAGACAGTGAGCAGCTGGTAAACTACTGGCCCTTAATGAAGCTATACCATACTGCAGCATCTCCAATTACTGCAGAACTTAATTAGTTCATTTTACCCTGCCAATCTGGAGAGACCAAACATTGTCTTGGGCAGCCACTGCAATTATTTCAGCTTCTTCATGGCTGGCCATTAATTTTGGTCTCTCCCAGCAAGGTATGTTAAATATGTCTTAGATTTGAGAATTGCATTGTGTTTCATAGATATTCTACATAACTGCCTGATTTTAGAGAAAAGTAATTTTTGATAACTGATGGAATAATTCATGTGACGCGTACATACGGGTGTTAATGGTACAGAATTTGTAATGAAGAGAACGCTGTCTTGGTTGGTTCAAATGTGCACCTGCACTAAAGCTTTTTGCTGTAACTGTTGTATGGAAGCGGTCATTTCGGATGCCAGCATGGCGTGACACCTAGGTCAGTTGGCTTCTCTACTTGAAAATACTCTTCAGAGTAGAGAATGTTTTAGTTTGATACGGTGGCAAAATTAAATCTTTTGTTGGTATAGAACTGTTAACTGGGTCAGTAAAGTTCTGTTCAAATGAAATGTGCAAGGAGGGTGTTGGTCCCTCTTCTCCGATGACAAGGGATGGGATGCAAGAAATTGGCCTCAAGTGTCACCAGGGGAGGTGTAGATTGGACATTAGGAAGAATTTCTTCACGGAGAGGGTGGCCAAGTGTTGGAATGGGCTGGGCTGCTGTCATGGTTTTGGCTGGAATCAAGGTAATTTTCTTCGTAGCTGTTGTGTTTTGGATTTTTGATGAAAGTCACAGTGATAACAGCGATGTTTTTCGTTGTTGCAGAGCAGTGCTTACACAAAGCTGAGGTCTTTTCCTGCTTCTCATAGAAGGGAAGTGGAGGAGTCCACTGGAGGTGTTTAAGAGACATGTGGTCGTGGCACTAAGGGACATAGTTTAGTGATGGGACTTGGTAGGTCAGGTTCATGGTTGGACTTGATGATCATGAGGGTCTTTTCCAACCTAGATGATTCTGTATTATTTGTAGTGTACTAACCCGGTAAGAATGCCTAAGACAAAACATTTTTTTGTGCATTGCTGCTAAAGGGTAATTTTAAGAATAACAAAATATGCCAAAAAAATCAATGTCGCAGGTACCAGCTAGATTTTCTTGTCATTTACCCAACTGACAAATGTGGCTACCAAGTATTAAAATTTTCTATCAGCTAACATCCAGATTGATGATTTCTGAGTGTTCTTTTTACCTTGCAGAAGAGAATAGTCCAAATGCCAGCTCTTAAAAATACTGAGCTCTTAAACAGTTCAAAAAAAAAAAAAATGGACAGAGCCCAATTGATTAACAAAATTTGACACCGAGTTTATATTCAGCTCCAAACCAACCGCACTTAGAATGTCAATTTAGAGTAAGCTTTAAACTACAAATCTTTAGTAATAGTGTTATTAATAGTGTTTAGTTTTAGTGTGATATTATGTCTAGCAGTGCGTTTGAAACCAGGTTATTCTCCAACTTCGTAGCCCTGTTCTGTTGATCTTTGAGATTAATACTTAATACCAGCATCAAACATAAATATTTTAAAATGTGTTTTGCAGTATGGTGGTTATAGCTACTTCAGACAGCCCCCTATAATGTTTTTAATCAGTTTTTACAATTTCATGAGATGGTGCTGAAAAAAAATTACACGGGCAAGCTTTTTAATTTCTATTTTTTTGTCTTTTTTAACTTTGTTAATGTGACGTAATTCATTCTATAGTTTCATGTTTCCTATAAGATAATGTATTAAAGAAGAATGTATTTATCCTCTGGCTAGTTTGTGTATCACTTTACCAGTTGTAACAAATTGCTTAGTTTCCGTGAGCCTGCGTGGGGGCCACCGCAACCAAACCATCATCAGTTCACACGCTTAAGGTCGTATAGAGACATCTCTTATTTGGATAATTTTGTAGGATTAAGAGAATAAATCTCGGATACATGAGTCTACATGTTTAATACAGAGTTTAAAAGCTTTCTTATTGTTCTAAACAAGTTCTTCTGGGGAGGAGGCTTGCTTCAAAAAAGCATTTCTATTACAGGACATGAACTTGATTGACATCCTTTGGAGGCAAGATATAGACCTTGGGGCAAGGCGTGAAGTTTTTGATTTTAGTCAACGACAGAAGGAGTATGAACTCGAGAAACAGAAGAAACTTGAAAAGGAAAGAGAAGAGCAGCTCCAGAAGGAGCAGGAGAAAGCCTTGCTGGCTCAGCTGGAGTTAGACGAGGAGACAGGTGAATTTGTTCCAGTTCAGCCAGCTCAGCGCGTTCAGTCAGAAAACACTGAGCCACCAATCACTTTTTCACAGGTAAACTCTAATTGTGTTTGTGAGTGTGTTTCAATCTCTTTCCATCCACAGGAAGACGTAATGGTTACCTAAAATGAATTTGCATTCGGTGGTGTAATGGAAGATTCTTCAGTTATTCAAAGATAGTGACATTTTTTCATAACTTTCCTATTTAGAGCACGCATACTTCAAAACCAGAAGCAGAGGCCTTGTCCTTTGATGACTGCATGCAGCTCTTGGCAGAAGCATTCCCGTTTATAGATGACAATGAGGTAAATGCTCAGTACAGTGGTTTCGTGGGTGGTCTTCCAGGGGATCAGTCTCACATTTTGTCTTCACTGTAATATTAAATTGTGATAGTTGTTTTGTCCCCAAGCCAACTCCCAACTAGAATAAAGCAGTGCAGTAGGCTTAAACTAGGGCTGTATCAGGCATGGGTGGCATGGTGCTCTTGTGCTCACTGAGTCCTACTGCCAGGATTCAGTGTATAGCACCAGCTGATGGCAGTCACGCCAGTTACTGCAAATAACAATAGCAGTTTTGCAGTTTGTTGCAGCGAGCTTAGTTCAGCGCTCTGAAGTTAGTGTATTTGGGTTGCTTTATTTTGATGTACTGACACAGACTATTTGATGTGTAAAGATAAGTCCTTCATTAGTCAGTTTGTACTTTTTTCCTGTTTCTGTCTTTAATATGAAAACTCCTTTCACAGGAATACTTTTATACTATACCATTATTTACAATAAATGCTTTTGTTAAGAAACACCTGTCTGTTCTGCCGAAATGGTAGAACAGCAAAACCAGATCTTTGTTTTGGGAAATTCTAAATGTGTGTGTGTTTGTTCAATGCTCTAGGCTTCTTCAGCTGCATTTCAGTCAATGGTTCCTGCTCAGATTGATACTGACCCAGAGTTTATTTCCTCTAATCAAACTCAGTCACCTGAATCACCTGGTATAGTTCCACTTACTGATGCGGAGAATATGCAGAACATAGAGGAAGTCTGGGAAGAATTATTGTCCCTTCCAGAGTTACAGGTAAAGGTTTAGTATGATAAGCATCTGAAAAAAATAGCAGGGTATTCCAATAGAGTATGGTATGTCAGATAATACAGTATAATAGCATCTTAAGCAGTGGTGATTATGGCTAACTTGTTGCACCCTATACTTGTAGGATGTCTGTAACTGAATATGAGCTTTAATTTTAAAAAATAAATTGAAGAATTTATAGGGGGAAGGAAATAGTTCTTCAGAAGGCCTTAATAAAACACAATATATCTTCCCAGTCAGAACTTCCCCATGTTTGACAAACCCTTGTTTGCATCTATATGCAACATGTTATAGCACAATCATAATTGAAATTTCAGCTGCTTAAAAAGGAACATTTCTGAATTATAGAACGTGAATTGTTTCTGCAAGCATTAGTGTAGATGTATTTTTTTCTCAGTGTTTAAGTAGATTGAGTGCAAAAGTAACCATAAATGATTTACACAACCTTTATCTAAGGAAAAGGTTTTGTGAAGATAATAGAACATATAGTTAGATATATAATTATACCCGACTCTTAACACATGTAAGCAATAGCTATATATAATGCTAAATATAATAAGCTATATAATATAAAAACTATATATAATGTACACGAACTGAATATTTCAGAGGAACAATAGACAGCTAAAAAATCACTGACATTACAGAGGGCATCTAGTCTGATTTTTTTTCAGTATTTTCTATTTCTATTTTACTTAGATTTGACTATAAAGTTGAGCAAATCTATTTTCATGCATATTATTGTAGAATATTACCATGCTTTGGCTTGATGTTGCCCTATGTTATGCTGTTATCATGAGGTGAATGCTTGGTGGAATGCCTGTGAACCCAAATCATATTTAAATTTAGAGGGAAAAAAAATGATTGCAGGAACTGCATCCTTCCTGCCATCCTACCTTTTCCCTTTAGTCTTTTCATATATTTCAGAAATTTCCTAGTTTTCTAATCTGTGGTGGGCTTAAAAGCCCCAGATAAGTTACAAGAAGGGACTGGCTCTGAAGAGGCAGCTGAAAATATTGTAACAAACCAAACCAAAATTGTCTGTTGTATTAATTCTGAATAGTACTTGAATAATCTTCTGAAAGTAAGATAATTAAATTGAGGGTGTTGCCTTTACGAGCTGTGTTTGAAGGGAAAAAAAGCTCTCATTCAAAACCTTAGCCTAAGCCTTGTATGATCTCTGGTTAAATAGTCAGCGTGTGGTCTCTTCTTAAAAGAAACAGAAACATTTGGTAGTTGCCCAATTCTTTGGGGACAGCAGGAGCACTCACTTCAGCTTCAGTTAAGAAACTGCCACGCTGTTGGAAAGAACATTGGTCTTGTAGCCAGTGAAAGCCTGTCAATATAACAGCCTTAGACACTCGCATAGATGTTAGCCAGCTTAACTAAGAGTATGTGGGGTGAGCTAATGTTTGTAAGGTTTCATGCTTTTTTTACTTCATGGAGAATGACATTTCTTTGCACTGAACAGCTGCTTCCTTCAGTAAATCCTAAAAGAATCTTGTCTTTCAAGAAAAAGGGGTCATCACATAAAATTAAGTTAAAGATTGCTAAAAATACTTTGCTATGAATGCTGAGTAAGTCTCATTCAGTTATTTTACATTTGCTTTACTGAGGCCATTACTAGCAGTGGTGCTTGTGAGAAGTTCAGACCTGACAGACCCACAATCCCCGCTAGCATCTTGCCATGACAGGAAGGCTCTGTTCAGTTTCCATATATCAGAGTGTGTTGGGATGGATATCTTCAGCATCTTGTTAGGAATTTGAGAGGTTCTGATGTTTTATTCTAAATAGTGTTGTCCAGAATAAGTTGATTCATACTCTGCTTAGGTATCTGTTCTTCCTAGATTATCTCCCTACAGTACAGGTATGTTCTAGTCATCTAGGTTACAGCAGTGTTACAGTACCCCGTGTGCATGTCGATGGCTAAAATATTTAATGGTTGTGGATTCTATAAAAAGATCTTCTCATCAATTGGTGATGTGTTGCTCAATTCCTCTCTTACATTTCCCATGTAGTGTCTTAACATTGAAAATGATAACCTGGCTGAGGTAAGCACAATCACAAGCCCTGAAACCAAGCCAACAGAGATGCACAACGGCTATAATTACTACAACTCATTACCCATCATGAGAAAAGATGTTAACTGTGGTCCAGATTTCCTGGAGACTGTTGAGAGCCCTTTTCCCAGCATTTTGCAACCAGAAGACAGCAGCCAGCTGACGGTGAACTCTTTAAATAACACATCCACCTCAAGCCCTGATTTTTGTGAGGATTTCTATACCACCTTTATTTATTCAAAGGGAGACAGTGACATAGCAACGACAAACACTATCAGTCAATCACTTGCAGAAATTTTAAGTGAACCTATTGATCTTTCTGATTTCTCACTGTGGAGAGCTTTTAATGATGAACACTCAGGAACTGTACCAGAATGCAACGATTCTGACTCTGGTATTTCACTGAATGCAAATTCTAGTGTAGCATCACCTGAACACTCTGTTGAATCATCTGCCTGTGGAGATAAAACTTTCAGTTGTAGTGATTCTGAAATGGAAGATGTGGATAGTTCTCCTGGAAGCGTGCCACAGAGCAATGCTAGTGTGTACCCACTGCAATTCCACGATCAAGTATTTTCTTCCGTGGAGCCAAGCACTCAACCACCTAGCTTGCAATGTACAAACACACCAAAGAAAGACCCTCCTGCTGGTCCAGGCCACCCCAAAGCTCCGTTCACAAAAGATAAGCCTTCAGGCCGCCTTGAAGCTCATCTCACAAGAGATGAGCAAAGAGCAAAAGCTCTGCAGATCCCTTTTCCTGTAGAAAAAATTATCAATCTCCCTGTTGATGACTTCAATGAAATGATGTCTAAGGAGCAGTTCAGTGAAGCCCAGCTTGCTCTTATTCGGGATATACGCAGGAGAGGCAAGAATAAAGTGGCTGCTCAAAATTGCCGTAAAAGAAAACTGGAAAATATAGTGGAATTGGAGCAAGATTTGAGTAACCTAAAAGATGAGAGAGAGAAACTGCTTAAAGAAAAAGGAGAGAATGACAAAAGCCTTCGTCAAATGAAAAAGCAACTAACCACCTTATACCTTGAGGTTTTCAGCATGCTACGTGATGAAGATGGAAAATCTTACTCTCCTAGTGAATATTCACTGCAGCAAACTAGAGATGGCAATGTCTTTCTTGTTCCTAAAAGCAAGAAGTCAGAGACTAAACTTTGAAGGGCAGCACAGCTGGCTAGTGTTCTCTGAGTTACTATTTTTGTATCATTATCCTGATAGCTTTTACTGTGAGGTGGAATGCAGAATTAGGTAATATTTTTCAAGTAATTTCTATGCAATGATGATTCTAAAATTAATTATTAAGTTTAAGGAAGATGCAAGTTTAATAGTGTAATGCAGATGTATGTATGCAAAATTTGTAATCTCACTTTTTTAACAGGCATTTCCTCCTTTTAGCACCACTTTGAGTAGTTTCCATATATGTGTAAATATTTAAAGATACCATATTTATATACTGTTTCTATCTCTTGTTATAGATTTGATATATATATATAAAAAATGATTTTAGCCTCTAAATATAATTTCTTGCAAGACGAACAGTATGGCTTCTGACACTTTTTAAAAAAATAAATATGCAATAGTGTTTCCCCTTTTTCTTATGCATTTAAATTTGCTTTATATTTAATATGATTTTAATTTAGTATAAAAGTTGATACTTAGTGTTTGATTTTGGTTTGTCTTACCAGTTCATTAAACTTTTTTCCACTCTACTTTGTATGCATTTATTTCCCTAAAGTAGATTATTTGCTGATTCAGATATTCTCACTTATTTGCTGCAAGAAGACTTATCCTTGGAAAACATGCTTAATAACCAGAGATGTATCACACAACATTGTCATTGTTGTTAGTGCTTCATCATAATTTTAACTCCTGTTTGGAAGGACTGTGAAATTTAAGTTAAGTGTATGCTAAGTTCACATAATTTGTTTTGTTCTTTGAACACTACTTAAAAGCTCATGATGAGACCTTTCCTCCAAAGGCATTAGAATCTGTGAAATAAACCTTGTCAGCATTATGCATTTTTCCAACTAAAAAAGTCTGTATGCTCTTCAGTAATTGTTCTAGAAATACATTGTGCATATCTGATCAGCAAGCATTGTTTGTCACTGCTAGTACATTTGGGGTCAAGGAAAGAGACATACTAACTTTGAGGCAACTGCACTATTTGGAACCTGTTCTCAGTTAATTGAAAAAATGTTGTGGAGGTTGAAATAAGATTAAAAATTGGTCAAATAAATATCATTGATTCATTTACCCTTCAAATGGGCTCACTGTAATTGATCGTTGTGGAATTTTTTTAATACAGAAAATGCATAATTTTTAATTTAAAATACACATTGATCTGAACATTAAAAACGTATCTATCTTTTCTGTGAAATGTCTAAAAGGAAATGTTTTTCTGCCACAGGTGCTCTGTATCATCTTAAGTATATTTTATATCTTAAATATTATGCATAATTTCATTCAATAATATTCAATAAACACCCAAGATGTTCTGCAAGTCTTGCTTGACCTATTGTACATTTTCTTAAAATGAAGATAATCATCCTTTTTTTTTTTCAAGTTAAAGAGCTTTTTGAAATCAGCCAGCCTTGTTTTTCATTTTAACTTAATCTGTAACTTCAAATGCACAACTTCAAATGCACTTGAAAGGGCTGAAGTTTTCAAAGAAGAGGAAGGATGGGGGCTAGTACAGAAAGCTATAGTTTCGCTGAGTATTATTGTATCATGGGATGCTATGGAAGTTCTCCTTTTTTCTACTTTTCTCTGCTGGTTTTGTACAACTCTATCCAGTGACTCCAAGCCCTCTTGCCCAAATATTATTAACTAGTTTGGAACCAAATATGTAGTTACCAGTTTTGTTTTTCCCTTTATGCACTGAATTTCACATGGTATTTTATTGTCTAGTTGGTCACAATAATATCAGTGTAACTCTTCATAATCAGCTTTTATTTTTATTACAAATAATTTTGTATTTATACTTAGTCACCTGGTCATTTACCTTCCTGTTCTCATTTACAGATTCTGCATAGGAGGCCTTTCTGCTACACGCGGTCTCTATTGTGCTTCATCTCCAGTGCAATTTTTAGTTAACCAGAGAAGAGCCAGGAGTAGGAAAGCAGATCAGTTACAACAGCTTTACCAATAAGGTAGTTACATGATGGCAAGAACCATGATCCTATTGACTGTGTCCTCTTTAAAAGACAATATAGTGTCATAGTGCCAGTACCAGGAGACAGTCCTCTTCACTTCAGCATGCAGCTGTCAGAGGCTCCAGCCCTGCCTGTCCTTAAAGATCCAGAGCACAGGTAACAGTTTTACACAACTTTTCATCCTGTGTTAGTTCAAACCTTCCAAAGTAAGGTCCTGCATCAAAATGTATGTATCTGAGGCAGCAGACACAGCGAAGTCATGAAGGGGTCAATAGATACACAAGAAGAACTGCCTTTCTTGAAATTTTACTTTACAAATTGTTTAAAAATCTGGAAATTCAACTTAATGCTATGAAAACTGGTAGTGCTGTTTTATCAAACTGACCTAAATTCTGCTTTGGTGTTGTAACAGCATCAGACAAATCCAAACACAGCTCTCAAAAACATATCACCTGTGTTAGCACTTTATCATGTTAGCCAAAACTTCTGCTAGGAAACAATGATTTCACTTGTTACATCCATGATCTTTACCATTGTGACTGCAGGCAGGGGGAAGGGTAGTCCTTGGGCAAAAACAATGGTAGTTTCCACTCTGCATTATTTATAAAAAGGGGAAGAACAACTAATTCTCAAAAGCACCTCTGAAAAGTTCAAAATCGGAGGAAAGAAAAACACTATCCTAACTTTTAATCTCATGTAACACGGCTAAAGAATAACATGGAGGTATGTCTTTTTTTTCATCCTACAGAACAAAAGCTATTAAGCCCTGAATAATTGTAATTGTACTGGCAAAATGCTCTTGTTAAGTTAGGTCTCCAAGGAAGGCAGCCCTGGAGAGGCCTGGCTGCTCTGGTCAGGCACTCCAGGCTTACCTAACTGCAGAGATTTGCTGTGGCCATTTCCTGCAGTACTTAGTGAATGTTTGCAACACTCTGCAGTTCCCTGAGATGGCCCGACATGATATAACAGCTCACTGCTACCAAAAGGGGAAGAACTGGCCTCCATCCCTTGCCTTGCTGATGGCTGCATGTTCCCAATCTCATGCTAATTGTAGTTTATTAAATGCTGATTTGGGTTAAATGCTGATTTGGGTTACTAACTCCCCAGAAGGCTACACTGGTGGAACAAAGCAGACATTCCTTACACATACTGCAACAATTGCAAGCTCACAACCATACAAAGAAAGCAGGAAAGACAGACTTCTTTTGTAATGTGAGAGCACTAAGACAGCTCAGTCCTGTACAAAAACTGTCACTTCAGATGTGCAACAGCCCTGGAAGCTGTAGGAACCCTGCCCTCTACATTCAGCAATATTTATTTTTGCAGGTGATGTTTATCAGGAAATGGAAATCTAGGTGACCTAACTGGCACTTTGAGGCTACTTACCTTCTTCCTTGTTAACAGCATGTCAGTCCATCCCACTGTACAGTCCTTGACATACTCCAAACACAAGACTCCTCTTTTTGGAGCAAATGGTCAATACCAATGGTTGAAAAAAAACAAACCAGCATTTAGATTTGATGGATGAAGCAGCTTTATTTGCTCTAGATAGCACAGCCGGTCACCACATTAAATCAAAGATACTGCAGCAGTGAGGGGTATTTTTCTTGCTATTGTTGTTCAAGTACGTCTGTGTTGACTTTGCACTCAACACTGCCTAGGAAAGCACTAGGAGACTGCTAGCAATTACCAAGCCTGTCTGAAACACTACAGGAATGTGAGACTCCAGTGCCATTTAAAGCAAGACAATCTAAAATTGTCATTCTTAACATCTTAGAGCATAAGCATTAAGGAAGAAGCACACTGAGCTATGGCCCTGAATCATCTTTCAACAGTGATACGCAGCAGCTCTGACACACAGCAGCTCTAACGCAGGTAGGTCTGACAGCAGAGAACCTAAGAAGGAAAATATTTCCCACACACACACACACACTAACTAGGCTATAAAATGTCTCCAGCTTGTAGAGAAAATGTTTTCTCTACATACAACATAAATATTTTAATCACAAATTAGGTATAAACCAGACCTTGGTAAAACCCTGCCCTCCATTTTCATTTGGTATTTATTTTAGCACTAACACAAAAGCCTATGGCAAACATGCTTACAGCCTTTGCGGAAGCTGCTATATTTGTACTACACACATTTATAAAACAACATAGGGATACTTACTCCATTACCAAGATGAAAAGAGCAATAAGAAAAAAAATATATATATCCCCACCCAACAAACTGCAGCTAATGCAGAAAACTTGTTTGAATTCCACCTCGCAAAGAATCTTAACTCAAGACTGCAACAACATGCATTCAGGTGAAAGCAGTACTTTTCATATGAACACAAAGTTGGTTGTACTCACATCAAAACACCCAACATCATTAAAGAAGTATTCCACGTTAATCATTTTGGTATACATGAAAATATCAGCTTGCAAACTGTAGCCTTCATTTTATTACTATGACTGATGTACAATGTGCTCCCAAACCTGGGGAAGACCAGTGACATTGCCAAGTCCTGTAAGTTCTAATGCACCCCAATGCTGCCCTCACACACTGACACGTCTCCATATGCAAACCATTTATTTCTTTATTAAGTCATTCAGTTGTGAAGCTGCTAAAACTAAAGTTCAGGAGCTGGGTTGAATCAAGGTTAACTTCTGACTCACAGTTCCCAGTTGGAAAGATGATCCTACCACTGTGTTGCAATTTTAAGATCAGTTTGTGCTCTTCACAGCACGAAACAAAAAAAGGTGATGGCAACACATTTTAGATTTTAAGTCATTTGACAATGTACACTTTATTTTGATACAAAAGTGAAATAATTTTAAACAAATTTCAATCCATTATGGACTATATTGAAATTTTTAACTTCCATATTTTTAAACTTGTTTAACCACAAGTTATAAGATTTCACCATACTAGCACCATTGCTCTTCAAGTCTTTGCCAGTTATTAAAATATGTTATTCTGTTTCCAATCTTGCGATATTATCTTCTACATGAAGGTCATTTTTCTTCTACGGAGATACTTGGATTACTTTAGTTGAGGAAAAAGCTAATCTTAGATAGAGATGTCAACCTGTAGTACCCACAGCAGAAAAAGAATCATCCATCAGATATCTGAATTTTAGTGATACTCAAGATCTTTCATGCTCCACACAAGATACACATATTTGTCAGAGACCACAGACTGATATGTAAGTGAATATTCCATTGCAGTATAGACAGTATATGAATAAAAAGTTAATGTCCTAAATACAGGAACCAAAGACAGCAGCAAGTCAGTACATCACACAAGCGATACTTGAAAGACCAGGAGCATTCCCCTTCCCACCTTAAAATACTCAAAGGATATCAAAGTTAAGATACTGTGATTAATTTGTTATCTAATAAAACATTTATCAAATCTGCATCTGCCTGGACTCCTTTTGGAGAAATACACGTTTATTACCTGAAAGTATGATTTGCTTTAAAGTTAACATATAGCTCTAGGTATTAAATAGGGTCATGTAGAACTCTAGCCTAAGGACCAATGCTTTGTAATTTTATTCACATCTCCATTTACAGCTGCTATTTTCAATAGCAACTACTACAGAAAAACCTAGTCATTAAATAATATTCTTAACTCTTGGAAGTGCCTCTTGGACAAAGATACACTTGACCAAATATTCCTCAATATTAAGAATTAATGCTTGAGTATTCATCTTTGACAAGGTTTATTTCTGAGAGAAAAAAAGGATATAGTTGAAATGAAGCAAATCAATCAGTAAGAGTTGTAAATCCAAGTGTGAAAATAACTCTAAAAGTGAATATCTAGTTACACACTTAGTGCAAAAAGAACCCTCAAGAGCACAGTATGGAAAGGAAATTTACACACAGGCCTCTAATGGGATGCAAACCAGAAACTTTTCCTTTACTGTAAAAAAAAAAAGTAACATTCCTCCTTCCCCGCAGTACAAAAGCATTTGCCTGTAACTGAGTAAGCATAAGCCACATTAATGCTTTTCCCTGTTACATATTTCTACCTTTACATGACTAGATGAGTTCACAAGAGCACCTCTGCATAGCAGAGAAAAAGTGTATTTCACCTCTGGGTAAGGAAGCAAGCTAGTCACCTAAGCAACAAGTTATCTAGTATACTACACAAAGGAGAGACTGGGACCTCACTGCAGCAGGTTTGAATTTTAGTTCAACCCTGGCTACGTAAAAATACTTGCCAACATTTTATTTAAGTATACACTCACTGTGAGATTTCCATTTAGTAAGTAGCTCCTGATTATACGAAAATTGCACATTACCACTGTAAAATACTTCAAGTTAACTTCTGATTGTACATGTTACAATGTGAAGTTTGCTTTCTAGATATTCACAGACAGCCAGTTACAAGTTTCACTAGTGGAATCAGTCTGCAAATTTTCCTAAGGCCTAAGTTAAACTGAAATGCATGTATTCAATTTGCCTTTTTCTGAGTAACTTAAGCATAACCAACACTAAAATAGAAACAGATATTTGCAGGAATACTGCACAGATGTGAATATGTGCTGATAAGTTAAAATAGGTAGCTACTATCCAAAAAAGGAATTAGAATACCCCATACCTGTAACAGTCCATAATACAGAAGAACAGGAAATACACATTCCAAGAGTTAAGAACCCACATGCATATAAATCAGATTCCATGAAAAGTTATTTTATTGCCATTCATCCATATACAGTTGTGCTTTCAGCTGAGTATCACTCGTCAATATTAGCCTCCACTAAACTACCCTGAAAGCACCAAAAATCTGAAAGATCTGAAAGGGAACTAGATATTTACATTTGAATACAAACTCGCTGGGTAAGCTAAAATTCATTTATTAGGATGGAAACCTGTTTTAATAAATGCAAAACGTGTTTATGGAATTACTGCAGAATCAATACAATCTGTGAATTGTGATGAGCTGCTTAAGAGTGTCATAACCTTTTCATGTCACACTGGGTAAGGCTTCCATTTCTGTTACAAGTTAAAGTACAATTTTTCAAAAGCAGACTGCGCACTCTTCATGGTAACTAAGAGAATGTATTTCAAAATATTTATCGTTTCTTTTTGTTGATCTCTGACACACAGCAATTTTGTACCTGCCAGGAAAGGAAGATTCTTGAACAGCAGTTATGTCAGCAGACACCCCTAATCCAGAACAAGAAACACTGGATGACATACACGGGAATACTTGTTCCTTTATACTTAAGGCTTTCCCTACTATCAAAAGGCTGGTAAAGGAAAGCCTAAGAAGGAAATGAGCATTAAACACGTGTTTTACTATGCACTACAAATCTTACCCAGTCAGAAACCTTCAATTGAAGAGGATGTGCAAGACATTCCCCATTTTGTCAAGCAGCAGCTTCTCATTCAACCTGAAAATTAAAGAAATTACTCTTACCTTGTTAACAAACCTCCCACTACTCTTTTTAATTCATGAAAAATTTAAAGGCAAACCTTACCTATTCTCATTGCCCTTCCTTTCAGGTCTAAATGCTAGACCTATTGATTTTGAGTCAACTCAAGTAGCTATCACTCAAGGAGGTTCCAAAAGGTGAAGAACTCTTCCTAGACTTTCTTCTCGACATTTCAGCTGTGATAAGCGGATTTAACTAGCCTTTGGAAAGCTGCTCACTATCAGCACAGTATCTTATGCCTTCACTTTTCTGGAAGTTGAAGCTGTTGCTCCTGCTGCCTTGTCATTCTTTAATTATGCTGACTTCTCCATACTCAATAGGCTGCTGAAGTCCTGTCTTACGAGTCTCCTTAGCAAAGTATGGATCAAAGAAGTACATCCTAGGTTCTTTAAAACTGGTTAATCACTGTCCTCACAGCTTACACTTTTTCCACATCACAAACAACAGCTAAGCTACCCCACCCACCTACAAAGCGGTCACTTACACACTCCATCTCTTAAAAGGTTGCATACAGATCTTGTTCATAAAGTTTATTATGACACTATTTTTCAAAGTTAACATTGTTGTCACAGTACAGCTACAAGAGGCCCTGTTAAAAAGAACACTGTCAATACATTCTAAAAAAGTTTTAGAAATACCAGATCAATTTTCAGACGGGACATCAAACCCAACCTCCAGTTGTCCCTGCAATCAGATGCAGGCCCCAGTTACAAGTCTACACATCTTCTAGGTGTAGTAGTATACAGAGCAGGTCAGTAGTTAGGTGTCTCACTCCCTAGTGAGATGTGTTTTGGTTTTGAATGTGTTTTCAAACTCCAAAGGGGTCATTTAAAAAAAATGCCTTTATTGACATACAACCTCCCCACCCCCCCCCCAACCCCAACCCAATCCCAAATTATGTACAACAACAGAAGTGTTTACTAAATCAGCAATTCTTGCTTTAAGTTATAGTTTAAAACTCCACAGAAAAGAATAAGCAGACTTTGAAATCCAGTTTGGAGGCTACCATCTTGACAGCGGTTCCTTGTTTTAGTGTACTGCAGTCTAAATACACTCCAATAACATTGTTTAAATAACATTGTTTAATTTTTTCAAACAACACACTCATTTTTCTAATACTTCTTAAAATTATAATTCATTATTAATATGACTGATTATGCCTTGAGTCATTTCATACATCTTTGCAGATTCATTCCTACACTGGAATTGCATTTACCTTATACTGCACATTGACCCAGAAGTGAAACAGGTGTGAGTAATTCCAATATCAATCACATATTGTCAAGTGTCTGAATATTTCTTCTATTGACTGTGTCCCTACTCTTCTGATTCTGAATTGTCAGAAAGCACTGTCCTGGCAATAGTTGAAAGAGAAGTCACATCAGCTGACAAAGGCACAGACTGTAGTGCCTTAATTTGGAGGTCAGAAGTGAGAATTAAGTACAATTTCTAGCCATATGTGCTGATAAGATTTGCTACTCCAGTGCATCAAATCAAATTGTAAAACACTATCATACTGCCTATGGAAACTTAAGACTGTACCATTCTATGTTGTGGGAAGCGTTTCTGGTCAGTAAAATACAACTAGATCATGTTTTGTTTCATCTTCAGGCTCTTACCTGAGCTTAGATATTCATAAGGGAAAAAGCTTGAGGACTATGCTACTTAGAGAGCCCATCGAAAATGGGCTTTTGGAACGCATTACCTGGGACTGTCAGTGATTACACCTGTGCTACCCTTGGCTCCCAGTCAGAAGAATGTGTCCAGAAAATTGCCTAGGGTGCATGCAAGAAAGTATATAGCCATTAAGTTATTTAGGAACATACCTATTACTCTCGCTATGACGCCTTGTTTAATTGAAACAGCACAATCTGGTGTGAGGGAGAGGGAAAGGGGGAGAAAGGAAGGGGATGAAAATTCCAAGCCGCCCTCCCCGAAGTATAGTTTTATTGAAACAGAATCATTGTATATCCCAAGGAAACAGGCACTTGATTCCCACCCCACCTTAACTTCTCGGGAATTACAATAAATAAAAAGGTAAAAAGCAAGTTTCTTTTTCTCTTCACCCAGAACTTGAGCAACTGCAGTTATCCCTTATACATCTCAAAGGAGACGGTAGACAGCTTGAATGTGACTAAAGTTGGTCTTGTTAAAATATTTATCATGCCTTATTTTCTTGAAGCGCTAGTACTAATACAGAACTACAAATTAAAAAAATATGCACAAACCAAAAAGTAATTTGAAATTTTCATTTGAAGGTAAAGCTTAGTTCTATAATTCACAAACACTAATTTGAGTAACTCAATCCTAGTTATACATCTAAACAAACTATAACGCAACATACAGATGTTTTCCCTCTGTATGCCTATGTAACTCATATCAATGACAGTTACATATATACACTGAGACTAGACCCCTTTAAGACTGCAAATCAATAGGTGTTTCTATTGTTAACTTTAAATTAATACAAAATAGTAATTGAGAAATGCATTAATCCTCTCTATTAACTAACAAGGAAACACCCTAAACTACATTTTATTTCTGTTATAGAGTTCTCTGTACTAAATGTGGAAAAACTGAACTACACAAATATTGAAAAGTTAAAAATTCCTTAATTTGTTTATTCCTGGTACCACTACCACAATTTACAGGGCAATATACCTGATGTAATGGGAAAATAAAAAGAAAAAAGAAAGACAAAGCTACAACAGATAAAGACCTCAGGAATGTACATCTAATTGACACTACATTGCATTAATCAATAGCTGCACTTTTTGCAAACTGTGGCTATGACAGTCCTGAACAAGAAGGGTTTCCTGTTTAAGCTGCAGTAACTTTTCTGACTATGGATCATCGTTCCTTCTGTGGCAGATTTTACAGTTCCTCTAATGCATTTGGGACGACTGTCTCAAAGTAACCTGCAGCTTTCCTGACAACTCCTCGCTCTCTCTCCTGCTAAGAACTGTAGCCTGTTGAATACAGGATAAGAAAATTATTACTCTCAGTGAACAGTTGTACATTATTCATCATCATTATAAATATGAATTACACCTACCCTTTTTCTGGTAGCATTTTTAGAATCTTCTACCACCATAGCCCCCACTTCCACTTCCAGATCCATAACCACCTACAAAGAAAACAGGGTACATATTGAAACTTAAGATTAATAACAAGGAAGTTTAAACAAAAGAAGTATTTTCTGTACAGAATTTTATTTACCACCATAGGGACTGCCTGAACTTCTACCACCAAAGCTGCCACCACCTTTCATGGGACCATAGTTAGACTGCTGCTGTCCACTGTAATTGCCAAAATCATTGTAGTTTCCACTGCCACCATAATTACCTAAAACAAAAGCAGGTGTGTGAATTTATGAAGTCTGTAAGATTATTAATTTCAGTGTAATTATCAGTATTTTACATCATTTTAAAATAGAACTGTAAGCATTGTGGATGCTACCTCTACTCAAAACGTGCAAATTACAGAAAACCCTTAGCATTTCTAAGATTAGAAACTGGTATTTCACTGAAAATGAAAAGTAGCAGGCTATATTAGAAAGCTCATACAGGTTTGACCTGCAATTTGAAGTTACCACAAGAGGCCAAATTTAATGCCTCCAAACTCAGGAAAGCACAGTAGTTTCTCTGCCAGCCTTCCACACTGCTCAGTGCTTTGTATGACAACCATGTAAGCTACAAACCAAGTATACAATTTATTTGCTGTAAAATGTGACAGAGCTGTATATATGTTGCATACCCATTACATCGAAGAGTACTAATATAATATGCAGCAGATTTTGCAGCTAAACTGCCCAAACTTGCACTAGGTCCATGCAAGCTCTTTTCTAGAATTCTTGGGGAAGAAGCAGTAAGAATGTTGTATGTTTTAGTATTTGTGGTATATTCTAATCGGAAACATGTGACATTAAAGGCCTCTAAAGAAGTTACCACAGGTCTAAAAAAATAACCTTAGCATTCAGAAACTCCTGTAAGGAAATTAACACTGACAACACAGAACAGGAACATAGCTAAACTGATCATTTAACAGGACATAGCTAGATTTATTTTGATTCTGTTTAATGTCTTCCCTGATATTATCTACTCATTAAGGGTTTACACTAGTTAACACTGTAAAAGAGTACTGTAATGAAATGGCATCCAGTTAGTCCAATTAGAATGTGTAATTGGCAACAGAACCACTTTTATAAAAAATTAATCAGAGTACCTTGTTTCACAATCAAGCAAAAAGCGTAACTTTAAACATTTAGTCCTCGTGAAGGACATGACCTATGTGTGAACAGATAACCAACACTACCACCATATTTCAAGTGGTCAAGTTTAAATTCTCCTACTCTACTTCCACACACAGATTTACAGCACCTGCTTTTAGAAAAGTAAGTTACAGGCAAAGTAACGTTTTATAGTTTAAGCAAAGCCGATCCAGAAGAGAATTTTCCTTGTTTAACACACTAATCTGCATTAACACCTAATTGTACAACTCATCTTATGCAGCACCATACTTCAGCCACTGTACTACTCAAACCTGACTAAAAAAAAGGTTTGGCTAATTAGAGCTGTCATCTTACCACCTCCAAAATTTCCTCCTTCGTTGTAGCCATCATATCCTCCTCCTCCACCTCCATATCCACCACCTGGGTTTCCATATCCTGGTCCTCCACCACCACCATAACCTCCTCTGCTGCCATACCCAGGACCACCTCCATAGTTACCACCTTTGAATATAAAAAAGGTCAAACTAAGCACATCAAAGCTAAATATTGGTTTAAAAAAAAAAAAAGCCCATTAACACACACACACACACAAAAACACAAGCACACAAAAATGTCCCAGTGTTTCCCTTGCAGTGTATTCATTGTGGTTGCATCATTTACCTGAACTGTTTAATCCACACAAACAAAAAAGCATTAGCTTATGTCTACACCCTAGAAGCATGATTCTTGGAAGTTTTCTAGCTCATGCACAGTACACAGATATACAACATGTAATAGCTGCCTCTTTGCACAAGTGGCTGTCACTACTGTAAACCATCCTCTATTCCTCTGAACTAAAACTACTCAGTAGGCAAAGCTCTCAAAATAGTTCTGGTTTATATTTTTTATCCAGACATACAACTTTATTTACACTTGTGTCTAAGCTACCAGATGCTTTTTTTCCCCAAGTCAAAAAGAGTACCCAAAAGACTTAATATTCCAGATGTTGACTTTTTCTCGGACGTATCAATGGAGTACTTGTGAATTGGGAAACAGTCCCAAAGAACTCAGAATCACTACATGTATCCGCTTACAGAATCAGGACAAACAACTACTCGCTGCTTCCCCTATTTCCCTCCCACACATGAAAACGCTGCTATCACAGCTGTTTGGCAGCTTCCACACTTCTCTTCAGATGGATTTTGGATACTCGTTACAACTTCATCATGAAAAGATAGTAATGAACAAGTCTTAGAGTTGACTGAAAAGACTTCTGGGATGCCAGGTGGTCACTGCTTTGTTTAGTTTTAGTCATCTCAGCTGACACCAGTATCTTCATTCAATTTTCTCAATGACAAACAACTGCTACGTGACCTCATGACATGAGGTCAAAGGGTAAATATAGGGGAGTATTTTTTCACCCATAATTTTGTAGGGAAAACAAAAACCTCGACTCTTCACAGCACTGCAACATACATTATCACTAAAGTAGACTCGGTGTCCAATGTGGAGGTAAGACTTTATAGAGCTGACTACGCTGGCAGGAGGCAGGGAGAAGGAGCAATACACTTACCATCACCAAATCCATTGTATCCGTCACCACCCCCAAAGCTTCCTCTGCTCCCACCACCGCCACCACCACCCCCATAGCCGCCTGGAACACAAAACAGATGAGATTGTTGGCTTAAACACTTAGCATGTGTTCAGGAAAAAAGACTCGGCAAATGTGGGAATTACGTTCTACAGAAACATTCTAGTCATTTACCTCTTCCACCAAAGTTTCCTCCTCGGCCAAAGTTTCCTCCACCGCCTCCAAAATTTCCACGACCCATGAAATTGCCTGAGCCACCCCCACGACCTACAAAATATTTTGCTTAAATTACATTAAATGAAAACCAGTCATGTAACATAACCCTGCCTAACTCCAAACTTACCTCTCTGAGAGCTAGCAGTCTGCATCTCTTGTTTTGAGAGTGCTTTTTTCACTTCACAGTTATGTCCATTTATAGTATGGTATTTCTGAACTAGAGAAAATTTGAGAAAAAGGACAGCATTAGAAATTCAAATAACTGAAAGCAATATGCTGTACAACTCTCATAGAAAGCTACTGTAAGGCACGACCCCAGTTTTCAAAGGAATATTAAAGCTACCCCATTGCTCACAACAGTCAAATAGCTCATCATGCCAACATCTTATATTCCATGCGTTGCTTTTTTGAAAGCTCAAGTTACACTTTTATCCTGTAAGTCATTTCTCATTAAAGAATTACATACCAACAATTTTATCAACTGTATCATGATCATCAAAAGTTACAAAAGCGAAGCCTCTTTTCTTTCCGCTTTGCCTGTCTTCCATGACTTCTATGGTTTCAATCTTGCCATATTTTTCAAAGTACTCCCTTAAGTTATATTCTTCTGTATCTTCTTTAATTCCACCAACAAATATTTTCTTTACTGTGAGATGCGCCCCAGGCTTTACAGAATCCTGCAACACCAAAAATTACATTCAGCATTTTAAATAATTAGGTAGAAATTAAGAAATAAGCTTAACTAAAACCCTAACTTACCTCCCTTGAAACTGCTCTCTTTGGTTCAACCACGCGTCCATCGACCTTATGTGGTCGAGCACTCATGGCAGCATCCACCTCTTCCACACAAGAGTAAGTCACAAAGCCAAAGCCTCTGGAACGTTTTGTTTGTGGGTCTCTCATCACCTAAAAAAATACAGGGGGCACTCTGCATTTCTGTACTAGATTAAGTACCTATATCCTTTCAAAAGCACAAACTAATTTTGGACACTTTACCACACAGTCCGTGAGTGTGCCCCATTTTTCAAAGTGTTCTCTCAAGCTATCATCTGTTGTTTCAAAGCTCAGACCTCCAATGAACAGCTTTCTCAACTGCTCTGGCTCCTTAGGCTCATGGCCCTACAAAATCAGAAATCAAATACATATTTTGAATACAAACCACAGAATTAACATTTCACATATTTACTAAAACTTATCTGTGCACATAACTACAAATAGGTGGAACGCATTTACATAAAAACAATGTCTTCTAATGGTTGTAGACAGCAGCGTAATAAGCTTAACAATTAACGAGGTGTGATTTTAATTAAACAGTAACTAACTAACAACTTAAGAATGCTCAAATACAAACAACAGTAGAGATTTCAATATACTAAATAGTTTAGTTGCTTACTTTCCTCCTCTCCAAGAAGTGCATTTGTTTTATGCTCATCTTATGTTCGAGTTGCATATTGCTCTGTAGGGATTAGCAATGAAGCACTGCTAGATAAAGGGAAGTTCTAACACTTCATGAAGCACAATCATAAGGAACAATCAAAAAATTAGGAGCACAGTATGCAAATTGCAAAAAAAGGTTGCTGACCAAATCAAGCACTTAGTCTTTTGGACTATCTGATTTAAAACTATTTTAAAAGTTTATTTTTATGCATTTTAAAGAAAATTTATCAATTCCAAATTATTTAATAATACAAATTTGTACTTGGATAAATTTGTCAGTTAAGCACATGTAATCAAGAAAGGAGAAGTACAAATCTGGTTTTCAGCGTTGTGGACAATACCTCTTAAATGTGAATTAACAAGGACTTATGTCTTACAGAAAAAACGTCTTGAATGATGACTAATCAATGACCAGGCATAGGGATAACTACTGGAGTAAGATTGGTAACTTAACAAGCATACTTAAAACTTCAGTTTAATTGAAACTCTTTACAGTATCAAAAAGATACCTGTTTATAGAACAAATAAAGTGGGCTTAAAAATGCATTAGTGTTTCTGCTCTGTTATGTATTTTATTTAGCGTGCATTTGAAAGACCCTTGTCAAAAATCATTTTACAACTTTCTCCCATACCCAAAAGAAAGGAGTCTTCTAGCAAGCAACCATATTAAGATCTTATTTTACAATCTGGTACTATTGTGAGTGTAAGACATCCTGCAACAAAGTGCTGGCCAGCTACGCTACGTATGACTTCAATTCTGCTGCAGGAATGAGCACTGGGCTTCACTGTTTCTGCTGTGCTGTGTTAAGAAGCACAAACCTTAGAGCTGAGCTACATAAAACCAGCCACAGACTTCTACATACAGATGCCTTGCTTCAAGACTGCAGGTGAAGTGCTTTAGCTTCTGCACGTTTAAATAAACGTGGTGGCAGTGCTAGTGTTGGTCAGAAAAGCGTACATCCCTTTGAGTACTACACAACCACCCTACAGAGCAATGAATACTGTGATGTGATACATGATAAAAGAAAATTTTGGAATTATATGCTGCTTTAGATATCCATTGGTTTGTAACTTTTGGTTTGAACTACAGGAAACAATGCCTAAGATTATGAAAAGCTGGCTGGGACAAATCCTCGCTCTTATTTATACCTGCTAAACTGAGAAAGAGCTAGCCCAGCATTTTTAGTAACAGTTTTTTATTTATGGCACTAACTTCATTACTACAGGATTATCTGATAGTCAATGGCACCATGACTAAAATAAAACTTCTTTTCCGTGGTCTCCTAAGTGGCCTGAACTACAGAAGTATTATTAAAAAATCTCCTTTTTAATTACATGTAAACTTAAAATCTTGAAGGGTTAATACACTTACTGTATATAGAAACTGCTTTAGGTTCAGTGAAGTATTGTTTTCTGTTGCTAACTTCATTTTTTTAAAATCTACTTATACTACTTACTTTTTAGCTGGTTATGTTAAAGCTGGGAATGTTGACTCTTTTAAACTCGCCTATTCTTAATGAAAGGAATCTATTATGACTTTACTATTATTAATATTGAATTTAGACTTCTCCAAAACCAGAAACCTAAGAAAAAAAAGCTTTTTATTGTTCTCTAATGCTACATAAGTCTGCGGCGTTGTCAATTAGCAAGTCAGACTGCTTTTCCATTTAAAGAATGACCCCAGAGCTCTTCAGGTCACTCCTGAAAGGAAAAGAGAAGTCCTTTTCCATTTATTTTATTACATGCACACGAACTTCAGTTCTTATATAGGAAGAAAAACACTTGATGTTATAACTTCTCTCTTCCATCAGAAATGATTATCCTCGGAACACATCTATGTTATAGGAATTCTCCAGACAAATAAAAGGTGGTACTTTGTTAGGGACAAGTTGTTTTTCAGGCATTTTGTTCTCGCTGGGGTTAAGCATCTCTAGGGCTTTCAGAGTGCTCTTCTCTGTCACACAGGATGCTGTTTCTCAATCCTTCCGCTGCAAACTAGTTACAACAACAGCCTTTCCTGTGCAGCAAGCCCTGTACAGCAAGATGTCTTTCCCTCTCCCTAGCCTAACTACGACACTGCCTCAGCAGGATCAGCAGGCTCCCTCCCACTCAGAGGCTGCGGGCCAGCACGCCATTTTGCAGCACTCCATCCAGGGCCGGGGGGGAGGGAGGGGGAGCTAGTCGGTAATTCCCTGCCTGCTTGCAGCCAGCAAGCTGGAAAGAGACTACGTTCCTCCCCCTAAGCATTTTAAGTGCTTTCCCAAACACATTAATAGGTTCTGCGGAGGCGGGGAGCTTTTCTTCCTGCCGTGGCTAGCTACTTCCTTCTCAAGCCGAAGCCCTGCGCGGCACAGACCGCCTCCATTTTGTGAGCGACCTGATCTGTCTCCTCCACACTCAATATGGAGCCGGAGGGGTGGGGCCATGGCAGAGCGGGATCGCGCAGACAAGCAGCCCCTGGCCACGTCCCAGCACCGCAGTGGCACTGCAGGAGCACCCCTGCAGCCCCCGCCTTTCCTGACGGGGCGGGGGGGCTGCGTTATGGCCAGCAGGGCAGCCTACGCTGGCGGCAAGGCCGGCATTTTGGGGCTGCATCTAGTTCTCTCTGCACCACCCTTTCTCACAGTCGAAATCGAACTACAGGCTTCTATATCCTACCTAGAACCCCAAACGCTTGGTTTAGTCTGCCTGTACCTCTCTTAGAAGAGAAGAAAAAAAAGGCAGCTAGCATCCGCCTGTGATTCCTGTAAAAATCACAGTCTGGGCAAAATTAAGATTTTTTTTTGACAATACTGCTGCAGATACACATTGCCTTTATTCAGAGTTTGCAAGAAACTCAACCTTCATGTGGCAGGGGTTTTGCATTTGATCAGCATTTTGAAATTGCAGCATTTCTCTCTAAAGGTCCAGTTTTGACATGCCATGTACTTTATCTTTAGGAACAAGCTAATCCCAAAATGCCTGTCACTATGCCTAAGTTTATGCGCAGCTAAACCCTAGACTGACTTCTGGAGCTCAAAAGCTTGTGGACAACTGGGGTTAATCAACTTTCTTTGTGAAATATTTTCTCTAGAAACTTAATAGCATTTATGTGGATTCCAGGCCAAGCTACTTCTGTAAACTACAAAAGTTCATTTTGCAGCAGCTGAGGAACCCCAGTTACATTCTAGCCGAAGTCCAAGGACAGCGAAAGGGTTGAAACATTCGTTTGCAAGAGGACTTTACGCACATTTCTTCAATACAAAGTAACCATAAGCTACTGGATACATGCAACTCAGAAAAGGTTTGTTCTTAACTCTAACCCTCTGACATTACAGCAGTGTATGATCGCCACAGAAAGATGGGCTTAACTAGCTAAAATACTCAGGCATCCTGGAAAAGTAACGTTAGAAAGCAAATAAATCAAAGTATATAATCAAACAGGGTCTCAATTACAAGCCATACAAGCATAGTTAATACCCTCTTTGCTAATCTTAAAATTGAGTTTATACTCTGAAGGGCATCAAGACTTTTCCCCCCCTCCCACTTCCACACCCTGCCCCAAAGTAGCTAGCTCCCATCCTCCCAGAACAGCCCCACCATCTTCTCTATACTACGCACCTTATTCAGTCTACGGTATTTCTGCTAGAAGCAAAAGAAAACAGTTATTTTTACTTAGTACAGCCTCGCTTTCATTTGCAGTGACTATTAGGCAACCATTTTTTATTAAAAAAGAACCTGTCTTCATTCCCACTAAAAAAAAAGATTGTGAAGATAGGAAAGAATCGAGTTCCTGCCAATATTCTGAGGATGCATCTATTTCTTTAAAAGAAAAATAATTACACCTTTAGTCACAAACATACATTTACACATTTAGTTATAACAGAAAAATATAAAAGCAAAGTTTCCCCACTATACTTAACATCCCACCCCTTAAAATTTTAACTACTATACAGCACTTTAAGGTTATTCTGCTATTATGGGGATGAAGAAGGTAGAAAAAAAAGTTCTAAATTAATGCATCAGATAGAAACAGTTAAGTATAACTATTTTTATTAATCTCTTCCCCTTAAAGCTACTTGTTTTTAATTTAAAAAAGCAATTCTCTCACCTGTGAGGATCGTCTTCCTTTTCTCTTGTAGTCTTCCACATCTCTCTCTTCCTTAAGAGCAGCCATTTTGGAAGGGTACTCTAACTCGGCCTTTCTTTTAGATTTAGGAAACCTAGAAAACAGGTTGGATAAGTCAGTACTTACCCCAATTCCTATGAAGTAGGGCCTTTCTCTGGCTGCAATGCACAGGTGTGGCTTTACAGAAGGGGAAAGGGGCAATGAAAGTATAAAAAAGGTAAGTATTTCAAAGGGTAAAAATCCTCAGCCTATTTTGCCCAAGAGTAGCTGCAGAAAGAGCATGTGCTGCCAGGTGAAAGTGTTAGAATAACTTGGTATAACCTGAAGTTACAATCTGCAGAGCAACTTATTTCAAATATTGCCTTATGTAACTATCACGAATACAACTTGTACATAATAAATAATAAATCAAATTCTACTTCTCCAGATTTAAAATCCAAAATTTTTGCAAAAAAACATTTTGCAAATAACGCTTATTAAAATTATCTTATGTGTAACCTACTGAAATCAGTAATCCAGCAGCCTACAAACTGGAATACTACAGGATGTGAAATGTTTTCTGTACTGAAAAATATTTTCCACTAACACCAGTGGAAGGACCCTTTAGTGATTCTGTTCTTGCAGAACTAGAAATTTTAACACTTGAACCCTAGCGATCTGTAGCACTAGTCATTTGTGTTACTTTTCCTTACAAATTATATATTTCATTACTACTTCGTACTCTATTTATGTGCCCAATTTTTATCAATGAATATTAATGAAGTTACAAAAAGCATTTCACAAGATAAACTCAGTCAATGCATCCATATATAAGCATTCAAACAAAAAAATCACATTTGCTTTCACTTTGTTTTTTTAATATCAAGTTTCCTAAAATCATTGTTACGTGATTTCTCTTAGTATGCTATATTGCTATCTTTGGAAACAATTCACTATTATGCCAGGTGTTTCTTGAAAATCATTACAGTAGCCAAAGTAGCCAACTAAATAATATGGTACTGTAAAATTGCATTTGTACTGCATTAAAATAATTGATATTTACAAGATTAAGTGTATTGGTTTTCATTTTTTGTTTTTGAAGTTTTATTGCATAGGGAAAGACAGGTAGGTTTTTACTAATGACTCATTTATTCAAAGTTAAATAATGTAATTCCATGTTTAAATTCAAATTAACGTTCAAATTAAGACCTTAATATTAAAGAGCTGTGAAATCATGAGTATTGTGACTGAAGGTGTTAAGAATCTTAAAGGTTTTCTGAACTAATGTCAAGGCATTTGTAGTATCTGTAGTATCTTCAGTTCCTCTCTATGCCATATGAACCTGCTCTTGAAATCCTTCAAATAAAACTTAGATTGACTTAGCTGAAGGACTTAGTATCCTAATACCTCCCGGGCTGTTCAATTCCTCAAATCACACAGCAGTCAAGGGCTTTTAAAAAAAAAATGCTGCTGTATGGTGAAATAAATCTTTTGGAATTATTAGGGAGGGAAGGGCTAGGCCTAGATACCTTTTTAAGTAATTAAGAGCTTGCAAATGCTCTCTTATTTCATCACCTGTTGCTTTCCCCAGTGGGGCTCCATACTGACCACCATAAAGCTCATCGGCATGGTCTCTACAATGATCTGAAGAATATGATGGGCAAAAAAAAGAGCTGTTTCATTACTGATGAGTACCATCAGCTAAACTGGTACACAGCCCTGTGCAGCCTTCTTTCACAGGAAGCTTAAACAACTGTAAATACTAGCATTTTTATAATTTATATCAACAACATGTTTTTCGCTTTGATTTAAAATATTCAAAATGTTCTTATCAATTGAGTTTAACTAGCATTGAAGCAGTTGTATACTGCAACTTAAAATGACAGAAATTAAATGAAAGTTATCAGAACAAATTTGTTGCTATAATGGTTCCCAGGAACTACCTAATTACTACAAGAAACTTATAATGCTGCTCTCTCTTAGAGAGACAAGAAGTGATGGTTGAGAGGAAACTGACATTCCCAAGATGGAAATGTACTTGTCCATTCAGAGAATACTATGGAGATGTATCGATCTTTTCTGTAAAAAGACGAAGTTGGACCTAATGTGCATATAGTGTATCTTGCCAAACATAAGATTTAAAGCACCAAAAGAATAGGCTTTCAGCCCTAAGTGCATTTGCAGTTTATTCCCAACACCAACAGGAACATTTCCTGGGAAGAAAAAACAATATATATTAGCTTAGTAACTGATGTGATGGGTTACCAAACTTTACTGAAGCACGTTCAAATGCTTTGAATTCATCCTCCCTCAATTTTGTCAGTGTTCAACAATCCTGAAGCAACTAAGACAATTGCTTACGTGGAAAACAGAGCTATTTTTAGCTGTTCTGCTCAGGGATCCAGTTTCTTCTCAGCTTTTAATGGAACAGAAAGCAGTGTGAGCTGTCACGTCTCTGTTCTCAATTCTACAAGGTCTGAGCTTGCAATGTCTCGAAGCCCAGAAAAAACACTGCACCATTTTTACTCACCATACTTTGAGCATTTCAAGTCACTTTGAAATGCTTAAAAAAAAAAAAAGGTTTTGAGAGGAAAGGGAGAAGAAGCAAGAGAGGGATGTGATTGCAGTATTTCTCTCTGGGTAGGGCATGGATGATTGCCCCAGCCTGGGTTTGATTTTGACTTGGTTTACGTTGGGGAAGTTTTGAAGCAAGGCCTGCGTGCAGGGCCGCTCCTTTGTGCTTCCCAGCGGGGCCATGGCGGGGTGCTACAGAAAGAACGCCGAGGCTCCTCCGCATGTGCGGCTGGGGGCGTGGAAACAGGGAAACGGGAAACTCCGCAGGGCTGCCCTGCCCTGCTCCCGGCCATTAGAGGGGCCCTACGCGTGCTGACGGCAAGCGCCGCTGCGTGTACCGGGGCACGGCACCGAGCGCCCCCCCCCCCCCCCCCAGCACCGCACGAAATGGCGGCCGCAGCCTCGGCGCCCGCGGGGCCTCGCAGCGGAAGCGCGGCCTCCCCCCCCCCCCCCCCCCCCCCCCTTCCCGCCCGCGCCACGCCGCAGGGAGGCGGCGAGGAGCACGGCGCGGCCGCCATTACGCGAGCCCGCTCTGCAGCGCGGCGCGCGCAGCACCCCCACCCCTCCCGCCCGCCGTCCTCCCGCCCAGGCGCGGTGCTGCAGCCTCAGCGCACCGCTGCCGCTGCTGCTGCTGCTGCTGCGCGGGCTGCGGCTCGGCAGTTACCTCCGTTCTGTGCGCGCACCCGCCTCCGCCAGCGCCAATATGGAGCCGAGGGAAGGGGGGGGTCACGTGGCGGGAAGGCGGGCTCGGGGCTCTGCGCCACCAGGGCGGAGGGGGATGGCGCGGGGGGCGCAGAGCTGGCAGCAGCGCGCGCCGCGGCCTTCGCCCCTTTCTTTCCCGCCGCCCCTCCCCCCCCCCAGCCGTGCCGCCAGCCCCGGGCCGCGCGCGGCGGAGCGGGCCCGTCCCCGCCGTAACGGGCGTGAGGGAGGGAAAGAAGAGAGCGAGGATCAGCCGCGGAGGGAAGGTGGGGATAGGGGAGGAGAGGTGAGATAAGAAAAGATATAACCGTGCCAGCGTCCGCCCGAGCGCCTGCCCGCCCTCTCCTCGGTCCCACGCCGGCAGCCGGCCTGGCGCACTCACCGCCGCCCGCTGAGGGGGTGGAGACGCCGCCGCGCAGCCGTTACTGGCCCGAGCACCGCCTCTTCCCGTCACGTAACGACGGCCGCCAGCCTGCCCCCGCCCTTCCCCTCCTCCTCCCTTCCCCCGCCTCGGGAGAGAGGCGCCCGTGAGGGCTGTGGGGAGAGGCGGGGGAGCGTCGAAGCGCTGGCCCTGAGGGAGGCACCTCACGGAGCTTAACGGCAGTGAAAAGAAAAAAAAGGGGGGGCGGGGTGCCGCGGGCGTACCTCCGCGCGAGTCCCGGGGAAGCCGTGAGGGGCCCCGAGCCCGCCGCGGGAGGATTTTTTGTCTCCTGGCGTCGCTTTTGTCTTGAGGGTGCTGCGGAAAGATGGCTGTGCAGAGGCTGCTCAGCTCGCACCCTTTGGAAGCGGGCGTCAGTTAGCGTAAATTATTTCGGATTGAGTCCCAGAACAAATCCGGGAGGTTCGACAAACCTCTCTGTAGCTTCGTCAGCAGAGGCATCGCCTGTATCTTTTAGTGGGTTTTGTCACCACAAGCTAACAGAGGTGAAAAGAAGGGTTTTTCTTCAATTTGATGTAGAATAAAGCAGAGTAAAGAGTTAAGCACATACATAAGCATTTTTTTCCTTATCTGGAAAATGACATGAGGAAAACGAAGGCATAAAAATGTACCTTCTTCAGTCTTGTTTATGCCTATCCTCTCACGGTTCCAGTAACTATTTCAGAACAATGACCTAACCCAGCTTTTGGCACTTACCCCCATTAAAAAAAAAAATTAAATTTGTGCATTACAGATGAGTACACCAACTGATGTGGTTTCACTGAAAGGCCCTTAGGTGGGTGCCCCCATATGAAGCACTAGGCTGAAAGGGTTATAAATCACTAGAAGTTCAGTATTAGCTGCAGATTCATGTGTCTGTGTCGTTAACCCACATTTCCTACAAAGAAAAATTGGAGAATACGATCTTGGAGTTTCAAGTTAGCACCTTTATTTTGACTTATGCAACAGCGTCAAAACCTGTTTAACTTCTCTAAAAAGATTTTTTAAATATGTGGATATATTTACAATAGGTTTAGAAATGTTCTTTCTACTATACTGTACCTCAGTTGAAATACGTTTTTGAAGTATTAAATCTGTCAGAAGATGGTGACTTCCTACAACGTAACGTTGCATGGAAATCTTAGCAACCTCCAGATCATCTTTGTGGTACAACTAAAACCATTGATTTCTCATCCTCATCTCTTCTCCCCAAGTGTAATGCACAGTTTAACTTTTTATTTCAAATAAAATTATTCATGTATGTGTCACTTATGTTCCTTGTTCTCTTGCCCTTGAATAGTGTGAGACAGAAAACAGCGCTGGCAATGTGTGTCTTAAAATACTTGTCAGTTGCAAAGATTCTTGTTAGTTTATACTGGACTTGCCTCACAATTTGAAGAATACCTTCATTAGTCTGATGTTATTCGTTTACCGCTTAAGTATCAGTCATGGAGGCTGATAGTCTTGTAGTCTGATTTGGTTGCACAGCCATAGGGAGATCCCATTTGAATTCTATAGTTTCAGTTCATGATCGTCCTTCCCCGTGTGTAATCAACTGTATAGAATGTAATCATTTTATAATATTGTGCTAGCTACACTAGCATAAAAGGCAAACCAATAAATGAAGGAGTTGCTTATTTTACACAGTCACAGTTGCTTGTGAAAATTGTCCACAAACAAGTCTGAGGTCTTAGATGAAAAATTGTACTTTTGATTTCAGGCAAACAATTTTCTGCTGGTAAAGTGTTTTGAGGTTGGTTGGTACCCAGAAGAATATTGCTTCACATCTTGGATCACACAATTCCTTAAGAGAAAACGTGGCATTTAATACACTTCTATCTATTTTGGCTGATGTAGTTTCATCATTATATGTGGTTTCACATTATTTAGCAGACCTAGCGTTGGTTATCTGTGCAGATGATTGACATGCCTTTTTTTTTTTTTCCATCAGTGTTTGCAAATGTACTGTTTTTTTTGTAAGCCATAGGAACAGTAGATTGTACCTGGTTCAAAAAATGTGACAAAGGCCTTTAACTTTCATATACTTTCATGGCTGAAATTTCAGTCTTTTCTTCATCCTCTTCTTTTAATTGTTTGTTTAATTATTTATTTTTGATTGGCTCTTACATGGTTTTAGATTGTGAAAAGATTCTTTGTGTAAAGAAATATTATTGGTGAAATTGTCCAAAGGTTTGCTTTTGTTTGTTTGTTTGTTTTTACTGTTACACAGAGATTATGAATGTGACTATGAAATTGATCTTGAGTTCTACTCTCCAGAATAGTAATGTTAACAGAATCCATTCAGTGAACGAAGTATGTTTTTCATAAGCCTCTTAGATTGCAGAAACAAATTGACTTATTATTAATTAAATGATTGTATTGTGATGGTAGTTTTGTAAATGTAGTTGGTCTAAATATATTTAAGTTTCCTATCTTGAAAAGGACACAACTGCAATTTTGAACAGAAGGCCTGCGTGCTCTATACTAAAATGTTCAAGTGATTTTCAGGACTAAAGATCATTTACCATTCTGTTCTTTTTTTCTGGGTTTTAGAAATATAGTATATTCAAACATAGGTGTTACTGTAGATGCTTGACTATTGTGCAAGCAACTGCAGCTTCTGTTACCTTCTTCATTTAGAAGCAATTGTTTTCACCTCTGCGCTTCATTTAAATTGCTGAGCTTCACTGAACAAAGACAGGATAATATATTCATGTACATTCTGATAACAGGTTGGCAGTTCCTGTGCTCGTGTGCAGCACAGGCTACATGAATACTATTTATGTCATTAGTTAGAAAATACGTTTAACAAATAACCTGATTATTGATACCAGAATTAGTAGTCTGATTATGCTACTGTATTCGCTTTAGTTCAGAAATTGTTAATAATACTCTGTGTACCTAAACTAACCCTTTCCGCTTCAGATTGTGCCATTTCAAGTGTTTTCTACTCCAGAACACTAGCAGTTTGTGGAAGACTTAGTTGCAGTGGTTTGAGATAGTATTTCCCCTCTCTGTTTACTTTTTTTCTACTGAAGTCACCGAATGAGTGTAGATATGTAAACCGCTTCAATTTAGTCCCGTACATTAACTCTACTAACTAATATGTCAGTCTTTGACCTAGTTTATCTGAAGGAAAAACACACGATTGTCCACCAGACTAATACAGGCTTAATAATCTCAAGCAAACAATTGGGGAAATAACACCGAAATCTTGTAACATTAGACTCCATCTGTCAGAGACCTTAGATCGTTTTTGCATGACTTATATTCCTCAAGAGTTACATCTTAGAGCTGTGATCTAGGAATTGAGACAGATCAATTAGCAACAATCTCAATTAGAAATACTTATAAACTGCTTTCCCTTTGTATATTTTGTTTTTATTTAGGGACGTGGCATTATTTTTTTCTACAAGTTGTATCCTCTTATAAAATGTTTATTCTTTTGAACATTTTATATGTGGGCCAGATATGTACCATGGAAAATAATCCTGCATTTGGGATTGCTGTAGAAATGAATACAGTCCTAAGCATTTTTTTCCCCCAATTGTTTTTCCATTCTTTGGATTCTAACTAAATCTGAATGTATTTAGACTCTATTTTATTCCATAAACTGCTTTGTCTATCTTTTTATCTCAGTTTTTCTTAAAATTTTACTTGTTAGAAACCTTCTGACATAAATTAAACAAGAATTATCATTGGGAATGATAATGAGGACTAACCAAACAATAAACGCTCTAGCAGGGAAGGAAAGATACCTCGCTGAGATGCCATTTTAACATGGCTGGCTTTGTAACTTTGTGCACATTTCATTTACATTTATGGTCTGGATCTTAGGAATTTTGTTACTAGCACAATTATGCTCTAGACAAAGTATAAGGGTGTCACGTTAAAGTGACAACGATCACATTTATGAAGCTTACTTGCGATAAAATAATGTATGTCTAACAGTCTATGATGCTTGATTTACACTAGGCTCTAGGGTAAATTTAGGGCTCTCTTAAAAGGAACATACCTTGTTTATGCTAGACTTCTTGTGTTAGCAAACATATTTTCTTTAAATCTAGATCAAACAGAAAGAAGCATATGTATTAGGGGAAAAAAAAAAGTCATTTTTCAACAGCTTTAATCCTGTTGTAATAGCCACCTACATGTTGAAAACTCCAGTTAAAATAAAAATGAATATGTTGTTTTTAAGATATAAATATATGTAATAAAATCATCACAGCATGCAGAAACATAAGAAATACAAGCTATCTAGAAAGAATTTTAATAAGAGTACATGTTTTCTTTACAGAAAGAAAAAATCTTATAGAGGAAGGAGAAAAATGAAGGACATAGCAGGTAATATCCGCTGTTCTTGAGATCAAAATTCTTGAAAGTAGTATATAATTTTACTTGACCGTAGTGTTCATTCTTTGTTCCTGTGATTTGGAAAACACTAGTTAGCAGTGGTTGTACTACTAGCTAAACAATAAGTATTATTGGGCATGTTTTATTAAGGGGAGGAACTGCAGGTGGATTTCCTGCTTGCCTATGTAGCTGTGCAAGAGAGTAAGGCAGGGGAAATAAATCTTGTTCTTTCCTTGACTGCAATGCAGATCTGGCTCTGGGAGGGGTTTTCAGATCTGCATGGCTCAAACACATGGTCAATGTTCAGCCAATAGTTAGCCTTACATCTGGCAGTGGATTTGCGCAGCTCAAAATGTATTTTTTCTGGCTGCTAAACATGAAAACCTCTCTCTCTCTCTTTTTTTTTTTTTCCCCTAAATTGAATTTGCACACATTCTTCAGATTGTGATTTATATCAAACATAATTTTAACTGTTTATCTGGTATACACTGTGGCTACCCTAAAAACTACATAGCCAAGGACTGTCACAGACAGTTTTGTTTTTTTTTTAATAACAGCTACATAAAAGATTCCTTTCTTGTGCTTACTCTCCCAGCTATGCTTAGGATGCTAGGATCATGCTTTTTGAGGGGTTGCTGTGTTTTAATCTGTTTACATCTTGTACTCCAATTTTGACTATTACACCTCCCTGGGAAATCAGATATTTGAAAAGACATAGAATTGATTTTTTTACATAATTATTTACTGTTGCTGCTGAGAAACATTTATTTGTATTTGAGATTTTTAGATTACTGTAATGCAAGAACATGTGTACAGTCCTCTGTATAAGGACAGCAAGAAACATGTGTGAATAAGGTTATGCATTTCAAAAGTTGCCAAAATAAATTTAAATTCCAAGCGGTAATACCGCAAGCTCTAATGTTTGCATCTGGAACATTAAGTCATATCTGTTAAAAATATATATATATCTAAAGTCTACGTACATATTTTTACAAGCTATGTATCTTTCTTCTTTCTTTCCTAACAAAGAAATTTTGTATTAAGTTACAAATAGATATTGCTAAATACAAAATAATATCCCCTAAAATATGGGCGGTTGTAATTTAAACCAGTATCATAAGCATTGTGATAGTTTCTGCTAAGTATCTTTTAATTCTTTCTTGCTACATTTAAAATGATTGTACTGATCAGTGCCAGGAGTTCAGTGAAGATGCTGGGTAAGTAGAATAAAACTCTACAGAATGTCAAGAAACAACCTACTCATTGTGGCTGATTAAATCACTTAATTAAGAAAAATATATTGAAACCACTGAGAGAATATAGCCTAAGGTGAGGAAACTGCAGCTGACAGGTAGTCATTTGTACATTCAGAGACCTCAAATGTATGAACTGATGTATTCCATGGAAAATTGTGATACAAATTTAAAAAATGCACTGTAATGCTAGAATGTTCATCACAGAAATGGCTGTACACACTTGTTTACCAAATATTGTAGGTCATGTGCGTGCAATAAACACAGTTGGAAAATGCTGAGTAGTAGAAATGTTTATGGCAATATATAACGTGATGACATTCTGCCTTCGGGACACACATGGTTTTTGTTCCTTGGACATATAATTAATCATTTTCTATGTGTTAGTAAGAGGATGGTAATATAAGCAGATTATGCAAGAGAAGTCTAACGTAAGGTAAATTGTCTAATACTTTAAAAGGTATTCATGTTTAAGGCTGTAACTTTTAAAGGAGTGATGTCATGTAAATGGGAGCAATTCACATTTTAAATGTTGCCATTTTACTTTGGGGAAAATGACAGATGACTGTTTTTTTGTGGAGTATCATTTGACCTCCTCTGAAACCTGTTGAAATGTAATATAGACACTAGCACCTTTTTAATGTTTGCAAACATAATTATGTTGTAGCTATTTCATCTGCATTTGACATGTATTGTATCAATCTGTATTATCCAGATGTCAGAGGACTTGGTTACAATATCTTGTAGCAGATAAAGTCAAAAGTTGAAGTTTGAATTTGTGGTCTTTAAGGGACTTAAACAAACCATGTCACAATGTCCCCAAAATGTATAAAAAATTCTGGATGAAGGATTTAGAGTGATGGAATCAGATTCTTACCTAATGTACATTCCTTGGACTTTATGTTGACTAAGAACGAGGCCTAAAATCTAAGCAGTCCTAAGGTACTTGCAGATATTACCCATTTCCATATTCTTTTTGGGTGCAATTTCAGAGACTTAGTATACAAAACATGCAGATAAATGGATCTGTTTGTTTCACTGCAGTGGGACCAACTTGAGGAAGGATCACCTTGGACTCTGTGACTTAGAAGTTTGTAGGTTTACTCAACAAAGAGGGCTGTACTATTTCAAATACTAGATGTAGTTTTACTACAGATTTTCCAATGGTAAAAATGGTTTGTTTGGTTTCTAATATATATTTAGTGTCTCCCAGTACACAATATTTTATTAAAAAATCAAGAAATGTGCTTGTAGTATAATTATAGAAAACACACAGCTGGCTATTTCTCTAAAACATGTTTAAAGCTGCTATTTTATCTAAGAATTAGCTACTTCTTGTGACCTTCCCATACAGACATATGCTAATCCTCCAGCACACACTGTTTTCATTCCCTCCCCTTTGTTACAGAACCAATTGAAGTAAAGTTACTTTTTCTTCCATTCTGTAGTCCCGTGCCCAAACAAAGACTTTGTCTTGCCTTTTTTTTTTTAATTTTATTTATTTTTTAAGCTTAATACCTTCCCAAGTGTTTAAGCAAACATGTAATTACATAACACATCCCAGTGGAAAACTGGGAGTACTGTATCAGGCCTGGAGCAGTGAGGCAGTATTCCAGGCTGGCTGCTGGAAACCACAAATCTTGGCCATTACTGCAAAACTTGTGATAGGAACACAGAGGAGAGTGTTATTAGCCAGTCATGGCGTATTAAATTATACATGACTGCAGCACTGCTGAAACACTAGCCTTTTTCTGTTTTGTTCACTTCAGTGACAAGAGGTGGATTTTTCTGTATTGACCTTTGAAATAGATCTGTCAATATTGATTCTAAAATTTGCCTGCACTCCATCTTCTGAATCCAACCATTTCTGAGTGTGTGTGTGTATATGTGTGGAATACCTATCTGAGATCCTGTCTACACTAAAACACAAGCATGTATGTTGCCAAGTGGTTTACATGCACAGTCTTAGGATGCTGAGGGAATTTTGCAGTACATAAGGAGAAAAATAACTGTACGTTTCACCCCATTGTTAGGGTTTTATTTAAGTGGCGTTCCAGTAAGAATAGAACATAAGCTTTAGTCCATTCTACCATGACCCATGCCATGACTCTGTATGTCTACAGTTGCAGTCGTCTTTACTGGAAGTGAATTATTGGACCAAACAGCTGTTGCTGAATTACTTCTCTTTGAAGGGTAAATAGGAGAAGGGAATATTTTGGTATTATGCACATTTTTGGTTGGAATGAGTGTGTCACTACTACATGCTGCCAGTTCTTGTTTGTTTGATAACAGTCCCACAAACATTCAGTTTGTAATATCAGGGATCATGTTCCTTTCTTGTCCGCCTTACATAAATGATATTAGTATGCCAGAACAACCAACATTATTAACCGCTGTAGGAATGCCAGCAGTGCAGAAGTTTCCTCAGACCTTGCTGAGGCCTTCCTGAGGTTATACCATTCACTGCTACTCTTCCTAGAGCTCTGTGAGTATTCCTACTTCCACTGAGGACAGTATAGGAAACTTGCAATCCACATGAGACTGTAGGACTGCCACCTTGTTACTTCTAAATCACAATTCAGTCTTATAAGGTTAAATCTAGTATGCTGATGTGGGAAGAGGAATAGGCTAGAGTTTTGTCTTTGCTGTGACAACCAGCAGTGCTTTGACCGTTTTAAGAGGAACTGGGTCATAAATACACACGGAATTATGAGTATTATGAAAAATTAGAATAATACACAATTGCTCATCGATACTTCCTGGAAAACAACAACAACAAAAACAAACTACGTCTTTCTAATAAAACCAGTCAAAACACTGCTTTCATAATGCTGAATTTGAATACCTTTTTTGTTTGCTTATTTGTTTGTTTTCACTGACAGATTGGTTGTGACTTCAGCTGTGGTAATTGAGGGTGTTTTCCTACATCCCTAAATCTAATGTGTTGGATAGTGAAGTGGCTGACATGTAGGCCCACATTCCTCTCTCCTTACTATTTTCTGAAGATGATAAGTTCCAGCAGGGGAGGTGTCAGACAAAGGCAGTGTGCAAACGACTTAAATCTCTGCAGCTGTTGGCTCATTTCTATTCTGGTGCCACATGTTGTTATCAGTAATTTGTGACATTCATCAAAAGTGGAAAGCAATGTTTTCTCCATTAAAAAAAAAACACTGTGATTTTTTAGTTGTTGTAATGTGTGTGCTACTATTGCAATTAAGCTGAATGTTAAAATATTAATGCAGTTTGTTTGTCACTTTGGCAATACTGCCCTAGCACTTACTGCTCAACAGGCAGACTTTGTTCAGAAAAGAAAGTCAAGGTGACAGTAAGGAAAAAAAGGCATTAGCTGTTAGCTAATCAGAAAATACCTTACCTTTCTTCTTCTTCTTCTTCCTTTTTTTTTTTTTTTAATTTTCTGTTCTTAATAATTACATATAGTAAAGGAAAATGAAATTCAAAAAGGGGGCTTGATGAATTTAATGGGGGGAGTTTACAGAAAGAAACAAACCCCTTTGTTTTCTTTCCATATGAATGCTTGGTGAATTTCAGACTCTGAACTTTACTGGGACTGTATTTACAGATAAGGTAGCTGATGATAATTCAAGTGGAATTAGAATCAACTTAGAGCACACGACATCAGAATAAACTCTCTGAGTACTTTGCTCAAATATATTTATACAGTAGTCTAAAACTTCTCCTCAAAACCTTGTATCCATTATATTAGTGATATGTCCTGTCTCACAAAATTTAGATTCAGAGCTGCGTTTTCCAGAATCTGGAGTAGTTTTGTTTGCAGGTTTGCTTTCTGACGTCTTGATAGAAATTGTCTATTACTTTGTTTTTACTCATGGATGAACTGCAGCCCAGTTCTTTTTATACCTTCCCTTTATTTTCAATTTTTGATTGTATCTCCAATTCTTATTGTTATCCTCTTTATCCTGTTTAAAAAAAAAATCTGTTTTCAAAAATTTTATAAAGTCAATCATACTTTTATTTTTATATTTATCACATATATTTTTCTTCATTCTCTTGATTTTAAAATCAGATAGCTGACGTAGCTCTGAGTAAGTTTAAATAAGTGTTAAAGGCTAATGAGTGTAATAAATATATTTTACTTGCAACGCCACATTAGTATTTTGCTCTGAGGTCTGAATCTGAGACTTTACTAATTGTATGCAGATTTCTAATCCTTGCACAGCATTCCATTGCAGTTGGTACTTCATAAAGAAGGAATCCTTCTTTCTAAAACTGATTGGATGACCAAGAATCCACATTATTGCTGAATGATGGATCTAATCTAAATTATCATAATTCCATAATCACAATGATGGTGTTTTAATATATCAGTTCCATTGCAAAGTAAAATATTTCAAGCCATAAATTCAGTCCTCTTTGTTAAAATAATCTCTTAATTCAAGAGATGTACAAAAAATAGTTTACCTTGTGTGATTCTTTAGATACTACATTCCTAAATCCGGTAATGTTTCTGCTCATTTTGACAGAGATCTAATGGACTTGCAAACTTAAATGCTAGCTGTAGGAGTACAATTTGTCTTTTACTAATAAAGCTGGTGGTAGCATTAGTCTGTCAGTTTATGTGTGGCATAATATTCAAAGCTATTTCCTCATACCTAGATTAACTAATCAAATATATTAAGCAGCATCAGATTTAAAATCTTGTATGTTTTGGCACACATCACAAATATGCTAGATTTATACTATACTACACCTTTTCTTTATTTCTTTGGGAAGATTCAGAACTGTGAATGCCAGATCTGAATCCCTTTTGCAAAGTAAAAGGAAGAAATTAAATACTTTTGACTCTACTGCAACAGTATTATATGAAATAATGTTATCATCTTGAGTATAAACGGTTTGGGTCTGTAGTACTAAGGCTCTCATCCAACCAACTTTGATGCTGCTTAGATGCAAAGTTGTACTATAGGTCTCTTACCAGACTTAATGTATACTAGAATTGAAGAAAGGGTTACTACATTCCTAAAAAGAGGATGATACCTTGAAAGTATTAAGTTAAAAAACAATGCATTTGTCAAATGAACCTTGGACAGTGATATATACATTTGTTTTATTCCCCAAAGAGCTTTGTATACAATTTAAAGCAGTGAGAATTGCTGGTATTATGAAGCCTGGTCTAGCAGTGTGAATGAGTTTTTTTGGCTCTTTTTTTTTTTTTTCTTCTCACAATTCCACATATAAATACTGAGAAGCTTGGCATAAAGAACGCAGCCTGGGGCATACCCCATAAAACTTACAATGCAATTAAATGAGCAATTTCTACTGGAAATAAAATGGGTATGTTGAGTAGAATATGAATTAAGCCAAGCAAGAACAGAGTCAGACAACCTTTGATAGTACTCCAGGCTCTTCAAAAGAACCCCCAGGGTCAGCAGTACCAAATGCAGCTGACAGGTCAAGGCCAATCAGTAAAGAAAGATAACTGCAGTTTGCAATGAAAAGCAGGTCATTCCAAATTTTGATTAATGTAGTCTCAACGCTGTGGTGTCCACTTGAGTGGGTTAGCAAAATAAAGACAGATAGCAGTGGATTAACTCTAACACTTCTTTATTATTCTGCAGCCGTTACAAGCTTCTCTGCTGCATTCGCGAAGACTAGGTTTTCTCCAATTTATGATCCTCTGTCTCACATTGCTGTCTGTCCTGAATTCTATGGAATTAACTCAGTTACAAGGGGCTGCCCTGTTGACTATTTACAGAACTGCCAAAATGACCTCAAAACAACTTTGGAACAGGGCAAACCCACCATATTGTTAAAATATTTTGATTAGTTGATGTTGGCAATGTGTTTATGCTGTGGAGCACATGGCAAAAAGGTGTCTGCTCCCATGGCTTTGGAAAAACACTAGAGGCAACTAATTTGGTGTTTGTTTTCAGATTTTGTTACACAAAGTGAAGACTCAAAATCCCTGGTTACAGAGTGAACATTGCAAAGATAACTTGACAGTGGCAGGAATCTGAGAGGTTCAGATATAACGAAGAAGCGTTGCCACATAAACTTTCCTCTTATGAAAGAACAAATGTGTTCCCTATCTTTGTTCCTTAGATGTTATTTTTTTGAAGTAGAAGAGAAACAAATATGGTCTCTTAGTTTTTCTTTTCTGTTCTAAAATAAAGTTAGCAAAGAAGCATCCATGTGCATACCAGCCAATGTGGGATTGAAATAATTCTTTACAAAACACAAAATGCCTATGTGAGTGAAGGATAAAATTCACTAGCAAATATGAAATTACTCCAAGAGATTTAAAATACCAAAATAATTTGACATAAATAGATTTCTTTCATTCAGACTTCTTTTCTTTCATTCCTTTCATATATATATATATATATACATATATAATTGGGGGGGGATACATTTTTTTTTCCTTTTGGAAGGTAAGAATTTGTGCCATACCAATTTGAATATATATTATAATTTTGTTTTTTAACCCAAATCCTGGTGTGCTTAGTTTTCCAAGTCAATTATATTGAAGGTGACCTGTATAATTCTCAGAGTGAGAATTAGTGGTTTGGTTTTTTTTACATAACTGTGAGTGGCTCTTATTCTGTGTGTTTGTTGTCTTTTTTTTTTGTTTGTTTGTTTTTGTTATTTTTCATTGGGTAAGGAATACACCTATTGAATAGTAGTGAGTAGAGAGCTATCAGCTAGATATTTTAGATATTTCAACTGCAGAATTTGTAACTCTGCTGTTCAAAGTGTATGTTATCTTCTCTCTGGTTGTATGGAACATTGTAAAAAAAGAATATGTGTAACTTTATGAGCTATGCTGTTTAATGGTGCCAAGGCCAGAACAGCAGGGTTCTCTTGAGGTAACTGCCATTGCAGACATAGAAATCTTCTCTCTATGTCCCAGTTTTCAGAGTCACTTTGGTTGGACAGCTGCAGAGAATCTGCCCTATGATTGGAGAAAACTTCATTTTTAGAGAGGATTTTCTTGCACTATAGAAGTATTTCATTGTCTATTCACACCACAGCTGACAGATCAGCCACCAATATGATGTATCTGTACATGAACAGTGCTCTGTTATTGGTATTATGTGAACATTTATGGGTTTCTTTCCTCAGCTTGTAAATAAATATAAAATTCAGACAGTTGGCAACAGTTGCCTGAATTTTTGCTTGCTGTCTTCTAAGGCAGAGCAGTAGATGACAAGCTTGCTGATTCCACTGCTTTGAACTTTGTCTGCATCTGGATTTGAGTGCATGTCAGATCAGTACGCAGTGACACCCTGAAAGAATCAGAGTAGAACGCAGCCATGAAGTCTATTGCAATGTCAGGACCACTGCAGTTAGAGAATGGAAACTTAGGACTTGCCTCTAAGGGCATCTGTGTCCTGCCAGCAGACAATGAAAGCAGCAGTCTGGTCTGAGAAAGGAAAGCCAGTGAAGGAGGCAGACTGCATGCTATTTATTAGCTAGCACAATAAAGCAGTTTCTCTAGCAATGAACCTGAAGTGTCCATTGAGTTAATACAGGATAAAAAAAGCCTGGTGAGGTAGGCCATTTACTGGGGTTCATCCCCTTCATAATCCAACATAATGACTCCTATGTTGTACTGAACTCCCAGCAAGTAGCAAAAATATCACTCTTCTGTCTGTGCACAGTACAGTTTATTTTCATTTAATAAAAACAAGCCCTGAGTCTGTTAACTATTATCCATTTCCCTTTACAGGATGTATCTTACCAGTCATCACTGAGAATATTGCTTTCAGACTCATTTTAGTTTATAGCTCCAAATATTTCTCATTTGCTTTGAATAATTGTTTTCCGTTGAAAATTATATAGCTGGCTTGTTAATTAGTAAGATATAAACAGGACACATCACTGCATTTTTAAAGCTATGGTGCCAGCTAGTGGTGAGAGATGACAGACAGCATTTCAACCTTGACATTTATGTAAGTGTACAGTCTGTTTTTATTTGCATCGTGATAATGTGACATCAAATTTTATTTTTCAGTTATCACTACTTTGTGACACAAAAAAGGCAAAATAAAATCAGCAGCTCCTTTCATTTTCCAGTCAGATTTGAATTGGGTATTGTTTATTTGAAATCTTCCTGCCGTTATTGATGGAATGATTGCATCATTCATCAGGCCATTTGCCAGTGAAGTTTTTTAGTCTGTAGTTTCTCATTTGTGAGCATAAGTTATGTGTTATAGACCTGCAGGTGCTGTTTTAGTTTGCTAGAAAATGGATTTAAAAAAAAAATGAAGTAGGGTTTAGTTTTGAGCAGCAAAAAAGATGCTTAGACAGTCTCTTGAAAAGACTGAGGAGAGCTCTAGTGTGGCTAACACATGGTAAAACTCTTCATTGATTGTACTGACTTGTAACTGATGCACCATGTTAAGATGAAAATCCTGTTATTAACATATAAGAAAAATTCAAACAATTCATTATTCATATGCACTGTCTGTATCCAAATGAGATCACAACAGAAAAGCAAAACAAGCAAATCTTAAAACATTTGTAGAGAAATGGAAAAAATAATTAATATCTTTTATGTTTTTTGAACAAAGAGTCATTGACAGGCCATCTTTCCTAGTTTAATTAAGTAATAACTGATCTCAGTGAGGATGTGGAAGGCTCTTGAATACTAATAAATAAAACCCAAAGATGAAGCATTTCTTTCATTAAATAGTGGGAGCTGTTTATAACTCTATTACTTACTGCTAAAATCAATTATTATTACTAATACTCTACAAGTAATTTATAACTGAAGGCACACTGAAGGTTGTAAAGCAGAACTTTTCTTTTTAGATGTCAGACATAGCCATGAAGGTCAGCTGTTGTGAATAAGGACACCTCAGATGAACACACTTGTAATAATATTTGTGAAGATAGATCTAGTGTTAGTGACAGCTGCACACAGTAACCAGAGCTGTCACAGTCTTACTTCCAGTCTAATGTGTATCACTACACTGGTGTAAAAATACAGGATTGTATTTAATCTAAAGGAATAAAGAAAATGGATTTTTTTTTCCCCCAGAAGATTTAATCAACCGATGTAAACACACAGGCAATTTATTTAAAAGAAGATGCTTGAAATATTAACCTATGAAAGACTCTTCCATTATTAAAATAAATGGTAATCTAATAGGTATGAAAGAATTTCAGGGAGCCACAGTGCATTTTTGTTTCCTTGTATGTAACCAGCTGAAATATACTATCACATTTTCATCATACACTCCTTTTCATCCACTTTCCTTAGGCAATATGTTTGTGATAGATGTACACTTTTTTTTTTTTTTTATTTTTTAAGGTGCTGTTGCAACATAGTTGTTTCAATTTAATATTGCAGGGAATATCTAAAGGAAAAATCCTATCTCTCTTAATGTATTAAAATGCAGGCATGACCTTAACTGATTTCTGTTAACTGTGGGTTTTATAATACATCTTTCACACACTTTCCTGATCTTTTACTTAAATATAAATCCTAGATTTGGGATATTCTGAGAGTTGGCACAGTGTCTTGAAATTTACATAACTGTTGATTCAATAACATTTTAGCTTTTCAGAGAACTTATCATGAGTTGCCCAGCCTTGAGAGTTGTCGAAAATGAGATGTGCACCTTTGACACCTTGTTGAATTTTGAGACCAACAAGTGGTACTCTCCAGCTTATTTTTTTTTTTCTTTTTGGTGATTTAAATTGGCTAACTGTCCATAAATGTTGTATTGGAATGTAATTAGAATGACATATATCTTCAGGACTGATGACTATAATCCTGTCAATACTGAGGTTAAATTTCTAAGATATTAGACCTTCAAACAACGTAAAGTGGAGTTCAGAGATCTAAACACAGTGACCAGTATTTTTAATGTTTAAGTGTCCATTTGGATCAACAGTTCTTTAGCTATCATGGTAAAGTCACTCTAAATTCAGTTCCTGTCCAAAAGATATGGTTTATGCAGATGACAGGTACAATATTGAAAGATTCTTTTATGAACCATTTTTAAAGATCCTTTAAAGTTTGTTTTTCATATATTTACTGGATAAGATACAGATTTCACAATTTACTTTCTTTGCTACTGTAGAATGTGTCTTGTTGTAATAGCACTGAGACAATATATTTCTAGGGTATTCTAACTGGGACAGCCTTGTGCATCTAATGAAACCCTGAAGTTTATGAATGTAAAAAAAAATCTATGTAATAGTTTAAACTCAGCGTACTTAGAAGAATTCAGTCTTTAAGTACAAACTTTGATTTAGGAAAAAAAGGAAGAAAAAAAAAGCCCGGAGGATATTGAGTAATTCCTTTACATCCGCTGATGTTCTGTTGGAGCTGAAACTGATGCCATGACTGATGAAAAAGAAAAAAATATTGGCAGTAGTTTGGGAGTCAAAAGGAATGTGTTTGAAGGCTTCATGGGAAAAAAAAAAAAAAAAAAAAAAAAAAGGTGCATCAGAATTCGTAGCAGCCCAGTACGGGAGTTGGCCACATCTGTCAGGAAACTTACAGATGGTTCAACTCATTAGCTGACAGAACTCCTAGCGGACATCAGTGAAGAGTATGGGGACCTCACTTGGACTAAATGTTAAGCTTGCCTCCTGTTCAGTGCTGCTACATTTCTCCAAAATAAAATCCTTAACCATTTCTATTGGGCCCTGGGTACTCTTTTGAATGTAACCAGTCTGCAACCCTGTTTTACACAATTTGCAAATGTGACAGATTTAAATTAATACTGGTTGCAACATTACAGGCCCACCCAAACAGTGTCTCAAGCATAGCTCAGCCTATCTTTTAAATGTTGGCAGTATCTGATATTAGTATGTCTCCATAATAATAGAAAAACTGGGATGCATGAAGTCCACTGCATTTCTAATATAGATCTATAAAACCTTTACTTTAGTATTATTTTTATATTGTTACATGTGGCACCCATGCATGCAGTACTTCTTATCCTACCTTTCTCCGTATTACTTGGTGTTTCTAGCAAGGTTGTAACATATTTATGTCAGCGTAGTTAGCAGCAAGCCACTTAACAGCAGGTGTGTTTCACAGTTGACTTTGCAGCAGAGCCAGCAGGGGGAGCATACACTTCAGTGTTTTATGATAAGGATTTTGGCCATTTTTTTCCTTGTTTTTGCAAAGATGTATTTTCATATATGTAGTTATTAGGGAGGACAATGTAGTCAAGTCTTTGTGCTCTGGAACTGCAGTAACTGTAGAGGGAAGCTGAGCTGTCTGTTGTTTTATGATTACAAAATTAGCTTTGATTTTGCAAAATCTTGCATGTATCACTCTGTGTGATGGGAGTAATTCTTTTTGGAACAAATCTTATTGGACCCTGGACAGAAGAGACTTTCCTCCAGAAAAAAAAGCCTTCCATTATACCCCAGAATACACTTTTTTTTTTTTTTTTTTAAAAAGCGACATAAATTTAAGGACAGGTTAATATGACTTCACACACTTGCAAGGTCAAGCCTTTAATAAATCACTATACACAATGTGTACAGTTCACCTGTGTAAAACAGGTTTGAAGAGACTGTTATGGTTTTAGTTGATATTTGGAGATACTTTTTGGGTGTATACAAAATATAGTGTGCAAAGATCTCTTTTTTGTTTATACAGATGCTTAGAATGCAGAAATGCTCTGAAATCCTTCTCACATTCTCAGTCACTGTGTTTTGGGCCTACTTCCAAAGTTGACAGGACTTTTGCTAGGTGAAGTTTCAGGCCAGAAAGGTGGTTGTTTTTGCACAAACTTACGTGTGTTTAAACAATATAGTGAATTAAGTATTAACCTTGGAAATTATGTAGTTTGTGTCATGATTTAAACTTTATTTAAATACTTTTTTTTTTTTTGTATTTAGCATTATTACACTATGTGCTTGGCTAAGCCAGGCAGGGTTGATTATCATTAAAGTGTTATTTATTTCTATTTTATTAAGCCCCGTTTTACATTCATGTTACAGGTTAATTTATACTTTTATTTCATGCACTACTTGGCTTTACTGATTAATATGCCCCATGGCATTCAATAAAGCCAGGCAGTGGAGGAAATAAGAGTGGTATTAATTTCTAACATTGCTATAAATTTGCCTTAATAAAACTAGCTCAATAACACTGCAGTAGTAATACAATGGATGCTTCCAAATTGTTAGCAAAGACACATCTGAAAGAACAACATTTTTTTTTTCCTGAATTTAAGAATGCTGTGCTGTCTTTTTACTAGTGTTCAAATTAGACTACCTGTTAAAATACTTAACGCTCTTACATTGTGTTCTAAAAAGCAGCATGCATTTTAAAAAAAAAAAAAGTTTTCTTTTCCTTAGTCAATCAATTCAATCAGACGTAGATAAATCCTTTGGATTATGCAATCCTTTCAAATGCCTTGCGGATTTTCCTGATCACTGTTACTTCACAGACTGCCTAAAACCAGCTTTTAAAATATCAAAGAAAAAAAAGAGAACATTCTAGAGTGTGAGGGCAAACAGCAAACAAGGAAAATTAGAATAATGGATTTTCTTTTTAGCAGTAAAATAACTGCTATTGATTTACAATTCCCAGTATTTTCCATTGATTTACATGTTGTTTTGTGGCAGGGTGAAATTCTCAAGACAGAAACACAGGTAGAATTGCTGAATGTTAGCTTTCGTTCTACAAATTGTTCATTACAATGTAAATATTCTTGCTATATTTTATTTATTATTTACTATAACAGCTGTAATTTTTTCAGGTGTAGACTGTGACTTTTTTTTGGAATGAAAATCTCAAGTAATCTTTGCCAGATAAAAACTAGCTGTGACAAACTTCTTACTCATGCCTGTATTCCTTTCTTGCTCAAACTCATATTAATTTAACTGATTTTTTTTCCTCAGTAAGAAAGTTTTGGATACAGCTTTTATTTGACCTCAGTGCAAAATGAAAGCATGACGAAGAAAGTTAGCATACAAAAATCTGAACACAAGTGTAGTCCAGGAGAACTGCCGAATCCTCAGAACTTGATCCTGGAAGGTGCATGGAAAAGCCCTTAATTGCTCCTGAAGCCAGTGGGATATGAGCCTTCTCTGCACTTTGCTGGGTCAGACCTTAATAAATCACTCGACACATTTTACAGGGAATCACCTATGGGGTGAAAGGCAGCAAATGTTTAAAAGGATTAATATAAACATTATATATCAAATGGAACTTATTTTTACATTCAGGCAGCTATGAAAATAATACTGTCACTTTGATAAGTGTATTGGTTAGTTAAAATCAGATGGTCAGCAGACTATATTCTACCTTTTGATTTCACTAAATAAATGCACTTATATACATGTACACAGTCCAAAGGCTGAGGATCTACCAATGTAGATTCAAATTCAAATTTTAGGCATTATGTAATAATCTTTGCTTAATATAGTTTTCCAAATAGCTACAAAAACTGTAAAATAAATATCGTTACCTTACTTAATATAAAACTCATATATGTCCAAACATACCATTTAATTTTCTTATATGCTGGTGGTGGAGTTAAATTCTGGCAAATGACTTCATTCAAGTGTTCTGTAGCCTTTTAATTGTAGAGTCACTGAAGTTGGAAATGGAAATGATCTCTTCACGTGCAGTGCACATGCAGTGTGTGAGACTCTTGCAGAGTTCCATTTTATCAACTGTTTTTTTTCCAGAAGAATATTTAGTTTCTAACTGAAAACTAAATGTCTTCCTGGATCAAGCTTTAAATGACATTAGCCAACAATAGGAATAATGACATTTACAGTAACATAAGATTCAATGTTTTAAATGGCGATATAATCCATCATACTTTGGGGAAAATTTGCCAACTGCTGTGCCAAGCTGGATAGCTTATTCTGGAATTGTACTTCATGGGAAGCTCCTCTGTATGCCACTGGAGTGACGGAAAATTAGGTTAGGTAAATAGACCATTGATTAGATTGTTTGGCAGTTATTTAATTTGCCAGAATTGCTGAAAATCTTTACCACATAGTAGTATCGGTGAGATATGCAGACACTTAATACTTTCCATCTCTCATTGACAGTGCTAAAAGTTTGGACTAGTCATTAGCTCTGGATAAGGCTGCAACCTTGTATGTGGGGTGTATGTAAAAGACACTCAAAACGTTCTATTTTTAGCTACACAGAAAGGCAGTTGATATGATTATAAAGGAAAACGCACAAGAGTAATTTTTAGTGTTCAACCTCCCAATGCAAAGCTACATATCTGTTTTCTTCTTGCATTGTCACAGCCATGCAGAATAAGCTACACTGCTTGCAAAACAGAAAAATGCGTGTTTGGGCTGTGAGGCATAACACTTACAGCTAAATATGAAAAGATCTCTTTATTTAACGCTATGAGGAGCAGGGGGCGGAGTGAGACAGAATGCCTCATCAGCCCGGGTACTGCAAATAAAGCATGAAGGGTTCAGGCAATGTCTTTTTCCTTTGAGAGGTTTTTACAAAGCGGTCCATTTTAAAGGGATGCCTATAAATTAAGAGATTAAATGGAGGAAGGGTAAATAACCTCCACCCCCATCTCTTGCACTGTACTTACCTACATGCAGATGCTGAAACAAGAATATTCATTTCTGCTTCGACTTTTCTCCAAGCGTTGTTTATTGGTAGGGACAGGATTAATATTTTGATTTCTTATGCTTTTTTTTTTTTCTCCACCCACGTAACACACCTATGATTTTATAGAACACAGAAAAAAAATCCATGTTTTGCAGAAGGAAATACTTACTGATTTGCTATTCTGCCTCTCCACAAAATGCTTCCCTCCCCATTGAATGTATTTTTATGGAATTAAAAGGTGTTGCCTTTATTTATTGGTTGGCAATAAATATTACATGTTTTTACACCTCTTTCTTTACAGCACAATCCTGGAAGAGGAACTGTGGTCCAAGCATTGTTGTTAAGTTTTATATTTTCAGCCATGCATTTAAGTAACTTTTGTTTCAAAAGGAATAGATCACTTGTAGGGTGACGTTTTCTGGGAACTAGAACCTAAATTGCAAAAACAACGCAGCCAAGTCCCTCCCTGTACCTACAGCAGGAGCTAAGTCCAACGGAAGAAACAGACACGATGGTCATTAGGGTCATTAAAATATTTTCTGGCCATCTGAAGCAAAACTGCAGGTAACGACGCGGCAGCGTGACACCCGGAGCCTCAGGACAGCCTGCTGACTTCAGCCGCCGCCTGCTGATGCCTGCAGCCCGCACCGCGCCCGCCCGGCCCCGTGCCGCGGGCCCTGCCCGGTACCGGCCGCAGTCGGCTCACCCCGCAGCTGCCGCGGCCCCGCCGCCAGCCGCCGCCCCAGCCCCGCGTCGCCGCCGCGAGGTGGCGCCGCCAGCCCCGCTTCGCCACCCGCCGGCCCCCTCCTCGGCGCCGGGGGAAGCTGCGGAGGCGCTGCGGCTGCGGCCGCGGCCGTCGGGGTGATTGATGGGTAACAGTCACGCTGAGATAAAATATGCAATAAACTTAACGTCGCTCGGTACAACTCTTAGAATACGATCGTTTGCTAGGGGTCATTATGGGATCACTGTACTGAAAACGGTATTGCCGCCCGTTAATTCCGCGCAGCAGAGCTGTGCCCTGCAGCCTTACTTCAATGGCAGCGTGCTAGGCGTGCCAGAGCCGTGAAGTGCGACACTGCCTTGCAGCTTTGCAACAAAAATTATCTGCAAATAGTCACGGTCTTCCTAAGGAGACAGGAAAATAAAGGTGGGGTGGGAGGCGAGGGGTGGGGAGAGATGTTGATTTGTATGTAGCTGTAATTCTTTTCCTTCTTTGCTTTCATGTTTGTTTAAAGTCCTGGTTGAAAAGCAGGTGTGGAGAAATGTCCTGCCCTATAAACTGTTGTAAATTAACCTCAGTTGATGGTTTCTGGAGTGACAATAGTGTAAATGCAATCCTGAAGACACTGGATATAGAGATGAATTTAGGAACATTTTTAGAAACATCTGTCTGGAGTTTATGGAAACTCCTTCCTCTTGCATGGGCTGGAGATGCAGATATGTAAATATGAACTTCAGTTTTGTGCTTATCACATTACTGCTGCTCCTTACATGATAATAAATAATGATATTGGTAGTAACAACAATAACAGCAATCAGTGTGAAGGGCAGGGCAGACAAAACAACTTGCTGCTAGGGAAAAGCATCAAACGTTCTGGACAGCTCTTCCAATCTGTTTAACCTACAGAAATAAACTCTTCAAAATCTTTAAAATTCAAGCAAAACAAACACCTGTTTCTTTTTGTCTTGTCTGTTGAGGCCAAAAGCCTTGCCTAGTCTAGCCTTAAGTAGAAGGTTATTTGGAAGATCCTTAGGGTGTGAATGTGGTTTAGCATAGCTCAGCCCAGTTATGGGGTCCTGCTCTAGCTGCATGATACAGGCACTCATTGATAATTGCAAAGATAGGGCCTTTCTGATCAAAACTCAGTGGGCCTCATTTTGTTGGGTCTTCCTGGGACTGATGCTGAGTAGCCACACCATTTCTTTGTATTTAATCAAACTTTTTTTAATTGTTATACATATATATATTTATGTATATAGATGCGTATACATATATACACTAAAAACAGATATTGCCTAAGGAACATGAGGAATATATCACAGATGGGTGCTCTCAGCCTGGTGCTTTTAGTACAATGACTCAATAGGTCTCACCAAACCTCTGATGTCAAGGCATCTGAGATAATATGGGCAGCTTGTGTCTACTATAATTCTGTTGTATTATGATCCCAAGTCCTAAAATCCACCAACTTTTGTCTTTGGATCTTCAAGCTCTTATTATAATCCTGCACAATAAATTCAGCTAGTGAATTTAGGGAGGATACATGGTTTTGTGGCTTCAAAATTCCATCCAAAGAGATGCGTCTGAAAATATTCTCTTTTCCGTGGTTATTTTTATCCTGTTCTTTGTTAGAAAAAATATGTAAGAAAGATGTGTTTCTAAAATCTGTTCCCAACAGTAATAGTTGTTATAAAGCAGGGGCTTTCTTTTTTAAACTCTAGAGTATGTTCTTCCAAATTGCAGCTTTTTTTTTTCTTTTTCTTTTTTTTCTGGAATTTGTTACTTGGAAAAGAAAAGTTGAGAATGACAGAAGGAAAAGATGAGAAATAGATTACAATAAATGGAATAATTCTTTAGGAGCAGTACACTTTTCACCTCTGGGTGCCACTGTTCAACTGTTTCTTGTTCAGTGACCATCTGCTTAGAAGTCCAGCTCTTATTGGAGAACTATTCCCTGAAAAAACTATTAAAGAGATATTGCCTGTATCTCTGGATAATCAAGAAATCAAGTTTCCAGTGCACAGATATTTGTTATGCTGTGTTTTGATATGCTACTTACATACTGAGCAATGAAACAGTAAACAACCCACATTTGTCCAGTTTAATAAGTGGTCTGATGGTTTATTTAGAACTTCTCTTTCCTCTTTTGTTAGAAGTTGAAATGAAAATCTCCTTTTCTCACACATAAATGAGTCCTAATGCATATTTATTAAGTATACAGATTTACTGTAATCATTCCGTTGGTTTAAACAAGTTTTACAATATCAACAATAATTTGCTTTATTGCCCACAACCTGCTTAATTCAGAAATCTGTTGACTAATACCATTTCTTTTCAACTGCTGTGGAACTTCTAATATTCAGAGCAAAATTAATTGCAGTCTGTGTATCCAGCTGTTCCACCAGATTAATTATATTATGACTATTTCTCGTAGAAACTCAGGCAGGGCAACTCATCGCTAAATGACACTAGACCTCATCTCTGAACTGTACTGTGATTTTAATCGTAGTCAAGTAGAAATCTTCTATGAATGAAACCAAGTGTGTCATTTAACTCCTTCATTGCTATCTGACTGTGTCTTGGGCAACATTTTAGAAATAATAATGATTGCATTTTGGGTCATAGTGATCTGTATCTTATCTCACCTGGAGAGAAACACTGATGCTCTCTTGCTCATACCTCCAATCTAGAAATGTTCTTCCTGCACACTACTAAGTACAGCAGTCTGTCAGTGAAAGCCAGAAAGCCTTTTCATATCTGCACACTGACAATGGAAAGTTCCATGATAGCCTTGTAAATAATAGGCATGAGCTGTATTTATTTGTGTTTAGTAGTTGCTGAGGGAATTAAATTCCTTGTATTGGTTAGATCTGATGGTCTGTTATGTTCTTCCTCCCTAAGCATTTTGCTATCCTACTTACTATACGTACATTTGGTCAAAATGTTAGAGGAAAAACCAGACTAAAACATCTGCTAAAAATTAATTTCAACTTTGTCCCAGATTTGTACATTTTTCTATCCAGTTTCATTGGAAAATCCCAAATAAATAGAACACTTCAAAATAAAAGAATTTAACTTTATCCTGGGAACACGAAGTTCAGGTTTTGGAAGGGGAAACATGTAATAAAATGCTGTTCAAATGAAACTGGTAAAGCTGTAAAATACGTAAGTGGAAATTTTGAGGAAACTGGCAGTGAGAAACTGGAAATCAAGCAGTAATTTAAGTTTCACACAACCACCCTTTGCATGCGTGAGTACAAAGGAGAGACTGGGCACAAATGTGAGTCAGAACCCTCCTCTCAGGAACTGAAGGGACAGAGATTCCCAGCATCTGTTTCCTTAACTATCACCCAGAGGATACTGGTGGTAAATCACAGTGAGTAAAAATAGAATCAGAAAAGTAGCTCAAAACAAATAAGGTACTGTATTTTGCAGTACTTTTGCAGTAGATCTGTATCCAGCTTAGCTTTTATCTGTGCTCAAATTGGATGTGTCAGATTACATTTATATCTAAACAAATTGTTAATATCACAAGCATGGACAATTAGGATATCCCACAGAATAGCCAGCCAAATTTGGTGCATAAATGGGAGATTTATCCTGCTCACATGTTGTAATGACTGCATCAATGTCATTGTTGTAGAACAAGATGGCCAAACACTTTGGTAGTGTTTATCACTGCCCTTCTTTTGAAGTGAGTGGGCCTATGTTGAGTTGAATCTCTGGTCCAGCCAAGAGACTCCAACTGGAAGAGCTAGTTTGTTTGTGTGAATTATTTTAGACTGTACATTGATCAGTACAGATTTTCCATGTCATCAGTGAAAGCTGAGGTAATGATGACTTTGCCTTGAAGGACTCTAGTGAAATTTAATTAAATGGGGAGTTCTTCTGGAAGACACCACACAGTTGCAAGGAATTCTGATCCACTATAAGAGTTCTGAATTTATACTTGAACAGCAAACATTTTAAGTGATGTTTTACCCATTTACTGAAATGATGATGCTTTACAAAAATGTCAAATATGGAATCAACATGTCTTTAGTATATCCTATTTGCTGTAAATAGACTTGTTATTAGGTATGTAAATATAATGTGATTGTGGAACTTCTGAAGAAAACCCCAACATTTTATTTTAGAAATAATGTGTAAATAGTGTGAGATATTCATGGACTCTATAATATTTTAGAAAATGACAACCACAGATTTCAAGAAATACAGCAGGTTTAATGAATTAGATTTCCAGTTAAGAGAAGTTAACAATATTTAATGGAATTGATCCAGTAAGTTATCATTGACAACTGTTAGTGACTGGCATTTCAATATATACTGTTGTCAAGAGAGAATAAAAATTTTATATCTGCTTTTAGTGTTTTGCCTCCTCATATTTTGAGGATATACCTTTTTACCCATTTTACTCATCATAAAAGATCATTTAGTTTTATTTCCAACACAAGATGCTTTAAGAAAAGCCTATTCTTCTAGAGAAGTTCATAATTCTAGTAGCAGTAGCCCTAAAAATTCTTGTGGTCGAGGAATATTTGATAAAACAGTAAAAAGCTGATGAGAGAGAGGGAGAGAGAGAGAGAGAGAGAGAGAACAATCCTATATGCAATAAATACTAAGAATAAACCACCATTGGTTAAAAACCCTCAAGCAGAAAATAAAAAGTTTTACAATGAGAATCACAGACAGTCATTCTGCTATTGCTGTTATTATATGGAGATAATTTGATTTAAATCAGTATCAAATAATGCAGTGGCGAGTTAGCAATGCAGGTGTTAAAGAGTATTTAAATGATCTGAATCTTTTAAAAAAATCTTATTAATTTTCAAATAGAAATCTAAATCTTTAATATACAAATTTTAAGATTTTGAAAAAATATATTCTTCCATGGTTCTGAAACTGACAAACTCACTAATGTTACTCTCATCTAACCACAGGAATTTGTCATTTATAACTCCTTTCTTCTCTGCAGTCCATTTAGTCTAGTTCATCACGGTTACTGTTTTAAGGCAGTTTTCTTTTTTTGGCACTTATATAATTCAGAATCTGGACCTTGAGTTGAATAGTACATATTAAAAGAACGTATTTATTGCATTTTTTTTTAAATCCAGATTAACAGATTTCAATTATTTTCTATTTGGTACTTTGCTTAATTAGAGGCAGAGTTTCACAGCACTGTGTTCTTATGCTATATGGTGTTATGCAAACGTTAGCCCTGAGATAGAAGTCTCTGTCTTGAAGAGAGACTTTCTGAATATACTTTCTGAATAGGCTTTCTGAATATACTTTCTGAATAGGCTTTCAAAATCACTAGTTGCTGTTGCATCAATGCTTGCAGTCCTGGTGCCCTTCGGCTTTACAAAGTATCACGTTGAGTAATCAGCTTACTTCAAGATAGGAAAACATAACTGAAGAATATTCAGAAGTAGACACAATTATGGTCCAGCTCCTGTGGTTCTCTTGTGCTTACTTTTGTTTGTGACATGATCATTACTAGGGATTTTTTTTCCAGTAATATTTGAGTCACGTAGTGTGGTGAGTGTACCACCTCCTTCAGGTGCAGATAGCATTTCCATTGTATGCTTCTCTGCCATTTGGTATTTGTTTTCCATTTTGTGTTTTGAATCATTTGCTAAGGAGCTTCAGCAGCAGAAACACACCAGATTTCATTGAACATCACACATGTTTTGTCCTCTGTCTGCTGCTGAGAAAAAGGTGTGAGAGATTGAGAGAAAAGTGAGGCAAACAAGGCATCGAGTATATTAAGCATTCAGATTTTTTCTACCCGATGTACCTCATTTTCTTGATAAAAAAATGAAGAACTTTACCTACATTATACATATTTTCAATAAAGTTAACATGTATTAATTACCCAAAGCAGCTCTCCCCCTTACCCCTCTTTATCCTGCTCCTGCCCCCCCCCCCCCCCCCCAATTCTATGAATTCTTTTTATCAGCAATGAGAAAACCCTAAGGGTTTAAGGCCACTATTAGTTTGCAATGTACACATTTATATGTTTTTCAAAGGACTTCTATTAAACTAAATTGTTTTGCTGTGCTTTATCCCACTGATTATGCAGACAGCAACACGTTTTTGTATTTATGCTGCTTGTTTTACTATTCTAGCTCTGTTACTGGAATAAAGGAATTTGCTGATTCATTCACTAATGTTTTGCAACATCCATTTTCACACTGTACTTGGTTAGCAAAACCATGTGGCTCTGCATGACTGGGAAGCTCTGCTCATAGCTCCAAAATCAAGAGCTATGAAATGACTGGACTTGTCTGCAGCTTGTTTAGTCACTGGAGGCAAGATTTAATGAAACTGTTTACTGTTGTATTGTAGGAACTTTTGTAAGCAATGCTACTCATTTCTTGTCCTAAATGTGTGTCTAGGTTTTAGACATAGTCTTAAGTATTCGTTGAACTAGGTTTGTGTGTATATATATACACGAACACACACATTACATAATGCATATCTAAAATACGTATAAAATACAATACAAACACATATGTTAAATATGTGTATAAAATATGATATGAACAATTCCAATAGTTTCTGAAAGATGTGTAGGTTAATGGAAATTGGATGCAATCTCAATACAAAATAGAATGACTTCTGGAAATTCAGATTCACAAAAAAGCAACCTATTATGCTGTTTTAAAGAGGGCACTTTTAAATGAGTTGAGCAACAGCGTTAATATTGATGTTAAAGCACTTTTTTTGTCTGCTTTCTGATTGGGTCCTTTGCTACAGGTAAACAGGAAATGCAGTGCCTTAAAGCTGTGGGAGGACTTTTATCTGCTTATTACTAAAGACTCTAACACATTTTTCTGTACAAAATCATAACCCATCTCAAGAAACAGGTTTTCCCATGGACTTTCCTAGAAAAAAAAATATCAAAAAAACAAAAGGCAAATTCTACTCTGTAAAATTTCCTTTCTGTTGGAGCTTAGTTTAAAGCTTCTTTTAGTTTTAATCTGAATTATTAATGCATTTCATCATAAAGTAATTATATTTGTATATCCATATTAAATTTAAGCTGTGCAGCCAAAATAGTAAGGGGCGACCACATACTTAACAGCTGGGCAGGTGGATAATGCAAGGGAAGCAAAATGAGGAGAAAGGACTGATGTACCAGTTCACCACACTGTCAAAAGAGAGATGTCCTGCTCCTGCGCCCCATGTCAGCTTCTCTCCCTGCCTCGGTGTACTTTACTGCTTACTTTGTGGCAGCCGTAATGCTCATTCCTTCTCTGTTTGTAACTAAGGATTTGGTGAGGAATAGGGTGTTGCTGATAGTGAGTTAAATGGCCTTGCTGAGGCATCAAGTAAGTACCAGAGCTGTTAGGAAGGAGATGGCATGGTGATGCAGCCAGATAAAATTGCTGAGGGAAGAAATCAGGGAGACATGCAGGGGAGGGCATGGGGGGAGACAAGATTTCCCTTTCTTGTACTATATATAGTAAAATATTCTAGATTATCTCATATAAAACCTTAACTTCACTGTCACATAAGAAGTTTTGTAGAAGGTAATTATGTTTAGGAAGTTGATGCAAAGGGTGCTTAAATCTATTGGAGTTAGGCAACTGAAGATTTTCTCATGCATAACACCCAGTCCTAAAGGCTGTATTTAGTTCTGAAGTAAATTTTCCCCTGGCTTCAATTTTCTGGCAAGTTTTCAAGAATAAGTAGAAATCTTATCCAAGTGTCACATTTGGTCAGTAGCCAATATTTTATAGAAATATGCATGTAGAAAACTGGGGAAAGAGACCAGCATGAAAAAAGCGCAGCTGGTAGCTACATCTCTAAAAAGTACCTCTCTGCTGAAAGGTGAAGTGGTCTTGTATGTGGCGTTTTCTCGTTTGGAAAACTCTACATGTGTATACTTCTAGTGTTTCTTTCAGTTTTCACTTAGGTTTTAATTGGCTGCCTTTAAAAAGAAGAACAGAAAGCCTGCAGTCTATGATACTTACATTCCCAAGGTGTGTCCTTTTTATCTTCACAGAGAGGTTTTGCACTATCATGCCAGCTCCTGGAGCTTTTCTTGGCCTTTTAACAGCCTAATCTAAGTTACAGTTCATTTACCAAGATTCCTGCTTCTCAGCTAATAAGCAATTTTAATTTTGTCTTATTGTTCCATAGGCACACTCCTTTACAGTACGTTACTAGAATTTTTGGTATCAACATTGATTCCCTCCTGATCGTCACGCAGCACTCTTTGCTTGTAACACTAGTGTTCTTCAAAGCAATTAATATATTTTAACCAAAGTTTTGGGAGATAAACTGACATTATTTCAATTTTACAGGGGCAAAACTGAGGCATGTAGAAATACAACATGAAACACAATCAAAAGAATTACTAATTCTGGTAACACAGTTTGACACCACTGTGGTTTATTTTTTCGGAGTATCTAGTATTACAATACCACTACATTATACAATAGCACATTCAAAGCACAGTTTCCATTGATTTCAATTACTCCTGTCATGCATGAAGAACACACATTTAGTGATCACTAACAAAAAATTTGCTTTGAGTGGCTTGCCATTGCATAAGAACTTTGTAAGTCAGTGATAACATCTAATTCCTTATGGCAGGTTTCAACTGCCTTAGACAAGAAATCATCCATTCTGTTTCTAGTAATGTTTAATTCTTTTAACTGCAGAGTTTAGCCCATATAGTGTAATGAATAAGGTTGTGGTAAAACGATCTGAAGTGGGAGATGCCAAACATTATAGGAAAGCTTTATGAGAAAGCAACCCAGGCATCATTAAAGCAGTTGTTTTATGCATGTATTTTAGGTAGGGAATCTGGTCTGAATAGTCTTACAAGGTTCTGGAGCAATTTCTGGAAATATTTGGCTGAAATCTGTCACAAATAACAGACTCGCTAAAAGTACGTACAGTGACAATCATAGCGGCTGGAATCCTAAGTGCCAACATTGCACCACATGTGAATTTTCACTGTCACTCCACACTGGGAATACACCTGCACCCTTTTGCCTTCTGCAGCAAATGAAAGACTTCTATGATATTTCTAGCACAGAGCAGTTCCAAACTGTGCAGCTTGATAGGATTTCTAAAAGACCTGAATTTCTTCTTCTTTCAGTTCTCATCATCCACTCTCATTCCCACCTGCAGTTCTGTTTTTCTCTGCTCATCAGGATGCTTCTAGGTCTTACAATGACTTCTACTTTAGTTATGCTTATGGAGAACTTGCAACTTCAAGTTCTTGTTTTGATGTTGAAGGATATTTTTCAGCGCGTAACAGTCAGCTGGATCTGTGCCTTGTGTACCAAGTTTTATCACCTTGGCTGCTACCTATAGACTCTCTTGTGAGAACTGTTCATTGTTGACAAAACTGATGTTGGTGGTGGTTTGGAACAGCCTGTAGATTTTTTGTCTTTGGCTTTTGTGTAATTGGTTTTCTGCCTGCATACCGAAACTACAAAAATCTATATATTTCAAGCAATCACAAACAGAATGGGAGGAAATGTTTCTATCCAAAACTTAATTCACAAAGGACACTTGGGTTAAACATTTATTTTTATCTGGCTATTTATAGTGACTAAATGTTATATGAATGTGTCTTGCAGGAGCTGTTTATAGACTAATGGTTGAATCCAGTCCTGATGGAAATGTGTGGAACTCTGCTGGCCACAGTCAGTTATAACAGGTCTGGAACTGGGCCATTCAACTCAGTAGATTAGTGCAGGATGTAAATTGGTGTGGAATTTGATTCACTGTGATTATTAGGTGTGTGAATATGAAGAAAATAGGGTCTTGTGGAAAAAATATTAACAGCTAAAATTCAAAAGCAATATTTCCAATGGGCATTCCTCCAGTAGGTGTTCTATGAAGCGTTAATAATAAGCAATTAATTTTGTGAATGCAGCACGTGCACTTTTTTTTTCTTTATTAGGGTTTTGAATGTTTGTGAAAAAAAGGCTCCTTTAAGCTTTTTACAAGACAGTGAATATTCTGCCTGCTTTTTAAGTCTTGTTTTTTTCTCTTCCTGGAAATTTGAAGGAGGACAGACTTCTGAGTTTACTGCATATACAGATGATTTGGACCAGCCCTGCCTCTGATACACATTATAGAACCAGATTATACTATTTCAGCACCCTATTATAATACAAAACAGAACATTTTTGTCAGGCACAAAGTATATGTGTATCAAATGTGTTTATATGTAGATGCATTTCTTGAGACCTGAAGCCTCATTTCTCCATTGTTTCCAAATCGTAGAATAGTCGTTCATTTATTCTATCTGCAAGCTCATGTACCTATTGTAAGTTGGATTGATCATTGGCTAAGAAGGAATGTTTTGAGGACATGACAGAAATTTGTGAGCAAATGACTGAGCAACTTTTATTCTTGCTTTTGATTGAGCATGAATAAAAGGATATAACTCTGATGTTATATTTAAATGAATGCCTACACAGTCAGTACCTTATAACTAGGATCATAATCTGTCCAATGATATCCAAGGATTTTTTTAAAATGATTACTACACCATTTTTAATGAAAGAACATAGAACATCTGTACAGATAAATATAATGGTTTTGGTTTTGCTGCATTTTTAAATAAAATTGTCAACAGCTGCGATGTAAAATTGGTAATTTCCTGTTAGTTAACACTCAAGTTTCCCATAATAAGATTTGTTTTCCTAGCAAACTGATTCCTTGGTACCCTAAGATAAAACTTCTAAATAAATTCAATGAAATGCCCGTATTTCCATTTTTAATTGTTGAAGTCAGAAAGGGAGCAAAACTACATAATTGCAAGGGGTTTGGATTTCAATTTAAAGAGAAAACTGTCATCTTAAATAAGTCCAATACCTTCTGGGAGCTAAGATCATTTCCAAAAGATAATACTTTGAACAACAACAAAAACAACAACAACAAAAAACCAACACAACCTCAAGTGATGTATATTTATAAACAGGAAAATCATTTTCAATTGAAGAGTGGTCTCTAGAGATCACTACACTTCCACAGTAAAACAATTCTCAGCTTGAATCCAATCCAATTTCATTGCTTTCTACTGTCCTAGCATTGTACCCTTATCAGTTGAGATGCTAATTATTTCCCCTTTGACCATATCATCTGATTCTGATGATATCAAAGCAAACTTAAGTGATTAACCATACAATTATTGGACAATTGACGTCATCCAGTGGCAAGGTTCACTTTTGCCTCCTGTTCACTTATAACGCTATTGTTAAAGTACAGTATTGTATTGTATTGTGACTTTAAACAGTATCTTTTCTATAAATGCTGTGCACGCTTATTCCTTTCAGGAAGCAAAGGAGAAAAAAACACTTCATGTTATGAATGTGGCTTTTTACACTCTGACTTAACCTTTAGCAAATGAAAAATACAAGGTCAGATGGTAGTTATGTTAGAAAATATTCACCTGGATTGCTGTATTGATTTTTTTAAAAGGGAAAGCCAATAGCATATACTTACAAAATGCATTCATTAGCCCTAATGGCATGTTTCTAACACAAGTGCTCTAGCAGTCTTTTTCCCCCTCTTGCTTTCTTTTTTAATGGTTACAACACAACATTTACTGAGAAGCAAACTGTTCCTTTTTGTTTTTGTTGTTGGTGTTGTTATGTAAATGATAAATTTGGTGTTACACGAAGAGATAATATTTATCTTACACTTCTATTGCTTTTCTGTGAAAAAAAATAGAAACAAAAAATGAGAGAATGGGAAGCTTTAACTACTTGCTCATCACTCTTAATAGATTCATGTGTTTGAGAAAAAAAGGAGCACCTTTGTGGACCAACAAAGTAGGTCAGATTCTCCTTTTAGACTTATACCCATTAAAATCATGCTGGACAGTATAAGGAAAACCTAAGCAAAGAACAGTTTAAATGTATATTCACCTTTGAAATCTTTAGATTGACAGAGTAGTGAAGTCTGTAGGTACACCTAGTGACCAGCAAAAGCCAATAGTAAATGCCTACGAACACATTTTGAGCAGAGGTAAAACCATATATATATACAAAGTTATCTCTGTTGTAGTGTAGACACTGAGATCTTACAAAAGTTGGAATTACTGTAGAACCTGATGGGAAGCCCTTAAAAACAATAGTGTCTTTTCTTCGATTTTGAAGGGCTTTAGGTCAGCAACAACTTCAGTTTTTTGTCTTGTTCAAATCACAGTATCATCATCAGCCAAATGCTTTCCTAGCATTGATAAAACATTGTTTCAACACTGATTTGTAGGAGAAAGAAACCACTTGCTGAATCATTGAGACCACTTCCTGAACATTTTAATTTTACGGGAAAAAGAAAATAGTCATAGGATATTGAAAACAATAGGCTCAGCAGCTTTTTGCTGGGGGAAGTCTGACAATAATGGACTTTGATTTAAATACTGTTATGCAAAAGTAATTTATCTTTCTTTAGGAAATCTAAGAAAACAAGGAAAATGCTACTGAAGTTTCATCTACTATTTTACCCATTGTGCTCTTTAAAGTCAGATTTATGATATGTGTTCATATCAGATATATAACTGTGAATCTGAAAAGTGCTCTTCCTGAATATTGCCTTAAAATATTGAATATATATATATATTTCTGAAAAAAAAGAAAACAACAAGAACCAGAAACAAGTTAATGCTAAGATTTTTTTAAAAATTATTATTATTATTATTATTATTATTATTATTATTTTTACCCCACTTGAGGTTTATTCTCTAGAAAATGTAAAATACATTAATGGAAGAAATCCAGAACTATGTTATACCTATATCAGTTTTTTCAAGAACACTTGTCTTATTTCAGATGAGATGTTGACCATGAGAGACTGATTAAACATTTTGATAATTTAGATAGAAATTGGCTATATGTATTTAAAATTGTGAATTATTTTACCACTGAATGTTATATGTTACGTATTTGTGAGGAAAAAGGTAATATGGAAATGTCTGTATCAGGATCTGTTTCTGCGAATAGAAATCAATTAGGTTATACAGAGGCTTATATTATGAAATATAGCTGGTCAGCTAAAGCAGGCACTGACTGAAGCAGTTTCCTTGGCTTTCAAAAATCAGTGAAGAGTAAAGAAAAGGGCCTAGTATTGATAAGTATTATCAAGTTGTGTTTGATTGTTCATTTTGAGAATTGAGGTTCCAGAATTGGCATACTCAAATCTTGATGCTTATATCTAACTTTGACTTAATTATTCATTTTCATATGTCCAATAATCTCTAAGAACTTGAAAATTTTTCATGTAATGTCCTTGCCTATCTATGGTGCTATGTATAACTTAAAGTTTGCCATTTATGTTACTAAAAATGAAGTCCCTTAGCAAAACAATTGCATGATATTGAGACTGGGCTATAAATTAAATGCTGATAAAAGGAAAGCAAATAGCATGGGAAGCAAACATTTCCAGCTTTATATATGCAGGAATGATTTTTGAAATGATTGTTATTTTTCAGGAGAGAAATAACTCCATTATACTAGAGTTATGATAGCTAGTTTTGAGAGGGCATCTGTTGAGTGCTGGGTAATGGTCAAACTGAATAAAATATTAGGAATTATTAGGAAAGGAATAGGAATCAAACATTGTTAAAAACATCATGCAGCTATATCTTCAATTCCATTTGCATTTCTGATCCCTTCATTTAAAATTAAAGTAGTAGAACTAGCAAAGTTGTAGAATAAGACAAGAATGACAATAAAAAGAAGAACTAAATAGATTGGGATTCTTCAGCTAAGGAAATAGACAATGAAGGGAAATAAGATAGAGGCCTGTAAAATCTTAAGTGGCACAAAGAAAATGAATAGAAGTTGATTGCTTCTTCTAATACAAAAGCGAGGGGATATACACTTAAGGTATAGGGAGACAGGCTTAAAATAGTAGTAGTTTTTCATACAGTTTAATTTGGCTGTGAAAATTTTTGCCACTAGACATTGTGGATGCTAAAAGGTTACCTTGGTTTAAACAGCAATTAGATAAATATGTCAAAGAAAAAATCCATCAAGAGCTATTGAACACAAATAATACCTGTAGTTCAGGAAGACTCTCCTACAAATTGGTAGGAGGTAGAAGAGCATACAGGGAAGTATTGCTATATAATTGCTCTGTTTTTATACTCTTTTTACAAGGGAACTTTTTTTTTTTCTTTTTTTTTTTTTTCCTGGAAACAGGATACCAAGCTGCCTTTGTTTTGACCTGTCATGTCTATTCTTATGATCTGCCCTGAAAATAGCAAGCATTTCTATTGAATATTTTCCACTGAAACTCAAAAATCAACATCTTACATTTGGAATAACACTTGGTCCATAGAGATATTCCAGTTCTAAATATTTTCAGCCAAGTGCTTTCGTGGCCTGTAATCAAATGTATGTGTATGCTTACATGTATATAAATCTATGGGTATGTTTACACACATATCTTTATGTGTATGCACACAAACACACCTACATATACAACATTATTGCCATTGTCTTTACCTAAGATTGTATGGTCTTAAAAGTTTGTGATCCTGTAACACTGTTCATAAAGATGCGCTTGAAATCAAAACTTGAGTAGCACAATTGACTTCAGGTAAGCTTTCATATTTTGCTGAAACAAGGCATGAAAGTGTATGGTGAGTATTATTATTACTAAAGGTAAACTGACCCACTGTTAGTCAACATTTCCATATCTTCTTAATGATTAATTCTTTTTCTTAGAAATAAATAGATATCCAATCAATTTTCAGAGAATCAGATAACAATGTGATGCATGAATGAATGTGTATGCAGCTGTATGTTTTCTGATAACTGTGTCACTGCATAGCATAATCTGATCTGCTGGTGAATCAAAGCTGGTGGATACAGTAGAAAGACTTTCAAATGAACTCACCAGTCCTGAAAGTCCTCATTCACATGCCTACTCTATGTTTGTACAAGACAAGGGCATACCATCATATTCATTCAGTCTGACTGTGCAAATCATGCAACTTTTATTCCACCTGTAATTGAAATCCATCATTTCACTGTCGAGCCCATAACGTCTTTTTAGAGCATATAGCCACACTGTAGACTAAAATAGTTGCACTTTATACAGAGAGAAACAAAAGAAGATGCTAAACCTTTTTTGGAGCAATGAAACAGATGTTGGCTGTATCCAGCACTAGAATCCCCAGGGAAAAAAAGTATTCTCTCAAGTAAGTGTGCATCTGCCTGCTGCTTCTGCTGCTATGATGGATAGTTACAGGAAATAAACTGACTCAGCAATGGTACTTAGAATCTCTCTCCCTTCTCTACTCATGCTACTTCCTTCTATTCAGAATTAGTAGATAGATACTCTGATTAAAACCTACTGTCTAGATACAAACTATAACACTGATTAAATGGATCATTTTGCCAAGGGAGATGTAGCTGAATTGCCCATTTTTCATTCAAATGTTCGAGCTTAGAGAAGTAGCTTCCAGCTCTAAATATATTGAATCACCATTAACCCAATGAAGAGGGTAGGTACTCAGATACACACTTCTTATTAGATGAATGGAGTTGCTTGTCTGATGATATGAACAATTAAATGGTGCTGTTTATTTAGATTCTTTTAAAATGAATTTGATATAATTCCACATGACAAGGTGTTGATTAAACACAACAAGAGTTCAAGGTACCCTCTTAAAGTATTTGTATAGATTTCTTAAGTTTCCACTATGCAAAAGCTGTGAATATGTAATTGGATAAAAAAAAAGACAGAGAGACTTGCAAGAAAATAGTTACTGCTAATTCACAGTTGAATAGAAGCCACATCCCATAGGAATCAGTGATTGAACCATGTTCATTCCACTCTGTAAAACGATTACGACATTAAAGTAAAGCAGAAATCTTTAAGAACAAAAGAAAATGTACACACAATTTAAAATCACAGAGTTTTGCTCTGTGGAATACATTTTACATAGGAAGGAATTGCTTTGAAAAGGTAATGAAACATCTAAACTTTTATTTGTACTTCTGTTTATGTCAGATAGTATTCATTCTGGGTTTCTTTAATACATAACAATTTATAATGTGTTAAAAGAGAATTAAATGGATATATTTGTGTTTATTAGTCATGAGGTTTTAATGTAGCTCTCCAGATTTATAACAGCTTTAAAATAGATTCATAGGGGTTTAAGGCCAGAAGATAGGGTTATCATTATCTAGTTTGACCATAGACCATTTCCCCTGGTGATTCCTCTTTGACTCTGATGACTTGTGGCTGAACTACAGTAAATTTTATAGAAAGATAGTAGTAACAATATGAATGAATTGCACATTTTGTATTTAGTGCGATAATCTTAAAGCATCTTACGTGTCTTTCCCATGCCTGAATATTTTCATAGTTTCTACTGCTGAATATATGAAGGCATATGAGGGCTCAAGGTTTACTTCATAATTAGTTGTTTTGCCTATTTATGGGTGTTGCTATTCTTAGCACAGAGTAGTAAATTACTTGCCCAAACAGAAACAAATCTATGCCTAAGTTAGTAACAAAACCCTTATGTATGTTGATTCTGGTCCCACCCAGTCACTCTCCTCAAAATACTGCCTCGATCAAAGTATTTAAATAGGTGGTGTATTTTCCAATAGTTTATATGAAATCGAATGAATGGGCAAACTACCTGAAAGGAAATCTATCTTAAAATAGCATAATATGAAAAAATAAACACGCCTTCCTCGTGTTGAAAAGGATATGGTATAGGCACCTTTGCACTTTTAGGGTTAACAAAGAAAGCAAAGAATGTCAAAGCCAAATAGAAATGAACTTACTTCTTGTTGACAGTTGCGTGGCAGACACTTATCCAGCAGGCTAAGACGTTTGGTGGTTTTGTGCTAATTAAACAAGAGGTCTTAGAGATTAGTGCAGTTTTCATTGTCAAAGATATAGGAAATGAGGAAAATGGAATTTCATCTGGCAAGATTTTGGTAGGAAAACATTCCATTAAGATTATAATGTTCAAGCTATTGATATCCTACTTGTAGTGAAGAAAAGATATAACAACTGTTGAAAGTAGTATTCCCTTCAAGGATGAAGTTTATTTTAAAAAAGAATCACAGCCGTGAGAACATGTTATTTCTCTTTATGTAACTGAGAAGTAACATTTTTTGTGGCATTGGAACCAACAAGTGGCAGCATTGTGTTATGCTTGAATTTGATTTTTTACTTGAGTCACTGTTAAAAGTTTTTTTTTGCCATTTTTTATCATGTGTATCAAAAAAAATGTCTGACATTAGTATTCCTAGTAATATCTAATGCGATCAGTTTCATATGTAACTTTCTATTAACATGAAACACAAATGAATGCACTTTGTTTAATGAATGGAGTTCCCAGAAGTGCAGAGATACTTGAAAGTAACTGTGTTGACAAACAGCTTTGGACTTGCTTTTTTTTTTTTTTTTTGACACTGTTTTTGGCCTCTTAAGAATGTCAGAAGCTAAAGATAAGTTCCATTCAAGTCAGGAGGAGAACGTTAACATATGTGTTGGAGTCATATTGTACTCTTAAGACTGGCTTAAAGATAAGGAACCTACCTGTACATGTGACTGAGTCTTCCTTCTGAAGTTCAGGCCTGTATGCCTTGACCTGAAAGATAAAGATTGCAGTCTCAAATCTTTTTCAGGTGTATGTCCACATGTTCTTGTGTAAAGGATTTACAGAACAATGTCTCTGCACAGAATAGTTACATTAACTTAGTACGGAAAGCCCTATACTAATGACCATTATTAGTTAAAGCGTAATCCACAACACTGAGGAGACAAAATGTTACTTGCATCTTAAAAAATGAATTTGCCATTTCTGCCTCACTAAGAAATCATTAAATGTTGTGATCCAATAGAATGAATTTCTTTCCCCTCTGCTACAACCAGAGAAAAGGGAAGCTTCCCTCAGTAATGCTTTTTGTATCGCCTCCTGATCTTAGCACTGTAGTTGCATACTGAGCTGTGAGATGTTTCTTTTATTTATTGCTTGAAGCAATTGCAAAATGGTATTTCCTTCTGTGGTAATTTCAAGTGAATAAATGCAGAAATCCTTTTCCACTAGTATGATAGGGAAGGAGATGCTTGGTTTAATTGTTTTCACAATATTATATTCTGGTGTTTTGGCTGATCATAATGATTGTCATTTGGTTTCTTTTGACCAGGCAGCTAATTAACTAAACTTCCCCAAAATGGAAATTTAGTTAATTAAATATTTATTGGCATGTGAGTTACATGTGAAACTCAGCTCAATCCAAAGGTAAACCTTCAAACTGTGACTGCTTCAGGTTTTAGCTGTAAACTCAGAAACAGGGCTTAGGACACAGTGTGCGCTAATCCCACTCTGATTGGAAGTTGTAAATTTTCATTTCAGCACCACTGGGTCAGTTCAAGTTCAGTTATGTTGCAGAATGAAGCAGTTTACATGTTAAATTACCATTGCATGCTAACTCATTCTTTCAGTACTGTAGAACTGATTACCAGATGTCATTTGTGGAGGTAGAATCTCATCGAATATGAGAGTACTGTTCTACTAAAAAGATACAAATACCATTTGGGGAACTATTTGAGAAACTAAATTGAGATGCCTTTAATTATAAATATATTTATTTTTAAGAATTTTATTATTTTTTAATTTTTAATAATGAGCAATAAAATAAAAATTAATAGGCCGCTTTATGAATGTGTGGCTGTTTTCACCTAATAAATGGCATGCATCACATTGGAATTCCTGGTAATATTTTAGATATTGAAAATGAGGAAGAATTTTCAGTCAATACCTGTGGTGTCCTGCAGTGTTTGAACATATGCAGTAAACAGCTCTATGTTATGTGTAATTAGAGCATGTTTTGTCATGTCAGTATTGTTTCAGAGTCCTACTCCACTTAAAACAATGAGTTGTTTTTTTCTTTAGAATAACACTGTAGTCATTCTATCTCTTTGTTGCCTGGAAGAGGGGCTGATTTTTCACTCTTGCTTAAGAGCCACCTTATAATTCCCAGATTCCACAGATTCTTTGCTATTCAGACCAAGGCAGAAGTTACAAGGAGGCATGACAGACACATTTCTAGCAATCTGATTCTGAGCTGGGAAGAAAGCTAACAACACTGCCCCTTTCTCGGGACTGACTGAGAAAGGAGCAGAATCTAGTTTTAAAACGACTCTGTTAGGTCTTGACCAAGAAGGAAACTAGAAGTAAACTATTGGTTTTGCTCTCTATTAAGTTTAGGTCTCTACTTCACCATGGAGCTTCTCTGCTGTTTCATTTCGAGATACTTTTTAAGAGAGAGTTTGAAATTCGAAAGCCTCCCAGGTTACTTATGTGTAACAGAAACTAGATTTTAACTGAAGTTTATTGTTTCAAAAGAGTGTCTATTAGATTTGTTCCCAAAATACTGTTTGAATTTTAGAGAAATGATCTGTAGCGAATTTAAAAATTCATGCAAGAAAGACAAATCACTTTCTCAGACAAAAAAAAAATGCATCAGTGGTGATGCATCACTGTCTTTTATGCCTTCATCATCATATCTTGTTACAACAATATGCAAAGTTGTACAATACACAGAAGGTTTAGCAAAGTTTATCCGTTACTGGTTTATGACTATTGATCTTCTTATACATGATTCTGCAGAAGAATTATCTTGCCTACCTCCAATGTTATTTACGTCATGTCTTAGTAACAGGATCTGTTTCACATGTAAGTAGGAACTTAAGGCTGAGCTCAAAGGTGGTAATCAGTAGTATGAAGTCCATCTGGAGGCCAGTAACTAGCGGTGTACCCCAGGGGTCAGTCCTGGGTCCAATACACTTGAACATCTTCGTTAATGATCTCAATGATGGGGCAGAGAGTATGTCAGCACGGTTGCTGATGACACAAAACTGTGAGGAGTGGCTGGTACACTAGAGGGTTGTGCTGCCATCCAGAGTCAACTTGACAGACCAGAGAAATGGACTGACAAGAGTATCATGAAGTTGAGCAGAAGTGCAGAGACTTGCACCAATGGAGGAATAACCTCAATTCACCAGTGTGTGCTGGGGACAACCAGCTAGAAAGCAGCTTTGCAGAGAGGGACCTAGGGGTCCTGGTGGCCACCCAGTTGACGATGGTGGTATCCTAGTGGTATCCTGGGCTGCATTAGGTGTGTCACCAGCAGGACGAGGGAGATGATCCTACCCCCTCTACTCAGCACTGGTGAGATCAGCACTGGAGTGCTGTGTCCAGTTCTGGCCCCCCCACTAAAAGAGACATGTGGAGCTACTAAGAGAGTCTAGTGATGGGCCACTAAGATGACTGTGGGACCAGAGCACTGTCATTTGAGGGAAGGCTGAGGGAGCTGGGACTGTTTAGCATAGAGGAGAGGATGCTTAGAGGGGATTTCAGCAAGATATATAGAAATATCTGAAGGGGGGGTGTAAAGAAGAAGAAGCCAGGCTCTTTTCAGTGGTGTCCAATGACAGGAAAAGAGGCAGTGAGCATAAACAGGAGCCCAAGACACAGGAGCTTCTCTCTGAGTACGTGGGTGACTGAGCACTGGCACAGGTTGCCCAGTGGGGTTATAGAGTCTCCGTCCCTGGAGATACTCAAAAGCCTGGACATGGGCCTGGGCAAACTGCCCTCAGTGACACTGCTTGAGCAGGGGGTTGAACAAAATGATATCCAGAGGTCCCTTCTAATCTCAACCATTCTGTGAAGTCAGTACCTGTTAAAATTATTCAATTAAAGTGACTACATAAATAAAACATAAGACCTCACTGCCGAAAATGGTGTGTAACTGGTAATTATTTGTTGTGTTGCTTCCATGTGTTTTGGCAGAACGGTGTGACATGGAAGGTTGAGTTCTAACTTCTCATTAACCTTACTTTCTCGTTTGTCTTTTTTTTATTTTTTTTTTCTCTTAAACTGTCATTACACTGCCTAGTAGCAACAGAAAAGACAACAGACCTAAAAATTGTACCTCAATAGAATTTCAGAAGTGTGATAGCAGTTGCCATCAGTTGAGAATTTGGCACTAAGAGCATCAGGAAATATTTTTAGCAAGATAAATATTTACATAGCAATCTCCATTACTACAAACTATAAATAATGCCAGCCTAAAAACATGTGTACCCTTCGTCTGTTTCATGACTATGGTTAAACCTCTGTTTACCACTGTTTGAACTGTTTGAAGACAGCTAGCCACACCCACTCTCATTAAGAAAGAAATACAGTGAAAAAAAATGTTTCCAACTTTTTTTTTTTTTAATTCTGTCATATTTGGAAGCTGGCAGAGGAAATCTTTTGCATGTACAGAAGAAGCTATACTTACATGCAGAGAACTTCATAAATATCACCCTTCTTATTTTAATTTTGCCTGTCTTGTTCTTGGTTTGGGGAACCTGGAGGCCAGATGCTGCAGGGAGGATAGACTTCCTGGCAGTAACCCAACTTTGTAAAAAAGAAAAATGCTTTGCAGAGAATGATGAAGAGCTGGCTTTCCAAAGTTTGAAATAATTTTATCAATTTACAACCAAAGCATGACCAGTGATCGTTACCATATACATCTATTATAGCAAATGAAATATATTATAGTAGGCAGCTGAAATATACTTATTCTAAAGAGTAAGAATTTACTGAATAACTGAAAGAACAAGAAGTCTGTGATCTCAAGGAGGAACATGTAGGCAGGTAGGTGCTGCTAGATATTAGCTGACTCATTGATATGAAGGCCACTAAGAGGTCCCCTTTAGTAACTTGTCTTGCTTTATAGTTATGAAGATCTATCATTTTATTAGAGTGAGTCATACTTCTGAGGACAAGAGGTCACTGTGGAACTGGTACCACAGTGCTGAGAGGTGGCAGAAGCAAAAATATATTAGTCATGATGGTTAGATATGACTAAATTTCTCCTTTTTTTTGGTGACTACTACCTTAGGTATTCAGGAAAAATATTTGCTTTACCTATGGCCCATGAAATCATCTGAAGAACTTTTGCATTAAATTAAAATAGAGACCACATCAACTTATGCAAACCAAAGCAGATTGAACAGTTTCATTATTTTAAGGTATCTGCCATTTATATTAGGAAAAGGTATGAATTTACAACTATTGCATGCAAGTTCTTCTCAGATATCTTCTTTTTCGCATTTATGGCCTTAGATGGAAATCTGTGATATTAATCTAGTTCAATATACTTTCAACTGTATATTATTAAAATAATAAGCAAGCAAGAATATTGTAATGATTAATTCCATAATCAAACAACTCATAACAGGCTATGAATAAATCTGTTAACCTTCAAATCAATACAGAAAGATGTTAAAACAAATTATATAGTTGATGTAAAAAAGTTATTTTCTTTTTTGCCTGTGTCAGAACTTTGAAGGAGCAAATTTTTTCCTTTAATCTAAGACCCTAAAAAGACCCTCTACTTAGTGTTTTAACAGTGGCCTTTATGTAACTGGTGAAGGACACAAATATTGGTTCTGCTCTGAAATTATACTCAAAGATAGATGACAATTTATGTGGTAAAATTCATTTAAGATTCTGGGAAGTGCAGAGAATATATAGGTTTCTTTATGGCCCATAACATGAGTTTCTCTAAATGCAGCTCCCGTTGCAGCTCCCTTCCTTGCATAGAACTCACAAAGACATAGAACAGACAGGTGAAGAGCTTCAATTTGTACAACTTTAAGTAGACTCTTTTAAAAAAACTTGTCAGAAGGTACAGATTTGGGAGCCATGATATTGTTCTTCCAAGTCTACGTGTGCATACACAGTCTGTATATTCACATGCTGATAGGGGAAGAATGCTTCCATCTCATAAAATAAGCAATGATTATTGTTTTTCAAGTGTGCTGCCAGTTCTCATGCATTGTTTTCTTCAGGAACTTTGGTTGCTCATTTTTGTTGTCCCTAAAATTCAGCGGAAGAGTAGATTCACTAGATAGGGATGGCAGTAGGAGTTGCACAGGAAACGGTAGCTTCACTGACTGAAGTTTTTCACTTTTTACTCCTGTAAAGGGCCATTAATAGAAAGGCGAGGCACTTGTTTGAGGTATAGTGAGTAAACTGAGAGACCACAAACTTATTTTATGTGTTCATGACTTCCTGGAATGGAAGGAACATTCTCCTTCTTTTCCTGTGAAGACAGACTGTCAACAAGTGTAAGAAAAGTCATGTGGCCCGATCTTTCCATACTACATAGGCTTCAGATCTTGTCCTACTTGTAGCGTCCTACTTGTAGCTTCCTACCAATCCTGAAAATTCTACTGATGTATCTACCTATCTGGTGCTTTCAAAAATGCATAAATAAGATCAGATTGACCCTCACTATGAAAAACAACTCTCTTTTTGATGTATTTATCATGGGGACTAGTGCTTCAAAAAATAGTCAATGACATCGTTAGTGTCTATATTTTACCTACATGGACTTTTAAATGCATGACATTTACTTCCTGGCAAGAAATGGCAGAAGTAACATGCGGCCCAAATCAGAACAGAATTTATTAACTACCTCAGTGGCTTTTAACCTAGAGATGCAGAACTGCTTTATCTTTCTATCAGAATTAATTTGTTTGAAACAGTTCACCTTTTTCATTTTCTTTCAAACTTCTTCTTTATTGGTCTGGTAGTGTTTGGTTACTATCCTGTTTTTTCAAATGATAGACAATCTTTAGTATCTGCTTTTGTCACTGAATGTTGGCAGATTTCAGACACCATGTGCAGTTCATATTTCAAAAACTGTAATCGCAAAATAAGAGTAAATTCAAGGAGGATTTCTGCCTTCCTGTCAGCTGCTTTCAGATGAAAATCTAGCATACTTACTGAGTAATCATGTTCTTGGTGTCCCCAAGACACTTATATAAGAAAACAACTTTGAACACTTGTAAAATTTTATATCTATCACATACACTGATTTAGACCATTAGGCCAAACTGCATTTCTGTAACTGTTTTGTGAAAGTAATAGACAGAGTGTCTTACCAAGCTTGGAGGAAACCCAAGAATTTAAAATACCAAAGTACTTTTTAATAATCCTCTTGGGACGTTTTTATCATATGCTATACTCTGTGATCTGCGTTGTTATTGTTCTTCCTACCTTTATGCTCAGAATGGAATATAATCAATAAAAAAACTTAATGCCAAGCTCATTTCTTTCCTGTGTTAGTTAACAGCTCAGCTGTAATTCATTGTGATATCCATCTTCTGTGCTATACCTCTGAAAGTTTCACAAATGCTCTACTCTTCCAGAGCTTTTGTGAAAAGTAAAGCTTAGAGACTCTACTGGAAATTAATAGCAGCTAATGAATTCAGCAAGTTTTCCAATATTCCACATTTATGACTCCTTCAGGATAAAAAAAAAAAAAAAAAAGTTATTTACATCATGGACTCAAAGAAGGATTTCTTTCTTATTAACTAAAAGGACTGCATACAAACTCCTACTGAATTCAGTGACCACTGAGATTGCCTGGAGAAAAGCTGCACTTGGAATGCTGTAGATGTAGACATTAAAATAATAATAAAAAACAGGCTGTTGCAATAAATAGTTTTCATTAGCACATCAAAGAACTACACTCTTCTTTCCTTGCTTTGAGTCTGACAAACAAGCAAAATGTCAAGAGATCTGCTTTCTGCTTGGCTTGTGTGCATTTTTTTTTAGCTCATCTTCATTATTTCCTGCCTATAAAAAATGCCTCATAGGGGTTAATTCATTTTTATAAAAGGAAGTGAGATTTTTGGGTGGAATTCATTGCAGAAATTATCACTACTGATTTTTGGAATCTTGAAAACAAAATCTTTCTATGTAGATTTTATTCCTGCTCTTTGCAAACATAAATTATTTCTATCAGGTACATTTACGAGCTACAACATGTTTGAAAAAGATCATAAACAATTATGTTGAATAGGCAAAAATTTGCATTTTGGACTGAAGAATCTTAGTTATATCAATGATAATGTTGATCTAGCACTTGCCCTATTAAACGAAAGAATTATTTTTATCTATTTTTACTGGGTGATAAAGAATGGTAGGGGAAGATAACATATGGAAACTTTTGGAAGACTCAGTGCAGTAGAGACATATGAAATAGCTAGAGTGTAATAAAGAAGTGTTAGGGTTAATCCATTGACATCCATCTTTATTTTCTATTCCACTCCATTGCAACCACAAATATGAACTTGACAGATGTTAGTAAAAGACTGGATGTAATCCAGGCTGCAATGGTTGCTGTGGATAGAAAGTTTAAAAGTTTTGGCTCAAGGCTGCAAGAAGCTGGGAAAAAACAGAGAGAGAATTTGGGCTCAGTGACTGATGGACAAAACACGAATTAAATTGATGAACTGTAAAATAAATTCAGATTGAGAAATATAAGGTTGATATAGCTTCATGAAAATAAAGAATTGAATAGCTTGAGATCTGTTATTTGTTGCTAAGGCTTATAATGGTGTTGAGAGATAAGTAATTTATCACTCATTTTACATTGTGTGGTGGGCCTTTCTATGCTGGGATTGGTCAGTTGAGCATGAGTGTAGTATTAGTGTAATGGGCAAGCCTTAGCTTTAAGGGATAGAATGTCATAATTCTCATGTAAATATGAGTCAAGAGTTCAAGTTTCAAAAATCATATTTTAAAATCCGTGCTATAGTCCAACATTTCAGCTTAAGTAAGTGTTTGTGATTGTCAGAATGAGAATAAAAAATACGAGCTTGGAACACAGCTCACCCTCTCTTGCCAAGGTAAGGATAAGCATATTTCTTTCTTTCACCTCCCCAGTGCCACTGATTTTTTTGGCCATGGACATGGAAATTATATCTACCTTAAGAATACAGGAACGTCTTTGTAAAAGTTGATCTGTTAATAATTCTGTCTTTGTTAACCAGGACCCTTTCCCAGCTACCACGTATTGTGATGCTGAGATCAATTGAAACCTCAGCAGTCAGCTTCTATGGTATTAGAAGTGTTACTACTTAACTGAGCTACTCTCTAAAACTTTAAAAGCTGTTTCTAACAAAATAATAATAGCTTTCTCATCCTTGCTAACATTGTATACTTTTTTGGTTCAGGAAAGCATGAAAACCTTGGACTTTGGCCAGAAAATGTTCCTATTGTTTCTGCTGGAGTGAAGAGTTGGCAAAAAAAACAGCTTTTAATTTTAACTCAGTCTTCACTGCTCTGTTGCAAAAAGTAATCTAAGCCTCTTTACAGATGATAGTCTAGAAATAAGAAAATACAAGCAGTAGAAACATATATTTGTAATGAACTCCTATATCTTGGCTCTTTCCCATTTGTTCTTGGCTGTTTTTCTAGTAGTAATGCATCATTTTGTTATCTGCTCTCATATGTCTCTAACTTAAAAGTCCATCAGCTTATAGGGTCAATAGAGCTGAAATCCAGAACTTCATTTTTTGTGACAATGCCTCAGTTTTGGTTGAGGCATTTTTTACTATTATAGGGAAGAAAGCAGCTGAACCAGCCCTACAGACTGGTTAATTATCCAGGAGGGTAACATCTTTTACGACCAGTAGGTATTTTTAGAAGAAAGACATAATGTTCCTTCAATAGAGCTTGAAGATTTTTTTCCAAAAGAATGGTGCCTGTTTGATGGAACAAAAATGTTCCACAGGAATGTTCATTCTGTCACAGCTATCAACAGAAAACGGGCAGGGAGGTGAGCTTTTATTTTCTTGCCAGGTTTTGTATCAATCAACCAGCCTGTCAACAGCTGGGTGACATCTTTTCTAGGTTCTCTAGGCTCTTAACCTGGCAAGCTCTCAAGCTCCTCAGTATCCCAGTTCATCACTTGATGGGAAGCCAGCTCTTTCTCTGGCTGCTCGTATGGATCCCAGCAGCTTGCTCCTGGCTTGCCTAAGCTTCCAAGTATCTTGCTAAATGGCTGTCTTCCCTTCTTCTATTCAGCTCCTCAAATGCCACTTCCTCAGACTTCCTAGCTCCTCATCGCCTTAGCTTTTGAGGTGTAGTTACTGTGCGTGGCCTGTTGTCCATCTACCTAGCTCCCAGCATCAGAAACCCAGCTGGCTTGCTCACCAGGAGTTGCTTCCTAGCTGGTTCTCTGTTTAGCTGCTGTATGGGTTCTCTCTAAGGCTTACCGTCCCAGACAGCTGGTTCCTGCTGTTGGTCTTCTCTGGAATTTTTATGGGTTTTCCTACACAAATCAGTGATTTTTTTTTTAAATCTATATAATATTTAAATATAATAATAACATAATATTTAAATATGATAAACACAGTTTTCACAGGAAAGTCTTAAGACTTTAGCTACCTGTGTTCTCCAGAGAGCAGTAGGTTTTTCAAAAGAACACAGTAGATTTAAAAACCTTAAAAAAATAGATATTTCACCTCTATTTTTTGCTAACTGACATGTTTTATCCTCTTATTAAATTCTCTTTCTCCCCTGAGTTTCTAGAAAGACTCACACAATCAGGGAAGGTGACTAACTCTTGAGGGATAACGTTATATACCAATTAAACAAATATTTACCTTAAGAAAATACTCTTCTGTTAATTAGAAGTTTTATCAGTATATGTGCTAAAAGTAAATGCAATGTGAAATAATTCAAAAGGATATTTAAGATAATGGAATTTACTTTAAAATGTCTTACAAGTAAGAATATCATCTAGCAACATTAAAAAAAAAAGGTTATCTAAAAGTTATCTCACTATGTCTGGCCAGTGGAGGGAGAGGCAAAGCTTGTATGTAGGAGCAGGATAAAGGCCACTTATGACATTACCATTTAGAAAATTTTGATTTTGAGTTTCCTCAATTTTGTATTTATTGATCTCCTTTCTGGTAGAAATGCTATTCTTTACTTTATTCCTTTCATTTTCTTATATTTACTCACTCTTACTTAAGAAGGCCACTGAGCTTCCAGTTGTCTTCTACTGGCTCCCCATAAGCTTTAGTGAGTTTTTAATTTATATTCTGTGTGAAATATCTCTCAAAAATGTACACATGCACTGGTGTCCTGAATGTTTTGAAATCTATTCTAGAATTGTATCTATTTGCAAATGAAGGCTTAGCAACATAACATTTTAAGAAAGGCTGGGATTATTAATTCTAAGTGTCTTCATGAGGTTCTGCCCTTGCATGGAGCTAGGCAAATTTTCACTTATTGCCTGTTTGATTTACGTAGTTTTTGAAGTAGAAGTGACAAATTTAAAAATTTCATAAGCATGACAAAGCAGGAGAAGAATCTGCATGTCTGTAGGCCCATGAACAAATGCTAAGTGAGGTTTTTAAAAATTGTCTAAATTTGTTACTTTGACAAACAAAAGCCTCAACCTAGTGTTTATTTAATTAGGGCAAAACAAGTTTACTGATTAAATAGCAGTAAATACATACATATGTACAAAAATGCGTATTTTAAGATTTTATGATTTTTATTTAAAGATGAAGAGAAAATACAAAATGTTAAATAGTTTCTAAACTGAAACTAGGTGATGTTTCAGGATGTTTTTTCAATTATGCAGTGGGCATTTTTGTTTGACTTTCTGTTTGCTTTTAAGATACCTGCCCTTTATAATCACATTCCTATCTCCATTCCTGCCCTTACAAGGTTGTAATTTCCCTTTCCATTTAAAGACAACCAGAGACCAATGCATTTCTCTTAGATACAATGCTCTGATTGCTATGAGTTTCTCAGCAGCTAGAGATTTCTGCACTGTGGAGGTATATGAATGCAGGATTTTCTTGCCTTAGTACAGTAATAATCCCCTTTTGTCTTAAAAACTGCTGTGAATGTGGCTGGCTATTGTTCAGTGGCTCCCCAATCCATGCCACGTCTTCAGAACCCTGTTTCCTGCTCAGCCTAAGATTTTCATTTCCTTACCTTAGCTTTGAGATTCATCTCAGGAGCAACGACTGCCCTCACCATACGGTGGCACCACCCTAAACACATACAAAATCTCAGGTACCACACAGAACTCATCAGAGGGTGCATATAAGGAGTTATGCATCTTTCAACTCCAGCAGCCATGTGATGACCTTAATCCTGATACCCATGTACAGTCTTGTGTTTGGATGCTTGCGTACACACACAAAATATTTTTTTTCTGCGTAATGAGCCAGAAAGCTCCTTGAATCCAGTCTGTTGGTCAGAATCTGTGTTCCTTGTGTGTATTGGGCTAATTATTAGTTACATGGGTGCAGTGTGAGTGGGGAATGCTGTTTTGTGTGCTGGCTGGTACCTCTTTGCTGGGTGCCCCCTCTGGCTGGCCTCAGCAGTTCTGGAATGAGCAGCAGCAGAAACACAAGCTCCACAGACTTCAGCACACGTACTCTGCTTCTGAAGCAATGAACTGTCTGCAACCAGTCTTCTGTCAGTACATCAGTATTTCAGAGTATTAGTTCTAACAAGAGGTGAAACAGTAACAGAGCATCAGAATGGACTTCTAGGCATCTCTCGAGCCAGCTCCCGTTCAGCTCACCTCCCTGTGAGGAGAAGGCTGTTTTGTTCACACTGCTGCTATAGAGAGGTGAAGTCTTTCTGAAGAAGAGTACTCAGTGGAGCAAAGGAAATTCACACAGAAAGGGGCACCTCTGAGTAGCTAAGGGGATGAGGTTGTAAGGGAATGAGAGAGAAGTTGTTTGTAGAGGTGTTTTGAATGTTTATTTAAACAAGTTATAAATCTTTAGTGAGCAACTGTTCATACCAGTACTCACCCAGAGCTTCAGGACCTAATGCAGGCATTGATTCTCATTCTCGCTCCTTTTCCAACACTTCAGACTATTCAGTGTGTTCCTCTTTGGCACATGTTAGAAAATGATAAAAAATGTTACTAATCTCATATCTGTATTTGAAGCTTGGCAACTATAGTGCACTCTTGGTATTAAGAAGCTATTTCCGGTAAGCAGTCAGGCCAAAAGAAGGTATCCAGAGTATACTGCAGAGATTTAAAAATGTATCTTCGGCTCAACCCCCTCCCCCCCCCCAAGTCATACCAAAGCAGCATTTGTGTACCTCATAATTAGTGTGAAAGTTTGTATGGTGTCACAAGAAACTCTGCACCTGCTATTTGGCATCATTTAGGTTGGAAAAAGGTGACAACAAAGCTGTGCAAATGGTTAGGAGCAATTTTGTAAAAGCAAAGCAATTAGATCAGCTATTATGAAAGTTCTGGATCTGAAAAACAAGGCATAGTTTTTCAGAGTAACTCTGTGAACTGTGAGGCTTATGGCAACTTTTATATTCTAGGAAATAGTTGAAAGTGATATCCTTTTATGTATTCACTATAGGAATAGAGAAGAGGATATTATTTTCAGATGTTAGAGCAAGAAATAGTTCTTGCTTCTAGAAAAAGTCACTTCTGGAGAAAGAATTTTATGCATTTATCAAACAAAAGTGTTTTTTGGATCTGGAATTGGAAGTTCTTCTCAGCTGACAGGTCCTTGCTAATTTAGTAAGTAGTATTTATCATTATGCAAATATTCATTATTCATGAGGTTTATTATTCATTAATAAACCATCAGATTTTTGTGGTATCAGACAACTATTTTTGCATACCATACCTAGCATTGATGTTACAAATCCTGAAAAAAAGCTTTATATAACTAAAATATAACAGTTGGTCTAGCTAGTAACACTGCCAACACTATCCAGTTATGCTATTTTAGCTCCTGATGGTTTGGAGCTCACTTCAAGCCTGACCATAACAGTCTGAAAAAGTTATATCTTCACCACTACAACCTTGTCCATGGTGACCTATAAAACCAAACAAAGTGTTGGGCAGTGTGGGAGGACTTATAAATATGTTCATGTGTAAAAAAGAATTTCACAAAAGCTGGATATGGATTCAATAACACAGTTCTATTTGAGGAGGAATTATCTCAGACTTCCATACAAAAACCAAACTTGTCATTTGGTTTTTCTACTTCAAAATTTCTCATCTGAACCGTTTGGGAGATATTATGTAAAATGCTACATAAAATTTGCTGAGAGAATTTTAGAACTGGTTACAGTAAATTTACGTAGCAATCTGAATGCATGCCAATGTTAGTGTTTTAGAAAAAGAGTTTCTTCCTTTCCACACCCTTTAAACATCCTTAAAGTATTTCCAAGAAAAGAAACAAGTGTAAAGATCATACAGTATGTTTGGCATTTCTGATAAAGAATGCCTGATTTATGAGACTTTTGCACACCACTCATGTTCCCAATCCATAGAATTAACCCCCTTTTTGACTTGCACAGGCAATTTCCTTCTGTCTCATAAACAAAGTTCTTGAAGGCAGGTGAAACTGGCTTACACAGCTTATGTAATATTCTGTCATGACAAACATGCAGCACAATTATTTTCCTTGAAAGTTCCTGGTATGATGATTGCAGAAATAACTGGTTTGCGTTCAGTCTACAAGCAAACACACAAGCACAGAAAAGGTACTCTAACCACCACTAGGGAAAGCCAGTGCACTCCATTTGTCCAGAGGATACCAGGCTTTGCTTCCTATTAATAGATCCCAGAAGAAGAGGCTGGAGCTCAAGTTCCCCCATTCTGCAGTTAGTGGAATCAAAGGAGTGATGAGGCATGTATGACATCCCATTGTACCGAGTTCTAGGTAAAAGACTGTTTCTGCAGTTCAGTAGAGAGTACTTCTGCATAACTGTTTCTTAAGGGCCATGAGTAAATTTCACAGCCTTTCAGATTTTGTTGTGTGTACATTACTCTGATAGGGTTTTATAGCTATTTTTCTCTGTGTTATTTTCAATGTTTAATTAGTGCAGCCAAATACATATGAAGCTCTTAGACACTCCAAAGAAATTTTAACTCCTACCTGTTTGTTAGCATTCATGCTTATTTAATTTAAACCAAAAACTTCAAAAATATATTGATCTTTTGTGTATAAGTGTGTTGCGTGGATTCACTCAGGATCTGAGGCAGTTCCCCAAAGAGGGCATATTGTTTGGTGTTACAAGAGTGTATAGTGAAATGAAGCCATCTGTGTGACGGATGCGCTGCATGAAGTAAAACTGTCTCATTAACCTTAACCACAGCATCATTAAACTGGTCAAAACACAAGACTGTGCAACATTTTGGCACACAATTAATTTATTCACTAATCTTTTTTTAACTAAGAACATCTTTCTCAGCTGTAATGTTTTACTGAAGGTATTTGTTGGCCAAGAGAGCAGTTAAACAATTACATCTTGTAACTTCTGGCTTATTTACATAGTGCCTGAAAGAGCATCAGCAAAAATATATTTACTGGATACATAATACAGTTATTATTTTTTTTTTTACTTTTTTTTTCCTCTTTTCCCCACACCTGTGTGATGATACACATAGTAGCTGCACTTTAAAATAAATCCATCAGACTGATTTTCCTGATCTGATATACTAAGTAGTTATTAGTTTGTTTTATGTCCCTGACTGGTTCCTGTCATTCTCTCCTTTGCTGCATGCCAAGAATACAGTCTCCCTTGTCACCATGACTCATTGCCAAATCTGTCATTAGTTTTCACCTAGATTGCTAAAACACCACTTGTTCTCACTCCAGTTCTGGTCCCCAAATGGCCCCATAGTTACCTACATTGCCAATTCACTTGCCCTGTCTCTTGAATGCGCTGTTCATCTGAATGTAGAACACAATGTCAAGTTTTAGCCTTGTTCAGAATTTTGGTTAATATTAATCCATGGCATTACAGGATTTTATGTCCTTCCTTGTCATCTTCCTCATTTGGGTGGAGAGATGTCAGCTGATTTTCAGGTGGCTGAATACCATTTTAGATTTTTCTGTTCAAAGTGAATTAAACTGAAGAAAATGAGCTCATGAGTGTCTATTGAGAGACTGGACAACTCTACGGGAGTTTTATTTAGCTGTGGTGTAAAGATACGGTTCACTAGAGGGAGACTAAGTAGACCTTGACACAACTGGCTATTGTGGTCTATTTTGACAGTAATATGCATACTGAAGAGAAGTCATTAATCCACAGATTGGAGTCTCTTGCACTGCTCCATGAAGAATTCAACTCTGTATTCTCTCCTGTTACCACGTACTGATAATATACATAAAAAGTTTATTTTGTATGTGCTTTCCAGTGGAAAAAAATATTATGGATCACTGAGTCTTAGAAGTATTCTTGTGGAGCTTTCATTTTACATTAAAACTTCATACTGCAGGAAAACCTTATACTACTCATGACTACATGAATTCAAGACGATAGACATAGTTCTCAATATTACTCTACTGTGTAATTACTCTACTGTTTATTTCATAGCTTAATTCAGGCAAAATAGAAAGTAAATATATTTTCTAAAAGGAATAACCATCTTTCTAGAAAGAGTAGATTTTGTTAAAGGGTTAGTATATATTCACAAGGGCAAAGACAGAATTCATATGGAAAATTTGCTGTTAATGCATAAATATTATTGGATTGTCAGGTATGGTGCACCACACATTAGTTAATATGTTGCAGTTACTCCTCACTCCTTTGGAAAAAACGGCATTTATTATTAACTTTGAATTCTCTAGTTCAGTGGGTTTCTCAGAACCTTAAATTTATGGATAATTTATTAATTTAGTTAAGGTATATGTACACTCTCCACTCTCTATGATCTTGTCTGGAAATCACTCCTTATCCTTTAAAGACAACAATAAATAAAAAATGACTATTAGTAATGTGTGAATTCCCAAGGACAGGAAGTCAAGGCATTACACATACATATGCAAATCATATTAAAGAAAAAAAACTGAAGTTTGTTTAATGGCTGCAATCAAAATCTCATGAGTTTTCTGTTCAGAAAAAAAAAATAGCTGAAAAGGGGGATGAAAACAGCTTTATTTGTAATACTTCCACTGTTTGCTTTTCAACTTTCATGAAAACATTGTATACACACAGTTCTCAGTCTTTCTAAGCCTTACCCCTATTTTTAGTTTTGGCTTTGTCTGGATGTGAGTAAAAACATCTTCATGGCAACAAGTGAAAAGTCAACAACTGAAAGATGCTTTGAGAAACTTTCTATTGACCCCTATGCATTGGGAATGTCTGAGCATTGAATGCAAAATTGTAGCTCAGTTTTTATTTTCTTATATTTTCTGAGGAGGGACAGATAATAAGGGTGGTAGTATTTTGTATTTAAACCACAGAAAAACTAATCATTCTAGCTAGGCAGAACATGCTGTGGGTACAGACAATGGCAAAATAGTGCCTTGTGCCAAGAGCCACGTGCCACAGTAATGATGAATTAAGTAGGGGCACTGCATTCTCCTGGGTCCTGCTCTAGGCCAATGGATCCTTTTACCTAGGTGTGGATTTATTCATTGTACTGGTGCTCTGTTCAAGTACCCTGATGTCCAATGAACTCAATCTGGTAAGATTCAAAAGATTTGTCCTCCTATTTTGATTATAAAATGGGAGCTCTTACATTCAAATACTAGGATGGCACTGTTATATTCATAATAGAGATTATTTATTGGTAGTGAAAATATATCAAATGTCCAAAAATAATGTCTGTGACTTTGTTGGAAGTTGTGCTATTAATTTGTTGCTTAGATTTCTGCTTTTGCTCATTTGGACATGAGTTTTGTTATCTTTTCATACAAAGTGCTTAAAGCTTGTACTTTGCTGAATGCAACTTACATAAAAGCTCAGTTTTGCTTGTGCTTTCTGGGTCATCTACAAGGAAGCACAAGAATCAGCAAACTTACTTACAAAGCGAGTTGTTTGTCCTAACTCAGGTCAAACCACCAAAAGTTTGCCTGTGAATGTTCTCTGAAATCCAAATGACTTATTATCAGGCTTCCTTTGCTTTTGATCCTGTTGTAGGATGATGTGTTTTCCTAATGATGCAGAATCTCTCATTAAGTTCAGGAAACAGGATATAAGGATAAGTCAATTGACTCAATTTATGGGCATAATAAAGCAGGCCCTATTACATTCAGCAATCAAGGCAAGACGAGGTGAAACACAAAGCTGTAAAGTTGTTATGACAAATAGTTTAGTATTTACCTGCAAACACAGAGTTAATACACCGTGTTTTTGAAGTAGAATTTGAGGCACTATAGTCTGAAAATAATAGTCAGAGTCTATTGTTTCATCTGTCATCTAAGAATATTTCAGAGTTCATTCAAAGCCAGAAATATCTACTCTTAAATCATGATGAACTACAAGAATTTTCTGAAGCATTTCCTAATGTCTGCTCAACATCTCCTTTTGGCCTTTCTGAGTCAGTGTTAACAGCTGGGGCATTTTTTTTTCTTACTTGTAATATAATTAAAAACAAATTTAGCAGCAGAATAGAAGTTTTGTCAGTTGGAGGCCTGTTAGTTTTTAGGAAGGTGATTGGCAATGTACACAGCTGTTCCTGACAATTATGAAGTTAGAACAGGGAAACAAGGGAAAGAGACTAAATTTACCAAATATGGTTTTCTTTGTATGTCAGTGACAACAAATCATTGGAGTGGCTAGAGTTTTTCATGCAGCATGCATGAATCAAGCTCTTTTATACATACGGCATTACAGAAATTACAGTTGAAATTTAATATCTTCCCAGAGAAAGCAATACAATAAATGCTTCCATATTGCATGGAACACAGTAGCTGGTAAAGAAAACATTGGCAATTGGGATTTAGGCTGTACTGTCTTAACAGGAAAAGAAATTCTTTTATTTTCAGATGGAATATAGTCCAAAACCAGCACAGAGAGATGCTGGTTATTCATGCAATTAAAAGTTTCTTTGAACTTCATCTACCTAGATCCAATGAAGTTCAAAATTATGAAAAGAGGTCTTGAGATTTTGCATAATTAGGTCTGTCATGGTGCAGATCTTGCCAAAGGGGTAAAATAGGGCAATAATGAAGGAAATGTGTGAAGCAAGTTGTCAGCCATCAGTACTATTATTCCCTAGTATTGAACTAGGGTGCTCAGGAGCAAGGCTATTTGGAGGTGTTCTTTCTCTGTATGTGTTGTTATTTTTGGGAATATTTAATGCAGGGCTTTGACCACCTATGACAGTTTCTGTAAGGAAAGATATGTTCATCTGGAAGTCTTATGTCCAAATCAAATTCAGACAATAATATTTCACTTATATTATTCTGGACTGCTTCGAATTGTCTCCCGTAGTGTGACACAGGAAGTAGACATTCTAAGGAAAATGTTATGAGTGACCCTTACATATCATTTTTATGTTTGTAAAGTGCTTTTGAGTCTTAAGGAACTGTAAGTGCTAAGTGCAAGGCATCATGAATATTACATAAATCTATGCTCATTAGCATTAAAAATTCAAAACCAAATTATTTTCAGTGACAGAATTTCTTCTTATGTTCACTCATTCAACAGGCAAAATTAAAGTAAAATACTAGCAAGACAATTCCAGTGCCAAGAAAGGCACTGCATTTCAAGACCAGGGGCAGAGGAATTAGAATCAACATTGTAAATATCTTCATTATCCACTTCGTACAACTGTTGGAATAAAATCGTCTTGTAAACTCACTAACAATGTCTCAGTTTGCTATTTTTCTCCCTTGATATCAGAGCCTACACATTTGAATAACTATGGTGAAGATTTTTTACTAAGGTGGTCAAAATAAAATATAACAGCAGGGACAGTGCAGCTGCTGTGTAAGATAAGTGTAATAATGATATTGATGATTTTACTAACTTAGTGAACCAGAATTTACCTTGGGAATAGGGATTAGTTTGTTGTCCATCATCATTATTTCATTCATCAGATAGATGTTGCTCTGGGCAACTGCTATGTGCTATGCTACTTGCCTCTCCTAGTTTTAGCTTTTTTTTTTTTTTTTTTTTTTTTTTTTTCCAGAGTGATTTGCATCAACTGCCTTTGCATGGGAGGTTAAGATGAGAACTAGATGTGGGAAAGAGAGGTGTAAGAACTGTAAAATGCACTGTTGGTAGAGCAGTGCTTTCTTCCTCTGCGTTCGCAACATCTGCTGGTACTGACAGCAACAGGCCACAGCAAACACTATGCCATACACTTCCAAGGGCAGCGATGCCAGGAGCAGCTGGCTGTGAAAGCACAAGCTCTGCAGACTAGGTCCCTGTCTCCTTAGAAACAAACAAGATGGATGGGCAGTATGCCAGTTTAGGCTGCTGAGTACTTTGTTGCTTGAGTCTTGTGGTCATGGGTGAGCAATGTACAAAAGTTTTTAAGCTCTTCCTAAGGAGTACATTGTTGCCATTTAATCTAATGGTTGGTTGGTGTGTATTTTGAGGACGAAACAATCGGGATAGAGTTGAGAGTGTATGTAGCAAATGTTGACTTCCAGGCAGATGTATTTCTTTTTGAAGTAGCATAAAAGAAAAAATCTATAGCAACTTTATGAGATAGCAAACACATATCTAAGCAGTGGCAGTACGAGCTGTAGGTGGTTGCTGAGTAGCCAACATTTATATTTCAAAAAGTCAGTGCACATTTGAAAAAGTTCACTGCACATTCATGTGTCACTGCATGTTTTTATGGCCCTGCTGTGCATGCAGAACTGTTGGTTTTCTTCAAATTGAAAATAGTGTGAACCTGACCAGCACTACACAATAGCATGGACTCCTTTTGCAACATCTGGTTCCCTTCATACTGTAATAGACAAACAGCTAAACATTCAGTGGCTTAATTTCTTTTTCTTTTTGTAAATCTGAGGCTTCAGATGCTTATCAGATCCTGACGGGCTTGCTGTTTTTACTTAGGCAAAATCACTACTGACTTTGAAGCCCATATCAGCTTTGTCTAGCTAATGAATGTTGACTTGAGAATTTGGCCCCAAATTCCTTTTATAGATAAATCATCTGGAGCTCTCACATAAGCAAGCCGACTACTTATGTTTCTAGTATTTTGGGTGGTTGCTAGCATAAGGAGCATCACAGAAGCAAATGACCTTTCTCACAACCCTTCAATTTCAAGTTGGAATTGGGAATTGAAAATAGGTGTTTATATAAAATGCATTTTTTTTTTCTGGCAGGAAAGTGAAATGAGTTCAATAACTTTGTACCCAGGAACACTCCTACAGAAACAGATAGCAGTAGTATCAGCCTTCAGTGGGAGCAGAAATGACAAAGAATACTAAGAAATAGGACCGGACCTAGGAGGACCTACAGCTGCAAAACATTATATAACATGTGGGCAGCTACACAGGTGTTATAAAACTGCTGGAGTTGAGGGACTATTTGATTAGCTAATTACCCTTATAAAAGGGCAACTTAATCTGTGTGAAACTCCCCCAGCTGAAAACTCATTTTGTCATTCTATTTTCAGATTTTCTCTCCACAAATTGCAGTTAAAAATAATTGGAAATTTAAAAGAAAAGAAAGAAAGAAAAAAGAGAATCTAATTTGTCCATAAAAAAAATCAACTTTAAAATTCCTCCCTGGTGGTCTGGTATTATTAAATATTCTCCTTGTTTTTTTTTTTTTTTTTTTTTTTATCTTGGTTTATTGGAGAGAGAAAAACAATTATCTGTAAACGTAATTTTTAATGCATGGTAATAAAAATAAATGGTACAGCTTTGCTGCTGCTCACCTAAATCTTCTTCCCTGGTGGTCTAGTGGTATTAAATAATCTGTTCCACATGTATTCATCATTTGCTGACAGGAAAAGGAAAACTTTTTACATTTTACTGTCCACAAAACAAACACAATGTTAGTTAATCAGGTGGAGAAGACTTTTCTGAGTCCCACTCAAGAAACAAAAGAAACATTTTACTTTTCCAGCTGGTGATTTTTACCTCTGTTAATTTACATGACAATTAGTATGAAACTAGAATGGCAGAAATTATTTCCAGAATGCCCTTTGAGTTCAGTACTATTTTGGCCAGATAATATTTGTTATGGTTTTATTCTTTTTTACAACAAATTAACTGAAGTAATGAGTGTTTGCCACAAATTATCTCAGTGCTGATGAGTCATTCCTTTGCTTTAGGATATTCACTGTCTGCTTTACATTTATAGATAACACTTTTAAATGTAATCACATAGTGCTTTACTAAATTAGATTAACAAACATTGTCCTTCCTTTTTCAAAGACTGCTAAACTGATCATTGTTGATGCACAGTGTGAACTTCCCTATAGCTCTGTGGCAATGCCATGGCAAGAGCACAAAATGGAAGAACCTCGGTCTCTGTTTCTTCCCCTATCTCATAGACTAGTAGTATGTCCTAATTCAAAAATCTGAAGTTTTTATTTTCCATGTGTCCTTAAAGAAAATAACCTTTTGGCAATGGAAGTTAATTCCACATTAATTCTTATTAATCTTATTTTTTGACATTTGTGCTTAAAAACAAATTTTCTCTTGACCAGTTTTAGACAGCATGATGTCATAGCTTTGTGTACTCTCAGAGAAGACAGACTGAAAATCACTGATTTGTTGGATGGAGTATTATATATATTAACACTGAGTTTTGAAAATACATGTCCATACTGTTATAATTTTGGTTTTGGCATAAAGTTCAGTAACAAATTTTAGAGATTTATCTGTGATAACTGATGATTCTTTTTATTTTGTAAAACAATATATATGATTTACTTATTAAATACAAGCTGATATTATTAACATATAAATCTCAAGTATTATACTGGATGTATACTTCATATGGCACATTGGGGATGTTGACAGAAACTGCTTCATTTCCTTTGGGCTGTTTTACTTTGATACAGTTTGGACATTGAAAACAGCAGTGGGTAGAAAATACATACTGGATCATTTTTACAAAAGCTAGTGCAGAGGTTTTTTTTTTTCCTAAAAAGCCTGTAAATAACAAGAACATAATAGACTGCCATGAGATGTAATTTTGATCTCATTATGCTGTGAAGGCTTGATAACACAAGAGAGGTAAACCACAGGAGAGGAATAGATTTCTTATCACAATGATGTTAAAAGTAAAAAATCATTCCAAAGGGTTTGCAGCCCATTCTTGGGAAGCACAAATATTTTTGTTTTAAAATAGGAAGATATGTACATTTGTTTTTAAACATGAATTGCTTTCATCTCAGAGGTATAAAATAATTAACTTAAACTCTGATAAAATCTGTAGTTTGTAATTGAAAACATGTGCATTGTGGGACTAGTGGAATGTTTCCAGCCAAGCTGTGTGTGGCAGAAAGGAATCTCTACAGAGCTCAAAGCATTCCTGGTTTTATGGTAAATGTCTCTCTCTCCTCACTGAATTCTTATTAATCAGTTTTATTTACATGGCGTTGTAGTGATCTATTGAAGAGGAAAATGCTTTAAAAACATTTTGAAAGAGACATAAGAGTCCTTGAGGGAGTAGACTTTAATTTAGCAGCAAGCTCCTTTGTAAACCACTTTCAGTGATAAGGCTTTAAAAAAACACAAACTTCTTATGTATGTATGTACGTACTTGTTTTCTACTGATGCTGTTGGGGAGACTTTCTGGGAAACTCCTTTATAGTGGAGCAGTGAATGAATTGTGTGCCAATGATACACTTTGTTAGAACATACTTTTTTTTCACATTAACTACTATGAAAATTTTACAAAAACAACTGCTTTCAGGGGCATGTGGTACTCAAGGATATTAATGCAAGCTAGAGCACTGTTTTTGGGGCAAATGTCACATTATTAAATGTGAAGATGGAAGAGGAAAACCTAATCTAAAACCATTACTTGTCTCTATCAAAAGACGACTTCTTCTTTTTCTATTTTTCTTTTTTCCCTTTTTTTTTTTTTCCCAGAACATTGCCTTTATTGAATATTTTATTCAACAAAATATAGCTTCTAGAGACTGTTAAGTTCTCAGTGAGGGAGTCTATTGTTGGTTTCTGAAAATGCCTCACTGAAGATATTTAATTTATTTTCTAATCTGGTTATCTTTAGTAGCATGAAGTTGGTTGAGTTTCAGTCCCTTTAACATTCCTGTGGAGATGATCTTTGAGCAGTTATGTAGTAAAAAATTCAGTCTGGGTTAAAAAACCTTCCTAGGACCGAAGTAAAAATGTGGCAGCTTGCCTGTAGGAAATCCTATGTTGGCTATGGTGCTATCAGTATTTTTTTTAAGATAGTTCAATGTAAGCTCAGATACACCTACATGAGTTGTAGTTCAACTTTTAAACTGTAATACAGAAACACATTCTGATTTGTTTCTAAAATACCAAGTACCAAGTTTGTTACAGTGGAGAGTTTATGAAAAAAACACTATCTGATTGTATAAATGAATACTGGAAAATATTTATTAAACAATGATGTACAAGCTTTTCAGGTACTTAATTAGCCACAATGTTTTTAAAAAGCATTGTGATAGAAATGCAAATTCCATTGCACAGATTCCGGAAAGATATCTGATGGGGTGGTGACTACGACACAGATCTTTGTACCTTAAGTGAATTGAGAAATTAAAAGTAACTGTTAGAGGTTACTATTTTCTCAGAGATCTGACATAACTCAAGGGGAGAAAAGCATTTTGGTAATGAACTGTGTATTAAGGCAAAGGAATGTAATGCTTTATCCTCTGTTCAGAAGAATTATGATCCTTCTGGTCTCACTTTTCATAATCTTTGCTTCTGAAGGAGAAATTGTCTTCAACCCCTTTGGCAGAATAGTCCCAGTGCACACAGTAGGAACACTGTTGGGAGGGCTGCCTCAGTGCATCATGAGGGAGGGCCTCAGGAGTTTGAATACTTAGAGCCATGTATTGCTATCCTCTGGAAAACCTCATTCAGGCTTCTGCAAATGAGAATTTTCAAGGCTTAAAATTGCCTGACGCAGTAGACTTCTCTAAAAGACTTTATGGTTTAAGATTATTCAACTCTGAGTTTATCAGAAGTCATTGTTCCAGTGTAACAGTTTTCAATATTGGAAGAACAATGTAAACAACTTCATGCTTTGGAAGGACTTTGAATTATTATTATTATTATTGTTGTTGTTATTATTTTCTCCCAAATCAATCTGAGATAGAAAGTTATCGTAGACCCTTTTTCTCTGAAGCCATTGAGAAAAGCTTTAAGTCTTCGGTGTTAAGCTCTAAGTTTGGCAAAAAGCTCTCAACTCTGTTAAATACACAGAGATTTCATAGAATAACAAAGGTTAATAATTTCAGGGTAATAATTCATGACTAAAACTATGAAATAACCATGTCCTGAGCCCATTCAGCTCCATCCACTGAATCTGTTTGAAACATTACATTTTTGTAAAAGCTAAAATGGATTTTTTACTACAAATAAATAAACATGACACCTACCATGGTGCTAATATTTTAAGTACCAGGAACTTATGGAATTAGAATGAAAGTAATATTATTCTAGTATGAATGGGAATCCAAAAGAAGCTAGTGGGTGTTCAGTTTGAAACACACAGAAGAGATCCACTTTCATGCAGAGCAAAGTAAGCAACGGAGTTCCTTACCTCCAAGTTTAGGTTTAGTATTCGACATATGAAAAAATTATTTTGATTAAGAATACCTATTAGATAAATTGCTGAAAGAAAAAAAAATTAAATATAAGTATACAGCTTTGGCCAGAAAGTCCCTAAAGTATGGATTGCTAGAAGCTGGAAGACTATTCTGGAGAAATATCAGTATATGATATATACTCATAATCCTTCTAAACCAGCCTTATTGGCCGTAACGGAAGATAGGATAGGAGATTAGATAGATGTTAGTATAGCTATTCTTCTGTTGATATACTGCTGTAATATCATTACTTTGACAGCACTAGTCCTTTGTCATAAAGTAATTCTTCTTACAGTTGTTAGTCTCTTTGATATTTGTACTAATATCAAGGACATAAGTCTTTGCAGTTAAAGCTAAGAATCACAAGTCAGTATTTATGGACGTTACTCGTATTTCTGTTATTGCCTCCTTATGTGATTTGAGGATATTCATCAACTTATGTGCCTCTGTTTACTTATGTTAAAAGCTATTTTTGAGTTTTCATTAGCTGAGTGTTAGGATTCTTGGTGAGATTAAAATAAGAGGCATGAAAAGGCTCTACTTAATTATTTTTATTTAGCATTGCACTCCTTAATTTTCATTTTCATGTCTGCATTTAAGTTGCTAAGCGTAAGCGGTGTGCAAAAACAATGATGAAGAAGGATACCAGCAATATATCTGGAGAGAAAAAAAAATACACCAGATTTGGATGGGAAACTTCAGTTATAAGCTGTAAATCTGAGGAAAGTATAATAAGCATCTAAAAAATCTTTCAAATAGAAAGTTGCGTAACATTAACCTATCATTATCCACTCTGAGCATCACATGAATAAGCCCTTAATTGTATGGAATCAAGACAGTGATGACAAATTATTTTATGAAATCTTCATAACTTTCTGTCATCTCAGCATACGATATCATCCTTCTTCAGGGTAATCATGAATCAAAACATCTCACACTTTGGATTCTTCTCTGAAGTCACCTGTTGATTCAGCAGGGATACAAAATGTTTCCGCTGGGAAGTCTCAGATATCTGACAAAAGAGGGGTTTTGCTATATTAGAGGCTCTGAACATTGCTAACCCTTCCAGCCCTTTTGTTTCAGGCAGTTTTTGTTTTGAACTCACTGGTGAAGTAGTTTGAGCAGTCCAATTGTACAGGCACGGTATCGCTTCAGTAGGTATCTGAATGGGAGCCTTCTGTTCTTTTAAAGTTATCATATGTAACGCTTCATTGTAGCAGTAATAATGTTCCTAAAACAAGTCTTCTGTCTTCATGTATGAGTCCTGGAAAGTATACTCATCCTCAAAACATGACAAGAATAAAAATATTGTTAGATAGACAGAAGTCACAAATAAATACAGTGGGATCATTGTTTAAATGAGAAATCTGAACAGTGACTCTGAAATGATCCCAGTTTGCAGACCTATGGATAGGAAAGTTTAAAGTGCCAGCATTACACTCTGGCCATTGCAGATCTAAAGGCAGGAGACCCACCTGTATGATAGCCGTGTATGACTTTGCTGGTCCTTGCCTACAGGCTTTCAGTTCTTGTGGTTGTAGTCCCATGCTGGTGGAGCTATTTTCACAAGAGCTCTGTAGCTACCAAGGATGCAAAACTGGCCTTTTGCTCCCTGTTAGTGCGTAGGACCTTATACCGGGAGAACACAGTGAGAACGTAGTCATTGAAGAATGACATTCAGACAAACTAAAATATAACATTGACTAGCTTGATCCAAGGCTTGCATCATGTCTATCAGGTTGCTGTCTGTACTGACTGTTGGAAGAAAGGGCTGAGTCTGGAAGGTTCATTCATGAGAAGAAAACATAGCTCTTCTGCTTGTAAGGATTACATTCAACAGTTGTAACTAATAAGACCAATTGGCTGATGTCATCAGCATAACTCAGCATGATTTTCTCAAGCTATAACATAGGTTGAAAATTGAACCTAATATAGTTTTACTTTACCAGATACAAATCAACAAAAATAGTGTCACTATGTAATTGCTTATAAAACTCAGTGCACAAAAACAAATATCATGCCCTTTCTGCTAATATTTGCTTTGTTCTGTTCCACCACAGGGAAATTCTTGACTCATCTCTCAAACTGCTCTACTGCAAGAGAAATAAATGTAGCACCCATTTCTTCTAAGTCTTTCCTACAGTGCCAAAATATTCAAGAATACCTCTAAAATTGTTTTGTCTTTAGAATGAATTTTACCTTGAGAGTCCTGAGTGGCACCTTTGATGCCGTTTGTGGAAGAACTGCTAACATTTCTGTTTCTTGCCTTGTTTCTGAAAATCTACAACAACCTCAGAGAACTGCTGAACCAGTGCTGTTGTACAGTGAACGTGTGACAGGCTCATACCCTCTTAGAAAAGCACAAGACTGCCCTTTTCACACAGAATATGTAATAGACTGAAATAGACTTAATTGCTTTTTTTACTAAATATTAGTAAAGTAATATTATACAACACTGTAGTTCGACTTTATTATTATTATGTGAGAGTCAAGTGAATACAAGTGGAGGATTGAAAAGGAAAGGTGAGAATTGGCTGGTGGAGTTAGTGTTGAATGTACAAAACAGCATTGCTTTGGCAAGTGAAAAGTCATTTTGTGTGGTCATAAAGTATTCCACAATGCATATCAGAAATGAAGAATTTAATTGATGGGTTGGAAAATAAGGAAAGGAGTACAGGTGAACACAGAGAAGTCTTCCTAGAGAGGGTAGGATTGTTCTTCCTTTGTAACCTGCTGGCCAGCAACTGCTTCCAATGCAGACAGCAGGAGCCACGCTGGTGGACCCAGCTACTCAGCTGCTCTCAGGTGTGCGTTTGTCTCCATAGCTGCATTCCAAATACAGCTCCCAGTGCTAGCCAGGAGAGCTGCTTTTCCTGTGGCTTCTTGCCTTCATTGTCCTTACTGACTGAACATATGGACTTGTTCTTCAAGCTGTACTTACATAAAGGTAAACAAGGTTCTTTATGTGAGAGGAAGAGATGGTTAGAGATACATTTTATGTGCCATTTATACTTAACCTTCGAACATATCAGCTAAGCTGAACGATGTCAAACACAGGATTGATAAGGCATAGAGAACAACAGAACTAATAGGTTTTCTGGATAGTTTAACTCTACCTTTTTTCTCCTTCCTTTATCTGCGCCTTTATCACTTTAAAGTACACCTAGGTGCTAACTGCTCATTAAAGAATGAATATGCCTATGGTGTTCTATAAACTAAGAGCAGAGTTTCAGTAGTGCGGAGGGCCTGGCAGCTGATGCGAACAGGAACTGCAGGTGCTCTGTACATCTGAAAATTCAGGCCTCAGATTTTTTACCAGAGATCTGTCTTAAGTGTGGCTGTATGTGTGTTTGGGGTTAAGTGTTAAAAATTCCAAAGCAAATACCTAATTGCAAATGAAGAAAAAAAATTTCTTCAATATGTTTCCATATATACACTTGAGATAAATCTTTTACTATGTCAAAGTGAAAATTAAATCCTTCATTTTCATATGACTACTTGAAGATACTTGCAATATTCTGAGCATAAATCAGAATAGAGGAGGAGAGAGGGCTAGCCATGCAAACTTGCAGCTGATGTCCTGGGGACAGATCCTTGCAGTGGGGAGAGCTCCATTATGCGCTCAGGCACTGTTTCACATAGTACTCCTTGAAAGAGAAGTTCGCAGAGACAGACACATCTGAGATTTCAGCACTTAAAATGAAAGTCAAAGGGCATTGTGCTTTGAATGTAAAAATTTTAAAAGTGCTGTGGATAGTGATCTGCAAGTCAGGTCATAGCAACGTTTTATGAGCATCCAAAGATACTGGTAATATTTTTTGTAACTGGTAGCTAATTCCTGCCTTTTTTCTCCTTTCAGAAAAATAAGAAACTAGTAGCACAAGAAACAGTAATACCTTATTTCATAGATTTTGGCATTATTCTTGCTTTTTAAGAAAAATACATTTACGTTTTATTGAGGAACTCTTGAGAGAGGCCTACACAGAACTGAGAAATTCTGTATTTGGGGCCACATGTTCTGTGGGGAATATACAGAAAAGACTGCATAAGTATTCATTTGCTGAATGAGGCAGAGATCTGTGGAAAAGTGCTGCATGCAGTCATCACAGACTATGTGGAGCTTTCTACTAAACTTTGGCTGGTTTGATAATTTAGTATCAGCTTTATGTAGCTGTGTAAGTGTGTAACTATATTAACTGTCATAGGATCATCACATGACTTAATGGGACTGTCCTCGCAGGAAGATTCTAACAGCATGGATATCACAGGGCTGGGGCATTATAAAGTTGCTTAATATAGTAACAGCCTTTTCTTTGCCTTCTAAATCACATTTCTGAAGTGCTAAACATACTCAAAATCTAAAAAACTTGTCCCAAACTGAACAGAATTAGCACTGATTTTGTTTCAGCCAATGCATTTATTTATTAAAGTCTGTTACTTAAGCAAGCTCCTGGCCGTGTTTACAAATACCAGACAACATAATTAATCATTTTTGGTGTATTACTCTGCTAGCTATTGGCCGTGTGAAGGATATACCTTGCATTTTTCAAGTACTGTGAAAGAAGTACTAATGTTAAAGGCAAAATCTCAAACAAACAAAAAAAACCTGAGTGACTGTGCCAGGAAAAAAAACAAACAAACAAAAACAAACAAACAAACAAAACCAACCAAACAAAACCAGTAACCCACCAGTTCATTTTCATAAATTTACATATAACCTTTTTTGGAAACAGAATATGATTTATGATAGATCCCACTGTAGGGGTCTGAGCCAATGTTGGAGACAAAATAGAGTCCTTGAACTGGCAAGAGTTCTGTCCCTTTAAGAGTCTCAGCTTGATTATCACAATGAGTCTGCATGCTTCAGAGAGACAATAATTTAAGTCATATTTTTAAAAAATGATTGGAAAAAATAAGACCTCCTTCATCGCCAGGATTTCTAGATACTGAAATGGAGTCTGTGTTCCCCATCTCATCTGCATCAGTGTGCCCTCCAAAATCCTGTTTCTTTAGTATTTTTTTAAAGTGCTGTGGTGAGATGTCAGTAGGCTGCATATATTACTGATAAATTAGGATGGAACAGTAGTTTTAAAAGGTATAAAAGAAGAAAAATAAACAGGAACATGAATGGTAAAAAGGAGAAGGAATACCAAATGAATAATAAAATATTTAGTGCTTTTCAATTAACTGTTCAAATGATTAGTATACTAGTATATTATATCATAAAAATCATGTCTATTCATTTTTTGCAGCCATTATCTTGACTGTGATTTAATCCTCTCAAATCATTAACAATGCTATTAAAAATGTGGGTATAGATGAATGTTCTGGATAGTGTGCAGGAAAATAGCAGGATTGTGGCTGAGGGTCAAGAATGAAGCTGAAAACCAGCAGATTTTGGGGGACAGAGATGGGGGACTGGAAGGGAACAGACATCTGAAAGGAAATGAAATGAAGAGGAAGAAATACAGCAAAAACCATGATCTGACTCTGTCCAGTTCCTTACGGTAGCGAAGTGCTTTTCTGGTAAGATTCCTCCTCTCTTCCCCCAAATGCTGCAGTTTAATCTCAGTCCTGAAAAAAATGTTCATTTCCTGAAAGGCACAGCCTTTTGGAATCACACAGCTTTTCTTCACAATGGAAATCTGTGTGTACATCACGAAGAAGATAAATACGTGTATGAATAAGAGTCCCTGGGGTCTTTTCTGAAGCAATGAAGCATCCTTGTTTCAGGTTACAATGGCAGCTTGAGGGCAGCATTTCCATCCAGAAGAAAATGGCTGTGACTCTTCATAAATAGAGGCCTTCTTTGAAAATGAGATAAAGTGCATAACTAGGAATGTGTTAACCAAAGAGAGAAGAGAAAGATCAGCAAATTGAAAATGAATGGCTGACACGTATTTGGAAAAAGGTTACCAGTGGTGATTTCTTTGTCTGAGTGGTCTTTTTTTTTGGTACAGATAGATGTGTTTTTGTCCTGACTGTTATGTAGTAATATTAAGCTAGTATTAATTAAAATTTTAATAAAATTTCCTTGGTGCTTTTCACACCGGCAAATGACAGTCCTTCACGCAGCTTTAAGGATTCACTGAGTCAGAGTTTTGTGTTAATATTAACATCCTATGTTCAGGTAATTAGACTGTGCATTTAAAGTGAGATCAGACTTTCTATTTTTTATTTTTATTTTTTCATTATAGTTTGGAGTAGAAAGGTTAGACTGCTACCAAAGAGGTAGTAACAAAGCCTTATAAGTGAAAAAGCGAGTTATATTACAAGGCCCACAATTTGTTGGGCACAAACACAGACTGGTTGGCTGGTGGGAGAAAGAGGAGCTGGCCAGCATGGCAGAGGGAGGTTAACAGCCATTTCTCTGTACAACACGATGGCTGAAGGCTGCGGTCTGCAGCATGACTGTCTGATGAACTCTCCCGCGTTTGCCTCTGCCCTCCCTTATTCATTGATACCAGTGGCAGCAGAGGAAATGTGCATGCTTACATATGTTTTGTTACACCTTTTAGCACAGGTCTAACCAGTGGGCATGCCAGGGACTGTGTTGTCCGCAACTTACTCTGTCTGCACCTTAGACATCTAGGGAAGCTTGTGGGTTTTTAACTCTAGCAGTTATCGTACACCTTTGCAAGGAGGGAGAGAAATAGGATGATACTTTTAATAGTAATTAAAAAACAAGAAGTTGTGAATATGGGACACAGCTGCTGGTTGCAAGAGCTCCTCAAACTGTCTCAGCTCCTGGTTAAGAACAGTAGGAGGGACCCTTTTATTCTTTCACATCAAAAATACATGCCTATTTCTCAGCGGAAGTCCAGCTGGACTCCACCTCAAGCCAGCAAATAGGCCTTGGATGAATGAACTCTGGAGTCCACAGTAAGGGAGAGAGAAATTTGGAGAGCGAAAAATGATTGATAACAGTAGGTATATGAGTAGATGTTTTCTCACTATATGGTTTTTTTTTTTGTTTGTTTGCTTGTTTGTTTTGGAGACTTGTTTCACAGGGCAGGTTCGTGCCTCCCTTTACACATATTTGATGGAATGAAGATGGAGGGCCTTAAACAGCTGATTTTCTCACACTTCCATATGTTTGAATATGTGCTTTCAGTAATTTCTCTGAGCAATGTTAAGTGACTTGTTCCTCTGCATTTTGAGTCAACATGTGTTTATCTCTTTGAAAGAAAAAAAAAGTTATCATCATTCCTTTTAACAACAAGCAACATTATGATGATTATTTTTGTACTGTTTCATTGGAATTAATATATTTAGATACATAGCATAACCTGACGTAAGGAGAGGGATCTTTTACAAAATTTTCAACCTCCACAGAGGCTAATGATAATTTTAACATCAGTACCATGATATAGTATCATCAATCAGCTGCTTCCCAGAATGCTGTCACTTCCATAAAGGTCAGTGTCAGTTTAGAGTAAGTAATCTGGCTCTGAATGTGCCAGGTAAGTTACACCACCAAGTAACGTAGTGGTCGACTGGATTAAAAGATCTCCAGAGAAGTGCTATTTGATTTTTAGGATGAATGACGGGCATATTAATAAGTACATGCTTTGTAACATAGAGTTTTCTATGTTTTGACTGTGCTCTTTTATATGTTAAAAGCACATTAATCCACAATTGTTTCTCATTCTTAATTGCTTTAATAAAGAAACAGGGTAAAGAGGTGAGTGCAAATATGAAGTAAAGGGGTGATAAAATTTACAAATGCCATACTAAAGTCGATCAAATTTTCGTTTAGCGTGACATTCAAAATCTGCTCTAAGAGAGCCTTACTTGCTGTCTCCTTGTCTTTGTTTGATGCTTCAACCATTACCTTCATACAAAAACAGTTCAGCAAAGGGGTAGCTTTTACAAAATTCTGTATTCTCACGAATGTGTGCCATAGTTTAATGTACCTTCTATCACAAGATTTCTGCTGCTACCTTATTGCCAACCCACTTAAATTATTTCTGTATCCTAGCACCTTCCTTATCCATCCTCTGGCCTTCTGTTGTTTCCCCTTTCCTTAGTGTGCTGTTGTGAAGACCAAGCTAATAAGCCTCAAACATTTTAAAATTGTTTTACAGCACTGTTTATTAGCCAGCAGTGCAACTATACACCTTTAATTTATCTAATTAACATTGAATTCATATATATTTTTGAGTTCTACAGTTTAATTATGCAGTCTGTCAAAAAGCACTTTTTCTTCATTGTTTGCATGTTGATTATTCCTTGAGAATTTGCAGAATTTTCTGTAATCTGTTCTACACTGAATGCACATTATATCTAGTATCAAAACTGGTCTGAAACAAGGCAGTTGTGATTTTCTCCATTACTATGCTTGTTTCTCCATCAAAGTTGAGAAAATCATAGTCTTTCTTTCATTAGCTGAGATGGTGGTAATACACAACATTCTTGCAAGCAAAAAGTCCCCTTTTTGGAAAGAACAACCTTCAAAAACGTTGTCTGTATCTCATCAGCCCTATTTCTGCTTCCACTGAAGTCAAAAGCAGTTTACCATATGTGATGTATTTTTGTTTTATTGTATTAAAAGCAATGCAATATTTGAAAAATCTTCACTAAAGAGCAATTATAGTACTTATTACTATGTACATAACGTCCTAAATTTTATTTCTCTTTTAATATCTCTTTCATATGCTGTCACACCCAAACATATCCCAATCTTGTATGCAGTATGGACATGAATACTTCCCCTAAAATCTATTAGAATCTTTGCATAAGTGAGTCTTCTTGGATAGTACCTATATATGTGCATATTTTATTAGTTGCATGAAAAATACGCAGTGAAGTGAATATCAATGGATTATTTTAACTGTTTATCTGGAGCACTTGTTCTATTAGTTCTCCTTGTAAGGAATACTATAACAGCACATGCAGATGTTGAGTTAATAGTAACAACTTTATGTCAACTTTCATACTCTGGATCGTCTCATAAGTGACATAAAATCCCAAAATAGGCCACAGATAAAAATCAGTTCTCTTCATATAAAAGTCTGGATCCTGCTCCAAAGAGATTGAAATGAAGACCTGACAATAGCGAAATAGTGACCTGACAAAAATTCAAAGTATGTAGAAACAACACAATGGAAGAAGTATAAAATTTTACTATGATGATCATGAGATGTAAATATACAGAAAAATACTTTTTTGATCTTTCAGTGGTAGGATAATGGGTATAAGTAATAAAGTTTGATTGAAGTCTTTTAACAGCGTGTAATAACACTGTTTAGCCTGAGGGGGAGCTCTGAGCCTATTTTAGAGCTCTAACGTTACTGTGGCTGGCATTCTGTCATTATATAATTGCATCCAGCTGATTTCTTTGCAGTAATCCCGACATTTGTTAAATAACTCAAAACACAGAATGACAAAATGGTAGAACTCCTCCTTTCCTCCCTTCCCCCAAACATATATTAAGGCTGCCTTTGGCTGGTTCTTATGTTTATCTTTGCCAAATGCTTGTGATTCTTTCTCAGCCTAGAAATTCCCCTCAGGAAAGTTAGTTTCAGCTTTGTTTGCCTATTTTTATTTTATTTTATTTTATTTTATTTTATTTTATTTTATTTTATTTTATTTTATTTTATTTTATTTTATTTTATTTTATTTTATTTTATTTTATTTTATTTTATTTTATTTTATTTTATTTTATTTTATTTCAGCTAAAGTGAGGCATACAATTAAAACACCCTTTTTAATTTATAAAATGGATGGATACCTTACCATAAACATATCCTTAGTATTATTGTTGACATTTGTCCATCTGTTGCTTGTTTTAATTTGTATTTAAATACATCGCATGGTAGAAAGCCACACATTTCTTGTTCTCCACTGTATCTGGAGTCACACTCAGTTAAGGTTTATGCTTGTAAATTGGGCTTGGCCAGAGAGGAGGGTTATCCACAGATCTGAAATGTGGACTTTACTGGTATTTTAAAGCTTGGTGACATTTGGAACTAGGAGTTTGATTCTGGTCCACTGCTATTCTTAATTTTACTTGTTTATTACTGACGGTGTAATAAATGTGTTTCTGATGCCATGACTCTGGTTGTCCCTAATACCATCAACCTTATTCTTAACTTCTTATTATGTCAAGAATGGCCTGAAGGAAGTATCACTTATTATTTCAATTGTAAGTTTTATTCTAATGGCAGTAGGCTGAATCTTCACCCAGACCCATGAATTCTTTTTGTTTAAATTTGGTCAAAGAGTTACATCCTCTGCCTATATGCCATACAATTGACATTTTAGGTGATATTTCTCTTTTATGTATTTGTGCATTAAAAAGTATAATTCCTGTAACGTATTTTCACATGGATCAACCATGTAGTGAAGGTTATTATAAGCATATGTCATGTCTGGTATGCCTACCACAAACCATAGCATGTCTTCATAGGGAGGCTATTCTAAAAGATAGAAGATTAAAAAGAGAACATTGAATAAAAGTGTAAGACATGGAAATAGAAGGGAGAAAGTGTTCTCTGGAGGCCAGTAGCACTGCAGCTAATAAAAGTCATACTGTAGTACTTCAATACATTTTATTTTAAATATGAAATTTAATTTTATTTGGATGTAGCATAAATCCAGTGACAGCAATTGTTAGATTTAAGAGACCTCAATATGTCAGTCTTACAACCAAACAGAGAGTACAGATAGTTGTCACTGAACAACTTCCTGTGATCAGAACTAATGGTTCTGGAGAAATAATTAACAATACGAAGCCAGGACATGCCCATTTACATTCGAATAATTTTAGTAGGAAATGCAGACTACTGTTTTCCATGTACAAAAATATGTAAAATGTATTTTGTTTGGTGAATTGCAGTCAATATGCAACGGACATCACACAGGTGAGTGTTCTCTCTTCTACACATTTTCATATTAAGACTGTCTTGTTATTAAAGCTCTCTGGGTTTCTCAGGAAACATAGGTTTAGTTCCAAGGTTCCAATATGTTTAAATGATGTTTGTCATCATAGTTCTGGGCTTAGCAGTTCATGAAGCAATGTGACTAATATCTGTCATATGTTGGTTGTTCTCTCATCCTCTCCCCAGGGAAGAAGCATGTGCAATGGAAAGTCTTGTTTTGCAAGAGTTTTTATTTTAAAATCCACAAGTTGCTGTGTGCTTATTTTAGGGATATCGAAGTCAAATAAATGTGCATTGCATTGGGAATGGAATGGGGTGTGTTTTTTGTGGTGGTCCTTATTCTTTGTGGGAGTTTACTGCATGTGTTTGGATGAGCTCCTGAGAAAAATCCATGCTCTGCAGACAAACAATCATTTATTATTGAGTTCTACTGGTTTAGGGAAATGTAACAGTTGGCAACAGCCTTCTCCTTAGAGCTTGAGGTGTTTTTCTTCTGTATTCTGGGTCCAGACTGTTGAGGAAATGAGTACGTGATAAAAATGGCATGTGGATATGCTTGCGATAGCTTTGTATGAGCTGCCTCAGAGCCTTTGAAACCTTTGATAATGTGGTATATGGTCCTGTGGACAGCCATAATGCAAACCCAAATCCTAAAAGAGTCAAACTTAGAATGCAGGGCTTCATTCCCATGTAGCTCCTGGCCTAACATTTACACAGAAGGGGCATTTTTTCTGGTTATAAGAGGAGACAATTATATACATAAATACACAAAATATATTGGTTTGTATTTCAGAGTACTTGGAATTGTCTGTTGATACCAGTCTTCCTTGTCTTGTCTGTTACAGTGTGGTGTTCAAGAATGAAAAGTTTTGCAGTGTGATGGGAAATAACATTGAAGAGTACATTACTGTACTCATTGTGGTAATTATGTCTATAAAATTGCAATCCAACCTTGTAAATTATTGTAGGATGACTCATAAGTGGTGATAAATTGTTATAACAGGTCTTTGGTGAGTTGGTATTTGCAGAGCAGGTCCATGATTATTGCAGGATCCAGAAAGTGTGCTCACATAGAGGTAGTTTCTGTGAGGATTTGAAGTCAAAAGGAAAGAATTTCTGGCACTTACATGATTACAAGATCAGGTCTGTAATGACTACAGTAAGAGGGTACAGCTTGCCTTTTTTTTTTTTCCTAATTTAACTATGTGTAAAATATTTTTAGTAAATATAAATTTTACAAAACTTTTCATTCTTAATGAGATAAAATAATTAGTGGAATGTTCTGTCCTTGTGCTTATTAAAGATTCTCCAATCTATACACTGTCTCCATCAGCTAAATAAGTGTGCTGACGTACTGCTTCTCTGAGGATGACAGAATCTGCTGCACAAAAAATAGCCCATTTGGAAACAGTGAAATCTTTCTCTCCAAAATGGTTCTTGGTGTGTTAGATAATCACTTAACAGTCATCCAAAAGAAAGAAAACCAGAATAATGTGCCAAATATGTGTTATATATCTCCAACCTTATTTCATAATGCAAATGTGATTTTAACAAAAAATAATTTATTGCAGGGTAGAAATGGAGTACTAAAATATTAGTACAGTTCACCCACTATATACATTAAAACATGCTAATATTCTCAAAAGTGATATTTTCTAAGGAATTTCAAATGCAGAGAACACCTGGACTAAGTATGACATGGAAATGTGTGCTATTATTATGAATAATACCCCTGATTCTGCAAGCACTTGCAAGAGTAAAGAACTGTGAGCCCACTGACAGCCCACTATTTCTTTGTATGACTGATTTCATTCAGAAGTTTCCAAGGATGCTCAAACCTTTGATCCTGGAAACATCCATGAACTGTACCTTGCTCACTGGAGTAGCTTTACAAATGTTAACAGGCCTACTTACATCAGTAAGACCAGTGTTTGAATAACTTTTGAGGAAGTGGTGCCTAGATATTAACGTAAAATACGAACTATTAACTAATTAATGTGCACTTGCGAATGGTGAAATGCTGCTGCAGATGCCTATGGACAGTCTCATAAATTTGCTAAGACTAATCATACATTAATACTACTAATATATTTAGTTGTCTTCAGGTTTGGGCCATGGTCTTCAGTATAGTGTTAATTTAATACAATTCTATTTTAGGCTTGTGACAGTTTAATGTTTAGACCAATCAATGTTTAAAAAGTACTCTTAAAAGTGTCTGTTCCATTGTGATCTCTGGGAGAAAGAAAGCATAGTGGAAAGAAAACACATCTATAGAAGCAGTTTAGTAAGATCTTTCATAAATATTCAAGTGTGCTATTTTCAATTGCTGGTTTGATTACTAAAGAGCTAAGATGAAATATATGAAGTGTTCATTGTTGAAAACATTAAAGAGCAAGAGATGTCTTACAGATGTTTATCTACTACGAATTCACCCAGTAGACAATAAGTGCTTCCATGCAAGTATGAACACGACACCTTGTTTTAAATTTGTGCTCAGCATTACTGGTTGTCTTGTGCTGTTTTGCCTTTCTGATTTTTATTTCTCTGAAATCAAAAATAAATAGTAAGATAGGGCCAAATCCAGAAAAATTCCTTGACTGAGCCTGGAGAAGAAGGACCTGAGAACAAGAGATGAAGGATTTAAAGATGTCGTTCTTTGAGGCATGTTGACTCACAGGAGATTTACACACTCCTCCTTACAGGGCAATGTACTAGTGCAATTTTATATGTATTTGCTGTTTTCCTGACCAATCATGTTCTGTTCTGTATTCACACGTGGAGGTGTATGAGCTTCTGGCAAATATCCAAAGATGTCTCCTGCATCTATATGTTCTTTCTGGCTCCAATTTCCCATTTAGTTTATTTTCTTATACTCATTTAGTTACCCCCTGGTATCTATGGAAGTTCTGCAGCCTGTTTCAATGGGAAACGGCTCTCTATACTCCCTCTTTTAACTGCTCAGCAGAGTGGCACTGATGCGCTGCATATTACACTTTACAGCAGTGAGAGTTCCAACTTCCCCCATGTTATTAGTGGCATGAAGAAGGTTCTTAAAAATCATGATCTAGCATGACACTGTTTAGATCTTTAAAAGTCTAGTACATATAAAAAGGGTCTACGTTTATTCCCATCAGCTGTTTCTAGTACTTACTTCCACATAAGAACCAACAGGAAAAGTCAGTATTACTTTAGAGTTCCCAGACATTATTATTATTATTATTATTATTATTATTATTTTATTCTGTGCATGAAGGTTATGATATACAGATTGTAGATGACCGAATGCAGGGTTCAAGGACAATCACTCTGATGCTGAAAGACTGCTTCATGATTGGGATTAATATAAACATTTAGTTACTAGTATTTAAATATTATGGCTTAGATGTGTTAATAGCGTGCCCAGTGCATACTAAGTCCACATATGAAAGTGTAATGCAACCATTTAACAAAAGATTTGGGTCTGGAATGGCTCATTGTCACCAAGAAGTTGTCCAAGACACCTGCATGAAGTTCCTGTCCAATTCACAATCCTGCTTCTATAGAATAAAAACTGTTAAGAAATTTTTGGATCTTGTTATTTTCCATAGAATTTTTCACAGCTGGGCTCTCAACAGGGTACAGCAGGAAATTATTTAGGAATTACTTATATAAAAATAGATTTAGAAAATAAACCACTTTATATAATGCATGTATTTATAAGTATCTCAAACATGTTACATGCTATCACCATTTATATAGATTTTTTCCACAGATAAAAACATGACTGAAGTTAATGGGAATATTTAATGTTAAAAGTGCAGGCACAAATGACAAAGTTTGGTTTGATTTACACAAGCATAAATGCAAAATGACCGCACTATCATTAAAGGAATTGTGTTAGATTTACAGTATTATAAAGTAGAAAAGAAACTGGCCCCAAGTAAGCACTTTAGCAGTAAAATGCATCTTTTTATAAGGTGAAAATGTACAGCAGTAAGAGATATGAGGAAACTAGGGGGATTCAGTTGGCAGGGCCATGAGTTGCCCTGCAAGAGCCTGCTGTCTGGACTGACTTCCACAACACCCGTTTCTGGTAAGACTTTGAAAAGCTAGAACACAAGTGTTACCTATCAAAAATTTGCCAAGGGGAGGAAGAAGCAAAACCTATGGTAGCAAAAATTATCCACTGTATTGCTTAAACTACTGATGTCCAAGGTATAATCTACAGAACTATAGCACCTTTTTAAAGTGTAGATGTGACAAAATATTATTTTTCCTCATAATTTGCTGAAGATTAAACCAATGGCAATCTTTCTTAGGTATTCACTTTCAGTAGAGACTTTGTGCACTCTCATCTTATATAAAATTGTTTAGAAACAAGTTAAAACCTTAAAAATGCTGTAGGATGGTACAAGAGGTCTTAAGTAGTAAGCTCTTTGATCGGTATTTGTCATCACTTCTGGTCTTTGCCTGGGCTCATAATCTTGAAGTTCTATGAACACGGTAGAATTGTAAGCTCGTGGAAATTTTTTTTTTTTTTTTTATTTCTTTTGTGGAGATCAGAGTCAGATTTTGATAGTGAGATCTTGAGAAACACACACCTCTATCTTCCTACTATGGATTTAATTTTAAGTGATTATCTTTCCCCAGAGATAAATGAAAATACTGGTAAAAACAGTATTACAGTAGTCTGGCTGGCGCTCCACCATTGTTCCGGTAGGTACAACCATCCAGAGCAGACACTTCCAGGATTGATAGCAAACTTCAGTCGTTCAATACAGCTGGCAATACCAGTCCATCTTTAGTGAAGGGCACTATTAATAGCCAGGTAAAAGCATTTGTGTATTAGAAGATTCCAGTTATGGTCATATTGTGTCAGGAAGATGTCAAAGTTCTATCTCGTCTTGCTACTAATGATCGCTAATACAGTACTTACAGGATAATAGATGAGGAGGGATGGATTACAAAGTTACAAATCAATCAAACTTTTTGTGATACATTTATATGCTTTTGTGGCTTGTTAAATCATCAAAACCCTCCAATTGATTTTTACTTTAACAATCAATCCTCTCTATGTTTTTTAATGTGCAGTCAAGAGTTAAATTTTTGTAAACTACAAATATTGAGAAGAGTATTATGACACTAGCAGGAAGATTTATTACATTCTGATGGCAGAGCTGGAAGGATGTATATGCTATACCACTGCAGTGTCAAGATGCAAAGGTTGATTAGTAAGAAAGAGTTTGTTTTACAAACAGGAAACTCATCTCTTTGTTCATCACCTGATATGCAGCAGGAATGCATCTGCACAAACATTTATACTCACAAAGATGGTCTGATATCAACCTCCTCATAGGATGATGTTTGAGTCTGTGTTGAAAATACTTATAATGTTATCTGTGATGAAGCTACAGCAGTACACAGGTAACTGTCACATTGAAGGCTGTGCAACTACTCAGATATTCATCACAGCTTCTGAGAAGCAGTAAATGACCCTCAAAGATTTTGACTTTCTGTTCACACATTTCCTCAAAAGATGAGATTCCAGACTAGGAATTCTATTAAGGCAAAGAGAGAAATTCTGTCCCTGGGTGTAATCAGCTACTAGAATTTAGGCTTACAAGCAACTTTTGTATTTGAGTGCCGTCCAGTTATTATGTAAAAATTTGACAGTTGAGATTTTGACAGAAGTTTTGCAATTGAGACATAGATAAACTGGGAACAAGACTAAACCTACCAGATGTGTCCCATGCACTTAGCGCAGCTTCCAACCCAAAATGAGTTTTTACTAATCATGTCATTTTAATGTGAGAATTAACCTGTGCAATGCTTAGAAAGTACGGCATTGCAACTTTGTCTCAGGAAGGGAATTCTGATAAGGTGGAGGCTGCAGATCATTAGTTAGGAGGTTCATGTTAATGTGGTGGCTTGTTACAGGCATCCCTTGTAGCTCTACATTGTTTCCATCTTTGGCCCCATCTGAGCCATGTAGAACTGAGAAGAGTTTAAGTGTGGCATGTACAGAATCTTACACTCATGAGGAATATGTCTTCACTGCAGCTGTATTCAGTAGGTAAAGTGCACCAGCAATCTGAGTTAGAGATATGTCAGGTGTGTCACGTTAAGTGACACTGCTTGAGTATGGCCCATAGCAGTTATGTAGTGAATGTCCTAGCTAATCCACTTCTTCTTTAACTAAGCTGTTTTACTTCTCAAATGGGACAGGCAAGTAGGATGCATATGTCCAGTTAATAAGTGCTAAACTGACTCTATAATTTGCAGTTGCCTTCTCCTACCTTTCATCTTAAACTATTTTGATTAGAAAAAAACTCGTATTATGTCAAGTTAACAGAACAGTTTTTAAAAGGATTGAAAATAGGCTAATGACAGATATCAAAATATACTTGTACACAGGGAGAGATTAATTTAGTAGATTTATTTCCAGTGGAGCTCCCCAGAGATCTGGGCTTCTTTTGGCACTAATATTTTTGTCAAAGAACTAGGCAATGATGAAAAGCATTAACTACTGAAGTCTGTAGATGAAACAAACATTAGTGAATTAGTAAGGAAAAAACACAATTGTTAAATGGATCTCAGTGACCTGGTGACATGGTCACAGACCAATAATCAATATTTCCAAATGTATGTTAGTATCAATGTAGGTACTATACTATAGATACTTGTGATACTGTAGCAAGAAATACAATGCCTAGAAACTCAGAAAGTAATCAGTAATTCTATGTTAGAAGAATGCAGTAGCTTATGAATATTTAGTTTAATATGAACTATTAATGCTTTAACTAAAAGAGGCAAAGGGATCCTTGGATGTATGAGAAGGAAAATATCTACAGAAGTAAAGAAGTACAAAAAACATTGTCAAGATTCCTAATACGATTGTGTTGTGTCCTGGTGATTACCCTTCAAGAGCTAGACATGGAAATAAGAGAGTTTAAATAGAAGCCATAAAAATTATTCAAATGCTAGAAAAAAATTCTTATTCCTTGAAAAAAAGTGCAAGAAGTTCTATTTACACTGCTCCTTAAAGATAGGGTCAAGAAGCACACAGATACTTTTCCATGAAAACAAATCTGGTAATTGGGTTTTTTTGTCCTGCTGACAAAGCATAACAAGATCGAATGGCTGGAAGCTGTGAGAATAATTAGACTCAGGAAATGTTTGCCAGGTGAGGTGGAGGACTCACCACCATATAGATTTTTAGGAAAGAAGACTAGATCTCCTTTTCTAAAAAAGCTGTAATCCAGCTTCAATGAGATATTGTAATACCTGTGTGTTTATAGGCAGAGGAAATGTAGGGATGGCAGTGAAAGTGCATTGCTGGAGGTTTCCAGTTAATTTTACCATTGTTCAGGTTTGTAAATCTGAGTTCCTTCTTTCTTTTGTGGGTTGCAGCAAGCACTGGAACGCTTGCATTGCTTTCTGTGATCTTGTGACACCAGCAGCTCTGCGTTAAGACAATGATTATAGAGTTCTCAAGCTTCAGGTCTTCAGTCAGTCAGGAGTGAATTTCCCCAGACACTCAGTTAAGTACATAGACCCAAGGATTTTGTTTGTTTGCAGCTTTCTCTAAAGGCTGACCATAGCTAGACATGGGGCACCAGGTAATGTGCGCCAATGCTTTGAGTTGAACAGAGATACCTCTTTGATGCGGCTGACTTGTCTTGCTCATGTACTTGTGCTAGACTGACCCCTCTCTGGGAGGGAATACACCTGCAGCCCAGACGGGGAAGACCCTCGGTAGCGTAGTCTAGAGTTCATTTGCTGGGGTAACTTGGCATGTCTCACGTCATCCATTTCCTGCCAATGTGGCAGTTCTGCCTATTGGATGCTTATTTGCACTCCTCTGCTTTCTGTCTCAGCAAGTAATTTAATACCCCAAATATTTTGGTTTAACTTAAAATGTTGGGAATTGATGTGGGCCATCTGAATGAAACTTAATATTTTCAGATTAACAGATGGTCAGCCGGAAGCATCTAATAATTCTTTCTGACTTTGAACTTTGAAATTTTGAATTATATCATTTAATGACTTTTATTAGGGCTGTCTGCTTAAAAGGATTAGAGCTGTGGCCCCATTTTCTTCTTAGACTGTGGCTCAAGATGCTCTTACAACTTTAGTGATTATTATTGTCCCACTAAATACCTCTCTGAAAAGTCCTGCGTGCTTCTCCTGGAAATTCTCAGCACTGTTTACTTGGTGAGAGGTGTCAGTAAAAACAGATGCCAAAGCTTCTGCTAGGCAGAATGGATTGCAGACTGTGTCTGAGCAAACTGGGAGGAAGAGATGCTGGTAGATGCGTGCTATGGCAACATAGTGTGTCAGGAAAAAAATCCTTTGGTCCTTGTATGTCATCAGTATGTGAAATACAGAGGGGTCCACAGCAGCTTCATCACATTCTCTAGTTTTACTGGGAAGGAATAAAAAATGTATGGTTTTGCAGTACAAAGACTGAGTGAAGAGGGTACTGCTTAATGGGAGGCTCATGGCAGCACTGTTTCCTAACATATGGGTGATATATGCTAGTATGCTCTATTTACTTTGTTACTTACAGGGGTTTACTGTATAACCAGCGTTAGTGGCAAACCCAGCTTTTCTGCAATGGCTTGATTTCCTTTAATAAATGCAACAAATGACGTAGTCACATTCAGCTTTGTTCAGAAAACTGAAGGTGTTCGAGAGCAGGCAAAGAGTAATTCAGGTGACTGCTGAGCTGTTGGTCTGCTGAAGCATACAGTCCAGCAACATTCAAAAACAGATGACATTTTCAGTTCCTTTACCTTTTGTTTCCTTTCAACCTCACATTATGAACAAGCCTCCTTGTTAGGTAACAGTAATCCCCTGTGACAGATCTTGAAAAACGAGTTTGTTTTTAACATTAAGATGGAGGAAAAAAGTGAATGTTGTGTGCAGCACAGTGTCTCTGTTTATTAGAAAGGTAAAGACAGTGAAAGAAATACTAAGAAATTCAGGCATTTTTTGCTAAGATATTACCCTAAGGTGTGAAAGTTGCCAGCTGTTATAAACTATTTCCCTGTTTCTCTACAATGAATGGGGCTGATTTAATATTAAAAACACAGTTTGAGAACAAACAGTTCTTTCTGCCCAAACTTCTGAAACTCATCTTCAGACGCTTTTGGTGAATGTTTCCTGTAATGTATTCTGTTTGCACTACAGATTGTAGATTGAGTATCATTTTATCTTCCTCACTATATGCACGTGAACAAGGCTATTTGTGTAGAACAGCGTTATCTGTTATTCTTTCATTTTGTTATTTGAAATGTTACGTGTTTTTTTCCCAGCTGAAAAGAGTGCTAACCATTTATTATAAACATGAATGTGATTGCATTTACTAGACAGATGACAAGAATAGAAAGTAGTGTAAATTTTTTTGAAGATACACAAACATTTGTTTAGTGTTCTTTAAATACATTATGAGTAGTTAATAAATTAGTGAAAGTGACAATCTGTTTTGTAAAGGATTTGCAAAGAGGAAAAGAGCTACATCTGTCATGTTTCCAAGAGAGTAATGTGACGAATGATAGCGCTAAAATACTTACCAAGAAAAAACTCCTATTTAATAGTAGTCCCCAAACCTGAGCCCTATAGTTATTCCAAGTACCTGAGACCCAGATTTAACTGTATTCAACAAACTCTTCATAATTAATCTGAAATGAAACTACTGCTTTGGATGTTCTGTCTTGCTTGTCTAGCCATTAAAATAACTTTTTAAATGCATTTCTGGTTTTGTTTTCTGTTTTGGTAATGGCATCTGAATTTTTGTTAGTGTTAAAAATCAAACATGCAAAAAACAACAGGCTGCTTAGGATAAGACATTTTATCACTGACATTCTCTAAGATTAGATCAGACTTTTCAAACAAAAAATAGCCTGTGAGCTGAGAAAAATAGAACTTGTTTGGATTATTTTTATTGTGTCTCTGCCTCTGTATCATTGCAATAAACTTCAGCTATAATGCAGATGTTTCATTCTGTTCACATACTTTATAGAAAAACAGCAAGACTTCTGGTCAACAAACAAGATAAGCTTTCCTGAAATGCTTTTCTTTTTACATTGCTTCCTTGTGTTTTGTTGATAAAATATTTTGGAACTTCTTGACTTTGTAACGAAGTTGATTTTTTTAAATTGTTTTTGAAATGGTATATAGAGGGAGAAAAAAAGCATCACATAAAAAGGGATCAACTGAAAATGAAGCAAACTCCTGGAATAGTTGAATGACATTTTAAATTGACTCAAAATTCTATTTTCCATTATTTTTTGGTCAATATATGACAAGATTTACTTTTGCTTTTACCTAAACTTTCTCTCTTTTTCTCCTGCTATGTCTTTAGCTTCAGACACCAAATAAGGAATGCCTGGTTTTCCCAGCTCTTGCACTTTTGTTTAGGCCAAGAGCTTCAGCTGGATCTTTCTGTATTTTGCCCCAGGCATTTGTCCCACTTTCCTTTGACAGAAGAATAGAAAACCACATTTGTAGTATTTCTAAATTAATTATACTTTTCAGGCTTAAAATACTTTGACAGATCAACAAAACGGTAGCAGAAAACTAATTCCTTCAAAAAATATGAAAAAAGGAAGTTGAGTAAGATGGTGTAATTAATCTTGCAATAAAAATAATTGTTTACAGTTAAAATTAATGTAACATGCATTCCTCAGCAGATAATAAATTATGGGTTTTCTCATTAGCATTTGAATTGATTTCCTCTAATTTGTGAGGAACACATGAGCATGTGACTAGATTAAGTTTAATTGGACTACAGCTGGCGCTGATTGTGTGTGGATAGTGGGGGGGGGTGGGGATTTTGACTGATTTTGCGTCTTCCTGCATTCTGTCTCATTGTCTGTTTCTTCCCTTTCTGCTTTTTGTGTACAGATTATAAGGCACTGTGAGAAACATTAGAAAATTAAACTGGAAAAGAACCATCTGATTTGTGAGCAGAGAAAAATGTAGGTGAAGTACTTATAGAGGGTCTGTTTTGTCAGCTAGGGAGCAGGCTGAAAGCGAGACAAACGTCATGCTTTTTAGAGCCAAGCTGCTATACAGTATGACTTGCAGATGATACAGACGTTATCAGAAGAGCATTTGTGAATCTTATTCTAGCTGTGTAAGACATTGCTGAGTAGCTGTCAGCTGCTTCCTTGCTAGCTGAATGTTACTGCTGTTGTAGGAGAAAACTGTCCAACACCTGTACTATGCTCCAAAACCCAGTTCAGCCTTTTAACCAAAACAGTGAATTGGAGCAGAAGAGCCAGGAGTATACTAATTCTTGTTGCATAGACACTGAGTTGGGTCAGATGACAGGATTTTAAAATTTTGCTGCTAGCATTACCAGAGTTCTTCTATCAACCTAGAGAGCCCAGATTTCTTCCTCCACTAGTGGTCGCTAATAGCCGCCGTCAGAAGGACATGAGAATAGGTCAAACATATAGTGGTATTCCTCTCTGTTCTTCTGGTCTTTGTCAATGTATGGCTGCACTATTTCCTGAACAAAAGGTGGTGTCTTTGCGCTTAATAGTCTTGGATGGGTTTGTCTTTCAGGAATATATATAACAGCTTTTAAAACCCAAGTTGAATCTTCAGCACCCACAGCGTCCTGCATCTGATTTCATTAGTTTAATTGTGCACTGGCTGAAGTTGTATTTTCATTTTTGCCCTTTTCTTTACATCTTTAAATGCTGCTACAACTTTTTAGCTAGAGAATCCAAGACTGTATTCAGTACTCGAGTGACACATCCCACATCCATACAGTGACATAGTGATATATATATATATTTTTTTTTTCCCTCTTTTTTCTCTATTCCTTTCTGAAGACTGTACAGTCATAGGGAGTATCATACTATTCAGTGTGACTGGATTGACAGAAAGAGGACTACTGAATATAGAAAGAAATAGAGGGCTATCTGTTAAGAAGAGCATCAAACAGGTAGTAGATAACTTAAAGACTATACTTTTCTCCTCTTCTTCTACTAAGATGTTTCACGTACTGAAGACGGAAACAGTTTAAAGAATTTGTAGATGACAAAATGAATTCAGAGAAGAAAGTACTGAAGTACTGGGGCATATGGTAGGGTTATTAATGGGAAAGGAAAGGCTACAAGGTATAATGAAAAGGCAGATGCTTACAGTGAGCAATTTAATAACAAATGCAGATAGAGAACCAAGCTGACTCACAGTGTAATTCAATTTAGGTCAGCATTTGAGGAAACATGAAGAATGAATTTGGTTCATGCTGTATAATTTTGGTTTTGATTCTGTCTGCCATCTTTTGTCTTCCAGGTGCTTTCCATCACAGCTAGAGATGGAAAACAATGTTTATTGTTGGTTCATGCTATACTTGAAACATGTAACACATGTGAGGGGAAGTAAGAACATGTTTTACAAGTCAAATTTAAATAAAAATATTTTTACTAGTAGGTTCCTCAGATAGCTTCCTAGAATTGTTTTTCGAATGTCTACTGAGAAGGCAGGAAAAGATATTCTAAGAATGGTAATGGGACTAAGAGAATTTATATTCTTGGCATTTCTTTAGACCTTTCTTCTTAAGTAAGGAAATCCTTTGATAGGTCAAACTTGATTAGAGTGGGAGAAAGCAGAAAAAGATGATACAGGAGAACAACCTCACCCCCAAAAATCAAGACAAGAACAAAGAACGGCTAAAAGATGTCTAGATTTTGCTTGTATTTGGATTAAGGAGTTGCCTCATTTTTTAAGTTCCTCCTTTCACATATCCTTTGCAGATCATAATTGGAAATGGTGCACTTGCAACTTATGAAATATTTGGTGCTAATGGACAGCAGAAACAAGAACATATAGAAAATATATAATTTAGTGTATATTTTGTTCTACCTATTTTGTCCCCTTTTTCTGGAAGTTTGATACCAACTTTTGAAACATGATCTTAAAATTATGTTTGAGACATTTGCCTGATACATGTATGAAATAAAGTTTTTAAAAAAAAAAATCATTCTGCCTTCTTGGAAAAAATTTACTCCCTGAAATTAATTTCTCCACATGAGAGTCTGGCCAGTAATAATACAGTTGCTCTGAGAAACATGTAATGGCATCTTAAACCTCTATGAACACTGAGGAATGCAGTTTTACATTTCACCTGAAAAATTACAACTCCAGCAGTATATTGTATGTTAGCACCATGCTGAGACATGGGCTTACCACTAACTTGAAAAAAAGACTACCCCCTGTACGTGGGCTAACAGTGACTTTTCCAGCTGGTTTTTTTTCATGAAGTATTTTCTGCCAAATACTGATCAGACATTTGCTAGGTGTTAGAGGTTTGTGAGATTCAGGGAAGTTAGAACCCTACAACCTCTGGCTACAGGCCAATTTCTGGCTATCTGTTTCTAGGGACCAGAGCTGTTAAAGGAACTTCTTGTAATAGGGAAAACATCTCAATATCTAACCTTAAATTTCTTAGTTAAACATAGATATAATTCTCTATTTAACTATACATTGCTGTGTATTCAATTATTTATTTATTTATTTGTATGACAGTAGTGCCTAGAAATTCATGTCATAGAAATGCTACTTACCGTGTTCAAATTTTACAGACAAAAAGGTCCCAGCTTGTACAAGGTGTTTTAAGACTATTTTTGAGCACTGTGGGTGTGGGGTTTCCTGTGCATGCCAGGGAAGACAGGATTACCAGGCTAGGGATCAGCTGGCAGTGGGATGACCTTTAGAAGCAAGGCAAGATTCAAAACAGGGAAATAAACAACAGTGATGTTTTTGCTTCCAGAAAAAGCCAACTGCTGGTACCATGCCTGCAATAAAAATAATGTGCTCCTTACTGTTTCACTTAAGCATGAAATATAATGATGCCAAGCTTAAAAATAAAACAGCACTAGAAGTAGTCGTGGGGGGTGGGGGGGTGTGGGTTGGGGAGGAGGAATGAAAGCAGTTAACTGCAAGTCTGATCAGACCTGTTCTGTGTTGTGCTTTTCTGCATTTTTTGTATCCCTCTTACTTCATCTCCAGCTATGAGCAAAAAGAATCCTTACTGTAAAGTACAAATATCCATCTTATATTTCAGCATTCATTTGGAGAGATGCCATGAACTGCCCAGCTTACCAAGGTTATTGAAAAAGTATTGAAGGTTACTAGGGAACCTTCTGTATTCAGGGGCTCGTACAGCCTCCAACCTTCACCAGATTTTTTCTTCTGTTCTCAATTTATATGCCTATGTTCATGTAAATTTGAAGATTTTTCACTAGTCTCAACTGGTCTCTTGTTTCAGTGACACCCTCTGATCAAAGTATATAGTACAGTTTGACTGCAGCAAAATGTGCCGTGTACCATCTCTAATTGGTTGGGCTGTCAGTACAGGATTTTAGCCTGCCCAGAACTTTCAATCTTCCATGCTTTATGTGCATTAAATCTTTCACCATCTACAAAATGCCTTACCTCCCCCCCTTACTTTGTGCTGTAGGAGAGCTATAGTCCATAACCTTTGTTTTCAGTTTTATCATAAATTGAAATACACGCACACTTAAATTTTCCTAATAAATAAAGTGCTATGTTGTTCTAAAGCTGCCTTTTCACCTCATTACAGCTCAGCGGAGTGGAGAGTGATGTCATGGTTGACCCAGCACCAGCATGCCCATAAATGATACAGTATGTTCCCCCCTTTACTTCCTGGCTAAAGCACTGGGAAGGAGCTTAATATGAAATTCATGCCGTGATGACAGATTTAAAAGTTGCTACAGACTGTAACAGACAGCAACTGCATTTTGCAGACATACATGACACATACCACTCTCTTGTATTCTTAAGTGATGACATTTTCAGTTTAAAGAGTTATGTTTCTATTGCGTATTATGGCTGTCTGTCTACAAAATTAGGCGGGAGGAGGAAAGGAAAGGACAGGACAGAGAAAACACTGAACTTGATATAGATCTCTGCTTGGAGAATATGTCAAATATTAATCAGTGGTTGGAGCGGCGGCACACACCAGTTTTCAAGCAGACTGCACTTCTGCTCTGTACCTTTTGGGGGATTTGGGCTGTTTGGAGGCAGAAAAGGCAGTTGTACTTCATCTGGAGGAATGGGCCCCTCACACTTTTAACAAGGAGACTCTGAATACCCAAACAGTGCTAAACTGTAAATCTGCAAGCAGGAAACTAACATGCCAAACTTGAGACACCCTTCTTTGGCGGGGCTTTCCAAGCAATTAAATAAATAGCCATCATGTGGTGTCTCCAGGGCAATAAAACATGCCACTGAGGAGAATTTACAGGAATGGGCCGGGGAAGGTTTTGCCTGATAGAGAGCTCTGATGTTCTCCACTTACATCTATGTCTGTGCTGGAGAAGCTTCCCATGAAAGTGAAGCTTGACTATAAATATGAGCTCTGGTTTATAACCTTGGCATCTTCCTTCACCCTCCACAGGCTGTCCTTTTCTTCATCTACCTAGTATCTCACCATAATGACAGGTAAACAGTCACTCAAATTGAAATAAAGCAAAGTTATGCAAGTAATGGTGGATTACTAGGATTGTGTTGGATCAGGAAACACACTGACATTGGTTTCTTTGAAGGCCTTTCATACCGTTACTGCGGTTTATGCCAAATATGCAACCTCCTGCATTGGAAAGCATATATATCAATTTCCTTCAGAATTCTTAGATGCCTGACAAGGATTTCAGAAAAGCCGAAGAATACACTTGAGAATCCTTCCAGGTTCTATTCAAAGATACATGAGTACAGAAACAAGATTTTATGATTTTTTAGATGCTAAGCAGCCTTAAGCCAGAGTGGAAGGAAATCAGCTCCTTGCAGAATTATGTCTCTAGCATGGTACGAAAGCCCAGTCACAAGAGACATGATCAATAAAGCTTATGGTTTATGTACCTCAATATTGAGTTTCCACATTTTGATTTAAGGAGTTCCCAGTAACATACCCCATGGGGGCTAAATTTTCCCCTCTGCATGAATGAAATGTTACCATTCTGTTCAATATGCAGGTTATTTATCATTTGGAGTCCTCCACATATTACTAAGCCAAATCCCTTCATGGAAAGAGGCTATTCTTACAAAGGAACATAACACTTCTGCTCCAGTAAGATACCAGCTAGTGAAAAACAAAGCAACTCAAATTAAATCAAGGCAGAATCAAATCTTGAACCCTGTTGAATCTGTATTTTTCTCTTTCAGACAAGATTTTATGTCTTTTTGAGTTTCAAAGAGTTGTGAAATTTTTGGCCTTATTAAAATCATGAAGTGCTGGAAATCTCATCTAAAGATGGACTATATGAGATTTCCATCTTTGGTCCTCAGTTGAATTTGTGTGCAGAAAGGCTGCTAAGACACAACTGCTTATAAACATCCAGTTTACCTGGATGACAGAGAACCTGATGTGATATTTCAATTTTATGACCTGTCTTTCAATATATCCTACAAACTGGAATTTACTTGTCTGAGGGCAGAGTAAAACCTGTGTAAAGACCTAAATGGTCAACTCTGTGATTTTGAAGATGTCACACTACTTTTACCTGCCAGTCTTAGCAGAAATGTTGTAAATAATTTTGACATAGATGGCAGGGTATGTTGTTTTCTGTCCTCTGTACAGGTGCCAGACTAATGGAAGTATCTTTTTAATTCTTTGTTCAGTCCAGATTCCCACTTCTATATCAATTTATCTTTGTCTCTTGCAGGGCCTCACTTAGCTGAGTGGCTCTCATTTGTTCCCTGACCTTTGACTGCTACTGGTTACGTTAAATATAGGATAAGGAAACTGCCATGAGGAAGGTGTCTTCTTTCTCCATCAGTGCCTTGAGGATTGAGCCTGGTCACTGCAGAACATGTGAGGTTATTTTGTAAGATTCTAGGTTTATTTTCATTCCAAATGGTGTTTAAAAAAAAAAATATTGCCACTGCAAAGAATATGAAGAATTATTTAGGAAAAAGGTATAATATTTGTATTTTCTGGAAAGTCAGCTAAGGATATGTTACAGAAGTCATGCATATTTTCTTCACAGCAGAAAAAATGCTTTGACACTGAATGTCAGATTTTGTAAAATTACTGTTTTGTACTGGAAATTATTATATTGCTATCAGTTTGCAAGTTTTGTTATTTTACGGTGCATGGAGGACAGTTCCTAATTTTTCAACATTAAGATATTTAAAAATGAAATAAAGCTGACACTATAAAATGCAGGGAATTAGAGAGTGTTTAAAACTAGTGGCCTGCTTGCCAAACCTGGAGCACAGATTAGCAGCATGTGAAAAGGGAAATCACCAGGGATGAAGTATTGACCACTCTAGCAGGTCCTTGTCAAATGAAAGTATAACAAAGTTGAACATTATTAATCACTACTACTTATGTGTGCTTTGATTTTTTTTCCTAATTTTCCTATCATTAATTGCGAAATCTAGTATATTAAGTATAGTTCTGTAAAAAAGATTGCTAATTGTTTGTCAATTTAGTTATCCTTACTTTGATTATTGCTTTAAAAAAAAAAAAAAAAAAGCTATTTCCTATTTCTAAAGTCTTCCCTGGAGATCTGGCACTGAAACTGTCATGGGAAAATTTTGCCAAATCTTTATTTGTTTGAATAATCCCACCAGATATTTCTGACAAAATGGGCTGACCTAAGTAAACACCATTTTACATTTGGAATGAATCCTCTTTGCAAGTGGTAGCAGTAAATTAGTAAAACTTATTACTGGAAAGAAAATCATGTTCTTATATATAATTTGTAACTGTTAAATCTACAGCACCAGGACCCAGCATCTGACCAATTATATGCAATTTCATGAACTGAATATGATTGTACAAAATGTGATTAGCAACTTATATGTTTATCTGGAATATCAGATTAACTCTGTATGGTAAAACCTTTATTCTGGGAAGTGAATGTTGTCCTGCCTTACAGAAACAGTCTTCTGCCTTCCAAAGAATTAACAGTTGCTTGGATATTAGCAAACAGTGGAGTGGTTTTAGCTAACTCTGGTTACTGTCTGAGTAGTTTAACAGTTCTTCTGGAGGTGCCAGGTGAACGATGGAGGAAACAGACAATGACTTGCCAGGACGAAGACTTAAACTTCTTTTTATATAAGGACAAAGAAATCCTTGATGAACGGTTGAATTTTAATAGGTTGCAAGTAGGGATCTGAGTGATGAAGGAAAATGTAGGTTCCAAGCCTGTATTCTCTTCTATGACTACAGATTTGGGAAGAGAAGTCTGATATGAAAGACTACCTATTTCTGACAGTTTAACTGCTGGAACGTATTGAATGAGAACTTTGCAACTAGTCTAGCCATAGATATACAGATAGATATACATAGATATACAGATATATAGATAGCCACAGATAGATATATCCATTGTTCTCTTCCATTTTCCTTTTGGCATTCTAATGAATTGCCTGTATTAAAATGTAATTACTCTTCATATATATATTCTGTATTTATCTTCATATGGGTTATGTTCAGGACAATTTCGTATCTCTGTCAACTCTCAAGGATATCTTCTTCTCTGTGACTGTGAGCCATGGAGGTAGAACATCCTTGCAGTGACTGGCCCATTGTACTCAAAAGATAACAGACTGCTGCACCATAAACTGCCTGGGCCATATTAGGATTTGGAAACTGGCATAGAAGAAGTGTCTTCCAGTGACTTGTATTGGACAGGCAAGCTCCTTGGCCTGCTGCATGGTAATCAGGAAAGTACCCGACACCTGAGAATACCGAAGGCATTTGTTACAGGGAATGTCCCATAAACACATCTCAGAACTTTGCTGATGTGTGTGAGTGTATAAATCCTTCTGGATTTACGTGTAAATAAATATATGTTGAATGAATTATATTTTATTTTAGGTAGATATGGTGCAAATCAAATTATAATGACAGAGATCAGGCAAGATTGAGATCAAATCTCATTAGCATAGGGCTGAAGGTGTATACATAAATCATCCTATACTCTTTGTTTAAGAGACACTGGAAGACACTGGAATGTCTTGTCAAGACATTTTCACAAGACACCAGAATGTTCTCTCCGATCTTCTTTAGTTAGTCGGTGCAGCTTTGAAAATATGGCAAACTAGGAGGACAAATACTGAAACCAGACCTGCCAATCTACTTCATTTTAATACATGAGAGGTACAGCTGATTCATGGGATGTGGTGATACAAGGATGTTAACTGCATTATGAATGTTTCCAGAAGTGTACAGCATTTCCAGTTTGATTTCAGTCTGTATGACAGGTGAAGCCAATGAGGTTCAGGAATTAGGCTTTCCTCTGGAACTCTTTGGTTAATACAACCTAACTGGTAGGAACAATATCAGTTGCAGTGAAGCATGGCAGCCTATGTAAGGCTTCAGGAATTCATGCATGAAACTGCAACTGAAAACAAACTAATTGCTGTGATGTTGGTGTGTCAACACACATTCATGTGTTGACACCACTGTTTTTGAAGACTGGGAGATGACGTGAATATTATATTGACAGCATGGGAAAAATAGATAAAGATTTGGGAGATGAAGAAATACCCAAATAACACAAAAAGTAGGAATAAATTATTGAATCATAGAATGGTTTGTGTTAGAAGGAACCTCTAAAGCTCATTTAGTTCAACCCCCTGTCATGGGCAGGGTGACCTTTCACTAGACCAGGTTGCCCAAAACCCCATCCAACCTTTCTTTGAATGCTTCCAGGGATGGGACATCTACAGCTTCTGTTGGGCAACCTGTTCCAGTGCCTCACCATTCCCATTAAAAAAAAATTCTCCCTTATATCCAAACTAAATTTACCTTCTTTCAGTTTTAAACTGTTGCCCCTTGTCCTGTCACCACAGACCTTGGTAGAAATTATTTCTCCATCTTCCTTATAAGCACCCTTTATATATTACAAAGCTGCAATAATGTCTCACTGAAGCCTTCTCTTCTCCAGGTTAAACAATCTCAACTCTCTCAGCCTTTCTTCACAGGAGATATCACAGAAGAGAGATCAGTACTAGAAGCACCTCTTACTATTTTCGTTCTATGTACAATAAAAAAACAAAAAAAACCATACTTCTCATTCCACTTGGAATGAATTCTTTTACATTATTCTTCTCAAAACTTGTGTGTGTGATGTCTACAAAAACTTCTTAGCAACATAGCCTAGCACGCTGACAAATTTAGCCTCATTACTTACTTGCATTTCCCTGTTGGTCTGTTAGTGTCAATCATCTTGTTTTGGAAACTGAACTCTTAAAGACCCCCTGTCTTTTACAGCACTTATCACAGTCGATCCAAGTTCACGGTCAAGTTAATGCAAAACATAATAGATGAAAATTTGTATCAGTTAATAGGCAATATTCAAACACATACTCAAAACTGGGATGGCAGATTCAGAGGCTTTGAGTCAGCTGTGATGCTGGGAACTACCAACAAAAGATTAAAGGCTGAATTCTACTGATGTCAAGTAGTAACTTTTATTTCACTGATCATGCAATTGGAATGAACAGACAAAGTAAATCAGGATAAAGGATGGCAGAAGATGACCATCAATGACAATGCAAAATGTTTTTTTAATGGTAGATGGTGTTTACCTAACAGTGACTAGGTAATGGATTTACGGTGGGGGGGAGGGGGGGGGGCGGGAAAGTCTAAGCAACTGAAAACTGGAACTATACCGCTTAAAATGGCATTTTATCTTTTATTTTTACCTCTTTATCTAATACATTTCATACAGAGCCACTGACTTTTGATAACTAAATCTGAAGTCAAATTTGCCTAAAATTATCTGGAAATGGGATATGGCTTATTTCTGTTATTTAGAGCTGATCATCCTAATCATCAAATCATCATGGGGGTTTTGCAAAGCTGTGTTGTGAAACTCAATTTTGACTAGAAGCATTGCCACTTCATATAGCTGCTCTCCAATAGTTTGGAAGAATTCCTGTTACTGTACTTTCATAAAATTCTTTCTCCAAACAGATTTTCTGCTCTTCTGCTCTTCCTTTCCCTTTTCTTCCTGGCATACAATGTTTTTCCTCTCCCTTTGCCAATGTGAAGTTTTGAGTAGAAGTTAGCATTAGCAAAAATTTAGAGATTGAGGACTGAAATCTCTTACAGGCAAAATAGTTTATATGAAAGTCTATTTGAAGCTTTCTTTCTGGCTGTTCACTGCTATAATTAGTCAAACACTATATTCAAGTTTCTATAAATGAGGAAGCCTGGATTTGGCCTAGGTATTAACTGTGTGACTTGAAATGATCCTTGTGCCATTGTACTCTTGTACTCCTTAACATCTGTTGTATTTCACTTGACTGGTAGATAAAATGACATGTACCCAAATGTAGCAAGATACATCTGTGAGCTAGCAGGAATAAGTTGGACAAAGGTTATTGGTTATTTTGGGGCAAATGGAACATACTAATCCCCCTCTTCTCTGGCCCAGAGATGATCCCTTTCAAGCTATTTTGAAGATGAATTGCTGTATTTTTTGGCATTTCCAAGACCAGAGTCAGTGAAGATAATCCTCTCCCAAAGCTCATGGTAGGCTGATTGTGATTTTGATACAGCTTTTATGTATTTACTTAGTGAATCTATTTGGAGTTAGTTTTAAATGTATCAAAATTTAGTACAGCTGATTTTGATAGTTATTGTTAGATATTTTTTTTGAAGTCTTGAAAGTTAAATCTGTAATTAACCTCGTATCACCTAAATATATTGACTGATAGCCGTACTCAAAGAAAACTGAATTTTTAGTTTGGGGTACTGGTGTATTTCAGAAAATGTTTAAGATGATCTTACACTCAGTTTTTACTAGTGCTTTAATCCCATTTCATTGTGTTGCTTGACATGTATGCCCCTTTTCTGACTTCATTTGATCTCTCATCATGTCAGGAATGGACAAGACAAGTAAATATATTCAGACTTCTGTCACCTTATTTCATAGGCTTTGAACAGTGTGTTTGACTGCTTTCTTGAATCTCTGGGGAGACATCTGTGATTTGCAGAAAATCTTGGTAACTTTGAGTTATCCCTTGTGTCCTGAGGGAGAAAGGAAAAGGTTTTGGATTTAGCTGAAATTCTTGTAAGGAAATACTTTCAATGCTTTTAGTTAAGACATGTTTTAAAAATGTTTAAATGGATGACTTCATGCTTCATTTTATGGCATTCCTGGAATCCTGTTACAAATACAATAAATGTTCATTTAATCACGACTACTGTCATTCGTGAGACAATGCAATAAAGTCCTCACAAGTTCTAAATGGGCTATTTTATATAGAATACGATATCCTTAAGCTATAGCAGTGATGTTCACGTTAAACTCAAGGATTTAAGTTTTAAATTGAAGGGTCTTTCTCTTATTTCACCATACACATGACTTCCCGTAGTAGTTAATCACTAAACGCACTGAGACCTCCCATTTCGTAACATATTTTTATAGGGGAAGATAATTGCTCTTGTAGTGCTCTTTGGTCTGATTCTGTTACATTTATCCTAGAAATCTGTAATTTATAAACACTAACAAGAGTATTCACATCTAAACAATTTCCCTGTGGTAGTGTTGCCTAAACATAACAAGTGAAGCTGATATGATGTGTAGTTTATGCATACACTTTGTACAGTTGTGAGTGACATTTACCATTTGACATAAGATACTTACATCCGTTCATCAAATTCTGACTCATTGCAGTCTTCTAAAGCTAACCAGTAATATGCATGATTATGGTAATTTGAAAATGAAACATAGTGTAGGAAAAGAACATGATAAATGCATATCATCTTACTCTTTATGGCTCTGGTAAATTCTATACCGTAGGCTAGACTGAATACGTTTTGAGTTTCCCATGCAAAAATCATTTTCAAAATGAGTCAGTCAACAGGCTTTTTCTTTCTCATTACCATTTAGCCTAAAGATCTTTGGAATCTGTTTTTGTTTCATTATCAATTTATTTCTGAGAAATATCATTGTTTTTACCTAGTACTAAAATTATCATTTCCCTTCAGTTTGTAACTGGGACAAAAGTAAATTACCTACCAATTCTGAGAAACTACTTCTATGCCTGGATCTTTCTTTCTCTGTGTGATGCTTTAATCTATAAATTAATATAACAGATACCCTCGAAGAGTCTCAGAAAGAAGGAAAAAAAAGGTGTTTTATATTGGAATCAAGCAATCAGCTAGATATTTTAGTTCTCTTTATTTGCAGAGCTGTAAATCCTTTCGGCAAGTGGAATAAACCAGTGAGAATAACTCAGAAGGCATTTAGTGAATTACACAAAGGGTGTGTGGTTTAGACCTTTTCTGGAACGCAGGCTGCAGTTTAGCTGTCGAGGCACTATCATTCTCCTCAAAGGTGAAATGATTTAGAGGCCTAGAGAAACTTAATTTTTCTTGATCACCATGTGCAACCTGGAATTTTAATGGCAGGCATAATTAATTCTTCTGATGTTAATCATCAGGGCTGGGCTCCACAATTATCAGCCTAGTGCAGCTGGGGCATGGTGCAGACATGAAAAATTAGGAAAATGAATCAGTAATAGGGTGGCAGATTTAATCTGCATCATGAAAACAAAGTTAAAAAGAGGGAGATCGAGAGAATTTCAGCTGAAGCTTTTGTGCCAATGAGCACTGACAGAACTGAAAAATGTTGCCGATGTCCAAAGTGATTGGTAATTACCAAGCCATTGAATTTTTTATTGTCAATTTATCATTGCGCCAGAGGTTAAATTTAACATCTTCTTCTAAAGCCATCACTCTAGGAGGAAGGCAAGCTTTGCATCACGTGGCCCAGGAGTCAGTGAAAGGTTAATCAGGTATTCCTTTAGTTTGTGTGTGCTTCCAAATCAGTCTTTCTTTTTGTGTCCTTTATGCTGTACACATACTGTGGGGTGTTTTCTAATTTATATTACCCGTACATTTCAGAAAAATATTAGATTGCATTCCTCAGCACTGCATCATCTGCCTTGCTCTGTATTTATACTGCTGTATTTTCGTACCTCGCTGGGCATATTTTACACACATTTCAATATACATATGTATATGGAAATTGTATATATACAAAGTACTGTATGATATAAGGCAGGCATTTCCCAAGTAAGGAAAAAATAATATTAGCTTCTAAAAGCACTGGAGGAATTAGAAAAAAAAAATCTGATATAATTTCTTTTTATTTCTAAACTGTGTTATTTGGTTTGCACTTGATTTTTGATTTGTTCTGATGTCATGCTGTTTGTGAATGGTACAGTTTAAGATCAGGGTAATATCTGAAATGCTATAAACTGCTTTTGGGCTGAAGGACTGTGAGAGAATGGTTGTTTGCATTTTGCATCTTGTACAATGCTGAGTACAGTTTTTGCACTTAGCAAACAAGCAATATTCACAATTCATAAAGGAAGCACAAATTCCTCCTTTGAGTCTCCCCCCCCTCAAGAACAGTTAGTAAATGGTAGTGTCTTTTTTAATGCAAAAGCCTGAAATAAAAGGCTGAGTAAAAGACTGGATAAAGCACCAAAACATCCTTGCGATATAGATGTGTGACATAAATATATTCATATGTTAGGGACCAAATTGAACCCTGAAGTAAGTGGAAATCTGTTCACTGAGATGGTAGGATTTGTACTTCTCTAATTATAGGGGCTGGATCTGCCCTGAAAATCCCAAATGCTTATTATTATTATTGCTCTTTAGATGTCTTTTAACATAATGTTAAATATGTCTTCTGTCTACCTTAATTCTCACCTTAATTCTGCTCAGTAATCTCACTTACATTTAGTATTTTTGTATGTGTGAGTTTTATATTTATTTTAGATTCCAGACTATTCTCTGATTAAAGGAATTGTATGCATTTTCTATAAATTAAAAATGGAAATGGCCTTTAGGGGAGAGTCAGTGGAGGAATCAATGCATGCATTAATTACTGCAATTCATTACCCAAATAAACACAAGACTCAGCCTTTAGCTGGATACAAATTTAGGGACATACGATGTTTACAAGAGACAAAGGCTTGTGATCCTGCTCATGTTAATCTGCAGATCAAAGTATGTAAGCCCATTCCTAGTGGAGGCTCCTTTGGGGATACCATAGCTGGGATCAATCCCCACATGCAGGCAGTGAATTATTGCTGCTGAATACAAAAGCTGATCATGTGACATCACTGTCCCCTAACAACAGGGACACTTGCTCCAGATAATGCTTTAGAAGAGCTTGTTTTCTTGATACCCCACTTTTCTATAATTAAACTCAAATTGTAAAGCAATACCTGCCTGTACGGTGACCTCTGATTCCCTTCATAAAAAAATATATGTTTCAGTTCATAGCAACTACTGAGCTGTCTGGTGGAAAAACATAGAAATGTAATCTTTTGCTTCCCAGAGGCTTTCTAGAATATAAACAGAAGGCTAGAAAATATATAGCAAATAAAATTATACAGAAAAGATTCAATGATTTATTGAAAAGATTTCATAGTCTTCTGAGTTAGTATTCTTTTTTTCCTTAAGAAGAGACTAGAAGAGCATTGGAGGAATGCAATTTTTCTAACAGCATTGTGATGTCTTTCTTCATCATATTTTATAGATGGAGGATAAATTACCATATGAAGGTTTGTGCTCAAACCAGGAACACAGAGCATGATTTGAATCTCACTGCATTGTGCATGGCTGCCATTGCGGGTGCGAGCTCGCCCCAACTCTCAGCAGCTCACAGCACAACACTTGCCAGTTCCTTCTTTCCTGCTGGAGCGCTCAGCTATATTAATGGGATTCCATCCAAAACTGCAACTAATTAAGAATCAATTCAGGACCATTAGTAAGTGGGACTAAGCTAGCCAATGTTGCATATTTCAAAAGAGTTTGCTTTAATGAGAGTTCTTGGACAGGGAAAAAAACCCCACACAAATAGATTAAAGATAGTGTAGGGACCTTCTCCAGTTAAACTAAACAACTAATGCTACAAAGAAAGATGCTGAACTTGTAGTCCTCTCTAACTGATCTACTTACTGTTCTTAAGGAAATTTAAAAAAAAAAAAAAAGAGCAGGTATTAACTGTTAGTCATTAATAGCTATTTATAAACATAAGCAATTGTTACATTTCAGAGTCTCTCTCTTCATCAGAGAAACATATGTTATTTCTTTTCAGATGTATTAACCTTAGAACTGTCAAACCATTTTCTCTTCTTTGGGCTTTGTACTTCTGCAACATCTGTTTATCTGCACTGTATTGCCTGCAGATGGTATCCTTTAAATTTGTTAGGGGTTTAGGATGCCATATTTTTGACAGCTGTAGTTTTGTTTCACCACAGAATGAAACTTAGCTAAAAATGAAGTGCTTTGAGGGAATTATTTTCATTTCATTATTTCATTAGTTATCAATTTCTCCTCCTAGTCTCTTGCTATTACGAGTTCTCTAAATGAACTCATAGCATGTACATGTAATTGTTTTAGGAGAAATGGAAGAAACAACACATGGCTGATTGATTTGGATTATTACTGTGGGAATGCGTACAACTATATTGAGGTTGAATACAATATTTAAGTACTAAAATCACTATACAGTAAATTGAATGTACAAGCCTGAGCATATTACATAGTATGTTCTAAACTTTACAATCATCTCAGCTCAAGAGAAACTCCTTGGACAATGTTTCTTGGTTTGAGATAAAGTAAACACAGTGACAAATCTACTGTGAGTGTGCTTAAAAAAAGTATGCCTTTATACTTGATAACTATTTTAGATATTTTGTAGAAAAAATGAAGAATTTAAACATGTGTTACCATGAATATTTCTTATTTCCAAAACAACAATTCATTTGACTGCAGAGGAAGGAAAGTGTTAGAATGTCTTTCCAGTATGCCTGTTTGAAAGATGAACATCTTGGCTATTAATTTATATTTTTCTGTTTTACATAGGAGCTGTATAGCTAAACAAATGGTGTGTGCTCAGTACAACATTCTGTAGCAACAAATAGCAATCAGAGCAATCATAAAGGGACAACTGAATTTTGGAGTATTTACCTTTGTAGAGAAAGTAGTCCTTAGCCAAGAGCAGCAGGGTTTCCCTGTCACTGTCATTTACATTAGTCCTTGCTTTGGATACATGGCCTCTCAATACAGAGACTGAGTGCATCTTGCAAGTGCTGTTCTAAGCTTCTTTAGCTTCAGTGAAAAAGGAAACAACATTTGTGTTTTTTAACGACGGTTGATAGAACAACAAAAGAGGAAAAGAAGCTAGAGGGAAAGGAAAAAGGCTGCTTTAGTGAGGCTGGAAATAAATCAGGACTGTCTGTTAAACATGCATTTTTTTAAAATCTTAGTTGGATATTGCATTTTTAGTACCACCAGACATATGTTGACAGGGCAAATGGCTGACAGAGATCAACAAATCTAAAGTGTTTTTTTTGTTGTTTTGTTTTGTTTTCTTTAAATAAAGTAAATAAGTAATTTTGGCTCCTTCTTTCCTGTGGGTTGTGTGCTAAGATCTGAGAAGCATAAAGAATACAGAGTCCTCCCACATCCTGGTCACAGCTTTTGGCTTTTACAAAATAACAAGGAATGGAGCTAAGTGTCACCTGAGTGACACTTGAGAAGGCTGTTTGGAATGAGGACAGACCAGGAGAGTGATTACCAGAATTTTCATATCAGCGGTGATCCGCAGACAAAGCACCAACCTGCAGGTGAGTATGTCTCACACCTATAGTGCTAGGTGCTATAAGAGCTATTGTGAATTGGTTGTGCAGCCATTCCACATCTCATGGGAAAATAATTCTGCTGACCTGACCCATGCCAGAGGACAAAAGCAATATTCTTTTATTTCTTTTATAATGTCTTAGAGATGATCCAAATATTTTTACATTTCTATTCTGCCATCAGTTAGAAAAGTAAAGCCTCCTTGCTTGATTTAAATGCTCTCTCATCACTTCAGTCTTCTGGGGCATATTTTTGTCATAGAGTTAAAATGCCTATTTTTACTGTAGGCTAATCTACCATAAGCTGTGAAGATCTTATGCTCATTTATGGTCAGCTTGTCCAGCATAACAATATACCATAAATATAAATAGAGTTAAAATGCCTATTTTTACTGTAGGCTAATCTACCATAAGCTGTGAAGATCTTATGCTCATTTATGGTCAGCTTGTCCAGCATAACAATATACCAGCAGGACTATAAATGCCATTGAATTCAAGACTCTTTCTCAGTTTGCATGTGGTATTCTTTAGATTTAGTTAAGAACATGTTTTTTATACAACTTCAGTTTCTGACATCTTCCTGGCTATTCACTTGCTTCTAGGAGTCCACTGAAGCTCAAGTGGTTTTTTTTCGTTTTTTTTTTTTTTTTTTTCCTCCAACATAGGAATTCTGGTAATTGTTTCATGGTGATATCTGACAAGGGCTTGGTAAAAAGGCTGATACTGGAAGTCTTATATCAGATAAATCATGATGTTTTATCGTCTAAAATTTCTGATTCTATGAAAACTGAAGAAGTCTGAATCACCATTAGTTTTACTTTTACTTCTTGGCACATATTTACCACTTACTTTCCCATGCAGTTTGCCAGCAACTTTTTCTCATAACTGCCAGCAACATGGAGATTGCAACAGCCTACAGTTGCCTTTGCCTTCCTTTCAGAAATCCATGAAACACATTTCACATTCTTGCAGGGAAGATCTTTCTGTCTCTAAACAGAGATTGAAGGAGGTGAAAGAGTGGGAAGTGCAGCTTTTTGCTTTCCTCTGCTTGGACATATAGCCCTGCTTTATTGGTTCTCCTCCAGGACATGTTCCCTGAGGAGACCTCCCCTCCTCTGTTGCAGTGAGGGCCATCTCCTCCGTCCAGGAGGAGGAAGCCAAGGGTGGTCACAACACAGGCTGGGCAATACCTTCACTTACAGGGAAATGGCACAGAGCACCTGAGCCAGGAACGCAGAGCAGGGTGGTGACAAGGACAGGTCCTGTTGATAGCCCAGTGATGACCAGGCAAAGCAAGGTAACAGCCAAGTGGAAAGTCAGTCTGGGAAGGTCAAGCAACAGTTTAGGAGCAGGCTTGGCAAAAACTGCACCTATGGTGTACCTCAGGCAAGGAGTGGGTGCCCAGGCCTGGACGTATATTAAGCTCCTGAGCCCCTGTACAGGGCTGTGTGGAGGACCCAGGTGGAGCAGTTAAGGTCTGTTAGAGTACTTAAGGCCCAGACAGAACTTCATAGTTTACAATTCAATCTGCATTTCTCCTGCTTTGTCCAGCCTTTCTATTCTTTTTTTCTCTGCCACCAAAAATGAACTTGTACAGTGTCTCTGCACTTCCCTTCTTGTCCTCTGCTCTTCAGCTCTGCCTTTCTTCACTGGTCTAAGACTTTTAATACAAAGTGACAGCATGAACAGTAAAACCTTGTTATAATGTCACTTGAGGTTTGGATAGAAAACAACATTTATTTCAACAAATCCATGACCTCGCAGCAATTTTGCTGTTGGCGCTGTGCTGCATACCATGGCTACTTGGAACTTCGCAACCCCAGCAGACGCCTCTACTTCCCAACCATGGCTGCTTCCTCAAGGAAGACTAGAATCTTATTTGCTAAGGGAGTGAGGTTTATGATCACAGCTGAACCCATCTGATACTCTCCAATAGAAGGCAGGAGTGCACATGCACTCAATCAAAATCATTTTAATAAATCATAGCCAAAGGGAGGGGGGGAAGAGGGCAGGACAGACAGGAAATAGGTATGTTAACATTCATTTGAAATGATTGTTGCTGATAAAGGCATCCTGCTGACTCTCCCACTTTTCTGGATAGTAAAGCAAGGTCACAGAGCATTAGGAAAAAGGGAAAAGCAGTGATATGATAATCGTTGACTTTATAGGCAAAGAACAATATTATTACGAATTGAACTGAACAATGGCAAGGGCTGCATATTAGCCTATGCTTTGTTAGTGCTGATATTGGGTGTTCAAAGCAAGGCTTTAGTTTTTAATGAAGTAAACACCTATAATAAAGTGACTAATATATAATTTAACATTAGTTACATATATAAAGTTTGACTTTAAAATACTTTTGTATTTGTGCTATAGTAGAGAAAAATCATAGCATGTCCCTAGTTGGAAGGGACCCACATGGATCATTGAGTCCAAATCTTTGAACTGAAACAAACAAGAGATGAATGGAATTAAAATTGTGTTGTCTCCCTCCCATCCCACTGAACTCAGCAGTAGTTTCCTGAGGAAACTCACTCAAGGACAGCCCAACTTAATTCTCCTGTGACTTCTATTGCAGTGGCACCGTAAATCCAGCATTTAAATGAAATTCTTTTTTCATATATTCGCTTTTACAATTTACCATCTTATAAAATAAAATTGCATCTTTAATTTTTTTTATGAAAGGAAAATAGTATTGCAAATACTAGTGCTACAGTATCTGAACAACTTTTTTGTTGTTGTTGTTTGGTTGGTTGGTTTTTGTTTTGTTTTTTATACCAGTTGGGGAAAGTCTGCCTGATTTACATCTATTAAGCCAGTTAGCTCCCACCAGTACCAAATAATAAACAAAAAGTACATGTATGCTTATGAGACACAGTGGGCTAGGAGGCATAACAATATACATCCTCATTACAAGTCTCTATAAATTTTCCTTGGGGAAGAAACAAAACAAAACAAAACAAACAAACAAAAAAAACCTTCCAGGTACTTGAATAATAAAGTTTAGTGTTGAGAAGAACTTGCGTTACCACAAAACCTGTGCAGTCTGCACTTATTTGAGGATTTTGGAAGTGTGGTCAATATATACTAGACCAAACTAATATGTTTTCCATTAGCAATAACTTGTCAACTACCTTGCATGCTATTAAATTAAGGTAGAATGGAACAGGACATATTTAAGGGTAAGATATTAATGGTAGGGGCATTCCTGGTGTTCAGGAGAAACCTCCTCTCGTTGGTGCCCGTTCAGTACCTCAGCCTTTACCCTCTCCTGTCTAACTGGAGAGACAAAGGGATGTGGTTCACCTTAAGACAAACCATGCCATGTGATGGCATGTCCAGTTAATCACTATTAGTAGAAAGAGTCCATGGGTAAATTGGCACCTGATTTGCCCAAAGGCATTATAAATAGTCACTCATTCTGACCTTAGAAATTGTGAATATCTGTTCACCTTGTATATTTTGTTTTCAGAATGTGTTCTGGCACCAAAACATACAGACGTAACTCATTGACCCCAGGAGCTTTTGCCAAACTAATTTCCTAGATTGGAATATGGCAAGCATAAAATCTTTAAATAGCAGTTTTGATCCCAACATAAAAACTCTGTGCAGCAAGGTCCTTATCTTTTATTTTGATCAAACTATGTGGTTGCTGTACCTGTTAAGAGGAAGTGGAGCTCTATGGGATGTGTGCAGCAGTCTACTTATGCAGATCAGAATGAACAGCTAGGGCCTAAAGAACTGAATGTGATGGTCATCTAAAGTACATATGCCTTTTAGTAAGAATGAGGTCTGTTGTATGATTGATGACTTATGTTCATTATTCTCATTCAGAAAATGTTTTACAACATTTTCTGCTGGCAGGATTTTTGAAAAAAATGCTTAGGACTTCTTTCTTTCTCTCTTTCTTTCTCTGGGGAACAAAGAAAGGTCCACAGAGCAGTGGTTTTTAAAGACAAAGCCAGACTGAGTATTATATCTCACCAGTGATGCACAAGTGTTAGTCAAATGGAGAGATGACAGTGGAGTAAGGAAACAATTAAACTTCAATAAAAGAAAATAAGGAATAACATTCCAGTCAGATCTAATCACATTATGTATAGCATAACTTTCAAATTGGAAGTCCTTAAAAACCAACCACACCTCAGCCAGTTTGTCTGGCATCCATCCTGTATAATAAGCCAGAGGTTCTTTGTGGCACAACTCCAAGACAGTTTGAAACCATGTCTGCAGTGGGGATGGCACTGAGCCACATTTCCAAAGAAGCAGAATCATTTTTCTGGTGGGAAAGGTCAGGCAGTACAGAGCCATGAGGGATTAGATTCCCTTTTTCGGCTTTTCCTCCATTCTTATTCCTTCAAATATATTACTTTAAATAGTAAAATTAATTCACAAACAGAAAATCTGTCGTTATAGCAATGTTAAAGAGCCATTTACACTGACAATCAGCAGGAAATCCAGAACCCAGGCAACCTGGCTTGTATTGTTATAAAACTTAGCAAAGAATTTGATAGGTTGCTGGTTACCTTTCCCTTGTCCTGTAAGTCTCTTCCCTAACAAACTGTTTACACTTTTACCTAATTCAGATTAAAGAAAAAAAGAGACTGTAATGGATGATCTGATTCCCATCTTTTGTATTTGATATGTGCAAGGCATGCGTTAATATAGTAGTTAATTTACATTTATCTTTCATTTTAAATAATAATCATATTCATAATGCATAAATGGACTCCATATGCTACCAGACAAATCATTGCTAATTTTCATTGTGGGAGTACATATGTGAGATGTGCTCACCCGGGGTAGAATCCTGGTTCTATTGAAGTCAATGGCAAAATTCCCACTAATTTTGCAAGGGCCAAGATTTCACCATTGATGTTCAGCCACCCTAATAATACAAAGAGCCAGTGCTGACAAATATCATCCTCTCCTCTTCTTCTCTCTTCCCTTACTTCACATAAGTTTGAGAAAAAACTGGGTTATTGCTGAATTAATGTAATCCACTTGTCTGAGTTTTCTAGCTTGCATTAAGTTCTTTGCTTGGTTTGAGAGGGACACAGATTTACAGTCACTGTATCCACACAGTTGTCTGTAAATATTAGTAGTGCCAATTATTTCAAAGGGAGGAGATGACTAAGAAATAACATAAGAACTGGTGTACACTGAAAAGGAAGGGCAGTATGGAACATGTCTTAGAGAAAGCAGGTCCATGACATCTTTTGCCACAGTCTGTGGGTCATGACAGGATCTGGCCCAAAAGAAAAAATTGTCTGACCCATTGCTTCTTGGAACCCTTCAGGTGTGACTCTTCAGATGTGTAGCGAGTTGATTACAGGCATATGAATTGGTTTTGTAATCTGATTTCCCAAGGGCCCTAACACTTCTCTGTAATGCAGTTGGAAATACCTTCCTCATGTGGCCAAATGCTGTCCACCATGGGATGCATCCAGTCATTTGTCATGAGTGCAGATGCTTGGGTCATATGATGGGCATTGCACAAGCAGTCCATATTATTTGAAAGAAGGTATCTCTGGGTCATGAGACAGGTACATTCTTAGTCACATCATGGAGCAAAGATTGACACATGTGACAGCCAGAACTCTGCATGTCCTTCCCCCACTGAAAAGCTTGGTACATCTGACATAACAGCTTCTCAATCTCAGTGGCAGGAAGTGGTGTGGATTCAGATTACACACCCTCTCCACAATCTGTAGAGTTTCTTCCCCAAAGGGCACTTAGGCAGCAAAGACAAGAAGAGAAATAAATAAGGGACAGAGAAGGGAAAAGATACAGTCTTAGACACAGTTGTCAAAGTTTAAGAGAAAACTCAGGAAGCGTGAATTTGGAGCAAATCACTGTGTGGCCCATGTGGAGCAGAGATAAAACGGTTGTACTTTGGTTGCAGTCAGCAAGAACCAGGAAAAAGCTCAAATTCCTATTAATTTCTGTGTTGCAGTCACGGTATTCCAGCATTGCTTCTTGCACACAGCCAAGGGAAGCACATTGAGAGGGACTTAAATGAAACCGGCTGGGTCACTATATTTTCTCTTGAGTTAGATGGAGCTTAATTTCAGCCATTTCAGGAGTGGGTGGCTGATTTTCAAGACTGACCCTGATTCAAATTCAAGCATCCTGAAAATTCACATAAGCCAAGCCTCTGGAAACCTTTCACATATAGAGTGTTTTAAACATAAAAGCTACATTTTCTTTCCAGAGCTAGCAAACAACTGACATTCTGATTCACAGAACAAATGAAAATATTTTATTTAATGTGTACACACTTTTAAAGTTTTCACAAATTAAAAATAAACATCAGCTTGAAATCAAAAATCAACTTTTTCCAGTTAGAAACTGTAAAGACGTTTTGAGGTTTTTGTTCTTTTTGTTCTCTGCTTTTGATCGTAAATATCAGTCTCATTCAACTAAAACTCTTGAATCATTCTTATCAAAATGTAGTTTTGACAAATCAGTTTATGATTTGAACTTATGAAAACATGTCACACAGCCTAATTACTTAAGATCTGTCATTTTGGAGTCCTTTTACTAGAAAAAAAACTCATTAAGATAGTCAGCCAAATTCTTGGCTGGTGCAAATCTGAGCATCTCTACTAGTGTTCCTGGCAAGATCTCTGAAGTCAGCACCATCACATCACTGTCAAGCAGATCAAGCAGATATTTTCCATGTGTAAGGATACAAGATCAAGCCTCATTTAATATGTGGGAAGCTGGTTATTAAAAAGTTGGAACAATAAATTATATTAATAACTATTTTTTTTTTTTTTTAGATTATAGATAAGTTGTCTCTGCAAGGTATTATTCCATTTTATTTTTTCTGCATTTTTATTTTTCAGCACTAGGACATGACAGGCTGTGAATTATGATCTATTCATTCATGCCCAGTTTCAACACAACTGGGTGTGAATTAATACTTCATAATTCATACAGTGGAGTGTCTTATTACAATTATAAAATTTTATTAGAAAATGTTTTTTAATATTTATATTGTTAATTAAATGATGATGAGTCTCATAAATTCTGAACAATGAATTATGTTGTATTAGGCACAATTCAGATTTCATCTGTTAGCCAATCAACGTACACAGAACTCTATTATTTAGTACACTATTTAATAATGTTGGGCTATGAGATTTCTCTTTAGCATGTGGAATTTCTTACGCAGTTGGACTTTATCAGAAAATTTTCATTATCAGTTTATTAACATGAGTCAATATGGAAATATTATTTCCTTTTACAGTTATAAAATCATAGAATGTAGGTAAGAGTATTTAACTCTTCATTTAAGAAGTAGGAACAACCCAGGTCACCTAAACCTTGGGCAACTGATCAGTGTTTTTGAAGGCAATGTCTCTCCTAAATATTTGTCTGCTGACTTTCCTAAAGCACTTTAACCTTCAATATTTTGTATCTAGCTCTGTATTTCATCTCTTGTGTAAATGCTGTGAAAGCCTCATTCCATGTCTGTTTGTGAAAGCACTTAAACATGTGCTTAAAGTCAAACATATGCTTCAGTGTGTCCTAAATTAGAGTGAGATCTGCAGTAATCTCAGGCATATAGAAAGAAATTGAAGATCAGATGCATACTGGGAATTGTAATTCAAGATAGATATGGATTACGTGACATAACTAGGGTAAAGATATCCCAATTCTGATCGTTACTTATGAAATCAAAACCATACCATCTACATAAGTGATATGGAAAGATGCACCAGCCAGAGTACATTAGATAAAAAGGTGACGTTCAGTGAAAATGTGAGTGTCTTTTTATGGTATAAAAAATATAAAATCATACCCATTCAATATCTATGTACACATTTTTAAAAAATCTCATACCTATTTCTAATTGGTTTCTACAAAAATTTCAGTTTAAATTTAATTGTACAAGCTTGTGGATGAACTTAATGCCCGTGCGAGTGAAATTACTTTGCGCCAGATGAAGTGAAGATCTGCAGAGACTTACCAATAACTTGCCCACTCCCCAGCCTTTGACACTCTTTTGATTACAGGTGGCCTAAGGGCCCAGTCCCAGGCAGAATCACAGCACAACCAATGGGGGGCTGAGTCCATTAAAGCAGTGGGTTACGTGTGGTAGCATCCTTCCTGACAGGTGCTGCTGTTGCAAGAGTGCAGCCAGGGTTGCCTACTGCTGCTTCATTAATAATGGAGCGCTCACATAAATTCCATGCAAAATTGATTTTTGAACAGTGTGTAAGGATCCAATATGAAGTCTTAAAATGTCAGTGAGAAATCTGTTTGTAATTTACTTTGCCTATAAGAACCTACTGCTCCACTATAAACAATTTTACAGTATTTCTCCCCATTAAACAACCGTTTTTTGAATATCTGTCCAGCCTTCTTGCTGTGACATGCCACTGTGAGCTGATAGATATTTAAAGCAATATGTAGATTCCCTTTCTCTTGTTTCTTTATTCAAATGGCAAATGGCAATATCATTTTCATCACAGTGCAGGTGAACAGTGTTAATAGCTCATTATGTAATGCAGAATGTTAACTGATGAATTGCAAATGTACTGTTTGGAGAAGTTGTTCGTGTTTTTTTAAGCTTTGGAAAGAAAAAAAAAATGTCATAAACACAATAAAGATTCCTGGGGTTGAGGCCCAGGACAGGGAAATGGAAGAGCTTCATTTACATTGTTCTGGGTCCAAAGCTTACTCTGTGACTTGAATTATTTACTGAGTGCTTGATTTAACCTCCCATTTGTTGCCCCAAAACTTTATCAAAATAATTGCAAGTGCAATTTTACATTCAACCGTTAATGATGCCTCTGATTAATAATATGCATGTATAAACAAGCTCTAGGAGTTTTTTGCAGTTTTTAAAAGCTGAAGATATTTTTTTCTTATTTTCTTATTTCAGACTTGAAAATAGAGTTGGGAAAATAAAGATATGTTCACTGATGTTTGCACGGATTTCAAAAGTATTCTGCAAATGCATATAATTTTATTTTCTGTGTGGGAGATTGAAGCATTTTAGTTGACAGCAGTCTGAGTGTATGGCTTCCTTGCTTAATACGGTGCTTCTAGTACTAATGGACTGAGAAATAGCATTGCTTGAGCTTGTTTGTATAGCTGTTCACTCCCCAGCAGCTGGACTGTGGCTTTTGACTTTGTTGCATCTGACAAACCTGTCAGGATTATGAAATTCCAGAACCACTCCACATGAAAACATCAAAGACATGGCTCTGCCAATTAAATCTAGGGGTTTTATAGGAGTATGAAAGAAAGTTTAACAGCCCTGTCTAACATTTACTACTACTTGTATGACTTGGGAGATGGAGATTCCAAGCAATATCTAACATATCTAGCATATCTAACAGTTATTTCTTATTTTCTAGAGTGTTGCCAACAGAAGGGTTGAAATTTAATAACTTGGAAAAATAGGGGACTTGCAGAAAAAGCTAGCTGGTTTTATATGTTACTTAACTATAGGTTCTTGATCAACTGAAGAAAGGTGGTTTTTTTTGTTGTTTTTTTTTTTTTTGTTGTTGTTGTTTTTTTTAACTGCTGGATTAATAGCAAAATTGGAACTTTGCATAGATTTCCAATGAATCTTCAGCCAAGGGGAGACTTTTAACACTTGACCTGAAAAGAGTAGCTCAGGGTTACCTTGTTCTGAAACTCCACTTCAAAGTCCTCTTATTCTAGGTATAAACACAAAACCCACCAACCCTAATCCCCAAAATAATCTTCCAAAACAATCAAAATATACCTCTAAAACTGATGACTACTAACGAGAAGAGCAACACTTATCTTCCAGAAAACATTTACTACAGGAGACTTTTCCTAGTAGGTTTGGAAGTTTTATTACAATAATTTTGCTACTTGCAAATAAACTCTTGGTTAATGGCTGAGCAATCACCCAAGCACTTTGATTGCTCCCACAGCTGACCAGACTTTCCAGTCCCAGAAGTACATTTGCACTTTGCTAAAAGCAGTGAGGAGAAGCCCGTGCCACTGGGGTTGCTGCTGGGGCAGACAGCTGGTGCTGAGGGGTGGCAGTTGCTTTTAAATGGGAGGTTGGATCATTAGGTACCAACCAGTTGGTAATGGGTTTTGGAAAGTTATGAGAGGAAACATATCTAGTAGAATGGTTTATCTGTGTATTAAACATGCTTCAGTATGCAGAAAATTGCTCGGAAATGGAGGTTCACAGAAATCTGTGGAGGCTCCTGTGAGCCTGGTCAAAGACCATTTTCTAGGCTCTGCAAATGCCCAGGAATACAGAATTTCAGTGGCAAACCAAGCCTCTGGTTCTTATGCTCTAGTCACTGCTTTAGAAGATGGGGAAAAATAAGAGATACTAGTCAGCTATATGCTAGGTCAACAGACTTTGGCAAGTGGAAAGATGAATCTTATGTCTTTTATTTTTTTTTTCTTTTTTACTGAATAATAACATAAAAGAATTCATCTTTCTGTCCAATGTGTCTAAAACTTTTGGCTATATAATCAACTGCAACAGGGTGTTTTTATCTATTTTGTTTTATATTTTTCAATATGTGTTCACATTCCATATTTTTCATGTTGTGTTAACAGCTTATGATGCTTGGTGCTTTTCTGAAATTCTTAGATCTTCTGATTCTGTGACTGCTTCCATATTTACTATATCAATACCTTTAGACCTTGCTTTCTATAGTGCAAGTACTAAAACATAAATGCTGCAAAAAATTAAAAAATCAGTAAATTTACACCAATATTTTATGATTTCTTGGGGCTTTCCTGACTGAGAATTTCTGAATCCTTGGATTTAGAAAACTAACTTTTAGTATGAATATTCAGTTCAGATACATTTGATTACTACACCTAATCCACATTTCATGTTTATAAAATCTAATGCCAATAAAATAACATTTTTTTTCTCAACATGCTGAAATTGTAATGCAGTTCCAACAGGGCCAAACATCAAATACAAGGTTAAAAAAAAAAAACTCTACTAAGTTACAGCAATTCCATTTACAATACTTGGAAAATTTATGTAAGAACCCATCATATGGCACTTTTGTGAATTTATCATCTAATTTTAACACAGTTACAATCCACTTTTTGACAGTGATGTGTGACAGTCATAAAGATAAGAGGTCTGATCTTTTAGAACATTTTTACTGATTATATCCCTGTGTATCGGAAAAAGCTCTTAACATTTCACACTTCTCCCCATTCCTTTGCTTTTTTCCATTCTGGGAAAAAGTAAGCTGCATTGGGCTGGAGCCCAGGAGATGTATGCTCCATTTGAATGTCTCCCACAGCCTTTTTTGACCTGTGCAAGTCACCCTCCTATGCCCATTTTTACCTGTCAATAGGCGATGGCAATCATTGCTTCAATTGACCAAGTAGTCTCTAAACTTTGGGAATACAAGCTGTGTGGAGACAACAGCCAGTACAATGGTATCCTTATTTTGGTAGATGCCTTTAAAATCTCCTGTACCTAAAATTATATAACAAAAATGCAAAGGTCTTGTAAAAACAATGTGTCCTTTTCTGTCTGTTGTGAGTAGTTTCATAAGAACTGTGCAGAAAAATAGAAGGGGAAAAGAAGGTGACACAGTGGAGTTCCACTATGAAAGCTTGAAAAAATGTTTTGGAGTTGAGACCTACTTTTGATTACTTTTTTCCCTGCCCATGAAAGCAGTAGCTGTTTTTGAGGAAAAGCAGTAAAAAATGCCATGAAGTGCTTAAAAGGGACCACTATATGAATCTACTGTGCTGTGTGGATACTGTTTATTTCTAGAATAGGAACAAGAGTCTGAAACTTGGCAGGAATAATATAGGCTATGACTAGTTTCATGCATGTCTTGGCTTCCTGCTCTAAAAGAAATCATTTGGTAAAACTGAGCAGATCTGTTTTGCTTCCTACAATGTCTGATGAACAAGAAAATCTCTAATGTTTGGCTAATCTTTCAAAAACTTTATTGTGCTTTCACTGTTTAGGGAAATTTTTAAGTTAGCATTAGCATGAAAAACTACAGATGTTAGCTTTTTATCTTTTGTCTAAAATCAGATTTATCTAGCTAACCAACAATAAAAATGTGTAAATTTGTGGCAAACACAATGAATCTTGAATATATTAAAGAAACAAACAGATGAACCATCTGGAAACAAGACATAGATCTGAAATAACTATGCCAGTGGCACAATCCAAGCATAATCCCTGGCATAATTTACACAGAGCAACCATATCAAGAGCCAGAAACTATTCTTCTAGAAGGCTGAATTTAATAATGACTGCACATTATCATTCCACTTGCTGGGTAAATATTGACAAAGGAGTGGCACATTCTGTAGAAATGTATCTACATCCTGCATTCTCTCTAGGGAAATTGTATTTTGAGTTTTCCCTACTATTTTGTTTCCCTTTTGTCTTTCCCACCCCTTTCTCATCTAAAATGATTTTAGTAGGTTTAGCTCTACAACTACAAGAATAACTTTGAAATTATTTTTGATAACTGATACATACACATTATAATGCATAATTGATTATGCACACAAATGCTTAACATTATGTAAAATATGACAATTTGATAAGTGGAGAAAATTTGCACATCTCCATTAAGTAGACCTTAATTTTGCCATACACCATTAAAGATTCACGCAGAATTCATCAGCTTTTCTCCTGCTTCTATCACCTGAAGAGATTTCAGGTCAAATAAGACAGTCACATAATCCCAGTACAAACTGCTGATGGAAAGTGCTAGGTTTTACTGTTACGTGACTAAGTAATGAGTTTCAGCTGGGTGCATTTTCCCATGGCACTGGGCTGTTTTGGCAACTCTCACTTTTGTAGGTAGTAACCATGGAACATGAATTAGCTCTTGTATTTACATCTTTACATTGCTGGCAAAGGTGAGACACCTCAACAAACAACGCATCTTGAAGAGTATTTGTAAGGTATTTTGAATGGTGAACATACTGCAAACCTGGAGAGGAACTAGGTTGCATTATATCTTAAAAAGTGACTGATTTAAACCCATACCTAATGTATTTTGTAGGTTAGCATTAATTTGACTTGCTGAGTGGGTGGAATTTATGGGTGTAGTGCATTGCATTAGGCAAATAAAAACATCTTCCTTCAGTAATAAAGGTGAAGGCAGGCTCTATACTGGCAAGCGAAGCACTGTCTTCAAAGCTTTAGCTCAAGCTATATCCATTTTACTCCTGTGGCATGGTGATGCAACACACTGCAAATGACCACCATCAAGAAATACTGTTCTGGCTTTTGACTTCAGACTTAGTTTTGTTGGTTTTATTTTTTAATCTGCATTCAGTGTTTGTCATGCCTACTTCAACATCCCATTTTTCCATCTTTTTCTCCTTCCTTCACACTTTTCTATTGCTCTTATCATCTGAGTTTTCTTTTTTCTCAGGTATTTCAAATTACCTTATTTCAGAAGCTTTTGCTGCCTTCTGTCTTACTTTTGTTCTTGTCTGACTTGCTTCTACAACACACAACAATGAACAACATTAAAATGCTTGTGCTAGTACTTACCAGTATGTCATGCAAGCATAATCACAGCAAGTATAGGCTTTGCTCTGGAAAGCTTACAGCTTTAATTAGGCTTGCAACTTTAATTAGATTTCCAGAACAAACCTTGGAAATGGACATGGAGAAGGGGAAGAGATTTTCCACATGGGTAGCAAGTTTAGAAAAACAACCTATCTGTGTCTTTTGACTAATTACTGTACTTGGTCTTTCTACTGATGGTGCTTTCACTGCTACTCTTTCCATAAGGAAATTGGCCTCATTTTGCCTTTCAGAAAAAGATTACATGTTTATTATGAAAACTCTTCTACAAAATCAAGGGCCTGACTTACTGAAATGAAGCTCCATTACAGTCAGACCTGAGCTTATACCAAAGACCTAGTTAGGACTGTACTTAAATTATGAAGTGTTTGTCTGACATATAACCTATTTGGTAGCTTGATCCTTCCTCTTTAATAGGAGTTTGAGAACACAGTTAAATAATCAGAATAAAATAAAGTTTTTCAGTCTGCGCAAATGGGTTGGATGATGATTTAAACAGGTAGATGAGATTTCCCTTCATTTTTCTGAAAGCTGTATATGTATATCCAAAGATAGAAAATGTGTTGAGTATTCTTCATTTTTCCCCCTTTCTTTTTTTCTTTTTTTTTTTCTTTCACTTTCAGAAATACTTTTTGGAGGCTGGCAAGTGTCTACTCTTTCCAAAATCTATGGAAATTATGATCTGTGTGTGCGCGCCTTTGCCTGTGAGGTCAGCCAAAGGATTTTTGCCATTGCTGGGATAGATATTTTTAAGGTCTAAATATTCCAGATCCTATCAAATTCGAGAGAACCTATATCTTGCAGGAATAGCCCAGAGCTCTGTCAATCAAAACAATGCATTCCCTCACTAATAATGGAAAACTTCAGGGGTTTTGGCAGCTGAGTTTTGTTTGCTTGGAGTTTTGACCCTGAACACTCTAAGCCTAAACAATTACATCTATTCAAGTGAGCTGAACAAACGTACTGAGGCAAATGAAGTTCCACAAGTGCTTAAGAGCTTGCTGGCTAACTTTTCGAAAGATATGCTTTAGTTCAGCCACAAATTACTTGGCTAGACACTGGAATTGCTGGGTGAAATTCTACGGTCTGTTTTTTGCAGCACTTCAGACTAGATGACCGCAGTGGTCCCTTCTGACCTTGAAATATGTGGGCTGGGTGTTAACCTAAGTTAGCAAAGACAGAGTGAGAAATATAGGAATGTGGATTTTTAGCATATTAAAGCTTGCTCAGTTTTTAATTTTATTTTTAACAAATACCTCAATCAAAATAAACAAGTTGTCTGGAAGACCCAAAAAACTACTTGACAGTACCTAACCAATTGCCCAATTCAACGTTAAGGAAAAAAACAAACCAAATCAAAACAAAACCACCACATGGGGAGATTTTTCTGACTTCCTTTCTGGTATTTTCTCAAAGTCTTCCCATTGCCAGTCCTTTAGGAGCTCCTTATATTACGGAACCTGCATGGTCTTGAAAGTAGCACTTACTTCTGTGGGGCTTGTAACAAACACAATATGTTTGAAATCAAACACATGGAATATCCTTATGATTTTTCATCTTTAAGTTATTACTCTTTCTATTTATAGATGGAGAAACAGCTTTCTTGTCCATTAAGGCAATTCTGTAATGGTGTTATTCCAAATGAGAAGTTTTATACCACTTTTGTCATGAGAAGGCTTATCCTGTACTTACTGGCTAGGTTTCAACATGATTATCCCCTTTTCCTGAGGTGCAATGGCAAAATGTTTTTTTTTTTTTTTAATTTATATTTTTTGATACACAAGCATTTTAAAGCACAATATTTAAATGTCTGGTACAAAAGTTTCTATACTTCCTTATACTGTGATAAGCATTTAATTGCAAGTGTGCTAGCATATTTTGAGCTTTCAGTAGAAATTCAACATACAATTATACAATACATCTGTTATTGATAAGTAAGCATCTAAGATCCCGTTTCATATTTCTTGACAGTTGGGTATGTAAGCTCCCTTTTACACTGCTTATTCACTTTTTGTAAGATGAAGTTTAGGAATATATTTCAAAGATAATTTCTGATTCTGTTGGTGAGGGAAGACTGGTTTTGAGGATGTTTCCTTTCTGATACCTGCAGCAAAGATATAAAAGCCATTTACATCCTCGTTTCCTTCTCAGGCTTTAACTTCTCTTTCTCTAAGCTGCAGGTCAGAGGTGAGAAGAATAGAACTGGTGTTGCTTAGGCTGGAAGGGTAAAAAACCATCTCTGTAACACTGGTTTGAAATGCAGAGTAAAGAGAGTCTTCTTTCTTATAAAACAGTAGAGGATTGGCTGCTCTTCTTGCATGGCCATTCAAGAGGAAAATGTATCCTTCCTTAGTGGTAACTACTGTGAGTTGTTATGGTTCACCTCTTTCTAATGTGAATTCAGAACTGGTTTTCAGTGGATAACCATTTGTTTCTAGTTGGTAAACAAGGCTGAATGCTGAGAATATTAGACTACTAGCATACGGGAAGTTCAGTTCCTGTGGAAGTGCACCAAGAGTAGTTTCTAGTGCTGCTATTGATGGTTATTATGTTATGTCAACTCACAGTGAAATTCAAAAACATTGAAAGGCAGCCTGTATCAAGCACTTCTGACAGCTTGTATCTTCCAGCTGGATGATTGGCTCACTTAAAGGCTGGGCTTGTTGTGGTTGTATTTCTACAACGTGAAAGACTTACTGCTTTTTCACATTTTACAATATATGTCAAGTAGGTTTTGGTGAAAAGAAAGGACTGCTGATTGTACAGTGAAATACAGAAATATAAAAGGTATGAGGTATTATATTTTTACCTGCAGACTGAGGTGAAAAATGATAGATATCATGGTCTCCGTGAAATCATGGTCTCCATGTTGTCTCACTGTAGCTCATCCCAATACAGTAATACTATGTCTTAGGCTACAAGAGAGCTCTCTAAATCAAGATACTGTAGTCAGGAACATAAACCATGTACTTATTGATCAGAACCACAGAACTGCTTTAAAAGTCTGTCTCTGCATTCGCTGAAGTCAACTTCTTCATTGTTTCAAGGACCAGCTCAAGATGCCAAGAGGACTGTGCCTCCGTGGAATAGTAACCTAAAAACAGCCTAGATATGCTGGCATTAGCCCTAGAATAGTGTCAGAGTTTGCTTTTTTTCTCTTGATTTTTTTTCAGTCTATCCTATTTTCTATTTTAAGTATGGACCCACTGTAATTTCAAACACTTTAACACAGTAGTGAATGGTACAACTTACGCATTTCAAATTTGCAAGAGAAACCATAGTGAAACCTCACAACAGTCCACGAAAATGATAATGGAAACTTTGCTGGGTCGTTGCTTCTGCTTAATTTTCTTTCCACCATATAATGGCCAACATATTTCGTCACTGAAGAAGTTTTTAGCTGCCATAGCCCATCATACAAAAAGATGCCAAACTGTAGGAGAGCTACCCTTTTTACAAATCAAACCCCAAAGTTTTGGTTTATACTGCTTTTTTAGAAAACAGCAAAGCAGTAATTGCGCTGTGCTTTCTGCACTATAATCAGGAACAAAACATTTCTCCATTTTATTAACCACATTTTTTTTTCTAGAGTGTCCTTTGTCACTTTTGTACAACTTATATGACTGTTATTGATCAAACAGGAACCTGAATGACTTCTGCATCTGCTATGGAAAGTAGAAAGTTCCCATTATCCTAGATCAAGCCTAGACTTGAAAGGCACTTGTGACTTCTTTTTTTTTTTTTTTTTTTTTTTTTTTCTTCTGTTTGATAGAAAGAGAGGATTCCCTAAAAGCTTTTAGGCTGCTGCAACCAATCCTCAGCTGATAAGGTAGTTACATGTGTTTCACCTCCTTTCAGTTTGCTTGTTCCGGTACAGCATCTCCCTTTTCTGGATTGTATATCAGCCAGCCAGTTTCATCCAGGCCCCAGTCTTGGCTAGACGTTGAAATAGACAGGAAATAACACACCCTGAATCTAATGAAAAAAAGATGGGGAAGCTGTCCTGAGTATCCTGGTGACATTCCAGCCTGATCTTTTTGACACTTTTTGGGCAGACAATGGCAAAGAAGTTCAATGAGAATGGAGACAAACAGAATCTTACTACCATCCTAAATGATCTGTTCATTTTCTCTTCCCCCCCCCCCCCCCTCCCCCCCCAAGCTTTTTTATTTGGGTTGTACTGAGCTCAGAAGTTTCCCCATCTTTTTTGGAAGAGAGAAAATGAATTTTCTCAGTTCCCAGTGAATTTGTCTACTTAACATCCCTGATGGTTGAATCCTATTTTCCCACTGATGTAGTAGAAGATGAATGTAATTAACTGCATTACCTCTGCGTAGGAGTTATATAAATCTACTTGGGAGAAGAAGACTCAATAAGGGGATAATTTCCTCTTTTGATATGTCTGACTCCTATTGATTAGAATGAAAATGTATGTGCATCTGAGGTACAATTTACATGGAGAAGGGCCTGAACTAAAATCTGTAGTTTGACCTACTAAATTAGATGGAAGATCAGGAGACAAACTTTGCTCCTCTTAAAGATCTCATTTTACAAATAGCTGGAAGTATACAATATTTTTCAAAGTGCCTCATGTTAACAGATAGCTCTAATTCTGCAAATAACTGTGAATTGATACAGTTAGACAAATCAAATAAAGTGGATTTTTTATTATTGTTTTCTTTCATTTCCCTGTTTCAAGCATAAAGGTAAATTACTGTAGGAGCAAAAATAGTGACAAATCATTAGGTATTGTATGTGATGTTTTTAAAATTAAGAAGTAAGTACTCTCTTCAGTCTGCAACCTTTGCAAAGAATGCAGAAACATTCTCAAAGTAACAGGATTCTCTTGACATTTTCAGTGCTATTATTCATCATAAATTCTTAATTAATCCAGAGATTCACCATTTTTGCCACACAAAAACTTGCTTTATCTTTTTTCCTAAAGGAGAGTAGGGGTGGCATGAAAACTCTCCTAGTCGTCTCTGAAATGAAAGGGCCCCACTGCAGGGGTTGTGTGAAAGAGCTTTACAGTGCTTCTTAGTGCCATTTCCAGAACATTCACATTTTCCACAGCCTTTGGTTTTGCTGTGGACAGAACTGGATGAGGAGCCCATCATGCAGCTGCTCCAACCTCTGTGAGCCTTCGTGCTCCCCACTAGGAATGACCCCATGCCATTTGCTACTTCTACGCCGTCTGCTCTCTTGGAAGAATCACCTTATCTGCTGGACCAATGAGACCATTAATGGGAACTCTCTCGTATGCCATCAGAGCTCCACTTCTTGATCAACAGTTGTTTACTTCTGAGATGTCATAGCTTGGCTAATATAGCCGAATATTTTTATTGATAGATAACAATGAAAAATAAAGTTTAAAATAGAAGATGAATGAATTCAGTCCTTTCTTCAGGGATGAATATTATTATTTGAAAATTTTAATAGCTGGTGGAATGCTGAAAGGGCAGACAACAAAAGCATTGAATAATTGTCCTAGGACTATAATCAGACTTCCATTATTGACCTCTGCTAATATTCTACTGTAACTGTCTGCTAAATTGGTTCCTTGGGGCTTGAAATATACAGTGATGTTATGAGTTCCTATTGTAAATTGCCACACAGAAAAGTAGCAAGTCTCTGAAATAGCACTGGCCCTGGTCTGATCAATACTCAATTCTAAGCAGTGCAAGAGGCAACTGTTGCCATAGAAACATTGATGTCACCGAGGTTGAACAGTGGCTCTTACAACAAATCATTTCCTTTGAGCAGTTGTAATTGACTATATGTACAGTTTGCTGTCACCTGAGACTATTTACATCAAGCCAGTAAGAGAGCTGCATTAGTTATTCTGGGAGTAAGAGGGTTAGCTCTTCTTTTTGTGACCTTACAAATACCTGGGAGGATGTTGCCAAGGCAACCAGTGAGGTACCGGGATGAGCAGGAAGGCAGCTACATCGTGCAGTGGCATTATTTTGGAGCATTAGGCGTAGTTCTAATAAACTTTATCTAGCCATTGCATAATATAAACATTACATTAAATGTATGTCTGTCAAACTTTTGGTTTCCAGAAGTGTTACCTTTGGCATGGGTAAAAAGCAGAAATCCTCGAAACTTGCTGCAGAACTTAAGTGCTACCTGTTTTGTACTGAGATGTCACAGAAACACATTTTAGCAAGATCAGGGAGTGATTATAGGATGGAGAGCCTTTTTCTGCTTTCAGATGTAACATTCATCTGTGAGTAGCACTGGCTTCAGAATTTGTCTGAATTGTTAAGGTTCACATTTCATTTAGCAGAGGATTATTTAAAAGTATTTTTCAAAAATAAAGTCAGACGTGTTTAAATACATTATGTCACAATCCTTTACCACAAAGGAAGTTTTAAAGTAGGCATTGCACAAGCTCCTTTAGTGCTTCCCCCATTGCATCTGCCTTTGTTCTGTGAATGATTCTTCTGGGGCCAGTGGACTGTCACCGTGCCCTGCAATGCCTGGTAGCTCCACAGAAGGGTGAGAGCGGGTCGTAAAGCACCTGCAGTGTCCAGCAGCACCCCAGAAGTTAAAAGGCAAACCTCAGTAGCGCCTAACTTAGAAGCTCTCTAAATGCAAATTGCTGACCTTGCCATGAAAATATATACTATAGTACTTCTTAAAAGAGCGGTGTCTGATGTGATACCATAATTACCCAAACCTGCCATATTCTGTAGTGTAAACATAAATTCAATGACTTGTCAGTCAGTCACATACACTACCATTCTCTCGTACATTAATAATAAAAATAGTGTGAATGTACTAGCTACTAAATTTCAGGCTTAAACAGCTAGCCTCCACATGCCTATATTTGCATCTATATAGGCAGTTTTCATGTTTTTTACTGAAAAAAATGTAGAATTAATATAGTTGCTTATTCTAATGGTACAGTACGTATATAGGCTTAATAGCATCCTATAAGTAGTGAAGAAATGATTGAGATATACAGGTTTTTAAAATACAGTGACAGTGAAATCTCACAGCATCTCACAATTATCTCTTCTTTCACAAAAGGCCATGTGTATGTACTTATGGTCCTGTTTATGATAATGCATGGTTGTCTTGTGGAAATTTATAATCACAAGAGATCAAGGTTTTCAAGACCTCTCTAAAAAAACAATAACAGTGCAACAGCCATTTTCAAAAGTAACATATATAAAAATAGGACATATTAGAAAAAGGTTGTTTTCATATTCTAGGACATATCTATCTGACAGGAAGGAAGAAACTCCCCTTAGTCTATCCTGGAAGCATTTCAGGGTTTCTTGGATTTCTTTCTTAAATTTCTATTATTGCTTTATGCTACAGACAAAATCCAGGGGAATTATACCACTGGTACAGCAATTTGTATACAAGAATGGTTTGGAAAGTTATTGGACCATTGCTTTTGCCCATTTCTTCAGGTGAACAAATTGTGCCATTTTTTGCTGTTTAAAAATACATTTTGTGGGAATATGTTTTTGAAATGCAACATGAAATCACAGCTGTGTAATATACACTATATAAAATAACTGAAAATAAAGTATGTGCTGACATCTTGATTTAGGTGCAATAAAATTAATTTACAGTGAAGAACTGAGAATGCTACGTTCTTTCCTTCCTTCAGTTTCAAACACAGGCTTCCTCCTTCCCCACCCAGCTTTTTTTCTAAGGAAGGCTCCATAACTTTACTGGGATAATGAGAACAATCTCTAATGTTATATCATTTTTGTGAGACTGTCACACAGATGACTGAGAAAGAACATAGTCCTGCTGATACATTTAAAAAATCCTCTACCAGAACCCAAATGAAAACAGATTTTTTTGGTGTTCAGAAGCTGTGCAGATGAAGTTTTGGCTCTGACTGTTCTCACTATTTCTGGGTGGCCATGTCAGCTGTTACTTGGTTCTGATCTAGTTCACGTTTTGGGCTGAGCAGAGTGTTCTGTCATTCTGCTCTGCTTCTGCTGGATCACTGATGTTAGAGTGCAGATGACCCTGATGACACAGTTCTCTCTGAAACACTTGTGATTGGTTTGGAATCGTTTTGAGGAAAACCTGATTAAGAATGTGTATTGAGCAAACTGAGATGACATTTGTGTTTGGACATTCTAATACTGTGGAAATATTTGAGTTCTGAAAAACAAAGTTGAATCATGAACTATAAACACTGTGGCAGTAGCATCAGACATATAGGATCTCAGAGAACTATTTATGTGAATTGCAGGCATGCTTAATGAGAATGCCGCTGTTTTGTTAACTGTAAAATGTTGTCAGTTCTTTGTATAGTCAGAGCAGCATAGCGATGAGGACAAGGCAGGAATATCGGGTGCTGATAGGTAGGCAGAGCAGCAGACGTAGAGAAGCAGCAGCACCACGAGTGAAAAAATATTGAGATTCTGTTCTCTGTCATTACAGATGTCCTCGTGTACCCTTCATGATTCACTGGCAAAGAAATGCAGATACAGTACTGATAGCCTCTCTGCTGAAATACAGGGTTTGGGACAGGAAGAAGTATTTTATACATTAGATGTGCTATTGCAGGCCAGGACTGTGAGCTGTGAGCACAGTATAGCCAAGGGACAGCTCTTGAAGCTTGATGAGCTCTACAAATGTGTGTGAAATACTCAGCAGAAAGTTTTAGGTTGCCAGTAGTCTTTGGCGAGCATTGTATATAAACTTTCCATGACCCACAAACACAGCTATGCTGACGGAGAGTGTTGAAGAGGTTGAAACTGAGGGTAGGGTTCTCAGGAGATGGAGGCCTAGAGGAGGAGAGCAAAAGTCTCAAAGCCAGATCTTAGGCTCTATGTAATGACTTCCCAAGGCTCAATTAAAATGAACTCAAACCTAAGTTTATTCAGCACAATATTCTCCATTTTGGAGGTTTTGTTCTTTGTCACAAAAAAGAGATACAGGAAAAGGAGCAAGAGAATGAGAAAAAAAAAAAAAAAAAGTGAAAAGCCAGCACCTTCTTCCTCTCATTGTTGTCCTTCTAGCAGTGGATACACTTCACTGTTTCACTGCGACTGTGTCTTACTGGCTACTCTGTTAGCTGCTGTACCTGTAACACACTCAACCAAGTATTTTGTCTTTAAGAAGCTTCTACAATTTAAAGGTCTTATGGAAATAAATGAAATTGTTTCCCAAATGTGAACATAATAGAAAGTCAGTAAGGATTTTTTTTTTTTTTTTTTTTTGCTTTTGATATCTTTTATAGCCTGGAATTTTGAAAGCAGTTGTTCCATCTCCTTCTCCATTCCCTTTCCTCCACTTGTGTAACTTCTCTGAATTCAGCGTCAATTACTCTTGATCAACTTTGCTATTAAGTAGATGCAGAATCAGCTCCATTGTCTTCAGTGGAATTTTCCTTTCCAGTTTTGGCACCTTGTCCTTCCCAGTGTTGCTGTTACATTTTAATTTGGGTCTGCTTGTGAAAAATGCAGCCACTTAGAGCTCTGCTATTATTACATTTATATTCTTTGTTACAACACAAACTACTAAACACTTTGTCAAAGGAGGGAAGAAAAGCCAGTTAGAAGAGTGATCAACTCCTTTTAAGGATCTTGTATAAATGCTTGTATCCTGGAGAAACAACCAGCATTAATTTCTTTCCTAATTTTGGTCAAAAGTATGTGGATTTCTTAGTTGTAATGATTATTATTTTTTGTATTTGTTTTTCAGAAAGTTTTGCCTTTTCTGGCAAAAGCTGGGCCAAAAAAATCTTGTTTTTGAGAAATCTGGAAAAAGTTCTGGAATACACGTTGAATGTCTTCTAAATCTATTTGTTACCCCTTGGAGAGCTAAAGATGACTAGTTACATCCAACCTATAATTAGCTATGCTGCTGTGTTTTATGCAGGAGATTTTTCTTCAATGGCTTCGGCAGTTTGAATAGGTATGATCTCCAGATCATGATATTGTGGTGGCAGTAAGCCATGTGTGTACAAAGCTATTGACTGACGTGTTTTATTTTGTTTATATGTGGTTGGTTTTTTGACCAGTAACAAGTACAATTTTGCTGGTATAACCTGGGATCACACTTCCAGCATGCATGTTGACATTGTTCCCTGGCAATCCTGCTGTGGTCAAACCCTCCTGTGAGAGATTCTTCTACCCTCCCATCTAGGAGGTTTGGGGTAGGGAATTTTTGTGTCATGATTTATTCTGGAATTTAACACTAGTTTCTCTGGGCATCCAGTATCTCTGATGCGAGGGGACACTTTTGCTATCTTGCTGGTGATAAATTGCCTGCCGTAACAGACTGGGCATGGTACTGCCCGAAGTGATGGTAATGTTGCAGAGATCTGTCCCACCCTTTAGCTTCCATTGTTTCCAATGGTTGCTTCTCTGTGCCAGTGACTTTATGTGGCTGAGTTTCCTTTGAATTTCTAGCTTCTTCTTCCTCATTGTGTCTCTGGGGCTTGGCTGAGCTATCTCCTCCATGCTTTGGCAGCTCGGGCTTTTACCTCCTCTCACTGCTCTCTTTAGTCAGGTATAAGATTGCTAGAGCTTGATGCTGTGGCTGGTTGGCTCATTGGGGTTGGCTGCTGGGTTTTGGTTAGGCATGGGGGCTTCCTGTAAACCTGGAATGAGAGTGGCCTGGCTCTTGCTCTGCAGAACCATGGGTATTTATGGAGACTGCTAAAGACTCAACCTTGATTAGGTTAGTGTCCTTCTCTCCTTCTCATTGTCATGTGATAAATTCTTTTTCCTGAGACCCACGCTGAGATATAATGGGACTGAAAAATGAAAGGGTTTCCCATATGACATTACCCTAAACGTAAAAGAAAATAAAGGGATGAGAGTGCAAAATAATTTTTCATGAGGAAAATAGTGCTGCAAATTATAGACAGAGCTGTGTGACAGCTCTTTGTTTGGATTACTGGTAGAAATCTCTTGATAAATCAGATAGTTGCTTCTTTGGGACCAGAAAAAAAGATTTTTCTGTATAATCAGAAAAAAGGCACTCTTTCTTAAGAATATTTTTTTTCATTAATAAGAATTTGGGGTTAGCAGATATCATAGATGCACATTGAGAAGGGCAGATCTGCAGTGGTGTGAAAGACTGTCATTCAGCTGGCCGTCACTGGTGGATAGGAGTCCACAGCCATCGTTGGCTTCAGAATGTGTGTGCATGGGAGAAGTGAGGGAATGAATGCAAGAAAATGGAACAGGTGCTATTCTGTCTGAGAAAGCTCTGTCTCAGCACAACAATCTGTTTTAATATTGTCTCAAGTGTTCTTGGTGTGTGGTAAGATGCCTGGAATGCTTTTCCATGATTGAATCTTCCAGTGCTGTAACCCTGATAGTCAAGGCAGCTGCATGTTTTCCCCTGCACCCCTATTTATCATAGCATCTGTTTCAGGGCTAGTCTTCTGGACAAAGTTTGTGTTCATCTGTCCCTGACTAAACAGTGCACAGTGGAGGAAGAACACACTTTTGTGGCCTGGATACTGCTGAGAGAAGGTTCTGTCAGGGTTCTCGGGTCTGTGCTATCTGCATGGGCTTTGCCTCTAAAGAATAGGGAAACCAAGTGTGTCCTCCGTGTCTGGATCCTGAGTGCTGACTGCTCTTGGTGGTTCACACATTTTTATAAGGGAAGTAGTGAGTATTTCGTCTATTCCTGCTATACTGAGACCAGAAAGACAGGCACAAGCAGGGTGGAGGTGATGTCTTGGGCTTCACAACCTCAGTCAAGTATTCTGGCCCACTCTGCTTCCTGTTGCTTTCTGCTGGTCATAACTTGGCATCTATGTCCTCCCCTCAGGCAGTACTGTTTCCTGAGACCTTCTGTCATGCTGCCCCAGACAGTGTGGATGTTCATTCAAGGTCTTTTACAGAAGGAAGTTTTGACAGCTATGATGAATGACTGGAAAGTTGTGAAGTAGCAAAATCAGGTGGAGAGGTCAGGAGGCAATGACTGTCTTGCGGTCCTGGGGCTTCCTAACTGTCTAGGACAATGTAAAAGGGATACACATTTTCAGAGCTGGACATTAGTTGTCCATAGCACAACCTATTAGTTATGGAAGGAAATTGGTTGATTGGCAACTACTTGCATATTGGTTGGCTAATATAGAGGTCGTTTTGGGAGCTTTAATGTAAATTTGACCTATACCAAACTCAGACAGAAAGCCAGTGGCAAAACAACCAATGTAGCCTGTTTTATGTATGAGTTCCTTATCACAGAAATGGCTTTTCCTCTTTATCAAGGTGTTACAGGAGTCCTTTTCCCATCCCTGTCAATGCCATTTCTCTTCTGTAGTGCTTTTTACCCGATGGACTTCCTAGCAATTCTAATTTTGGGTAGCCTTCAGTCAGTCTTCTCTGCTGATGACAAATACAAGTACTTTGATATAAAGCAGTATTAAGAATTTACATTGGCACTAGCCATTTCATGAATTAACCTTCTTCAACACTCCAGTATTAATTGTTTGGCAATGGATGATAAATTAATCTTCATATTCAAATTCTTTCTATGCAGTTGATATTATTATTTGTAATGCTTTTTTTTTGGCCTAAGTATGTAAATCTCTGACTATGCTATGGTTTTACCAGAGCTATATAACAACCTCCATGTCTATGCTTAAGTGAACCTTTCCTTTCCCAAAATAGGAAATGCTGACCTCAGAACAGTATGAGTTATGGATTTCTTTTCGTGGCAGTACATGATTGACTTTACCCAGGCTATAGGAAGAAAATACAACAGAAACTGTAATGAAAAAAAATGCACTCCATTTGTTCTTCATGCAGCCAAGCATGGCATTCTCAGAGTATTATATATTGCATCCACGTTGGTATCAGTATAAGATTATTAGTAGATAATAATATTAAAGTTCATCATGATTAATGTAATTAACAAGCATACAGAAAGCAATAAAGATTAGTCTGTATTACTGGAAATGCTTTTAGATGCCATTATGGTCTCCACCATTGTGTATCTTATATTTAAGACTGCTCTTTCCTTTAGCTGGAAGCTTCCTTCCCTTGCAAAAAGTAGAGGTGGGCTGGACAGTTCATCTGACATAAAGCACCTCTGTGCCGGAATACTTATGCAGAGGAAGGAACTTGTTCACTTAAGAAAGTGGTGGGACATGCTGCCTCCTTTCCTGGCCAGGCTTATGCTGTTATTAAATAACATAATAATATTAAATTATTAATAGCAAATGATACTTAGCACTTACATATGCAGTTTATTACCAAGAGGTGGAGTTAGGCCTTTTTTATTTGCAAAGTGCAACAGGCCATATTCTCAGCATTTAAGCTTGATTTTTATAAGAATGTCTGACCTATTGCTGTAGTTTAAAAATAACCTCCAGAGGCCCAAACCAAAGTGGGTAGAATAAGTTCCATGCTTGTCATTTAATCTGAGAACATCTAGAGCAACACCATGGATGTCACAGGAAAAAATAGCACAGTGCTACTGCTGCTGTCAAAAAAGAACCTCTGACAGTAGACATGTGAAGGTCTGTGTTAGAAAGCTGAGTTGGATCTGGTTAACTACAGGTTTCCCTGTCCATTGTTTATTACAGAGATAATTTGAGTTTAAGGGGTTGAAAATGAATCACTTCAAAAGTGTCTGATTCTTGTTAGAACAATGGTGTTCGCTTAGTAATGGACAAGCAAGCCTGCCTTAACGACACTAGTGAAGAAGTAGTAGCAGAAGAAATGTTCTAACAAGGTGGAGGAGGAAGCTCTGTAGATGTGTTGAAGCAGTTGCTCAGCTAGGCTACGTTCTCGCTGATCGGTGTCTACTGAGAACACGTTAGTCTTTTATCTTCAGTACATTAACATACCTAAGTATATTGAGTGCATTTACTCCCATCAATTCAAGACGTAACTCGGAAAAATCTTCACAGTATCACAGATTTCTAGGTTGGAAGAGACCTCAAGATCATCGAGTCCAACCTCCGACCTAACACTAAGTACTCCACTAAACCATATCGCTAAGCTCTACATCTAAACGTCTTTTAAAGACCTCCAGGGATGGTGACTCCACCACCTCCCTGGGCAGCCCGTTCCAATGCTTAATAACCCTTTCGGTAAAGAAGTACTTCCTAACATCCAACCTAAAACTCCCCTGTCGCAACTTTCGCCCATTCCCCCTTGTCCTGTCACCAGGCACGTAGGAGAACAGACCAACCCCCACCTCTTTACAGCCTCCTTTAAGGTAACTGTAGAGAGCGATAAGGTCGCCCCTGAGCCTCCTCTTCTCCAGGCTGAACAAGCCCAGCTCCCTCAGCCGCTCCTCGTAAGACTTGTTCTCCAGACCCCTCACCAGCTTGGTCGCCCTTCTCTGGACTCGCTCGAGCACCTCCATGTCCTTCCTGTAGCGAGGGGCCCAAAACTGAACACAGTACTCGAGGTGCGGCCTCACCAGAGCCGAGTACAGGGGCACAATCACCTCCCTAGACCTGCTGGCCACACTGCTTCTTATGCAGGCCAGGATGCTGTTGGCCTTCTTGGCCACCTGGGCACACTGCTGGCTCATATTCAGCCGACTATCAACCAATACTCCCAGGTCCCTCTCGGCCAGGCAGCTTTCCAGCCACTCATCTCCCAGCCTGTAGCTCTGCTTGGGGTTGTTGCGCCCCAGGTGCAGGACCCGGCACTTGGCCTTGTTGAACTTCATACAGTTGACCTCAGCCCATCGCTCCAGCCTATCCAGATCCTCCTGCAGAGCCTTCCTGCCCTCGAGCAGATCGACACACGCACTTAGCTTGGTGTCATCTGCAAACTTACTGAGGGTGCACTGGACGCCCTCATCCAGATCATCGATAAAGATATTAAAGAGGACCGGCCCCAGTACCGAGCCCTGGGGGACACCACTAGTGACTGGCCTCCAACTGGATTTGACTTCATTCACCACAACTCTCTGGGCCCGGCTATCCAGCCAGTTTCTAACCCAGCGAAGCGTACGCCAGTCCAAGCCCCGAGCAGCCAGTTTTTTGAGGAGAATGTTGTGGGGAACGGTGTCAAAAGCCTTACTGAGGTCAAGGTAAACCACATCCACAGCCTTTCCCTCATCCACCAAGCACGTCACTTGGTCATAGAAGGAGATCAGGTTCGTCAAGCAGGACCTGCCTTTCATAAACCCATGCTGACTGGGCCTGATCGCCTGCTTGCCCTGCAAGTGCCGCGTGATGACCCTCAAGATAATCTGCTCCATGAGCTTTCCTGGCACTGAGGTCAAACTGACAGGCCTCTTCTGTTTAGTCATCAGGCTCCTCAGAAAATGTGTGGACTTGGAGGGGAAGAGGAATTTGAGGAATATGCTGGCTAAAAAAATAAAATATTTCTGACTAAATTGGGCAGCCATGCATTCCCATCATTAAAATACGGTACTGTTGATCTGTTTTGGTGTTATGAACTGCTTTAGAACAACCACGATGCTTGGTTAGATTATTGATGCTTTGAAAAAAATTATGTGTTAGGGAGTATGCTTCAAACTGTATCACAGGCTCAGTAATAAATGATATTCATTAGATGCAGGTATATTTGTACAAAAACAAACCCTTTTCTTTCTGAGACTAGCATGAGATCTGCTTCTTTGCAGTGGAGAGCTTGACTGATGTAGAGAAAAGCTTAACACATATCTAATTACAGAGCAGACTTCCCCTTTCTGAGATTCAGAGGCATTAATTAAAGAAAGAAATTTATTACAACCTGTTCCATTATCTCCAGTCACCTTTACACAGATGAAGACTAAATTCCCTCACTTTCTAGCAGAGTTACGAACACAGAACTGTAGCAGTTTAATAGAGACTTTCTACATTATGTGAGTGAGGAAAACAGGATTTATGATAGACAGTCCACTTGGTAGATCTACTTTTAAAATCATATGTTTATCCTCTATCTATTCTCTGTTTCTGGGAGGCACTTAGACTATGAACCCTTGGGTTAACACCTCTTTTGGAAAAAGGTATTGGCTCCTGCTCAAATGTCCTGGCAGAAACATTCAGAGCAGGTGCCATACTTGTGCAACTGGCACTGGTACTAGGCTCAGGTTGAATGCTTTCCAGCACATTGTGTGCATGGCACAGGTGTTGGAAGCTGATGTATTTGAACTCTGTTGTGTCACTCCAATCTGCCTTGCATCACTGTAGCCCATTAGAGGTATTACCCTGTCCTCTAGATGAGAAGGAAGGTGCTGATTTCCAGATGTGGAGGCTTGTTTCATGGTTTTGTATGATGAATTGACAGTAGCTCCAGAGCAGAAAAAAAGTGTTATTCTTGGGGGTAACTATCCTGAACAACTCCCAGATGGCAACACAGCAGTTCTGTGTGGGAAAAGAGCACGGGGGGACTGTAGAGCTCAGAATCTTACATTGAGAATATATTCAAGAAGGAAGACACTTGTGACTGATACAATACTTTTTAAAAAGTGTTTTCAAATATATTAACATGTCAAATATCAGAAAATCTCTTGCTGACCTCACAGAAAGAGGCTGTTGGCAAGGGGAATGCCCTGAAAGTTAGCACACAATTTAGACAATACCCAGCAACTGCCTGATGCAAAGAGGAAAAAAGAGAGAATTCATACATGGGGCCCAGCCTTTCTGTGTGATTAGAGTTAGGTCCTGTTAGGTCGACTTCCACAGAGTACTTCCAAACAAGCTATTCATGATTAATCGTAAGTATGAGTCAGAGCTTTTTTACAGAAGGCTAGAAGAGTGGTCTCTTGCTGAGGCCATCTGGAAATCCTTTGAGTCTAGTCAAAACAGCCAAGAAAGACTACCTTACCCTGTCAAAAACACGGATCTCAGAGGCCATATTCTAGCTGGGCACTGACAACTAAGTAGGAAGTTGACAGTGCTCTTGTAGAACTAGCTATGTTTATAAATATAACATAAACAAAAATAAAAGGGACTGAGACTCTCTTGAAGTTCTTGGACACCAACTATATACAACTGTCTGACCATGAACTGGATAAACTGTGTCAAAAACACACTTTATAAAAATATAGGTTTTTTAGGCCTGGCACAGTTCATTATCCTGATGCTTATGCTTCCAGCATGGAAAATCACTGGTAGCTGCTGATGCAGCAGTCTGCCCCAGTGTCCAATCTCTGGAGAAACTGTGTTCAGTGCTTGCTCCAAGTCCTTCTGAGCCCTTTCCAGGTCGGTCACAAGCTTGCCTGTTACATCTTCATTCTCCAGTAAATGAATAGTGTGGAATTTCCAGGTCTGTGGTAATATCAACCTTTACTTGATTTTCTATTAAGAAAACACACCATGTGAGACTTTCTTTGTTTTCTGAGTTCGGCATGAAAAGGCTTCAGGATCTGCCAGGAGCTGAATGGCTGGCGGGTATCATTTGCATGTGCTATTTTGTTGCTTGTGTTAGATCAGTGTTGTAGAGCAAACCTGGAAGAGTGCTTCATGCCTACACAGCAAGGATGAGGGCACTTGTGTCAAGTTGCCTCAGTAAGAGCAAATGTCAGTTCTTTTCTTTCTTCTCTCTTGGTGCCCCAAACCTACTTGGCATAGGCTTCTCTAGGGATGAGGCCATCTCCCTTCTCTTTGTGTAAGCAGAGGTGTCTGGAAACACCCTCTCTGTTTCATTACTTGGGGGCAAAGGAAGCCAGCTTCTCTCAGATGGGCTCCATATCAGCTTCCTTTAAGTAATTACTCAAGAGTGTCATGTGCCTTCATACTTCCCTGCAAAGGCCTGCAGCTATCATCCTCCTACCCTTGGTCTTTGTCTTCACTGTCATAGGCCTCCTCTTACTTTTTGACTCTCATCTGGTGCCAATCCTAGTTTCACCTTTATTGCTGCTGGGACATCTGGGTATAGTGGATCTTAGCAATCATGGCTGTAGGTCAATTTACTGAAAACATGAGCCCATGTGTTGGTTACTAAATAGAAAGAAGGTTGTTGCCTCATCCCCGGCCCAGATGGCAACTCTGAAGATAGACTTCGAGCTGCTGGTACAATACAAACAACTTACTGTAGCCTCTATCTTAACATGACTATCTACGTTGTCTCAGGTATAATGCCTTTGAAATGGCAGTGGAGGCTGGAGGTGGTGCTTTGCAGAGCATGAGGACACACTGGAACAATTAGGCCACACAACTTTCTGGGATATGTGCTGGGGTTGAAATCAGTCATCCAGACTTCATCATTGGTTGTTTTACAGTACTGATGCAGACTTTGTGGCCTCTTCACTCAGTCTCCCAGTATATCTGCAAAGATGAGCAGTATTTATCCATTGATAAAATGGGACTTCTGGCTGATTCTTTCTGTTCCAACATTTGCTGTGATGAATATCAGATTGATTGTAGTAGTATGCAGGTAGGAGAGTGTTTTTTCACCAGCTTGTTAGTGTTAGTGGGAGCTTGCTTTATTAGCTCTTTCCTAATTCATCTAATGAATTTTCAGCTTTCAGAGCCCTCTATACATATATTACACGCTGAAGGGCAAGGAGGAGAGTTTTTTTAAATTGCAAGAGAAGTAAATAATTCTGAGCAGTGTTGAACCCTGCTGCCTAGCCCTGTGCTTTACAGATAATTGTTCATTGATCTGTCTGGTGGGAAGGAACTTCTGGATCTCTTATATCAACATCCTGTTGATCCTGGGAGTTGGGTCTATTTCCTTGTCTCTCTCCTCTCTCCCTCACTGTACATTTTTTAGATTTCTGTTTCTGAAAGAATGCCAAATAGCAGGCTAAATAGGTCAAAGACTGTAGGAAAGGAGGAACGTGGATGGAAACTTAAAACAGACAGAGAGCCTAGGGAAAGAGTCTCGAGGAAAAGAAAATGCATTTTGCAGTTTCTCTTCAGCTATTGTATGTTTAGGATAGGTGACTGATGGCATAATTAATGAATGGGCAAGATTACTGTGTTTATGTGATGGCATTTTCTGCAAGTGTGCAGTGATGTATTGGAGACGGACTGTGAATTACCTGAAACTGGACAATTGTATTAACCTTAGGCAAGTTTCTTTTCCAGTCAGAGCCTTTCTCATGTTCCAAAACACAGTGTTGTCTTCTTGCTTTGTGGTCAGTAGGGCAATAATTTTGCCATTCTTTATAACTGAGAGGATAAGTAGGATACCCAAGAGCTTTGTCTAATCATTTAGCTAATGATCCTGCTCTGTAATATCTGTTCGGGTGTTTAATTCAGTTTAGATTGCTACTGTGATAGTCCTTTCTGGCTGTTGGTTTTGATAGGACTCACTTTTACACTCTGCATCCCCTGAAGAAGGAAGGTCATATCTAAACTCTGAATTTCCTGGCAGTTTCTTATTTTATATTATGCATCACTGCTGGGCATTCAAACTAACTATTCATCTTTAATTTTTATTAATATATCTTTAATTTTGTCCCAGGGTTCACATGCATATTTTGTGTGTGAAAATATTTTAAAAATGTAGTTTATAGCGTAACAGGGTATCCAATTATCTTACTTGCGGGGAGGGAGGAAGCACTCACGCTCCATGTAGTAATCACTGTGGGTGTGTATTAGAACTATTCTGCAGACAAAAAGCCCCCAAACCCTCACACCCTGAAGCACTTAAAAGATATGGCTCTATAAAATGCTGCAGAGTTTATAGGATAGAGTTAGAAGAACAAGAGAAGCCTGTGGGCAGAGGCAGGAATCACAATGCATTGTTGTTCCCCTAAACCTGAGAGAGAACCTCATATCTTTGAAGCTAAGATATCTTTTGTATTTGAATATGTGGGACCAGACTCTTGGCTAGAAGTTTAAAGTACTTTCTCTGATGTGCAGAACTTCATATGTTTTAATGCTTCATTTTGAAATATTTAAAAATTCCTCTGACATGTCACCTGCTTTATTTTTCTCCAGTATCTAAGCAAGTTAGTTTCTGGCTAATTAACTGCCAGTTGTCTACTTCAGAGTAAGATATTCTGAGGAAAGGTGTTGTGAAACACTCTTTTATTATATCTTCTTTGATATTATCTTCTCTGAAACTTTTTAGCAAAAAGTTTTAACAAAAACAAAACCAAAATGACTGAACAAGTATGATTGGAAGACTCCCTGGGTCCCTGTTTCACCTCTCATTGAAAAGTCATTAAAGTTGTGGCTAGTCAGCGAATCCAAAGTCCAGCACCTGTTTGCCAGATAAAAAACAGATGCACTGTATGTATATGATTTAACCCATCTGCAGTACCTGTATTTAAGTTGTTTTCCTTAAGGTGTTTTGGGATATTATGTTTTTATCAAAGATGAAAGTTTGATGCAGTAGAACAAAACTTCTAGTATGACTTTGTGGTATAATTCTCTTGAAATCTGAGATTACACAAGGACTGAATTTTAGATGAGAATTTTTATTTTTTCATTTTTCATTGCAATTATACAACATATATTTTTGGTCTTAAAATGTATTTCACCTCTTAGCTTATTTATTATTTGTCTTTGATTAGGTCATGGCTTATTGAAGTGAAATAAACTCTTCCTATTTTTCTTCCAAAATAATAAGAAAAGAACAAATTCCCTGGGCAGGCCAATCTTTTGGGTTTAATGCACATGGGCATTCCTGTGATATGAGTTCATTTTGAAATTGTTTCTTTTCCTTTAAAACAGAACTGCCATGTAAAAACACCTTTTCTTTTTCTAAAAATTTTTGTCCTTTGAATGTCTGGAACTCTGGAACTGAAGTCACAGAAAATCTTTCTTGTCTACTTTCTACCTACTGGCATTTTCTGCCATCCTTCATTTTCACATACATTGGTAAGGGTCCTATACAGTTTTTCAGTCTGTGACGTAAGATCAGATTTCCTACAATGACAAGTCTGAAATGGCACAAAAATACAGACAGTGCTAGAAAACCTGTGTTCCAGAAGACAACAGGAAGGGAGTGGGAATTGATCTGAATTACATATTGGATAGCACAATACTTGACGTTCCTAAATATATTTAATATTGTCTTCTGAATAAGTTTTCATTAAACTGTAAAGAGTACTGATCATAAAATAGGACATTTATTTGTGAGATTTTAGTAGATGGATTCAGGCTTTGGTTCTGTGGGAGATTTACTGTGTGTGCTTGGGCAAGTTGCTTAGTCTCCTTGTAGATAATTTTCATACTGCGAAGAAACAGAAGCAGTAATACTTGTTTTTTCTTTACTCTTACTTGCCATGATCAAACTGGTGATACTCTGTTACTTACCCTGCAGTTATAATGCAGCCAAAATCTTTAGTCTATGGCTTAACACTATACTGTCAAAAACTGTTGAAAAATAGCAGAGATTAATCTTGGAGATTCTGAGTATTTCCTAACACCTTCAGCTCCATATCATTTCTATGGAAATCAAGTGTTATCTCACAAGATGAGGACCTGATTTTTAACATTTTAACAGAAATCCAAAGTGACACCACTGGTGCAGTGATTATGATCTGGTTATTCTTAGAAACTTTGTATTGTGCTGGCTTTTCCTCTTTTCTTCCTGGTGCTCAATTATGATAAACGCCAATAAATCCTTCCCTGAAATCTATTTTGCATGTAAGGAATTCGTAAGTGATTATTGCAGAGCTGTTTGTCAAGAAGAGAAGCAGCAAGTGATCTGCATAGTAGTAAGCTGGTTCATACGACAACCTTGGTATTAAATATGGGCTTGGTGATTCAGCACCATGAAACAAATTCCAGTTACCTTTAGGTAATGGGCAATTGCTAGAGGTATGCCTTGGTCAGTAACTTTCTATAGTATCATAAATTTAGGTAAATTCATCTTTGGTATTGCTCAATTTAGACAAAAATAAACTCAGTTTAAATGGCTTGTTTCCAAAACCCCATCCTAGTATAATTTACAGCAAATCCTTTTAAAAGCTGCATTTCAAGAAGCAGTCACTAGTCAATGCCTACTGTCATTTTATTTTCATGAGAAATCTCTTAAAGCCTTTTCCTATTTAAAAGCCAGTTTCTATTGCATACAGTATATTCTTGGTCTCTTTGTGCAAGCACAGAATAGTAACGTCAGCTTTGACATTAGTGATTTCTTTGAAAAGACATTTGAGCTAAACAGAAGGGCAAAGCAAGGTCACTGCGTTATGTATCTACAGTGAGCTTTAAGAAATGAGTCAGACTTACAGATGGAATTATAGTTTGCCTTGTCATGAGAACACACATCTTCAAAAGGTTCCTGCTTTGGAAAAATAAAGTAAAAACCAGAAGGAACCACTTAAGGAGGCTGCATAAATAATTTGCCATTTGTGAGCAATATATGCAAAACGATAGGACTGCAAGGACTGTATTTGATGGAAAAGCTTCTAACCATTTAAACTGCCATCCTGGTGTTTATTACCTGAATCACCTCCGGGAGTCTGATAAACACCTGTGATCTGCTGGTAATTCAGGAAAGGAAGCAGCACTCTGCATGACCTGCTTTTTTTCTCTGAAGCAGTCATGGTGTAATAAACAACGTACAGTGATTTTGAACATGCAAAGAATATATTTAGATAAGTTAAGGCTACTACTTTTGGTTTAACACTTAACAAAGCTAACAGCAGAAAGTATGTGATTTAGCACCTTAGTATGATACACATTGAAATGGAGGAGTGAAAGACAATAGTAGTCAGTGGTACTTGGAAGGCAAGTCAGTCATTTGGATTAAAAATGAGAGTAAATGGTAAATGCCTTGAAGAGAGATGAGGAAAAAGATGGGATTTCTTTCAACCCATACGTTTTATAAGTTACTACATGACCAGTAAAGTAGTAATTTCCTGAAAAGCAATATTTAAATATATCCATCATCATTTAGATCTTGGACACATACTTAAATATTATTGATTATTTGCAATTGTGTGCATCCATGTGTAAGTATATTAAACAAAAAAGTAATGGTAGCGTGTCAGTGATTGGGATAAAGTGCAAAAATGGAACCGGAGTCTCTAATTACTAGACTTTTTTTTTTTTTAATTAAGAAAGCCACAAGCACATTATAGACATCCAGTTTATAGCATTGCAATCTTACAGACTTGCTCTCATGAATATGGTAATTTTTTATTTTATGCCCTCTTGAGATGTCTTGTTAAAAACATTTTATTGGTGATCCTAAAATTCAGTAAATTTGAAGCCCTTGGCACCCTGAAGATAGTTAAAGTTCTTCAAAAAATGTCAGCAATAAATATTTGGCAAATATAAAGAATATGCACATTTTTCCCAAGTGGGTGATATATTTTTTTCCCAGTTCTTGTAGTCAAGTGATGACACTGCAGTTCAGAATATAAGTGCATATTGATATTTTCTTCCAGAAACTGCATGTGCTGCTTAGAGAGTGCTTCTCCCACAGAGTTATTTCTGTGCAGACACCTGGAAGTGGTTGCATACTTGCTCCGGCTTGCAGACGAGTTTTGGACAGTCAGGTGTATGTATGAGCAAGTGGTCTTTATTTGGAGCAATTAAAATTCTAACATTCTCCTCTCTTGACATGCAATTACTAGGGCTCTGCTGTTCCCGCTAATTGCTCTTGCTGGGGACATTGGTGAGGAGCCAATGATTTTGATGGGTAGTGGATTATCATTTTTACTCTGCTACCTGAGAAAAAAATCATTTGCAAAATCCCATGTGTAATTAGCAAGACTCATGATTAATTGTCCTGCAAAATTAGCTTCACTGTTGCTTTTATTTTACTGCTTCAAATATTAATTAATGTTAACTCCTTTCCTTCAGTTCTAGCTTTTGAATATTCAACGTGGCTTTGAAAAATTAGTCAGGGCTTCTACTTGCATTAACATGCCGGAGCTTTGATTTCTGAATAAGTATTCTGATTTAAAAGATCACACTTGGGTCATAAATAATTTTTATAGGAGGACAAACAAAGCATCAAAGCATCATGGGAAGGCATTCATGCACTAACTGAAAGTAAATTGTTTCAGTAATGATTCATTCCCCCAGTGCTTTTGGGGAAACATCAGCAAATATGCAAAACACTGCATTGTGTGGGGCAAAACAATTATTTAATGACAGCGATCAATGTATGTATTTTGAAATAAGCAGCACAATGAAAATAATGGTGGACTAATACCTTTTTAGTACCAAATCATCATTTTAACCTTGTGCAGTTGCAGTATCTACTCCCTGTATTTCAAAAAATTGCAGATTCTTATGTTTGACGGTGTAAGGTAAAAAATACTAAATACTTATAGTCCAATGCTATCTGTCTTGGTGCTCTCAAAATTCTTCTGTGTTTACTCTTAATGTTTAGCCGTAATGACTATCACAGGGTCAGAAAGCACAGAAAGGACCTAGTGAAGGTTGTTCTTTGGTCACTAGGATTCTGATGGATTGCCTTCACAGGATAGCTCATTAAAACCAGCACTAAGATCTCCTGAGAACCTGAAAAGCCTTAGCTTCTGTTTTAGCAGTGTTTTCATCATGCTAGGTTAGCTCACACAACACCTCACAATAGCATTCTTTTCCAGGAACTACTGGTTCCTTCCAGTATAGCTGTAGAGCACTGCTGCACAGTTATAGGAATAATTTTGCCCCTGCAGCAGTCCTTTCTTTATTTCTTTGTGTTTTCAGCATGCAGCTAGTCATGAGATTCTCCATAATTCATCAGTAGAGCCTTTGCCTGCCTAAATATTCTTCTCATTATACAATAATCTCACGGTTATCTTGTCATAAAACCCAAAGTTGAGTATTGGAGACAGTAGTAGGGGTGAAGCTGACATCATGGTATTTTGGGCAACATACTTGGCTTCATTATCAAATATAATATAAGAATGAAATTTAGGAAATTTTTTTTAACCCACTTTTCTCATTAAACTGTACAGCTCTTCTGGTGGCTTTTGTCAGATCTTGGTAAAGCAGCAAGACCCAGCAAGCCACAGATATCACGGTTTTAGATACTTCAGACTTCTGTAACTGGGGACTGGTTTGACCTCTATGCCTGTAAAATGACATTGCAGCCAGTTTACCTGTCTTCTTTAAAGCAGTTCTGTTTTCCAAATCCTCACATATGAAATAACCAAAAATTGCTTGAAAATGAGTGCTTGCCTCAAAGTTATGCTGGTTAGTTATATGGTAGGGCATTCTGCTGGTTGCAGAAACCACTTCTAGTCTTGTCATGACACCTATTTCTGATGACATGACTTGTTCATTTGAAAAGTGTATGTGTTACATAGAGGGAAAGCATTCCTCCATTAAACCACATGGCTGATTTTTCTTGCTTTTTTAATCAAGTAAATGAGAGCTTTTAACGGCTGTTCTAATATTGACCCGGGAGATCAATGACAGAAAAATAGTGTTACCTTTGTAGCAGAAATTAATTAAAAATTAGAGTTGAATCTGGCCTTTGTTTTGATGACACTGTCTATAAATGATGATTCCAGGATTGTTCCTTAAAAGCTGATTTAAGAACTTGTGTCTTCCTGCATAAAACTATCTTTTGCTACAACCTTCTCAAATCTCAGCTTTAAAGACTGAATTTGGTGTACAAGCCTCTTGATCTTCTTTGTAGGTTCAGATATGTCTTTCTTTTTCCTAAATTAAAAAGGCCATGGTGTAGGCACATTAATTCAGATTTTTTTTAGAGCCTTAGAATGTCTTTAATAAGTAAATATCAAGAAATAAATTCCCAGACACCATGAAAAGTTTCACTTTTCAAAGCTTTGTACATGGAGCTTTGGAGATCTTTGAATAAATAAAAGGCTCCAGAGACTACTGCTTTTCATCTCTGTAATTGCTTGGTCAGCATAAGATGCTGCCATGATGTACAATTGATTCCTATGCTTTTCTAATTTCAGCAGAAACAGCCATGTATAGTAGTGGTTGCAGAGAAGGAAGCAGGAACAGTTGCAGATGTGCAGGCACAAGATGCTTGTTAGAAAAATTCTTGTTGTATCTCTGTCACGTGCTCTAAGACTCTTTTTGTAGCCAGAAAGGTGCTGCCACCTATTCTCATAAGAGAACATCATGCTTTGTGTGCTGTCATACCTATTTGAACAATCCTTTCCAAAGCAATGAAAGGCTTTTTTGTTCTTAAGTATACCATTTCAAAAGGTAAGTTATTAACTGTACTAAAGCTCCTCATAAACTAGTATCATGCTGCTGACTCAACCTGCGAATAAGTGAGGGATTTGTATCACAAGTTGGGTCTCAGGAAAGGAGAGTCATTTGGGAATTTAAATAAGAAGTATTTCAAATTTGGTCCTTTACAAAAATGAAGGATTTGATCTACTAAACTGATAGAAATTAAAGAAGCACAGAAGAGAGGCTGAGATACAAAAATGTTGAAGGTTGAGACCCTCCTATTTTCACAGCTGCCACATTTCATGGTCAAGCTTCCCTGTAGGCATTTCTTAGGTGGCAATGTTTGGCTGGGCTCCTCTTTCTTTTCCTTATTTAATTTGCCCTCTCATTCCCCTGGACTTCCTGTTGTAGAAGCACACATACTCTAAAGTTCCCATTTCACAAGTATTCCTCCTCAGCACTACATGATAATTAAACTTTTTTTGTACAACAGACAATAAGTAAAATTCTTTAGAAATCAGAGATTATACCAGTTCAATGTCAGAATTTGCCGTTATGTGATGCAGGAACTTTTTCATCACTTTTGAATGTTCTCAGGTCTAGGCTAGAGTTCTCTCACATATTCCCCTGATGATGCAGCTTTCCTCCTCAGTCACAGTATCTACTGCTTGTCCTTCCTTGTGAGCTTGTTGCTCACTGGTTCATTCTGACCCATAGTTTGGTGCTCTTCTGATTTCCATCTATGTTCCTTACAAGAATGTTCTGCAATCTGAATCTCCTTTTGTCAGTGTCATCAAATAAAGAAGTCTCTTTTTTTGGTGATTTGCTGTTTACTCCATGCTGGAGCACTACCTGGAAAAGTGGGTTTTCCTTAAGTAATAGAAATCTCTTTATCTAAAGAGATCTAAATAATTCTTTAGATACATTTATATGGATTAGCATCATAGTTTGATGACTCTATTTCCAGCCTGGTAGTAGATGCAAAAAACTGTTTTGTCACATCCTATAGGTCTTGCTGCAAAATTGAAGCAAAAGAAAAGAGATCAGCTAACCTTCAAACTTAACATGGAGCAGGTAACACTGTGCTGACATAATCTTCCATGTATGAAAGAATTCATAAATCTCATGCGTCATGCAATTCTACAGGAGCAAGTGGCTTCAAGCTTACAGTCACAGACACTCTGGTCATTATCCAAGTTTCTGTATTAGTAAACAAATACACTGAATACATGAGAAACCAAATAACTGATTTTGCAAAGATCAAGATGTGTAGCTACATCTGCTCAGGGAAATTTAATGGTCTGCAGAATCTGTCTTTAAATTAAAAAAAAAAAAAAAAAAGGTTCAACCTTTCCCATATTCTTTTACTGTATTAATCCTTTTTATTTATTTATTTATTTTTAATCCATGTTTGCAAAGAACAACCATTTCGCAGAGTGAGGATTTGTTTTGGGTTTTGGTTATTATTCTGTTGTTTGAAGGTCAGATTCCATCTTTAGTTACTTTTTTTTTTTTCCCTTTGCATCACATTGTAGCTGTAATAGCTGTGGATTTAGCTGTGCTATGTTATATATGTGCACCTTTACTTTTGAGAAGGGCAAGGCTAAACCTAGGAGGGTGTAGAGAGTTCCAGCAGGCGCAAAGCTGTCTCTGAACAGCCTGCTGCATTACACACATACTGAGTAGCCTTTGGGGAGACTTGCTTTCTCTTTTCCACTTTTCTTCTCTTCCTCTCTCGCCTATATGGAGAAAATTCATGGCCTTGGCTTTCTCTTCTGAGCAAATATCCTGTCTGCTTTTTTTTTTTTTTTTTTTTTTTTTTTGCTGATTAGCAAACTCCGTTAGGTACTAGCAAGAAATGCAAGTGTTTTAAAATTTTTAACAAGTAATGTAAACGACTGTTCGATGTGTGGGGAAGAGCAGAGGGGAAGAAAAGGTTTTTCACATATTTCTTTAGCTCTTATGAATCAAATACAGCTTATTCCTTTGAATTGGCCTCTAGCAGCGGGCTAAAATGCCCTGAAGGTTAGCTACAGCTGCTGAGATGGTATTTACTGGATGATGAATATATTAGTTCAAATTTAAATTGATTCTATGGAAGGGTAATGTTGATACCATATTCACGACTGTGTTTCAGTAGTGTAGGCCAATTCCTTTGTGTGGAGAGAGTGGGAAGAAAATAATGTAAAGATGACACTGTCTGAAATGCAGGAAACAAACAGTAGTTTATAAATAATATATTTCTCCTATTATGCTAATTTTTCGAAATAAAATTAGAATTAAGTGTAAAGTTCGATCACTGGGTGCATCTATACTAGAATATTATTAGTCTGTTTAGTCACATCTAGAAATATGTTCTTCATGTTTGTGGTTGCCAAAGTAAATAGAAATCAATGAAAGTAGCAAAAGTGCTGAAGTCATTTCAATAAGCGAAGTGCTCATTAATTTAAATTTCACACTTGACATTGTTATGGACTAATCATAGAAAATAAGACATTAACTTCTAAATATGTTCCAAGAATAGGAGTAATCCTGCAACTTTATTTTCAAAGTGGCACTGACATTAGAAGGAAAGACCTCTGACTACAGCACTTTAGGCAGATGTTAATGATATGGTAAACTTTCACAAAAGCTTAAATTCCATTCATATGGATGGCATAAGCTTGTGGAGTTAGCAAGCAAACAATATTGAGACACTGGGACTGAACATGTTCTGAAACATCAAAAAGTTCTGCCTGCCGTTTTCAAACATTTAAAAATATGTGTGAAGCCTGTTCACAATTTAATGGGAGATATACAGAGAGCTTGGGGGTGGTTATGCAGGAAATTAGAAAAGTCTCATCACATCTTAGTGAAATAAATATGCCATTGTATAAGAAAAGTAATTGGAGGGGTGTGTCAGTTCTGTTGATGTCAAGCAGGTGTCCATAAATTAGAATAAATATCTTAATTGATATTAGTGATAAGAAAGTATTGTAAATTACATTTAAAAGAGAGACCTAACTTGTTTCTTTCCCTCTTGCAGACTTATTTTTCCATTTAAAGGAGAGGATTGGAAAATGCCATATCCCTCAGCTATTTTTTCCAGTGTTGACTGATCCAATTGCATGGTTTTCTGTAATATAAAGCAAATCACATTGCATAATGTAGGATGCAGTGAAGATAACTCAGAAGGAAGACAACACTACAACTGCAAAAATTATCTTTTATTATCTTTATCTATCTCTAGATATCTAGAGATATCTATATCTAGAGATATCTAGAGATATCTATCTATTATCTTTATCTATTATCTACCTATAGGTAATGGGAGGCAGGGAAGACATACAAAGTTGCTAATTTCTGATTAATAGCTGCAAGGATGCTGTCTCATTTCTGTTGTCTAATCAGTTCCTTAGTCAAGGAGAACTCCTATTCATGGGGAATTAATGTACTTTGTTCTCACTCTCTTGAAAATATTCTCCGTATTGCTTAGAATATTCTTTAACACCCCAGCATAGATGCTATGAGGGTCTTGACACACAGATCCCCTTCTTGTCACCCCTTCTTAAGAAGTAAAGTCAATTAATGTTTCTCAGACTTGTTGAGAGTGCAAGCCCTATCTAGTATTTAGTAGATTGTCAAGAAGGTGGTGCTAACTTCAGTGAAAATCTTTACAGGATTTGCAGGCTAACTTCAGTGACAATCTAGTACAGGAATCATGACCTGGAGTTTAACTATTAATCTAGTGGTGGGTCTAGGATAACTCTTATGGCACAGGTATTTTTTGCTGTTACGATCTCTTGCATAACACAGGAATAAATTAGTTAAGAACTGCCGTGGCATGAGAACATGGTGTGCCTCCGAATGTACTGCTAGGTTATTTAAGTTTTGTATTTACTCAGTTCTTCAGTACTGGATACAGTATTTCCTGATCAAGAAGCAGAGAAATATAAAAACTGCACATGGTGTCTGAGTACCTCACCACATTACAGCTCTATGTGGACTTTTTTTTTTCCAGATTCCAGTATAAATTTGAATAAACTGTCAATATGTCAATATGCTGTCAATATATATTGGAGACAAAATCTAGCTCAAAATTTGGCCATCAGTCTAATTTTATGCATCTGGTTTACATTATTGTTGACTTTAGGTTTTATAATTTTGCATTGACCTTTTTATTAACAAAATTTCAGAAACAATTTTGACTTCACATTTACATGCTTTTTGAACCTAAATTTTTGGATAAAGCTGACATTTATTGAGCCAGTGTTTGTTTTTATCTTTGCTTAGTAGAACTTGGAGTTACTACTTAGAAACTCTACATTTTACAAACCTGTCCAATTCTATTCCAATATGAAATATTAGTAAAACGGCTTTCTCTTGGAAGGGTTGTGACAATATTTATAACACGATTACATTCAGAAAGCAAACTACTACTTTTCAGTAATAAAGAGAGCTCTTCTACTGAATGGAGCAGTAGATTGAGGATTGAATGTAAAATGTTTAAAGGGAAATTTAGGTATCCATTGAATTGTGGAAAATGTACAAAATTCCTAAATCACAAATTTTGAACTCAGATTAAGAATACTGCATTACTTTCCTTACTACAGTCTCTAGATATTTCCATGAATGAAATGTCATATATATTTACTAATATAATGAAAAAACTAAACTGATATATTTGTAAGAACTTATTGACATGTTGCTGAATTTAGTGGCATACATTGAGAAAGAAATTATCTGGAGTTAACAAGATTGTTTTAGTACTCAGATGACTGCATTTCCCTGTAAAATTTAATTAAATCAGTTAAGAGAAATACATGTTGATTAGTTCTCAGAAAAAATACCAACACTTTAATAGAAGCTAAAGAAGTGAGAATGCCAGAACAGAGGAGCTGTATGGAGAAGAGCTGGCTGGTATGTCATACGTATCAGAATTCTATGTAATACCACTAGTGCTTTCGATTTTCCGTCATGTTTCTATTAAGTCATGTTTCAATCAAGTCCTCAGCAGATTTTCTTTTATACTTGATATAAAGTTTGTTTTGTGTGCCAGGCATTTAGTCCTGCAGTAAGTCATACAATGTATGGGATGGAGGCCCAAACTGTGTTAGTGTTCTTCTCTCTTAACTTAGCTTCTTCCCTTGCTGATTAGGATTCAGCTGAGTGGTTGAAAGGTTGCTGAACCTCTTGCTGAAGAAGGTAGAAGATGTGTAGTTATCAACTGCTCTACTGGCCAAATGTATACCTGAGAATGTGATTCTGTTTAATATAAAAGTTTATGGCAAGCTGTGTTGTGGTGTTTTTTTTTGTTTGTTTGTTTTTGTTTGTTTGTTTTAATATCTGAAATGAGAATCTGTAAATAATACCACTTGGGAACTTAGTGTAGACTTGGGTTTATAACTTTAACCATCTTAAAAAGCAGATTCTTAGACCTATTATTTTATTACTGTTTGACTCATCCTCCTTTTAGTAGATTTGCAAAGTAATTAATAATGGTTTATAAATATGTCATTATGACTGTCACTAGTAGTGTGCTATCGTTTGTAATTTTGTAATGGCTTCTTGACTTCCCTTATTTCCACTCTGCACAACTAGGATGGGAAGATATTTTGTTTTCTATTCACTTACCACTTTAATATCGAAATAACTTTTTAATTTAACTTGTAAATTATAGATGATTTTTACATATTTGTCACATGCTACCTATATCATTTCACCATGTAAGTAGTGCCAGAGCCTTCCCTGTGAAGCATCTACATCCAAGGTCTGTGCAGCACTAAGGTTTTAAGGCAGGTAGGCATGCTGAACTGTATTTCTCTCTAGTGGTTCTGGCAGAGGTTGCTATGGATGCTAGCTCTGGAAATAGATGCTTTGGATGCCAATGGAAAGAAAGGGGGGATTCTATAAATTTAAGGTCTATATTTACAATCTTTGCATTTGCTTCCACAGTGTTACAATATTTATATGTTTAAATTAGTGTACTCTCCATACATATGGTCTTTTCTGCTGTATATCTAGATCTATCAGATGTTTTTTAGTGTTCTATTTAAAAACTAAAGCCATAGTACATAGCAATAAGCTGATGACAGGCTAAGCCTATAGCGACAGCTCTTTCTGACCATTCAATTCAGCCCAGTAATATAGCTTATGCTGAATTGCCTCATACGGCTTGGTATCCTGCACACACACACACACAAAAAAGTACACTGGTTTAGTGAAATATTTGGGGTTAACAACTTGCATCCCAATTCTGCAGTACTTGGAGTCAGTGGAAGTACTGCCAGAAGGAGGATTGCACAGTCAGGCTTTGTATGAAACAACTAAGAAAACTATAAAATTAATAGGATAATAGATTACTAATAGTATGCTATGGTATATAATTTTGAGGTAGCTCTTAAAACATAAACCTTTTTATGTGACTCAAGTAATGTCTATCTTGTGCACCTTAATCTGTAGCTGCAATAATGACTACACAGGCTTTAATATGCCTTTTATCAGTACTTTGATTTCATGGGTTCTGGTTAGCTGTTTTATTCAATATGCCCCAAGTCTTCCAACAGAACAATTGGGAGCATCAAATTGAACTACTAGGAGCCAGAGTCAAGGCAAACCAAAGGACAGTGGTGTCCTTTTTGCAATGGATATCATATCTTTGGAAATTTTTACCAGAGCATGTAGTAGATACTTAGAGTTTACAGTGGCTAAAAAAGAGGGTGGAGTGGTTCATGGGAGAGAGGTGCATAGTTGGTTAGTAAATGCATAAGAACCACCTCTGATTGTTCCCAGGCTGAGAATAGCAGGAAACAGGAGAATATGAGAGGGAAGTATTTTTCCCTCTTCATATTCCACAGACATCTGCCTTGGAGACAGTGAAATACTAGCTGGACCCACTGAGCTGAAGCAGTATGCCTGTCTTGAAACACACTGGAGCTCTAATAATTACATCTTTATATAGCAACATGCTAGTAGTTTTTCTGGTGTACAAAGTGAAAATAAAATCTATCTGCCTTATTGTAACCTGGATTTGGTATATTTAAGTAATTTTCTCACTGAGTTTTACAAGATGATAAACTTACAGATGGAAATTCTTTTAAGCAATAAATACCATGCATGCTGTCACGCCTAGAAGTACAAATAAAGCCAATAGGATGTTAAAAACAGTTGAAGTGCATTCCTTCTCTACCTGGTTCTCTCAGATGAAACTGTCTGCTATCAGTTTGGGCGTACGGTGTTTGACCCCTGCTTGTACATATAAATGAAATAGAGCTCCTATCACTTAGTCACTATGCACTGGATGACAAATTTGTCTACAGCAGTTGACCTGAAAAGTGGAGGCTTAACCTTACATGGAAGCCTCTGAAGTTCTGTGCGTCTGCTTTATCTCTGTAAACATTCTCCAGTCTTTCCCCATCTTGTTCATTACAGACAAGGCTCCTGGGACTGTATGGTTGCAGACCTATTCTCTGAATTTTATATTCTGTTACACTTTTCTTAATTTTGTGTTTTCCTGTGATGTGGCTCTGGAGGAAAAGGATGGAGTAACATCCACGTTACGTTGCTTGGGTTTACGCTATTTTTTTTACTGAGTCCAACATACATGTTTTGTTGTTGCTGTTTTTTAATTTAATATAATTTAGGATATGCATTCTATGTGTATGTTTTTTATCACACTACAGCATTTGCATCGTTACAATTCTTTAAGATTTTTCCATCAGTATGTAATATAGGTAATAAACTGTACTACCAAGTAATGCCCTGTTTAAAGAGAAAGTTGCAAGAATAATACTTAGAAATGATATGTATACACATTAACTTTTACTGATCCTGATATCCACACAGAGGTACAAGAAATCACCTCCAGGGTGGGAATACAAAGGCTGAATAGCATTGATGGACATTCTATTAAATTTCCTGCATATGGAATTAGCATGTTATCCGTTCTGATTTTGCATCACAGTGAAGAGAAAGTGAACAGAAAAACAACTTATGGAGTCAGTGTCTTAAACCTCTAACCTTAAACGTTCACAAAAAGAAATATCATTTCTCCTTGTGCTTTCTAAAATTCCGCATTGCGTATAGAAATGCAATTGCAATAGCACATTTTGAGGATATGGAAATTCATGGACAATTCACAGATAATTCTTTTGTAAATTGGGAGCATTTACTGAACACATCCTAGGAGAACACATGTTTTACACCTAGAATATTATTTACCCAAATGTTTTCCATTCACCTGGGCCAAGGAGATGGGAGTGTGATCTAATGTTTTCTTTTAGTTCAACTGTGTATTTGCAAGTTTAGAAATAAGACACTCCCAATTTCACAGTTAAATAAAGAGATTGCATGTTAGTACCTTTCTTATATTTATTCAAGAGAAAGTATTTTTCCTCCATCTGTTTTCTCATTGTATGCTTTAGATAGTTCTTGGGCCTTGGGCAACACTTGAAAATACATACCATGAGCTGAAAGCAAAGGATTCCAAGGTGGACAGTTGAAGAAACTTTGCTCATTTTGATCAGGTTCCTGACAAATTTCTAAACTTCCATTGCTCTCTAATATGGGAAAAGGTCATCCCTATCTGTTTCTGCAGCTGCTTGTCCAAATTTACAGGGAGAGTAAACAGACTCAAAGTTATGTTCTTCGGGTCAATTATAGTAGATCTTTCCACAAGACTGTGATGGGGAGTTGGACTGGGGACTTGACTGCTAATCTTAGAGTTCCTTTGCTCCTGTATGCTGCACTAAGTAGATCATGAGCAGCTTGGGAAAAACATAGCTGAATTTCTTCTTCAGCTTTTCATTTCTGTGGAAGATGGAAAATATATCTCTTAGAGGGGAGCAGTCCTGTTCTTCCTATGTGTGCTTATGACTATTTAGCACGTTTATTAGTGTGATTTATGTGTGTATAATGTAAGAGGAAAAGACTGTCTGTACTACATTAGATCAAGGGCCTGTTTTGCCCAGTATCTTGTCTGTGCCTGAGGAAGACCAGAAGGAAAAATCAAGCATGCAGTGATACTTCCCAGAATTTCTTGAAGAATTCCCTGAGCTATAGCTTGACATCTTCCATGAGCGTAACATTCTTTCTGAATGCATGCAAACATTCTGCAACCATGACATAACCAGGAATAATTGCATGTAAAATACCAACATATTGGTTTTACTAAGAAATGACTTAGCTACTGCAGAAGGTTTGGGCTTTCAAAACAATAATACAGTTCTGAATTTTGACCCCATTTAGAAAGTTCTGATGTGTCTTCTTGAAGACTATGAACTGAAGGTTCAAAGACCCTCTGGAAGCTGGAATTGATCCTGTATCCACAGAGACTCAGGCTTCCTGTTTGCTTTTCAACTTGACAAGTCACTTCAATGACTTTCAGCAAGGTAAAGTAGAAGGAAGATAATATTAGAAATCCCCCTCCATCTCTCCCTCCTTGCAGGCACAAACCCTTTCCTGAGAAACAAATTTTCTCAACTTCATCTAGAAGGGATCAAACACCTTCTGCTGTTCCCAGGCATTGTTAATTGTTGTTAATTTCCAACACCTCATTAACTATTTGCTATTAAAGATGTGAGGCAAATGCCCTTCACACATGGATAGTCACAAGAATTGACCATTAATAACTACAGAAAATGTTTTACTTTTTTAGTAGAAAGGGAGCTTGTATGAAAGTCACTTTGTTTGCCGGAAAAGCCTGATGCAGCGTCAGGGTGTCATTTCATAGAGCTGGGTATGATCAATGCTTTTGTGTGGAAAAGACACAAAATGCAAGGAACAGTGGTAAAACTGGAGTTGATGTAATGGACAAAAAATAGTGGTTAGAAGTAACCACCTTCCCTCTGCATCACTTCTCATTTAACTTATTTTATAAAACAATAATTTTGATTTAGTAAATACTGACAATGCTTCCAATTTGTGCAAAGGTTCAGTCTTATGGAAAACACATAGTAAACTTTATCTTTTAATATCCAAAGGAGTATGTTACGTTAGTATTCTTATGATGTTAAGACTGAAAAGCCTCAGTCAGGACTGAGACTACATAATATTAGCAAAAGCAGGAGTAGAAGAGAGCCTGCAATCAAGGAACTTCCAGCATAGATAGACAAGTGGATGATGGGAGCTTGAAAATTCTTCAGAAGTCTGAATGTGTTTCCTAATGTAATGGTCAGGGAATTGACCTGTATCCTAGGAGCTGGAAAAGGATGCTCATTATTTTCATAACAGTAGCTAACAGAAAAGGAATTTCCTCTGTCCCTTCCCAGGCATCTGTTTTCAAAGCTGAGCCTAACAGAATCATTTCCACAACAGCAAGGCTTGGATTTCTTTGACAAACTTTTGCCTAAATCTAGAGGTAGTGTACAATATTTTTTTCACTCTTGGCTTTGACTTGTGGGTCTGCTTTACCATGACCATGCAGCTGTTGTCAGAAGTCCATCAGATGTATGTTGTGGGATTTGCTTGTCTTTAACTGTTGGTAACAGATACTCAGGTGAGAGGGCAAGCTTTGAGGCTGTTACTTCCCTCATTTCTCTCTTCTGGAAAAGGTGCCATCAAGATCGTATTAAAATATAACCAACCATTTAGTGGGTATATTCTTTCTCTTTCTCTTTTTACCTCTGTCAGGTTTCACTTTTATCGGGAACGTTTGGTTACTCACTGCACAGATGTTTGGTAATGACAGCTCTGTTGTTGGCTTAAAGTCAGTATTAGATTATAGCCCGAAAACCAGAATTGGATTACAGGCTGGTCATCTTTCACTGCTCTAGCTGAAGGGGCTGTGTGACTGCCAAAGATGGGCAGTAACTTCTTCCAGTGCTGCAGCCAAGTCCAAGTAGGGATGTGAATCAAAGCCTTCATTTGCCATTGTTCACAAGCTGGTATATTTGCTTCAATTAAATTTTTTTAAAAGTATTTATATTAATATGTGAGGCCATGAATTGCAGCAGCTGGGAAGTTTACACACCACCCCTCTGTGCCTCTGTTATGGGCTCCACACGTACTTCAGGGAGTGGGTGGGTTGCAGTTTCAATAATTTCTACAGAGTAGTAATTTCTTTAGCTGCTGCAGCTTATTCCAAAAGGGACTGTGAAGCTGAGCCAACAGGTCATCTGGGCAAAGACTGAAGAAACCTGTCTCTTTAAGCCAAGTTACTTATAGAAAGAGTTCCATAAACTGTCCATTGCACAGGAAATCTGAAGCGGAGCCAGGAAACGTATCCATGTCTTCTGAGCCACATTACACCTTCTTAATACCAGAGCTATCTTCCAAAGCCAGGCTTGAATGCAATGAATTGAGCCAGAATTTAAAATTCTCTGACATCCAGCTTACAAACTGGTCAGTGTAGGGGAGTGCAGACTGCTCCAAAGCTGTTACTGCAGTCTCTGCATGCTGCAGAAGCTCCCGTTCTCTCCCCTGAGAGGAGGATGGAGTTTCATGATGATGTTGGACTCAGCTAATTAGGATAGTACCTAAGTAGTACTACTTTTGTCTTTTGTTTCCCTGTTCAGTGATGTGAAATAATAAAGAAAATAACACAGACTTAAATCTGCTCTTCTCTAAAGACTCCTGTGCATATAATTTATATAAACAGAGAGATTTTAAGGCTCAAAAGGGCCATTAGATCTTCTGTTTATTTCTATAGGTCATAGAATTTCAATTCTCCCAGCATTGCCTCACACCTCTTACTGGGCCAGAGGATCTTTTTGATAGGTCTTCAGCCTTGTTTTGGACTTGGTATTGTGACTTAAACTAAGGAGTATGGAATGCAAACTCAGAGAGAGCTACATTAAAACTCTGATCTATATCCTATAGTCTCATCTTTAGAGTTTCACTTTAGAATAGAGGAACCTTCCCAGGAAGTATTTTCATGCCAGGTCTGCATTTGTTTTGGAAGAGCTAAAGTATAATGAAGTACCTGACTTAAGACTTTACAAGATAAGAGTGCCTGGTTGGTGCTAAAGCTTCATTTTTAATTAATTTAATTATTATGGGCATTGCTCTCTGAGTTGCGATCAGGAGCAGAGACAGGACAGATAAGGCACATGCACTCTGCCCTGAAAACTGACAAACTAGCATAGCTGAGCAGTCAGTAATACTGGAGACAGATCTCTTTCAGACACTAGTTCAAGCTAAATTTATTCCCAGTCACCTCCAAGAAAGACTCACTAAAAATGGAATGCACTGCAGTGGTATATGACTTTTAAAAGTTTATAATCTATGTGCACACAGGTTACTGTCAGGAGGTAGTAAGTAGGAAAGGGAAAAGAATATAGCTGTACTCTACACATGTGCATTCCAACATGCCAACATAGATATGAGTACTCATATGTGTATAAATAATAATTACATATTACAGTATTTATTACCGTGGATTTTAGATTTAATCAGACAAAATCCCAGATCAAATGGGTTTAATAAACTAGAGAAAACGAAACCCAGCAAAGCCATGAAACTGTACGGACATTCACTTTAAAACATTTTGATAGAAAAGCTTCGTATTTGGTTTGAAAATTAATTTTGTGATCCCAGTTTGGTTGTGGATATTCTGTGCTAATTTTCTTGTTGTTGTTTTTTGTTTTCATAATGACCAACCCATACTCCTTAGAGTTTACTTCACCTCTATTGCAATGCAGTTTCTTTGGGAAGGAGGCAATGGACCATTATTTTGTACAGTGGCCCTAAATACTCTGATATATTACTTTGGTATAATCAATGTATGGGAAATATAGTCATGAGGTTTTTGGTTTTCTAAGCTATTATAAATTGTATTAGAAACTGAATTGGTCCTTGGCTCCTGTAAAGTTGATAAAAAATTAATATTAGGCAGTCCTGAGCCTGAAATATATGTTTATTTTGACTTCCTGAGCTTGGGACATATAGGTGATGTACTCCTTTATCAGAGAGTGGTAGAAAATCTTGCACTTCTAAATGGAAGAGAATCCAAGAGCAAGAAACACTTTAGGAAAAAGGAAAGTAGTAGCTTCCTGGAGGTGAGGCACAGCAACTAAATGTTTAAATGGAGAAATTTGCATATGCAAATACAATAGCTGTGTCTGCAAACAGAATACAGAAAAGTGTGTGTCTGTAAAGTAAATGTAATGAGAAGCTTGGTTGAGATAGACCAAAACTTTATTTCTTATTGTTCTGTGGATATGTTCGTTTTTATTTTGGGGTGTGTTTACCTTTAATCCAACCAGAGAGGGTGAAGTCTGTTTTTTAATTATCAGTATAACATTTTAAAATTCTTTAGTTGTAAGCAACCAACTTTTTCCACTGCAAAATAAAAGCAGAAATCTTGCAAACAGTGTATTTATCTCTCTTCAGGGGCTAGGGGTTAATATCCAATAGCTCATAACATCTTTATTATAATGCATTTATAATGATTTACTGGAATGATTCTGTAGCTAAGTATCTAATGTCAAAGACTAGATTTGCCATGGTAGAAAATGTCGTATCCTTGGGTAGCTCTAGGGAAAATAAGGCCACAGCCAATGCTTTCTGTGTAATTCTACAAACTGTAATAAGGATAGGGGTAATTGCATTAATGTCAATTAAGCTATTAATAATGCCCATCTTGTCATTCCTAAATATAGCAGTCACTCATACACATTACTGTCGCCTGTAAAGACTGTACATAAATGAGATCATGGCTTATTTATGCTTTGAAATCTGGCTGATAGCCAGTCTTGTATCTCTTGTATAACACTACGACAATGATTATTTTGGAGAGAAGCAACCTATGGTACTTGAAGAGGCCATGTCTTATAACTGTGATGCTGATCACCCCATGCTAAATACACAGCTCCTATATAATTTACAGACCCCCCTAAATGCCAGAAGGGCACTCTGTGTCACTTGCATTCATGCCAGATGAACCTTTGTCGTGACTGACCAGAAAGATCTTTAGAATATGGACTATGTTATTTTGGCTGTATTTGTGAAAGAAAATTCTGTCTCTAATCCTATTTAGAGAGTTTTAATTTTTCTTAAGCAGGATTGTCACTAGACATTTTAAAGACAGAAACGTGGATTCGTGCAAGTGAAGATGTAATTGCCATAAAACATGCACAGCTCTTTATTTAAACAGTTGCTGGGAATTGGTGCAATAGTTTCACAAAAATGAATGGGTAGTTTTTGTGTTGTTTGATTCTTCAGAGATGGTGGTCAAATGTTCAACATAATCAGTTACAGGGCATAGCCAACCATCATTAGCAGGTTGTAGGGGTTATTAAAGGGGTCACTCTCAGAATTGGGCTGTCTTCAGGGAAGAGGAGTAGCAAATGTGAGAGGAACCATTCAGTCAGAGCTCGTGACAAACGGCAGTCCTAGGCCAGTTCCCACAGGAAGAGAAAGAAAAGTACCGTGATCTTCCTACATTAAGGAGCAGGAAAGAAGGCAACAGATGATGTGTATGCATCAAGGGTGAGAGGGCAAAGGGAAGCGAGAATGAGACTGGAATTGTTTGTGAACACCTCTGATATTCTAATGCTGTTTAGCCCCATACCATCTCCAGAGAGCCCTGGATACGTCTGTAGTAGGTGAAGTCATTTTTGTAATAAAGTTGGCTGTGGCTCTAGGTCATAAATCATTGGTGCTGGTGCTAAAAATTATTATACATTTCTCTCTTACCTCACACTCTCTTTCTATTAATACTTTGATTTGGATGAAAATTTTTACTGAATACAAAGGCAGGAAGAGTGAATAATTCTTTCATCCCTGTACAGAAGAATACATTTACATATGACTACTTAGGATTGTTTTCAAAAGTGCGACATTCTGTTTTCTTCTACAATAGGAAAATATAATTCCAATGAACCTGCTACAATTTCCATCTTATTTTAACTGACTTCCTACCACAAGGTTGTAATGAGTCTACAGCTGCTGTGAGTGGTAGTCTTTAGGGGGACTGCCCACTGCAAGTTTGTATCCTGCAGAACTGAAACTTACTCCTGACTCAGCTTTCATTTATTCTTTCTGTACTCATTTATTCCTTATTCCATTGGAGTAAAACTGTTCCCAGTATTTCACTGTAATATAAAACAAAATAAACTGGCATCTCTGCAATTATTAGCATTTTAAGAACCATTCAGTGCACTGATACCTCCTTGTCTGTCTTTCTCGCTTTTGAGTCAGAACTTTATCACCTTTGTTAACTAGGCATATTTGAAACAGCTGTTTAAACCATCTTCCCCCATTTTAATTTCTTTCATAACTTCTCTGTATAAGTACAGGTACAGTAAAAAATGGCTTCTCCCTTTAAATAAGGGTCCGAGGCAGAATGAGAATGAATGTTGTCATATGAAGTGCATTTCAAATGTAATAAAGCAGAAAGGAGTTCCTGGCCCCTGTGTCAGTTGTAAGAGGGTACATAGTGTGATCGCTATAGCTCAGTGGCTGCAAAGCAGAAAATGAAGATTGTAAAAACGTCACATAAAGAAAAAATGCACAGTGGATTCGTTTTGCGATGCTCATAATTCAGTAATGCCTTTAAGTAGCTAGAAGAAATATAATAAATGTTTTTCCACAACATTGATCATACTGTATCAGAGGAAATATTAGTGTGCAGGGAGCCATGATTATGCTGGTAGTAATTCTCAGTGCAGAAAACTCCTAGAAGATGGGACCCTTTATAGGCTGAACTTTTATTGGCTGCAGTTATTTACTTTTAAGAATACGCCTAATACACTGTCCTATAGCTAAATATTTTTGTGAAAACTCAAACCAGCAACTGTCAGTAAATCAGAAACCCTGCTACCATTTTATAGAATTTATATTTTTCCTGTGGACACTCCGATATGTTCTGAGATACAAAAAATGACCAATTGACCATGTAAAAATGGAAGAACAGTTGTAAAACATTTTATTTTTTTTCTTTTGTATTCTAAAATCTGGTTTGGTCAGGCAGGTTTATTGTTCATGGTCCCATCAAACTCTTTCCTGTAAGTATAAAGTATCCTTAAGAAATTTAATACCATGTTAGATTAGGCAATATAATAAAGTACATGGTTATATGAAGGTTATAAGCAAACATACATGGACTGCTATGGGCTTCTTATTTACCATACTGAAAACCCCACCATAAGTCACCAAAGCATGTTTGGTGTTTGAAATTTCAAGAGGAGAATGCGAGTATTGATTCCTAATGCCGGTCTCTTGCTCCTCAAGGTGGCAGGACCTGGTAGTGCTGGGGAGAGGCCCCTGCGGGAAGGGGCTGGCCTCCCAAACAACCAGCACCTCTGGCTGATGGCAGATGGGGTCCTGGCCCCCGCCCAGCCATGCCTTGCTCCAGTGATGGCACATGGAGTGCCTGAGCTCAAGCAAGAAAATGTAGGTTGAGATGAGGAAAGTGGAGGGTACCAAAATGTTCTTCCATGGCTGCAGAGATGGCCCTTCCCCTGCCCTGGAGGGGAGATGAGGCTGAATGTGATGATATGCAGAGGTCTAGTGTGCCAAAGAGCACGTTACTGGACTCTGGTCTCTGAAATAGCCTGATCTCTCTAGAGAAGGCACTAAAATATTCTTGCTCATTTATCATTAGGCTCTTCTTCAAAGGAATGGTTGAACGTGGTCATAACATTAAGCAAATAACTATGCCTATGTACTTCCAAAGTAGTGCTCACAAGCCTAAAGCAGCACTCCTGCAACATGATGTGCTGGTCTGAGGCCTAAATGAGCAAGTTTTCTGTGCTGATCATTGGCTCAAGCCCTACCGAGCATCTGGCCTTTGAAGATAGGGATTTGTTTTGCTTCGTTGATAGATGTTTTAGGCAAGAGTTTGATGCAATTGCTTCCCTGAGCAGATGATCCCTCAGTCTTCAAACTTCAACTGTTTTTATTGTTTGGTTAGTTGGTTTTGTTTTCCCTAAAACACACTCTATGGTTTCTCAGATTTTTTTTTTCTCATTTTGAATAAAAAAGACCAACCCTCTTTATCTGTAATGGCCTTGTAGCTTGGGTAGAGACTAAAGGTCAGTCCTGCTTGATCTGTTCCTTGGCTGTACCAGTGCTTTGTGACAGGATGGTGGCAAGCTGTTTCAACTTGCCATGTTTTACTTTATCCATCCTTGAAGTGATTAAAATAATTGGTACATCTGCCAGGAGTTATCACATGGGATTTAAATAGTTAAAGACCTTTGGCAGGTTGTGTCAAAAGCAGGAAATTGTGCAAGGTTGAGAACTGTTAAATGCACAGATTCTGTTGTGAATCATCATAGACCTTTTATAAAGCAATGGGAGGTATTTACTGCTCTTTACAAATGAATTGCTATAATAACACCTTTTTCTGCATGGTTCTATATGAAATACATGCATCCATATTGGTTGGGAGAGTGTTTATCTTCATATGAGCATTACATAGAAGAATTTTAAATGTGACAGTCAAGCATTATCTAATTACGAAGTACAGCTGTTGGTATCATTTGAAAGTCAGTGCCATACAGGGAAAGGAGGGATGGTTTAGGGTCCTAAACTAGCATTCCTAAATTGTAATTGTTCCCAAGATGAGTCATGGGAAGTCCTGCTTCAGAGGTGAACTCATGCTGCAGGTAAGCCATAATCTGGTCAGAACGCTGGGCAGTTCTGCGCACTCTGAACGCTTCCTAGGCCTGAAGCTCAGCTCACTCCCTGCCATGAAGCAAGCCCGGCCCCTGCGCACACACGCACCCCAACTCTGAAAAGAGCAGTCTGAGGGGTTGTGCTGTCAAATGTGCCCCTGGATAAGTGAGAGGAGTTTATAACAACTCAGGCTGTACTGCACTGGTGCTCATTTAATCTGAATGCAGCTTTCTGCCTTTCAGGGAAAAAAAAAAAAAAGTATTTATTTGTTTTATTTTAAATAGTAATTTTGCTGTATTCCAGTGGAATATACATGTGTGAGTAGGCCGAAGTGCCACTGGATGGCACTGTTGCACATATCTGGCGGTAAAAATCTTACCTCTTAAAACCCATTTTGAAAATGGGGTTTGGGGCAGTTCAGCATACCTGTCAGTATCTGATTACCGAGGGCACAAGCAGCACCAGAACACTACACTCACGCTCCTAGGCAGGAGGCATCAAAAGCTGTTTGTTAACATGCGACTCTGATATTGCCAACTCTTCTGGTAGCTGTCCTAGCACTCGCATATTCTCTCACTGCAAAAAGGAGCACACGTTTTATAACAGATTGACTTGATTATTTTACAGAAAATGAAATACCAGTGAGAATGAATATTTTAGTTCCTCTACATACCCCTGTGTGTGCACATGAAGAGAGAGGAAGTTAACTTTAGACTGACTCATTGTCAGTGGGGCCTACTTTAAAACCAACTAGAGCAAACCAATTTCATTTTCATTAAAAATAACAATGGGATTTGTCATTTTGCAAATAATTTGCTCTTATAAATCTTTTTACTTCTTTTGTTTCAAAGCATAGGTGAAGGTTTACATTTAACTTGTTTGGCCATTTTATTTGTATCTTAAGAAAATTGGCTATGGTATCTTAAGAAATAAAAATAGGAAGATTTTTTTCCCCTTGGTTCTAGAACAATCACAAGGCATATATTGTCCTTGTCGTTCAATTCAGTCCTTAGCTTCTGTTTTCTCGTGCTTCTATGAGAATTTGCATTTGCTACTGAAAACAAGAGTTTTCTTTTAATTGTATTGAGAAATTGCACATTGGTATGAATTCAGCTGGACCTCTGTCTTTTTCTTTTCCCTTGTCTTTTTCTTTTTCTTGAATGTTAGAGTACATAAATTGTAGAAGAGGCCTAAATTTGAGCTTTGGGATTTCTTTCTGTTCATGTAAATTATCACAAAATTATGTTGCCTGCCATCTATGGGATGCTTTGATCCAAAATTTCAGTCATTGTTTCCACATTTAGGGGCTGGAATGAACATCAAAGAAATGGGTGTACTGAATTTACTGAATGCCAAAGCAGTACAATAACATGCAAAGGATATAAGCAAATCCCAAGGGCAAAATGTGCTGCCAAATCTTGCACATAATAGAAGCTCTAAAGTGACAGTCTATCTTTGACAAATGCATAATCATATCAATGCCAAGGGAAGGAACTAGCATGCTGAAAGGTGAATAAAAGGGTTGGGAACAATTTGCTGCATTTACACGTTTCCTCGGTGTATTTTCACACAACAAGAGAACAGATTAGACAAATGCATTAGGTAATCATTGGAGAACACTGTAAACCTGCTAAGTTTTTTTTTAGTAACCTGAATCTTTCCTGGGCTTACGATTATTTGAAAACAAAACATGGTTAGAAACAATTCATATACTGAAGAAAAAAATACTAGCCATGAAGAATGTAAAAAATGGTTTATACTTTCTTCCTTTAACAAGTTCACATTCAATGCCCATATGGTACTTGCAATATGCTGCTCTCTTTCCTGGTTGATGGATTCCTAAATGCTTCAAATAGTCACAGAGGAAAGTTAAGGTTTCCATATGTATTCACCAGTTTTTCCACCACTGTGGACTAACAGGATAATTTAAATGGGTGCTATAATGTAAAAACATGAGAATCACTGCACAAAAACCACCAACTTAACTTGTAAAAATCTGAAACCTACTTGTTAAATTCATTTTATTTTCCTTTATTGTAAATAAACAAAACCCAAAGCAAATAATAGCTGTAAATCCTTTAACAAAAAACTTCATTTCCTAGTACACAGAACACTTAGCAGAGGGTAGTCTCAGGTTATTTAGCATATCCTAGTGTGTTCTGGAGTATAGAGGGTTTTTTCCAAGCCTGCACGTTAATGTTCAGCAGAGGGAGTTTTGACAGAGGCCTGCTGAAGTGTGGAGCTCCTGCTGCAGCCAGCAGAATATTCAGAAGGAAGTTGTGCTGTAATAAAACTTCAAAGTGAAAGCTGCAGAGGACCTGTTCTTCCCCCATTAGTTTTCTGCCCCATCTCTGGCAGCTGAATAGTCACCTCCTGTTTTCACATGGCAAGAAAACTGCCCATCTTGACTCCTCCCGTTAGGTGACTGAAAGCATGGCTGCCACATGCCAAGAACGCTGCTCAGGCGGTAGGTACATATCCATCCAGCCAGCAATTTGGCCGGCTGTTGGCCATATTCTGGTCGTATCATAAAAAAGGCTATTTGATCTTTGACAAAGAGAGTGCCAGCCTTCTGCAGGAAAAAGCGACATATTCTTACCTGAGCTGTAGTTTCTGTACTCCAGATACAAAGGTCTAAGGAACAGTTTAATAGGTCTAGGCAGGGTAACATTCCTTCTGCTCAGTGACTGAGGAAAACTCTTCTGACTGGCATAGGGCTATGTTGAGAGTGGAGGGAGTGTTTCCATTGCCTAATTATGTGGATTTTCAGTTGCTGTTGGCTTCGGGGCAGCCCATTAACACCTCAGGGTGCACCATAACTTAGTTACTTGGGCTCTTGAAGCATCCCCTGGAGGCACATACATGGTTTAAAGCTGCCTCTGTCTTGCTCTTCCTCCCCCTTTTCCCTTCCACCCTGAAACTACAGGTTTTCTACTATGCTTTGGTGAAGTGCAGCAAATAATGTAATTCTTTATACATATAACATCCTGGTTTGTGCAAGCAATTAGGAAACTGAATGCCGTGCCCAGATGGGGACCTGATCCTGTATGCCTTGGCTCCGGTCCTGCATTAGATTTGTAGGGAGTGCGACCTACATTCTCTTCCAAAGAAGGCTGGGTAGGAAAAGACATCTGGTTTGGATTGTGGTTGCTGGTAAAATCTCTTATGAAGCAGGGAAAAGAGCTGCAAGTGGTCAGGCAGAGATGCATCTGTTATCATAAGACAGGACACATACAATCACTGCTGAAGAAAACAGACAAATAGGTAAGATATAAGATAAGCTAGTTTAGGTATTGTCCAGCAGTGAAGGAGGAAATGTCTAATCTAGTGCATTTTGCAGGCAAATAGTGTCTGACCCCATGCCAGCCACCTGCTAACATTGAGAGTAGACCTGTTCCAACCCCAGTAAGATTGAGTGCCACAGTGGTAATGAAATAAAAGCCAAAACTGTCAAGAAATGTGAGGTTCATGGACAGGCAGCAACTTTACCTAAAGGGGAAAAAAGCTGCTTGCAAATAAGTCCCATCACTTTCAGTACAGAGTTAATAACTCCTTACTGTACCTAAAGACATACTGCTTCCCAGAAATCTGGGTCAAAGTGTCACTAAGATATTTCTGCAACTCATCTGCCTCATTGATCTCTATTGCATCCTCCTCTTCCATCACAAAGATACTGCTGGAAGTGATGCTGGGCAGATCAAAAGATCTGCAGATAGGGGATGCAGATATGGAGATTAGAAACTCAGGTGGGACTACCATGAAACCTCCCATGCCTATGACATCAGTGGGATATTAGTTTACCTTGACGGTTAGTGATATCCTGTATATCACTAGGTGCAAGGCAAACACTGAGCCTACTGAAAAAGAAAAAACAGAATAGTCATCTGCTTACCTGTAAAGAATGGCTTTGATCTAAGAGTTAGAGGGTGCACTGTCACAACCCCCTACACAAAAATAAACACCACCAACTTGCACAAGTGTCAAAAGACTACAAGTAATAGAGAGCTATTTGTTCATAATAAAGTCACAACAAGAACAAGAAGCAAATCTGTAGGTCAGTCATGAGTATATTTAATATTCATACCAAAGGAAAAAGTATATAGACTAAATATGAAAACCTGAAAAAGTTAATAATTATCATGATTATAGCTGAAATGGCAGAACAGAGACATGGTGGGAGAATTCATATGGCTGGAATATTAATATAAAGGATACAGATTGTTCAGGAAGGACAGGCAGGGTAAAAGCAAGGAAGTATATTGTGCTCTGATGTCTAAAATGAAGCTCAAAGCATATGCATGATGATAAAGAAGAAACAGACATGGGCAATCTCCCAGTTAGGATCTACTACAAAGCTTTAAATCTGGAAGATCAAGTGAAGGATGTTTTTTATAAATAGCAGAATCTTCTAAGACTCTATACTCCATGGGACTTATCTCCCCCACTGTTGGTAAATGAACACCGTGAAGTGCTGGCCAGCAAACTTTTGGTTGTTGCTAGTTAAAAAAGGAAGAATGGAAGGTGAATCAGTGTTGCAAATGAGTCTTTTTTTTTTCTTTCTTTTTTTTTTCTCCCCTAGCGGCTGTTTTCCAATTTTTAACAGGCTTCCTCAGACATTCACTTACTGGCTTTCTCTTGGCCTAAGGTAAACTTCAGGATCTTCTGTAATTGTTGAACAGGTCCTAAGCATCTTCTGTGGTCTGAATTAGCAGGGAATTCACCTTCTCTAGCAGTGTTCTGAATAACGAAAATACAGGGACCATGTTTAAAGCTCAGTAAAGATCAGGCTCATTTTAATCCTAATTCAGCTTAGCTGCAGAGTCCCTTTGTTTGGGCTTTTAATTCAGGGCCAAACTTCTCTTATTTTTTACCTTCATCAGATAAATTATTCTTGTCAGACCCATAACTGAACCAGGCCTCTCAGCCAGGACTAGATGAGTCACAACACATCTTTCTCAATTTGCCAGTTGGGGCCCTATTCCACATTACTTCATTTTTCTGCTCATAATTGCAGGCTGCCTTCATGAATACTGTACACAGTGGTCCTGGGTGCACACTGTAACTGTGCCTTGACTTTTTAAAGTCCTGAAAGGTGCTGTGTCTCAGAGAGACAAGGGATGGAATTCATTGTAAGGCAGTTGATGTCAAGTTCCTGTTTCACTCAGTCAAGTAATGTTTGTTTCTGATTTTCATGGCCATTGAAAGGACCTGAGCAAATGTTCATTATTTACCTCTCTGTGGATGTTAAGGAACTGAGGTCTGGGGAAGATACATAAAAAATGACACTATTCCATTGCAGAACATCGAGGGCAACTTCATTTAAGTAATGTGATTGTGATAGAACTCACAATGTAGAGGAAGAGAAGCTAAAGCAGCAAAAGTAGGATAGTCCTCAGGAAGAGAAACTCTGCTGAATATAGACAATTGCAAAGCTCCAGAGAAAAGGAAATAGGGTGTTGTGACAGTGGAAATATTCTGTACCTGTATTAGATCAGACTACTAAATGCATCAACTGTGGCAGCTGGCTAGTGTAATTAATACCAGTTTAAAAAGGATAAAACATCAGCTTAGGATAAAATAAGGTCAGGATAAATGTTTTAATATATTTTTGACACTTCTTAATTATCCCAGAATGAAGTTCATCATGGTCACCTCAGATTTGCCAGTAATTGTTTTGGAGGACATAGGGAACACCAATGAGAAAGATTGCAAAAAGTCAAATGTAATGCCAGTTCCTTCAGAAAGTGAGAAATGGAGCAAAAGAATTCTGGTCAGCCACATACATGTTTATCCAAAGATTTTTTTCCATGATTCATAGTGAATTTTTAAGCACCAAAAGACGACAAAGAAATAAGTAGCAACCAATATGAATTTGTGAAATTCACCACTTGGCAAATAGGAATTTGTCAGGAACTAATCATATTAAATCAACTTCAGTTCCTGTTAATACAGGTTAACTGGCCACAAAGAAAGTGGAAAAGTGATAGGGAACAGATACTCTGACTGTACTGTTTGACACTTTTCTTACATGACAGTCTTGAACAATCTTAGTACAGCTTAAGGTCTGAGCTTGTATACTGTGTCAGGTTTTGTGAAACCAAGCTCCTGAAAAGGCACAAATAAGTTAGAGAGTCCAAGGGAGAAAAACCAGGTCACAACAACATGACATATATGAAAAATTGGAAGAGGTGTATCGTATTTATTTCTTTAGAATAAAGAAGACTGATGGACTATAAGAACAGTATTTGATTTTATTTACAACAGCCTTTTACAGGAATTATTTATTCACTCTGGTGGATAAAACAAAGTTGCTCTGGCAAATTCAAATCAGGCCTTAAGAAAAAGCTTTCTGACTATAAAGATGGCAAAACACTGATTTTTTGAGAAGTCTGTGGAGTCTTCATCACTGGAAGTGTTTAAGAATGAGTTTAAGAGGAACATCTGTCATAAGTTAAACCTGGCTGGAGAGAAGGGAGAGACCTCCCAAGGGTGTCTTATTTTCCAGTGATTCCTAAGGGTGTCTTGTTTGCCAGTGATTCCCAGAAACGTGAAGTCAAATGCCTGTAAACTGCGATTTCTGTGCCATCCAAGGTAGGGGATGTATTCACAGTACAAGCACAGCACATGCTTTACCTACCACGTGTAGTGGCAGAGACTAAGTTGATATGCCATTGGATTAGAAGCTGAAGTGTCCAGCCAGGATCCCTGGTTTGCTTTGTTTTCACTCATAATAACTAACATTGTCACCTCTGCTGCAGTCAAACTTACCCATGTGTGATTCTCCTGTGGCATTCACATATCTTTGAAATACAGCTTAGTTTTAAACTTCCCTTTTTACTAGATCCTTTACCATCCTTATGTTTTCCCCATTCATTTGCACTGCAGCCTTCTAGAGCTGATAGTGGGTAATGATGGAATTTAGCTTTGCAGAAAGTCTTGCAAAAATATATATTTTTGAATTGTGATTAGAGTTTTCAGGGTCCCAGGTAAATTAGAGCATTTGGCTTTTTCCTGTTTCAGAACTTATTATTGAAGTATCTAAATGTTCAAGAACATAAAAATGTACAAATGGGTGTTAGTTGGATGGATGTAGTAAGATTTTTCTAGCATGAAAAGCACAGTATTTATGAGTTAATTTAATCAGAGAAGAAAAATATTGAGTAGGTGACGAAGTAAAAATGATGACTCTGTATTATGTTTTTGCCATGCAGCTGAACAAACACATTCAATGACAGACTTTGGCAGGAGCTGCAAAGATGTTCTTGACAATGGCATGAATAAATATTAGGTGCTGTACACAATTCACTGCATTCCAGGCCTTGAGCAAAACCAGGTGAGCTTTGCCTGGAAAATGTGGAAGAAACAATGTAAGCATGTCGGGAAAATGTAAACATCTACAGTATTCTCCCCAGCTGCTTTGCTGTAACGTTTTCATTTGCATCAGCAACAACTCTGTCATTTTTTATCTGCTCTACTTTCATTGCACTTCTAGGAATCAATTAAAATCCCAGCTGCTTTAGAGTTCATGGCAGGCACTTCAAGAATATTGCCTAAATAAAGGACTTTATACCTGCTAAACAGAATATCATGATCAGGTTTCATTTCCATTGCTGCAACTGGTTTACAAAAATATAAAGGAAAACAAACACTTTGAGGTGCTCGGTGGTCAATACAGAAGCAGAATGGATGTCTCCTAATAATTTAAGGTGAAGAAGGGAAAACAGAGAGGGGCTATTCCACGTGCATGTGGGCTGGATGTGTGAGACAAAAGCCTAACAATATATCTATTAAAAGAATGAGTATGGCAGCATGGAGGAGAATTTCCTTGTACTGATTATTTTTTCTTCAAAGCTTGTTTACAGCAGTAATCTTTTTCCAGACCCTACAGCAGTATTGGTAGCTCAAGCACAGCTGACTGTTTGTTAAGGAGAAAAGATAGATGGGAACATTCTGCCGTAGTTCTCTACTCTTCATTCTGGCTCCATTGAGTAGAATTAAATTCAAGGTTGGTCTTCTCACATCTTCAGTATTTGAAGGGGTGGGGTGGTACCAAGAGTTCTGCTTTAAGCTGCCCAGCCTATAGCTCCCCTCCTCACTTGTTCCCCCTATTTTGTGGGGGATGTGAGGGTTTGTGAGGATGTATATACGCTTCATGGATTTCCAAAAGAACTGGGCCTAGCATATTTTGTTGTGCCTTTTATTTTTTTTTACTAAAAAAAAAAAGCAAACAAACAAAACAAAATAAAACAACAACAAAAAAAATGGGGAAAAAATGAAAATCCGTCTGGTGATTTTGGCTGTTTCTCCCTTGTTCCTTTCAGAAGTAAAACCAAATCCTTAAAACACACACAGAGAAGAGCGCAAACTGCATATAATGTCATACTGGTAAAAATTCTAAAGATTGTGTATTTGTATGTAATCTTGAGATTTCAAGTTAGTAGATGCATAATAAAGAAGGACTAAAAATAGGTCTCTTCAATCTAGAAAAGTTTGGGTAGATGAGGATTTGTGCTCTGTTGCTATATGCAATTATAATTTCATGTTTGAACATGAGCCATTTGACTTTCTCTTCTAATTTTGTAGAGATGGTTGATTTACTCTAAATGAACAATATACCTGTTGTATGATATCTGTTCCTTAGTTGTTTTCTGTTATTATTAAACAAGTTGGACAGTAACTGTCTGTCTCAAAAGGACCCCAAAAGGCAGATCAGGAGACATCCTGATCTGTTTGCAATTGGCTATTTCATGGGGAGAGTGGAGAGTTTGTGAGATGATTTCATCAGGCCATTATTATACCTATTAGAACTATTTCCAAATACCTGTCACTATGCAAAGTTCTTCCAGACTCTTTCTGTCTCACCTATCAACCTATATGGACTTGTTTTCAGGTACGCTTGACATGCCTTTTTTTGAAAAGACGTGCATATTTTGGGAATTCTAGTGTAAATTATATTTTTTGAGAAAAGCTTGAAAATTTGTGCCCCAGAATTATTATCAGTTAATATAATGTTTGCTTCATAATAATATTTGTTACATTAACTCCGTCTAGAGGAATATTTGCATCGTATCTCCCTAGGCTCTTGGTAACAGAGAGAGCAGTCGGGGAACATCAACAGCATATGTATGGCACGTGTGATTGTCAGAAGTGTGTATTCAAGCCACCTTTTCTGAGATATTTTACATTTCACCTGTCTGTTTTGTGCAGTGGTAGGTCTAAGCATACTTAATCTGAAAGAATTCTTCCATAAGAGGGGACTTCTGATGTTGAGTCCCATTTTTAGACATAGTTTGGTGCATCCTGAGACTTCAGAAACTTTATATAAAGTCTGATGTTCATCTTGCATCTGCATAAGCACTTCATTTTCCTTTGTCCAGGATCTCCTGTTTTAGACTCCATTGAGCCACTGTTGTTATTCTAGTTAGATTGGATATTAGGCTAGGGTATGTATGTGTGCACTTTTTCAGACTGGTGTGTCTAGATACATAGCAGGCAGATTACTGGAGCGAAGCTTTCCTTGTTTCTGAACTCTTTGTGAATGATTCCTACCATAAGATACTGATTTTCACCTAGCCTTCAAAACATGTTCTTTGATTATTCTATTTTATTTTTTTTCAGTGTATCAATGGTACATCAAGGGCAGGGGAAATTTACATGCTAAGAGAAGTGCAGGATATAGAACTGTGAGAGTTTCTCTATGACTGTTTTTTGAATACGGTATGAAGGCACAAGTGGATATCAGCTCCTCAGATGTGAATAAAGTCATGTGCAAAGAACATGTAGGGTCACTATTGTGAACCAGCCCCAGAAAAAACACTAGAAGGTTTCCGTACTTGAATTTTGGAGCACAGGTCGCTATCCTATTTTACAAATGTTAAATATAATACGATGAAACATCATTCAAGAAAAGAACAGCAAGATATCACTAGCAGGTGAGCCAGTCCCAAACCCTGACTATTGACTTGCAGAACTTTGCCTTTATTACATAGTTTTTAATTGCAGGTCTTTATCCAGAGAGGTAAATTTTTGAACTAATAAAGCTACAGTTTAGCATATGAATGTTTTCAGGGGTGTAGTCTGTTCTCAGTGTTAAACTGGTATCAATTTTTATTGATGTTAATGAAGCTGTGTTGGAGAATTAAAGGGTATGCAGACTGAGTGAATAGGCACAACTCTGAATTGACTTAAATGCCAGGTATGTGAGCACTTTGGTTAGATGAGATACAAATACGCTCAAGACTTGAAGGTTGCAAGGGATAGTTTCTCAATTTTTTTGTGATACTTACATCTAACCATGAAATCCACTTGTTCAAATAGACACTGCTTGACAATCATCTGCTTTTCTTTTTTTTTTTTTTTTGTATATCTCCCATGACAACACTTAAATAAATCTAGTAGGAAAATAGATGTTTTGTGTTTATTCTTATTTATTTATTTATTCTTCTGATTATATAACTAGACTCAATTGATTTTCTCAATGGAGAAAATAATTGTTAGATATTTATTCATCAACTATCACAGAGCAATTTCAGAAAGCCCTTATAAACAGATATTTGAATAGTTTTAGATACTGTATCTGCAGGTACATAACTTTTTCCAGTGGAATAGCCTTTTTTTTGAAAGATTGTGAAAGTTAAGTCTTGATTTCATGGCAAGATATTTAAAACTATAATGAATACTTGTAATGAAGCATGCTCCTTTGATTAACTCTGCTGCTGATTGGGATTTAAGTCTCATTACATTGCCAATGTAAAGTTCTTGACTCTGCATGCCTCCTCCTTATTTCTACAGAATTAAAGAAATGGTTTGATCACTGAAAATACCAGAACAAATGGTGATTCCATGTTCAGATCTTTGCTTTTTCTATACATTTTTGTGTATAAGGATTTTGTTGAGTAAATTATTGCTTACAGTCAATAAACTGATTATACTTTAGAGTTAATTTGAGCTCATATTTACAAAACTCATATAGAAACAATTGTTTTGTAGACACTACTCAGGAATTTTATATACACAAGCAGTGCTAATGACTTTACAGTTATTAGCTTATAATATACATCTGATCACAGTACTGGGAGAACTCTCTCTTCATATCTCTCTTGTATACTTCAATAAGTATACAAGCAAATTAGACCTCATAGCTGTCAGCTGTATGAACGGAGGAGGAATGTTGGAGATATGCAAACAATTTCTGATTACATTATTACTTCAATTCTTCTTTAAGGATTTTAGTCAGAAAAAAATATTCTGTGTTACATTTAGTATTAAATAGATTAAAAAGAAATTATAATTTCCAGAACAGAAAATTTACAAGTCTGCCTATCCCCAGTTTCATAAGTTCCTGTAATGGTGCAGACTCACAAACCATAGAACAAAGCTCTTCAACTCACTGAGCTACTGTACAGTTTCTTGGCAACTGATGATAAACAGACATTGCTTGTTAGGAAATCTTTCTTCCTTTTTCTTTTTCTTATTTTAGTTGTAATCTGGAATGAAAACCAATGCTGTCATCATACAGACTCCAAAAACAACAACTACTAATAAAATAATATTTATAATATAATTTGGGATGTGGTATTGCGTTAAGCTTTAAGGCTTAGCCAGATTGGAGCAAAAGGTGGAACATAAGTTTTCCAACTCCAAGCAACCATGGTAAAAAAAAAAAAAAAAAAATCATACTCATACTCCAGGCTTTACCTCTCTCGCCTCTTTCCTGCACATTTTCTCCTGGATGAGAACAAAAGCTGCTTTTTAAACTTAAGTCCTTTGAAACTACTGTCATGCACTGCAATATGAAACCCTATGATAGCTTTGGACCTCCATCTAAGATCCTTGTAGATTTGATTAACAGAGAAAGGAAGTGTGACTTCTTGTTTGAACCAAAGGCAGGGACACTAGCCTTTATGAAAGATGGAACAAGCTGAATTGGAATTTAAAATAATAAAAAAAAAAAGTTTATGAACCATCCAACTCCTCATGTAAAACTGAAAGACACTGACAGTCAAGCGCAACCAATGCATATTGACAGATTAAAAAGAGGGAATCTGACATTTGAGTGAAATAGCAATGCTTGATAAAAAATAAGCCCTACAGACAGAAGTGATGACCAACTTCAAATTCAGATTCTAGGAAATTGTTTTATCATCAGATATTTTAGCAAAGCAAAACAGGCAACAAAAGACGCAGGCGGACACTAAGAATGACAACAAAAACAGGACTCCTTGGGGCAGAGAACTGAGTGAAGGCCAGATTAGAAAAATGTGTGCAAACAGAGTGTTCTTACTCTGCTGATTTTGCACAAGTTTTTCATAAGCATGACTGTCCAGAACAATATATCTTAATAGTATCATCTTCTCCCTTTAAAAGAAGCAATCCTACAGGTTCCTAAATATCAGACAATTTTATCTACGATTTTTTGTCATTGGGAGAATTTCAACCACGTTGTGTGTCTGGACACCATTAGTTTAAAAATTTCACTGGAATTTAATGTTGGTGATTTTTTGTTCCTTTTAAAAGACGTTGATGCAATAATCAATAAAATGTTAACTCCTATGGAGTTTCCTACAAGAAGACTAGATATTTAAAAATATGGCAAAATATGGATTTAAACTTTGAAAAATAAAGTCTAAAGAGCTAAGTAACTATTGATGACTGGTATGATGTAGAAATGCTAAATATATTGTTTTATGTGGAGCCAAACTCTGAGAATTTGATTTGAGTAAATTGTGAATTTACTGTGGAATAAAATGTGTCAGCATTTGAACTGCATTTTTATAATGATAGTTAAAGAGCTATGGAAAATCGAGGAAGCAGGAGAAGATCTTTGTAGACCAAAGTTTTCTAGGGATTTTATTTTTTTTTGAATCTTTGCTCTCTGCCAAAAGTTTCCCATACAACTATAATAGATTGTGCTCTTACCTTGAAGTACAATATAATGCAAGTTTTTGCATTAGAAAAAAAGCCTTCAAACTAAAAAAGCACAAAATCATGCTATTGTAATATAGCAAGAAAATATACCTAATAAAACTGTAGAGTAGAATAGTCACCTACAGCTCTTAAAACAAATAAATGAACCATAGGCATTCAAGATTCTGCAAAAAATGTTAAAAATAGTAATTATTTGAATTAGTGGTCAAGCAGTTCCTTTAACAAAAACATTTCAAACATCAGCGGCACATTCTTAAGATTGACTTGAACCCTCTCTTTGCATTGCTTTGTAGTTAATGACAAACAGGACTTTAACCTAACCTCCCAAGCTCTATATTACTTCTTCTGTAACTAACTAAATAAATACAGTTTAACTGTGCAGTTTCACATTCTTTGTTTTAAAGAGCAATATTTAAAGAGTTTCTGTCCTCAGCTGGTTTTTCCTGACCTGCACCTGCCCCTCCAAGTGCTTTCATGCAAATCTTTTTAAAGAGGTATAAGAAAACAGCTGAGGGAACAGATTCACATTAAATTTTTTGTCTACTGTTTTTGTCTACTTTTTCAGCACTGTTTTAAAATGAGACTCAGTTACTTCATCAAATTCCCGAATGTCCCTACCAACAATTGTATCAGCAGAAATGAAAGGATGGGGCAGGGCAGCAATAGGGGTTATGAGTAGAATAAAAGGGAGTTCTTTACACTGGAATTGCCACTGAAAATGATTTTAGGTTTCAGCTGGATAGCCATCTAAAGCAGAAAAAAAGAAAAAATCTATGGAAACTTAGTTTAAAAAGATAAGAAAAAGAAGAGATTCTACTTGCAATTCACTAGAAGCACAGGAAGAAGAAGCTCACATCAATGCACCTGTTCCCCATTTTTTTTGGCACAACATAAAAGATTAAATGTTTCGTTCTTAATATATATTTTCTGGTGTATGTGTGTGACAACACACACATGCAACAGACATATATGCAAGTCTCCCTCCTTCCTGGTTATAGTGCTTGGCATGGGAGCTAAGCAGTGAGGCCTGGAAGCAGGGGCTGGAGGTGGCTCCTGCCATGGAAGGTGCTGCTGGATCTGGTCCTGCCAGCAAAAACAAAGGGAAAGAGACTGCTGCTGGAAACAAGACTTAGATGTGGTTTTGATTTAAGATGTGTATCCAGATAATTAAACTAAGAAAAATATATTCATTTTGGGAAATGCAAATGTGACAAGTTCTGTCAGCTTCAATTCTATCTGCTTGATTTTTTGAGATACTGTTTTTAAACTGCGATGCATACTTTAAAGTGCCTAACTCCTTTTCCTTCTTTAGTCTGTGGAATGTAAGCAGCCATTCAGAAATACAAAGATCACACTCCATATTTCCCAAACTTTGGAAAAAAATTCCAAACTTTGGAATTGGAAATATTTAGATTGTAATCATTATTTATGGGTTCATGACAATGTGAGATAAATTTTAAATGAACAGCTCATTTGTATTTTTATATGTAATTTAGCTTTTTAGTTGTGTTTAGTTTTAGTTATGTGTAATTTATTTAATATTTACAATATTCATTTAGAATATTCATTCTTTCTAAGTCTTGACAATAAGAAGTTGATTTAGTTGGTTTTCAAGGAGCTCTTTAGTTCATTTGCCATTATTATGGGGCATGCATCATCTCCCATTTAATTGTTTTCTTAGATGACAAAAATTATTTAATGTGTGGGGGTTTTTTTGGTAGCTCCTATTGTCTTATATCTACTCCCCCCACTGCATGTGTGACTGCTGTTTTCACATTGTCTGGAGGAGGCTTTTTTAGTATCATTAGATTTGTCTTTAAAAATTCTACAAATTTCTATTTGAGGTTCCATGACTAGTAGGGAACAGAATTCAGCCCTTTAATTCTTTCAGGTGCTGTTATTTATTTTACAAAGAATTTATTTGACAAGTCATAGGTTTGTCTAGCTCCTGCAAAGATGTTCATGTGAGCAACACATCTAACCAGGTGGGCTCATAGTGTCACTGGGTCTGCAGGGTGGCCTTTGGAGGACGTGTCCCATGCTGGCCTGGGCAGCTGCCCGGCCCAGCCCAGCCCAAGACGTTCAGGCAGTTCAGACCTCCCATGGCCTTTGTCTTGCTCCAAGATGACTGGGTTCCCACAGGGGCCCCAGAGCTTGCTTGGCTTTCTTCTACGTGGTGCTTACCCCTCTGAATCTCCCAGCAATGCCTTCTCAGTTCTGCACTTCATCAAAACGCACCAGGAACAAAGGATGACTGTAACAACACAGTTCTTTCTGATATAGACCGAGTGAGGGAATAATCCTGTGAGCTGCTGAGCTGGTGGTAATTGTGAAAAGAGTGGGAGAGTTGGGTGATAGGAAGAAGCTTTGACAGAGTAAATCACTGGTGAGACAACAGCTGCTTGAGGATATGTGAGCCAGCCCTGGGCATGCCGTGTAGGGGGTGGAGCTGCAGGTTGTTTCTCCTCAGGTGTTCCTTTCCACGTGGGCTAAGCAGGCAGGCAGCCTCATACAGGTCATATGAAAGCTATTGGTGAATTCAAAAAACAAACTCTCCCCACCGATGTGTTCCACGCTGCAGCTGTATTATTTCTGCTGTCCACTAACATTAGTGGGGGATTTTCTACTCTTTCCCATTTTAATCAGCCCTGTACTGCTTTGGAAATTTCCTCGCAGTTCTGCTAGGTGCTTTAATCACGCTTATGCTATCTACGTAGTTAACAGCAACACTGCACTGTGTTATGTGAAGTCTGTTAGCTTCATTTCAATGCCATTTTCTTATCATTATGTTAATTACTTATTCTAGAACTATACTTGTTTTCAGTAATACACTGGATTTTCCAGATCTAGTGGACAAAGCACCCCATTTGGTTAGTTCTTAGCCGTTTCTTTTTTCATCAGCCACTTTCTTCTGTGTTTTGTTTGTGGGTTTTTTTTTGTTGTTTGTTTGTTTGTTTGTTTTTCCAGTTTCCAAACTTTAAAATAGATTTTATAATTCCTAGATAGAAGGACAAGATAGAAAGTAGCTGACAAATAACTTTGTTTGTCACAGGAGACAGAAATCATTTTCTTTAAGAGTACTGCTGTTATTATTAAGCTATTTAAAAAACAGAATCTGTTCTCCCAAGTTTGAGATGATACCTTCTTTTGAGTTATAATTTTATGTGCTTATGTATGTATGAACTGCAGGTGACTATTCAATAATTCCATTTTTCTTGTCATTAATATTAGAAGATATCCAACTTCCACTTACATGCTTTATTTATGATCAAGTTCTTGCAATCAGAATTGTGATCTTTAATAAAATGAAATGTATGTGTCTGATTGAAAAAAGCATTAATCACGCAGAAAGCAACCAATACACATTTATTTCTTTTTGCTGTATTGTCACATTGCATTTCTGTAGGTCAATCATGATTTGTAAGCAATACGTAAACATATTTCCAAAGCAGTACTTTCCTGTAATGCACTGTGTGGCCAAGTAAACAAGAGTATGTCCAGTTTTCTCTCCCATTAATTAGAGCAGGGCAATTCAATGTCTACTTACCTGCACTTTACTTCTAGTCATTTCTGTTATCTGTCATGTTGTGGGTGCCAAACTGATAGTTCTGCAGTTCTTTGGAGGACACTTTTCAAATATTAGTAACACAGTAAACAGATTCTAATTTTCCATAACCTTACCAAAAGTTAGCCTTCTCTTTGTAATAAACATTGGTGCTCTTTGAATACATATTAATGATGGGTATTGATAATTTGTTTATTTATACTGTTCCATCATGTTTAAAACACAAGTAATCTGTGAATTTGTGAATATTCTGCTTATGGAATGTTTATTTAGCACTAAATTTATTTTAGAGCTTACTCTTTTGGCAATGAGCATGTTGCAACACCAACCTTTCCATTGAGTGAACCGTAATGTATTTAAATCATAAAAATATGAATCACCTAAAGGAAAAAAAAATGCATTCTTGGCAGAGCTGTAACATCCAAGAAGGTGTAAATGAAAAATGACTGAAAAAATTCTTTGACTAGTTGCATTAATTTCTACAGGAATTAATTGCAGTTATCATTATACTCTTTTGTGCGCACTGTTATCAACAGCCACTAATCAGTTGAATCTCACAGGCCCACACGTTAATGTAAAATGACCTGCACAGTCTTCTATTCTAGGCTCAATTTGGCACTGGTACGCACAGCTGACTAGGGCTGTCTGTTCAAGAAACAGAAAAAGTGTAGCAGGATCTCTGATCAGTCATGTCTAGGCCTTACAGCTCAGCTCTTGAATGCTGAGCAGTTTGTGCTACCTAAACAGATGAAAACATTAAAATCAGACAAAAACCTGCTGTGTGCCACTGATGGAATGCTGTCAGGAAGACACAAAAGCTTTCCGTGCTGGGTTTGAAGGGCAACCACTGGGTGCATAAAATGGAGATATTCCTATCGCCTGTTCCTCCTGCTTGAGCAGGGTCCACCACATACAGTGTAACATCACTTGCATAAATCTGTGGAAGCATGAGGGGATCCTGGTGCTGGAGACCGTGAGGGGCTTTGGCACAGGCCTGGTATGAATATGCTGAGCAATGCCAACACTGAATTCTTTTGAATATGGCCAGAACTTTGGGTACGAGTCAGCCTGAAAGTGGAGGTGCCTTTGGTTTTTGGTGACTGGGAGACTGTGTGCATGTGGGCAACTGAGGATCTAAATTTTGAACTTAGAAGCCTACAATGGCAATTGGATCCTATATCCACCTGAATCCCATCCTTAACCCTCTGTGAGTTGGAACATAATTTCTGTGAGTAAAGCCCTGAGCACTAAATCCTTAGTAGCTGTAAATTTGCATAGTATCACTGAGTTATTGAAGCTCATATAATTTCCACTAGAAGAGGGTCTGGCCTCTGTCGTTAGTTGGACTTCTCTGTAGCCGAGTCAGGAGCAGGTATTAGAGGCACCCTATTACAGAGAAACCACATTCACCCCTGTTGTCTGCCTGGGAGGTCTTGTTCTTTCATGATTTCTGTTGCTGTAGCAATGTAGAATAGAGGTCATCGTCACTTAGAAAATAATTATTTCCTTTCAGAATAAAGCTACACAACAGAAATTCTGGCTGATGAGGCTCCTCTGTGGGCTAGGGCCTGTGTGTGCGGGAGGAGAGATTTACAAACGTATGCAGCTGGCCAAGAAGAATATCTGTACATGTCAAGGATCATTCTCTTCCCTTTTTATTTCTCCCCTCCTCACATTTATTTTCTCCTTCTCTTCCTTTCTTTCTTAGTTCAAGAACTGTTTCTTTTCAGCACTCAAGAGCCATTTAGGACTGGTGCTTGGTGAAATACAGAACTGTAGACATAGCAGGACAAGCAGGGCTTTTGAATAACTGATGGTTGAAAGGCACTATTTGGCAGCTCTGATTGTTCACAGAGTATTGCTCAACTGCTTTGCTCTATTTAATGACTTGTCATTGTATATATTTTATAACCCTTTGTAAGCCTTGAAAATTTGCTTAGGCTGATACCCAAAACTCAAAGTTAGTGCCACAATTTTAATTGAAGTATGAAAATATTCCAAACCCCTGCTTCCTCTCAATAGTGACTGTGGTAAATTCCCCACAATTAAGAAAACTCCCAAGTGGTCTTCTCAAAATGCTGCTGCCTTTTGTTTCAAATTATGGACCAGAAGTCTTATATGATTGCATACAGTAGATATACTCTAAGGGGAAGGACTCTGATGAAGTAACTCGTTTACTTCAGAGAAAATCTCACGGGTCTTTCCCATCATTTTGCTCTGTTTTGATAGTAATTTGCAATACGAACAGCAAGAGAATTCAAGTGTTGAGCAGGAGTTTAGAAATGGCCCTATTTTGAGACTGTTTAGACATAAGCAAGAAACTCAGGGAATTAGTTTATCTGCACTTTGAACACAAGGTAGTTTTGTTGTCTCTTATTCTGCAAGTGAGGCTACCTTTCTGAATTCAAAGTTGCGCTTTGTTTTTGCCATCACTATCTACCTTCTGTGGTAAACACAGCTGACAATAAACTTCAGTGGGAATTTAGTATGTCATGCCTGCATTTATGCATTTCTCCTCCAACTAGAACTCAGTGATGAAAAGGTTCCCAGCTGCTTCGAAAATGGGAAGGTGAATTTAAGCACCTGTCTATGTAGAAAACTTGCTGGTGTTATTGTACTTCTGTGGCTTTTAGAAGTGGAATACAATATCCCAAATACAGCTCTCATAACAGAGGTGGCAGTGAGACCTACTGATTATACTGACATAACTACAGTGATATACTTATACCAGTATAGTAACACCAGTAAATTTTCTTGTTTAAGCAAGTTTGAAGTCAAACCCTTAACATTCTGAAATTTTAGTTCTGAGGTATGAATGATAATAGAACGATAACGGTTTATGGAGCTTTAGTTTGCAGAAATATTTAGTCCATCCATGGCGGGCCAGAACAGGATTATATCCTCAGAGTGTATTAGTGCTTTGTTTCTTCTAATTTTAAAAGTGTCAGGGGAATGGAAATTTCACCATTTCCATAGAGACATTATTTCACAGCCCATAGATCTTTCTGTCAGGAATATTCACCTTACAGTCTCTGAAGTTTTCCCTTATATGTAAGTTTGGTAACCTTTTAAATTCTCTTGGATAGCTTTATATGAGAGAGTGGAAGTCGGAGGAAATAAGGAGGGAGATGCCAAAACCAGTGAAGGCTAAGGAAAGCTCTAAATTTCCTCATTAAAGAAAAAAAAAGTCATAGCACCAGAGACTGAATGTTGCTGTCATCAGCACCTTTAACAGTCTGAATGCTGTTCTCATTAAGTATAAACAAACAAACAAAAAATCATAACGCCAAATTGATTAGGAATTCTACAAAAACAAGTAAAAAATCTTCTGGAGATAAAAGTAAAATATCCCTCTGATTCACTTTAGAAAATTTCCTCATATAATCTAGTATATTAGTATATCTGCTTTAAACTTGAAGGAACTTGAGCTGGTTTATAGACAGTAAGACTTGCAGTGAAATGGGGAAGTGGGAGTTAACTTTACAAACATACTGGCTTTCTCCCAAGCAGTGAGTGCTGACAAGTATAACCATATTACTAAAATCACATCAGCAATGTGATATATTAAATAAAAACATGATCGTCTACAGCCAAAGTAGTTTGTATTTTGTCCATGAAAAAGAATTGTGTTACATCAATCTGTCCAAAAAATGGGGCACATCAGAAAACAATGTTAAGAAGGCTTTTAAAACACATCATTGAGATTACAGCACCTTTAAAAATAAACAGCACTGAATACCAACACAGGTAAAATGTCATTGTGAAACCCAGATCTGAAATTCAACGGCATGCTTTATAGCTTTCCAGTGTGTGATAAAATCTGTTCACCAGATGTACTATCTGTCTCCTGTGTAGCATACTTGAGCATCATCTAGGCCTGAGGCCCATTTATTTCATGTAATTGCCTTCCCTGTGCACACCTTAGGGCACCCTAATTCTCCATTTTATTTCAGGCACTGTACAGGGTACCATCTGGTAGTGTTAAGCTCATCTCATTTTATTGCACTATTGCAGGGGCCATATCCAGCCCTATAGTATTCTTTCAATGGAGAGTCTGGTTACTGCCAGCTATTTATTTTTGCCAGGAATAAAGTAGTTTTTAACTATACGCATGCAGAGTTCACATGTACATCAGTCTCAGCAGAAACACAGGTCACTGCTTTCCACTCCACATAGTTAAAAATAAATACATGAATGGTGACATACTGATATTCAGGCAGAGCAGCAGGACTGGGATGGCATGTTCTTCTGTTAACTTGTAGAGTAGGAGTTCTAAATTCTTCTTACTCCTCCAACTAATGATATCATTTTAGTATCTCATTTTTATTATTTCTATTAAATGAGCAAAAAATATTATATCATACCTAAAAAGACACCTTACAGAAATAGCTTAATATTTAAAAATAGCAATATACCTTTCAACTGTACTTTGTTACAAAGTTCATTTGCTGTTTGAAGCCCAAATTTACTACTGTGCCTCACATTCCTGCTGTTATCCTGTTGTTTATTCTTGTAAATTATTGCCATTAAAAAATGGAACTTGAGATTGCAGAAAACTTCATCCATTTTGTGGTTCTTCTTCATTGTCTGCCATTTTTAATCATCTCCCTCCTTTTGGGTCTTTGTCACATATTTTCATGGCTTGATTATTATTTTAAAAATCCCTTTAGTGCCAGCAATTTTGCGCTCATGGTTATTGCTACTTAGATGTGTAACTACCTGATTGTGCCTACTAACTAGGGAGTTAGGAGTTGAAATACCATTAATTGCTCCCACAGTTTTTATGTGCAAAAAATGGAGACCGGTTTTTCAAACTCTAAAATCTGCTGGCAATATGTTTGAAGCACATCAGGTTTAAAAGCACAACACTTGTCCACTCTTGAGCCAAATTCTACTTTGCTTTAAGCTCTGTTGACTTCAGAATAGCTGCATGTTGATAAGGCAGGTCAGAATTACCCACATTGCTGCAGCTTTACCACCATTGGAGAGAAAAAAAAAAAACACCTTTAATAAATAGTGGTGGAAACATTATGTGAAACACATTTGGCTCCAAGTCAGATGACTTAATATAAAATACACAAATAAATAAAATACACAAATTTCACTGTTTCTTAGATGTATGATCCGATCCATAAAAATACACTGCTTTCCATTCCAGCCCAATCTTATACTTCTTCTGAACGAACCCCAAAGTTCTTACATATACAAAGGGATTGCTGACTATACAAGGATAAAGAATCAGGTGAGTAGCTTTGATTAAAATAGATCCCATTCCTGATGTTAACAACAGCATGACTGAAAAAGAAAAGAACTACTTTTCTCCCCCAGGCTTTCCAAAACTTTTTAAAATCACATTTTTATTGCATGCTCTTCCCCCAGTTCTTTCTCCCAAGGCAACTTCGGAATGAGATTAAAGTTATCTGGATGAAGGGTAGTACCTTCCCTCCTCCTTCCCCTCGGTAGCTCTGTCTCCTCTTTGGAGTGGTAGTTGTACAGAATACCATCCTTTGAATAAGTATTTGTAAGTGTTGTTTGGGAGCAATAGTTTTGTCTGGCAGTGTTTCCAGGCATAGCTCAGGTAGTGGAGTTTTGCCCAGTAATCGCAGCTAGAGGTGGCATCTGTGATATCTTATCCTGTCCTTTCTCACCCTGGGCAATAGCACAAGTTCCCTTCTACTGAAAGACAGAAATGTCCCACTTCTTTTGAATATCACTCCAGGCTCTCTGCAAGCTCTGGCTGATGCCACTTCTTTGGTGCTGCTCAGTTCATATGTGCCACTTCTCAGCTGTGAAGATCTGGATGAAACTTCAATGTGACTGAATGCTCATGGGGCTGGGGCAGTGTCTGTCTTAATCCATCCCCAAACAAGACAACTGATGAAAGAAATTCTGGGGGCCTTTAAAAACATAGCCATTGTTGATTTGGGTTAAATAAATAAGTCTTTCTGCCATTTCCAGGCCTGGAAATTACTCTCTTTCCATAAACTGCTGTATATGACAAGAAGATGATAGTGGACCTTCTCAGAAAATGGCTTTGTAGAGCTCTGGAGTCCAGCAAAAACAAACTCGTCGTAAAACCAATTGCTGTTCAAATACAGTGATTTTTCCCTTTCTCCTGACTTTCTTATTCGTTGATTACTAAGAGCCACAGCATGGCATTAACAGATATGTCTGAAAATGCCACCTTCCCGGTAAATAAGCTATAATACAATGACACTTAAAGAGGTGGAATTGTGCTCCTTTCTGTGAATTCTGTATGTTTTGTGTGCACTGGCAATGGCAAATGTAGATAGATTCACCTGAATTAGCTGTCTGTGTTGATCTAAAGGGCAGGTGAATGAACAGAATAACTCTCTCTTGCATTCTTTGTTGTAGGGAGAGTTTATTTTACTGTTTTCATTCTCAGCTAAAATCAGGAGTAGTGGATTGTGACTTGACAAGCTGTGATTCTTAGCAGCCATACAAGGTGCATTTTTCTGTAGCACTATAAATCAGTGGAAGTGTCCAGCAAACAAGTAGGTTCATATTTATTTTCCTGAAGATTTTCACCTCTCTTTGCTTTCAAGCTATCTCCTTCTATAAAAATGTTAATGATAATCACAGTATGAAGACTCTTTTCTGCCCTTTACCTCATCAAACAGAACATCCCAATGATTCCATATACATCCATCTGCAATGAGCTAAATGTCTGAACAAAGCCACTTAGCCCTTAGAGGAGTCAGAGCTCAGAACTTCTCGTGGATCACTGAGTACAGAGATTTTCCACATACCAAGAAATGATGCTTGATGAAGGGAAGAGAACTTCAGAGCTGGCAGGGTGCAATAGACAGGTGTAGATACAGCAGGGTACCAGACAATATCTGTTGAAAGACTGGAGACTTAAACATAATTAAGACTGTTTATTTGGCATAGCAAAAAGAAAACTCATAGATTTTTATTGATAAAAATGCAAATGTGATAATTTGAGCTAAAAGGGGGAAAGTAACAGTACACACACATTCCTGTTAAATTTATTTTCCATTAGTAAAATGCTAATTATAACCATTAATCATTGGAATATGCAGCTCGAAAGCAAATTGTCTAAATAAATACCACAGTAGCCAATCAAAGTGTGAACTGAAGCTTTTTTATAAAGGAGAAAAGTAGAAATGGTTGTTTCCTCTTGCAGAATTGTAGCTGTGACATGCACACAGCCTTAGTTACAACACCTAAGAGTTATGACTTGTCAGTCAATCTTTTCCTGTGAGTGCCTGCAGTTAAATGGAAGTAACACTAAAACAGACTTACCCATCTCTGCAATCAAACTGGGAGAAAACTGTCTTGGGATTCATTGGACAGTAGAATGTGAAAGCATCACATACTTACAAAGGTTCCCTCTGAGCCCAAAGGATGTCTTCCTAGCACTCCTGACTTCTACTCTGAGCTCATTTCTGCTCCACTCCCTTTGCACGTTTTTGCATGCATAGGTCCCTTGAGTACTGTGCAGCCAGACCTGCCAGCATTTCCTGTTTATTTCAGTCTCTGGTTTGATATTGGAAGTAACATCTCAGCCTAGAGGTATATTAAATGAAGTGTGCATGCAAATTACTAGCAAACTATCTTTTCCATTTTACAAAAGATTCTTGTTCAATTGGTTCATTTTAGGACTAAATTCCATGGGATGGGCTAGGCCTCTTTCCCATCAGAAAAAAATCCCTAACAACCAATCCACATCTGAGATAGTGAAGATTAAAATTAAGCATTGTGTAGTAGATGAGAAGTAACTATTTTTCATAGGCTTTTTACGGCACATTTGGGATTATGATTTCATATTATGCAAATGCATTTTATGAAACCATAACACAGAAATGTGTACTATTGTTAATACACATTTGCAGCCTAGCATGGGAAGTCTCCAAAAGAGACATTTTGGTGTTTTTGCTCATTGTGTATTATGAATAATAAACAAAACATGGTTAGACATATTCTGTATTACAGAACAATAATAATAAAAATTGCATCCTGTCATTAACAAGCATCAATTGCGTGTATCCTGGTAGCTCAGAAAGGCATCTCAGTATGAATACATGTTAAACAAAAAGAAAATGTCTAAATCGTAGTATGGACAGGGACTGCTTGGGACAGCTCTATTTGTTGTACTGGGATACGAGGAAGGATAATACAAATTCTTTTTGTTCTTCATTTCTTTCAGGTTCATGATAGCATTATCTTTGTTATTGGAGTAGTTGGCTGCATGCTAGGTCCTGTGTATCACCATCATATTTTACAAAGTACTCTACTAGGCCTCAAAATAACTGTTCTATAAATAATTCCAAAGGAGCTACTGGTGTTTGGACAGCCTAGCTGCTACTGCAGTGCCTTGTCTAGAATGCTAACTTATTGACAACACCACATGCAAAGGTTAGACTGACGAGGCCATTCAGACAGGGAATCACAAATATATGTCATTTCTTTTTAAATTAGTAATAAAAAGGGATGTGATTTAACAGATTTCTCATTTCAGCCTGGTCTTAGAGCTCTAGGTACAAAAATAAAAATAAAAAATCATCACCATAGAATCATAGAATCATAAAATATACCGAGTTAGAAGAGACCCACAAAGATCATCAAGTCCAACTCCTGGCACCACACAAAGACTCCAGCAGGCCTTATAACAAACAATTCGTTGCACAATCCTGAACAGTAAAAGGGTGAATTCCTGTTGAAATGTAAAGCAAGAAAGGAAAAGCTTTATTGCTGTCATCAATGTTCCTGAAAAAATCTATATCAACACTGCCCTCTGACTTACAGGTGTGCTCCCATTGCCACTGATTTCATGCATCTCAGACCTGTGCAGAGTGTCCATTTTCCTATATGTTACATGCAAAGTCATACTAGCTGTTTTTTTCTGCTGCAATGTACAGAAATGCGTCTCCCTTTGTCAGCCACCAAGCTGTGCCATATTGCAAATAAAACCAGTAGTCTTCCACTATTATTAATGGTTTTTACTGATACCCCAGAATGATATCTGACCTTTTATGTGCTTGCCAAATCTGAAATAAATATAAACAAAGGGGAAAATGGAGCTGCTCTCATGTTTCCCAGATGAGGTCTTTAATAAGGACACTTTTTCAGAGTGGATGAAATGTTCATGTTTTCCTCTTCTTGTTCAAATATATTCTGGTACTACATTAGGTTAAATCTATTTGCTAGAGAGGTTTCCATTGTAGTCCATATAAACTGAAATATTCCAAAGGCTTTAAATGTATTTTGTAGGTTATGTTGACCACAGGTTCTGGATATTACTACTTGAGTATAGTTATGTGAGATTTAATTAGAACTGCCTTGCAACTCTTTATCATAACAATCTCTCTGCTTGTAAAGATGGAAAAAGATGAACTTAATAGCACTGTTCAGTAGAAAAAGCAAAGAGGAATAAACTCTGGAAAAATATTATTTTAATTCAAACGTATTTTGAAGATTCCTACAGGTATCAATTAAAAAAGAAAATTGCAATAAAGACATTATTTCTAAACTTGAGGAGAAATTACATGAAATTATGTGTTTTGTGTAATGAAAGTTACCTACTATAAAGTTGTTGGTTTTTTGTTTTGTTTTGTTTTGTTTTTTCTACTGAAAAAAGCATTTGTGAAGGTAATTTCACATTTGGAGATTTTGAAGTACTTTTCTGTCTATATAGTTCTTTAACAATGGTTAATTTTTATCTTTGCTCTACTCAACTGAAGGTTTATAAGACTTTTTGGCCTCATTGTTAAATACAGTTGCCCTAAAATGACTAACATAATATTTATTCAGTTACCCTTTCTTTCCAGCTTACTTCCATTTTCTCCCTCTAATTTTGCTTCCAGTAAAATCCTAATTTTTTTTAATCTTCTGTGCTATTTTAATTAGTCATTTTTCCCTTATTTGTACTAGTAAACACTCTTATAAGTTTGAGACTGTAAATCATTCATCCATTAAAAACTCTATTTCCTCATATTGCAAGTTCGATTCATTTAGAAAAGAAAAAACCTTGGCGTGGAACAGAATTATGCAATGTCATGGACACATTAACATTTGGATCAAAATTTTACATTGTGTCAGCCAGTAAACAGTATAAATGGTTCAGATTTGCAATAAATAATTGTCTATTAATACCTTGGCATGGTGTAGCAAATTAAAGTCTCACTTCAGTAAGCACAGATGTAGGTAAGAGCTGGGGCCTAAAGAAAGCAACTGCCATGCAGCATTAGAATAGACAGAGAGCATCACGAAGCGTTACCGTATCTTTCCAGTGATGGGAATAATGTATACAGATTTAAACAGCAATAGAGAAACTTAGGGGGAGGTAGGTTGTAGGTGCATTTAAGTCTAATCAGGCAAGATTTAGAATCATTTGTTTTAGATGCTCTGGCAGACACTTTCCTTGTAGAAGATTAAGAGAAGCATTTAAAATGCAGCATTGTGTGCTGTTGCATACAGAGCAGAGCCTGTAATTCAGGAAGATGGGGACATCGGATATTTAGGGACCTCCTGGGTCATTAAGCTGGGTCCTTTGCTGTGGTAGTCAAACACCCCAGTAATCTCATCTGTAAACTTATTTTGTTAAACTGTCATATTTTGTAGCTTGCAAGTTGCTGCCAATCGTGTTGAGATTTTCACAAATTTAATTGCTGTCTGAAATTTTGTCAGGTTACTTCAGGAACTTCCTGCCCCACATTCAGCATACAGGAACTTCCTGCCCCACATACAGCAGATAGTCCTGAACATCTAATATCTGAAACTAAAAATTCAGTTTCTTAATGCAGATTATTTCTGTGAATGTTTTAACAAGTAGACATACCATTACTTCAGTACACAAATAGATGCATGAAAAGAGATTGATTTACAAATTGAAATATATATAAACAATTAGGTATTAACAATTATTTAGCAAGTTCCAGTTCATACTATTATATCTCAGTTGTCTGTAGTGGTGTCATCTATGAACCATAATTGGTGTTACTGCAGTTTTGAGCATGTTTTTTTCTTTTGCGTTACCAGCTCAGCCCATAATCCTGTAACACAATCTAGCTTGTCCATACACTAATGGGAAGGCATTAATCAAACATTGTTCTCCATTACATTAACTGTAGAGCAATATCTCCTTATTTTGTATTTCTTAATGGTTTCTTTGTCCAAGTCTGTGTAAAAATGCAGCCTCAGTGTGCTGGACTACAAGTCTTCTGTGGTCTATGCTTGATTGGCTGAGTAATCTCTCTCATTTTCTTTGGCACTTTGTGTTCTTGTCCTTGGTCTCCAGAGCACGAGTCAGTGGGTTTTTAGGCAGAGTACAAGGTCTGTATTTTGTAGGCAAAATGGCTTATTTAAAGTAGGGCTGAGGCTAATCCTGCTAGTTGCACAAGACGAGGACTTGAAGATCCTCTGGTGTCTGGCTGTTTGCAGGCCAAAAAAATGTAATGTTTGCTCTGAGAGAACTCAAGAACAATCTGCTTTCTGCATTGCTTTGTGCAGTGGGACTAGTTAAAGAGATATAAATGTACCTAGGAGAGCCAAAGTCTGTGCACTTGGGAGCTCCCTGAGTAGACTTGAGTGTTTCTTCCTTAGCTGCTCCAACAGGGTTATGGCTCTGCTCCAAACCTCTGAGGCTATTAATAAAAAAATGAAAATCATCCATCTAATAAAATTCATGTAATTCCTTGAAACACTTAGACCTCTTCAGTTTACCAACGGTTTGCTCTGCTTGTGCAGCATACTCTGTTGACGCAAGGCCTTGCATAGTTACCGTGAAATAATACATGTTATTACCTGGTTAACCACACAGTAACTTCACTGGAAGCAATGGTAATTACAGCGTAAGTTGTGTTAACCCTCCTGTGCTATTGTTTGGTAACTGTGTAATTAGCTCAGGTCACCTGTGCAAATCAAAATTGTTTGATAATTTTTCTCTTCTCTCTTCTTGTACCAATTGTAAATGAGTCAGAACACTGACGGTATCTCAGCAGGGTGTGTAGAAACCGATCTGGCAGAGCAACACATCACTTTCTATAAGCAGCTCCTGGTTTTAATGTTACCAGAAGAAAACTAAATACAGGAAGAAGGTAAATTTGCCTGTATGAACAAATGTATCTCCATTTTTGCACCCTCATTGAAATCTAATTAATGTTACAGTGAATAGAATTCCTTCCCACCCAGTTGCTGTTTACGGACTTGGGAACTCCCACTAATTTTGAGCAAGAAAGCCATGAGTTTGGTTGCTACGGTACAGCTACAGTGAAAGATCTAGTGCAGGACTTCAAGGAGGCATGGCTGAGGGATGCTATAGCAATTGAAAGACAGACAGAAGCCAGTCAGTGCCATATTTTTTTTACTATGGACAGAGACTGCAAGTCACCAGAGGTGACAGTGTGACTTTTTTTTGCACAAGTGGTGAAGTTTACACATTCATAATGTAACAAAAATCAAAAATTGAAGGGATATGACTTTACATGACATAACTTTCTTTAATACTGCCTGAGCTGCATGTTAGAATGTAAAGAATTAATTACATGATACATAACCAGTTCCCATCAGTGCTACAACAATTTGTGCAGGACTATTTAGGATGCTTTCCCTATGACACTTTTTCTGTGTCCAATATATCACATAGCAAATCCAACATAAGAGAGGCACACATATCAATGTGAACAATAGCATCCTGGTGCTGAAATTTTCACAGTTAATTAAAAAAAATCAAATATAAGCAGTCCACTTCTTACTAAACTAATTAAAAATATAAATACAATAAGCCCTGACTGAGCTTTTGACAGGTCATTAAAAACACAAAATTGAGTCAAGTACAAGGGCTATTTTCAATATGTAATACAGTGAAATAAAACAGTGAAGCTGTGAAGTTAAATTAACACTGTTTTTGTTTCCATTGTTGCTCACCTGTTTTCTGTGGCTGAATTTACACAGTGCAGTTCTCCAAAAGTAAAGGCCTGGGTGGTTTACTCTGTAAAGCAGAAGAGGCGATTTCCAATTCCTTTTGGCTTTGTAGCTCCTTCCTTTGCAGCATTACTACTTCTGTGTGTTCCATGCAGTGTCTTTTTAACCACAAGTTTTGAAGTAATTTTCAATCCTCTGGAATTATTTCAGCAGTAGACATACACATACTCCCAACACTCTAAGTGTGTTATTTAGAAATGATTCTGATTAAAAGTAGAGCAGTCCTTTGTTGCGTTAGCTTAGTTTTTCCAAGCAGGAATAAGATCTAGCAAGCATTTTCCTTCTAGGAGCTTTAATACTGTGTGATGCAGCTACACTAGGCAGTCCTACTAGCATCCACTTTGTTTCCCATGGGAGTCCCAGTCCTGAAGATATCCATGCTGTATATAGATTAATTCATATCTGAGCTCTTTCCTAGGAAAGAGCAAATAAGCTCTTTCCTTGATTAATTCAACTTCTTAGGTTAGTTTGTTGTTTTGCTGTAAAATGTGATTCTTGGCACCTTTTGATGCTACATTTGTAATGTGATAAATTCTCCAATACAACCAAAAAAGAAAAAAACAAAGTGTGGGTGTAGCCACTGTGATTATTTTTTCTGTTGGCCTTGAGTTATCAATAACATAGTGAATGCCCTGAATATCTTTGATTTGCATTTGGAGCTTTAGATACAGATCCATAACTTAGCTGTGGTCTAGTACAGGAGAGGCCTGAGAAAACATGGCAAACAAATATTAATGCTGGATCCTCCTCATTCTCTATTCTTTTCTGCTGCCTCTACATCAGATGGGTCTCCTTTTTATCCCTAGCATTAAGTTTTTATCACTTTACTAAAATACTATAAATCAATAAAATAGGGCAGAAAATTGTCTTCTTACATCATTGCACCAACATGCCGCTTGTATGGTCTGGAATGACAATGAGACATCCATCTTTTGTGGACAAAAATGCCAGTTCCCAGTACAATGACATTATATATGGCTAAAAAAATCCAAACCAAACATTAGCCTGTGCTGAAATAAGAAATGCCTCCTTCACCTTTTTAATGTTCTGAAGATCAAGAGAAAACTCTAATGATCTAAACATAAAACATTATTAATAAATTAATACTTATATTCCCTCCTAAAACTCTTTTCCTAGTCATTCTTCTTCCAGATAATATTTGCTTGAATCTCATGCCAAGCTCTATAAAGACCTTTTTTATTTTTTATTTATTTTTATTTTTTTATAATTTTTAAATATACTCACTAGGGGGAATGCTCATAAAATTCAGCCTCAGCCACAATCTGGACTATGGGCTGCCAAGCTCCACATAAATAAATCATCAAGTCATTCTGGCATCTTCTGGGCCAGAAGGAATATCTTCGGGGTAGATTTAAAGAGACATTGTCTTGTAAACTGTGTCCTTTGCACAGAAAAATAAGCAGTAGCTTAAAGGCTACCTTGAATCTCAGATACTTGAATTCTTGCAGGTAACTGCTTCAACAAATCACAGTGAAAGACCTTTCAATTCCAAAATCACAGCTACTTTAGTTAGTCTTCCCTGCTGCTGTCCTAGCAGAAATGAATTGAATACCTGAGACCTCAGAGTAGTGTGAGTGGGTGATATTGGAGATGCCAATTTTGTGCTAAAATGTGTGCAGAACACACAGCAAGTAGCCATTTGAGATTTTCTCTTAGTGATCTGAATGCTGAAACAGGGATAAAGCAGCCAAACATTTCTTGGCTTTGCACTTCCTAAAGCCAACCTAAACACTGAGAGATGAGACTGCTCCAACTGCAGTACAACATGCTGGGGCTGGCCTGACCAGATGTTGGCCTCTCAGCTGCTGCACCTCATCCCTCTCTCCCTTACACCCCACGGAAGAAAAACCTGGGGGTAAGTTGAAAGACCTCTTCAAGCATCCCAGGGATGACAAAAGTGCAGAAACACTTGGGTGTACCCTGGGGTCCAGGCTTAGAGCTGTGTCTTGTTTGTGGGATCTCCCTGCTGGCCAGGCATGATCTCTGTATCTAGCTGTGAAATAGAGCTTTGTTAACCTACCCCTTGTGGGGGACAGCTAAAACAAGGACATGCAAATCAGATAATAATCTAGAGAAAACGAGTCTTAGCTGGTTTGTCAAGAGGGGACCTTGAGCCACAGTCCTTTCTGCCATTCACAGTTCACTGAAATCAATGGAGTTGTGCCTGCAATTACACCACAGGGAATTTTGATCATTTTATTTGGACTGTGGGAAGTTACTGAACAGTAACAACAACACAGAGGAAAATTGCCTCATTTCAGGTTTGGTTAAAATCCCCAGCTTTGACCAGGTTCACTGAAAGGCTCTAAGCCAACAGCGGTGCCTGAGGCCATTGAAGAAGGTTTGAGTGGGCAGCAGGGAGAGGTCAGGCAAAAATGAGCTGAGTTTTTCTGGCTGTTCCTTCATTCATAAGAAAGGAGGAGTCTGAATTTCCTGAGATCATTTGGAGGGTGAAGTGAACATTTGCAGGTGCACTGTAGATGTGCACATGACGGGACCAGAAACGGAGTGACAAATCCAGAATAGCATCCATGTGTAGATCATCAGGAATAGAATGAGTTGTGGCTGGACCACTAACCACCTGAAGGAAATTCCCTGTGCAATAAAAATCGGTGCAGTCTATGTTGCCTCTCTTCCTAGATTTCTGACATGCGGAGGAGTATTAGCTGCAAAATTTGAAACTTAGAAATGATCAAATCTTAGGAGCTGTGATTTGGCCCATTCTAAATAATAATGACCTCCTGGAAGGTGAAAATCAGATAAGTAATGAAATTTTCTTAGTCTTCTCACAAAAAGTATTCTGCTAAACCTGTGCTTACCACCGATGGTAACAATTAGAGGTATTTTAGGTGATCTTCATATGATCCTATTTTCAAAGACTTAATGTTACTGAAAATGCAACCATGCAAAGAAGTATCAGATACTCTTTCTGGGTTATGATGAAGTTAAATCTTTGTTGTTTTTTAGCAGTGGCATGCTGTTGCCACCATATTCATTGTATATATTTCTGAATCGAAAAGCTGCACTGAGAAATACATACCAGGCAGTTACAGGTTAAGGATCATTTACATAAATTAGCAAATTTACAAATGAATTCATCTAGTGAAAAGTAAGACACGGGACACTGCATTTTAATAATTGACATTCCACATGAAATGCAATGTTCTTGAGGAGGAAATTGAGCTCCAGGTTGCTATTAGAACCAGCGGAGCAGCAAGAGCTGGAAAGAAATGCCATCTCATATTATGCAAGTTACTGCTACTGAATAACAACTATCTTCCATTCTGATAGACTTTCTTTTAATAAAACTAGTACTAGGATTTTTACAGAGGGAGGGAATCAAGAAAAATCCAGTCATCAACAATACTGGTCAGGAACCAAAAATCCAAGAAATCTTTGTGTCCTGACATTCAGCTAGTAATTCATTATGCTCAGAAGTAATCTTTCTTTTTCTATTTTCCTTGACAGACAAATTTCCTTACTTTTCAGATACACCAAGTAGTTACAGGATTACCTCATAGTATGCAACACTGACAGAAAATTATAAATTATCTAATTTTTTTGTTCCCTGTCACAACATAGGTTAAATTGCAAAATAAAGATAAGTGATCCACTTAGCTGCTTCCTGCTGTCCTGATCAGTTTAAGAACACATTATGTTACAAATATTGTTCTTGATACAAAAGTAATGACTTTCATAAGGTGCTAGTCAGTCATTCAAAGTCACAATACTTTCATTGTATGCCATAAATACAAATTATACTCTCACAGAGAGCTGGAAGCAAATCTGTCCCTAGTAGTGTTTCTTGGTATAATTTAAAAATTAACTTAAAGTGAACCAAATCATCCTCTCAATGATATACTTTTTCCAAGATCACATACAGTAAGTGTGTCACATCAGTGAAAGCCAGTAAATTTTCTACTCTTGTAATATTCATAAATACTGATGAGAGAGTTTTTGTCATTAATCTGACTGCAAATCTGATATCATGCATAGGGAGTACTGTATTAAACTTCCTTAACTGAAAAGATACAGCAACAAATTATTGCTAGCTGCATAGAATGGTTGACATGTTGTCCTAACTTCCTTTTTACTTCTGTTTTTATACAATTTATTGCAGCAAGATGGACAAGCTGAGCAAGTTCTATTTCTCTTTGATTCTCTCCCTTATTTCAGGAATTCTTGAACAGGTTGAGAAGTCCCTTTGAATGAACCAGCTACATTAATATTATTTATTTTATTGAATGATTCAGATGTTTGAAATACAGAAAATAAGATTCTTAGCTGTAATGAGCTCAGGCTCAATAAATGAGTAGGCTGACTTTCTTTCTCTTCAACATTTTGACATGCACTCCAGTCCATATATACAGGTAGAGCAAGTACATTTATAGCATGCAATGATGCCCTGATACACTAAACTCACTGACCTCACTAGCACAGGAGCAAATTCCTGTGACTCTCATGCTAATAAGGTGCAGCTCCTTAGCCCTTTGGTATGAGGTCTTGTAGAGAAGTATTCTCCTGTACTGATTAACAGACTGAATGAAGAAAGCTTCCATTTTTAACTTCATTCTTAATGACACAAAAATAACTGTCACAAAAATAGAATGATCCTGAGGTAGTTTTATTTTACAATTAAGGAGAAAGAAAGCAGTTCTTAGGCTTTTTTTCCAATGCATAGTATTCTTTCCCCACCAAAGCATCACTGTAACCTAGGTCAGACAATCCCCTGTGCTGCACCCTGCGCAGAGAGGTAGTCAATAGGCTTTGTGGAGGTCCACAGCTTCACCTAATAAGACTTTACCTTTAAGAGTGCAGTAACACTGTGAATGCCTTTTCACCAGGGTGTCACTGATGGATCTGAGCAGCTTTTCATGTATGTGTGCTGCAAACTCTTTATATTTTTACATTCTAATAACAGCGAACAGCATAAATTATCTCTAATTCTTGGTTCTGCGAGGAAGCAGCCATCTGGTCTAATACCACTGTGACAGTGATATAGGACTGAACACTCTGTGCTTGGTCTGCTGCACAGAAAAGGACAATAGGACATATTTTAAAATGTCAGGATACATCAGAACCATATTCAGGAAAGTTTGCATTTATGAAAATTGATAGTATTAGAGATATATCATGATGCAGATCTAATCGTGGCTGCTGGTATGGTGAATTAAATTAAGAGCTGATTTGAATTTTTCTAATTAAAGATGTGTTATTCCTTCTCTCCTCATATTTTCTTTTCTTTTTTTTTTTTTTTTGGTAAAAGAAGCTTATTGAACAATATTCAGGAAAGCTTTGTGATTCAACGGGTTAGAGCTTTAGCAAAAATAACTGCTGTCAGTGGTAGTTTGTCTCAGCACAATATTCAATGTGCATTTGTTTGTATTCCAAAATCAGTGCTGATGTTGCATAATTATTGTTTGATCTAGAGAGACTTGGGAATAAGCATCCCCAGGTACTGCAGGGTGGGGTTGCAGCAGACACAGCAACCCAGCGCAGCCTGCACAAGGCAGTCTGTGTCTTATCTCTGGCCCTCTCAGACCTCTCTCATCTGCCTGTTGTCAATGCCTGAAATACACTCACTAAAAAAAAAGGAAGGACAAAAAGAAAAATAAATTTGACTTATGTGGGAGTAAGCATGCTTTTAAAGTAGGCAAACATTAGTTAGATCAACTCGTGATTTGCCCCAACACATTAACTAAAGCTTTGCTGTCATACTTATATAAGTAGCTTGTTTATGTAATTTCTCTTGTTTAAAGGTGTTTGCTTGTTTTTCAATAAATCCAAATACTTTTCAAGACTTCAAGAGACTGGAAGCGTAGAACATCTTTTCTGAGGTGTCACATAGAATGTATTTCCATTGCTAGCCTTAATGGCTTTAAGAAACTTTCTGTATTATTTTAAAAATAAATTTGAAATAGTTCTTTTCACAGCGTGAATAGTAGTTAACCTATAGAGGTCAAAGAGTTAAATACTGTAATGGGATTTTTAAAGGGACTTCTTAATTTTATGACCAATAATATCATTTGTAATTTTATGTACTAGGAGGGGCCATCAAATTCATACTCCAGGGTGTTAGCTGATCAGAGGGATAAGGAACACTCCTCTCATCCCTTTTTGCCATGTAGGACATTGTGTAATTAGCCAGTTGTTTTCTTTGAAGTACCTAACCTAGGCCACTGGTGAAGGCAGAATACTGAGCTTGAAGGATAATTGATCCAATCTGGCACAGTAATTCTGTGTTCACTTGACTCTTAAAATATATATTCTTCGGATCAAAGATGGAGCATTTTTGAGTTTTTCATTTTCCTTTCTGTTTATAAGAGTGCCAAAACTATACATTACATGAGTCCTTTCAGAAGGTGGCCCTTCTGGAACTCATGTCAGCATATTTGCTAATTAGAATTGTCCAGTGCTGCGACTATCTTTAAGGATCTATAATACAGAGAAATACTGCTTGCATTACTCTTAAGGATGCTGGTTTTGCTATTTCAGGTTGTCAATTGTTTAGTCATACTTGCACTGTTCAATCCCTCTTGCCTGCTCACCTTCTTACTACCATAACATCCCGTAAGTGCTGGATGATTTCAGGGATTTTCTGAAAGAGATTGGTATAATCACCTTTACTATAATATTATTTGTGAAGGGGAAGGGAATATAAATAACAGCAAAGGCTAGTGACCTTAGCCCAGCTCCTGCCTTTGCAGGGACAATCTCCTGTGATACTTCTGCTTCACAACATCAGAGATGGTTGTATATATACCATAAGCAAAGAAAGAACACCTTCAGAGCTAAGCATGGAAAAGTCTGGAGAACAATCTGGCATCATTTTGCATGCCATTTTTCTGAGTGAAAATGCAGGTTCTGGCTGGCCCTGGCTAGAATCTTGCATTAGTGTGAAGGGCAAGGGGCGCTTGTGTGTGCGAGGAAAGGAAATGGCCAGCATCTTCATGAGTAGTTAGACGTTTTCCAGAGATGAATGGGAAATTAATTGATTTATTTTTGCTTAAAGCTTTTGTCCCTTAGAGCTTGACGGAAGAAGTTTATAATCTTTATAAAGTTTCTGCAGAGAGTTTGTTTTCCCCATTAACTTGCAGATAGATTGTGTGAAAGGCAAAGATTCTAAAGATGAATTATTTGTGGATTTTATACTGTTACATTCCCAACTGGTCATAATTTTCTAAATGCACACATACACTAAAAAAGCTTATGAACTCAGTTTTGTTTTGTTTTGTTTTGTTTTTCTGTTCCTTAAAAGTGTCGAGAAACCCACTGGTTTTCACTCTTGTTTCTTTGCTTTTTCAGAACTGAAGTAAAATCTAAGCAAGTCTCTTGGGATCTGTGAAAACCTAAACTCAAGCCTCTTGCCATTTCTGGTAGATAAAGGGGAAGCAATGTTAGTTTCTGAGACCCCTATCAAATGCTTGCAATATATATAGTTAAAAAATGTGTGTATACATATATATATATATGTATATCCTGGAAGCTGGAATTAGACAGAAATTGGATAATCGCTTGTGCTCAACATTTCGCCATGTATATTTGATACCTCCATCAGTGTCCTGTACATATAAGTTGAAACAGAGTTTTGGAAAATCTCTGAGTTTTGAGCTTCTTTTCTCTTCCCATGTATTACACAGCGTGGGCACCCAAAGTTCACAAGCATGTTTTGTGGCAGAGCTTTTCCAGGTTATCACTACTACAGATGGGACAAAGCCATAGTCCTTTTCTGGTTCTGCCTCTACCAGTTTCTGACCATACTGAGCCAATTCAAAACATTGAACTAGCAGAAAAATAACTTGGCAAGAAAAATTCTATAATTTTTATTCAGTTTGTCAGCTGAAATGAGCAGGGTGTACAGCAGTCTCTTTTGCTGACAATATGTTTCATCATTTTGGCTGTGGTGCTTAGCAAGCACCCAAGATGCCTGGAAATGAAGTAAAGCAATTGCAGTTAAATGGCATTACTTTGAGATTTTGTGCTTTGGTCTCATCAGGTTTCTCAAGACAGAGAAGGTCATAGCTGGTCAGACAAGAAATCCCTCACTTCTCTTTCTTCTTTTCCCTTTAAAAGCCACAGCTAAAGCTAATATGTACCTGCACCCTGCACTGATCTTCCATTTAGTCAGAGAGACAAAGAATGTGCAATAGCAAGCCTTTCATTTGGTTGAGAAATCAAAACAGGGTCTTGACTTTAAATAGAATCAAACTATGTCTGGTCCAAGACCCTCAAACATCTGTTAATCAGACTCAGGAAATGTTAATGAAATGAGAGTTTATAACAGAGGTACTGCTAACAGGTTGCTGTGTAACCAAGAAGGATCTGTATTATTTGTCGTCATCTCTGAACTCTCCTACATCTGGATAGAAGCTGCATGTGCTCATTAGCACAAGTTTGTGGACAGCAATGAACTAAAAACTGGCAGTCTTTTCTCTGCCTGGACAGTGTAAAATAGTTGGTGTGTGCTGTATCATTTTTAGAATTTCTAGAGGTTGCTTTACCATGGCCCGTATTTTTTTGTTAAACCAGTTTGAATAGATTTATGCAATCTGTATATGATAGAAGGAATTTGAACTTTCTCTAACATCACAATAGTAGTTGGACTATTCACTCTCTTGTATTATTTCTGTCTTAGAAACATCTCAGAACAAGAAAGAAAAAAGGAGAGGGAAGGAAGGAAGGAAGGAAGGAAGGAAGGAAGGAAGGAAGGAAGGAAGGAAGGAAGGAAGGAAGGAAGGAAGGAAGGAAGAAAGGAAGGAAGGAAGGAAGGAAGGAAGGAAGGAAGGAAGGAAGGAAGGAAGGAAGGAAGGAAAAAGAAGGAAAAAAAGGAAAAAAAGGAAAAGAAAAAAAAAGGAAAAGAAAAAAAGGAAAAGAAAAAAAAGAAAAGAAAAAAGAGAAAAAGAGGAAGAAAGGAAGAAAGGAAGAAAGGAAGAAAGGAAGGAAGGAAGGAAGGAAGGAAGGAAGGAAGGACGGAAGGAAGGATGGAAGGAAGGAAGGAAGAAAAAGACAATTCTATTATACTTTCTGAAAGGACTCATTAGACTACAAGAGGAAGTGTGCAGAGGATAATTGCATAAGAACAAGCCAAATACTGCAATATTACTGTAGGTCAGAAGAAGAAGGCTATGAAATGTGGGCACCTACACACATCACGGCTACTAAGGAGAAAGGAAAGGTAGGTAACCTTTTACTGCTACAATACTTTATTTCACTTTAAAACATTCAAAATAGTATTTTTTCTGCATTAGAAATAGAAATGACACATTTTTCCATGATACCCTGCTGTCCTGCTAGCAAATGTTTTCCGGTCAATCAATCAGTCGCTCAAGCAGTCAAAATCTTTAACCACATAAAAATCTATTGAGAACAAGTTTTATTTACAATGGTGACCTGGCCAAGAAAGCTCACAAACAGCAATATGTAACATCACTTACAGACATACAATCACTATTGTATATTACTAGAAAGTGCCCAAACATATCACCAGGCATAAATCAATTATATAAAATACCACAAACATCAAATAAACCAATAAAAGAGGGAAGGTCATAACACCACCAGACATGTCATGAATAACAGCTACAAACATCAGCCAGTGATTCATCCAGAGTATGAATAAATATATATATATATGTATATATATATATGCAAGCAATTCCTGTTAGATCCTTTTGTGTTCTGTTAAAAATGTGTTGCTGTCTTTTGATGTCTATTTTACGACATTACTTCTATTTATATTTCACTAAGGGCACTGATTATTTTTTAAAGTCTATGTTAATTAAAATTGGGGGTGTTACTTTTTATTTAAATGTGCATTTCAGCATGTATGTTTTGCTTTACAAATCATTGCATATATTTCTGTGCTTGCTTATAAATGGTAATACTTTTCATTTAATATTATAGTTCACTATATTATTATAGCTTTATCTACTACAAGAAACTGGACCTAGAACACTATAGGGAACATAGCTTGGTATAATTGTCATTGTCATTCCCCCACCCCTGCCCCAGATTATGAATATACATAATTCAAAAACCACTAAGATTTGAACCCTCTCTGTTTGAAATAATATTACAGACATGTTGTAAGCTTCAAGTCTTCATCACCTCTTAGAATCTGCACCAGTATTTGTATATTAGCAATAAGGAGTGCATATAAAACCATCATTAAATGTGGTCTTTAGAGAGCTGAGAGCTTATACATAGAACAACATATCTGTAACTGTTAAATACGAGAATTGCAATCAACCCATTTTTAAATGCTGGACTATGGTTTTCTCAGTATGTCTGCATTCATCTGTGTCTTATTCCCAGAGGTCCATGTTAAATGCTACCAGTCTAGAGGGTCCTATTCCTCCTTGCTCTCAACTGGAATATACATTTACATTTTTGCAAGGGCCACAAGAGTTTAACCTTCACAAATTCTGTTTTATTTGATAGTTTGACTCATGCTTTTCACAGGAATAAATTACTGCATTCAGAACAGATGTCCCATGCATATCTCATCTATTTGAATGGAATTTTATGAAATAAATTATATAGAATGTGCAAACTTCCACCAATTGCTTATTCAATATGAAGATAATGTAAGTAAGCATTACTTTCAATCTGTCAGTCAAACTTGGCAGAAAATTAGGTAGTATCTCTCATCAGATCTTATTCTTAAAGGAGATGTCTCTGAGCAACCCACAGTTTACAAGGTGGTGATATTGCCCACCATTTACACTCCAATAGTCTTCAGCTACTATCAGCAAGACAAGCCTGTCTGCTAAATTGGCAACAAAAGTGTTTCATTGCTGAAAATGAGATTTGCTTTTAAACCCCCTTTATGGCTAAATTGAATGTATTTGAATGGAAAAAAATGTATGAAAACATTTGGTTTATTTATATACATTCTCTTCCAGATATGGAGCTTATTCTGAAATTCAGAATAAATAGATCATCCAGACTCTTAATCTAGATCCCCTGCTTTTAAACTGATGATATTGGCTGAAAATCAGACTGCCATCATTTCAGATTAGTCATTTTTGCTTCATTGATAACATATGCACTTAGAAGCAAGTTCTGCACATTTAAAAAAATTCCAACCCTTCTATGCATGCATTTTTCAGATATAGACCCAGCTAGTATATGCTAACACTAAGCAATTTGTTTTGCAGTATGTCACATAATTCTCTTTTTTTTACACCCAATATCTATGATTAAGAAATGTAATACATACTAAGAAAGTCTTAGATAATTTACACGATGCATTAAAGTGTTTTGCATGAGAATATAGTATGATACAGACAGCAGAAGAATTATGTCTTTCATTAAAAGGTTTGCAACTCAGTGTGCTATGATATAACTATAGCAGTTTTTCTGTCTCGGTGAAGGTTTTTTATTTTAAACACTGCCTTGAAAACCAAGGGATGCATATGCAATTGCACTACTTTAGCTATATGTTTTAACTTAATATCACCTCTTAGTAATTACACACTGTCAGTTTACCTGCTGTCCCAGGGTTATGGGTGAACAGCTATGCTGTCACTGTTCTTCATCTCTCTGAATCTTGATGTAAGCAGTAAAATAAGATGGCATTTTTTCATTATTTAACGTTTTAAAAAAATCCTAGTTCAAAGCCTATTTGAAGCAGTTCATCAAGAATGATATACATTAAGGTCAGGATTAAAAGAAAACCAATTACATGAAAGAAATATGATTTTTGCCATGGATCCTTTATGTGCAAATTAGCATGTGTACTTGCTGCCTAATTTAGAAAGCACTAAAGGACAACTTACAGGGATGCAGAGTGGCTTTTGGAGGAGTTCAGAATTGGTGTTTCCTGAAGAATTTAAGCAGGAAAGAGGAATGGTTCACTTGGCAAGAAAGCTTGTGCTTGGGGTAAAACCTAGTCATCATTCAGCAGGGCTTACACTATCTGAAAAAACATTTTAGCCGGGGACCAGTTTTAACTAGCAACTTGGAAGCTTCTCTGGGTTGGAGTAAACTCCAAGTGTGGCAGTGTACACAGAGGTTGTCCTGCACCCTATTCATACCTTCACTGTATTGCTGACAGAATAAAAGTGAGAGCTCTAAGCTGATGCAGCATTTTGATGCTGTCTGGCTGTAAGAATGGCTTACAAGGCAGGAAAGGCTCAGCTTTTTGATTTTCGGGATCTGTTTCAGAGAAATTGGGGTCTATTCCAGGAGCATCGCAAAATATGCCCAAAGCCTTACAGGTGTCTTCCCTCTCTCCCATCCACTGAAGTTGAGATCGACTTGCTGTAACATTTTCTACCTGTTTTCATTCTTCTACATTGTCTTCTCATCACTTGTCTCCTTCATTTTGTATTCACCAGTTCTTCATGTTTTCACACTAAGTATTTGCTTGGAATATGTAGCTATGAAGCTGTTCTTTCTTTCCACTTCAAAAATCCTCTTCTATATTTTCAGGAAAAACAATGGAGTGTACTTCTTTATAACATCCAGACACCATAACTGGCATTTTATGGAGTCTTTATCTCACCATGTAGATCAGAATGATAGGTAGTTATACTAGTATATTATCATACTATATATTTGAGCTTCTGGTGAAGGTAAGAACAATAATATCTATCTAACATTGGTGGCTATAAACTAAAATGCAGGAGATTGAGTTGTGTATCTGAAAATCCCTATATAATAATATTAGATAGTATAAGAGCTAATACCATTTCAGCTAACTTGTAAAAATGCTGCAGTATCTTGTGCTGAAACAGAATTCCTCTGTTTTGCTGTTTTTGACTAATATAACACACAGACTTAATAAATCCAAGGCGTTTAAAGGATATTTCCATAAATTATTCAGTTAGTATGTGGACTTTGGTGAAATTTGTCAAGCTGTATTTAAAAACAAATTGAAGAAGCAGTAAATCTTTTGTTTGTCCAGAGCTTACTTCTACTTGTGTGCAGAAGGATAATGTTATACTGTGAGTGCAAAGCTGCCAACACTGAAAATCTGTATGTCCTCCCAAATGCTTGTTTATGAAGACAAGAAAGCAGCATGGCTTGTTCTGCAGTGACACTTCACTATAAAGAGGTTGTTGTATTTCTTCTGCCTCCTTCTCCCCACAGACTCTGGCAGGTTGGAGTCACAACCCAGAGGCCTTGGGCAGCAGTATATTCCCAGAGCGTAGGAGAAACCCTCACGGGACATAGAGCTATAACTACCCCATGCAACACCATGCTCTCAGATTAATGAGAGTAGTATGCAAATTCTTGACTACTGTACTGGTTTTGAAGGGTGTGGACATCTGGATGTCTTTTAATCTGATGGAGTGCTCAATTCACCAATGATACCATGCACAAAGATGCCAACGGTATAGGGCTATTTTAGTCTCCTTCCTGCTAACTGAGCTGAATTCCAGACCCCTGTAGTGAGGTCCCCATCGTCACTAGGCTTGCTGTCTAGTTAATAATTGGCTGCATGAATTACAAACCATCATCCAAAGGCTCTAGGAATCTGAAATAGTGAAAGTGACAGTGATTCACCTTTTGAAAATGTGGTAAATTAAGCCACAAATGAGAACTGTTATTAAGCTATGACTGGAAACTGCTAGTAAGGCATTTGGCATGTCCTGGGGGCACGGGAACTCAGAACGGGTTGTTGCTACTTTTCAAGGGATGGCCCTGTGGAAATGTATTTATTTCATACCCAATTAGCTCAGATAAAAAATAAGTCTTCGGTCTATCCAATCGTCCTTCAGCTCAGGTATTTGGAGCCAGTGAGCCTTCACCTGATATAATTCTTCCGAGCCTTCTCCAGACCAGAGCTATGGCAGAACCGGACTATCTCTGAAATTGCTGTTGAAAAATGAAGAACTAAAATTAAGCTCAACCAAATGAAAACTCTCCATAGATTTTCTGGGTTCATCTCTGACATCCTTTGTCTTAGTGATGCCACATATCTTGCTCTGCAACAAATTTGTATGTGGTCTGTAACGCTGTGTTCCCCTTTTTCTAAAGTTCCAAATCCTGTGTGCTGTGACTTTCAGCACTGAAGATTGCTCACAGCAGAAGTTATTAGAAGTTGAATTTTCAATGTACTATGTCCTACATGTTACTAATTACTCATCCTCACTCTTGCCAAAATTTGCCATCTCGGATAAGCACCCAAATTTATTGGAAACTTCTCATTTTAATATCAATCTACCTTAAGTCAACAGCTGTGAAATAGAGGTAATAGCGCCTATTTAACTCAAAGAGATAGGAGACGGGTGCTTCACACAAAGTACTGTATTGATAAGGACCAAGGCATTCACCTGACAAAATGAACTCTGTCTTCAGAACATGCTTCAAATACAGCATAGGAAATAATTCCTGGGACCGTACACCTTTGGTTAGGGGCATACATGCAACAGGTTTGAGTTATTTTTGTGCAGACATCCATTATTCTAGCATTTCTTAACTTTAGTGTTCTTGGCTCTGTAACCTTATTATTTGGGTCATCGGTGAAATGTTGAATCAGACTTGAAGGTCAAGTGAAGAGACAATTTGTCTATGGTTTCCAGCTTAATACATTAGTTAAATCGCGTGTGTTCAAGGATATTCTCATTTAAAAATAATCTAACCCAAAGTTATTCAGGTTTTTAGTATTGTCATTCAGCTGGTGCAGAGATGTCATTGTCACTGTGTGGCAAGTGCTCTGTAACAGCCTTGTTCTGTACTTCTCTTGGTTGCTAACAAGTTTCTACACACAAGGAACTGTAGAATAGTTTTTTAGTTTGCCTTTGTGTCTGGGCTTTACATATTAATTTGAGCTGTAAATTTTAGAAACATGCAAATTATATGGTATAAAACCATTAGAAACACTAAGTTCCACAGCTTCAAGTTATCTTAGTTCATATTCCCACAACATTCTCCTCAAAAATCTCTTCCAACCTAGATAATTCTGTGATTCTCTGATTCTGTGATTCTGTGATATAAATAGAAAAATGTGATATAAATAGAAAAACTATTTTTAACTCTAAGAGAAAATGATGTACTATCTCAAAAATTGAATATTATGTCTTGAAGGAGTAGTTAGCAAGACCACTAAAGTAGTTAGCAAGAACTGCGCAGTTCGCGCAGGGAGGGCAGAGAGGACAGAGTTCCCCCCCGCCCATAAGAACAACACCTTTAACGGCTGTCGACCGCTAGCTAGGCTGCAATGGTCTTCACCAGGCAGAGCGCTCTCTCTAGAAAGTCTGTGGCCACCCAGACTGATCGCCTGATCAACAATGCGGCAGTTCAGGTCTGTGGGTGCAGGGACTGTCTGAGCCTGTTGCTGCCATCTGAGGGAGGCAGAGGCACCGTGTGTGTGATGTGTGAGCAAGTGGATGACCTGGTCTGCCTGGCGGCAGAACTCAAAGAGGAGGTGGAGAGGTTGAGGGCTATTAGGGAGTGTGAGCGGGAGATAGACTGGTGGAGTGACTCCCTGCAGGGCCTGAAGGAGAGGTCCTGGGGTGAGACACCCCGAATGGGGATGGACCCCCTGCCCTGTTGCTGTCGGGCAGAGGGAGGCGACCTAGGAGTTGAGGAGGGATGGAGACAGGTCCCTGCTCGACCTTTCAGGCAACACCCCCCCCTACCAGCCCCACCTTGTCAGGTGCCCTTACGTAACAGATTTGAGGCCCTGGAGCTTGAGAGACCGGTGGGTGAGGACGAGGTAGAAAGTCTACCCAGGAGGATGCCTAGGGCGAGGAAGCCGACTCCACGCCTCAAGACTGACTCCACGCCTCAAGACTGCCTCCACCAAGAAAGACAGAAGGGTGATCGTAGTAGGCTACTCCCTTCTCAGGGGAACAGAGGGCCCTATTTTTCGACCTGACCCTACCCGTACGGAAGTCTGCTGCCTCCCCGGGGCCAGGGTCAGGGATGTTGCCAGGAAGCTTCCCAACCTGGTTCGCCCCTCTGACTACTACCCTCTTTTGATAGTCCAGGCTGGCAGTGATGATATTGATGAGCGAAGCCTGAAGGCTATCAAACGGGACTTTAGGGGTCTGGGACAGTTAGTGGATAGAGCAGGAGTACAGGTGGTGTTTTCATCTATCCCTGCAGTGGCAGGGAGGGGTACCGAGAGGACACGGAAAGCCCACCTGATTAACACATGGCTCAGAGGCTGGTGCCAACACAGAAATTTTGTTTTTTTTGACCATGAGGCGCTTTACTTGGCACCCGACCTGGTGACCGCAGACGGGTCCCTGTCTCTAAGGGGAAAACGGATCCTAGCCCAGGAGCTAGCAGGGCTCGTTGAGCGGGCTTTAAACTAGGAAAGAAGGGGGATGGGGCTGAAATTAGGCTTGTTGGAGCTGTGCCAGGGGGAACAATGGCAAAGCCGGGGAAGAAGGCAATGGCCCAACTGAAGTGTATCTACACTAATGCACGCAGCATGGGTAACAAACAAGAGGAGCTGGAAGCCATCGTGCAGCGGGAAGGCTATGACTTGGTTGCCATCACAGAAACATGGTGGGACCACTCTCATGACTGGAGTGCTGCAATGTCTGGCTATAGGCTCTTCAGAAGGGACAGGCAGCACAGAAGGGGTGGTGGTGTGGCTCTCAATATTAGAGAGTGTTTTGATGCTGAGGAACTTGAGGCTGGGAATGATAAGGTTGAGTCTCTATGGGTTAGGATCAGAGGGAAGGCCAACAAGGCAAGCATCCTGGTGGGGGTCTGTTATAGACCACCGAACCAGGATGAAGAGACGGATGAGGAGTTCTACAGGCAGCTGGCAGAAGCCGCGAAATCATCAGCGCTTGTTCTCGTGGGGGACTTCAACTTCCCAGACGTATCCTGGAAGCACAACACAGCCCAGAGAAAGCAGTCTAAGAGGTTTCTGGAGAGCGTGGAAGATAGCTTCCTGACGCAGCTGAGCCTACCAGGGGTGGTGCCCCGCTAGACCTTCTGTTCACAAACAGTGACGGACTGGTGGGAGATGTGGTGGTCGAGAGCTGTCTTGGGCAGAGTGACCACGAAATGGTTCAGTTCTCTGTTCTTGGCGAAGCCAGGAAGGGGACCAGTAAAACCGCTGTCTTGGACTTCTGGAGGGCTGACTTTGAGCTGTTCAGGACACTGGTTGGCAGAGTCCCTTGGGAGGAGGTTCTGAAGGGCAAAGGAGTCCAGGAAGGATGGGCACTCTTCAAGAAGGAAATCTTAATGGCTCAGGAGCGGTCTGTCCCCACGTGCCCAAAGACGAGCCAGCGCGGAAGAAGACCGGCCTGGCTGAACAGAGAGTTGTGGCTCGAGCTTAGGAGAAAAAGGAGGGTTTATAATCTTTGGAAAAGAGGGCGGGCTACTTAAGAGAACTATAAGGTTGTTGCGGGGCTGTGCAGGGACAAAATTAGAAAGGCCAAAGCTCATCTGGAGCTCAATCTGGCTACTGCCGTTAAAGATAACAAAAAATGTTTTTACAAATACATCAACACAAAAAGGAGGACTAAGGAGATGTGGGGGGAAACTTAGTTACAAAAGATGAGGAAAAGGCTGAGGTGCTCAATGCCTTCTTTGCCTGAGTCTTTAGCGGCAAGACCGGTTGCTCTCTGGATACCTGGTACCCTGAGCTGGTGGAAGGGGATGGGGAGCAGGATGTGGCCCTCACTATCCGTGAGGAAATGGTTGGCGACCTGCTACAGCACTTGGATATATGCAAGTCGATGGGGCCGGATGGGATCCACCCGAGGGTACTGAGAGAACTGGCGGAGGAGCTGGCCAAGCCGCTTTCCATCATTTATCGGCAGTCCTGGCTATCAGGGGAGGTCGCAGTCGACTGGCGGCTAGCAAACGTGACGCCCATCTACAAGAAGGACCGGAGGGTAGACCCGGGGTACTATAGGCCTGTTAGTTTGACCTCAGTGCCAGGGAAGCTCATGGAGCAGATTATCTTGAGTGTCATCACGCGGCACTTGCAGGGCAAGCAGGCGATCAGGCCCAGTCAGCATGGGTTTATGAAAGGTAGGTCCTGCTTGACGAACCTGATCTCCTTCTATGACCAAGTGACGCGCTTGGTGGATGAAGGGAAGGCTGTGGATGTGATCTACCTTGACTTCAGTAAGGCTTTTGACACCGTTTCCCACAACATTCTCCTCAAAAAAACTGGCTGCTCGTGGCTTGGACTGGTGTACGCTTTGTTGGGTTAAAAACTGGCTGGATAGCCGGGCCCAAAGAGTTGTGGTGAATGGAGCCAAATCCAGTTGGAGGCCGGTCACTAGTGGAGTCCCCCAGGGCTCAGTGCTGGGGCCAGTCCTCTTTAATATCTTTATCGATGACCTGGATGAGGGGATCGAGCGCACCCTCAGTAAGTTTGCAGATGACACCAAGTTAGGTGCGTGTCGATCTGCTCGAGGGAAGGAAGGCTCTGCAGGAGGATCTGGATAGGCTGGACCGATGGGCTGAGGCCAAGTGTATGAGTTTCAACAAGTCCAAGTGCCGGGTCCTGCACCTGGCGCGTAACAACCCCAAGCAGCGCTACAGGCTGGGAGATGAGTGGTTGGAAAGCTGCCTGGCAGAGAAGGACCTGGGAGTACTGGTTGATAGTCGGCTGAATATGAGCCAGCAGTGTGCTCAGGTGGCCAAGAAGGCCAACAGCATCCTGGCCTGTATAAGAAGCAGTGTGGCCAGCAGGTCTAGGGAGGTGATTGTCCCCCTGTACTCGGCTCTGGTGAGGCTGCACCTCGCGTACTGTGTTCAGTTTTGGGCCCCTCACTACAAGACGGACATGGAGGTGCTTGAGAGAGTCCAGAGAAGGGCAACGAAGCTGGTGAGGGGTCTGGAGAACAAGTCTTTCGAGGAGCGGCTGAGGGAGCTGGGGCTGTTTAGCCTGGAGAAGTGGAGGCTCAGGGGAGACCTCATCGCTCTCTATAGGTACCTGAAAGGAGGCTGTAGAGAGGTGGGGGTTGGTCTGTTCTCCCGTGTGCCTGGTGACAGGACAAGGGGGAATGGGCTGAAGTTGCACCAGGGGAGGTTTAGGTTGGATGTTAGGAAGAACTTCTTTACCGAAAGGGTTGTTAGGCATTGGAATGGACTGCCCAGGGAAGTGGTTGAGTCACCATCCCTGGAGGTCTTTAAAAGACGTTTAGATGTAGCCCTTAGTGATATGGTTTAGTGGAGGACTTGTTAGTGTTAGGGCAGAGGTTGGACTAGATGATCTTGGAGGTCTCTTCCAACCTAGACGATTCTGTGATTCTGTGTAAAGGACACAGGAAGCTCTGTTCTTTCGGTATATGAAAAGCTTTTGAAAATTACTTGCAGAAGCTCCTGACATCATGACAGAAGAAAGAAAGGAGCCTGTCCCTGGTGGTTAGTAAAATCTTGGATCCCGAGTTCTGTACTCCGAGGTCTTGAAGATTTTGTCTCTTAATGAATTTGACTAGTTCGAAAAATGGAGCAGAAAAAATGATATAATTGATTTATCCCCCAGCCTTACATTTTGTACATGAATATGTATACCCATACTGTTAGAATTTGGTCCCCTATTTACAGTTAGGCCATTTTCATAACCTCAGGAATAAATAAGACATTCTCTACAAAGACCAATCAGATTTTTTGAACAATGCTTATTGTTAAGATTTAAATTCACGTAAAGAAGGGCAAAAAAAATCTGTTGGCTTTTTTTTTTTTCCCTGTGATATTACAATGTAGCTATGTGATCATGCATAAATGTGACTTTTAAAGCCAATGGCAGTCTTTGACGTCAACAACCTGATCATTGTAATTATTTTAGCAGAAGTTCAGTGCTTTGTTAAAGACTTATTTTTAAAAAAAAAAAAAAAAAAAATCAAAATCCTTACTTTCATATCATTTTGTTTATTCCAAAACCATGTATTTTACCAGGTGGATTGAGAAAATGCCATAGCAACACAAATCGCTTGAGTCCTACGGCAGGGGCTTAATATTAGAACTGCAAGACCAAGTAAGCAGTTTCTGGAAACTGAGAAAACTACATTTCTAATAACTACCCCACTAATTCCCTGGTAAATATACCAAACATTGTCTTGTCATAGCTGCCTGTTGACTGAGGAACATGCCCTTAGACTACTGAGGTTGAATGTACATTTTCTATTTCTGCAGAAATTCCGGAATTAAAGTCTTGCAACCACTAAGGTGGATAGCAAAATTCCCATAAACCTTACCAGACTCAGGGATTTATGCAGATACTTCATCATCAAATGGGAGTTTAATGGTAGTCTCTAACACCACCTGCAAAAATGAAAAGTACCTCAGAATGAGATCTGTACTACTTTGCCATATACTTAAAATTCTTATGCAAAACATACTGATCATACATGAAATATGTTATTTCCTAAATTGACCTTACCTCACTATCATTTATGCATGTTTCAGCATGTATGTACAGACCCATTACTAAATGAACAATCTCTAAGCACTGTGATATATGAATGACCCTTTACACATTTATAATGTTTTAACATTTATGACACTGCTGTCTTTAATTTTGAGAAAAACAGAGTTTGCCCATAATTTAAAATTATGTGGCTAATTTACTAAATGTATAAAATGAACAATGCTTTATTTTAACATTTAAATTCCCTTAAACAAGGACAGAAGAACAATGTAGTTTACGTTAGCATTTTTTTTCCAATTATAGTACAGATACTGAATGTAGCTATGTGATCATGCATAAACATGACCCTTCCAAAAGAGGCCCCTGGCCTTAGAACAGTTCTTACTAGTGAAATTATAGAAGCTTGGATGGCCAACAGTATCAAGAAATAATTGCGACTTTATCAGGCTGTTCTCAAGTAAGTGCTGTCACTGCCTGAATCTGGTGATAAATTGCATTGATCATGTAGGTTACGGAACCCCTATCAGTATCAAAGCAAAGACATTATATTTTGACAGTGGTGCCTCCATTGTCAACTTCTGGAAGTATTGTACTGTACTACATTGAATGGCTCATTTAATAACTGTTTATAAATTAAACAAGCAGAAAAAATATTCTTAACTATTTGAAATACTTGGGAAATTTTTTAGAGCACTTAGTTTTAAGAGACACTTCAAATTAGGTAAAAGTTTGAATTCTGGATATCGCAAAAACATTAGCTAATGTTGTTGCAGATAACAAATTGGTGAACATGCATTCTAGAAGGCAACATTAAGCATTTTTTAAACACCCATATATATGGGTGTTTATGGGAGGGTATTATGGTGTCTATGTCATGGTCAGTTAATAGCAGTTACAGAGGAGTTTCCACAAGCTGCATGGAAACCCTGGCTTCAAATCTGACAGGAGTTTTTCATATTATAGCAAGACTCTGATTCTATATTCCCTTCTTACCTGTGAGTGGTTTAGGATTGCTGTAAAACTTTGAGATTGAACCAACAGTCCTAATATTTAATTTGAATGGTATAGCAGCAGGCTGTCATGCTGAATACTGGTATAAACAGTTAAAATGATATTTGAAAGTATTTTATTAAATTTAAACAAAAGGTGGAATTCACAGTAAAGTCAAATCCACCCAATAAACCAGACAGGTAGTGCTCATAAGCCTTAAGGAAATCTTTTGTCACCCCTTCTGGCTTGAACAGCTAGCCAAAATTTTGACTTGTTTTGGTTATTTTAGGAGGAAAATTAATGATCGTCAGATATCTTTAATTTAGAATTTTCATCTTTCTTAATATGGGAATATAATTTATCAGAATGTGGTGGAAAAAAATTTTAGTTTATAAGTAGTGTAAAGTGAGGGTAGGTGTTGCCATTAGTCTAGGAACACCTTTTTTCTTCTGTACTCAGTATTGACTCATACAGAGTAGACTGTTTTACACCAAATCTGTGACTAGAAACTGTCTCCTTGCAGGAAAAAATCTGATACCCAGTCCCTTGTGCTTCTAGTGCCTAATAGACAGCAGAAGTTTTGTGTACTTGACTACAGCTTCCCTCAAACCCTTTTTTCACTAATTCTACTCCAGGTCTTCAGAAATGAGTGGCTTCATCCTTGGCCCACCTTAGCTTGCTTCAATAGGGAGAGTTAAGAATTCAAAATAAAATGTCTCATAGGTTATGTCTGCTAACAAATTTCCACTAATTGACATCAAACTGGTTAATTTCCATATAATAAGTGTTGATTGATTCAAGGGTTTGACTGAACTGGCTAAAACTGTCCTTACAATGATCACTTATGGGCTACCTTTTTGGAACACAGAGGAATATTTAAGGTCTTGCCAGATTTCAAGGATGCTGGGAGTTGGAACAATGTTTTTAATCTTGGCTACTAATTATGTGGCAAAGGTATAAACTGGGCTTTGCAAATCATTATTTCCATTAGAAAGGTGTTGGAAGCAATTCCACTGAGGGCTTCCCTCCTATTTATGCAGCTGTTATTCCCATGGGAGGAGGCCATTGCAGTCCTGGCTGAAACATGGGCTTCTGTTCTGTTTCCACAGCACTTGGAAGAAAAACAAAACAGGACTAATGAAAAACACACACGGGAAATGCTTTATTATTTCATCATCCTCACCTACTGAGATCTGGCACCACTCTGTGTTTAGGAAGAACTTCTCCCGCCCTCCCTCTCTCGCAGTGTGGTTATATAAGGCTGACACTCTGTCATTTCCTGTCAGATCATTTCAGAGGAATTTGCTCTTATTTCCTCCCAGCCTCATCCCCTCCTCCCGGCCTCAGCCTTGGCTGCGTGCCCCAGCAGCCATGCTGTGTTTACTTAACCGCATGGAGTGCTGGGCTGTATGGCTCGAAATTCTTGGGCAACACGCACACACGCACATCGCGAGCAAGCTCGCAAAAGTTAGCATTCCCACTCAGGAAACAGACAGCGATTCTTTTGTAAAGAAAGTATGCAGGGGCCAGTGCCAGACCTTAGTCTTTGTAGGCTACGGAGAGGCCTGACTGTTTTCACTAAATGGGGACAAAAATCTTGAATTTCTGTTGGCCCCTATGTCTCTAAGAAAATTTCTCTTGGGAGATACATTTTTGATCATTCCACATATTCAGACTAAGGTCCATTCTCAACATCTCTGTGCATCATGGAATTCATAGAGCATCACTAGCAGTTAACTTGACATTCAAACAATGTGTTAGTATTTGCTAAACATGTCTGGCTCCAATATATGTACCTACAGCACTGCACAAATATATGGTTACTCCTAACATTTTTCTACTTTGGCATACCTGTAACAGACTGGATAGATTAGTTAAAATGTCCATGCCTTATAAATGGCGTAAAACTATTTTAGCACCCAACAATGGTGTGAAAATAAACCATGCAGAAACATACTTGAATTATGTGTAAGCTTTTCAGTGGGTAAAGTGGTCACAGTTCATTGTTTGAAAAAAAAAATAAAAAAAAAAGTAATCTTCAGTCACTAATAATCACCACACTAAGATTTATGGCAATGGATAAAAAGAACTAAGTAAACTATCTGACTGAGAAGTCATTTCTTCCTTCCCTGGCAGCATAGGATTTGTTTAAATGCTGTTAGGAGAAGGCTAATTAAAATAATTTTGCCAGAAGTCTAGGAGATCACTAAGTCCAACACCCGTGCTCTTGATCTGGAATGACAACTTGTTTCCTAACATAAACTAGAACTTTCTTACCAATACAGAAAATTAGAAATCAGAGTGAGAAAATCTTCCCTCTGCCGCAATTATAAAAATAACCATTATTTTGGGTAGCAGTCATAAAATAAATGACAATTGATATTTTGGGAAATTTAAGTTTTATTTAATATTATTGCTAATATTTATTTAATGTAAAGGTAGTAGGCTACCTTCCAGGCCAGGTCAGGAATTAATAGTTTCCTTCTACTTATGATTGATTTTTCTTGTCCAGAATACTATGAGAATTTTAGAGCAAAATCATCAAATCATGATCTGTATGAGACTATTATCACTAGCTGGAGTTAACATTTAATACACGTCCCTTTGTACACTAATACAACATAAGAAAAAAATTTGCAGTTTTTCATTTTATGATTCATATCTGTTTTGCTTTCCCTGTTCTATTGTACTCTAAGTAGAGGGAAATAATTGATGTAAAGAAGAAAATAGTATTTTTCCAGTCCCATTTCCACAGTATAGAGATTTCAAGTCTAAAATTAATGCAACTTTTTGAATTTTCCAGTTTCTAAATATATGAAATGGAAGTTAAAGAAATCCTAAATTGCCAAGCTAAAATTAAATTGCAATAATAGAATTTTTACATATATATTTGGAAGTGTATATATCTGGAAGTGTACTTTTTTTCAAAGTAATTGTATCAGATAGTCACAGGTGATTTTTTTATGATGTGATCTACTAAATAAGACATTTTAATATTTCTGAGAAATGGTAGCAGAATTTTAAGCACATTTTCTCTATTTTGTCTAATTTGAGTGATGTCCTTCATAAGTCAGATTACTATCATATGCCATTGTTTTCAAGATTATCACTATATACTTTCAGATTTCTTGAGTTTCTTTATTATATTCTTGTCTTTCTAAGTCCTTCATAGTGATGACAGATCAAAAACAATAAATAATCTCAGTGGAGATATTTCAAACCAAAAAGAACATTTATTGTTGTTTAGCTCTCAATGAGAGAGAGAGAGAACCTAAGGAATGCAAGAGTAACTGGCTATTTGTAATAAAATAGTATGGAAAATTTATCACAAATACTGTCATCTCATCTAAACACGATTCTGCTCACAATCACCAACAATAATGATTTTCTTAAATTTTATTCATTGCTTAAATGAATTCAGGAATTCTTTTTAACCCTGTTGAGTTTACTATGAAGAATTTCCTATAAGTATTCATTACATGGTATTCAAAGTCTGAGCTATGTTTCACAGAGGTGATTGGGCAAGGCATAATACTAGCTTTGACATTTTATGGGTTCCGTTATGGACTGTATGGTCTCACCATCTCCTCTTGAAGTACTGTGTTTCTTTCTTGCTGGAAAAATCTGCGGAAAAGTAGAAAACTGGTTACTGAAATGCTGAGATCTGTTCAAAGTATCTGTAACAGACAATTACTGTGTTTGAGTCCACTGTCTTCCTCCAAAGCAGGAGTATCCATGCCATTTTAGTAGATGCTTGTCTAATCTGCTTTTAAAGGTTTGCAAGGATTAAAACTCCTAATCTGCAGATTCTATAGAAGCTGTAAGGTACACTAGATTTTTAAATATCGGTTTTCTGGAGAAGAGAAGAATTGAGGTTTTCCAGAGAGAGATAGTTTACCTGAGAATTTGCTGAAGTTGCCAGGAGAAGACTGTCACTAGCCACCAGTGACTAAGGCTTCAGAAAATATAGGAAAGTGGACAAAAAGGAAGGCGGGGCGGAAAAATAGTCTTGAAGATAAAAATCCAAGTCATCTCCATTAAATGTACTTTAAAAATATCTATAAAAAAATCCAAGGCAATAAGCCTAGATAAAGAGGGCTAGCCTAGGACTGTGATGACTCATTCCTCTGAAGACTCTGAAGAGAATAGATAAGATGAAAGAGGATCTACTGCAACTTTCTGTAGTAACTTCTCATATGGTAGCTTTTTCTATTCTGGGAGCTATAACTAAAATAATTTTGGCAGAAAAGACGTACTTATCATGACAGGCTTTATGACAGGCTTTATGACTTATTAACCAGAAGCAACAGAATGACTGAGACAGCATGTACAGCAGCAGAAAAATTGGAAGATTGTTCTACTGGGAATACATTTTGTGATCTAGTATTTTCCAAGGAAATGTTATTAGACAGAGGGATGAATTTCATATCTATTTTGATGCAGAGTCTGTAGATGAAATCTAGGATTGTACTGCTGTATTAAAAGTACTTTATTATGATTCTAAAAACCTCAGTCTGTATATGCCTGCATTTATAGGGCACATAGTAACTCTAACAGCAATTGTTTACCTCAGGATGACCTAAGAGTCCACAAAATTCCTCTTCTGAAGTCATGTACAGAAATAAAAGGGGCTGTTAGACCTGACAGTAAATGATCAGAACAGAGAAGTAGAAATATTTTTTAAATCCGTGCTTTGACAAAGATTTAAAGGAAGTGACAATGCACATTTGGGCAGTAATCTTGAAGTTATATCTATGCAGCTGGGAAGAAAATAAGAAAGCTGTTCTTTACTGCATAATTAACCCCAAACCTACTAAAATTCCTGGAGAACAGAGCAATACAATGATTTTAATAGTACACCCTGAGTCCAAACATCAAGCTCTGCTCTGCCCCATAGATGTGCTGAGATCCTCCTGTAAGTGTAATGGTGGCCAGGTGGAGGAGAGGTGGAGTGTTCCCTTTATGAATGGCATCAGTGGGAATGAGGTCTGACTGGAGATGGAGGTAACCATTGGGATGATCGGGAGCAGCATGCCTATGTGGATGAGTCTAGAGAAATGAAATGCATCTAAAACTTTCTCTTTGGCCATCACAGAAAATTATAGGAATTACGATGACTTAATGGTGAGGTTAATTAATTTATGACATTTTTCCAACTAAAAGTTCTAGATAGGCACAAGGCAGCACCTATATATGAGGATTCTGCAGTTGCCAGTGGGTGGCTGGGAGTTGCCTCAGAACACAAGAAAACAACAACAGGTGTTTACTTCAGCAAAGGCTTCCAGAAGGGGGGTAAGGGTCTGTGATAATTTAATCAGACCAAAGAAGAAGTCAAGGAGCAATTCTCTGCACTGTTGAAAATGGTCCATTAAAGCTATGAGGAGAGTTGTATTGATTTCAAAAGATAGAGGAGATAGTGGAAATTGGGATGCTTCTCTGAAGGGGACTTTTAAGCTTAAAAAATAAAACAAAAAACACATACACTCCCGTATGTGAGACAGAACCAGGGACACTGTTAGATAACGTGTAAATAAAGTCCTTCACTTTTTAATTGTAAGTAGAAGGCAGAAGACCATTAAGCCAGTTGGGAGACAATGTGGACCTGTGAGAATGCGGAGGGGTGTTCCTGCTTCCCTGCTCAGAGGGACCTCACACTCTGGACTCTGATGTGAGAAGGCCCAAATGTCCTCTTATCAAATGCTGGGGGCAGGAGCCAGCCAGGCTCTAAGTCAGGAGAAAGGCAGCTGCCTAATTAATCCTCTTCAGACAGGTAGTCAGAACATTTTGCCAAAACTGAATATCAGAATTTGAATTATTTGTTTGTATTTTTAAGTGCTGACAGTGTGCTAAGTAGCACAAAAGAGAGAGTTCCTGTTTTAAGAGGCTTCCAAAATAAATATAATCTAATTTTTTTCTGGAGTTTGGCCCAGTGCCTATTAGTAGCCAAACTGTGATACAATCCTAGAGCATAATGACATACTGTGCTCGTTTTCCTCTGAGAAAAATGACTGATGATATTGCTTATGAAGAATTTCAGCTCTATTACATGGGGACACATGTGCACAGACTGCAGGGCCATGTGTCATTTGGGAAACAAGCATGCATTCAATATTTTTCAGTGTTGAAGCAGTTGTGTTAATGACCTGAATTTTGCTGGTAATATTCACATGTGTAAAACTCACCAGGAAATAATTAGGAACACAAGATAAAATCTTGATCCCATTGGAGTTAAAAGGAATTTTCCTTTTGAATTAGAAGTTTGCAATATCTCCATTTAGCTTCATCAAGAGCATTCACCTTTTTGTTTTGCTTTTGTGCTTCCTATGTCCAAAACCTACAGCTATATTATGTAACTCCCTTTTACCAGCACCTTGAAGATGAGCTCCAAAATTAACCTTATCATAACTGTTATATAACATAAAATTTCACACTGTTTCTTGATCTGATTTTTGGAATTTAAAATGATCTTTTTAATTAAAAATTAGAAATCAGGATTTCACAGTGCAAAAGATATGAAAAGGTCCTTCTTATTCTGTTACCTAAATTGGCGGTTTAAATTTAATTGTAAATCATAAAGAATGAGATTCAATATTTGAATATTTGCAGGAAATCCAATTACATACTTTATGCAATGTAGTAAACTGCTATTACCTTACCTAGTAACATTTTTAGCACACACATAAACAGATATGTTTCATCCATGCCTATAACAGGGAAAAGTGGTAGATACTTTTAACATGTTTTACTTCATCGGATTTGAATAGGGTCTTGTTTTTGTGAAATCTGGCTTGAATTCAAGTTAAAACATTGTTTGCTTTCTTTTTTTGTCTTCCTGCCCTTAACTATTCCTTTGCAGTGTGAAAATACCACAGCCTATGGTTGATGTCTTCATCACCGTGGAATGCTTTTAAACTTAATGAAGAGTTGCAATAAATCAGTATACTTCATTCTGCTTTCTATCATCGACACATATATACTTTCTTAGGTATTAATCCCTCAGAGATTATTAGAAGTCAATAAGACATGTTAAAAATAATTATTATTAACTTTGTAAAGGATTGTATCTAGTATCTTAGCTGGTAGCTATCTTGTCTCCAATGAAGTAACATTTATACATTATCCATTCATGTATTCATAAGAAGATTTTATATATACATATATATATATATATATAGCTTACGACATTTAACCACAGTCTTGCCTTAGGATGCTGAAGTTGAGCATGTGCATTTTGTGCAGAACTGGGGCTTTAGTTTAATGGCTCTTTCAAGCCAAGACTTTATGTCCTCCTATGTTTGTTCAGCACCTACTATGAAACATTATTTTTTGATGCTTTCTTAGTTCTAGATGTGGTAAATTACTTCAGGGATAGGCTTTTTGTTTCCCCTTAGGTTAATGGTTCCAAACTTTTAACCCAAACCCACAGTAAATTTTCACCTCAGCCCTCTTTCTATGATTGTGGAAAACCAAAACAAGTTGCTCTCTCTCTTCTTAGCTGCAGCCTTTGCAGAAATTGAAAGCTGGATCTTTCAACTGACCAATTTCAATTGAGCAAACGGCTGGTCAAGTGATTCTCCAATTACTTTTAAACTTGCAGTTTTAATATTCTTGAAAAGGCTTTGGTCAATTTTTGGACAAACACTCAGGTCAACTCCTTTACTATTAGATTTTTATTGTCTTTTTCCCTT